>NC_134353.1:210452701-211735201 GCF_048569485.1 Anomaloglossus baeobatrachus | reverse complement strand
CTGCCATGCCCACTGTTTTTTTTTTTTTCTTTGCGCCACATTATAAGGGTTATTCCCATCTCCGTGATCCTATACCAATAAGTAGTAGGTGCAAAAATAAGATTAGCAAATAAAAAATGTAGTATAGTCGTCCTGATATAGACAGGTCTCTTACCTCAATTGTAGGGCATTCCAGTTGGGTATCTATGGTTCCAACCAAAAGTATTTAACTGTCATTCTATGAGTGGACGTAACCTTGGATACCAAAGCTGGAATGCCCTGAACATGAGGTAAGAGACATGGTTATGCCAGGAGAACCTTTCTAATTGGATGTGTTTGCTATTTATAATATTCCTACTACATATTGGGATAGGATCTTGGGGATGGGAATACCCTTTTAACTGACCTGCAGTGATTTCCAGACTTTCTTCATAAACTTCAATGAGGTAAAGAAAATCCACAGGTTGAAACAAAAAAAAAAACAAAAACAAAAAACAAAAACACATGCATTCATCAGTGGAAACGCACTAAAAATGCATGTAATCTGCACATGACAGTAGGAGTAAAGTTATATTAAAGCTAAATAACAGGAAAGGTTCAAAACAAAAAAATGTTTTATTTAAAACATGAAATATCCCTCCCCCCCTCCAAAAAAAAACCAACCCACAAACGAGACCAAAAGGAAAAAAAAAAGAAGCAAAAATGCATTTTAAATTTATATATTATATTATATATTTGCAGTAATAGTAAAAATGCACCAGTTCCCCCTCATCATAGGAACTTCGCCTTATGGTTCAATGCCACATAATTTAATTAGATGAAGGTGGGGGCTCTTAGTATTTGGACTTCTGTGATCTAAGAAACAAGATAAATTACTTCAGATGCGGCTGTCACACTTCCTACAGACTTATGAATATTTTGTCCAAACGAATTGCAAACTTTAATATCAGATTTATAGTCATTTTCCTTACAGGGCTCACATGAGACGCAGATATACTACAGCGATTTTGGAGCTTTATTTTATTACCTGTTTCTGCACAAGTGTCCAGTGGGTGATGAAAATAGTGGCTGGTCTCATTACATGCTCCGGTTACTACAGAGGCACGTTCATAATCTGACACGTAAGTACGACCCTCTGGTATGTTTTCTTAAGTAAAGCGGGTGCCAAGTATCGCTGAATATATAACTGAACAATAATGTTGACATGTGGTTGTAGGATTAGTTTATTAGGCTTAATGTAAAGGCTAAAATGGCAGCGCATGGCCACACAGTAAGTACAGCTGACATTTCGGATTAGATTATTATTTGGTGAGCTGAATTTGCCCCTAAAACTCAAGATGAACAGAAAACACAGATTTCTTTGATAAGGGTTGGAAAACAATTTTGGAACTTGAATTTTAATGGAAAGTATATTTTTCTTATATTTTGAAGGTTCGCAGGGTTTTTGGAAATAGGGGACAAATAGCAGAAACAGATATTAGAAACACTACTGGTGTGAGATATATTTTTGCTCATATGCCACAGATCAATGGAATAGTTGGGTAGAAGGTAACAGGGATACCCAGGAGGACAACATGGGTGCTACCTGCAGAAAGCAGTGTCACACCGGTTCACAGGTTGTATGTCCATCCCTTATTCACCTCAATGGAGTCGGGATGCAGTAACAGACAACTCATGGACAGGAGTGGCCTGTTTGGTAAAAGAAAGCAGTTTTATGCCATAGGGATATGATAAGCCTTTATGGTTATTCATCACTGCTGTAAAGATCAGCTATCCAGGACAATATTGGATCCTGTAGTCTGGATAAAATGATCCTTCCTGTTGAAGGACTTATATAACAGACCTATTGTCTATAGCTTCCTGCATTATCCAGATTATGTGAACTGATAGCTGAATACAGAGAAAAGACCAAACATGTGGCTACTAAATCTGTGGGATGGGTAACCTAGGACATACAGACAAATGGCACCAAGTTACCTATTACTGTATATATAAAGAAGCTAACACGAACAGTTAAAATATGCACCACATAATGTGCTGCTCTATTTATCCTCACATGCCCTACATTAGTCACACCACTGCTGTACAGAAATGTGCTTCTCTGCAGAAGTGGCTGGAAACGGAGAGCTGGGGTAATGGTGCTACACATATTTACACTGTGTAATGGCAAGAAATCTATAAGGAAATAGGTGCGAGGGTCACACAGGAGGCCAGAAGTAGCTTATAAAGGCTCACTATGCTGCAGGTAAATACGATTACTCAATGTGTGGCAAACCTGCCCCTTAAAAATGAGCTCCTTAATTGTTAGGAGTGTATACCCTGGTGGCACTCAAGTAAATACAATGTTGGGAATGTATCTGCGGCATCAGACCTTGGTTTCCAAGTCGAAAGTCAAATGAATAAGACGTAGCTCCTTCGACAGTTTTGCATATTAATCAACTCCGCATAATATTTCTACCTCAATTACGGTATTGTTCTCCTTCTATTCTGTTATGTTGTAGCTAATCATTGACAGGATTAAAAATCCTAGGTGCCAAGTAACCATCTGCAATAATGAACTTCGAAATTTCATGGTACATTTCTTTTTGCAAAGTTTTTAGAGATGAGTAAAGTGGTACCATGCTAAATAGAAATGAGTGGACCTGTGCAACATCGGTTCAGCGGATACACTCGGACTTTAGAAAAACTTCTGTTCTGGACCCGGACTTTACCCGAAGCAGATTGGAAGTCACAAATTGGTCAGTTTGGGTTTCTACCCACATACATCCAGCCATAAACAGATCACTTATTTTTTGTTTGGTGCACAGTACATCTGATAACTCTAGTTACCCCCAGTGAGAGCCGTTCAAACACTGCAAGTGGCTCGCACTGAGCCAAGTACCAAGCGTACCCGAGCACAGCGATGCTCGCACTAGTGGTCAGCATAGGTAAAGCACACGAACTCCAAACTCTAACACTGATCTTTTTTGTAAAGTCTGTTTGGTGCAACCACCAAACTTTAAATTTCGGGTCCACTCATCTCTAATGTAAATTCTATTCTCTTTGAATTTCGCAACAAATTTGTATCTAAACTATTTGTAATTAGTTTTGTGCGAGTTTCCCAATATGGTAGCTGACTTATAGCGGGACCTAACCGCCAAGAGAAGATGCCGGAACAGCTGAAGAGGACGTTGCATGCATGGAGCTGAGGACTGGATGTAAACTGAATTTTTTGGCTAAATTTTAATTTAGCCACATGTGTTTAGCACAAATTGTTTTCTGTCGATATAAGAACGATCAGTTTGATCTATCCCTATCTTCACCAAAGTTCTGGAAAAGTAGATGTGATACCATTTATGAACGTGTGCCTGTGAGTGGACAATAACGCAAGTAAAATTTACCCGTGTTATTGTGGTGCCCCTTAGTGTCAGGTGCCACAGGGTACTACATCTAACCCCGGATTCCTGGAAGACCAGTGCTGGTAAACACCACAACTCACACACAAAACCACGCTCTTTTCCCCAGACTGGGTAACAGACTAAAGATGGACCTGATGGGTGGTCACCTATTGTCTTGGATGTATCCAATCCACTAGTCAGAAACCTGGGAGGTGGAGGGGTTAGTCAGTGAAGTGGACGGACGACGAACATCTTGACAGAAGTGATAGTGGAAAGTCAGACAAAGTCAGTCAGACGTTGACGTGCTGACAGGAAAGTGACCACTGAGTAAAAGGGAGTATGGTTGCTAGGGAGAGCACGGTGCAAGTACTCACTGGACAGAGCACCAACAGGGTACAGAGCCCAGGTTCAGGAAGACACTTCAGGCTCACCTGATAATCTGCCCGGTCAGGGGACCATCAAGGACCTAACCGACGTTAGTGTCCGGGGTACAGCAGCAGAGAAGGAATCTGGGAACGGGGATAGAGGTCCGACCCAAGAGAGGTTCAAGCTGCCTGCCGTACAGGCAAAGACGGAGACAACAGGAGAGGGACCCCAAAAATGCTCCAAGCCATGGGGACCCACCAACTACTACAGGATGCATGGAAGTAAAGCTCACCAGTTCACACCGGCACTGGAACAAAGGGAATACCGGATTGGTAAAGACCAGCACAAACCGGGTAGCAGCAACTCCAAACCTGTGAGTAAAGCACAAGTTAAACCGCAGCCCCTGTGTTGTCTGAATTCTCCCTACACCCCTGCATCCATATACTACAACCACCATCATCCTCCCCTGGGGTCTTGCTCTACTTGTAGAGAGCCATTACATCCAAGCTGCTTAATATCACCAGCCCCAGCAGCGAGAGACTTTGCAGCGGCGGCTTTCCCCATATAGCGGTATACCGCAAGTGGCGTCACGAAAACCATTTTTTTTATTCTTCCCTTGTACAAAACCCCTTTTAAGTGACCCCCCCAGGGTCACGGAACCAGGCAACGACCACCCAGTGAACTTTCCCTGTAATATACAGCCCGGGACAGAGTACCCCAAAGCCCTGGGGTGCGTCATTATTAAACTACTACCAGGGGAAAAAAAATGGCTATCAGGATGTAGGGAAAAGAGGGCTGCTGTCACGTCCAGAGGAAATCAGCCATTCTTAGCCAATGCTGCATCAATTTATCTTATTAATGAACTGAAATAATGATGTCGGTCCACATTAGTCAAGCCCCAGTAATGCTTGAAGTTCATATGTTCTAAATCTTGAAGACGTACAAACGAGATGCAGAAAATGGGTTATATTAAAACAAATGTAACTGTCAGATTATTCCTAAAGATTTGTATTTACTACAGAACACTAAAGTTTATAAATCTAATTATCCAGAGAGCGATGCAGGCAGAAGCCGTCACCCTATAATGGAACCTATAATGTGCATCTCACAAATAGCAGTAATTATTTCAATGAGACTGAAAACCATGGCGGATGTTAAAAAATATAGGATCCTAATGTATTGCGGCTGAAGAGAGTTTATTGAAATAGAAAATCCCAATCAGGGTCTATATTCCCGAATGACCTGTAGATACTTAATTACATACATATCTCGATCCTGCTACTTGACCAAAGTGAATATGAGGCCAACATAAAGCATAGAGATGCACGCTCTACGGGGTACGAGATACGAGACCGCTTTCTCTTGACAGTAGAAAACAAATATTGAATACGCAGTGAAGAAGAGTATTGGCACTGGAATAGGCCATCGAATAAACAATAATGGTGCCAGGATGAAATCATTGGTTTCCATGGAGGCCAAGGCTAGCTACGATCAGTTAGAAAACTATATATATTATAGTAGAATGATTTACTATGCTATCAATAATAAATGTTTCCGATGTAATAGTGGACAGCAACATCGGAGAAAGTCCATAATCCCTGTACTTTCTATCATTACTACCATGTATCCTCATCTGTAGGATACAATTAGATTGGTCCCAACCTTACATGTGGTTATCTAGTTTTCCCATTTCACTCTCTTCGTGCTAACAATCTAGACAATTCTTGGTCTAGGAGCAGTGAAACAATTGTGACACTGTTGGTCAATTACCTGAAGACAGGCATCCACAGTTGCCCAGAGTTTACTTGTACTTGGAAACCACTTATGGCGAAAACACTTTGAGAAGAGTCACATGAAATATAGTCAGTGCAATAGTTTCACAGTTTTTAAGATTAAAAATAGACTTAAAGGCCGATTTACATGCAACAACATCGCTAACGAGATATCGCTGGGGTCACGGAATTCGTGACGCACATCCGGCCCGTTAGCGACGTCGTTGCGTGTGACACCTACGAGCGATAGCTAAAGATCCGATAAACTGCAAAAAAGGTTGATTGTTGACACGTCGTTCCTTTCACAAATATCGTTGCTGCTTTGCACGCAGGTTGTTTGTCGTTCCTGAGGCAGCACACATCTCTACGTGTGACACCCCGAAAACGAAGAACAGCACTGTACCTGCGTCCTGCAACAACGACGTGGGAGTGACGTTAATGCGGCTGCTCTCCGCCCCTCCGCTTCTATTGGTGGCCCGCTGTGTGACGCCGCTGTGACGCCACATGAACCTCCCCCTTAAAAAAAAAAAAAAAAAAAAAAAAAAAAGTTTGCTCGCCGGCCACAGCGACGTTGTTAGGAAGGTATGTGCGTGCGACGCATACTAGTGATATTGTTCGCCACGGGCAGCGATTTGCCTGTGACGCATGCACGACAGGGGCAGGTGCGATCGCTAGCGACATTACTAGCGATGTCGCAGCATGTAAAGCGGCCTTTAGTCCATCAAGTTCAACTTACAGCCTAACATGTTGATCCAGAGAAAGACAAAAACCCCATGGGGCAAACACTTAACTCCATATTAAGGGAAAAATTCCTTCCGGACTCCAGATACCGCAATCAGACTAGATCCCTGGATCATCGTCCCACCACAAAGTCTAGAGCACATAACCTGTACCGTTATATTTTTCAAGAAAGGTATTCAGGCCCCTCTTGAATTTTAGAAGTGAGTCAACCATTACAACATCATGTGGCAGGGAGTTCCATAGTCTCACTGCTCTTACAGTAAAGAATCTGCTTCTCTGATTAGGATTAAACCTTCTTTCCTTTAGCTGTAGTGGATGCCACCTTGTCCCTGTCACAGGCCTAGATCTAAAAAGATCATTAGAGAGATCTCTGCACAGTCCTCTCATATTTGTACAGTGTAATAAGAAAGTCTCTAATGTTATTCTGATCATCTGTGTTTATGGTGAGTGCTATAAAAAGTCATTTATTAGTCATGTATTTTACATAAACCGTAGCTTGCACATACTCCGCCGCTCTGAGCACAGGTCTTATTTCAGACATTGCCTTGACCCCGCTGGTTTCTATTTCCAACAAAGGGACATGTGACTTACAGGAGGTCATGAAAATACATTACCCTATGAGCTACTCTAAGTAATGCAAGCATGGTAATCCAAATCACTTACCCACCCACCCACCCAACCAACCTGGCATGTGACAATTGGGAATGACCTTCGCCTCTAGGAGGAGCCTTGTAAGGGTCCATAGACACCAGTATTATTGGGTATAAGTAATATAAATGCGAAATGTGACGTGGTCGGCAGGTACAAGGTGCAATAAAAGTAGCACTACAAATTATCCAACAGCAAATAGAAAGGTAGGATATCAGCTTAGCATAATGTAACGTATCGGAAGATACTGGGTATCACCCATTATTTAGCTTTTACAAAGCACTGTCTGATTTACATGCCACAGATGCAAGTGCAGTTACCTACAGGTATGTAATGATTCAGGCCACCTATAGTAAAAAGACACTGTGCACATGCCTACACAGACTGAGCTTGCTGATCTCTTTAGGCTTCATATTTGGTAAGTTATTGATGTTCCAGCATTTTCTGCACTTATGTAAATTAGGTTACGTGCTGTTTACTTACGTGTGTATCTTGCGTTTTTGATACGGCAATTTTTTTCTCGTTGATACGTCATGTTTTACATAAAGCAGATTTGTTTATGAAACTGTTTTTGGCTTTGACAAAACTTTTTTGATACAGTGATGTGCAGATTACATGTGCTTTTAATGCATTTCCACAGTGGAAACACAAAAAAAAAAAAAAAAAAAAAAAAAAAAAGGGTTTTTTTTGTATGTACAGATATGCTGCATCTAATGCAATTCTATGCCCATAAAATTCAGTGCACCTGTACCCGCAAGAGAAATCGACATGTAGCTTTCAAAATCACACCGCAGGATAATACTTCTATAAATCTCATCCAGTTTACTGGCAATGTAAGATATTATGGGTTTTCTTGTGCAGCATCAAAAACTCACCAAAAAACGTATAGTCTCATCAAAGAGAATCGGGTCAATTATGCTAATGATCTGAGTTTGAGTATCGGCTTAGTGTGATCAGATTCTCTGGGATGAGAGCATTGGAGCACACTGAACATAGAGAACAACATTTCTCCATCTGTTCCACTGTACGAGTCCTTGGTGGTCATCCGAGAACAGTCTGATATTTTTCCCATAGATTTGAATGGGTGAGTGGCATCCGATTTCAGAGCAAAATCACTGTACGCTACACTTTTTTTTCCCACTGACAGATTCTGCCAGTAAAAAGAAAAATCAGACAGCACTGTACCACTACGGCTGCTTTCACACATCAGGGTTTTTTTTTTTATCTGTTTTGATACGGAGCATGCTCTGTTCAAAAAAACGGATCCGGCGGCCGTAATCTGTTTTTTGCTGTATTACGATGTCGTCCATAGGCTTCCATTATAAAACACGCCGTACGGCGCCGGATCTGGCGCGATACGGTTTTTTGCCGGAGACAAAAAACGTTCACCTCAACCTTCCATCCGGCCGCCAGACAAGCAAATTTTGCTGGATCCGGCGAAAGCCGAATGGAACGCAAGACCATCCGGCGCTAATAGAAGTCTATGGGGGGGAAACACAATCGGCGTCAACAGACGCAGGATGCGTTTTTTCATGTTTCTGCCGGATTGTGCCTGATGGCAAAAAACTGATGTGTGAAAGCAGCCGAAGTGGTAATAAAAAAAATCGGATGGCACTGGTCAGATTTATACGCTCGTGTGACCCTGCCCTTAAAATGACACTGATCACTATAGAAAGCCACAAACTCCCAACAGTGAGAGTATTACAGCCTGCAGGGTTACTGTACATACAGCAAGATTTGCAGTCACTGACCGCACTCTTGATAACAGCAATGTAAGTTGAAAAGCAGCATAACTTCATTTTAATTGATTGTTCCTCATTTCCTTTAAATATAAATTAGGACCCTCACTGGCACAATATGAAAAATGTGAGTTGTACTCCTTCACATTAATTAAGTAATATACTGATTATTTCTTGTAACTGCTAATTATAAATAAAAGTGATCAATCTGCATTACCAGGAGACTGGACGACGTCACAGCAGTGGCAGCGGCTGTCATGTCAGGTTATAGGCTGGAGAACACACATATTAAATGATTATTTAGGAGTTTTTGTGTTCCTCTGTGTGACACCTTTAATTAGTGTACAGTCACGATATAAATCATGCGCTTACACCCAAGGCCTTGAGGCTGCAGTGAACGATACTGTTGACATCCAAAGGGTAAATAAACTCGCTGCCGTTCGCCTTCTGCTAAATGAACCCTCTGCTACATAGGATTGTTACTCCCGGTAAGAGCCTCACAGCTGTGATCAGAGTGGGCTAGGTTCACGGTCAGTACCCTCACCCAAAAGGCAATACAGTATATTACAAGGTGGCAGTGACTCAGGCCGTGTCTCCTTGGAATATTTACCATGTCCTCAGACTACATTTACTTCTTCCCCCTCACTGAGTTCTGACACTCTCAACCGAGGAAGAAAATAGAAACAAATAACAAGCAGAACTGTAATTCTTGTCTCCCCGCCAGGTTACAGTATTACAAGCACAAGAAGAAAAGGCTCTGCGCCACAGCCTGGCAGCCCGCCATATTTACAGTAAGCTATTGGCTGGATTGGCCAACAGGAAGGACAAAGGGATCGGTGTAGCTGTTACAGCGCGCTCACATCTCAGCCCCTCTGCTGGACTGAAATCCAATGCTCACTGCCCTTTGGCTGCCGAGAGGGCCTAAATTACATTGCAATGCGTTACTGGCTCGAATGACAGCTAAGAGATTAAGTAGTTAAGCAGAATAGAAAAAAAAAAAAGTTCTCATCAACACCTAACACTTTGACTGAGAATGAATCCACATAGGACCCCTGTATCTATGGGGGCAGAGGAGACAAGAAGTATTCCACATTATTACTATTATCTTATTCAGTCTTTTTCTACTTTTCTATTACTTTTATTTTCTTCTGAAGCGATTAACTTTGTTTTGCTGTCAGTTCTTCATGGTGCACAGATGTTCAGGAAACGACTACATTCCCACATCGTGAAAGCAGCTAGATGCTCGGTAGTCATGCACGAGAAATAAATCACTTCAGCAGGCCTAACTTGGCTAATTCATAAATCAGACTCATCTCTGAAGAGGCCTCATGCCCTTCACTGACCTGGTAAAACAAACGAGAAGCCCTGCGGATAGGCTGTATGTGAGACTGACGGTAGCTACTGATTACTACAACTAGGGTGAGCCTAACAAATCACAAGTACCACGTCCCAGCTATAGGCTGAATGTGAGACCGACAGTAGCTACTGACTACTACAACTAGGGTGAGCCTAACAAATCACAAGTACCACGTCCCAGCTATAGGCTGAATGTGAGACCGACAGTAGCTACTGACTACTACAACTAGGGTGAGCCTAACAAATCACAAGTACCACGTCCCAGCTATAGGCTGAATGTGAGACCGACAGTAGCTACTGATTACTACAACTAGGGTGAGCCTAACAAATCACATGTACCACGTCCCAGCTATAGGCTGTATGTGAGACCGACGGTGGCTATTGATTACTACAACTAGGGTGAGCCTAACAAATCATATGTACTTCGTTACGGCTATAGACTGTATGTGAGCCCGATGGTAGCTACTGATTACTAACATTAGGGTGAGCCTGACAAATCACATATACCCAGTTCCGGTTATAGGCTGTATGTGAGACAGACGGTAGCTACCGTTTACTAACATTAGGGTGAGACTAACAAACCACACGTACCACATCCTGGCTATCCCCCTTATTCAAAGGGAAAAATGTGTAATTGCCTAAATCTGATCAAATTCAAATCACCGATTACTAAATAAGGCAAATGTAAATTTCCAGGACCCTCTCGGACCATCTTTATATCATAACAGGTTGCCAAAAATTACGTGGAAGCAAATGAGCAATGAAAAACTTGTCTTAAAAGTTTAATAACTCTGCCCCACGGCTTTTCACTGTCATATTTCTAGTACAGCTCAAAGCAAACATAAAAATGGCTACAAATTATATTGCTAAGTCTCAAGGCTGCAGACATTACAAGCAGGGCTGTGGAGTCGGAGTCGGAGTCGTGGAGTCGGAGTCGGAGTCGGAGCTCATTTTGGTGGAGTCGGAGTCGGAGTCGGTATAAAATGCACCGACTCCGACTCCTAAAATATATAATAAATTGGGGACAGGAGTGCAATGCAGAATGTGCTGAATATTTTACTAAATAACAACATTTAGTATAATGCTTATATTTAAGTGAAAAATTTATTGTAGTACAATGTGAACATCAGACATTTAATTGTTTTTATGATACAATAATCAAGATATTTGGATAGAACATAAAATATTTATTGGAATACAACTTTAGAACACAAAAAAACTAATAAATTGTAAATATGTAATATATATAATATATATATATACAGTGTATATACACACACACAAGATATATATGTAATCTACTGTATATTACATAGTGTATTACATATTTACAATTTATTACAGTTTTTTGTGTTCTAAAGTTGTATTCCAATAAATATATTTTATGTTCTATCCAAATATCTTGATTATTGTATCATAAAAATTATTAAATGTCTGATGTTCACATACACATTCATGTACTACAATAAATTTTTCACCTAACTATAAGCAATATATGTAGGAGTCGGAGTCGGAGTCGGAGCCGGAGCCGGAGCCGGAGTCGGTGCAAGAGAATTTGAGGAGTCGGAGTCGGAGTCGAAGGTTTGGCTTACCGACTCCACAGCCCTGATTACAAGTACTGTTAAAACAAGTAAGTCATCAGTGAGCAATGAGGACAGGTGATGTGTGTGCGCATATATATATATATATATATATATATATATATATATATATATATATATATATATATATCTATATATATATATATATCTATATATATATATATATATATATATATATATATATATGTCTGTGTGTGTGTATGTATATGTCTATGTTTGTGTGTATATATGTATGTATATGTCTGTGGGTGTGTATGTATGTGTGTATGTATGTGAGTGAGTGAGTGAGTGTGTATATGTGTATGTATGTGTGTATGTATGTGAGTGAGGTGTGTATGTGTGTATGTATGTGAGTGAGTATGTGTATGTATGTGAGTGAGTATGTATGTGTGTATGTATGTGAGTGAGTGTGTGTGTATATGTGTATGTATATGTGTATGTGAGTGAGTGAGTATGTGTGTGTATGTGTATATGTGTGTATGTATATGTATATGTGTATGTGTATGTATGCATGTATGCATGTATGCGTGTGTGCATGCATGCATGTATGCATGCATGCATGCATGCATGCATGCATGTATGTATGTATGTGTGTCCTGATGTGGGCGGAACCTATCTCTCATGTGGTGCTGTCATGGGCGGCAGGGAAAAGATTCTGGGTAGAATTGGCACCAGAGGTACAATGGCTGACCATCGCGACTGTCAGACAGCCATTTCCTGTGTCAGACCATGTAGCGGACAAACCAGACAGCTGTGTGCGGATACTACTAATAGTAAGAAGCACAGTTACATTTTCTTTTCTGACTGGAGGTACTCTGTAAATAAATGACTAACTCCATACAGAGGCGCTTTTGATGTCTTCTCATTTGTTATTTGATGCAGAAGCAAGCCGAGTCTCTCATATATATCGCAGCATTTCCTTATTGTCTAAAAGTCAGGCAGGGAATACCATTAAAGGAAACGGGTCATGTTAAAAAAAACAAAACCTTGAGAATAACTGCAAATATGGGGTTAATTAGCTAAATAGCGTTCGGACGCTGTGCAGCTGCCACCCAGAAGGAAATTATCTGTATTCCTGGCACCACATCCCACTACTGACTGTATTCGCCCCCTGCTCACCTGCACTGACAGGCAGCCGACTCAGCATTGAATCTGTACAGAGCTGGCTATCAGTCGGAGGGGGGGTGCCTCGCGGCTGTAACTGCCCTGGTGGTCATAGCCACCGCTCAATATGCAGTGACTGAAACCATTCCGGAAGCCCCGATGACTGGAAGCCGGTAGCTGCAGGAAGGAATAACATTCATTTCGTCCTGGCTGTAGGGCTCTCAGTACAGCAGCCACATGGCATCAACATGCTATTAACCTGCAGACTAATCCCATACCTGTGGGTTAATAGCATTTTTTTTTTTTTACATGGCAGGCTCCCTTTAACCCTAGAACGCATACCTGGGGCCTCGCAGGCCTGCTAGGTCATTTATTTTCTATGGTAGATTGAATTGCTTGCGCGTTCTAGGGTTAAGTATGAAGAGGTGGCAGTGTGATGTAAAGTATCAGCAAACGGGCAGTGCCCTCTCCTCCACTTGGCAGCGCTGATTTACTCAGATTTGACACTGTGCCGACTTTCACAAAGGACATATCGCTAAATGGATGGCATTGATAACGTTCTGCAAAGGCACGCCAGGATATTTCAATGTATTTATTTTTTATAATCATGCTGCAAACCTGTGTAGGCATCTTCACATTCGAAGGGCCGGATTCATCATTGCCTTTTCACCTGTTTTTGTGGCATGAAGACCTCTCAATTAGTGACTTCTGATTTTAAGGTCAACTTGGCATAGACTGATTCATCGAATGAGAAATTTTAAAAAGTTGCAAATGTGACACAAATGTACCCCAGTCCCCCTGAGATTCTATGTACACCTGTAATGTTGACGGAATTTTTAAGTTATTTAGCAAAATGCCTGACTTTTTGTGCTAAATAAAAACAAAATACAAAAAAATAAATAAAAAAAAAAAAAAATGAATACAACAAGACAAAAAAAGAAAGGTGTCAAAGCACCAATCAACATTTTTGTTTGTTTTTCAGAGCTGGAGTAGCACTTTAAATGTCCCCGGCCTTCCTAGTTATACTTGCCCTCCAGTGGCTTCATTTTTTTTTCAGCGCCATCTTGCGGCCGTAACTTCTGACTGTCCAGAAGTCAGAAGTAATGTAACAAGCACTCAATACAAGTCTACAAAAGCCAGAACAAGGCTCTCATAGAGTTGTATTCAATTATGACCTCCGGGAGTAGCCGGCAGGCCACAAACTGGAGGTGACCGACCAGAGTGGAGCTGAAAGTATATGAAGATGCCAGAGTAAGAGTATAAGACAGGGGCAGGGGACTTCGATTTAACACTAGAAGTCCCAGAGAGGGATCATTTAACATTTCTACCATTGGAACCCTATGGAGCTCGAAATTTCTGGGACTTCTAGTGTTAAAGCACTACTACGGTGGAGAAATAACAAAAAAAATAAATAAATAAACAAAAAAATCAAAGTGGATGAAATGGTGCTTTAAAAAAAAAAATGCAACTGTTGAATCAAACTCTAAATTCTGATCTGCTACTCGGGTATTTTCCCTGAAGAATATTTCTGCAAATGGTCCCTTACTGTAATTTAGATACCGTTTTCTTGCAATCATGAGACTTTAAGAACAAATGTAGTAACTGTCTCTTATACGAGCATTTACCATACTTTAATTGTGATTGTACAGTAGTCATATTCCCCAAAGCTCAGTTTGGAAAATGTTCAAGTGTTATGAACCGATTTTCACATTTTTAACAATATAATAAACACTAAAAACACAATATAAAGAATATGAATATACCTTCTCAGATCCTATATACAAAAGAACTGTAGCCGAAGTCATGATGCATTTTAAAATAGTAGAAAGGCTGTGTGGTTATTGGGGTAGATCAGAATTTGATCTTCTGTAAACTGTGTAAATTTATAAATATATTTGTATAAACAAGTGTAACCTTAAGATACGTATTATTTACAGCATGAAGTCTCAGCAGACAATAAAAAAAAAAAAATCATCTGAGAAGACCCCAAACCACCACTGATCAAATAAACTTCTGCTAAACTCAGAAACTTGTATTAGAGTTTATTTTTTTTTTTATTTACTGTTAAAGGGGTGGTTCACCCATATTTGTGATTGTTCAGTTCGATATTATATTGAGAAACAATGTTTCTCAAATACCTTGTATTGGCAATAGTGCCTATGAGAAGCGCTATTGCAGACCGCTGTTCCCCGCTCTGGTGACGTCTTGTCAAGTTCCGCACACGTCACATCCGTGCAGCGGGCTGCAATCTTCCTGACTCACTGAGCTGTGGGCAGTGTTTCATCGCTCGTCACAGCCCATCTGCTCCCTGCTCCCTCACTGCAGAACGCAGCAAGCAGGAGACACGCTTGGCTGTGACTAGCAGTGAAATACCGCCCACAGCCCAGTGAGTCAGGAAGACTGCAGCCGGCCGCAGGGATGTGACGTGTGCGGCACTTGACGTGGCATCACCAAAGCGGGGAACAGTGGTCTGCAATAGCGCCTCTCACAGGCACTATTGCCAACACAAGGTATTTGAGAGAAACATTGTTTCTCAATATAATATCGAACTACACAAAAAAAACAATATGTGTGAACTACCGTTTAAATGCTTCCCCAGTCCCCCACAGGTCTCGATCCTTCCTGGTCCAGCAATCAGGTGTCAAAGTAACCACTGCAGACAATCAATGGTCATAGAAATGTCAATAGTGATTGGCTGAAGTGGTCACATGTTATTTCTGCATGGCAGTACTGGAACCGCAAGGAGAGAAGATAGTGAGATGGGGATGTGTTGTCAAAGGGGTGGAAGGGGTATGGTAAGATGAACATAATCTTTTGAATTACAGCATTCACAGCTGTATTAAACAAAGAATATTAAGTGGCTGAAAAAGAACTTTAAAATGAATGCAGATTCGTGCATATGCATGTACGTGCCACTTAGGTTGGCCATTTCTTAAAGGGTTGGTCCACTAATTAAACAACCTCTATTCAATCCTGAGTGTTTGCCCCGATACAATAACAACACTAAAGCCAGCTTTACACCTTACAATTAGGTGTGCGATCTCGTATGCGATGTGACACGCCCAGGTCGCATATGCGATTGAATGAGATTTCACGTAGGTCGTTCATTTGCTGTCACACGAGCGTTAGTAGTCTATGTTAAATTGATCAATTTTGTGTGCGATCCTTTAGATCATGTGTTCTGTGATGTATGCATTGGGCACCCCTTTTTTTTATTTATTGATTTGCCAAGCGTGTGTAATGTGTAGGGATGCGTTTTTACTATGTCATCTGCCATTCAGCTCTGCTACATGGCCGCTGACAGCAGACACAGACAGCCATGTAGCAGAGCTGAATGGCAGATGACAGCAGACACAGATAGAGCCGCACTGTCAGAATGAACTCGGGTGAACTTCACCAGACTTCATTGTCATGCTGCGGCTCTGTCTGTGCCGCGTCCTGATTAGCGGTCACCAGTGAAGGGCTCATCGGTGACCGCTAATCCCCTGAGTGACTGAAGTTAGCAGCCCTCTCTCATACTCCCCGATCCCCGGCGCGGCGCTGCACGGCATTCACACTGCTCTGGCGGCTTTTACTATTTTGAAAAAGCCGGCCGCCCATTAAACAATCTCGTATTCCCTGCTTACCCCGCCCACAGGCGCCTATGATTGGTTACAGTGAGACACGCCCCCACGCTGAGTGACAGGTGTCACACTGCACACAATCACAGCAGCCGGTGGGCGTGTCTATACTGTGCAGCGAAATAAATAATTAAATAATTAAAAAAAAACGGCGTGCGGTCCCCCCCAATTTTAAAACCAGCCAGATAAAGCCATACGGCTGAAGGCTGGTATTCTCAGGATGGGGAGCCCCACGTTATGGGGAGCCCCCCAGCCTAACAATATCAGCCAACAGCCGCCCAGAATTGCCGCATACATTAGATGCGACAGTTCTGGGACTGTACCCGGCTCTTCCCGATTTGCCCTGGTGCGTTGGCAAATCGGGGTAATAAGGAGTTAATGTATAGTACAGTATAGACACGCCCACCGGCTGCTGTGATTGGGTGCAGTGTGATACCTGTCACTCAGCGTGGGGGCGTGTCTCACTGTAACCAATCATAGGCGCCGGTGGGTGGGGAAAGCAGGGAATACGAGATTGTTTAATGGGCGGCCGGCTTTTTCAAAATAGTAAAAGCCGCCGGAGCAGTGTGAATGCCGTGCAGCGCCGGGGATCGGTGAGTATGAGAGGGGGGGTAAGAGGGATAGACTGACATGGACAGAGAGTGAGGGACCGAGATAGTGACCGACTGACAGAGATTAGTGAATGACAGACATTGTGAGGCGCTTCAGAACGCAGCTTTTCAGCTGCGCTCTGAAGCGGACCTTTTTTAAGCTGCGGTGCAGAGCGCACACCTGCGCACATAGCATCAGACATCACAATCGTATGAGGGATGTCACGTTACAATTGCCTAGGTTCATACAACAAAACTTCCAATGTATGAGGACTAAACGACATGTATGCAATCACCGTATTTGCGTTCAATCTTGATCGCACGTAGGTGTCACACGCAAATACGTCACGAACGATGCAGGATGTGCGTCACTTACAACTTGACCCCAACGACGGATTGAAAGATTTATTGAAGCGTGTAAAGCAGGCATTAGGCTATGTGCGCACGTCTGCATTCTATTCCGCAGCGTTTAAGTCATTGCATGTGCGTTTCAAAATGCAGCCGAAAAGCTATGTTTTGAAAGCATTGTGCATGCGGAATTCATGCGGAATTAATACGTTCTGGATGCTTGCTTTGCCATAGACAGAGTGGAAAAAGCATCCAAAACGCACAAAAGTAGTGACATGTTGCTTTTTAGAACACAGCGTTTTGGCAAAATATTTCAGCAGCCGAATCGCTGCATTCTAAACGCAACGTTTAGATGGATTATGCACAATCTTCAAAGATTGTGCTGGGGACGCAGGACACATGCATTTATGCTGCGGTGCAAAACGCAGCGTAACAGCATGAAAAAAAGCACACGTGCGCACACAGCCTTATACTTGCCTCTGGTGCTGGTTCCGTTCCAGCAATATCGACACTCGCTCTCCCGGGGCTCACATGAAGTGGTTTCGTCACACAGGCCCAGTGCAAAATTTGTGTTGTCTTCATGCTTTCGATATATCAGTCATCAACAACATAAATAGGAGGTGAGAAAACAGCTGCAACTCTGGTATTTGATTTGTCCAGAGACAGGAAGAGTGAAGCTGGCGGTGACAGAGCAGGGCTCGCATGATGCAACAACTTTCCGTGAGCCCTGGGACAGTTAGTGCTGACACTTCAGGAACGGCACCGCCACTGGACACAAGTACGGTATAAGTGTTCGCATGTTAAAGGGGGATAAATGCTCAATTGAAAAGGGATTGTCCAAATAGTGAATAACCCCTTTAAAGTGAACTTAACATTAGATTTATGCTGCCAAAATATGGGCAGTATGAAGCAACTTCCAGCACAATTCCAGCTAGATATGTTTTACTTTGAAATGCTGCTGTGAGGTATGAAAAGTCTGCCAGGAACTGTAGGGAGAGACCTAGCCAGCTTCTCCCTGCCCCAGTTGATTGACAGGTCTCTCTCCATGTACACAAGGGAGAAGAGACCTGTCAATCAACTGCAGCGTTGCAGAGAGAAGCCAGCCATGGATGTCATTAGACTAGTTAAAGGGAACCTGTCAAGTGCAATATGCACCCAGAACCACAAGCAGTTCTTGCTTATTGCTAATCCCTTCCTAACCGTCCTGCATCTAGTAGCAGAGATAAAGAGATCTTTAAAAAAATTATTTCTAAAGATCTTTTATCACATGCTAATGAATCCAGTGACTAGTCTCAAAGGAGTTACTTCCCTTGGCTAGTCTGCCCCCTTAGCATGTAAGCACACCCCTGTGGGCGTACGAACATGCTAATGAATACGCAGCGTAGGGTATAGTCGATCTCACCGCTCTCTGTTGCCACCTCCCCGACACTGGATTTCGGCTCAGTGCGCATGATCAGAAGTCCCGGACTTCCAGTCATTCGTACTATGAAAGCGGGTTTACATGTCTCGGCTTTAAACTGGTGTAGTGTGTATGACTGGAAGTCCAACCAGGCCACTGATGCTGCGCATTCATTAGCATGTTAGCACGCCCCGTGGGCATGCTAACACGCTAAGGGGGTCAACTAGCCAAGGGAACCTTCGCCTTTGAGACTAGTCGCTGGCTTCATTAGCATATGATAAAAGATCTTTAGAAATACTTTTTCTAAAGATCTCTTTATGCTACTAGATGCTGGGACAGTTAGACAGGGATTAGCAATATGCAAGAACTGCTCGTGGTTCTGCATTGCAATATTGCACCTGACCGGTTCCCTTTAAGTCTCTTCCTACAGTCCTGCAATCATGCAGTCATGCTCCAATTCATGCTGACTGGGGCTTGGGTAGCACAAATCTAAAGACCGATTCCTAAGGCTAAGCTCACACAAGACATCTTTTGCTGCATTTTTGGTACGTTTTTGAGGTCACAAAGATGCACCTAAATGCATGAATTTCCTTCTCCCAGCATAGTCTATGAGATATTGCTATATATATATTGATATATCCACACTGGGCATGTTTTGTTGGCTGCGTTTTTGAAGATGCACCAGGTCAATTCTTTTTGCATTTTTGCTGCGTTTTTGAGCCCTTCCAGTCAATAGATTTGACTTAAAAAATGCATTGGTCAAAATGCAGTAAAAATGAGTCAACGCGTTTTTATGCGTTTTTTGCAGCAGTGCGTTATTTTGGAACAAAAACGCTGCATGTTTGTGGTAAAAAAAAAAAAAGATGCAGAATGTGAACATACCTTTATACTGCCAATTAATAGTCTATAATTTTAGCCAGCATGTGCCAAAAGGTTAAACATTTATCATAACAGAAAAAGGCGGGGTGAAGCATAACATTTCTTGCATAGAAACAGTGGCACAGGTCAAGCACAAAAGTCAATAAAAGTGGATTCAGACTAACAGACTTGCCATAAATTCTCAGAATCTGTTAAACATTCATCAAGATAGTTTGCTCTAGTAGAAAAGATCTAAGTGCTGTAATATTACATGCCATCAAGAAATATCTGCCAGCAATGACATAACCAAACTGACATACAAACACTTCAGTGAGTGTGAAACTCAAACACTGGGCTGACAAACGCTCATCACAGAAAAGAAATGCATTCATTTCATAGCATAACATTAGTGGTTCAAAAAGTGTACATATCCGCACATACTTTCTGATGAATACTTCCCAATGGACCTATTTGAAACAAAGCTCTATTAGTCCCTTGAATTCAGAAAACAGCAATATCCCAAATAGGAAGCCCATTGGGGAAAGACTCTGAAGCGAAACACAATCACCCAATGATTTTCACACACAAAGTTCCTATATTAGGTTGGTTTCACACATTCGGCTTTTTGCCGGTTTGCCGGATTCATAGAGTCATAGAATCATAGAATATTAGAGTTGGACTGGACCTCCTGGGTCATCTAGTCCAACCCCCTGCTCAAAGCGGGATTCACTAAATCATCCCAGACAGATGTCGTCCAACCTCTTTTTAAAGACTTCCATTGAAGGAGAACTCACAGCCTCTCGTGGCAGCCTGTTCCACTCATTGATCACGCTCACTGTCAAAACGTTTTTTTTCTAATATCTAATCTGTGTCTCCTCCCCATCAGTTTCATCTCATTGCTTCTAATCTTTCCTTGTGAAAATGAGAATAAAACTGATCCCTCTACAGTGTGACAGCCTTTAAGATATTTGTAGACAGCTATTAGGTCTCCTCTCAGTCTTCTCTTTTGCAAGCTAAACAATCCTAAATCCTGTAACTGTTCTTCATAGGACATGGTTTGCACTCCAGTCAGCGTTCTGGTCACTCTTCTCTGAACTTGCTCCAGTTTGTTGATGTCTTTTTTAAAATGTGGTGCCCAGAACTGGACACAATATTCCAGATGAGGTCTGACCAAAGAGGAGTAAAGGGGGATAATGACTTTACGTGATCTAGACTGTATGCTTCTGTTAATACATCCTAGAATGGTGTTTGCCTTTTTTGCAGCTGCGTAACACTGTTGACTCATGTTCAGTCTGTGATCTATTAGTATACCCAAGTTTTTTTCACACATGCTTTTGGATAGCTCTATTCCTCCCATGCTGTATATGCTCTTTTCATTATTCTTGCCAAGATGTATGACTTTGCATTTCTCCGTGTTAAAAACCATTCTATTAGTTGCTGCCCATTGTTCCAGCTTGTTTAGATCTTGTTGAATCCTCTGTCTCTTCTCTAGTATTAGCTATTCCTCCTTAATTCGGCACACGCAAGTACAGTGTATACAGTGCAATGGCAGCGCGACAAGCACCGGTCACATGCTGTCATGTGACCGGAGCACGTGACACGGAAGTTGCAGCACTGCCATTGTACTGTATACACTGTACTGGCATGCGCCAAATCCGACAAAAAGCCGGATGTGTGAAACCAGTCTTACAGACCTGTCTTGAGTTTTATCTATGATGAATATTTACTATGATCTCCACCCAAATTCCTCTAGAAACACCAGAATCAGCCGCTAGATGGTAGATTATTTAACTAGAGCGCTCAATGGGCATCTCCGATAGGCAAACCAACCTTCTAGACCAAAATCCCGTCAGTGTGCGTCATCCATGTGCTCTGTGCTTTCCAGACCTATAGAGCTAGTCACATACAGATTTTTTTGGGACAGATGGTCTACATTAAAAAAAAAGAAACAAAGCAAAAGAAAAACGACTTCACGTAGGTAATCACTGAACACAATCGTCTGTGACATCTGCTGATTTTAACACTGGTGCAGGTAGAATATATACAAATTGGACGCTTCACACAAGCAAATAAAAGATAATTAATTTCAGCATGGAGGTCTCCAACAATTCCGCAAGGTTAAATAAACATTGCTTGGTGTCAGAATCTGTTACAGTGCGTTATCTTGTATTTTATATAACGCTCTCTGGGCCACCCGAGCGTACAGTAAGGCTGACATATCATCACATAAAGCAGGCTGTGATGGGATTAGCAACGTCTCAATAATCTGATGAGCACTACAGACAAAGATTTATACCTCCAGATGCTAATTAAACCGCTTAGTACTTCTCCATAAATAGATAAGCTTAATGCAGAAAAGAATGTTTATGTTTCCGAGTAAAACAAGATTCACCAGACCAGAACGGTTTTCTCGATTATTCACGAAACAAGAGAGGAGACTCAACACCTTGCTGAAACTTAAGGAAAATTAAATTAATAGATAAGGCAGAGCAAATCTGGAGACTTGTTTTTGCTAAAAATTGAAAATATGGTAATGCAGCCATCTCCTAAAAGATAATTAATACTTATTATCCAATTAACTATGAATCATATAGCAATAAAAGTGTGTAGTGCTGCACGGTAAGACAGCAGAGAAGGGAAGGAAGCTCTTGGTTTAAAAAGTGAACGCTTTTCCTAAATTCACATATACGTATCAGTGGTGACAGAAATCAGAATTGGCTGCCAGGATAGGAATGCTTTCCTCATTAAAGTACACAAAACACTCATGAATCCTAATTATATAGGAACTAAATATATACAAACCAGGTTTAATACACAAAGGTGTATTTTTATTTTCTCTCTAAAAGTTTAGTTTTCTAATGTACAACTTGCTTTTTGGTGAAGGTGAAATTCTACAAACACAGTTACATTGGGACTTGCTAATTCTGTACATTGGTGTAAGTCCCGCACTATGATCCAAAAATACAGCATTTTCTGGATTAAGACACTCACCCCCCTCCCCAGATATGGGAGACAAATGGGGGTACGTCGTCAAGTCCGAATGTACTACATGTCTAACTTGGATAGGGGGAGGTGGGAGTGTAGGTGGGGGGGTGTGATGGAGCGGTCACAGGAGGCAGGAGCAGTTTCGCCACTGCAGGAATCCGGTGGCGGAGGAACTGGGTTTTCTTGCTGTCACACGCCACTTACTCATGATGTTAATCCATAATGAATATTTTCCGTAATCCCCAAACCCATAATCGCACCCACCTTTTGGCACCAAAGACGCCGGCACTGAAAAGTTGGAGGGATTATGGGGGTGGGGAGCAGAGAATACTCATTCCGAATTACCATCTGCTTGGCCCACAGTGGACATTGGCGCCCCTGAGACTGGGAGCATATGGCAGTATCATCATGCACAGCCAGTTGCTTATACACCAAAGTCAATTGCCGGCATTAGAAGAGCACACCGCACACCAGAGGAGTGGAGAGAGGGGGAGTATAATAGTTTATTTTTTATGTGTTAAAAAACCACAGCATAACGGAAGGCGTATATACCAGGATGGGCCCATGATGGGGACATCTATACCAAGATGGGTAACATATTCCAGGATGGGAATATATACCAGGATAAGCCCAGTGTCCGCAGAAGTTTCCCCTCCCCATAACAGTACAGCAGCAGATTCCCCTCAACAGTGCATCATGATCATATTTTTTGTTTCAAAAATTGTCCTCACTATTTTCTTCCTTTAAAACCTAGGTGTGTCTTATGATCCAGTTTGTCTCAGTCCGTAAAATACGGAATATAAAAAAAAATATGTTTTTCACCCTTTTAAAACATAACATCTTTGCCTTACAAAATGCATACTAAAGTACCATAATGATTGTAGATATGGTATTTATAAAGAATATACTGTACACAAAATCCTATGGATGTGTAATACAAATGGTTTATCGAGATAATTGTCGCACACTTGTGATCTAACCTTTCTGGAGCTGAAAGAAAGAGTATAATAGTTAAACAACATAATTGGTATGTGTGGAAATTAGAGTATATTATGGGTAAGCAGCAATATGAAAAATGGGCCAAACAAAGGAATCGTCATTGCTTCAACGGGAAACACCTTGGTGACTAGATTATGTTGAATATTTTTGGTGACACATCTTTTACACGTTTGGAAGAAAACCTCCCTCCAAAAGGTTCAACACACGGATTCAAACCACCTTGATACTTAAAGCTAATTACCCAACAAGTAGAAAGGCAGTTGTGAAATATAGTCAAGATTTGTAAATCCCGTCCAGTTGATTCAGAGCAGCCTTTAGCAGAAAGATCGTTACTTAGATGAATCATCCTAAGATAGGTTTACAGCACCTACTAGTTGGCTTATTTTGTACCAAAGTTTTGCCATATTTTTGCGCAGTGTGTAACATGCTTGGTCACACCTCCTTTCAATAGGCCACACCCGTTTTATTAAAGACCCATACACCACAGACGTGTCTAAACACATACAGTGTAAATAATGAAAATTTCCAGGGCAAGTTGTACCAGAACTCTTGCACATTGATACATTTCCATGGTAGTGTTTTAACAGGACCCTAAATGAGCGACTATGATCTTTATGATTTTTTTTTTTACCCTCATTAACCTATAATAGGCCTGGCAGGGTTAAGCACCCCATATGCTTTAGATAGGTGTTGATGAAACAATGGTTATGCCAATGGTTGGGCACCGGCAGCCATCTCCCGGAACTCTCTCATACTGCTGAGCACTCCTATATTCTCTATGAGAAAACCCCTGCTGGACAGTATGGATATTAGAAAGTAAAAGGAGTGACAGTCTGAAATTAGATACACCAGATCTTTCTCTCACTATAATCAACTGTTGGGGTCCTCATGCACATTAGACATTCAATACCGGCAGGTTCCACTGACGTTAGTCTAATGTATTTGGAAGGGGGGGTGGGGGCTTATTTACCGATTCAGAAGGTAGATTTCTGATTTTCATGCAAACTAGACCTTTTAGGTAAGGGTTGAGTTGCTTCAGAAGGCCATGATAATTTTTCCGATCTCGGATCACAATGCACGGACTGACCATGCGTCTCCAGCAAAATAGCTTCATATATTTCTATGAGGATGTCCCACTTGGTTCTGGAGCCAGTCAGTCTGGGTATTCTGATCCAAGATCGGACCGATAATCAAGTACATCTGAAAGAGCCCTGACTGATCGGAGTGCCCTAATGAAGCAGACATGAAAAGCAGTCAAGCATTAGGATATTAAAAGACAAACAAGCACTAAACAAGTTATATCAATTTGCTGGTGTTTCTTTGCACAGATGTTATATCACATAACTTAGAAGGTTGCACAATAAACATTTTCCATCCTTAGTTTACCTATGCAGTCATTTCACATTTTCATCAGATGTCTAGAAGATAAACACTTTACATTACATTATGATTCCATTTAAGGCAAAGGTAATGATTCTCCAGCATTTGCCTTGGTCTGTTACTATTATTACTAAACGATAATGGTTAAATATTATTGACCTGCAACCTAATGTGTAAAGCTAAAGAATTATTCAAGGTATTTAAGTTTTAGGTTCCACTCATAAAAATGCCATTACTTGTGTTTATAACAGAAGCCAGAAAGTCATTAGATTCAATTAGTGACCAATGGACCTACTAATTTATGGGGTCCATCAGGATTCTGCGGTGGCTTCAGTCGCTAGGACAGGACACACAGCTGCATGTTGCCCTAGTTATGCTGTTGGAAGTACTTTTGATTCCAAAAGTTAAATCTGCTGAGCAGAATAGATTTTGGGTATTTTAATTTACTCATCTAGCTTCACAATATAAACCTTAGGCCACATTGACGTATCAGTATTCGGAATCACTAAGGCTGCTTTCACACATCCGTTTTTTGCCGTGCGGCACAATCCGGTAAAAAACAAAAATAACAGATCCGGAATGTGTTGTTGCCGAATCCGTTCTTTCCCCATAGACTTGTATTCACACCGTATTGTGCCGCATGGCCTTGTGTAGCATCCGGCTTTTCCCGGATCCGGCGGCCGGATGGAATGCCGCTTGCAGCGTTTTGTCTCTAGCGAAAAACCATATGGCGCCGGATCCGGCACCATGCAGCGGGAGTTACAGTGAAAGCCTATGGGCACCGGATCTGTCATATGACGAAATCCAACGACGGATCCGGGTTTTTGAACTGCGCATGCTCAGTAGCACAACTGATCCGTCAAAAAACGGAAGGAACGCATGGAAAAAACGGATGCAACGGATCAGTTTTTTCGCTGGATCCACTGCATCAGTTCTTTTGTTGGATTGTGCCAGACTGCAAAAAACGGATGTGTGAAAGCAGCATAAGCCAAAATTAAGTGTGAAATCAACAGTGAGAAAAAGACTAATGGAAAAATATGTGCCATCACCGTGTTCTGGACCCAATCCTGCTTTTATCTCACGAATACTAATCTAAAATACTGACCAAAATACTTGTGTGAAAGTGGCATTAAAGTAATCCATAGCTAGGAAGATGAAGTGTATGGATTTAACACTGTAGCATAGGGTAGTCTTAGGTCAGAAGTGGCTTGAATGCAAACAGACCTCAGGAGACCTTTCTAGTCTAAATACGACTGTACTGAGCTTTTAACTAATTACATTTGCACAAGAATCATCCGCTATTGGATTTCTCAATCATACTGAAATATAAAGGATTTACAACCATTTTTGGAACGTAAAATATATTGTTTAGTGTATGTCAAAAGGCTCAAAAAAACAAACAAAAAAACAACAAAACAAAAAAAAAAACCAAACAATGGCTAATTTATTGTAACCGACCAATTATCTAAATCCAAAGAGGTACAGGGAGCTCCTCACCACAGCAAGACGCTAATTATTTCAAATCTGTTTTATTATTAAGTTTATAAATCAAGCATACATCTTGAACAATTATAAAGATTATAAAACATAAACAGTGATCTCTCAGTTTCGGAATGACAAAAATAACATCACATTGTAGATTTCATTGGAACTCTATAAGCTATCCTTATGCTAACACTCCATGACAAACCATACACTAGAAATCAGAGTTCCAGCTAAACATGTCTTCCTGATAATTGACAAGACCACTCTCAGCATAAAACAATCCCCTTTTAAGTTATTGAATAAACATTTAAGAAAAAGTAGAAAACTAGAAAAAAAAAAGAACAGATATAAGCTTAGAAAAGAAGGAATCAAATAGAGTGAAGAAAGTAGGGTAAAGAGGGGGTGGGGGAAAAAAGTGTGTGGGGAGAGGGGAAGACAAGGTATGTCACCATTTCTCATCCCAAAGAACCTGCCAGACTCACCGTGAACTCAGGAGACTCCATGAACGTAATCCACGGTCCCCACACTGTGATAAATTTTTCTGTGAGCCCATTAAGTTCAGCTGTGAGTTCCTCCATTCTCTGGAGGTTTGCCATCTCCTCTACCCAGTCAGCTAACGTGGGGCATCTAGTCTGTTTCCAGTATCTGGGAATAATTATACGGGCTGCCGATAAACAAAATCGCAGCAGGTCCCTCTTTTGTGACTTGAATGAACCTGGGAGGATAGAGAGGAGGGCCACCTGGGGAGATCTCTCCACCTCACCCCCACTCATCTTTTTATACAGAGAAAACACTGAGTCCCAGAATGGTTGAAATTTAGCACAGCTCCACCATATATGTAACATAGACCCTTTTTCTGTACCACATCTCCAGCACATGTCGGACACTGAGGGAAAGATAGCATGCAATTTGGTCGGGTATTGGTACCACCTTGTGAGAATTTTATAGTTTTTCTCTTGGGCGGCACAAGCCAGAGAAAGTTTGTGGGTCCACAGAAACGCCCTGCTCCATCTGTCCTCCGAAATGTCCTCTCCCAGTTCCTCTCCCCATCTATAGACAAATTTGGGTTTGTCCGACATGTCTCTCTGGTTCAGCATTTTATAAATAAGAGAGATGACATGCCCAGGTGACGAACCCTGCAAGAACAATTTCTCAAATGGAGTAGGGGGGGTCCTCAACTTCCTCTCCCTGTCCTGGTTGGATAGAAACGATTTCAGCTGCATATATTCTATCCAGGAAACCTCTCTCCCTGTGGCCCGTAAAAATGCATAAGGGGGCAGGGCATTTCCCTGGAGCACATGAAAAAAACGAGTTTCCTCCACCCGAGCATATCCCAGAAATTTATTGGAATGAAGCCCCGGAGGGAACTCCTGGTTGCCAAAGAGGGGGGTAAGTGGACCCCTCCCCTGTGAGAGAGAACCCCTCTTAACCTCACTGTCCCACGTCCCCATCACTGTCCAAATAAACTCCATTCCCTTCTCTATCTGTGACCTACTCTCCTTTTCCATCCATGAGAGGAAGTGCAAAGGAACTCCCAAATCCGTCCTGTTCGATCGCGACCCATTGTTTCGAGTTCCTATGGAAGTGCCAATCCATTATCCTCGTTAGAATAGTTGCCCTGTAGTATAACTGGAAATTTGGGAGCCCTGCCCCTCCATTATTTTTGTGTCTGGTAAGAGTTTTTATGCTTGTCCGAGGTCTCCTATTCCCCCAAACGAACCTTGACAAAGCCGTCCGAATTTTGGGAAAGTAACTCCCCGGCAGCTGAATAGGTACCGTTTGGAACAAGAAAAGAAACCTAGGAAGAACATCCATTTTAATAGCGTTGATACGCCCAAACCACGATAGTCTTTTTTTGTCGTACTTCTTTAAATCCCTAATTGTCCTCTCTAACAGGGGTAGAAAATTATGATGCATAATTTTTGTTGGATCCCGAGGTACAACTACCCCCAGATATTTTATAGCTGACGGTTGCCACTTAAAGGGAAAATTTTGGGTTGTACGGGCTAGATCTTCCGCCGACAGGGTCACATTCATAGCCTCTGATTTAGAGAAGTTCACTTTAAAATTACTTAAGTTACCAAACTCCTCGAACTCTTTGAGCAAAGACGGGAAGGATATGTGTGGCTGGGAAATAAACATGAGAAGGTCGTCAGCAAATAAAGCTAACTTGCGATTCCCTCCCCCGGCCTCTATCCCATGGATACTAGCATTATTTCTTATGGCGACCGCGAGATGCTCCATGACAAGGACGTAGAGCAGAGGTGACAATGGACATCCTTGCCTTGTTCCATTGTGGACCTGAAACGATGACGACAGAAACCCATCCGTCCTAACTTTTGCTGAGGGTCTCGAATAAAGGGACGCAATCCTATCTAAAAATTTTTTGCCCAAACCCACCTGCTTTAGAGCGGCCATCATGAAATTCCAACTGACCCGGTCAAAGGCCTTCTCCGCATCCACTGAGAGTAAACACATGGGAAGAGAATGAGCCCTCGACCGGGTCATCAGGAGGAACAGTTTGTTGGTATTGTCACGCGCCTCCCGACCTTGTACGAACCCCACTTGATCTGTGTGTATTATCCCGGGCAAGGAAGGAGCAAGTCTGTTGGCTAAGGCTTTGGAAAAGAGTTTTAGGTCTAGATTGATCAGTGAAATGGGTCTGTAATTTGTAACTAACATGTGATCCTTCCCCGGTTTGGGGATAACACATATATGGGCTTCGAGAGATTGCGCCACCCATTGGGAATTTTCTGAGATGGAATTAAATACTTTAGTCAAGAACGGGGATAGCTGAGTTTGGAATATTTTATAAAATTTAGGGGTGAACCCATCTGGACCCGGACTTTTGCCTGAGGGAGATTCTTTAATGATAGATGCCACTTCTGCTTCTGTAAAGTCCGTCTCTAAATTTTCAACCTCAGCGCTGGGTATAACCGGTAGGGCCGTTCTGGATACGTAGTCGTTTATTTTATTTTCTAATGCGTCATGTGGCATGTCTCCAAATTTGCCCTTTATGTTATATAGGTCTCTATAATACTTTTGGAACTGTTCCGCGATGAGAGTTGGGTTCTGAGTCGAAGAGCCGTCTGCTTGTTTAATCATGGGAATGTGGCTGGGGTCTCCCCTAGGGTGTAGAATCCTAGCTAGTGGTCTACCACATTTATCTGCATACTCATAGAGGAATCTTTTTATTCTAGTCCTATGTCGCTCATACTGTCGGTCGAGAATCGATTTAAGCTCCTCTCTATTTTTGACTAGCTCCGCCAGTGTCAAAGGTGATAATGTCTTCTTATGGACCCTTTCCAGATCTGAAATATTCTGAAGTAGGGACAAAATGGTTTGGGCTCTCTCTCTCTTAAGCCTAGCCCCATGTTTGATCAAAATACCTCTCAACACACATTTAAGTGCCTCCCACTGCACGGGAAGGGCTGTGGGGTCTTCTGAGTGTATTTCTAAAAATTCATCAATCGTGTTCTGTAGATCCTTCATGCACCCCTGATCCCCAAGCAGACTATCGTTCAGCCGCCAAGACCACGGCCTCCCTGCCCCATCTGGGATAGTAAGGCTCAGGAATATAGGAGCGTGGTCAGACCAGGATATACTGCCTATAGAGGCCTGTATCTGCCAAGTCAGAGCCTTTTGGCTCACAAGAAACAGGTCTATGCGGCTGTACGAGGAGTGAGCCGGGGAGAAGTATGTGTAGTCACGCTCCACTGGGTGTAACGTTCTCCACACATCTACCAATCGAAGCTCTTGTATTGAGCGTTTAACTTTTGTTAGCTTTCTGAGAGAGAGAAAATTGTGTCCCGAAGTTGTATCTACCTTAGGGTCCAAAGTGAAGTTTAAATCGCCACCCACGATCACGGTCCCTTCTGCGAATTCATCCAATGATGACAGGAGAGAGGAGCAGGACGTCGCCGGATCTCTGTTTGGTAAATACCAATTGACAATGGTAAAGATAGATGAATTAACATTAATTTTCAGAAAAATGAATCTTCCCTCAGTGTCCACTCTCGTGTCCAGAACCGTGTGCACCAGGGCTTTATGGATGCCTATAGACACCCCTTTTGATTTTGACTCTGGGTTGGTGCTATGGACCCATTTGGTGTAATATCTGTCTTTAAAGTTAGGGAGGTGACCAGTTTTGAAATGTGTTTCCTGAATCAATAATATATGGACTCGTTTCTTATGCATGTCAAAGAATACCTGAGACCGTTTTTGCGGGACATTGAGGCCTCTCACATTCAATGAGCCAAAGGTAATCTGCGTCATTCTGAGGAGGAGGAACGGTGAGGAACCGGGAAGTAGGGTCAGAGGATGGGGATGGGAAGAGAGGTGTGGGTGGAGAGAATAGAGAAGGTTAGGAGAGGGGGAGAGAAAGAAAAAAAAAAAAAAAAAAAAAAAAAAGAAGAAGAAGAGGAGGGGGGGGTAGAAGGATTAAGTATATAAAGGAAACTACAAACAAAGAGAGAGTACCGTAGGCAAAAAGTTCAAAGCACCTCTTGCCTGTAGGGTCGTAACGTGACCCTTATACTTGGTCAAATAGACTAGAGGTAAATGCAGAAAAATAAGAATCTCTATATACCAGGGATGTTAATCCTACGCCACTACCCTGTGGCGTGTTATCCCAATCAGGGAGGGAACTTTCCACAAAGGAGCCCCCTGCCCTGGACTAAAAAACAACTTTTAACTATATATATTTTGATTTGCAACTAAAGCTCTGTATAAAGAAGGGAGAAGGGGCTTTGAGAGGGTATTGTACCTTATAATGTTGAGGGGCGCCCCCCCATTACACCCAGGATGGAAGGAGGGAACCCCCCACCCCCCTGTCCAGGGCGATACAATAACCCCACAACGCGAAATTCCCATCAGGACCAGGGGATAGACTCCATCGTACTGTGATCCTATAAACAAAAACATACTAGAACAATTTAATCCACCATTCTCTTATACATCAGACCGGCCTCCCTCCTCTTTCTCTACGAGAGCCACGCATCCGATCACCGGCTGGGACGGTGACTCCCCCCCCCATTGGAAAGTCCGGCCAGTCCTCTATAGGCACTAATGGAATGTCCAAGGCCGCGGTGAACGAGGGTAAATCCGCCGGAGACCGAAGAACATGCATTCGTCCCGCGTGCCGAACCTGCAGGCGGAAGGGGAACCCCCAGCTATATGGAAACTCGTATGAGCGGAGAATGTCCAGCAGAGGTTTAAGAGCTCTTCTCCTTTGTAAGGTAAAACGGGATAGATCTTGTAGAATCTGGATTTGGCTCCCCTCATACGATGGTGATACTCCACTGCGGAGCTTAAACAGAATGGCCTCCTTAATAACATAGCGGTGGACCCTACAGATCACATCCCGAGGTCGGTCGTTCTGGGCTGGTTTGGGGCCCAACGCTCTATGCGCTCTATCCAATTCCAGGGGTTGGCTTGATGGTTCACCCAGAATATTATTGAAGATCACTTGAAGGGTGCCATGTAAGTCCTTGGACTCGACAGACTCAGGCAGGCCGCGCACTCTGAGATTGTTTCTTCGGCCCCTATTTTCAGCATCATCCATTGCTTCAACCACGTATTGTATTTGGTGGGAGTGTTGTTCTAATAGTGCCCCGTGGGCCTGTGAAGTGTCCTCCATATTCTGAATTTTAGCTGCCTGCACTTGACTCTGGGTGTCCACTCTCTCCACCTCCCCCTTCAGGGCTGACAGCTCTGTGCGGTACGCCTGCTCCAGCCTGGTTATATATGCCTCCATATCTTCCCTGGTGGGTATAGCTGAGAAACGTGCCCGCATCTCATTAAGCTCTGTCAGAACTCCTGACTCTTGTGTTGTTGTTATGGCTGGCTCTGACCCTGCATGCTTGTCTGCATCTGGTAACTTTAGATTTATGTTGTGCTTCTTCCTGGGTATGGTCTCACTTCTGTCGGGGACCTGTAACTCATTTGCAGTGCAGTGTCCCCCCTCCTGAAATTCCTCACACTCCTGCATGTGTGTTATAGGAAAGGACGTTACTTCCCCCTCCAGAGGCCTCCAGGCTTCAGGGCTGCTGTTTGTATCAGCAGGCACTTCCCCCGTGCTTCTCACTCCGGGTTTCCCCTGTACCTGCAATCTTGGGCTGTCTGGCCTTATCTTCTGTATCTCCTCTTCACTCGGGTGGCCTCTCCTCTCAGTCGCGTCAGCTGCTGAGCCTTTCCCTGCATCTCCATAGCTGCCATCTCACTGCTGCACGCTGAGCTCACCTCCTGTGTAGCCTTAGCAGCCATCTTGGGTGCCACCTGTGAAGCTTCTCTCTGCCCCGGCCTGGATAAAAAGTGTTTGATCCCTCTCTCCTCCGATTGTGAAGCTCTGCTGCTGCACCCCTGGGATCTCCCTCGTCTCCTCCGCTGCATAGCCTGTGTTGCAGAGTCCTCAGTTGCGTGGATCATCAGTTATAAAGTCCAGTGGCAGGAGCTAAGACAAGTCACGTCCTCACTCCTTCATAGCCAGGACACGCCCCGCAAGACGCTAATTACATTTCTTACAGATCTAAAGACAAAGATCAAGAATTTCTGGAATGAAATGAAAACTCCAGCACTGAACAGAAAAAGTCGCTTGCTAGTGTCCAACTTAGTCTATGGCTAGACCCTCCTGAAACAGAATAACGTTATGCCCGTCTTTGGGGCTGGATACTGGCTGCCTTCTTTGCCAGAGAAATTTTGGAGATAAGTAGCTGCTGTCTTCTAGGATTTGGCAATTAACAACCATGGTTACGCCCCACTACAGCAGGTCCGTGTAGCTTCCTTTCTCTGCAGCACATGTTGCTTGGCCCCTACCCAAACACACTGAAGTCCTCTCCAGCAAAAGCACGAAGCCCAATGAATTATTACAAATGTTACCCATGTATTTACTCAAGATTCTCCTTGGAGAAAATGATACAAAATGCTTGTGTGTCCACAATCATGATGATAAGCTGAAATTACAATATACGATTGTAAAGGCCGCGTCTCACTAAGCGACATAGCTGCTGAGTCACGGTTTTCGTGACAACAGCGATTTTGCTAGCGATGTCGCTGTGTGACATCCAGCAAGGACCTGGCCCCTGCTGTGAGGTTGGCGGTCGTTGCTGAATGTCCTGGACCATTTTCTTCAAAGGCGATATCCTGCTGGGCAGGACGCATCGCTGTGTTTGACACTGTGTGACAGGGTCCCAATGACAGCAGAGATAGTTATACAGGTCCGCTACTGCAACCTGTATCGTTACTGAGTCGTTGGTAAGGTCTGACTGTGTGACATCTCACCAGCGACCTCCCAGCGACTTACCAGCGATCCTTATCAGGTCGCATAGTTTTCGGGATCGCTGGTAAGTCATTAAATGGGACGGGGGCTTAAGACCCTAGCATTATCATACAGATATTAATTACAGTCCTGCTGGATCTATGGAGTCCACTCCACTGTATTTATATTGTCTTAATTACTGATTTGCCAGTGATGATCAATAGCGACAATATCGAACAAAAGCTGGAAAAAGCACAATAGGGCCTTACCCAATGGACAGAGTAATAAGGGAATGTGCTCACCTTATGGGTCACACAACCAGAGTTAAAGCATGTAACTAGCTGCTGCAGAGTCCACGCGCTTAAAAAGCCGAAGCAGATCAGGAACAAAGTTGATGTGGAACTATTACTGCACTGCTGAAGATATAACATAAATCCAGGAAGATTGAATGAAGGTGGTTTTATTCAACGCGTTTCAAAGTGTCACCCCACGTCATCAGGAAATCCACTGATACCATCCATCAGTGAATTTCCTGATTAAGTGGGGACAGACTTCGAAACGCACTGAATAAATCCACCTTCATTTAATCTTTCTGGATTTAGGTCATATGTTCAACAGCGCAGTAATAGTTCCACATAAACTTTGTTCCTGATCTGTAATAGTGATAATGACATCTAGAGTGTTCGAAATGTTAGAAAGAATGTGAGGACTCCTCCTGTCACCTTATTACTGCCAAGCAATGCAATCATTGGGAATTAATAGGTCTTGGACTTCCATAGTAACCTAACAAAGACCCCCAGCCTTGGTATGGTTTCATGCATGCGGTTTATTACCGACAAGTAGTGATGAGTGAGCACTACCATGTTCCGGTGCTCGGTACTAGTAACAAGCAATTAAGTTGAGCCCATCGCAGCACCTATTTACCGATTATAATGAAATTCACTCTGGAACTAAAGCATTTCTCTGGAAGATCTGCTGGAAAAAATGCTCGAATTTCCCATTGACTTCCATTATACTCCGTACACGAGTCGAGCCTGTTGCTCAAGTACTGAGCACCGGAGCATGGTAGGGCTCACTCATTACTACTGACAAGCAATAAATGTTTTAGTATGCTGGGTATACTACAGCAGATTGCAAAATTTCCTAGTGTAAAATAAAATAAACAATGGAAAAGGTCAATGAAAAACAAGGCTCACGTAAAAACAAACAAAAAAAAAATCAAAGCTTTATTTTTCAAAAAAATGCACACAGTATCAATGTAGTCATAATAAACCTATATAATCAATTTAAAGAGCTTTCTCAATATCATAAATGGTTAATACTGCACAGTGCTTGTAAAAACGAGTATCTTTGCAATTTACTTGTTAGAAAAGATTCCACTCTATCCTCAAGAATTGTAGGTCCTTTAATACTATTGTCTAAATGCTCATTGCATAGGTTATTAGTATTAGCCAACCCTGCACACTATCACCGGCGGACAGTCTCCGATGCAAAAGAACCTGTAAGCGCTGCTCTGAAGCAACGTGCGCACACTACTTAAGAATTCTCATAGACTTTGCGGGGATAAGGAGAGACATGCAGATTTGGGCAACAAACTGCACAATAAACTGCACCAAAATGCATCAAATCTGCACCGTGCACACAGGGCATAATAATGTATAAGCATTATATGTACTCCAATATGATTCTAATAAAAAGTTAGCTTCATCCTGCCCATATAAGACTACACTGACATGAAACTAGAGGTATAGATGTTATGGAACACAGTACCACAATATTTTGTCTTTTAAATGTGCTAGTATTGTGCAAAAGCTAAAAACCTATACATATTTGGGACCACATAATTGAACTCCATAGTGTTAAGCTTACAGACAATCTAGGAGACAGGAGAATGGTGTAAATAATTACAGAGAGGTTGTTTTTTAATACCTCCCCAAAAAATTAATACTTAAAGGGGTTATCCGGCTTCTTTTGACTTTTTTTCATTATTACACTATTGGGCTACATTGGGGCAGGTAAGTAGATAGAGACCACTTACCTGCCCCGCTGTCAGCCCCTCTCCCCCGGCTCAGAGCAGTCATGTGACCACTCCTGCCGCGATTTTGCTGCTTCCGGTCATTTCATGTCTACATGGGCAGGGCCATGTTGACATGCAAATCTGGAACAGCATGTCGCCTCCCTGCTGGGCTGTACAGTGCGTGGAGTAACCGCTCCCCTTCCCTGCACCCTCCCACACATTCCCCTGCACCCCGTACTCTGCCCACAACCTCCCACACACTCCGTAGTCTCCCTCCCCCGCCTCCTGTGCCCAGCTACGTGCGCCCTGAATTCCAGCAGATTCAGTGTCCAGTTCAATAAGGCAAGGAACACTTGCTGTCAGATACGCTGTGTCCCCAGCGGTTTATCATGTTTACTGCCTGACGCCCTGGGAACTGTCCCCCCCCCCCCCCCGTGCGCGCTGTCTGTGTCATCATGGGTCATCTGTGTATGTGCATCAGTCTGTGTCCCGCACCAGCCCCGCGGATGCCCGCACTTCTTACGCCGCGGGGCTGGCAGGGAGCGGGACACTGACTGCTAAAGGTGGTATCACACACAGCGACAACGACGTTGCTGCTACGTCACCATTTTCTGTGACGTTGCAGCGACGTCCCGTCGCTGTCGCTGTGTGTGACATCCAGCAACGAGCTGGCCCCTGCTGTGAGGTCGCCGCTCGTTGCTGAATGTCCAGCTTCATTTTTTGGTCGTCGCTCTCCCGCTGTGACGCACAGATCGCTGTGTGTGACAGCGAGAGAGCGACGAAATGAAGCGAGCAGGGAGCAGGAGCCGGCAGCTACGGTAAGCTGTAACCAAGGTAAACATCGGGTAACCAAGGTGGTTACCCGATATTTACCTTCGTTACCAGCCTCCGCCGCTCTCACGCTGCGAGCGCCGGCTCCTGCTCTCTGCACATTTAGCTGCAGTACACATCGTGTAATTAACCCGATGTGTACTGTAGCTAGGAGAGCAGGGAGCCAGCGCTAAGCAGTGTGCGCGGCTCCCTGCTCTCTGCACCGTGACATGTAGCTGCAGTACACATCGGGTTAATTAACCCGATGTGTACTGTAGCTAGGAGAGCAGGGAGCCAGCACTCAGTGTGCGCGGCTCCCTGCTCTCTGCACATGTAGCTGCAGGTTAGATTAGATGAGATAATTACCTGCTGTGACGATCTCCTGCCTCCTGACGTCACCGCGGTCACTGCCTTCTCTGCCCGGCTCGCGGGCGGCCCGAGACTGTCACTAGCAGTGACGCCACGGGCTCTCACGATACTGCGTAGAACGCGGCGGGCATAGAAGTCAGTGACAGCGCTGACGTCAGGAGAGCAGGAGATCGTTACTGCAGGTAATGGTCTCATCTAACCTCCTGATGGCAGCGCTCGGCATCCCCTGCAGTGACCTGGGCTGACCTATTGATGTTAGCTCAGGTCACTGCACGGCTCTCCCAGCCAATGGGGAACATTTTGTTCTTCATTGACTGGGAGTCTCATTGACTATGGTATGGATCGCCGTGCGACCCCCTTATTGGATTGCGCCGGACCCGGATTGGATTGTTCTCGTCAATAAATTGTTGAAAGAGGGAATGTGGGGAGTGTTTTTTCAAATAAAACTTTTTTTGTTGTCTATTTTTTATTTCTTACTGACTGGGTTGGTGACGTCGGGTATCTGATAGACGCCTGACCTCACCAACCCCAGGGCTTGATGCCAGGTGACACTACACATCTGGCATTAACCCCATATATTACCCCGTTTGCCAAAGCACCAGGGCGCGGGATGAGCTGGGGCGAAGCACCAGGATTGGCGCATCTAATGGATGCGCCACTTCTGGGGCAGCTGTAGCCTGCTATTTTTAGGCTGGGGAGTGTCCAATAACGGTGGACCTCCCTAGTCTGAGAATACCAGACCACAGCTGTCCGCTTTACCTTGGCTGGTGATGCAATTTGGGAGGGACCCCACGTTTTTTGTTTTAAATTATTTATTTAATTTTAAATAGCGTGGGTTGCCCTCTGTTTTGGATTACCAGCCAAGGTGAAGCTGCCAGCTGTGGTCTGCAGGTTGCAGCCATCTGCTTTACCCCTAGCTGGCTACAAAAGATAGGGGGGACCTCACGTCGTTTTTTTTTTAATTATTTATTTATTTTTTGGCTAAATACAAGGCTAAGCACCCTTTAGTGCCACATGAAAGGCACTAAAGGGTGCCAGCTTAGACTATGCGGGGGGGGTAGGACATTATATTGGTCTCTCTCATCTATTATCTATCCCTCTATCTATGCCTTGATTCATTCATCCATCCCTCTATTTATCCCTCTAGCTATCTGTATCTATCTATCCCCCTATCTATCTAGCTGCTTCCGTTTTTTTGCAGTATGAAAAAAATAGGAAGGTACGCAGATTAGACACGGACCAAATACAGAACGGAACGGATGCCACACAGTAGCTGCTTCCAGGTCGGCTGTGTCGCGCATCATGAATATGCGCGACAATAATGAGCCGGCTCAGAAGCAGCAGGGAGAACGGGCTGCAGAGGACATCGCTGGACGCCAGGTGAGTTAAAATGTTTTTTATTTTAAAAGCACGTTTTTTTCTGGCACGTGTTTCACGGACCACACCACTGCGTGGTCCGTGGAACATCAGTGATGCCAGAAAAAAAATGGACATTTCTCCGTGCGGCAATCACGCACACGCGGGTACACTGCACGGAGACACGTGCAGTGACAAATCACTGACGTGTGAGCAGACCCATTCATTATAATGGGTCTGCGTATGTCAGTGATTCTGGTACGTTTAAAAAAAAACCACAAACGTACCAGAATCACTGACGTGTGAAAGGGGCCTTACACAGTATTCATTTATCTATAAGGGGTGAGGAACATGTAACAACTCTTTCTGTTACCATTGTGGATGGGATGTGAGGTGATTGCTGTGTCACAGATGAGAGAAGCTGGATCTCTGCTCTGTCACATGCTGAGAGGTCAGGTGCTGGGCAGAATACTGACAGCCATTGAATGTGCAGAGGGAGGGCAGGGGGCGTTTCTGGACACTGAGGCTGGGCAGGGGGCGTTCCTGGACACTGAGGCTGGGTGGTGCCAGCTCTGACTGAGGTTTGGCAACCAAGAATACAGGAAATTGTCATGTTTGTTGGAGCTGAATGTAAACAAGGTGCTGCAGAGAATAAAGGGTGAATTCAAGAGGAACAAAAGTTAGAAAACTAAAAATAACAATGTAGGGGTGATTTATATGACAATACAGCACAGATTAGCTTACAATTTTTTTTGGAGTGTATGTCGGATAACTCCTTTAAATGTAATATTTAAAAGTTAGAGTTATTGCTATTCCAAATTTACACTGAAACACTCAACCCATTCTGCTACGATGCCTCTCTGAATCCATGTAAATGGTCCTACGCTCCTAAACACTAAAATAGGCTTTGTACTTAACCGTTAAATGACTGATCCAGTTTAAATGACCTTAGACAAGTGTAATAAAATACATAGATGGTAAACATATGCATATTAAAAGGTCAAGATATGTCAATCAGATTAGAATTAAAGGAGTATTCCTACAAACAAATTTAATTTTAAACAATAGATATTGGTATAGAAACAGGGGAGGATTCTCAAGACATTATACAGAAATTACAGCCCGGGAAGATAGTTGATTCTTTTTGTGAGGTAAAACATTTCCCTACCTGTTTTTAAGTTATGTTTTACCGCAAAAAATTAATAATTTGTGATCCCATGCTGTCATGTCTATATACTCTATTTTGCTTCTTCCTCGACCCAGGAGCTGTGGTATGATAAGGCCCTCAGGTCCCTGTATGGTCAGACACGGTCATTACACAGTACATGGCAAAGACACATATATAAGATTATCTCAGCACAGGAACATTTTATTTTATTTTTTTTTAAACAACCTCCCATTGTGGAACTTCTTTTTATTCTAAAATCTATTGATTAAAATTAACTTTGCGGGAAAACCCATTTAAGAACGGTCACACGTACTGAGAAAAAAAAATCAAAAAAAGATGCAATAGTAAAAGAATCAGGGAGATTATAGTCAAAACATGTTAACCACTAAAAAGCTGTCAGTGGCTTTTTTCTGGCAGATGTTTTGTTTCCCACATTACAAAATAAGGAATAATAATCACAATTGGATGATTTTCAATTGCACAACTTTCCCTCCACTATATAAAAGGCTGCTTGCACACATCAGTTTTTTGCCATCAGGCGCAATCCGGCAAAAACATGAAAAAACGGATCCGGCGTCTGTTGCCGCTGGATCAGTTTTTCCCCATAGACTTTCATTAGCGCCAGATGGCCTTGTGTTTCATCCGGTTTTTGCCGGATCCGGCAAAATTTACTTGTCCGGCGGCCGGATGAAACGGTGAAGTGAACGTTTTTGTGTCCGGCAAAAAAAACGGATAGCGACGGATGGCATATTTTATAATGGTAGCCTATAGACGCCGAATCCGGAAAAAAACGGATCCGGCCACCGGATCCATTTTTTTGAACTGAGCATGCTCAGTATCACACTGGATCTGTCAAAAAACTGAAGGAACTGATAGAAAAAAACTGATGCTACTGATCCGTTTTTTCGCCGGATCGTGTCTGATGCTAAAAAACTGATGTGTGAAAGCAGCCTAATAAGTATGTGGAAGACGGTTCTAGATTGTTAAAATCATCACCAGGACCTAAAGTGGCAATGTGTCTTCCACCATGGCTGAAGCCCATGAACAATGCAGCCAATCTGCGTCCGGCATACAGGGGGTAACCTATGTAGCAGTGCCCTAGGGTCTTCTCTGTGACCCATTCACCCCAGCGCCGGTAGATGGAGGAGGAGTGGCGTTGTAGCTGCCTCACTGTCATTTCAAGCCAATTAACATGTCACTTAATTATAAACGCCATTGACTTTTTCTGCCTTGAAGTTGAAGCAATGCAGACAGATAGAAATGCCCCCTAGGGACCACTTGGTTATAAAAGGAAACCTTATTTGTAAGAGGTGACAGGGAAATTCCAGCCTCCGCCCTGCAGAGTATTACTTACTGTAATTTATCCTGCTTTTGTAAGAGATCCTTTTATTACTTGCCATTTAAGGAAGGCTCAGAAGTTGTTCTTAAATATTGTCCTGCGGACCTTGCCAACATGTTAACATAAGTATATAACGTGACAATGACATGAAAAATTAACCATTTGAAAAAGTACACTGACAAGAAAAATAAATACAAGTGCCTGAGAGCACAGCAAGCAAGGTTTACTAGATATAAACACGCAAAGCCATTCCATCGCTGGGTAATAAGTAGTCTGCACATTAAAAAGGAAAGTACTCATGTCTGAGGGCCACTGAACATTTGGAAACAAATTAAAAAGGGAATCTGTCAGCAGGTTTTTGCTACTTCATCTGAGAGCGACATGATGTAGGCAAAGAAACCCTGAATCCAATGATGTATCACTTAGTTCACTGGGTGCAGCGGTTCTGACACAATAAGAGGTTTTAGATTTAGCAATACAGCAGAGCTGGAAAAGCTGCCCCCGCCCACAACAGGCTCTGTGTGTACATTTTCTATAGGCAGTGAGCTGCTGATCAAAAGAGGGAACTTGTTGGCTACCAGGCAGGAGGCAATGTAGTCCAAAAAATAAGCTCCTGATGCTAAAACAATCAAAGCAAGTAAATAACAGCAAAGAGCTTAATAGCATACACATAGTGAATTTCTGTGTTTAACCCTTACAAGATGTGGTCTACAGTTTTCATGGCAAAAACCTGCTGACAAATTCCTTTTAATGAAATAGGACCTGTCTTCTTGACTGTCCATTATGTTTTCTATCCTGCCATAGTTTTTCATGTCTTCGTCATAGAATGGTGTATGAGACATGGAAAAGTATTGTGGTCAGAGCTTAGAAAACACTATGCAACACTGTCAGTCATTATGGTCCGACTGTGAAAGATAGTCCGTGGCTGGGTTTTATAACACCATAATATTTGCAATACAAAGCCATACTGTAGTATTGCTGTATATTGCACAAGCGATTGGATGATCACAGTTTTAAGTCCACGTAAGGCTAACAAATACAAAGTAAAAAATGTTTTACAAAATATGAAGAAAGAAAAAAAAAAAAAAAAAGGGGGGGGGTTTCAGCCGCCACAACAACACAAACAATGTAATAAAAACGTGATAAAAAAATCATATCTACCCCAAAATATCAATAAAAACATTGGCTCGGGGTGCAAAAAAAACCAAGCTCTCACCTACAGTAGCTCCATATCTTGAAAATGAAATGTTCCAGCTTTCAGAAAATAACATCACAAGCAAAATTTTAACAAATTTCACAATATGTTTTCTAATCACTTACGGTAAATAAAATAAAAACTATACATCTTTGGTATCTCGTATCAGGTCAATTGCCAGGTCATGGTTACTGTAATATTAACTCTGTATATTCAAAAAAAAAAAAAAATCATCTTTTTCCTGCTTTCCAGTACATCCCATGATAAAATGGATTGCGTCAAGTATAACTCACGACACAAAAAAACAAGCAAACAGCAATGTCAATGGAAAAGTATAAAAATTAAGGCTCCTGAAAAAAGGGGTGCAAAAAATTAAAATGCACAAATGAAAAACCGCCTTTAGGGGTTTAAGTCTATATTTTTTAAAGCAAAACAATTTGGAGGCAGACTTCCTTCCGGTTTTGTCTCTATGGCTAATGCAAATTGTGCAGCTTATGATATACAATGAATGGGAGTTATTGCACAGAATAATGTCCATAGACCAAAACACTCTGCAGGAAAAGATGGAACGCAGCAACTTTCTCAGTGACCAATGATGCCAGGGCAATAGGTGCCCAGAACATTGCAACCCATGAACCAGACACCTTAAGGGTATGTGCGCACGTTGCTTTTTACCTGCTTTTTTTCTGCTTTTTCTTCTGCGCTGTTTAATGCCAAAATGGATGTGTTCTTCTATTCAAGCAAAGTCTATGGGAATTTGGGTTTCTTGTTCACACTATGTTGTTCAAAATGCTGCCTTTTTGTGGCAGAACTTTGGTCAAAAACTCAGCTTTTGAAAGAAGCAACATGTCAATTGTTTTTGCCATTTGGGTTTTGCACTGCAAAGCTGAGTTTTTGACCAAAGTTCTGCCACAAAAAGGCTGCATTTTGAACAACATAGTGTGAACAAGAAACCCAAATTCCCATAGACTTTGCTTGAATAGAAGAACACATCCATTTTGGCATTAAACAGCGCAGAAGAAAAAAGCAGCAACAAAGCAGGTAAAAAGCAACGTGCGCACATACCCTAAATGCTGCTGACAGTCATTGCATCTGAAATTTTGGGAGCACCAGGTCGAGGCCGATTTATGGTGAAATGAAGTTCTTCCTACTTCTGGATTATGGCCCCAACAGTGCTCACTGGAAGCTTCAGTAGTTTAGAAATTCTTCTGTAACCAATGTCAACAATATGTTTTGCAACAATAAGATTGCAAAGGTCTTGAAACAGCTCACTGGTTTTACCCATCATGAAATGTTTCTTGTGGCACCTTGGTAATGGAGACACCTTTTTATAGGCCATCAGTTCAACCAGCTGATATTTTGTACTAAGAGGCATCATTACTTTTTAATTACTGATAGATTTCAGCTGGTGTCATGACTTTCCATGACTTTTTGCTCTTATTTCTTCATGTGTTCAATTCTTTTATCCTCTATTATTTCTAATTATTACACGGAATTTATGGATATTTAAGGTTTGATTAATTTGCCTGTGTGGATTGGATGGGTTGTTACAGACATCTGGTGAGAAATTCATATTAATAGCACTTTTAAAAAATTACTTGAAAAAAAGGTAATGTTTAATACTTATTTCATCTGATATATATCTATACACACACACACACACACACACGGTATATAGATAGATATATATCTTATATATATCAATCTATCTTGACAGACACACACACACACACACACGTATATCCCAGGACGCCTTTTTAACCAATGTCTTAATCTAGTAAAGTTCTAACATAAGTCACCCCATTTTCTTCATGTGGCCGGAAATGCTTCATTTAATGTTATAACTATTTCTGCTTAATAATGTCTCATCTCTAACATTCTAACCAAAAAGCATTTTTAGTCATCCCTCCCACTCTATCTTTTGTTAAGCACTTTCTTATCTATTTTTAAATAGAGACTTATTCCTCAGTCACAATTCTTCATTATAAGCATTTCAATATTATATTCAACCTGCTTGTAAGGGCTCACTCACACTGGGGTTTAACTCTGACGAGTACAATGCTAGAAAAAAGGAATCTCACTCGAACCAACATTATTCAATGAGGCAGAGAGTATGCAAAAATCGCACGAGACTCATCATTTCAAGTCTATAGCTGCAAGCAAAAACATTGGATGCCACATGGACCATCCTGGTGGCATCCAATTTTACAGATACATCACCATTCTGTAGTATAGAACACTGTAAATGGTTGAAGAATAAGGGTAAGTTCACACTGTGTTTTTCAGGGCGTTTTTGCTCAGAAAACTGCATGACTTTGCTTCCCCAGCAAAGTCTATGAGTTTTCATTTTTGCTGTCTGCACACAGCGTTTTTTTTCAGCTGCGTTTTTGTGGTGCCACAAAAGCGCAGCATGTCAATTATTCCCGCGTTTTTCACTGCGCTTTTCATCCATTGAGTGCAATGGGATGTTGAAAGACGCAATGAGAAACGCAAATAGCTGCGTTTTGGTGCGTTTCTAAGACCAAAAACGCAGCTATAAACGCAGGAGGTGGGTAGTAAAGTGACATGTACAGGAAGAGGATTCCTTTTGTCAGTAAATACAGAAGCGTGAATCCTCCCGGTACAGTCACCACCGCTTCCACCTCCGGTCCTGTGCATGTATGCTGCCGTGCAGCGCCATGTCTGGGCGGGAGGTGGAAGCGGCTGCGAAAAAAAAAGTGAACAGTAGAAAAAAAAAAAAAAAAAGTTATACTCACCTGTCTGCAGGGTCCCGGTGCCATGCCCGCTCCCATCTCCTCTCACGGTACCGCCGCTTCGGCTGTGTGCAGACGGCCGGGACACCTCCGATAGATGCAGGACCTGGCGATGGATCACCTGATGCAGTCACCTGACGCATCAGGTGATCATAAGAATCGTGGTGACGCGGGCGCCCGGCCGGTTTAAGCTATCAGCGGATGCGTCAGGAGACTTCATCCCTGATTACCGGCAGCTGCTGCAGCGATCGGACAGGATCAGACTCCCGCCCCATCGCTCCAGGAGCTGCCGGTAATCAGCACATAAGTGAGTATTTTTTTTTTTTTTTTTTTTTTGCACCGATGCATCTGCTGATTGTATAAATCGGCTTTTATACAATCAGCTGATGTGTGATGTGCTTCAGCCCCTAGAACCTGACACATCATCTGATCGCTTTGCCTTCCAGCAAACCGATCAGATGATATTGGATCCGGATTGGACGGCGCGGGACCCTGACCCAGGATTACTGCGGAGGGGGGTTCTTTATTTCAATAAAGATGGAGTCACTAATTGTGTTGTGTTTTATTTCTAATAAAAATATTTTTCTGTGTATTGTGTTTTTTTTTATCTTTACTAGAAATTCATGGTGGCCATGTCTAATATTGGCGTGACACCATGAATTTTGGGCTTAGGGCCAGCTATACAGCTAGCCCTAACCCCATTATTACCCAGCGAGCCACCCGGCATCAGGGCAGCTGTAAGAGTTGGATACAGCGCCAGAAGATGGCGCTTCTATGAAAGCGCCATTTTCTGGGGTGGCTGCGGGACTGCAATTCACAGCGGGGGTGCCCAGAAAGCATGGGCACCCTGCACTGTGGATTCCAATCCCCAGCTGCTTAGTTGTACCCGGCTGGACTCAAAAATTGGGCGAAGCTCACGTCATTTTTTTTTTTTTCAATTATTTCATGAAATTCATGAAATAATTAAAAAAAAAAAAAAAAAAAAGGGCTTCCCTATATTTTTGGTTCCCAGCCGGGTACAAATAGGCAGCTGGGGGTTGGGGGCAGCCCGTAACTGCCTGCTGCACCCGGCTAGCATACAAAAATATGGCGAAGCCCACGTCATTTTTTTTTGTTTGGGGGGGGCAAAGAAATCCTGCATACAGTCCTGGAAGGAGGATGCTGAGCCTTGTAGTTCGACAGCTGCTGTCTGCTCTCCTGCATACACTATTGGATGGAGGATGCTGAGCCTTGTAGTTCGACAGCTGCTGTCTGCTCTCCTGCATACACTATTGGATGGAGGATGCTGAGCCTTGTAGTTCTGCAGCTGTCTGCTCTTCTGCATACACTAGTGGAGAATGAAGAACACATTGAAGAAGGAAATGACATCAGACCTTTTTTTTGTTCACTGATAAAAAAACGCATAAAGATGCAGTGAACAAAAACGCAGCAAAACGCAGCAAAAAACCGCACCAAATCGCGGCAAAACGCGTGCGTTTTTTGCCGCGTTTTTTTGCCGCGGGTGCATTTTTGTGCGTTTTTTGCCGCAAAAACGCACAAAAACGCAGCGTCAAAAAAACGCAGTGTGTGAACCTAGCCTAATAGCTGCTTAGAAAAAAAAAAAAGAAGCATTGCAAGAGGCATACAAGGAAAAAAGCAAAATAAAATTCATATGTAATGCAAGTGCAATCTGAGTGTGCGATTTTTATTTTTTTTATTAGTCCAACTTTTATGCATAAGAATGGGATGAAGTTCTTATATTCCAATGTGAGCAAACCCTAAGGCTCTGTGCGCACTGGGAAATGGAATTTTCTTGTGAAAATTCCGCATGTCCTCAAAGATTACCGCACCCGCGGTAAAAAACCGCGGGAAACCGCATCCGAAAACCGCATGCGGTTTGCCGCGGTTTTACCGCGGTATTATTCGCGGTATTGCCGCGGTTTTGCCGCGTGCGGGTTGGGATGTGCTTTATTGCATTCAATGCAATAAAGCACATTGAAGAAAAAAAAAAAAAAAGTCCTTTAATTCTGCGATAGTAGATAGACAGAAGAATAGATAGAGGGATAGATAGATAGACAGATAGATAGATAGATAGATAGAGGGATAGATAGATAGACAGATAGATAGATAGAAGGATAGATAGATGACAGATCGCTGCATTTCCCACGGTCGGCAGTGAGTTCACATTACCGGCCATGGGAAATGACCGGTAATTACCTCTGCTGTCTGCTGCATTCAGCCTGTCTGTGACAGTCGCGGCTGGATGTCAGCAGTGCAGGACCCTGTGGATTACGCCGGAGCTTTGCTTGGGGGGGGTTAATAAAAGGGTGAACGAGGCTTGTTTGTTTTATTTAAAATAAAGGATGTTTCGGTGTCTGTGTCTTTTTCACTTTACTTACGGGTTGATCATGTCAGCTGTCACATAGACGCTGCCATGATCAAGCCTGGAGTTAATGGCGGTGGTCCCCCACCATCATTAACCCCTTGTATTACCTTGCCACCACTGCTACACGGTGGCAAGAAGAGCCGAGGACACGCCGGTATTGTCGCATATTGCATGCGACAGTGCCGGGGCAGCTGCGGCTGATATTCTCGGCTGCGGGAGGGGGAGTGAGGCGGGGGACATTATCCCTGCCCCTCTCCCTCCCCAGCCTGAGAATACCGGGCAGCCGCGGTGTGCTTACCTCGGCTGGAAGGTAAAAATACAGCGGAGCCCACGTTCTTTTTTTTCTATATTTCCGTTTTCTTTCTATGTGTGTTCTATGTGTCTGTGTCTATGTGTCTATGTGTCTGTGTTCTGTGTTCTGTGATGTGTTCTATGTCTGTGATCTGTGTGTGTGTGTGTGTGTTTACTCTCTGCACGGCCTCCTCTTCCTGTAATGACATCACTTCCCTGCAAAACCGCAAGCAAGTGATGCACATTACCGGAGGTAAACCGCGAAATACCGCAGGGAATAACGCAGGAAAACGCAGTGAACCGCACAGAATTTGCTGCCTGCGTTATTCCCTGCGGGATTTCATGATTACAATGGAGTCAATGGAGGGAAATCCCGCAGCGATGTGCGGAAAAGAAGTGACATGCACTTGTTTTTGCTGCGGGATTCCCGCAGCAAAACATGCAGCTGTCAAATTCCGCCCAGTGCGCACAGGATTTTTTTTCTCCATAGGATTTGCTGGTGATTCACTGCAGAGATGTTATGAACATTTTCTGCAGCGAAACATGCAGCAAATCCGCGAAAAATCTGCGGCAAAATCCGGTAAGTGCGCACATAGCCTAAATCTAACAACCACCACTTGCTAAAATGCCCGTCTATATATTTTATTAGCTTTCTGTACAGGACATTATACAACGCAAAAACCGAGCCTAACTTGTGGTTTCCCTTGATCTTCTAGTTCATTCAGGGTCAAGTAGATGTTTCTTCATGGAAGACATGGAGGGCTGACCAGACCCATAAAGCGTGTGCAAACAATGCCTTCAGGTGCTCACATGACATGCAGCTCATCGTCACTCATAGGAAAGCACTGTATATGAAACCGACACAGCCACAAATCTGTGCGACGTTCTTACTCCAATAAAAGTGAATCGGCGGTTGCACAATTATTGCAATTCAATTTTTATTGCACTAAAGTTTTATGAAACCAATCCTAGTCTAGTTATTGCATAAAGCAGAGCTTACTTTTACCTGCAGTAACAGATAAACATGAAAGCCTTAACCTTGTGTCTAAATACTCTAGGTAAGGCCGGAGTCACACTTACGAGAGTCCCGCATCTCATCACCCGGCACGGCCTGATGCTCCCCGGACAGGAGCGTCTCAGCTGCATAGAGATACATGCAGCCGACCCGCTCCTGTCATGAGAGTGTGCGGCCGTGCCAGGTGATGAGATGCAAGACTCGCACAAGGCACTTGCAAGTGTGACTCCGGTCAAATGCGTGCGTCACACGAGACGATCTATCGTGCGATATGTCGTCGGGGGTCACGGTTTTCGTGACGCACATCCGGCATCGTTTGCGATGTCGTTTCGTGTGACACCTACGAGCGTCTCAGAACGATCGCAAATCGGTTACAAATCGTGTATCGTTTACACGTCGTTTATTTTTAAAAAAATCGTTTATTCATCTTTGCGCAGGTTGTTCATCGTACCCGGGGTAGTACACATCGCTCCGTGTGACACCCCGGGAACGATGAACTGCAGCTTACCTGCGGCCGCCGGCAATGCTGAAGTAAGAAGGTGGGCGGGATGTTTACGTCCGTCTCATCTCCGGCCCTCCGCTGCTATTGGCCGGCCGCTGTGTGACGTCGCTGTGATGCCGAACGTCCCTCCCCCTTCAGGAAGTGGATGTTCTCCGCCCACAGCGACTTCGCTCAGCAGGTAAGTGTGTGTGACAGCGGTTTAACGACTTTGTGGGCCACGGGCAACTAATTGCCCATGACACACAAACAACGGGGGCAGGTACGATCTCTCGTGCGATCGCACGATAGATCGTATCGTGTGACGCCCGCATAAGGCAATGTCTGTTGGTGCCCAACAATTACCCAGCATACTCCTTGTCTTTTGCGGGTTCTTTATGATTTTGAATCAGGTCCGGCTAGCAAAAAGGAAGAATACTTACAATAAATGATTCCTTCTAAAAAGCAGAGGCTCCATAAGAATGCAGCTTTTTTTAAAGTCCACATTCACACATCAATATTTGCTCTGTGCTTTATATCAGTAAATGTAATCTAAAACCAGAAGTGGAACAAGCAGAAAAAGTATAGTATAATAGATACACTTGCACCACATCTGCATTTTTGACCCACTCCTGGTGTTTGCTTACAAATACTAGTGGGGAATACTGAATAAAATAGTGCCATGTGAACATGGCCCTATGTGGCTGTCCAGTGTCAAGATTTACATGGCCATAGATGTGATGACCTATAAAATGATCACAGTTGTCACTGACCTCACCAGGTCCTACACAGACACTCGCTGCGGCTTCGGTTTTGTCAATATGCTCTAGCAGTGATTCACAGCACCGCTGCAGCCAATAAGAGTGTTCAGAAGTACAGGTGGTACAAATCCATTTACAGGGCCTGGTCCAGCAACAAGGTCAGTATCGCTGTATCCAAAGCTCTTTTGATTAGCAGAATTGATGTGATGTCACATTTGTGTCACAGCAAAAGAAGCCAGCGATGCCAGAGTGTAAGAGGTGAATCTTTGTGAGCTACAGATTACCAACCTGGCTGCTAGCCCAAGTCCAGCGAATCGACTCACACCAACTCTACTCAGCCGTGATACCAATGCAAATGGCACAAGGAGCTCAGGACAGTGATTGGCTGCAGCAGCAATGAGACGTGTAGGATTGGCAGCACTGCTGCAGCCAAAGACAGGAGTCTCGGCAGAGAGGCAGCACTGGACCCACGGCGAGTGAGTAACATTTGGAATTATATTTCTATGAGGCCATAAAACAAACAGGATAACCACTATAAGGCCAAGTTCACATGGTCAGTATTTTACATCAGTATTTGTGAGCCAAAATCAGGAAAAGTATAGTAGAAACAGACACCACTTCTACATTTAAACAACTCCTGGTTTTGGCTTACAAATACTGAAGTAAAAACTCCCCAAATACTTAACGTGTGCACGTGGCCCAATGAACTCTCTCTTACATATAGTTTTGCACTCACTTCTGGTGACAGATGCCATTCTCCTGATAATGCAGAATAGCGGCTCTCCGGCATAAAGCAATGACCCCTAACCCAACGCCCCTCCCACAAGTTGTGTACATTATCGCCAATTTACAAACTGCATTCTTATCATTTACGGCTGCAATGAAGGAAATATGACCTGCCTTTTGATCTTTATACCGTACTCAGACTATACCTGGCGCTGCATACATAAAATAGCAGATGTCAAATACAGATAATGCTCCTCCACTTACAAAAGCTTTAGGCTGTATTTTATTTCATTGTGCTGTTGTCCGTCTTTCTGCTACTATACCGTGACAATCTATTGTGTGTTTCTTGTTTCGGAAAAACGCTGGCCTGCCAAGAATACTTATCGATGCACATTATTGTAACAGTAAATTGCTGAAGTAAACATTTTTGTCTGCAGGTAATGTTGAACTTTTTCTTTCTATTTTTTTTTTAATATTTCTGGTGAGATGAGAACAGCAATTTACAATTCCAGAAGTAGGTCACCAAAGATGCACATATATTTCTGAAACGGCACTGGAAGGGAACGCAAAGCTAGTGGTAAATGTATCATACAATCCAGCCGGCAATTAGGGATAGTCATGCTTCATTCATTACTTTGGAAACGCTCAACTTTTGTACCTTAAAACCTACTTTGTAAGAGAAATTCAGATTTAATTGCTCATATTTCTGTATTAGATATGTCAGTAAATCTGCATAGCCGATAAGAGCTGCCAACCTAGATCCTTGTTATGTAGTAAGGAGAAAAATAAAAAAAGGTATTCTGGTTTTAGAAAATAAATGTTAGAAATTGTGTAACTTACACAAGAAATAAATATACTTTCTGCATTAATTCCTCCCATAAAGATTTGGCCGCAATGTGACAGGCATTGCATTTTATTTACTAGTTCTTCTGGAAGGGATCAATAAGAAAATATATTTTTCACGACAGAAATCATTTTTGGGAAAACTTTACATTGCCTAGAGTTTCGACCCCGGAGCAGATTTCTATTGGTCGGAACCATTGGTTTTTCGTAACAAAAATCACCCTCCAAAATTAATCTATAGTTAGCTTGACCCCTTAATTACTCACGATGGGCTATGTACGTCATGGGACGTCTCCTTGCCTTTGATGCGGGCTCACATGCCGAGCCTGCATCTTTCCCTGCACGTGTCAGCTGATTTAAATCTGCCTTTAAAGGCCGTGGGTAAAGCTGCGCTCTGCCTGTGGTTGTTATCCTGTTAAACGCCACTGAGTCTTTCACAGCAGCATATAACAAGCGCTGTCTGAGCCCTCATAGGCGTTCCTCGCGACCCTTGTATCCAACATCTCAGTACTTTATTGAAAGCCAGCCTGTGACCAGTATTCATAGGAGACTGATTTCTTGTATAAACAGCAATGTGATCAACAAGTGATCTAACTATTGAAGGTTCAAGTTCCCTAAGGGGACTAAAATACAGTGCAAAGTAAAAACCGAATGTTTGAAATATGAAAAAAATTAAAAAAAAATAAAAATCTAAAATGTTCAAATCACCCCATTTTACCACACTAAAAGTAATGAAAAAAAAATTATATATTATATATATATATATATATATATATATATATATATATATATATATATATATATGTCATCTAGCATTGCTGTGTTCATAAAAGTCTGATTAGAAAGGGGGATACTAAGCTGACATTTGTACATAGCTATTCGATATTTAAAAAAAGAGTGATTGTAAGAAAAATCCCTAAGGCTCTGTGCGCACTGGGAAATGGAATTTTTTTGAGAAAATTCCGCATGCCCTCAAAGATTACCGCACCCGCGGTAAAAAACCGCGGGAAACCGCACCCGAAAACCTCATGCGGTTTGCCGCGGTTTGCCGCGGTTTGACCGCGGTATTGCCGCGTGCGGGTTGGGATGTGCTTTATTGCATTCAATGCAATAAAGCACATTGAAGAAGAAAAAAAAAAAAAAAGTCATTTAATTCTGAGAGTAGATAGACAGAATAGATAGAGGGATAGATAGATAGACAGAGGGATAGATAGATAGAGAGATAGATGACAGATCGCTGCATTTCCCACGGTCGGCAGTGAGTTCACATTACCGGCCGTGGGAAATGACCGGTAATTACCTCTGCTGCTTTCATTCAGCGCTGTGTCTGTGACAGTCGCGGCTGGATGGAAGCAGCGCTGGACGTCGGACCTGGATTACGCCGGAGCTTTGTTTGGGGGGGGGTTAATAAAATGGTGAACGAGGCTTGTTTGTTTTATTTAAAATAAAGGATTTTTCGGTGTCTGTGTTTTTTTTCACTTTACTTACGGGTTGATCATGTCAGCTGTCACATAGACGCTGCCATGATCAAGCCTGGGGTTAATGGCGGTGGTCCCCCACCATCATTAACCCCTTGTATTACCTTGCCACCACTGCTACACGGTGGCAAGAAGAGCCGAGGACACGCCGGTATTGTCGCATATTGCATGCGACAGTGCCGGGGCAGCTGCGGCTGATATTCTCGGCTGCGGGAGGGGGAGGGAGGCGGGGGACATTAACCCTGCCCCTCTCCCTCCTCAGCCTGAGAATACCGGGCCGCCGCTGTGTGCTTACCTCGGCTGGACGGTGAATATGCAGCGGAGCCCACGTTCTTTTTTTTCTATATTTCCGTTTTCTTTCTATGTGTGTTCTATGTGTCTGTGTCTATGTGATCTATGTGTCTGTGTCTGTGATCTGTGTGTGTGTTTACTCTGCACGGCTTCCTCTTCCTGTAATGACATCACTTCCCTGCAAAACCGCAAGCAAGTGATGCACATTACCGGAGGTAAACCGCAAAATACCGCAGGGAATAACGCAGGAAAACGCAGTGAACCGCACAGAATTTGCTGCCTGCGTTATTCCCTGCGGGATTTCTTGATTAACATTGAGTCAATGGAGTAAAATCCCGCAGCGATGTGCGGAAAAGAAGTGACATGCACTTGTTTTTGCTGCGGGATTCCCGCAGCAAAACATGCAGCTGTCAAATTCCGCCCAGTGCGCACAGGATTTTTTTTCTCCATAGGATTTGCTGGTGATTCACTGCAGAGATGTTATGAACATTTTCTGCAGCGAAACATGCAGCAAATCCGCGGCAAAATCCGTGAAAAATCCGGTAAGTGCGCACATAGCCTAACACAAAAGTATCTTTCACCTGGGCTCACGCCATAATCAATTGTTACTATGTGTGAAAGACTGGCAGAAGGGTTTATTTACCCATAACACAACCACAAGGGACATTAAAGGGAACCAATCACCAGGCTTTTCGTATGTAACCTAAAGCCAGGGCTATACTGGGACTATCAGGCTGATTCTATACATACCTGTAGTGGTCAGCTCGGGTGTTTAGGTTTTGAAATGCAGGAAAGTAAATTTTATAAAATCATCAGCTTCTTGACTGACAGAAGCAGAGGAGACGATAATAGCTGGGGGCATTCCTACTTTATCCCCTCACACTGTTAGAATTAACATAAGTATTATACCATTGATTTAATATTTGATTTGCAGGACCTGTGCTGAGGTCATACCGATGTGACCAGAAGGGGCGGGGCCTCAGCCAACAAAGCTGATGACCGGAAGCAACATTTTTCTGTTGGCTGGGGCCCCGCCCCTTCTGGTCACATGGGTATGACCTCACCACAGGTCCTGCAAGTCAAATATGAAATAGTTTGTATAATACTTATGCTAATTCTAACAGGGGGAGGGGATAACTATGAATATATTATCTGCTCCTTTGCTGCTGTCACTCAAGAAGCTGATTATTTTCTAACCTTTACTTTCTTAGCTTTCAAAACCTAAACAACCGAGCTGACCGCTAAAGGACAGCCCCTTGAAGGTAGAGTAACGGATGACAATGTGTTTTCCATCGCAAATAGCAGTTCCATATAGTGGGCCTTCTGCACTTTATGAGCACTGTTCCCTCTAAGCTATCTGCATTAGAAATGATTGTGTTAAGAATTCCAGACTCTGCAGAGCGGTTGGTATATCTGTAATTGGGCTTGTAGCCTCATTATTAGGCTGCTTTAACTCTTTTCTTTCCAAATTGCTCAGCTTAGAGGGAATGCTGCAGATGAGGTGGGTCAACATCCAATTAACCTTCCTGGATTTTTGCACAATGTAATGAGAACTTGATACAAAGGTAAAAATAGAAGACAATATAAACAGTTGATAAAAAGCAGCCAATATTAAATTAACGCTGGAAATGTAGTTGTATGCTGAGGTTTCATGGGCTCTGTTAGTCAGGAGACTCTTAATACTAAGTGAAATAAAAATTATTTTTTTACTGTCAGACAAGTTAGACTCAGAGAACCTCTTATAAATGTATACTTTTTAAGGACAGTGAATAGGTGAAATACAGCTACGCAATATCAGGAGCATAGTCCCCTGGCTATAGCTTTAGGCCAAGTTCCCATGGTGTGTATTGGGTTATTGATATTGCAGATTTTTGGGCCTCTTAGCTAAATTACGTTGCTTGCATTTTTATCGTGTTTTTTTCTGCTGCTGTTTTTTCCTCATTTTAGAAAATACTGCTGTGTTTTGGATACTTCCTGTTACTAAAGGTTGCTTTACACGCTGCGACATCGCTCAAGCGATCTCGTTGGGGTCACAGAATTTGTGACGCACATCCGATCGCTTTAGCGATGTCGTTGCGTGACACCTATGAGCGATTTTGCATCGTCGCAAAAACATGCAAAATCGCTCATCGGTGACATGGGGGGTCAATTCTCTAATATCGTTGCTGCTGCAGTAACGATGTAGTTCGTCGTTCCTGTGGCAGCACACATCGCTCCGTGTGACACCGTAGGAACGAGGAAGCCCTCCTTACTTGCCTCCCGGCCGCTATGCGGAAGGAAGGTGGTGAGCGGGATGTTCGTCCGGCTCATCTCCGCCCCTCCGCTTCTATTGGGCGGCGGTTCAGTGATGCTGCTGTGACGTCGCTGTGACGCTGAACGAACCGCCCCCTTAGAAAGAAGGCGGTTCGCCGGTCACAGCGACGTCGCAGGGCAGGTAAGTAGTGTGACGGGTCCGCACGATGTTGTGCGCCACGGGCAGCGATTTGGCCGTGTCGCACAACCGATGGGGGCGGTTACCCACGCTAGCGATATCGGTCACGATATCGCAGCGTGTAAAGCGGCCTTTAGGATTGATAAAACCTTCGATACAGATTATGTGCGCTTTCACTGCGGAAATGTAGTAAAAAAACAATATGCTTTTTTTAATCTGGGATTTTCCTTATCTCATTCAAGTCTATGGGGGGAAATGCACACAAACTTATATCAGCCGTAAGGGCAAATGAGAGGTTACAGATTTCCAAAACGCTCAGCAGGTCCGTGTACAATGTATAAGTAGTACAGTAGACCTGAGATTTCTATAAATCCCATCTACTTTGCTGGAATTGTAATATTCTGCACTTTTTGCATTGTCTAAAACATACAAAACACTCATCACTGAAGTTAACTAAAGGAAGCCTGTGAGATTCCACAAGCTCCACAAACTACTTAGAACATCAATGCCACTTCCAAATAATGCCCGATAACCCAGACAATAGTTATTTTCACAAAAATAATCTTTTAATGCAGTCTTTACCTCCCGGACTAGTCATGGTAATCTGCATGTGGCAAAGTCTTTTCATCGAGAGCAGTCCAGCCATACATGCGGTCACCAAACCCCCTGACGCCCTCCTCACTTGCTGCATGTTCTGGTCTGTGCTTATGAGGTATCCATCAGGTGATTTTGTAGTACAATACTAATGCTATCTTTAAATAGGACTTAAGGAGATCTTTCAGAAATCAGTAACTTTTATAGCTGTACCTTATCTTGTTTTAAGCTCCATAGAATTCAGTGTGATCTAGTAACTACGGTAGTCAAGCATATGTAAATACAAACTGCATATGCCCTGCTCCTCCCTCCCACCTCTCATTGCACTCACTATCACTGCTCAGAGGTGGGAGGGAGTATGGGTGGGGGAGAGTAGTGCAAATTCAGTTTAGATTTACTATCACTGATGCCAGCACTTAGAGGTGGTGGTAGGAGGGAGCAGTGAATATGCAGTTTGCATTTACATATGCTTGACTAGCTACTACCTCACACTGAATTCTATGGAGCTTACAACAAGATAATGTACAACTATAAAAGCTACTGATTCAGAAAGGTCTCCTTAAAAGGGAACCTGTCAGGTGCATTATGCAGCCAGAACCATGAGCAGCTCTGGGTGCATATTGCTAATCACTGCTTAACTGTCCCAACATCTAGTAGCATACTAGATTAGATTACTAGCATAGTAATTACTACATTACTAATATTTAAAAATATTAGTAATGTACTACAAAATCACCTGACAGATTCCCTTTAATTACACTACTTTCTCGGCAAGTGAGTATACCCTTCTCACTGCCTACTACAGTAGAAACTGAGCATCAAAAAGATGTAAATAATGCGGGGTTTAGATGCGGAGGGTTGTGATTAGCGCATGTAATGCAGGGTTGTTTGTAAAGAAACTCCCCCCAGACAAGTCAGGGTAATTTGCATAAGCCAATGATGTAGCTATTTTTTAGATCGTAAGAAATTTTTCCAGAGGTAGCAATTTTGGAAAGCTGGATTATGGTTCATGGTGGTACTTTGCGAGGGTTATATGGTTTTGGGACCTCCCAAGTTCCCTCTAATAGGTGGATTTCCTGAAATCACAGATCATATTTACTTATAATGAAAGTTTAGATCGTACATTTTTAACTGGATATTTGGAGCATCATGCTTTCCTACAGTGCCCATTAAAGAAAAACTGAAAGCTGATGAAAACTGAGGTCTAGTCTGTTGTCTGTGCTTCACAAGCTAATGAGGGACAAAAGGATTGATCTGAAGCTGCACTTCTGGCTGCCAGAGAAGGAAACCTACTTAAAAGGTTTATATATGTCCTTATTCTTTAATATATCAGAAGTTTTATCTGAGAACTAAAACCCCCAAAGTTCACTGGAATAGCAGGTCGATGCAATAAACTGAGCAATGTGATTTTTTAATTTGTCCACCTCATCCTGGGAGAAGTTTTGATAGCAGTGTGGAGAGCAAATAACGCAAATATGGCACTTACCAAATAGTATATTGAGAGCCGCCTCGAGACGTAAGAAGTAGAGTTGAGCCAAAAGATTCACAGGGCTGTGTTCCAGCAGCCATATTTGGTAGACCACTGCACTTTGAACCTTCTCCCACCTGCTGGTATCCCCGGTATCTTGTGATTAGTAGGACTGAATGAAAGTGATTTGTGCTTCAAGCCAGTGATGAGTTTGCGCCAAACGGAGAAACCCTCTGAATGCGAATAGGTAGAAGAGGGTCCACAAAGTTCTGTATTGGGGCAACAAACGCGACATGGATGCTGGATTAGGGTCCTGTAAATCTATTTGGTTAACTCTAAAGAGGACTTGTTTAAGGCAGGCCTCACACCGTGGAGTGGATCTGGCTGTCACTCTCCTCTATTTTTGACCTTTCATGATTATGTTTTGTATATTATGACCGTCTAAGGCTCTACATAGAATGTCTGTTGCTGTATTGCTAGGAAACTAAAATCTAACTACTGCTTACATTGTGATCTGGTATCATAGCAGGCTTTTTCTCTAAAGGGCAACATGTTACCCACACATAAATATTAGCTCACTGACAAGTGCATTTGGAAGGGATTTCCAACCAACATGTTAGGACACAGTTTATGTGCCACTTTAACTGCCTGGATTTCTGATAAAAAAAATAAAATAATAATAATTGGTGTCTATACTTGCAAACATTCTGAAATCATTTCCAAAGAAATCAAATGTGACACCTTTTTGGCAGGTTTCTGAGACTTACTGATAAAGGTATTGTGATAAACATTTCTTTAACAATATATAGAACTCTTAATAGATTTCACTAACTGTAAACGTTAAATGTATCTGTAAAAAAGTAATAACGACTTCCGGTTCCGGTCCTGGCCGCGGTGGAGGCATAAAGGAGAAGCTCCTGCCCCCCCCCGAGAAAAGCAGTCAGACAGCAGCCCCCCCGCATCGGAGTCCGGGACGGGAGGGACCCAGCCTGAAAGCGGAGATCTGCAGCTATGGACAGATACCTGCTGAGGAGCGCCAGCGGCGGTGAAGGGCCTGGGAGAGGCGGCGACGCTGTGGACATGAGGGGAATGGAGGAGAGGAACATGGCGCCGACGAGCGTGCCGGGGGCGGAGCCAGAGGTGCGGGGAAGAGACGCGATGGAGCCGGGTCGGAGCGAGGGATTAGCAGAGGACGCGGCTGCAGAGACAGAGGAATGTGGAGCTGGAGACAGGTGGCTGCAGGGGTCGGAGGAGGGCAGCTCACAGTGGGAGGATGAGGGGGAGGTGGGGGGAGAGACTGGAGAGGAGGACGCTGGCGTTATGGAGGGGAGCTATGGAGGAGTAGGAGGGCTGGAGGAAAATGAAACCCAGCAAAGTAGAGGGCCCAGAGGGAGACAGCCGCAATACAGGAGGAGATCAACCTCAGGCACCCCCTGTAAAGGAGGAAAAAAAAAACAACAACAGGATCCACTGACATCTCAATTTTACAAGACATCTGAGGGAGGCAGAGATTCAATGCAAATAAGCAGATCTAAGAAAACAGCACCACCTGCTGACCAAAACAAGCAAGTGCAAGAGTTTCATATGGATTATAAAAAACTGGCAGTAGAAGTAGCATCTCACTTGTCCAAAGACATAAAAATAGCCATTGAAGTAGCCGTACAAACTTCACTAGCCGCCATGCAGAAGCAATTGACTGATCATTCAAAGAGACTCACAGAAGCAGAGCAAAGAATCTCTAACTCTGAGGAGACAATCTTGACCATGCAAGCACAGATAGCAACTCTTGTAAAATCTAATGATTACCTGAGAGACAAGGCAGAGGACCTAGAAAACAGATCGAGACGAAACAATCTTCGCATTGTGGGGCTGCCAGAATCGGTAACACCGGGACAGCTGGACAATATTTGTGAGGCGGAACTACCACAGGCGCTGGGCATAAAGGCGAAATTTAGAGTGGAGAGAGCCCACAGAGTGGGACCATTGAGGCAGCAAGAGGCGAAGGAGGGAGAAGGGCAAAATTCAAGCAATAAACCGCCCTCAAGAGCCAGACAGGTGATAGTCAAATACCTTGACTACAAGCACAAAGAGGAAATTCTGAAAGCCTTTAGAGAACGAAAGCGACCTTTACAATACCAAGGAAATAGACTGCTGATTTTTGGGGATTATTCCGTTGATGTGTCCAAACGGAGGAAGGACTTCAGTAAACTGTGCACATTTCTGTACAATAAAAGAATAAAATGCCAACTACTCTACCCGGCAGTGCTGAAGGTCAGGAACTCCAATGGTTCGTTCTCATACTATAAAGATCACAAGGAGGCGGAGAATATTCTCATGTCAGAACATAAAGGGAACCGGACGGAGGGGCAGGAGAGGAGACCCAGTGGAGGAGAAAACTTCAGAAAAGGTTCCCCGGCGGGTTCGAGAGGGGAAGGTGGACAACGCGGAAGGCAAACACAACCCGAGGCCAGTGGAGAGGGGAGACGCAGTCCAGCCCAGCAGTTTAGCCCAGGGATGGGACCCAGGGAACAGCGTTCTTGAAAGACACCAAGACACAAGATGACTCTTGAACTGATCTCTACTAGCCCTTATCGATCTACCCCCCTGAGTGAGGAAGGTGGCCGAGCCGAGGGGGACGAGCCAGCGTGAAGGGGACGGAGGGGAGACTGATCAAGTCACCTACTCTCCCTCCCCTCCTCCCCCTTTTTTTTTTTTTCTCTCCTTTTTCTCCTCTCCCCCTCTCTTCTTCCTCTCCCTCTCTCTTTTCTTCCCTACCTCCTCCCTTCTCTCCCCTAATTTGTCTCTGGTGTGTTCTCCCTTCTTTTCTCTTTCTCCCTTCCCCTCTTTTCCCCCCTCTCTCTCTCTATGCCCTCCCCGGTTCTACCTCTCTTGCCTTTTTTCCAATACTACTCCTCGCTTCTTTCTTCTCTTCTCCTCTGCGCTGTTTCTTCCCCTCTCGTGCTTCTTGGCTATGATATCCTTTATCTATTTCTATGCTGGGCTCTTTTATCTCTTTGTCTCTGCTCCGTTGTTCTTCTCTCTTTGTGGATTGCTTTGCAGGTCCAAATACAGTGGGCACGAATGGGTCGGCAGGAAGGTCCCACGAAACTAGGACTAACCCAGTAGATGAACTCTCTTTAAGGTCCTACCACTTATAACATAATGTTTTAATCTCTGTATATTACTTCAGATCGTTATGTTTTACGCGGGGGATAGAGCTCTGAATCTGTCTATTGGGGGGGGACTAGGGAGACTCATATTTTGGCCAGGAAAAAGGGAAGCCACTAGCATGGCAAAAAGTGCCGAAAGTCCCACCAAAGGGACAACTTGTTATACTGTTGTAGGATTTATACTTTGCTTATGTTGTTTAAGAGTTTACACACAGGTTGGGGAAAAGAAATGCCATTCTGGGGAAACCACGTGTGAAGGATATAATGATAGTCGTGTCTCTCCTACAGCTGGGGACCTGGGGGGTGGTATTGATAAGAGCAAATTACCCAGACAAACATGGTGCAACTAACGACATGGAATGTTAAGGGCCTAAGATCACCTAACAAACGAGCAATGGTACTAAGACACTTGAAAAGATTAAAAACAGACATTGCTCTATTACAAGAAACTCACTTGGGGAGGGAAGATTTCTTTCGCATGAAAAAGTACTGGGTGGGCTCAGTATATGGGGCAGCGGCGCAAGGAAGGAAGGCGGGCACAATGATTTTGATAAACAAGCAACTTAGACATGAAATAGTGGCTCAGGAAGAGGATGACCAGGGAAGATGGCAGCACATAATAATTAATAGCCCAGCGGGGAAACTCAGCATATATAATATTTATGGCCCAAACTCGAAGCAGAATCAGTTTCACGACACCATAAAAGCCATAATTCTCTTGGACAAGGAGCCTAACATCATAGTGGCGGGGGACTTCAATGCAGTGCCAGACTCGGTGGAGGATAGAAGCAAGGGAGAGGGGGAGCCAGGATCCGGGGATAAGGGAACAAATCACAGAGATGTATCACTGGAGGATGTAGGCCTAAAAGACATCTGGAGACTAACTCACCCGCACGATAGAGAATATACGCACTTCTCTCACCCACACAACAGTTGGTCTCGCATAGACCAGATCTGGTTATCTATGGAACTTGCGAATGGTGTGCAAAACTGTATGATTGAGAATATGGTAATCTCAGACCACAGCCCGGTGAGAGTGGACCTTAGAGAAAAATTCAAAAGGGGATCAGATATTATTTGGAGATTCCCGACGTTTCTCCTTAGACAGGACAATTTTCGCAGGATAATAAAAGAATGGTGGGAGGAGTTCTCAGAGGATAACAAGGATCACAGGGTGACCCCGATTTTGTTCTGGGAAACTGCAAAGGCGGTCTTGAGAGGACGCTTGATGGGGTATGCTGCCATGGTCAAACGGAAGACGAATGCGAATTACAACTTGCACAGTGAGGCAGTACGTCTAGCGTATACTAATTATCTGTCAGACAGGTCTAGCAGGGCAAAGGAGAGGTGGCTGGCAACCAAGAGAGATTTTGACGAGTGGGCAAAAAAAAAGGAGCAATTATTTTGGTCACATAAAGAGGCAGATCTTCATAGATTTGGTAACAAGGCGGGGAGGATGTTGGCAAATCTAGCAAGAGGCAACAGAAAAATGACAGTAATCTCTTCATTGAAAACGAAGGATGGGGGGATGACTTCGGATCCTAAAGAAATTAACAAGGTGCTGGGAGAATATTATAGAAAGTTGTACGGGCCAGGACAGAATGACATGACTGACGAATCGGAGTGGCTACGACAAGCCCAACTACCTAGCTTAACGGAGGAGGAAAGGGAGGCCCTAAATACAAACATCACGGAGGAGGAGGTCTCAAGAACAATTGGGGAACTTAGCACCAACAAGGCGCCAGGGCCCGATGGTTTTAATAGTGAATTTTATAAAGCCCTCAAGGACCAGATTTCGCCGGATTTAACCTCAGTCTTTAATGCGATACTGGGAGGAGCAGAAATCCCTAAAAATGCAAATATAGCGTACATTAAATTAATTCCTAAGGGAGCCAAGGACCTGGACGACCCCTCGAGTTATAGACCCATTTCGCTCATCAACCAGGACTTAAAAATAATGTCTAAAATCATGGCTGACAGATTGGCAGCAGTCTTACCTAGATTAATTTCAGAACACCAGGTAGGGTTTATAAAAGGAAGAAATGCAGTGACCAATATTAGAAAGACGATTTTAGTGGTTGATGCGGTTAGACTGGGGCGTACAGAGGGAAAGGCAAGCCCTGCTTTAGTCACGCTTGATGCTGAGAAAGCGTTCGACAATGTTAACTGGAACTGGTTGGACAAGGTGATGGAGGCCGCAGGGATAGTGGGTAGGATGAGACTTTACATTAACAATTTGTATGCCAACTCGGGAGCAAGGATCCACACACCGGGATTTTTGTCTGACGTGTTCCCCCTGATGAAAGGGACGAGACAGGGATGCCCGCTATCCCCCCTACTTTTTAACCTTGCAATAGAACCCCTATCAAGAGTGCTGCAGGGTCACAATAGTTTTAAAGGGATCAAAATAAGGGGAAAAGAGATGAAGTTAGCGCTGTTCGCCGATGACGTGATTTTGTATATGGGGGACCCTGTTGCGGACCTACCCTGGACACTTGATATGATTGGAAAATTTGGTGCCTTTTCAGGCTTTAAGTTAAACAAAAAAAAATGCGAGCTCTTATTCCTGGGCGGAGGCAAAGGACCAACTGTGGGAAACCCAAGTGAGGGTCATGTGAATGGGATCCCTATAGCGCACTCATCAGTAAAGTACCTGGGAGTGCATATAGGGAGGACGACGGAATTAATTTATAAATTGAATTATGGTCCATTGATTAGAAAAATCATTAACCAGTTGAGGGGCTGGAAGGGGCTGCCCCTGCCACTATTGGCACGATGTCACCTCATAAAAATGATGAGCTTCCCTAGGCTGCTGTACCCCTTTCAGACGATCCCGCTATTGATAACACTGAAAGATGTCAACAGACTTAATTCAGCGTATGCAGACTTTGTTTGGAGGGGAAGGAAACCCAGAATAAAGCTGCGCACGCTGATGAAGTCAGTGGAGGAGGGTGGGATAAATTTTCCGGATGTCAGAGGGTATAACATTGTATGCATTATGAGACATGTGATTGACTGGCTGAGAGGAACGAGCAGGCACTCAGATTATGGAACGGAACTCAAGTATGCAGAACCATGGGACCTGACGTCCATTTTACACTCCCCAATGTCTAAGGTTGAAGGTCATATAAGAAACTCGGTTATATTTCGAGACACCATGTTGGCCTGGAGATTGGTTAGACGGAAATTGGGACTCTCCTGGAAGGTATCAAAATACCTAAATCCTTGGGCGTCACCAAACTTTCCCCAGGGGAGAGAGAATAAATTATTCCTCAAATGGAAAGAGAGAGGCATTAGGAGTCTGATAGATGTCATGAATGTGGAAGAGAGAAGATGGATGACAGGTCGGGAGGTGCTTGATAAGTACAATCTCAACGGCTCCCACATTATGCAGTACGAACAATTGAAACATGGAGTACTGAAAGAGCTTGGTGAGATTGGAAGGGAATTGAACAAGAGCATGATTGATGAGCTCATGGGATGTAGCGTAACAAATATAAATGTTTCCCGAATATACCAAACATTTAGAGGTGTGCTAATATCCAGGGAAGATAGTCGAACACTTCTAGCATGGGAAAAACAACTGAAAGGACAGGAAGTAGTGGAGGTCATACTGAAAGGATGGGTTCAGATGAGGAAACAAGTCACTAACGAGAGCTGGAGGGACACCCAATTTAGGATATTACACAGGGCTGTTTTGGGCTTCAACATCCCGGGCAGGGAGGCACGGTGTCCTAAGTGCCACAAAGAAAAAACAGACATGCTGCACGGTTTGTGGGAATGCAGTCCAATAAAGAGGTTTTGGTACCAAGTCAGAGCGTTAGTTCAAACAACATGGAAAATTTCCTGCAAACTAGAACTAATGGTGTGGATCTTCCACTTTTTGGAGGGTGGAGTTAGAGGGGGATTGAACGCTCGGGACAAAAAAACATTTGTAATCATACATGACATAGCCATGATAGCTAAAAGATGCATCCTAAGGCACTGGATACAGGAGGAGGCCCCAGCCATAGGGGAAGTCATCAGTGAACTGCACAACCTTTTGAGGCTGGAGAAATTAGAAGCAGAAAGGGACAAGGATAATTTGACAACCAAGTTTTTTAGGAGGTGGAAAACTTTTATAGAAGTTCATTACAAACAGGAGGACATAAGCCATTTAGTGGCACCCTTCAGACATACGGAGTGGTACCTCATAAATGAAATCCAGGATAGTCTGGGAAAGCTGAGGACTAATTAGCAGGGACCCAGGTGAGGGACAAAGGCGAGACAACATGACGTCATCAAGACATGACATTGGCACTAGAACTATTAGAGAATGGCACAGGGGTTCAGGGGTTTGTTTCATTTATGTTATGTTTGGATTTTTTAACTCTGATTCATTATCTGTCAATGCAATCTGAAGCGGGATTGGAGATAGAGAGGGGATTCTACCCCTTCCAATGATACTTATCGACAGCTGCAATCTTGTCTTTTGTAAATCATACTACTTTTGATACGATATTGAAATAAGTTTGTAAAATCAATAAAAAATTGTTTTGAAAAAAAAAAAGTAATAACCATGAACTGTGCAGATTAGATGCTTAAGGGGAACCTACCACCATATTTGTCCCTATAAATTAGAGACAAGGCCAGAATGCTGCTAGGATGCGGAATAAAATGATACCTTTAGTTGACAAATTCGAGGCTTGATGGCAGAATAATCCTTGCTCATACCTCAGAAATGATGTAATTTGTGCACAGGCTTGAGCTCGGGGCAGGACTTTGTGGGTTTGCGCATGGATAGCATGATGTTGACTGCAATAAATGGCACCGTAAATCAGCACATGCGTGTACCGCAACCTACGCTGCCATTTTATTGAAGATACTGTGGATACAATATGAGCGGAAGCGGCGCCTGGGCAGATTTAATTTTTTTTTCATTATTTCATAAGCGCATGCGCCGCTGCCACTTCGTCATCTCCACAATATCCTCAGTAAAATGGAGTCTGAGATCGTGGTAGACTCAAGTGCAGATTCTGGTGCCATTTTATTGAAGACAACATCACAATAGCAATGCACACGCACTTCCAACAGCGGTATTGGTGGCAGTGGTGCAAAATTAAAATAAAGGAAAGGAGGCAAGGCAGGAGAAGCAATCATTACAGAGCGACCCTAAAAAGTCCTGCCCTGTGCACAAATTATTTTCTGAAGGTTTGAACAAGGATTATTCCATAATCAAGCCTCAAATTTCTCAACTAAAAAGGTATCATTTTAAGCAGCATTCTAGTACCATTACGGCTCTGCCTCTAATTTCTCTTAAAGGGAACAAACCACCACTTTTTGCCCTATAAACTAAACTACAAAAGCAATATTTTCAGGAAAGAAAACTGATTGATAAATTCATCGACAATGTGAGAGAGCCTAAAGAAGTTGTGCAATTCAGAAATACTATTCAACTGGGTGTTATAGTGCAGAAACAACCATTTATTATGTGGCTGCCCTTTTATTTATTCTGTCCATTGCAAGGAAAATAATTTGTTGCATGCAGCTTCTCTTGATATCCGCTTTAGGTCTGACCGGTAAGAGTCAGACATTATGTGAACTTCTGGAAACAGAGGTGCAGCGCAAAAAAAACATTGCATCATGTTATCTGAGCCTACGGACCATACGGACCTACTGATGAGTCGCTAGGTCGGTGCGAATAGTTAATCCTAAATCATTCAGAAGACAGACAATGCCGTTACACTGTATATTACAATCTGTCAGACGAGCATTATATGAAACCAGTAAAACGGGTACAATAAGTAAAAAGTCTGTAAGCGCTACCACAAAGGGGATTGCTTCTGCATTCAATTAACACGAAAGTAATTATTTTCAAATGTATTGTGTCTGTACTTGCACGCTGCACAATTTACTGTATTATCTTAAAGTATTTCAATAAAGGGATAATCCGGGATGCCTACAGTAGAGAGCACGGCGCTCACTGTGCAGTTTGCCAGTAACACTGTACTTTCAGGAGAGTAATAATATGCATTGCATGATGTTGACGGAGCACTTGCTAAACCCACAATTACATCACGCATAAGGGAGCAGCCACAGGAAATCAGACCCCTCCCAAGTCTAACTTCTAAAATGGATTTAAAATAATGTGCTCAAAATAATATCACAAACTTACAGCATAGCCGAACATGGCATAGTCCTGACATACTGCTGAAAAACGGCCGAGTATCACTTTGTTAATTGAGAGATCTGAAATTTCTTCAGCAATTTGAGAAAGACTATGCAGCATAAGCAGAGTGAAGGCAGATAGACGTAACGTACATGACTGAGGCAGTGATAGATCCAGGAAAGGGTTAAGGAGTAAGGGATGGGGGTTTTTACCTAAGGAATGTGGTGGTGGGCGAGCAGGAGGAGAGATGGGGGCAGGGGCCATATAAGAAATAGGTCCCATGTTAAGGTGTCATTCCTTTGTCCTGGACTTAAAGACTGAACAAGCAGTATGGATGCCTTGCTGAAGAGCGTTCAGGCCGCGGCTTTGACATGTAGGCCCGAATGGATTCAGGCCCAGCTAGACGAATTGCTGAAGAATGCCCGGGATACAGCATCTGTCCCTTCTGAACTTTCTGAACATCAAACTCTAAGAAGATCAAGACCTCCTGAGAGACTAACTTCTGAAATGGCCAATAGGACTCACAATAGGATCATAAGTCCTTCCGTTACTTCTAGGAAAAGAGCAAAGCGCAGCACGGCCTCTGATCCTGCTTACAAACCAGGAAGGAAACTACAGTACAAGAATAACAAAGGACAGAGAAAAGAGCCCGACCATCTAACCAGAGAGACACCAAGAAGTGCAAGGAGAAAGTCCAGCTCTACTGAGGTGCCAGCCAGAGAAGCAGCCACACAAGCTACAACTGACGTGACCACAGCCCACGATGGATCCTTAGAACTTCCTCAACAAACTTTGTATCATTCTAGAGGACATCATACGGCCTTACCCCAGGAAATAAACCAACACGGGGGGACGGGCTTAGGACACACAACATTTCCGGATCCGGGTTCTCATTACACGAGGAGTGGCAGGAATCCAAAAAGACAACTGCGCAAAAGTACTTTAACCAGACAAAGACTTCTTCGGCCGGCTCAGGATATGAGTCCGGCAAGAAATCTACAGCTACAAGACTCAGAAGAGATTCCAGACAATGACTATGACACAGATAACGACTGCCCACTAGAGGGCAGCAGCACGCAGCACTTCAATAATGGAGGGGCTGTAGAGACTATAACTAATACGTCACGGACGGCTGGTCAACCTAGGACGCAGCCAGGTATTGGTGAGAACACTTTTTCTTGTCCTATATCTAGTGTAACAACACCTGTAATGAGTCCAGTGGGCGCAGTTTGGGGTACAGGTCCCGGCAATGTAGGATGGGATCTTAATTCAGTAGTACAGCAATTAGTGTCCGGGGTTAAGGAGGCTTTGAGTCAGTCTAGCTTACCCATAACTTCTTCTCCTATTGCTGCATGGTGCGGGAATGGTCCCCGGACATCGGAGGTGGTAAGTCAGTCGTGTGCTGATCCAGACACACAGGAGGACGCAGTAATTTCACAAGGGGTTCCATTATCTGATGCAGCAAAAGGAGAATTATATGTATGTTTTGAGGGTCCTCTAGGAATTCATTTGAAACAGGAGGTTAGGGAGAAGATTTGGGCCGACGAATATGTGGAAATATTTTCATTATTGCCCTTAGAAAAATATAACTTGGATAGAGTAAGGTTTGATGAGAGGAAAAGAGAGGAACAAGAAAGACGGTATTGTCTCATCCCCCAAACATTTAGCAATTGGTTCCAGGCTTTTGCCATATTAGCAAGTGTAATAGGCCAAAAAACTCCTGAACATTGCTCTGCCTTATTTTGTTACATGAATTCTATCGGGGAGGCGCACCGTGCGTATGGAGGTTTAGCATGGCTGCGCTATGATGAGCAGTTTCGCCAACGAAAGGCTGGTCGCCAAGGGATTCGTTGGGATCACAAAGATATTAGTGTATGGATGCGTCTCATGACAGGGCCACGTGGGGTTAATCAGCCCTTTCAGGGCTATGTCGGCAGATCATCAGCAATCGGATTGTCGGCAGCAAACAGAAAAGGTTGCTGCTGGCAGTTCAATGATAGCCAGTGCAGATTCGGAAACACATGCAGGTACAAACATGAATGCAGCTTCTGTAGTGGAAACCATAGCCTATCAAAATGCTTTACACGAAATAAAACCCCAACAGCAGAGATTAACCAAAAAGGGGGAAACCCCAATTAGACTCGGGGAGATGGCGGGCTATCTAAGCAGGTACCCAGATAGAAAAGCAGCACAATTGCTGGGGGAGGGTTTCTCAGAAGGTTTTAAGATCCCATCTACTTCAGGCCCATTAACCTGTTCTCGTAACCTTGCTTCAGCTTATACATATTCTCACATTGTCTCCACAAAACTAAACAAAGAAATTGACCTGGGCCGCATGGCAGGCCCATTCCCCAAAATGCCAATAGAAAACTTAAGGGTCTCTCCATTGGGGGTGGTCCCAAAGAAGGAACCCAATAAGTTTAGGCTGATCCATCATCTGTCCTTCCCTCATGGAAGCTCAGTTAATGATGGAATCGATCAGGAACTTTGCACAGTCTCGTATACTTCATTTGATACAGCGATTGCATGGGTTCAGAAGTACGGCAGAGGAGCTTTAATGGCAAAAACAGACATTGAAGCTGCCTTTAGACTCTTACCAGTCCATCCAGAAAGCTTCCATCTCTTGGGTTGTCAGTGGCAGGGAATGTTTTATGTAGACTTGTGTTTACCGATGGGCTGCTCCATCTCATGCTCCTTGTTTGAATCATTTAGCACATTTTTGGAGTGGGTAGTAAAGAAGGAAGCCGGCGTGCGTTCTGTCCTGCATTATCTAGATGATTTCCTATGTATTGGTCCACCAAAGTCATTTGTTTGTGCTTCATTATTGGCAGCGATTCAGTCGGTTTTTAAGTGTTTTGGAGTACCGTTAGCATCAGATAAAACAGAAGGCCCGTCTACACTTATCAAGTTTTTAGGAATTTTGATTGACAGTGAAGCAATGGAGTGCAGATTACCGGATGACAAGGTCAGTGATCTGCTGGAGGCAGTCAGAGAAGCTAGATCTCACCGTAAGATCAGATTAAAGGATCTACAATCGCTGTTAGGGAAAATGAACTTTGCGTGTCGCATTATTCCAATGGGTAGAGTTTTTTGTAGGCGCCTAGCTGCAGCTACCTCAGGCATAACCTTTCCACATCACTTTGTGCGGCTGGCTAGAACATTAAAGGACGATCTGGCGGTATGGGAACAGTTCTTAATGGAGTTTAATGGGAGGTCATTGTGGATCAGACCACCGGTTTCAAATTTTGATCTAGACATCCACACTGATGCAGCGGGGTCAACTGGTTTTGGTGCATATTGTTCGGGACAGTGGTGTGCAGATAGGTGGCCAGAGAGTTGGAGAAACAATGGGTTAACACGAAACTTAGTACTCCTTGAATTGTTCCCCATAGTGGTTGCTTGTGAAATTTGGTACAATATTTTCCAAAACCGAAAAGGGAGATTTCATTGTGATAACTTGGGAGTTGTAGAAGTCATCAACAAACAATCAGCTTCTTCCCTGCCTGTTGTTACGTTGCTGCGTCATCTAGTGCTGCGCTGTTTAAAGTCAAATTGTCAGATTACAGCTGTGCATGTCCCCGGTGTGTGCAATTCTGTGGCTGATGCTCTGTCTCGTTTTCAGTGGGACAGATTCCGTTCGTTAGCCCCGATGGCAGAGGTACAAGGCAAGAAGTGTCCGGATTTTCTGTGGTCACTGCCAGTGACACCGCATACGCTCTGATAGAACGGTCTGTGGGTGTAAGCACATGGCAGAGGTACCAGTCAGCATGGAGGGAATGGGAAAACTTGTGTGCTCTAGTGGGACATGATGCCAGGTTACATGACAATGTTTCCTTGTTGTTATTTTACATTAGCAGGGCCTTTGTGGATGGTACTTCATTGTCCAGTATTGATAGTAAAATGTCTGGATTAGCTTTTTGGTTTAAGTTGCACGACTTCACTGATTACACAAAGCATTTTTTAGTTAAGCAGGCCCTAAAGGGTTACAGGAAAAGTTGTAAGAAGACCAGAGATAAACGGCGTCCGATTTCTTTCCAGTTATTGCAGCAGATACTGAGTGTACTAGGCCGAGTCTGTAGCAGTCCCTTTGAAGTGTTTCTCTTTAGTTGTGCATTCACACTGGCCTTTTTTGGCGCTTTTAGAATCAGCGAGTTGGTGGCGAGTAGCTCCACCAGAAGTGGGGGTCTACAAGCTGAGGACATGCATCAGTACACAGACAGATTGGAATGTTTTCTGGCAAAGTCAAAAAACTGATCAACAGGGTAGAGGAAAATGGATCACATTGTTTCCTTTAAGCGGGTCCAGGGCCTGCCCGGTCATCTGTTTTAGAAACTATGTCTCAAGAAGGCCAAATATCCAAGGTTCATTACTAATTCATGAGGATTGTAAGTCATTGTCACAATTTCAATTCACAGCAGTTCTTAAAAAATGCCTGACAATATTGGGAGAGTCTCCAAATGCATTCACTTCACACTCATTTAGGATAGGAGCAGCCACAGAAGCTGCTAGATGGGGCTTAGAGCCTGACATAGTTAAAAAAAATCGGGAGATGGGAATCGAGCAGATTTAAGAGTTACATTCGATTACATTTATTATAAATGGCGTACATGTATATATATGTGTACATTGTGGTAATCTTATAGTAGTTGTGTCTTCATTTAGACAATTGTGTGATAAGTGTGTTTTTGTTTTTTGTTTTAGCTGAACAGCAATGCCTGGTTTGGATCATGGGACATTCATTTGTTTTTTGGGGGGCCTTACGTGCAGCAGTCAGGCCTAATGGCAAACAGTTGGGGTTGCCCAGTTCCTTGGCACGGGTGACATGGATAGGAAAGAGGGGAATGCAGTGGCATCAGCTGTTAAAAGAAATCCAGTATCATGTGGAGTTCTACCGCCCCCCGGACGTCTTACTTATCCATTTAGGTGGTAATGATTTAGCAATAAGAACATCAAGACATTTAGTTAGGAACATAAAGCTTGATATGTTGAATTTATGGAGGTCTTACCCAGAAACAGTGGGGGTCTGGTCGGATATAGTAGCTAGACAAATGTGGAGAACAGCGCGATCAGTGGCTCGCATCAATAATACAAGGATAAAGGTTAATAAAAAAATAACAAAATTTGTGTTGGAAAACGGAGGGGTGGCCATACGTCACCAGATGCTGGAAAATACAAAGGAACATTTTTGGAGAGATGATAAGGTACATCTTAATGACATTGGCATTGATATATGGATGTTGGGAATACAAGAAGGAGTAGAACGAGCCATTAAGTTGTGGAGGAACTCACTCTTGTAAGGTGTCACAAGAGCGAGTCTTGGCGGGATGTGGTTGTTTAAACCCCCTCTTTGTTGGTTGGAGAATTATGTTTTTAATGGGGTCCCTGGGCCAGAGCTCAGCGGACAGTGGAATATGGGTCCCTGGGGAGGAGCTCAGTGGACAGTGGAATAGATGGGTCCCTGGGGAGGAGCTCAGCGGACACAAGGAAAATGATCAAGGGGTATACCCAGATTCCCCCTTGAGCTAGGTGTACACGGCGGAGGGGGATATGGGGCTGGGATTTATAACAACCACATCTCTGGGCCGATAATCTTGTTTTTTCTTATTGATGTTTTTTCTTATTAAAATAAAGGGCTGCTGTGGCCAAAATTTTAATCCATGTCACGCAGTGTGTGGTGTCTTATTTATTAGATTACCAGGAGCGCAATTCACTAGTCCATCAGTCAAGCAGAGTGAAGGCAGATAGACGTAACGTACATGACTGAGGCAGTGATAGATCCAGGAAAGGGGTTAAGGAGTAAGGGATGGGGGTTTTTACCTAAGGAATGTGGTGGTGGGCGAGCAGGAGGAGAGATGGGGGCAGGGGCCATATAAGAAATAGGTCCCATGTTAAGGTGTCATTCCTTTGTCCTGGACTTAAAGACTGAACAAGCAGTTGTCCCACCCACCCTCCCTATAATAAAGGGAAATGTATCAATATCAGGACTTTGCAACACTGTCAATATTCTAACAATGTTATCGGTATTCAACATCATCGGTATTTTATCAACATTATTAGTATTGTATCGTATTGTATCAATTGTTATCAGTAATGTATCCAAATTGACAATGTCATATCAACATATTAATATTGTATTAACATTTTAATATTGTATGTTACAGCAGCATTTGGCGGCGGCGGGATGTGGTTGTTTAAACCCCCTCTTTGTTGGTTGGAGAATTATGTTTTTAATGGGGTCCCTGGGCCAGAGCTCAGCGGACAGTGGAATATGGGTCCCTGGGGAGGAGCTCAGTGGACAGTGGAATAGATGGGTCCCTGGGGAGGAGCTCAGCGGACACAAGGAAAATGATCAAGGGGTATACCCAGATTCCCCCTTGAGCTAGGTGTACACGGCGGAGGGGGATATGGGGCTGGGATTTATAACAACCACATCTCTGGGCCGATAATCTTGTTTTTTCTTATTGATGTTTTTTCTTATTAAAATAAAGGGCTGCTGTGGCCAAAATTTTAATCCATGTCACGCAGTGTGTGGTGTCTTATTTATTAGATTACCAGGAGCGCAATTCACTAGTCCATCAGTCATGGTGCAAGGGCGATTGACCTTAACGCAAATACATAAAGCTGAAGAAGTATCCTTTTATTAAGTCCCACAGGATAAAATCTGTTTCATAAAACTTCCAGATGCAACAGTTCTTGAATCTTCCCATGCCAAGAGCTTCCCACACTGAGCTGCTTCTCGCTAGCATAACAATTTTGCACTCATTTGCATTTTTAGTTCAGTCTCAAGGAGAAAAAAGTCATTTCTTAATTTACCCACAGGCTTTACTGCCACTTAAAGGGGCAACTGAAGACACCCAGCCGAAGACATGTTCCATATATAATCTTATGCGGCATATGTATTTTACACTATTACGTGAAATGACAATTGATGTTAAGCATTGCATAGATTAAGATATGACCTGTAAAATTGTATGAACCCTGGTATATATAAATAATAAAAAAAAAAAAAAAAAAAAAAGATACAAACACGCAACCTGATCGTGCATGGGTGCTGTATGGTTCACCTTAATTTATCCTTTTACCCTCATACTTCATTGGGTCATAATTCATTCCAGCATTCAGCAGTACTACACTGAACAGAACATTGCTCAGGACAGTGCCATATTTAACACTTGAAGTCCCAGAGAGGGGTCATTTAACATTTCTACATTTGGAACCCAGAGACGGGTCGAATGACCTTAAGGATTTTAGCTAACATCCTATAATCATCGTCTTTTGTTCTGTAATTAAGGCCATTACTGTCGCACCACAGGAGGTTGTTGTTTTCCATTGAGTTTAGCCATTTAGTTTCTAGTTAGTTCTATTCAGTTTGGACTAAGGCGGGCTTTGCACGTTGCGACATCGCAAGCCGATGCTGCGATGTCGCACGCGATAGTCCCCGTCGCAGGTACGATATCGTGATAGCTGGCGTAGAGAAAATTATCGCTACGCCAGCTTCACATGCACTCACCTGCCGTGCGACCGTCGCTCTGGCCGGCGACCCGCCTCCTTCCTAAGGGGGAGGGTCATGCGGCGTCATAGCAACATCACACGGCAGGCGGCCAATAGCGGTGGAGGGGCGGAGATGAGCAGGATGTAAACATCCCGCCCACCTCCTTCCTTCCGCATTGTGGCCGGCGGCAGGTAAGGTGATTTTCCTCGCTCCTGCGGCTTCATACACAGCGATGTGTGCTGCCGCAGGAGCGAGGAACAACATCGTACCTGTCGCGGCACCGGCATTATGGAAATGTCGGAGGCTGCAACGATGATACGATAACGACGCTTTTGTGCTCGTTCATCGTATCATCTAGGATTTACACACTACGACATCGCAAGTGACGCCGGATGTGCGTCACTTTCGATTTGACCCCACCAACATCGCACCTGCGAGGTTGTAGTGTGCAAAGCCGCCCTAAGTATCATTTGACCCTCTTTCGGGACTTCAGGGGGGGGAGCTCGAAATGTCTTGGACTTCTAGTGTTAGAGAATCTGTCAGCAGATTTTTGCTACCTCATCTGAGATGTAGGCGAAGAGATTCTGAATATAACGATATATTACTTAGATTATTGTGCGCAGCCATTCTGACACAGTGAAAGATTTTATTTTTGGATGTAGCAGAGCTCTGGAAGCTGCCCCTGCCCACACAAAGCTTTCAATGTACATTTCCATAGACAGAAGCTGCTTATCACAGAGGGGGGTGGAGTTGGACTACAGCTCATGTGCAGCTGAGACTCACAAATGATAAAGCTAAGAGGCTTAAACTAACATTGCAGGTAAATAAAAGCGGACTGAGATAAGAGACAGCTAGCTGTAAACTGCATATTAACTCTTACAGCATGCTGGCTTCAGATTACATAGCAAAAACATCCTGACAGACTCCCTTTAAGAAGAACTTGGAATTGTCTCTTGGTCGCAGAACCCTTAGGCTATGTGCGCACTAGAGATGTGAAGTTTCTCGAGAAAATCTTCGAGAAACTTCTGGGAGTGAAAGATTTGCTGACCTCCGGAAAAAATCCGCGGCAAAACCGCATGCGGATTTGCCGCGGATTTACCGCGATTTTCCCGCGGGTGGTTCCCTGCGGATTTTTGCAGTCTGTACTGCAGAAATCCGCGGGATACCTGCGGATTTAATGGACATGTTCATTTTCTCAAGAAACTTTCTCGAGAAACTTTTCTCAAGAAACTTTCTTGAGAAAAATCCGCACCAGTGCGCACAGCTTTTTTTTTTTTCTCATAGAATTTCATGGGAAATGTCTGCACAAAGATTGCAGACATTTCTCAAGAAATTTCTGCGGCAGATCCGCGGGTAAATCCGCGGGTATTTTGCTCTAGTGCGCACATAGCCTTAGGGCTTGTTCACACCCTACACTAAAATGCACTGTTATTTGATTGATAGCAGCTACATAATATCTAATAGGTGGGACGGGTTTTGATAGTTGTTCCTGCCCCTGTCTGCCTGCTTGTTCTTCCTCTACCTGTGTCTGTTATTAAAGGGCGAGGAAAGACAGGCAGCCAGACAGGGGCAGGAATAACTAGCAAAAACCGACCCACCTATTAGATATTCCACTGCACCTCTCATGAAATAACAGTGCATTTCACACACTTTACTTGCCTATTTTTCAGAAATTATACATCCGATCTCACAAACAAAGGTATGTTTAGAATCAGCATGATAGTGCCAGTATAGCACTGGCTTTAAAAGTTTATATAGGAAAATCCTGGTGGTTGGTCCTCTTTAATGAATAAAAACTTAGTGGGCGTCCTTCATTAATGAGGACCATGGGTAAATGGCTTATTTGCGGTATTTGGTTATATGTGGTATGGAGCAGTCAATACAATAATACTAATAAAACACAGTATAAAGATCAAACCTATAGAAACTAATGTTGAGCGAATGTGCTTGGTACTGCTCAGTGCTCAAATCAAGCATCGGTGTACTCGGGTACTCAAGGAGCTTGGTCAAGTATCGCGGATACTTGGATGTTTCTTCCATGAAATAAGACCAAATCGCACTGTATGATGTGTTCACACACCCCAGGGGAGGGCAAGCCACAGTTTCTATATGGCTCTCACTGGGGTTAAAGCAATGTTCTTGTATGTTGTGTGTCAAATTCAAAAGAACCTGCCCTCCCTCCACAAAAATGCGGTGTTTATGGCTGGCCGTATGTGGGCGAAGAGCAGAACTGCCCGATCATTGACTTGCATTATACTCGTTACACCACTTGAGCCCTTTCACAGCGACTGACCTGCTCGATTAAAGTACCAAGCACCCGAGCATCGCAGTGCTCACCCAATCTCTAATGGAAACCTACACCAGAAAGGCTCCGTCACCTGTCGCATTTTCTCCTTCCAAACGCTGGCCTGCCACGGCAGAGGGAATTAAACGAAAAAAGGGATTGTATTTGTGTAATGCTACATGGCACATTACTAGTGGCAATCAACCTGTATCCAGCCATCTCGGAATTAGGTTATTAGAGTATTTTTAAATGCAAACCATTAATGTTTCTATGGAAACCAAATGCACTACAGCACTTTAACAATGCACATCCAATCTACCATGATAAAACCTGTTTTTTTTCAACCCTGCACATTGTTAATGGCTGTGTATTCCTTTGTTTCCTGTCACAAAGTAACTATAGGTATTAACATTTACAAGCAGTTAAATGTTCCAGGGCTTTCCCCAGACACATCACAAATAACTGTTGTTAGAAAGAGAAAAGTATTTTATTACTGTAGTAATAATAATAATACTGATGATAATAAATATAAAACATACCAGAGACAACCACAAACAACAAGATCGAAAACATAGCAATGGACACTTGTCTGTATTCTCTAAAATTCCCAGAGCACCGGCCAAACGCAGGACTATCCAACAAACGGAACCCAAGGGGGAGAGTTTATGCCATTTGTCTGGAAACAAGGCATTTCAGTTTTTGTGGGTATGCCTGGGCATGGGGCTTAATGCGGTTCCCTGTAATAAACAGATTGTATCTGACAAAGCAAATTTACCTACTCATGTACACAACAAAGCCTTCTGCACATGGAGTGGCTATGGTTTTGCATTATGGACCTGTAAGTGCTCCAGCCTCTATGAGTCACTACATTCTCTATTAGGCCACTTTCACACTGCGTTGTGACCTCCGTTCAGTGGTCCTGCCAGGGCTTCCGTCCGAACCCCCCTTCCCCAAAACTGGCTCCGGACGCATGCACTGACACGGCCATTGACTATAAAAGGTGCAGCATTATTAGGAGTATATGCTTTCTGCAAGCGGACACCCAGACGTAGTAGACTGTGTCTGGGTGTCCACCTGTAGAAAGCGTATACTCCCGAAAATGGTGAAAAATAGAGCACACGGTGAGTCCGTCTGCACCATTATAGTCAATGGCCCCGCCGGTGCATGCGTCCGGAGCCCGTTTTGTGGGGGGTTATTATTATTATTTATTATTATAGTGCCATCAATTCCCTGGCGCTTTACATGTGAAAGGGGTGTACATAATAGGGACAAGTACAATAATCATAAACAATACAAGACACAGACAGGTACAGGAGGATAGAGGTCAGGTTCAGACGGAAGCCTCGATGGGACCGCTGAACGCAATGTGAAAGGGGCCTTAGGCCAGGATCAAATGAACAGATTTTCGGGTACTATCTATGAAAACAAAAAGAAAAAAAACCAACACCACCTGGACCAATGTTATCCAATGAGGCAGTGCAGATGACAGATTAATTTCCTTGACAGAATCTGTGTGAAAAAAAAAAAATTGCAGCATGCTCGTTTATCCTACAAAAATTGGATGGGACTCGCACATTCAAGTCTATGGGTGCAAAAACACAAAAAAAAAAATTGCATCTGATTTTGCAATTATGTAACAGGAAACTGTAAATGATTACTAGCTGCTACTGTAAATAAAAAAAAAAAAAACAAAAAAAAAAAAACACGAACAGCACACAGATAAGAAAAAAAAAATAAAAAAATCATCGACTGATTTTTCTACCGTTGTGTGACCCTAACCTTCCAAGCATTGCTTCTAGGGAGGATAGCGGTGTAATACTGTGTTACTGGTAGGTTTTTTTTTAAGGTAGAATCATTTCCATCAGATCTAAATCCTACTTATAAAACACTGTTCTGATGAATTTGGTCACATCAAAAATTAAATTTTACACACCCCATAAAAATTATTAGCATTAAAAAGGCACAAAAAGCACAAAAAGCACAATAGAGCACAACAATCTTCTGCGATCACGCAGTGAGAATCATACTGGACACAATATAGCAGCCGAATCCAGAGTCTAACTTGAAGAAACTGCCGCTACCTCCTTTTTCTTTTAAGGGTTACACATGAGGGCATATTGTCATATAACCAATGAATCAGCTGTGACAGGAGAAGATCGAGTGTTTAGTGGTAAAAATGGAAGTTTACAGCCCCTATAAATATTGATTATATTGTTTAAAAAAAATGAAAGGCGAAATCCATAACATGGGAGGTGAAGACTATCTTTTTACTTGTATAAACTTGATCAACATGTGAAACCAGTTTGGTGATTATCAGTTCTACGTAATCTTTTCTTGAGCTGCTAATAAAAGCTATTTTCACACACAGAAACTATTACCTTTATTAGGAATAAAAATGGTGAGACAGTACCTCAAAGTTATAAAGGAAAGAATACGGCACTGTAGAAACTTCATGTGTGTTCTGCCCTAATCTTATGTTTCAGAATAGTCGGGCTGACAAACATTGGCCTATGTGGTTAAAGGCTTTCCCCCAGATAATACCCCACGAAACCAAACATCTAAGGGCCTGCCGATATTGAAAAGATAAAACAAATGCTTCTGGCAAAAAAAAAAAATCAGATGAGTGGTTCAAATTTTCAGCGTTTGCCTGTAAAACAGCAGTTTAACTGTGATGGCCTAAAACTACAGTCTTTTTTTTTTTTTTCTCAAAAATCACTCTAAGACACTAGTTACACAAAACAATAGAAGCTACATAACTGGGGCTCAAGTATTTATCACATTGGTAATGACTGGGATCGAGTGGATTTATCCACAAATTTTATCCACCTAAATACAACGGGAAATATTATGCTATGAAAACCAGAAAAGAAAGAGGAGTGTGCCGTATTCATATTCATCAAGACCGTGCATCCCTATCATGGAATGTGGCTCAGCTACAGTCACACTAGGTCGTCCTGAGCTACTGAACTATGCAAAGTTGTATTTAGCATAGTTTGCAAATCGCTTTTTCTGTGTGAAAAATTAAACAGATTTACGCTAATCTGAGGACAGCATGAAGTTGGGACTGAGACACAGATTTCACCAATGTGTCACTTCCTGTTTGCTTACAATGATAAATGTTTTATCACCAGGAGATTATAACTGCCCAGACTACAGCTCCTACCCACAGCATTGATAAACAGCTCACTGTTAATATACAATGTAAAACAAAAAGCTGTGGTGTGGGTGGGGTTAGCTTTCTGAGCTCTGCTATATCTAAAGGCCCCTTTACACACTGTAACATCGCAAACGACATTGCTGTAACGTCACCGGTTTTGTGACGTAATAGCGACCTCCCCAGCGACATTGCAGTGTGTGAAACGCATCAGAGACCTGGCCCCCGCTGTGAGGTTGCTGATCGCTAAAAATCTTTCAGGACCACTTTTTCGTTCTTTGTTTCCCGCTGAGCAGCATGCATTGGTGTGTTTGACACCGTTACGACTTTGAAAGGGAAGTCGCTAATGAATAGCTGCTTTAACACGTCCCTAATGACTAGCTAAGTCATTTTGCCTGTTTGAGAACTCACCAGCGACTCACCAGAGACTTTGTAGCGATCCCAGCCAGGTTGGGATCGCTACAAAGTCTCAGTGTGTAAAGGGGCTTTAAGACCTCTGACTGTCACAACTGCTGCACTCAGTAAACTAAGGAATACATCGTTGGAATCAGGGTCTCTGCCTCTACATTATGCTGCTCTCAGAAGAGGTAGCAAAAACCTGTTGACAGATTCCCCTTAAGGAAATCTTTTAATGAGGCTGAAATGCTGAAGTATTAGCCTTGTGAGATCAGCCTGACAAATTAATTATTGATATCATCACCTTTCGTTAGTCACATGCTGTAGATTTGTTAATGCATGTGAATGAGCGTCTGCAGCATGCATAATAAAGGGATAGAAATGATGAAATCTGCCACACATGAATGTACTCTTAAGAACATCAGTGATTTTCTTAATTTTTTTTTTTTTTTTTAATCTAGCAGAACCCTTACTCGTATCCCAAATCAAATGCGGTTGGCACAAGAGGGAAGACAAAGCATTCCAGAATTATAAAACAATGCTGTGGCCTGACTGGTAACTTGACATGCAAACATCTTTAAAGAGGTTGTGAGCTACTTTTACAATGATTGCCTATCCTTAGGAAAAGTCATCAATGTCTGATTGGCAAGTGTCCGACACCTGGTACCTCAGCCGATCAGCTGTTCACTGTGGTGGTGGCAGCAGGAAATGCTCAGTTCCAAAGCTGCCCAGTCAACGGATAGCCGCAGCGGCCAGGGACTGCACATTCATTCAAGGTACTGAACGGTTTTGTGCATGAAAAATTAAAAAAAAAAACAAAAAAAAAACCCCAAGACCCACTCACCTCCAGAAATGTTTTGCTTTAGGCCCATAGCAAAACACTTCCAAAGCAAAGTGGGCGGTGTTATTGTTTTTTTTTTTTTAATTCTCAGAACAAAACAGCTCAGTACCCTGAATGAAAGCCTAATTTGCGACAAACACTTCCAGCAGTGCGCATAATGCAGACAATCACTCAGATAAGCACATCGAGATACTCACCTCCGGGATTTTTAAGTCAGCTTGAGGTTCGCTCATCTCTAGTGCAAAGGCCAAACCCTTTTAATAATGCACATCAGTCATGTGACTCTTATGTTGTAGATATGGCAAAAGATTAACAACAGTTTGTAAATTGTGCCATATCTCCCATCAAACTGTACTGTCACTTCAGTCTTGTTCAATTACCATAGCTTTGGGCAAACTTCCATTCTCAAAAGTAGCCCAAAAAAGATAGTGTTCACTCCAAAGTACTCAGGGTAGCACGGCCGACTTCTTGCTAATATAACTATACAGTTCTATTGATGTACAAGTGATAGGCCTTTGAGAATTGAAGACAAGAAATGTTTATTTATTGCAGAGGAAATGATGGCGCATTCATAACCTGCTGCACGTTCAATGTATAATTTCCCTGCTCTCTAGTGATCTTGCCATCTTGTTCTCACTCCACATATCTTGGGAATAGAAATTTATTGGAGAAAGATAAGCATTTATATATGAAATTAAAAATAAATGGACCTATTTAATGAACTCATTCTAAAGCTCACTGCCGTACGGCAATCACAAGGAAGAGAATATGCAGAGTAGGTCGGAGATGAAAACCTATTTCTCTGCTATCGACAATAAAATGACACATGCAAACACAGTCAAATTCTCAGAGCTCTTTCTGGCGTCGTTTGGGTTGACTGTAAAATATGTTTCTAGAAAACAAAAATGAAAAATACAGAAAATATAACACAAAGTACTAATAGTGGATATTTAGGAGTTTCCAAAGCAGAGAAACGAGGGTTATTATTATTATTAATCTATGAAAAAGTCAGGACGCAATTTTATTTTGTTCTAGCTGAAAGCGACAAAAAACAAAACAAGAACTGGATTTTGAGTTTTTGTTGAATTGCATTTATAAATCTTTACCCTTGAAAGTGAGGTTTGGAGATGAGCGAATTAAATTATAGTGTATTTTCTAATATAATGTAAGCTTTGGCATAGCTCGCTTTTAAAACATGAACAAAGCAGTAAACTAAACTGAAGTCTGTTATACAATTTTTTTTTTGTAATAGGAATAACTAAAAATAAATAAATATTTTTACCTGAGCTCACCACTGGCTATTATGTCTAGTATAAAGGAAGTCTGAGCACAAAACGACCGATCAAACCAAGCACAGAGCATCATTACCATGGCAGAGTAGTTCAATTCATCTTCCAACCTACTAGGTTTGCCTTTCTCTAGGCCCCAGTCTTCCTTGAATATTAGCTCTGACTTTACCAGGAACAAGAAGAGGGCAGAAATAGATGGGAAAACAAACAGGTTGAAAGATGCAATAGCGGTGCCTAGAGCGCCTGTGCTTAGTTTGAACAGTCATTTTGTGCTGATAGGCTCCTATGAAAGCAGTGTTCTAGATTTTCTAAACTCTAGAGCACACCACTCCCCTGCCTCACCAGTTGCCACTTTTTGGGGGCTGTGCACTCCTGAAGATTGACAGTTGAGTGCTCTGCCATGAAGCCACGGGGAAACAAAGATGAGCAAACCTTTGGAGGTTCGGTTCGTTGGCAACAAACGAGCCTAGCTCCACAGGCTCGAGCTTTACCCGAACCAAGTCACTGATTGGCAATTTGAGTTTCCACCCACATACAGCCAGCCATAAACCGATCACTTCCGGAGAGAGTGGGTGGGCTTTCTCAAACATTTTTTTGTTGCACACTACATCAGAGCATGCCGTTGTTAGCTCCAGTGTGCGCCGTTCAAACACTGCACGCGGCTCCCACAGGGCTGATCTCCGACTGTACCTGAGCACAGCGTTCTTCTCACGTACAGCATCCAATCCTCGAACCTGAACCTTGATTTTTAAATTAGGTGTTCAGTTTGAGAACCGAACCTCGGGTTCGCTCATCTCTAGAAACAACCTGTATGGAACCAACAATCTGACCAATGTCCGAACAGAACTTACAGGCTCTAAAGCACACAGCCTGCAAGCAGTGCACTCTCCTTGCCTACTTAATAGGTCACTCTGATACTACAGGATATCTAGTAAATGAGGCTATTAACTATGAACTATGACTTAAAAATCCCTCAATTCTCGAGACCAGAGAGGATTTTTAAGATTTAGATTGGAAAGTTGTTGGTTTTTAACCATTCAATAATGTGAATCAACCCCACAGACCATTTTGTGGAACCATCAGTGGTTGCTGGCTGGTTCATGAACCTCCTTTCTCTAATGCCGGTAATATCTGGTTGTTCCATTTTACCGATCTGGTACAATGACATGAACTGCCTCAAATTTGCGAAGGTAAGAGCACCAGTCTACACTCAAATAAGATTCATGGAAGGTTTCCTTCAAAGTAGTTTAGACTTTTTATGCTACTATCAAGTCTTCTATGACAGGTATGATGGATCCATTTTCAAACAGATCCCAAGTGACTTCTAATAAGACCCATCTGGTTTGGGGTATTTTGCATAAGATCTGCCCTACAGGTTGCGTTATTTATCCTCTTCAAACCACCAGAACGCTTATACACCAGAAAACAGAAAGTAAGAAATATACAAATATAACTTGACGAAATGGAAGGTTTTTTCGCACTCTTCCAAAGTATTTAACACGTGCTGTGTTTCGGAGTTAGTTTCTGCCTCTATGCTAGGACCTAGAAAAAGCTTTTCTTTAAATAATGCATATATTTTTGGAGTGCCAATTTGTTTCTATAGGAACCTAAATTATACAGCAGTGAAAACCCCTCCATGTTGCTGTTTGGATTCTTTGTTTGTTTTATTCATAACAGGAAAAGTCTTCTATGTTATTCTTGAATAATATACATTTTTGGATTTGTATAGAGATTTATAGTATATATTCAACAAGGAAAACTTATATCAACACATTGGAATGTATGGGCTGCTTAGTACTTACATATGGAGCCTGACAAGAGAAATAACACAGAATCTGCTACAGTTGTAAACAGCCTTTTAACATACAAAATACTTCCACGGACTCACGACGGGAAACAGCCATAAACCTAAAATGTTTGCAGGTTTTTCTGTCGGCTGAGAGGATGCAAACTTATTACAGAATGGAGTCTACCGAGCTTCAATAGGTTCTCTGCCATGTAAATGACACATGTTTAACCAGAAGGAATGTTGTGCGGTAACTCAATAATTGCATCAATTCAAAGCACCCTGAAAAAAGCCCCAAGGTATCTGCAAGTGTATAGAGACTAGAAGTCATACCCAAAGGAAACAGGACAAACATAGCAAAAGAAAAAGGTATAACAACATAATCCTGACAGTCCTACAAACAAAAACAGCTAAGGGAAATCCTGCAAGTAGACGCACGCCATCGTCAAGGAATCCATTACGTCGGTGAGCAGATTCACCTAAGCTCATAACTCTTACAGTCTCCTGTACCGAACAGATATACCAGAGTCTGCTGCCATAGATAGGAGTCAAACACACAAAAAATGGGCTTGAACCAAAAATATATTTATCCAAGAAAGTCAAAGCCATTTATAAATCTACTGGTATCTTAATGGCTGAAAGGTCGGAGGAGCGGTTTGTCAGTTGGAGGAGATAATGGTCCAAATTTAGCAAAAAAAAGGTATAATTTTAGCCAATGTCTAGTTAGGCCATGTGCACACTGTGTTTTTGGGTGCAGTTTTGCCACAAAGCTGCATGCCTATCCTTATGCCAGCAAAGTCAATGAGAATTCTCAAGTACTGTGCACATGATGCTTTTTTTCAGATGCAGAAAATAAACTGCAGCATGTCAATTCTTTCATTGTTTTTTTTTCCACCCCAAATGCATGAAAAAAGCACCATAAATGTGACAAAAACGGGTGTTTTCTGCCAGGAGATGCAGATTTGGTGTAAAAACTGTAATATCTATTTTATTTCTGCCCTTTTTTTGCACAGCTAATAAGGTACCATTTAAAAATAAAATGCAAAAAAAGTGTAATTAATATGTAACAACTACATGTATCAATGTGGGATAATAGCTCAAAGTACTTCTTAATTGTAGCCACTGTGTTTTGTTCCAAGTGATACCTTAAATAATATTACATATTGCCTTTTACAAGCAAAATAAAAATCACAATGCTACCCTGCAGAAATAGTACTGCCATACAACTGTCTGCCGGTAATCTGAGACTATAAAGGCTGATATGACACTCTTCAGTATATCACAAAGGTATGCAGTCCATTCACAGAGTGCAGTCCACTATAAATAATACCAGAGAGCTCAGAGCATCCATAAAAAGTGCAAAACAGCCCTGATTCTAGCAATGTGTCACTTGCTGTCATTTTGTTCAAACTGTCATTTTCTCTGAAAACAAATCCATCTGTGTATAACCCCGCCCACATCACTGATTGGTAGTTTTCCACCCATGCTGCCAATCAGTGGTGGGGGCGGGGTTATACTGAGCTCATCAGTTTGCTTGACTACCTGACAGCAAGTTTACTAGTCCTCTATTGATAATGTCCTGCTGATAAATCAGTGATTTCTAATCAAAAATACCCTAAGCAGTCCAATATATCACAATCAATGAATCAGGGTCTTTGCCTCTTCATCTGCTGCACTCAGGTTAGGTGGCAAAAAACAAACGACTGATCCCTTTAAGAGCTTAAGGCGGTGCTCACATCAGCGGTATTTTGCCACAAAACCGGATCCGTCACAAATTCGTTTCAGTTCAATTAATTTCCAATGGAATGGCCGCAAGATGTGTTTGAGTGCGTCATACACAACCGCATCTTGCCGCGATTCTATTGGAAATTAATTGAACTGAAACGCATTTGTGACGGATCCGGTTTTGTGGCAAAATACCGCTGATGTGAGCGCTGAATTAGCTGCTCATGCTCCTAAATCAAACATAATCTGAACCTGGCAATTTTGGTTGCCATGTCCAAAATACGAGCATTGGGACTGCAGAGCATTTGTTGTCATGGGGGAGGAGCATCCGCAGTGCCCTATTCTCCTCTCCCCACTAACAGTACATGCACACTGAGCCAAGACAAACATGTGTGTATGGTAGGGTGGAGAGAGATCGCTGTTGGATGAACGACACCTATCTTCTTTGCATCTAGCTGTATGCAAGTTCATTCACACAGATTCATTATGAAAGGCAACTTATGTGGGTGATGAGAGATGATAAAGGTTTAAAAAAAAAAATTCAACAAAATCACTGGGCTCCAAACTGGTTTTCTTGCTTCAAATTTCAGTCATATAATCAGGAGGCCACTCCTTTCCAGAAGAGCCAGGAGGGATTGTGAAATTAAAGCGGCAGAGCAAGCATTCGTGAGTTGTTAAAAATGTCAGACTTCCAACCCTAAAGTGAAAAATGTGACCTAGCTGCAGGCGGCCTCGCTCTTCATAACAGTGACACCACCTTGCTGGGACCTTCTGGCTCGGCACATTTTCCACAGGCTGCACCTGAACACCTTTTATTATTAGCTCACATGTGCTAATATAAAACTGGACGTATAGGAAACTATGGACTGTGTCGCAGCAAAGCACCACAATCCCCGCAAAGGCAACGGAAATTGTAAGAAATATGACAATATGCAAACAAGAACTATAACTAGACGACGGTGTACCTTATGGTGAACCATGAAATGCACAGACCGGACTTAACTATAGACACACCTTGTATCAAGAGAGGTCTAAAAGTAAGAGAAAAACTACTGTGCCGTGAAGCAATAATAGGTCTATAAAACCTCCGCTATAGCAAAACCCATACAAGTATTATACACCACACAGTGTACTGGGTCCATGAGCAGTGAAGCAATGACTCCACACATGGGAGGAGAGTTAGTTTGCATAGCTGGGCTCCTAGACTACTTACATGGCTTACACTGCCCTGACTATTCCGTGCTATGTGGCTTGGAGCCATCCAGGCATCAAGGACCAGCTGCGCCTGTAACGTTCCCTCATCAGGCTTATAATCCATCAGTGAATGTCTCTGTGCTCGTCACGTACGTCTTTTATACAACATTACAATTCACTACAAAATCAAACATACTTCAAACATATTAGAGCTTGGTTTATAAACTGGCAGACATGCCGCAGATGTTCCACATGCGTTCTGTCTGTTATATATGCCGATACGTAGGTTTTATTAATACTTCAGAAAACCAATTTCACAACATTCACCAGTAAAGGCTAATGTTAAATTCTCTCTCTAGACATCCTCTCCCATCTGATCAAATCAGTGGCATACTGCCAACAGTAGCGGACCACACGAATGCCATGTGCATGTGACTGGGGGGGGGGGGCCCTTTGTGCACTAGTAAAGTGGGTGGCCACAAATCCACTTTCACCCAGCATGGAGGCGCGTCGGCTATACTTGCCCAAGACACCCTTTTGATCATGCTGACAGAGATTAGCTTATAGGAGAGGCTACTTCTGCCCTCTATAGAGCTGGACACAGCGCTTAGACTCTTGGTAAAGACTTTAGCTGAGCACTGTTGCTATGCACTGCAGTGCAGCCGCCTGCCATGCCACCCACTATGGTAACCCTCCTGCCCACTCATCGCTAGGCCCTCCTACACCTACAGTGCCAATGACTATGCACATGTAGGTGCTACCACAGTGGCAAATTTGCAAAGCAACCTTGGTCCTTCTAGTTAAGCCTCTGGATCAAATATCTGGACACTGTACACTTACAGGAGCACAAAAGTACGATGCCCTGCCCCTTAGAGCTGGACCCATGCATAATACTTGCAGGGTCTTTGCAAGTGTGTGTGTATACATCAGGCGAATCTTATAGGAAAACTTTGCTCTTAAAGAGAATTTGTCACCAGGTTTTTTTTCCCACCCAATCTGTGAGCAGCAAAATGGAGAGACCGAGACACTGATTCCAGTGATGAGACACTGATTCCAGTGATGAGACACTGATTCCAGTGATGAGACACTGATTCCAGTGATGAGACACTGATTCCAGTGATGAGACACTGATTCCAGTGATGAGACACTGATTCCAGTGATGTCTCACTTACTGGGCTGCTTATTCTATTTTTGATAAAATCAATGTTTAAATCAGCAGTAGATTATCATTAGAGGACTACCTGCCCTGCTATCAGTTAGTCCAGCATATTCATGAGCTCTGTATAACTACAAGATCTGCAGCAGAGAAGACATTGAATTATCAAAATGACAGCAAACAGCTCAGTAAGTGACACATCTATGGAAGAAGGGTCTCTGCCCATGCATTATGCAGCTCTCAGATGGGGGAGCAAAAACCCAGTGAAAGATTCCCTTTAAATGTTTAAAGCATCACTCTTTTTTTTTTTTTTATTTCGCTACTGGAGTGGCACTTCTAATCTAAGTGCCCTGACCTGTTTCATACTCACCCTCCGGCAGCTTCACCTTTTTTTGGCGACGCTTCTGGTCATGCATTACCATCTTTTGTCTGTAACTTCTCACTAACCGGAAGTCAGAAATTACTGTACAATCTCCTAATGCAACTCTAAAGGCCCCGTCACACACAGAGATAAATCTTTGGCAGATCTGTGGTTGCAGTGAAATCATGGACATATTGTTCCATTTGTACACAGCCACAAACCTGGCACTGATTGTCCACAATTTCACTACAACCACAGATCTGCCACAGATTTATCTCTGTGTGTGACAGGGCCTTTAGAGGGAGAACGAGGACGGAATGAGGCTCTCATAGACTTAAATTGAGCTGTGACCTCCGGCGCGCTGCATGAGACACTTGAGCTGCCAGCAGGTCACAAACTGATGGAGGGCAAGTACGAGACTGAGGACTTACATTTTATTTTACTGCTGTAATGGTGCTTTAACAATAATTCACAGCGTACGTCGATATTCAAGATTCAATATCTTAAAAACTTATTTTTTTGCGAAATAAACTGAACAACCAACACTTTTTTTTTTTTCTTCAAAGAGTTATATGCAAAATTCTGTCACACTCCTGTTACCAAAAAACTGCATTGGGGGACCTGAGTGAACACATACACATACCACATGTCAAATAGTTAAAAGGTGGCATTCTATTTCAAAGGGGTATCCCTGAATCTAGTTATCCTTTGGATAGGGGCTAACTTACTGATTGCTAGGGGTCCACGAATGGGGCTCTGGATCCCGCACACACAGGGATTTGGGATTTTACAGCCTCTAAACACTTTACTCTATAGAATGGATTTTCTGGGCAGTGCAGCTTGCTAAGTGACAACTTCAACATATTTCCCTTTGTATAAACCATAATTCACCTCCAATTTTGCATTCTAGGTGATAAAAAGGAGCAACTTTAATCTTTGCCTCAAAAAAAAAAAACAAACAAAAAAAACAAAAACCTGACTTCTTTTGACATATACACATATTCTAATACTTTGAGCGCATAGTGAGTAGACAATGCTGCACTTTAGGTTTATTCTCATGTATGAGGGACCAAATATACACAGGTCTAATGTATTTTTCATAATATTTAAGATATATAATAGTTCGGCAACTACCATGTTAAAAAAAAGGCAGAAAATTGCACAACTCCTACTCACACAGTCTGGAGCCACCAGTCATAGTTATAATTTCTATTTCTGGAAAGCTCCATCTGAATAATGACAATGTCAAACTAATGTTTCGAGGGGTTTAGCAATAATTTTGGTTAGTACAGATTTTAACCCACACATGCAGCATGCAAGACACTGCAATCTTTCCCTGGCAAGTGCACAATGGAGGCAGCAGCCCCTAAACACCCTGTTATTTTCACAGAATAAAGCAAAGACATTTCTGGTTTTCTTTAATCCCTTTGCTGGCATCGGTATGAGGAATGCGATTAATCAACTAGCAATATTACCAATATATTGTGCACATAATTAGACTCTTGACGTCGAGGCTAAATTAAAAGTGGTCGCATGATGTAGAAAAATACAAGTTTGTCACTGATGAAAAGCTAAAATCAAGGTCTATGAAAATAAACTTGATTGAAGGACCAGCAAACCGTAAATTAGTCAAAAGAGCTTCTTAAAGGGTCGTCTCATTCAAAAATGGTCAGAATTGTGAAGTGCTTGTAAGGACGATCAACTTTACAATTTCCAGTATTTTTCGTTTTATGAGACGCACCCCAAATTAAGAGAAGGAAAATAGGGAAAAAGAGTATGTCTTATAATGAGCCGAAATCCAGCGTCAGACGCGATGGGGGCGGAGAGGTAAGATCATCCTGTGACGCTGTGTATTAATTAGCATGATAGCACACCCACAGGGACGTACTAACATGCTAATGAAGTCGACTAGCCAGGGGAACTAACACCCAGGGGACTAGTCCCCGTGCTCATTAGCATACTATAAAACATCTTTAGAAATACTTTTTCTAAAGATCTTTCTCTATGCTAGTGTATACAGGGACAGTTAGGCAGGGATTAACAATATGCACCCAGAACTGCTCGTGGTGCTGGGTGCACATTACATCCGACAGGTTCCCTTTACCTATGAATCAATTTGTGAGTTTGTTCTGATAATACAATGGAAGTTTGGGAACCTGTCATCAGAAATTTTGCACTAAACCTAAAAGATTCCCCCTCTGCACCCCCTGGCTGCATTCTAGCAAGGTTCCTATTGTTCTTGTGCCCCCTTTCAGACCAAAATAAAGACTTTATAAAGTGGTACCTTTTTGTATTCAGATCTTGATAATGGTACACGGGGGCGGGCTCTCTGGTGTCCGTTAGTCTGCCTCCTGTTGCTTTAGGCCGTCCCCCATTTCGCAATTTCAAAGAGGTGACGTGAGGTAAGCTGGCCAGCGCTTGCGCAGAACGGTGGAGGCGGCGTTGAAAGCGTGCGCACGAGATTATGGGCAGGTACTTGCTGATGAAAATCACAGCGCCGCCCCTAATCTCGCGCATGCGCCGTGCCACTCTCGCGGGACTGTGCAATGTGCACTGTGACCGCTGGCGACGTGATTGTGCAGGCGCGAGATTATGGGCGGCGCTGTGATTTTCATCAGCAAGTACCCGCACATAATCTCATGCTCGCGCTTTCACCGCCGCGCCTCCACCGTTCTGCGCAAGCGCTGGCCAACTTACCTCACGTCACCTCTTTGAAATTGCGCAATTGGGGACGGCCTAAAATGGCAGGAGGCAGACTAACGGACACCAGAGAGCCCGCCCCCGTGTACCATTATCAAGATCTGAATACAAAAAAAGGTACCACTTTATAAAGTCTTTATTTTGGTCAGAAAGGGGGCACAAGAACAACAGGAACCTTTCTAGAATGCAGCCCAGGAGCTGCAGAGGGGGAATCTTTTAGGTTTAGTGCAAAATTTCTGATGACAGGTTCCCTTTAACTTATATATCTGTCTGTTTTGGGGCTCCACTCCGCTAATTAATGACCGCAGATCACATTAAGATTAAACGTGTCAGGAAAAAGACTATAAAAACAAAAGATTGCAACACTTTTCATGAAACAGTATTGCAAAAATTATTTTTTAGCCCAAAATACATGCATTTAATGCGGCTTTCACACTACGTTTTTTTAACATGCGTCCTGAATGTTTTTTTGCTGCAAAAGCGGATCCAGTACAAATGTGTTTACATTTCAATGCATTTGCAATGGACTTGCGTTAACATGCGCTTGCGTGCAGTTTTATCAGAATCCAGTAACTTGCAGTTTTTTAACATTGTTTAAAAACGCTACTTGTAGCGTTTTTGAGCTGCGTCCAAATCCTGAAAGTCGCTGGATCCTGACTATACTGCACGCAAACGCATGTGAACGGTGGTATACTGATAGACAGGATCCTGTTTGGTGTACTGAGCATGCCCAGAAACCACAGAGAGGGAGTTTATTTCTTTATTTCTCTCTCTCTCTCATTCCCTGTCTCTCTTTCTCTCTCCTCTCTCTCTTTCTCTACCTCTCTCTTTCTCTCTCTCTCTCTCTTCCTTTCTCTCTTGCTCTTTTCTCTCTCACTCTCTCTTCCTTTCTCTCTCTCCTCTTTTTTTCCCCAGCGGCATCTGAATTTCCAGTCTGTCACGTTCAGTTCCACTGACTCCCGATCACATGACTCCAATGCATGCCCATAAACTTCAATTCAAGTGGCAGGATCCTGCAAAATAACACTTGCGTTTGCATGTGTTTTTCTTTAGAAAAACAGGATCCGCTTTTGCAGCAACAAAAACGTTCAGGACGCATGTTAAAAAAACGTAGTGTGAAAGCAGCCCCCATTAACACATCAGTATTTTTAGCCAGAATTTCATCAGTATCTGCCAAAGCCAGGAGGCGTCAATCTTTCAATGATCGGTTTTCTCTGTAAGATCCCCTCCTGGCTAAGGCTAGTTTCACACTACGTCTTTTTAACATCCGCTGAAAACGTTTTTTTAGCGGAAGTACGGATCCTGCTTTTACAGCAAATAACGCATGCAAACGCATATGTTATTTTGCAGGATCCTGTCACTGGATGTTTAGGGGCGGGCATTGGAGTCATGTGATCGGGAGTGAGGGGAACTAGACTGGGAGGAGGCTTCTGACAGCTGCAGACGCTGGTAACCAAGGTAAACATCGGGCTTGGATACCCGATATTTATCTTGGTTACGAGTGTCTGCAGCTGCTAGGAGCAGGGCTGCCTGCACGCGTAACCAACGTAAACATCGGGTAACTAAGAGAAGTGGTTACGCGATATTTACCTTGGTTACGAGTGTCCGCAGCTCTCAGGTGGGAGAGAGGAAGGGGGAAAGACAGAGATAGAGAGAGAGAGGGTGAGGGAGGGAGTAGAGAGATAGACAGATCACGCGAGACTGGTTCTGGGCATGCTCAGTACTTTCTGGGCATGCTCAGTACAAAAGCAGGATCCTGTCTATCAGCACGCCAGCGTTCACCTGCGTTTGCGTGCGTTATAGTCAGGATCCAGCAATTTGCAGTATTTGGACGGAGCTTAAAAACGCTACAAGTAGCGTTTTTGAAACATGTTAAAAAACTGCAAGTCACTGGATCCTCACTATAACGCACGCAAACGCAGGTGAACGGATGTTAACGCGAGTCCATTGCAAATGCATTGAAATGAAAACGCATTTGCACTGGATCCGCTTGTCCGCTAAAATAACGTTAAGGACGGATGTTAAAAAGACGTAGTGTGAAACCAGCCTTAGGCAAACAAACAGAGGAAAAAAAAATGACGTGTGAATGAGGTCTAAGAAATAGGACATTGTCCCCAGAGGTGAACATTCCCTTTAAGTCTGCCTACAGCACATGGAAAAATCAAAAGCCCTGATTAATCATTGCTGTTACTCTAGTTTTCAGGAGTAATTTTCTCCTTTTTAGTGGCATTAGTATCGCACTTATGTTCCATACGTTTTGCACCATTTTTACGTTGTCTCTTTTCTAAGTCTGTTTTTATTTATTCTCGACAACTTCGCTTATCCAGATGAATAATACGGTACACATTCATGAAACAGAACGTTTGCCAAATGTAGCATTTTTTCGGTGCATCTTTCTCCAATTCCTGCCTGTAGTAAAGTTTCTGGAGGAATTTTCAACTTGATGCATTTTTTATGTACGACCTTTTTAAAGGATTCGCGACTTTTGGTGGTGAAAACGCACAAAAATACAGTGAGAGAAAAGTAGAGAGCATTTCTGATTTTGTGTTAAAGGGAATGTGTCAGGTGCAATATGCACCCAGAACCACGAGACGTTCTGCGTGCATATTTCTAATTCCTGCCTAACTGTCCCTTTATCTAGTAGCATAGATATACAGATCTTTAGAAAAAGTATTTCTAAAGATATTTTATGATATGCTAATGAGCGCAGAGACTAGTCGCAAGGGTGTTAGTATGTTAGCACACCCACAGGGACGTGCTGACAGGCTATTCAATACCCAATGCCCAACGTCATCAGCGGTGACGCACGTACCTGTGTCAAAGCTTCAGAACGCCAGACTTGGGGTCAGTACGCATGATCAGAATGGCGGGCACTTCCGGTCATGCACATTATGAAGCCAGGTGTACACGTTCCGACTTCAGAGAGGTCTTGTTCGCATAACCGTAAGTGCCAAGAATTCTGATCATGCGTACTGACCCCAAGCCAAACATTCTAAAGTGGTGACAACGGACACCAGTATGCGCATCACCACTAAGCAATGGGCATTAAATAGCATGTTAGCACACCCACGTGGCAGAATGAGAGCAGGAACTAACGCCCATACAACTAGTCTCTGGCCTCATTAGCATATCAAAGGATCTTTAGAAATACTTTTTCTAAAGATCTCTTTATCTATAATACTATATGCAGGGACGGTTAGGCAGGGATATGAATATGCAAGAACTGCTCGTGGTTCTGGGTGCATATTGCACCTAACAGGTTCACGTTAAACCCATGAACTACGCTCACCAAGAAGAATTTGGAGCAAAAAAGATCAGCGAATAGAAGACAAAAAAAGGAAAGTGGCTCAGTGGCTAGTATTGTTGCTTTGCAGCACTGGTGTCCTGAGTTCAAATCCCACTAAGGACAACAACATCTGTAAGGAGTTTGTACGTTTCCCCAGTGTTGGATTCCTACAGATACTCCGGTTTCCTCCCACACTCCAAAGACATACAGATAGGGAATTTAGATTGTGTGCCCCGATGATGATAATGTACGTAAATCACATGCGGAATATGCTGAATGATGAATCATGCTCATAAAGTGGACTGATGCACTCCGGTAGAAGCTAGAACCTTTACTCCAACAATAGCAGCTAGCTTGTTACATGGTTACGTAATATGGGAGGTGAAAGGCTGCAGGTTGTGTGCATACAAATTTTTTTTGAGGCAGTCAAAAACAACAAGTTTACTAGTGAAAATCGCTTCAGTAAATGCTCCTCCATTGGGGAGTTTTTGGAGATATTTTCCACTTCTGGTGTGAATTTGCAGAGTTTTTGATGTGCTTTTGGAGAGTTGTTTTTTCTTCTTGAAGTGATTTTATGCATCCTTTTGAATGGACAGTGCCTCCATGAGAAGGCTCTTCAAAAAAGCGTTTTTCTCTAGATCTAGTCCAAGTGACTTCTCAAAAAACTATGTGCACACTCAGTCCTTACAATTCCCAGTTGAGTTGAGGAAGGAAAAATTGATTCTTAAAGTCCCAATTTGTAACAAGTTATAAACAACTAGCCCAAACGGTTGTGAAAACGCCAAAAGTCACAAATCCTTTGCACAACATTGCCTTGCGCAAAATTTTTCCACGTTTTCAGAGTGTTTTATGCCAGCATAATCTCTAAGTCACAGCCATAGCCCCCAACAGTCTTTCCAAAGTAAGTTTCCTCTGAAATACTACAGTATTAGAGTAAAAAATCCATGGCTGTCATAGCGCAGCCAGAGACAAATTCATGCTGACCCTGGTTCGGGCAGCATCACTATTGCCAGAATCCAAATCTACAATTTGTTGACTGTGGGACATAGCGGATGATTTGTTTCATGATGCCACTTGACCCATTAATCCTTGTAAAGTACTAAATACATGGCGACTTCAGAAAAACACCAAAATGATAATCTGCTGTAGAAACCAGCAGAACATGCCCAAGAATTCATCTGACATATTTCACATAGCTACAACTGAGAATTTAACATTCAGAGCAATGAACAAAAACCAGAGCCCAACGCTCGTGCGCTGGAGTTATGTATTCAGCAGCAATAAGAGTGTAGGGTGAAAATTGCCACCTGATTTCTCCAGTCTTCTCCTCGTGCCAGCTCATTTATGTCATCTTCAGTCACAGTGGAAAACTGGCCTTTACAAGAAATTATTTTTAACCTAGAGATGAATTCTATTAGAGGCGTAAGTTTATCAGCGCTATTTTAGCATATGCAAAATGAAAAACTGGACTGCGAGATCATGGACGGCTACAGAAACTTTTACTGTGTGTGGAGACTTAAGATGCGGTGCTCAAAAATCCAGACTAACCGAAGCTGCAAAGCTCTGACAGAGAAAACTAGGTCAGAGAGGTTTCCAGAATGCACCGCCGAGAAACAGTCAAAATAACAAACCTTGTTGTGAGGATGCATCATTCCGGATAATAATCATTTAACAAATCTTGTCCTGCTTGGGTAAAAGTACAGCTCGAAACATGTGTGCACTAATAAGGACACAACGGTGCCGAGCCTTAGGAGAGCATAAGTATAAGTATCATCAGCCCAGCTCTCCGAGGGTCTTACAAACAGCAGGTGACATTTAGAAAACCCAAGAAAACCAATGCATTGAAACACAAGTTGTGCTGCCGATAGAGGCCGGACAGACCACTACTTGCACGAAGTGTGCACTAAATCTGCAATCTGATTGGTTAGTAGAAATCACACCACTGCTTTTCTATCGCATCGGCTTCTGAATCTGCTCCCCAGTGTGCAATGGCAGTATAACTATACACATTTCTAAAAATACATGCTGAGCAATGGATGAAGAAGCAAATATTTACTAGGAGGGATATATTTATCACCAGTGGTCAAAACTGTAAGCATCACAACTTCTGTTCTATATGTGCACCATGCTGTAACACTTTCTTCATGGCTTAAAAAGGATCTGCCACCAGATCGAACACTATAGTTTCTATGCATCACAACATGGATCATCTAACCCCAGTAAGCTTGATGTAGCTACATTGCAAATCTATCCCAGAATGACTGTATAATCCTATCAGATGGCTCAGCATTTTGTGTGTCCAGAAATGAGCCAGCACTACCATGCTTGCTGCTCGGTACTCATATGATGAGCGGTTCCGTGGAGATTCAGTTCGCCAGCAGCAAACGAGCTGAGCCTCTACAGGATCGAGCGTGACCCAAATGCAGGAGCAAGTAACTAATTGGCAGTTTGATTCTCCGCCCACATACAGCCAGCCATAAGCAGATTCCTTCCAGGGAAGGGTGGGCAGGTTTTTCGAACAATTTTTTGGGTTGCACACTACATGTAATTGTGCTGATGTTACCCCCCGTGCGAGCCTTTCAAGCACAGCAAGCGGCTCGTGTTGTACCGAGCGTACCTGAGCACAGCTTTTTTTCCACACAAGTGAAGTTCGCACGTAAAGCATCTGAACCCCAAACTCGAACCTTGATTTTTAAATTTAGGGTTCAGTTTGAAAACCAAATCTCAGGTTCGCTCATCTCTACTCTAGTATAAAGGAAGTTAATGGGAGACTAGAGCATTTTTTTGGGAAACATTCTAGAAAAATGCTAGTGACTTCCATTATACCCAGGTACTTGAGTCGAGCCCATCTGAGCATTAACTGATCATTACGAGTACAAGGCATCCGAGCATGGTAGTGCTCGCTCATCACTAGTGACCAGCTATAAAAGACTGATAGATTTTATGAATCCAAGTGTATTCAGACTTAACACTTCTGCTTCTACAACGTTGCACATGCTCAATAAAAGGCTTCTGTCTACATGGCAGTACTGTATGAAAGAGCACGCCTTACAGCACCACGTTCAGTGCAATAACAGTGGATAACACGATATGCTGCAAAAACAAAGTTTACCAAAGGTAACTCTGCATACTTTTACATATCTATAGAAGAATGTGGGGAATTTGCCAAGACTTCAGGAAAGTTTTGGCTGTCAATCACACTGATGGGGGCAGGAGGGAGAAGAAGAAACATAATACCAATGAAGCACAAGTCAGCTGAACCACCCCATAACATGATTTACACAATTGCAAGAGAACCATGAATAAGTTTTTTCAAGGACAGAGTCTAGAAACATTCCAATACTCAGTGAAAGAAGTGTTTAAAGGAGTTGTCCGCTGCTTGATCAAACCCTTAAATTCTGTATTTCCCCATTCAAAATAAATTAAATCATCTGTACTGGCGCCGTTACATTCATAACACCGGGTCTTTTGGCACTCATATAACATTGTTATGTCACCCGATTTCTGTAGCTAATCAGAGGCTACTAATGGGCTTCAGCCATTACACATTTCTAGAGTAAAACTAGAATGGCCAAGGGAGGTATAGGAGTGGTAGCCACGAGTGGCGCCAGATTTGCTGCAGCGCTTATGTGGCAAACAATTTCACGCAAGCACCAGCAGACATACCTCCTGTACCAGTGCTTTTCCAGTTAACTGATTATATTATTATTATTATTATTATTATTAGGCTTCACACAGTATCTTTTACTATATGTTTGTGGTGCATTTTTGAGGTCACAAAAATCACCTAAATGCATACACTTCCTTCTCTCAGCAAAGTCTACGAGATTTCTATTTTTCTGTCTACACTATGCATATTTTTTTGTCTGCATCTTGGCCGTTTTTGAAGATGCAGCAGGTCAATTCTGTGTGTTTTTACCAGTGTTTTTGAGCCCTCCAGTCAATAGATTTGACTTTAAAAAACCGCATTGGGCAAAATGCAGCAAAAACACATGCGTTTTTGGTGCGTGTGAGCGGTTTTTTGGGGCCAAAAACACTGCATCTTGGTGGCTAAGAAAAGATGCACTGTGTGAACATAGCATTATTATTATTTTACATGGGGGAATATAATAGTTAAACGGATTGTCCATTGCATAGTTTTTGTACTGACAGATTTGCTTAAACAACCAGGAGATAAAAAGCACATTATAACTAATCAAGTAAAGGTTATATTTTATACCCTTTTTTATATAATTTAATGTATGTATGTATGTATGTATGTATGTATGTATGTATGTATGTATGTATGTATGTATGTATGTATGTATGTATGTATGTATGTATGCATGCATGCATGTATCATATATAATTCTGTCTGTCTGTCTGTCTGTAATGGAAATCCTGCGTCGCTGATTGGTTGCGGGCGGTTAGTGCGGCCAATCAGCGACAGGCGCAGTCCGGCTGCGAATTGGCGCGGGATTTGAAAAATGCTTTGCTGATTTGTTGCACACAGACACCACCGCACACAGAAGCCCAACACGATTATACTCACCTTGCCCTTTCTTCTCTTTTCATACTCAGTAGTACTTTCTCCCTCCCCTCGCTGGCCCTGCAGGCTGGGAGATGCGGCTGCTTCCCATTTCCTCCTGGGCATGTCCCGCCCACCTCTCTGCTCAGCTGCCTCCGGATTGGATGTGGGTGTTGCTGAGGGAGTGGTGCGGACAGGCCCCTTAGATACCCCACTGCGGTCTTAGCAAGGTGACACAGACTTCTAGCATACCCGATGCGCTAGGATTGGGCCACCATCTAGTAGTATATAATAAACCAATGGTATGTACAAAGTAAAAAAAATATTACTTTGCTGCCTACAGAAAATAATTGGTGTTTCAACCTTTAACCTTAGCTTTCTTTCAACCATTTCTATATATTGATTTTATAAGCATTTATTGAATTTTCACTAACATATACAAGGCAGAGACATAGTTACATAGTTACATAGTTACTTAGGTTGAAAAAAGACCTAGGTCCATCTATTTCAACCTTCCTCCACCAGTTCTACATTTAGTCACCAAGTCATTTATAACCAACAATGTTTTGTGTACTGAGGAAATCATCCAGCCCTTTTTTAAAAGCTGTTATAGTATCTGCCATTACTACCTCTTGTGGTAGTGTATTCCACAGTCTGACCGCTCTAACTGTAAAGAACCCTTTCCTATTTAGGTGTCGGAATCGCTTTTCTTCCACTCGCAGTGAGTGCCCCCTGGACCTTAGTACTGTCTTTGGAAGAAATAAGTCATGTGCCAGTCCTTTATATTGACCACACATGTATTTATACATATAAATGAGATCTCCTCCGAGACGTCTTTTTTCTAAGCTAAACATATCTAACTTTTTCAACCTGTCATCATATGGGAGGCCTTCTATTCCTTGTAATAGTCTAGTTGCCCGCCTTTGAACTGACTCTAACTTCTGAATGTCCCTTTTAAAATGTGGAGCCCAAAACTGGATCCCGTATTCCAGATGTGACCTTACAAGTGATTTATAGAGGGGTAACAATACGTTGGGATCACAGGATCTAATCTCTCTTTTTATACACCCTAAAATCTTGTTTGCTTTAGCAGCTGCTGCTTGACATTGAGTGCTGCTGCTCAGCTTATTTGTAATGAGAATACCCAAGTCCTTCTCCTGTTCTGTAGTCCCGAGTTTACTTCCATTTAATGTATACCCAGCTATAGGATTACTCCGTCCTAGGTGCATTACTTTACATTTATCAACATTAACTCTCATTTGCCAAGTATCTGCCCATTCTGACATCTTATCCAGATCTTTTTGTAATATTGTACTATCCAGGTCAGTTTTTAATATCCTACATAGTTTGGTGTCATCGGCAAAGACTGACACTGTACTATCAATCCCATCCACAAGGTCATTAATAAAGAGATTAAAAAGAATCGGTCCAAGCACAGATCCCTGCGGCACCCCACTGCTGACTATAGCCCATTTAGAGAATGTACCATTTATGACTACTCTTTGTTTCCTATCTTTTAGCCAATTCCTTACCCAGTTGCATATTGTGTCCCCTAGTCCTTGCTTCTGGAGCTTTAGTATAAGGCTATTATGTGGTACAGTATCAAATGCCTTTGCAAAGTCCAAATAAATCACATCAGCTTCATTACCAATATCCAGGTTTGAACTTACCCCCTCATAGAACCCCAACAGGTTGGTTGAACATGACTTATCTTTCATGAATCCATGCTGTTTGTCAGTTATCATATTTTCTGCAATATATTTTTGCATGTCATCCCTTAAAATGCCCTCAAAAACTTTGCATACTACTGATGTCAGGCTTACTGGACAGTAGTTGCCTGGATCTACCCTCTTACCTTTCTTAAATATCGGTACCACATCAGCAATCCTCCAATCCTGAGGCACCAACCCTGTTACAAGTGAGTCTAAAAAGAGGAGATACAGCGGTCTGTCGATTACGGAGCTCAATTCCCTCAATATTCGTGGATGAATGCCATCTGGCCCTGGGGATTTGTCAATGTTTAATTTACTCAGACGTAGGCGTACTTCATCTTGTGTTAAATTAATTAGACCATTAAGTAAATTACACTTTTTGGAAGCACTATTTTGAGTATCCACACAAACGTTACTGTAAACCCCATCAACAAAGTATTTGGTGGGTCCAGTATCTATTAAAGTAAATAACTGCTAATGCACACACAGTGCCTTGCGAAAGTATTCGGCCCCCTTGAATTTTTCAAACTTTTCCCACATTTCAGGCTTCAAACAAAGATAAAAATTATTGCTATGTTAATGGTGAAGAATCAACAACAAGTGGGACACAATTGTAAAGTTGAACGAAATTTATTGCTTATTTTAAAACTTAAAAAAAAAAAACCCTGAAAATTGGGGCGTGTAATATTATTCGTCCCCTTTACTTTCAGTGCAGCAAACTCACTCCAGTTCATTGAGAATCTCTGAATGATCCAAATGTTGTCCTAAATGACAGATAATGATAAATATAATCCACCTGTGTGTAATCAAGTCTCGGTATAAATGCACCTGCTCTGTGATAGTCTCAGTATTCTGTTTAAAGCACAGAGAGCATCATGAAGACCAAGGAACACAACAGGCAGGTCCGTGATACTGTTGTGGAGAAGTTTAAAGATTTGGTTACAAAAAGATTTCCAAAACCTTAAACATCCCAAGGAGCACTGTGCAAGTGATCATATTGAAATGGAAAGAGTATCATACCAAAATCTACCAAGACCCGGCCGTCCATCCAAACTTTCATCTCAAACAAGGAGAAGACTGATCAGAGATACAGCCAAGAGGCCCATGATCACTCTGGATGAACTGCAGAGATCTACAGCTGAGATGGGAGAGTCTGTCCATAGGACAACAATCAGTTGTACACTGCACAAATCTGGCCTTTATGGAAGAGTGGCAAGAAGAAAGCCATTTCTCAAAGATATCCATAAAAAGTGTTGTTTAAAGTTCGCAAGCCACCTGGGAGACACACCAAACATGTGGAAGAAGGTGCTCTTGTCAGATGAAACCAAAATCAAACTATTTGGGCACAATGCCAAACAATATGTTTGGCATAAAAGCAGCACAGCCCATCACGCTGAACACACCATCCCCACTGTCAAACATAGTGGTGGCAGCATCATGGTTTGGGCCTGTTTTTTCTTCAGCAGGGACAGGGAAGATGGTTAAAATTGATGGGAAGATGGATGGAGCTAAATGCAGGAACATTCTTGAAGAAAACCTGTTTGAGTCTGCAAAAGACCTGAGACTGGGATTATTATTATTATTTATTATTATAGCGCCATTTATTCCATGGTGCTTTACAAGTGAAAGAGGGTATACGTACAACAATCATTAACAGTACAAAACAGACTGGTACAGGAGGAGAGAGGACCCTGCCCGTGAGGGCTCACAGTCTACAGGGATGGAGATTTGTCTCCCAAGAAGACAATGATCCCAAACATAAAGCAAAATCTACAATGGAATGGTTCACAAATAAACGTATCCAGGTGTTAGAATGGCCAAGTCACAGTCCAGACCAGATTCCAATCGAGAATCTGTGAAAAGAGCTGAAAACTGCTGTTCACAACCTCACTGAGCTCGAGCTGTTTGCAAAGGAAGAATGGGCAAGAATTTCAGTCTCTCGATGTGCAAAACTGATAGACACATACCCCAAGCGACTTGCAGCTGTAATCACAGTAAAAGGTGGCGCTACAAAGTAGTAACTTAAAGGGGACGAATAATATTGCACGCCCCACTTTTGTTATTTTTTTTAATTTATATTATATAAATTTCGTTCAACTTCACAATTGTGTCCCACTTGTTGATTCTTCACCATAACATTAATATTTTTATCTTTATGTTTGAAGCCTGAAATGTGGGAAAAGGTTGAAAAATTCAAGGGAGCCGCAAGTCTATAATGAATGCGGTCGGTCCATAAACACAATAGCATAGTTTTCTCCTGAGCCATGTAGCTCAGGGCTGACAAACATACTGGTCTGTGACTGACAATGCATAATTATAAACTGTTCTACAGCCATTATGAAGGTCTAAGGAACAATAGGAAGAATACATGTCTCATAGAAGATGCAATACATCTCGGTTACTTACCGGTAGCCGGTTTTTCCAGAACCCATGACAGCACCCATATAATCACGTGGTGCTGTCAAGGGTGAGGGGAAAAAGAATGTAATTTTATGTGAAATAAAAAAGAAAAGCACCTGGTTTCTTTGTCATCCAGCAGCTAAAAAGGTGACAAGGTCAGAAGATGACCTTCATAGTTTACCATGAACTTCCTATTTGTAAAGAGGTTGCACCTTTGGGAGAATATAGTTTCTACTTTCTAGATATGCACAAGTCAGCCAAGAGGTCCAAAATAAGTGGTAAACAAAATAATATAAAATCTACTTATATTTTGGTAAGGTAGTATAAATTCCTCTCAATGCTTTTTGATTATTTGATCATTTTGGATTCATGCAAATGTACCTGGTAAAAGTCCAGTATAATGCTTGATCCAGCGTAAAGGGTATAATGCCATAGGACACTGACCATTAAAGTGCAGCCACCACTTTTAAAAACACTCTTTCAACATTCTAGTAAGCTGTATGCAAGTCCCCAATCCCCTCTGCGAATTAAAAAAAAATACCCCTTTTATTATAGCAAATGACGGCGCGGTACGGTTGGCGTCTCTGGGCTTGATCCGGCGCCTTCTCTCTTCCTATAATCATCGTTCTCCTTTTCCTTTTTCAAGTGGATGACACATCTTATGTCATTCACAGTGTCCCCAATCGCATCAAACTAGGATCGGGGGGGAGGGAGGGTAGTGGAGCAAATAAGGGGATAGATAGAGCAGATAGAGACAGGGAGACGGTAGGGGTCAATGAAGGATTAGGGGGGGATGGGGCATACAAGGAACGTAGGGAGGCTAGGAGTAATAAAGGTGTTAATAGGATTAAATGTCTACTGGCAAATGCAAGAAGTCTTGCAAACAAAATGAATGAATTGGAGACTCTTATGTCAACCATGGATTATGATGTGGTGGGCATTACGGAAACCTGGCTGGATGAAAGCCATGACTGGGTGACAAACATACAGGGTTATAGTACATTTAGGAAGGACAGGAAAGGCCAAAAAGGTGGTGGGGTGTGTATATTTATCAAATCTAACCTAAAACCTGTGTTGTATGATGACATTGAAGGGAAAAGCAACAATGTAGAGTCAGTATGGGTAAATGTACATGGGGAGGGGAATAATGGAAAAATGCTAATTGGAGTTTGCTATAAGCCTCCAAACATACCTGAACAAATAGAGGGTGAAATGCTGGAACAAACTGAAAAAGGCAGCTAATAATAATAATCGGGTTCTTATTATGGGGGATTTCAACTATCCAGACATACAGTGGGACATAGAATCTTCTGGTTCTGCTAAAAGCTGTAAGTTCTTATCTACCATTCAAGACCATTTCCTCTCTCAGATGGTAGGTGAACCGACCAGGGGAGATAATTTGCTAGATCTGGTCCTGTCAAATAGACCGGATACAATTTTAGATCTACAGGTCCGGGAGCACTTGGGCACCAGCGATCATAATATGGTAAGCTTCGACATAATATTCAATAGAACATTTCAAAGGGGGAATGCTAAAACCTGGAATTTTAGGAAAGCTGATTTCAACAAATTAAGGGAAGAGCTTAAAGGTGTAGATTGGGACAGAGTCATGGTAACTGGGGATACCGAACATAAATGGGGTAAGTTTAAGGATATACTACTAGAATCCTGTAAAAAACGTATACCCTCTGGTAATAAAATGTCCAGGAATAAAAAGAAACCACTATGGATAAATAAGACTGTACAAAGTATAATAAAACAAAAACAAAGGGCGTTTAAAATCTTAAAGGCTGAGAATACAGAAATAGCATTGCAGGAGTATAAAGATATCAATAGGCAATGCAAAAAAGAAATCAAACAAGCAAAACTAGCTACTGAAACAAAAAATCGCCAATGACATTAAAATAAATCCCAAAATCTTTTATAAATACATTAATGCCAAAAGGAAAACAAAGGATAGTATCAGACCCTTAAAATATAATAACAAGTTAGTTATAGAGGACAAACAAAAGACTGAGATATTAAATAGGCATTTCTCATCTGTATTCACCAAGGAACTGACTGTACCAGGGATCATTCAACAAGTGAAAAATCAAAGTCCACCACCCGATATAATTAATTTAACACAAGATGAAGTACGCCTACGTCTGAGTAAATTAAACATTGACAAATCCCCAGGGCCAGATGGCATTCATCCACGAATATTGAGGGAATTGAGCTCCGTAATCGACAGACCGCTGTATCTCATCTTTTTAGACTCACTTGTAACAGGGTTGGTGCCTCAGGATTGGAGGATTGCTGATGTGGTACCGATATTTAAGAAAGGTAAGAGGGTAGATCCAGGCAACTACCGTCCAGTAAGCCTGACATCAGTAGTATGCAAAGTTTTTGAGGGCATTTTAAGGGATGGCATGCAAAAATATATTGCAGAAAATAATATGATAACTGACAAACAGCATGGATTCATGAAAGATAAATCGTGTCTAACCAACCTGTTGGGGTTCTATGAGGGGGTAAGTGCAAACCTGGATATTGGTAATGCAGCTGATGTGATTTATTTGGACTTTGCAAAGGCATTTGATACTGTACCACATAATAGCCTTATACTAAAGCTCCAGAAGCAAGGACTAGGGGACACAATATGCAACTGGGTAAGGAATTGGCTAAAAGATAGGAAACAAAGAGTAGTCATAAATGGTACATTCTCTAAATGGGCTATAGTCAGCAGTGGGGTGCCGCAGGGATCTGTGCTTGGACCGATTCTTTTTACTCTCTTTATTAATGACCTTGTGGATGGGATTGATAGTACAGTGTCAGTCTTTGCCGATGACACCAAACTATGTAGGATATTAAAAACTGACCTGGATAGTACAATATTACAAAAAGATCTGGATAAGATGTCAGAATGGGCAGATACTTGGCAAATGAGATTTAATGTTGATAAATGTAAAGTAATGCACCTAGGACGGAGTAATCCTATAGCTGCGTATACATTAAATGGAAGTAAACTCGGGACTACAGAACAGGAGAAGGACTTGGGTATTCTCATTACAAATAAGCTGAGCAGCAGCACTCAATGCCAAGCAGCAGCTGCAAAAGCAAACAAGATTCTAGGGTGTATAAAAAGAGAGATTAGATCCCGTGATCCCAACGTATTGTTACCCCTCTATAAATCACTTGTAAGGCCACATCTGGAATACGGGATCCAGTTTTGGGCTCCACATTTTAAAAAGGACATTCAGAAGTTAGAGTCAGTTCAAAGGCGGGCAACTAGACTATTACAAGGAATGGAAGGCCTCCCATATGATGGCAGATTGAAAAAGTTAGATATGTTTAGCTTAGAAAAAAGACGCCTCAGAGGAGATCTCATTTATATGTATAAATACATGCGTGGTCAATATAAAGGACTGGCACATGTCTTATTTCTTCTGAAAACAATACTAAGGACCAGGGGGCACTCACTGCGAGTGGAAGAAAAGCGATTCCGACACCTAAATAGGAAAGGGTTCTTTACAGTTAGAGCGGTCAGACTGTGGAATGCCCTACCACAAGAGGTAGTAATGGCAGATACTATAACAGCTTTTAAAAAAGGGCTGGATGATTTCCTCAGTACACAAAACATTGTTTGTTATAAATGACTTAGTGACTAAATGTAGAACTGGTGGAGGAAGGTTGAACTAGATGGACCTAGGTCTTTTTTCAACCTAAGTAACTATGTAACTATGTAACTATATCACTGCGCAGACATACATCGTTCTGCCCCAATGAGAGCAAAGTACTGTAATGTGCTTACGGGATAGGCCAAGGAGCAACAATTATCTGCAAGTAAAGCAAAGTACGTAGGAGCATGAATGCATGACACTGTGTGGATGATGTAGGATGGGTTACTCATATGAAGAAGGGAAGGAGGACAGCGATTGTAGGAAGAGCGGAAATGCCAGATCAAGACCAGAGAAACACATTGGATTGGACTGGATCGGACCGTATCGTCTGTGGATATAATAAAAGATCTTTGTTCTACCAAGAGGGGACTGGGGACATACATACGGCTTACTGGAATACCGTAAAAGCGGCCTTAAAAAGGTGGTTGCTGTAATTTAAATGGGGAAAACCTAGTGATAAGATTTTTTTTTTTTTTTTGTCAAGGAAACCTATCTAAAAAATTCTCACCTCCTTATCCCCTTTTAACTTCAGAACAGAGTGGATGCTTATGTTAAGTCTAATTACAGGTATGATGTCAAGAAGCCTCTCAGGCAAACCTGTTCCTCTGGTGTGAAGACACAAATTTAAAGTCACTACAACACGTGTCATTATACAGTCAAAAGCGTTCCAGAAAATTAACTATTTGTCCCAGAAAATTATTGCAATTACATGTTTTGTTATACACATGTTTATTTCCTTTGTCTGTAATGGAAGAACACTAGAATACAGAGGGGGAAAAAAAGGCAAATTGGACAAAATTTCCCACAAAAACCCCAAAATCGTGCAGACAAAATTGTTTTCACCCTCAACTTAATATTTGGTTACACACTCTTTGGAATAAATAACTGAAATCAAATCACTTTTATTAACCATAAACAAGCTTCTTACTCAACTGAAATTTTGGACCACTCTTTGGCAATCTGCTCCAGGTCTCACATATTTGAAGGCACCTTCTCCCAACAGAAATTTCACGATCTCTCCACAGGTGTTCAATGGATTTTACATTCAGACTCACTGCTGCCACTTCAGGATTATCCAATGCTTTGTTTCCATTCATTTCTGGGTGCTTCTTAAAGTATGTTTGGGGTCATTGTCCTGCTGGAAGACCCATGATCTAGGATGCAAACCCAGCTATCTGACACTGAGCACTACATTGTGACCAAAAATCCTTTCTTAATCTTCAGATTTCATGATGCCTTGCACACAATCAGGGTACCCAGTGCCAGAGGCAGCAAAACAACTCCCAAACATCTTTGAATCTCCACCATATTTGATTGTAGGTCCTGTGTCCTTTTCTTTGTAAGCTTCATTTCATTTTCAGCTAACAGTAGAATGATGCGCTTTACCAAAAAGCTATATCTTGGTCTCATCTGTCATCAAGACGCTTTCCCAGAAAGATTTGTTTTACTTGCATACATTTTGTGAAACTGCAGCCTAGCTTTTTATCTCTATGTATCTGCAGTGGGATCAATCTGGTTCTCCTGACATAGCATTCAATTTCATTCAAATGTGGATGAATAGTTCACGCTGACACTGATGCACCCTGAGCCTCCAGGATAACTTGAATTTTAATGGAACTTGATTGGGGCGGCTTATTCACCACCCAGTCTGTTCTGTGTTGCAAACTTTCATGAATTTTTCTCTGCTGCCAACGTCCAGGGAGATTAGTTACAGTGCCATGGGTTATAAACTTCCCGATTATGTTGCACACCATGGACAGAGGAATATCAAGAACTCTGGAGATGGACTTACAAACTTAAAATTGATATTTTTCAACAATTTTAGTTTTCAAGTCCTCAGACAGTTCTCGCCTTCTTTGGCACACAGACAATGAAAAGATTGAGTCAACTCCTCCCCTTTTTATCTGGTTTCAGGTGTGATTTTTATATTGCCCACACCTGTTACTTGTCACAGGTAGGTTTGAACGAGCGTCACACGCTTGAAACAACGTTGTTTACTCACAGTTTTGGAAAGGTGCCAACACTTTTGTCAGGCCCATTTTGGTGATTTTGTAGGACATTATCTCCAATTTGCCTTTTTTCATTATTTTTGTTTTTGTTTTGTTCAAAACACACACAAGAGGAAGTAAACATATGTATAAGAAAATACGAGTAAATGCAGTCATTTTCTGGAATAATTTCAAGGGTGCAATCACTTTCGGCCATGGCTAACTAATGGCAGGATCACTAGAAGTGGCTAAAAGCGATGCTATTGAACAAAGGATACCAGTGTTAAAATTTAGCTATTCTGTCCAAACATCATATCTAATGTGCCTTACATGACTCAGTTATTTGCATAGTTGGCCCCAGAAGATTATTTACAGACCTTTTGGTAAAACATACTTCAATATGAAATTAGATTGCTCTCCCATGACAGATCCTCTTTAGTCAATGTTACTTGTAAACACTTGGAAAATATGCCGTACTTCATAGAATAACAAATTTTATTTATTTTTTTTTACAGTAAGATTCCCTGCTGAAAAAAAAAAAAACCCCTAAACAAACAAAACGCTCTTCACATTAGCCTTTATCGTGTATTGAAATGACATGCACATTTTAACAGCAGGATGAAATAAGATGTATAGTGTGAAAAATTATTCATACTTGTTATTAAAGAATTCTGTTTTATTCTAATTGGAGAAACATCTAATTAGCTTTGATTCAGATAGTGTAATAGCCTAACAATTAGAGTCTCTGCTGTAAATTGTTTACAAGGTCATTAAACCAGATTTCTGATTTAATTCTGCTTAATCTAATATTGAAATGAGCTTAGCTTCCCTGCACGATGCATAATTAGTTACAACTCAATGGATCTTCTCTTAAAAGTTGATATTAATATTTATTGATCCATAGAATACTTTATTTGAGATTTGTTTGGAAACGTTCCTGCGTATTTGCATGTTGTCGTCTCACTTTTTAATTAAGCTCTCCCATGCGTGGTTACTTAACTAGAACCATTTCTGAAATCATTATGGTTACAGGAAATAAAAAAAAAAAAAAAAAAAAAAAAAAAAAAAAAGATAATCAACTAAAATTTGTATTCCAGTATTCAGCCAATAGTACTGGTGGAATTAGGTGTGAGCATCCTACAGTACAGATATTTAGATAATATAAATTCTAATATTCTTTGTATAAATTCTCAGTTATAGAATACTGTGCAATTATACTTTTACATCAATTTTCAGTGATAGAAATCTAGGGCTTTCAACCAGGGGTAAATGTACCTTAGAAGGGTTGTCCACTACTAGCACAACCCCTTCTCATCCTGCGTTTCCCCCAGGTAAAATAAAAAAAAAAAGCCTATACTCACCTCCCATACCGGCACCATACAGGCATTATCCATATTTGAGGTCTCTCAGATAAACATACATGATACTAGATAAGGGAAGTAATTTGTGCAATTAGACACAAAGTTGATTTTACAAAACCTTTATACAGAGTGGAAACCCCCCCCCCCCGACTATGTAAGCTGTCAATAGGGTCCACTCTTTCGTCTCATTTATCACTGATGACATACATTTTAACTTTCCAGTACCATCTTTATGCTGATGACACCCAACTGTACACATCTCCTGACATCACCCCTGCATTATTACAAAATACTAGCAATTGTCTGTCCGCTGTCTCTAACATCATGTCCTCCCTCTAAAACTGAATCTGTCAAAAACTGAACTTCTCATGTTTCCTCCCTCTCCTAACCTTAACACTAAAAGTCCCAGAAATTTCGAGCTTCCCCTGAAGTCCCGAAAGAGGGTCAAATGACATACAATAAACTGAATAGAACTAACTAGAAACTAAATGGCTAATCTCAATGGAAAACAACAACCTCCTGTGGCAAGACAGTAATGGCCTTAATTACAGAACAAAAGACGGTGATTATAGGATGTTAGCTAAAATCCTTCAGGTCATTCGACCCGTCTCTGGGTTCCAAAAGGTAGAAATGTTAAATGACCCCTCTCTGGGACTTCTAGTGCAAACCCAACATTGCTATTTCTGTTTGTGGTTCTATCATTACGCCCCAGCAGCACGCCCGCTGTCTTGGGGTTATATTTCGACTCCGATCTCTTCGTCATTCTCCACATTCGTTTACTCACTCATTCATGTCACCTCCACCTCAATAACCTCTCTAGAATTCAACCTTTTCTTATCGTTGACTCTGCAAAAACTCTGTCACTCTTATTCATTCTAGTCTGGATTACTGTAATTCTCTATGACATTGGTCTCCCTGTTACAGAACTCTCCCCTCTCCAATCCATCCTGAATGCCACAGCCAGGATCATTTTCCTCGCCAACTGCTTCACCGATGCCTCTGCACTGTGCCAGTCATAATTGCACTGGTTGCCCATAAGCTACAGTCTAATATAAACTTACCACTCTCACCCTCAAAGCCATCCACAGATCTGCACCACCCTACATCTCAGTCTACCACCCTACCCATGACCTCTGTTCTGCTAATGACCGAAGACTGACATCCTCAATAATTCGAACCTCCCACTCCCACCTTCAAGTCTTCTCACGATCTGCGGCAATGCTCTGGAACACACTACCAAGAACAATTTGTTTAATTCCCAACATCCACACCTTCAAGCGGGCCTAAAATTGCATTTATTTAGACTAGCCTTTCACCTCACCTCCCTCATCTAACTATTCCCATTCTGCCCTTCACAAAATTTACTCTAGTTCTAGCCCCCTGTATCTTCTAGTTGCATTCCTCTTCTGTATCTCATGCAGCTGGTTTAACTCGCCTATTTTGATAGCAGGACCATATATGACAAGCTTCCTCCCCCCCCCCCCAATTTACCTTTTGTGCCTCCCTATTTCCTCAGGCTGTAAGTTTATGAGCAGCGCCCTCACTCCTCTTGGTATCTGTCGATTTTTTTTGTTCTATAATCTCTCATTGTCTGTACATGTCCCCTCTCAATTTTACAGTGCTGCGGTATATGTTGGCGCTATATAAATAAAATTATGTCCATTCTGCCCTTCACAAAATTTACTTCCATTTCTTGTCCCGTATCTTCTGGTTGCATTCCTCTTCTGTATCTGTACTTGTGTAAATTCTGGCCGGTGAGAGGTTCATGCAGCTGTATTTGGATCCCCTGTTATATTGATGGCTAGACCATATATAACAAGCTTTTCTCCCCCCCATTCACCTTTTGTGCCTCCTCTATTTCCTCAGACTGTAAGCTTACGAGCAGGGCCCTCACTCCTCTTGGTATTTGTTGAATTTTTTGATTCTGTAATGTCTCATATTGTCTGTACATGTACTCTGAATTGTAAAGCGCTGGGGAATATGTTGGTGCTATATAAATAAAAATTATTACTATAACTTAAATAACAATGATAGAATTTTTCACAAACCACCAAAATCAACAAAAAGCAATATATGGGTCACATGGCTCACCCTGATGTCAATATTGGCATGTGCACCAATTCCGGCGTTTCCTCCCTTTTAGAAAACTATAGTCACTTTATTTTTTCTAGACTGGAATCTAGAACACTGCCAGAAACATGCTAATAATAGGTATCTGTTATCTTCAACCCCTTAAGGCCAGGGTGTTTTTTGTATTTGAGCTTCGCTTTTTCTTCCCCTTATTCCAAAAGACATAACTATATCGTCTAATAAAAAAGAAAAAAAATTTAAAAAAGTTATGTGAGTGCTTTTTTTATGCAGGATGAGTTGTACGTTTGAATGACACCATCCATTTTATCATATCATGTAATAGTAAGCGAGGAAAAAATCCCAAGTGTTGCAAAAAAATTAAAAAAAATAAATAAATAATGGAATGTGTGTGGTTTTTTTTTTAATTTATAGAGTTAATTTTACGATAAAATGGCCTGGGAGTAAGATTCTCCAGGTCAGTACGATTATGTAGATAGCAAACATGTACTTTTTGTTTTATTTAAATAGTAAAAAAAAAAATATTCAGGAATTTTGGGGGGGGGGGGGGGGGGGGGGGGGGAGGGAAATCTTGCATGTGTCACGACTTTCCAAGAGCAGTAATGTATTAAATATTGGGATATGGAGCTGTATCAGGGCTTGTTTATTGCTCTCGAGCTAATGTCTTTATTGATATTATTTTGGACTATATACAATGTTTTGATCCCCCGTTATTACTTTTGTTTTTGTTGACAAGGCTAAAAAAAAAATGCAATTCAGGTGTTTTGTTTTTTGTTTTTTTTTTTAACAATTGGATAAAATTATTTTGTATTTTGATAGATCAGACTATTTAAAAACAAAGGAATACCAAATGTGGGTGTTTTTAAATTTCTTAATTTTAATGTGGTAAAAGGGGATAATTTGGACTATAAAACTTTTTTTTTTCTACTTTGTACAATTTAATATTTCTACTTTGTACAATATTTAATAATATAATATTGCAGCGACTTGAACCTGCAATAGTCTAATCACTTATTCTATTTACAGCAATGCCACAACATTGCTGTATAAAGAAAATTGCACAGTCTCCTATGAACACCGGTGATGGGCTGGCTTTCATAACAGTAATGAGATAACCGACATGGGGTCATCAGCTGACCAATGGCTGTCTGAACAGCACCCATGCTAGCACATGTTAAATGCCACTGTCAGAGATTGACAGGTTAACAGCCATGGGTGGAGAGACATTCCACCCACGGCTGTTAGAGGCAGATGAAGGCTGAATAATTCAGCAATCATCTGCAGCAAAAGATGCGAGCTCGGTGTGCAATTGCACATCAAAGGCAAGGAGATGACTAATGAAGTGCATAGCAGGTCCTTGTTAGTAAAGAGTTTAAAGATAACAAGATACACAAATGCAAATGAAAGCTCCATCACACAAAGAAATAGTCAAATATCAACACTATCCAGAAAAGCTGGCATCTTCTCTAGGCTAAAGCTCAGTTTAAAATGAAGTGTCCTGCTTACTCAAGATGAAATGAACCATCCAGCTTAACAGCGCACAGTTCAAAAGCCTGCATTTCTGATGGTATAGGTTTGCATTGATGCCTCTAACATGGGCAGCTTACACATCATGAAAGGCACCATCAATACTGAGCATTAGGGTATTGTCCACTTGCGTACAGCTTCCAATGCAAGAGCATCAGAAGCGATATGCGAATGACCCTCATCTGCGTGTGTCAGCCGAGGGTCATGCGCCTGATGCGATCTTGCAATCATATCACAGTTGCGGAGAAGAGGGAGGGAGCACTTTCTCCCCATCTCCTCTGCTGTCTGTCTCTGCGTACATCGCATTGTAGTCGCATGACATGCAAGTACAGTGCGATGTTTCATACACTCAGGTTTGAATAGGGGTGCATGAGCCGAGACTCGCTGCCAAACGCCGCATGCTGCGATTCATTCTGCATGCAGCTGTGGCATGAGAAATCCATCGCAGATGGACGCTTTCCCATAGTTTTGCGCTGGTACAAGTGCAATCCGATGTTTCATTGGATTGCACTAGCACATGAAAATCGCAAGTGGAACAGTACCCTTCCATAGAAAATTTAGAACGTATGCTCCACCCAGACAACATCTATTTCAGGGAAAGACAACTTCCAAATTTCAGTAAAGCAATACTAAACCACATGCTGCACCCCTCACAACAGCATGTCTTCACAGAAGAAAAGTTTGGGTGATGAACTGGTTGCCTGCAGCCCAAACCTTTCAACAATAGAAAACATTTGGCATATTGTGAAAAGCAGAATACAGAAAAAAAGACCCAAGATTGTTGAGCAGAGAGAATCTTACATCAGACAAGAAGGGGACAATATTCCAGCCCCAAAACGCCAGCAATTGGTCTCCGGTCCCAAATGTTTACAGACTGGTAGACATGACCCTGTTCAACTGTTTAAGTGAGATGGGTTGCTCCCATAAATTTTCTAAAGGAGTTATTTTTTATAAAATGAAATGGTAAAATGTCTAATGATCTGAATAAAATATGGCTAAAAGAAATCTAATGTTTATACAGTGTCACAAAATATGTTAGTGCTATACAGTGGATATCAAAGCTTACACGCTTAAAATGCTAGGTTTTTGTAATGTATTGGAAGAATAATTTCAGAACTTTCCACCTTTAATGTCACCTATAATTTGTAGAAATCCATTGAGAAACAAATCATTTTGAGAATGAGAATGAAAATAAAAAAAAAGTAAAATAATGTGGTTGAATAAGTGTAAGCACCCTCTTATAATTGGGGATTTGGCGGTGTTCAGATTTTGCCAAATTATATTTAAACACTTGTTAAATAGTTAATAAAGAGTTGCCATCATTTAGTGATTTTGATTAAGAACATATAAAGTTTAGCAGTCCACAAAGAATGCAGCAAAAGCAATGATCTGTAAACCGCTTACAACAAGGCACAGGGATCTTATTTTTGAAAGTTATCAGTCAAGAGATGGGTATAAAAGGCATTAGACATACCGTGAAACACGTGAAAATTGTCAAAGTGGCTTGAATCTGGCACAACAGGGACATTATCTAAAAATGTTCATCCCTCAAAAATTGATAAAAAGACAAGAAAATTGGTCCAGTAGGCTTCCCAGAGGCTTACAGCAAGGTTAAAGGCACTGCAACAATATCTGGCAAGTACTGGTTGTGTACTGAATGCGACAACAATCTTCCATATTCTTGAGATGTCTGGCATGTGGTGTAGGGTGGCAAGAAGGATGGCTTTTCTTATAGAGAAAAACAATCAAGCCTGGCTATGTTTTGCCAATATCTACATCAAGTCTGCCAAAAGAAAGTGGGTAAAAGTATTCTGGTCTGACAAGAACTTCAAAACGTACATTTGGCACAAAGCTAACTCTGAATATAGCCAAAGAACACAATAGCCACAGTAAAGCATGGTGGAGACAGCATTATGCTTTGGGGCTGTTTTTCCAGTAGTTGCAAATGGAGTGTTAGCCAAGGTAGAGGGAATTATGAACATTTTCAAATATCAGTCAATTGTGCTCTAAAACCTTCAGGCCTCTGCAAAAAAAAAAAAAAAAATTGAAGATAAAGAAGAATTTCACCTTTTAAGATGGAAATGATCTTAATCATACCTCCAAATCAACAACAAAGTCTTTGCCAGAAAAAGATCAAAGCTTTGGAATTAACTAGCCAGAGCCCAGCCCTGAATTGGATTGAAAATCTGAGGGTTGACTTGAAATAGGCTGTACACAGGAGATGCCCTCACAACTTTAGAGTGCTACTGCAAGGAAGATTGGGCAAAGCTTGCCAATTCTAGACGTACTCTGCTTCTACCCAAAAAGACTGAGTGGCGTCATAAATTCCAAAAGGTACAACAGCAAAGTATCAGTTCAAGGGTATGCATGTTTATGCAACCAAATTATTTTAGTGTTTTGGGGGGGTTTTTTCCAAAGAAAAAATATTTTAACTATTTTTTCAATTAATTGGAACAGACGGTTGACATTAAAGGTGGTAAAAGTTCTGGCATGATTCTTCTTGGCTTAATATTTTTTTTGTACATGACAACACCCCGGCATTTTAACAGAGTAGTGTAGGGTTTTTTTGTATCCACTAGACAAAAACAAATAAAGATCCATTTATTACATTAAAAGGCCCAGTCACACACAACGACTTACCAGCGATCCCGAAAACGATGCGACCTGATAGGGATCGCAGGTAAGTCGCTGGGAGGTCGCTGGTGAGAGGTCACACAGTCAGATCTTACCAGCGATGCAGGAACAATACAGGTCGCAGTAGCAACCTGTATAACGATCTCAGCAGTCACTGTGACCCTGTCACACAGTGTCAAACACAGCGATGTGTCCTGCCCAGCAGGACATCGCCTTTGAAGAAAATGGCCTGGACCATTCTGCAACGACTAGAGATCTCACAGCAGGGGCCTGATCGCTGGTAGATGTCACACATAACAAGATTGCTAACGGGATCGCTACTGCGTCACGGAAACGGTGACTCTACTGCGATCTCGCAAGCGATCTCGTTATGTGACGGTACCTTCAGTGGATAACTTCACAAATAAAGGGCTGTATATAGGTCATAAAAGCAAGAGATTAGGAAGAATTTAAACAGCAATTTTTCTTGCCGGTGCTGATATAATAATTTACTGTGTATGCTTCAGATGTTCTATAACGCTACTACAACATTGCATCAGGTCACAACTGGTTTAATATGTATTTGCTATGCAGCTAGAACTTTAAGACACAAGTGAAGGGATGTTAAGCTTAGGTCTGTCAGGAGGAGTCTTAGGGTTACTAAGTCGTGCCATGTTCATGCCAGACAAGGGAAGACATACAATAAGTTGAAACCAGACACGTCTCGCTTGGATAGCATAATTGTTTGTAGCGGTCATACTGAGCATAGGCCAAAAGGTACTATGGGGCCACCTGAATACATTATTCAGAGGTGACCATCTAGATCTAGTATCCCGAGCAAGTTAATGCCCACTTGCAATGCAAGCTTACACTCAAAAAATGTAATGAGTGCATGCATACAATGAACGTATTATGTGGAAGCAGATAGAAAGTTTCCACTTATATGAAGTGAAATCTTTGATATTTACGTGAAAAGCTTTTAAAAACAATTTTAATTGCAGGAAAAACTCTTCAGCCTGCGATGTGAATACATCTACATGAGATGAATGCAGAATTACAATGGAACTAGCAGGATAAGATGTGAAAAAAAGAGTCCATCACCATAATGTCTGTGTATAGAATGAATAATGAATATGTTACAGTCAAGTATAGGAGCCCACCTAATGCAACACGGAGGGGAGGAAAGCATTCTCACAAGAATATTAATCATCACTTATATAAAAGAGGGTTTCCTCAATGCTTCAGTTATTGTCTGCCAAGTAAATAAAGTTATATTTCTTCCTATTGTCATTTGTAAATAGTCCTCGTAAAAAGGACCTGTCTCGTGCAATAAATATAAATGTGCGTGTGATGTATATACACACACATATGTATAGATCAAAAAGAAGATATATATATATATATATATCTATATATATATATATATATATATATATCTATCTATATATATATATATAATATATATCTCTATATCTCTATCTCTATATATCTATATCTATCTATCTGTCTGTCTATCTATATCTCCCTCTCTCTCTCTCTCTCTCTCTCTCTCTATATATATATATCCATCTATATATATATCCATCTATATATATATCCATCTATATATATATCCATCTATATATATATCCATCTATATATATATCCATCTATATATATATCCACACATATATCCACACATATATCCACACATATATCCACACATATATCCACACATATATCCACACATATATCCACACATATATCCACACATATATCCACACATATATCCACACATATATCCACACATATATCCACACATATATCCACACATATATCCACACATATATCCACACATATATCCACACATATATCCACACATATATCCACACAGTGTGTCCACCGCCATTAACTGGAGAACGGCGGCAGCTATAGGCATAGAAGTGGTGTCTAGGTATAGTAAAGAAGCCATGCGCTACGCAATGAAGCCACCTATAGGGCCACCTGGTGGAAAACAACAGGGTTAGCATTTTTATCTTGAAAACTGAACGAGATAGAGAAAAAAAAAGTGAATTAGAAAATTGTAGGGCATCATCAATTCAATACAAATCGACACCTTGCATACAGAAATGCTATTATATGAAACCCATGACACTCCCCCCAAAACATTGAATGCTAGTCACGCATATGGTGCTCATTTAACTTTGATGCTGAAAGTGGCCACCGTCAGCTGCAATGCACATCTGTACTCTGGACAGCATGCTGTATCTTGCTGCACGTTGTGCAATAGGGTAGGTGACAAGTTTCCACAAACATCTGTGATATGTCGTAGGTCCTGCAATGTTGGTGGAGGGGTCGCATACACCTGCTGTTTGATGTGACCTCACAGAAAGAAGTCCAATGGGGTTAGGTCAGGTGAGCGTGGAGGCCACTCCACACAGCCACCATACCCAATGACTTGTAGGAAGGTCTCCATGAGGTATCTCTTCACGTCCGCAGCCTTGTGAGTTTTACACATTCTAAATCATAGCATTTCTGTATGCAAGGTGTCGAATCGTATTGAATTGATGATGCCCTACAACTTTGTAATTCCCTTTTTTTACCTCTCGCTCGTCCAGTTTTCAAGATAAAAATGCTAACTTCGTTGTTTTCCACCAGGTGGAGCAATAGGTGGTTTCATTGCGTAGCGCATGGCTACTGTACTATAACCTAGACTCCACTCCTGCCTATAGCTGCCGCCGTTCTCAAGTTAATGGCAGTGGACACACCGATGATAGAGATAGAGATATATCTTTACCTGTAGTGTATGTTGCTGTTTTCCTGAATCTGGCATTGGTTGCTCTTCTTTTGAGGCACTGCTCTATTCTTCAGATATTACACCCTATTCCCTATATGTAAATCCAGGCTTTTTAGCAAAGTGGTTGTGATCCTCAACTTGTCAGTAAGAGGATGTACTTGAGGACCATGCCCTGTTAGCTAAAAGGGTCAGTTTGATATAAAAGGAGGAGACTGTCAAATCTCGGGGACAGAAAGGAGCAGGAGTAAAAAATAAACAGTGTCAGAATATTATATATTTATGGCAAGTGTCAGGCCCTCTAAGAATTGTCAGCCAGCTTTCTCAGACTCCTGAATGTCAGAAGTGATAGTTAAGCAATTATTTTACCAGGGGTAGAGATATTATTGGGTCAACCTGTGCATTCACACATAGGTCCAAAAAGGTTAGGGGGCCCATGTCCACCTCCAAAACGGGCCCATATGCTCTTCCGGATACAACCCATTAACCAATAATATTAACCATTTAGGAAATATTTTTTTTTTTAAAAAAAAGCTTATTGTTTTATTTGCCGAATCTGATATTCATAGAATACAAGAGTAAAATTGGCAAACGCGAAACACTGGGAATAAAGTTGCCAATGCATCTTAAAGGATGGCAAATTAAAAACAATTCTTAATGCTTGTGGAAAATGTTACTCTCTATTCTGAGCACTAGCAATGCTGAGTGACAATCCTGTGATTATTTCCATAAGCTGCATTAACACTTGTGCAGACAGATGAGCGATATGAGGACATCTATGCTTTCCATATACATCGCCCTTCTCTAAACAGCTAGGCACACACATTAAAGGCATCTATGGGACAACGTAGAGCACCTTACATGATATGCTCACTGGACAACCCCTTTAACAATGTCAGGTTTTTATTATACTTATTTATTATGGCATTTATTATGCCAGGTTTTTATTATACTTATATTTTGAAAATACAACTTAAAGGAAACCAACCGTCAGGATTTTCATATATAAAGTAAAGCCAGTGCTATAGTGGCACTAGGATGCTGAATGTAAGCATAGCTTTTGTTTGGAGATTGGATGTTTTATTTCAGAATATACGCAAGTAAAGTTACAGTAATGCACTGCTATTTTATTGACAGGTGCAACAGGAAGGGAATATGTGGATCGGGTTTTCTTATCTATTCCGGCTCCTGTCTGCATCCCTGGCCTTGGTAGACGCTAGACTGTATGGGCTACATTTCGACACGCCCCTATCATGTGACAGAAATTACATCAAAACTGGAAGGAGCCCATACAGTTTAGCATCTACCAATTCCAGGCAGACAGGCAGGGGCAGGAATAGATAGCAAGACCCGACCCACATATTCTCTTCCTGTTGCACCCGTCAATCAAATAGCAGTGCATTGCTGGAAATTTACTTGCACATATTTCTAAAATAAAACATCCAATCTCTGAACAAAAGCTATGCTTACACTCAGCATCCTAGTGTAAGTATAGCACTGGCTTTACTTTATATATGAAAATCCTGATGGTTGATTCCCTTTAAGGAAACTTGTTGCTCTATTAATAGATAACATGGACAGTACCTAAAATCAGAAAAGCACACGGCAGTAAAGTAGGTGATATCAAATCATTAATTTACCTGTTCATATCATCCTTCAGCAACATGTGAACTTGTATCCCCCTCAGAGTCCTTCGGCTGTGACCTACTGAGAAGTGATTTAATTTTCAATTTGTATGTAAGTAAATGCGATATGCATCTGTCCTGTTGTGTTTACCTAGAACTGCATCTCTCGTACACACGGCTATGACTGAATGAATACGAGTCAGGTTCTAGTCTGTGGTCTTGCATGGCAATGATATGGAAATAAATCTTATACCAGAGGAAGGGGCATTACTATATGATTAAAGGACCCTGTCTTCTTAACGTACAAAAACTGTGCAGCATATGGGCAGATACTGCAGACGTACAACATTATTGCCATATAGCAATTTTATCTTATTTGTGTTTTTCCACTACTTTGTGCACTAAAGTGGAAGGGAACGCTAAAGTTATATATCTCCTATATTTCATTAGATATACTGGAGGTCCAACATACAACAGCAGTTTGCACAAGATGAGCAGTAATCTGGAATCAACAATAGTCATTAGCTGTAATTAGGGATGAGCGGACCCATGGACATTTGGGCTCAGCAGGTTCGGCTGAACTTTAGTTAAAATTTGGTTTGTGACCCAGACTTAACCCCAAATAGGCTCCGGATCCCATATAAGTCAATGGGTACCTAAATGTTGGTGCTGTAAAATGTCTGTATGAGTGAAATTCTGGGCCTGCCGCTCACCGGCAGTGACCTATGAAGCCTTATTCTCAGAACGCAGCACTATAAGAATCGATGGACATTGTGAGGCATAATTCAAAGTGCAATGTCGGAAATTCAAGGTTTTGTTCTTTTAATTAATAAATTGGTGAACGAGGTCGTTTGTTGGAGCCTTTATTCAATTTTATTTTTTTATTTTTCTTACAGTGTCTGCGTGTCTTTTTTCTTTATCTGACTAAATCGGGTTAGTAATGGAGGTGTCTGAGAGATGCCTATCCATTACCACCCTCTGGGCTTGATGTCAGCTGTTGGTTCACAGCGGACATCAACCCCGCCAAGTATTACCCAGATTGCCACTCCACCAGGGCAATTGGGAAGAGCCAGGTAAAAAGCCAGAAGTAGGGCATCTAATGGATGTGCCTCTTCTGGGGCGGCTGTGAGCTTCTATTCTTAGGTTGGGAAGGACCCAATAACCATGAGACTTTTCAGCCTCATAATACCAGCCCCAGCTGTCTACTTCACCATAACTGGTTATGAAAAATAAGGGGGCCTTGCACAATTTAATTAAATAATTAAAAAACCTGACATGGAATCTTCTCTATTTTTGATAACCAGCGAAAGTAAAGCAAACATCTGAGGGTTGCAGCATGCAGCTGTCTGCTTTACCTGCACTGGTTATCAAAAATAGGCAGGAGCTCAAGCGTATGTTTTGGGGTTTTTTAATCTTTGTTGTTCACAGAAGCAGTCAGCTTCTGCATGCAATAAAGCTTGTTGATGTTCAGCCTTTCAAAAAGCTTTATTTGCATAGAAAAAAATACCTGAACTCTTACACCGACTTTTTTTAAAGTCTGTGTAAAGAGTTTGAGCCTCAGGCACCTGCTGTCCGGTACCAACCCTGAATTTTACTGTTCAGGATCGCTCATGCCTAGTGGTACTAACTTCGGTAAAAATGCACATGAGAACTGGGAGTTATTAGTATATTTTTCTGGTAGATTTTAAAGGAGATTAATCCCAAAGAAGTTTCTCTGAGCAGAATACTGAAATATTAATGGGAAAGAACCTAATATGTTCAGGAGTTGCTATCATTTTGCTTCATTTTCACAGTTTCACTCTACAAATGATAGGAATTATCAATTCAATTCCACTTCAAAATAATCTGCACTAATCTTCCCCTGCTCATTCTATATGTAGATCTCCTCTGGGGAGGCTAAGTGGAATTTCCCCTCTTCTGCTGTCTTACATTCCTATCATTTCATCTGCTGCACATTTGTTACAACATGTTTAAACAATATGTCATTTCTATTCCAAACTCAGCTGTGGATCCCAAATACGATTCCTCGTTCACTGCACAAGTGACACGATACAAAGGAGATCCCCACAAAGCCTCGGAAAAGCTTTGAACAGTACCCGAATGTTTCCATAAGGTCACGTGATCATTATTTATCAGTGGAGGTGATCTCTGAGCAATCATGCATTACAGAGACATGCAGTCACATCGTGGGTGTCTTTCATATTAGGCATATCTTTCACATTAGGCACACGCTGCATGAGTGAGCTTCTACAATAGCTAGGCTTGTCACATGCGCTCCTGACAGACACACAAAAAGGATTTCGTAAAACATAATTAAAAGATAAAAGTGAAGATATGATCCATGTTCCTCGAGTGAATATTTGGACATTACAAAGTGTCTTATAACATACGGTACATCCAAGTTGAGCTGAAAGGACGTTTATAAAAAGTTGTACAAAAAAACCTAAAGAATGAAAAAAGATCCACATTTTGTAGATAACTGTTTACAGTATACTGATCACTACTGTATAGTATCCGTTATTACTGGCAGAAGCCAAGTGCATCCACACTCTGCAGAGGAAAGGAAGTCAATAGAAGTCTACAAGTGATGGACGTTATAGAAGTGTATAAGTGGTAATGCTCTATCATAAGAGTCACTAAAAGTACTCCCAGTTACCTTTATATACGCTATTAAAGGGAATCTGTCAGGTCATTTTGTAGTACAATATTAATGTCATCTTTAAATGGGCTTAATGAGACCTTTCAAGATCAGTAAATTTTATAGCTCTACCTTATCCTGTTATCCTGCTGTAAGCTCCCGTAGAGTTCAGTGTCTCATGCAGGCTACTCAAGTGTATGTAAATACAATTGACATTCACTGCTCCTCCCTAACACCTTTCAGTGCATTCACCTTCACTGCTGAGAGGTGGGAGGTAATATAGGGGGGGCAGCAGTGCAAATTATTTTCAGATTTACTATCACTGATGCCAGCACTGAGAGGTGAGAGGAGGGAGCAGGGCATATGCAGTTTGTATTTACATATATAAAACATAAGGAACCGTAGATAACAGTTGAAGGCAACAACTCAAAAATTACTATATTCATAAATTAAAGAGTCTTTAGATTTACCAAAGTGTGAAAATACCCAAGAGACACCGTAATTCAAATGTATAAACATTTTTATTTTTATAAATGCATAGGGTATACATAAACAATGATCAAGAGGAAAACCAGAGTGAGTAAGTGATAGAGGGGAAGAAACCCCACGTGGCCCAGGGAAGGATGTCAGATCTCACAAAGGATCTGCACTGGTGTTTGGATAAGCAAATAAGTATCCACATGCAAATGCAAAAGATTGCTAGCAAGGAGAGACCCGATGTCTAATGCATAGCCAAACAAGTGGAAGAGCTTACCTAACTGGCAGATCACCAATTTTACCCTGGTATACACGTGGGGACCGGCGTCCCAACACGTGTTTCGCCTAAAGTGCTTCATCCGGGGACAGAACACTTCAGGCGAAACACGTGTTGGGACGCTGGTCCCCACGTGTATACCATTAGCCCATGACAGATGTCTTTTCACCAGTGAAATGGTTGGCGATACTGATTTATACCCTTGAGATTTTCTTTTACTGTGCCTGTTCTACCTGGTGCACAACACAGTATGTACAGACAGAGGAACACAAGAGTCAGGGAAATTTTGGGAGGAAATTTCAATACAGCAGCTTATTGGGATTTTAATACACACCAGCTTCTTTAACATCAGTTAATTAAACTCCAATTTTCTTGCCTGCTTACGTTATTCAGACAGAAGTGCTTATCAAATATTGCCACATAAGTATGGCTTAGTTTATAATGAATTTAATATTAGTCCTGAAATGTCAGTAGTCTGCAGCAATATTTACCCTATGTCTAACAAGGGTGGGAATCCACTTCACAATGCCTGTATGCCTTGACTGACAGCGGTTCCTTAGACATATCAGCTCCAAATACTTATTAACAAGAATTATTCATTTTACTCAAAATAATGAGATCAGTGTATTCATACGTTGTACAGGAAAAAAAATAATTGACTGATGTCTATTCATCAGCCTGAATCCTTTAAGTAATACTGAGGGACTCTAAAAGCAATAATGGATTTCATGTGATTTATATGTCAATAATAAGAAGCCACCAATTTATGATAGTCCAAGGGACAAATGTAGATCTCCGCCACTAATAATTGTAATGTCCTAACTATGAATTCCTTACTTTTCCGCATTTTCTAATCCTTCTGCTGCAGCTCCTTCCCTTCTTAAAGGGGTTTTCCAAGCACAAAATTGGAAATAATAATTTCACATAAAACCCCCAAAACAGGCAGTGCAAAACTGTTGGCACCTTTCCAAATTGTGTGTAAACAACTTTGTTTCAAGCATGTGATGCTCAAATTCCCCTGTTGGTGCGCAACATAATCAAGTTTACTACCCATGGCACTGTAGCTAATGTCCCTGGATGTGGACGGCAGGGAAAAATTGATGAAAGGTTGCAAGGCAAGATAGTCCAGATGGTGGTTAAGCAGCCCCAATAAAGTTCCAAAGAGAAGCAATCTATCCTGCAGGCTCAGGATGCATCAATGTTAGCACAGACTATCTGATAACATTTGAATGAAACTAAAATGCTTTGGGCAGGAGACCCAGGAGGACCCCACTGATGACAGACAAAAAAAAAATACTAGACTGCATTATGCCAACATGTACGTGAGTAAGCCAAAATCCTTCTGGGAAAGTGTCTTGTGGACAGATAAGACCAATATACAGTTTTTTGTAAAGCACATTATTCTACTGTTTATTGAAAACACAATGAGGCCTACAAAAGAAAAATAAACAGTATATACATTTAAAATATGGTGGCGGTCAAAATATGTTGATGCAAGAAACTTGTTACCGGTTATAGGAAACTATTGATTTCATTTATTCCCAAGGATGTGCAACCAAATAAGTTAAGGGTGACAACACATTTGTCTGCCCAATTCATGTCCAATTTGCCATTCTGTTGTTTTTTTGTGTTGTTCCAATATACACATGTATTTCCTTTGTGTGTAACAAAATGTGTGATTACAATAATTTACTGAGTGAAATACGTCACTATGTGAAACACTTTGAAGGGTGCCAATATTTTCGGCGATGACTGTGCATATGAGCATATGCTCTAACTGAACTGTTCTTGGTACTGTGAACATCACTATTTAATTGGTCTATCAAAACTAGCCAGAATTCAGAGCCTTTGCCTCCCTGACATCACTGTTCACAGCACTGTCCTGCCTTCCACATATAAAGCTAAACCTGACCGACCAACTATGGTCCATGCAAACCACATTCAGGAAACCCTGTACTCTGCCTTGAACTGAACATAGCAGGAAGCAAGAAGCTAGATGTCAGGTGAACACATGACAGCTCAGGAATGGAGCTAACTTTTACTACAACTAAAAAACAAAAGCCCTAAAAAAAAAAAAAAAAAAAAAAAAATTGGCATACACATTAATTTTTTTGGGATCAGCCAACCATGTGTATAGGCATCTTTAGGAGATGTGGTAAACAATGCAGGAAGTGACAACAAATACATAAAAAAAATACCCTTTAAGGCCCTGTGTGCACACTGCGGGAAAAACACCTTCTGGCAAAAAAAAAAAAAAAAAAAAAAAAAAAAAAAGCAGCTATCTGCGGACAACCTGCACCAAAAACGTATGCGGTTTTGCCGCCTTTGGTGCGGATTTACTACTTTTTTGCCTGCGTTTTGTTTTTTTTTTTTTAACATTGTCTATGGCAAAACACTGGGAAAAAACGCAGAAAAGAAGTGACATTCTATTTCTTTTTGCTGCAGATATTCTGCAACAAAACCTGTAAGGGAAAAAGACGTAACGTGCGCACAGCATTTTGGATTTCTCAGACTTTGCTGGGGAAGGATTGCATGAAGCTTATGAACAAAAACTGCACCAATTCTGCAGCAAAAACCGCAGCAAATCTGCGTCAAAAAACGCAGTGTGCGCACAGGGCCTTAAACAGAGTTAATAATAGATATTAGAAAGAACCATTATTATTTATATTTGGAAAAACAAAAAAAAAAAAACAAAAAAAAAAAAACACAAGTGCATAACAAAGAAAGAAAAGGGAAGCAATATTGTTCTCTTTTCAATGAAAATATTAAATATTTAATGTAACATTGAAAAAAAGTCACGGAGTTCTGTGCAGCTTGCTAATATGTGGGTTGAATCTAGGTGGCAACCAAACAGGTACAGACGTATAAGAGGTAACCTGTCACAAGGTATTTCCCACATAAACTGTGGCCACCACCGGTTAGCCTCTCTGCTGGAGATCGCGGTCTTCATTCTTGCTTCATGTGGCTGACACGTCCTACGTCATCCACACAGTGTCCTCCATTGCGCTCCTGTGCATGCACACTTCTTGCTGCCCTACTGAGGGCAGATCAAAGTATTGTAATGTGCCCTTGTAGTGTGCCCTTCACAGGGAAGTATGAAGAGCGCGTGCACAAAAGTGCAATGGAGGTCTTTGTGTGGATGACATAGGATGTATCATCCACATGAAGCAAGGGCGGCTACCACTGCCAGAGAGGAGGCGCTGGATCAAGATGAGCAATGCCCATTGGTCTGGATCGCCCCCTGCAGGCGAGAATAATAAAAGCTGTTTTTTATGTTATACAGAGTGGCTTGGGCACTTATATACAGTATTCTAGAATACTGTATATAAGGGCTTACTGGTGGTGGTCGCGGTTTATATGGGGCAAATCTGGTGACAGTTTCCCTTTAAACGATGCTCACAGTTGTGACTCAAGTAAAACAATAAGTAATCTAAAATTGAAAATTTGAGCATTCTGCTCGATGTTGAAGTTTAAAGAGATAAACAAGGCAGCTTCAGGCAGCCAGAAACGAAGATCTGATACATAGCAGAGCCATGAACTCTGTTTTCCAGCCCAAATATAGCGAAGCACAGTTTGCTTGGAATTAAATTTGGAATTTCAATTAAGAAAAATTAGACAAAATTTTAACATTAGTGATTGAAAGCTGAAATACAAACCATCCAGGAGTCAATTCAATCAATCTGGGAGTTATATTTCCCCATGGTATGTAAAGGCTTGATACATAAAACTAATCAGGTAAATATAATGTAGTACTGCACTGTCCAATAATTATAGAAATACAGATGTAACATTTAAAACATATTACAACAGTTTAACGAATACATCTTTAATCAAGTACTATAAGATTACGGTATACTTTATGTATTTGCTACGAAAGCTCATTTGCAAATGCATGTGTACTTTGAAAATAATTTGAAAAAGAAATATACATTAATAACTCATGACGTTAGTAAAAACTATAAAAAGCACAAGTTTGCCTAAAAAAAACCAAAACAAACAAAACAAAAAAACCTTTAAATCCAAAAGAATGGAAAAAAAGAAACATTATTTCTAGGTAAATTTTGTTTTATGGGAAACAAACTTTAAAGTACATTACAGTAATGAATATTTAATTCTGGGTTATAGAGGGTTAAGCAAGTTGTGAGCATATTAGAATGAAAGGAATGCAATACAGTGAAGCGTTTGTTGTGGATGTATTAAACTTAATGCTTCTTCCACAAGTCATGCAAAAACCATGATGCACCATCAGAAGAATGTGCAGCTCTCTCCTGTCCGAGCATTCCTCCGCTCAGTGTACTGATCTGCTATATGGATGCTAAGCATCACCCCATAGCTTCCCCGAATAGAAAGTCTATAGCTGCAAATACAGATAAGGCGGCTTTCACACTACGTTTTTTTAACATGCGTCATGAACGTTGTTTTAACGCAAAAGCGGATCCAGTGCTAATGCGTTTTCATTTCAATGCATTTGCAATGGACTTGCGTTCACATGCGTTATAGTGAGGATCCACCAACTTGCAGTTTTTTAACTTTTTTCAAAAACACTACTCTTGTAGTGTTTGTGAGCTGCGTCCAAATACTGCAAATCGCTGGATCCTGACTAAACAGCATGTGAACGCTGGCATGCTGACAGGATCCTGCTTGCTCTACTGAGCATGTCCAGAAACCAGCCTGGCGTGACCGGCCCCTTCTCCCCCTCCTTCTCTCTCTCCTGTCTCTATCTGCCGCCTGAGAGCGGCGGACGCTCGTAACCAAAGGTAAATATTGGGTAACCAAGCAAAGCGCTTCTTAGTTACCTGATGTTTACCTTGGTTACGTGTGCAGGGAGCTGGCTCCTAGCAGCTGCGGGCTCGTAACCAAGGTAAATATCGGGTATTCAAGCAAAGCACTTCACTTAGTTACCCAATATTTACCTTGGTTACAGCTTACCGCAGCTGTCAGATGCCAGCTCCCAGTCTATTACGTTCACTTCCCCACACTTCCGATCACATGACTCGAATGCCCGCCCATAAACTTCAAGTGGCAGGATCCTGCAAAATAACACATGCGTTTTTCTTTGCAAAAACAGGATCCGCTTTTGCAGCAAAAAAACGTTCATGACGCATGCTAAAAAAAAACGTAGTGTGAAAGCAGCCTTATTCATAAAAATAATAAGCACTTACATTTTTCATTATTAATTCAGGAAAGACTATATCAACAAAGGAAAAACATTTCTACTGAGAAAATCCTCATCTTCATATTCATTTCTTGGCATCATTAAAGAGAATCTGTCAACAGCATAATATTGGGACACAGACCCCAATTTTAGCGATGTCTCTCTTAGTTTACTGGGTTCAGCTGTTGTGATACAGTCACAGTTTTCTCTGCTGCAGATATATCAGAGCTCAGAATGCTGAGCAGCACTGATTAGCAGCTTTCTGTGTAAACTGTACCATGACCGAAAGCTGGTAATCAGTGGTGGGGGCGAGGTTGGAAGAGGAGACATGAGACACCTAGTCCTCTAGTGATAATCTCCCGCTTTCGTTGAAACAAAAACACAACCTATTAAGTGACATACAGAAAAATAATGTGAAGCTCAAAGATATTATCGTTTCCAAGCGCAGCCATATTGTTACTTCTGATTATCTGCCACAAAGTGCATGTCTCTGCGTAATAACAATAAAAGCAAAATCATAAAATGAACTTTATCTGCAGCTGTAACTTAAATATCTTCTACAGTATACGGCTGGATCTAAGATTTAGGTGAAAATCCTCTGGCAATAGGATCACAATCAATGCCAAAAAGCTAAGTTAACCCTTTTTCACATGTTAGAGGATAACTTACTGATCTTTGGGGGGTCTTAGCATAAAGACCTTAATTTCTTGGTTAAAACATTACTCAAGAAAAAAAAAAATGTATTTCCTATCCATCCTTGCTGATTGCTGGGAGTTCAACTGCTGGGACTCCCAGAAATCCCAAGAATGGAGTGGTGGTGTGCATGCTCGGCTTCTGCTGCATTCATCGTTTATGAGAAAGCCAAATAAAATTCTTGGCTGCTCCCAGCAGTCACATAGACAATGAATGGAATAGGGCAAAGCATGAGTGATATTTAGGATAGGGCTCTGCAGAGCCCCAATCTTTGGGTCACTAGGGGGTCTTAGCGAGGAGACTCCAAGTGATCAATAATGTATTTCCTATTCATGGATAGGGGATAATGGGTAATTTGCAAAACACTAGAAGTCCCAGAAATTTCGAGCTCCCCCTGAAGTCCCGAAAGAGGGTCAAATGACCCTTAGTCCAAACTGAATGGAACTAACTAGAAACTAAATGGCTAAACTCAATGGAAAACAACAACCTCCTGTGGTGCGACAGTAATGGCCTTAATTACAGAACAAAAGACGGTATTATAGGATGTCAGCTAAAATCCTTCAGGTCATTCGACCCATCTCTGGGTTCCAAAGGTAGATATGTTAAATGACCCCTCTCTGGGACTTCTAGTGTTAACCAAGAAATGAAGGTCTTTATGCTAGCATTAGTCTTCAGCAGCCCTATAGCATAGCAGTTACCTAGGGTACAAGACAGACTCAAACTAACTCACTTTTTACTGTATGCTATGAAAATAAAGGGCCTGTCACTACAAGCCCAGAACCCTCAGGAAAACGCCGGGCCACCAACAGATTTTCCAATTAATCCATCTCCCAGGAGGTGGTTTCATAATATACGGAGGATGATAACACAGAGGCCACTGTGCTCACATGTTTGTCTGATATTATACCACTATTTACTAAACAAATGAGAAGACAAGATACAAAGTGCGACACGTTGAATAGTGATATCCTGGTTCTACCTGTGCTCATGTGTACAACCACTGAAGTGTGACTCAGGGCATCATACACGTGCCTGGACTGTGAGAACATTGCATCACTTAGATAAAGAGCTGCATCATTTCCTTCAGCGATGACTCTTTCACAAGCAATATATATTATTATACACAATATATTATAATAAAAATTATATATATATATATATATATATATATATATATATATATATATATATATATATATATATATATATATATATATATATATATATATATATATATATATATATATATATATATATATATATATATATATATACATATATATACACACACACACACACACACACACACACACACAGTATATCACAGAGGTGATTACACCCCTAAGTGAAAATAGTCAAGTTGTGTCCCATTAGCTATTTTCTCTCCCTGGTGTCATGTGACTCAGTGTTATAAAGGTCTCAGGTGTGAATGGGGAGCAGATGTGTTAAAATTTGGTCTCTCATACTGGTCACTAGGAGTTCAACATGGCACCTTATGGCAAAAAAATTTCTGTGGATCTGAAAAAAACAATTGTTGCTCTGTATAAAGATGGCCTAGGCTATAAGATTATTGCCAAGACCCTGACACTGAGCTGCAGTACGGTGGCCAAGACCATACTGCGGTTTAACAAGATAGGTTCCACTCAGAACAAACCTCGTCATGTTCTACCACAGAAGTTGAGTACATGTGCTCATTGTCATATCTTTTACAAAAGACATACCAGTGCTGCCAGCATTGCTGCAGAGGATAAAGGAATGGTGGGAGGGGGAGGTCAGCCTGTCAGTGCTCAGACCATACGCCACACCAAATAAATTTGCATGGTAGTCGCACCAGAAGGAAACCTCTCCTAAAGATGATGCACTCAAAAGCCCACGAACCATTTACTGAATACAAGCAGCAGACTAAGGACATGGATCACGGGAAGCATGTCCTGTGGTCTGATGAGGCCAAGATAAATGTATTTGGTTCAGGTGATGTTAAATGTGTGTGGCAGCAACCAGGTGAGGAGTACAAAAACAAGTGTGTCTTGCCTACAGTTAAAAATGCTAGTGGGAGTGTCATGACTTTGGGATAGATAAGTGTGGATGGTTGTGGGGAGCTACAGTTTATTGAGGGAACCATGAATGCTAACTTTAGCTGTGACATACTGAACCAAAGCATGATTCCCTCCTTTCAGATACTGGGCCGCAGGGCAGTATTTCAACAGGATAATGACCACTAACACAGCTTCAAGATGACTACTGCCTTGCTAAAGAAACTGAGAGAAAAGGTGTTGGAGTGGCCAGGCATGTCTCCAGACCTAAACCCTATTGAGCATCTGTGGGGCATCCTCAAATGGAAGGTGGAGGAGCGCAAGGTCTGCAACATCCACCAGCTACGTGATGTTGTCATGGAGGAATGGAAGGGGATTCCAGTGGCTCCTGTGACGCTCTAGTGAACTCCATGCCCAAGAAAGTTAAGGCAGTGTTAGAAAATAATGGTGGCAAACAAAATATTCACACTTTGGACACAATTTTGTCATTTTTCCTAAGGGGTGTACACACTTTGTTGCTAGTGGTTTAGACATTAATGTCTGTATGTTGAATTATTTAGGAGGGCACACCTAATTTCCACTGTTAGACAAGCTGGACACAGACTACTTAATATTGTATCACAATGTCATATCTTCAGTGTTGTACCAAGAAAATATTTTCAACTTTTGTGATAGCGATTACATACATATATATCTCTAGCTATCTATAGACATCATTTCACACAAAACCCCAAAAATGGGCCAAGCAAATTTTGTTGGCACCTTTACAAAAGTTTCAAGTATATGATGCTCTATCAAACTCACCAGTGGCAAGTAATAGGTGCGGACAGTGTAAAATCACACCTGAGACCAGATAAAAAGAGAAGTTGATTCAATCTTTGCATTGTGTCTGCCACACAAAAGCATGGAGAACAGAAAGAGGAGAGAACGGGCTGAGGACATGAGAACCAAAATCGTTGAAATATATCAATAACAATCTCAAGGTTACAAGTCTATTTCCAGAGATCTTGATGTTTGTCCATAGTGTGCAACATAAATCAAAAGGTTTACAACCCATGGCACTGTAGCTAATCTCCCTGGATGTGGATGGCATAGAAAAATTGAAAAAGGTTACAAAGCAGAATAGTATGGATGGTGGATAAGCAGTCCCAATTAAGTTCCAAATAAATTTAAGCTGTCCTGAAGGCTCAGTGTGCATCAGTGTTAGTGCCAACTATCCGTTTAATTCAAGATAGAAATACAAGAGCCAGCTTAGCCCAGTCAGTTGTCCCGTTAGATGGCTGTAGACTCTCAGACACACTTAGACCATGAGGATGATGTCAAGCACATCAAAACGCGTTGTCTGAGATATACATCTAAAGGAATATTTTCTGTCTATCAGACATATGTAACATGGCTTTTTTACCCTTTTTGAAATAAAAGTTAATTTTAAATTCACAAGACCGCCTATTGGAGTAATGTGCTGGATAAAAAAAACCTTTTTTTTAACTATCCATTTACATGTCTATGAAATGCCATGGCAGGAGACCAAGGACGACGCCATTGCCGATACAGACATAAAACTAGACTGCAGTTTGCCAAAATGTATGCAAGTCAAAATCCTTCCGGAAAAGCGTCTTGTAGACAGATGAGACCAAGATAGAGCTTTTTGGTAAAGCACATCATTCTACTATTTAGTGAAAACGGAAGGTGGCCTATAAACAAAGAACACAGTACCTAAAGTAAAATATGGTGGATATTCAAAGATGTTTTAGGGTTGTTTTGCTGCTTATGGCACTGGGTGCCTTTTGTGTGTGCAAAGCATGAGGAGATCTGAAAATTACCAAAGGATTTTGGGCCGTAATGTAGTGCCCAGTGTCAGAAAGCTGGGCTTGCGTCCTAGGTCATGGGTCTTCCAGTTGGACAATAACTCCAAACCCAAACCTACTTCAAGAAGCACCGAGAAATGGAAACAAAGTGTTAGAGAGATCAGAAGTGGCAGCAATGAGTGATCTAAATCCCATTGAATTCTGAGGTAGATTAGCTCTCTCGGTCACTCTGTTTAATGCCATAGATGCTGCGGTCACTATTGACAGCGTCATCTTAGGAATTAACGATGTTGCAATGCTACCACAGAATTGAATGAAGTGGCCTGTAGCCTCTGTTGTATAGTAACAGTGCAATCCTAAGGCTTTGCTCCACCTCGGGCCAACAACAATTTTAAACTGTGCTGCATATTTTACAGCATAATGATTAAGGTGGTTCAGTGGTAAACATGCAATTTCAGCAGGTAGATTATAGATATAGCGCCTGAGACACTTTACTGACAAGAATGATCAAAGTCCAGACGCATTGCCTATGTGACATACATTGTGTCACGTACAATCTGTTATTTGTTGTTGACTTAAAGTAAAGAAGGGGTTTTGCAGAGGCGCATAATAGGGATGTTGGAAATGATGTTTAGGTATAGAGAAAATACAAAACAAGTCCACGGGACATCGGCCAAAATGCCGTAAGAGGAAAAAATCCCTTCCCAACCTCAAGTGATATAAAACTGGGTCCAAACTTAAACACAGATTTTATATAGTCACAAAAGAAAAACAAACAACGGTATTTTTCACTTGCGTCAGTTAAAAAAAAAAAAAGTGTATGCAGGTCCTCGGAGTCCAGTATGAATATGTATTATGAAGTATTGTATAATAACACATATTAGATTATTGATCTGGTGCTTTAATGCGAGAGTGACTATGAACCACAGAAGAAAATCAGGCAAACTACAATGTGCTAGGTGAATGGATTAAACTGTATTTTGTCAATATCTGCACGTCAACGCTTCAGTTTTCGTCATCACCCCACCCCATCTATGTTTACCACTTCAAAGCCAGAGAAATGTCTTTCAAAGCTCCAAGGTTTCTCAATGCTTATGTAATAATTAATCTACTCAAGCTTAAACTAACCCCATACTTTTTTTTTTTTTTTATTCCACACACTTCATTTTTATGAGTACCCATAAAGATAAACAGATCCTTTTTGTAGCAGTTTTTGATAATATAATAAAGAAGAAAGAAATCCAATATGTGGCTTGGAAGCAGGTTTCAATAAGATAGATGTAAGTGTCTCAGTTCTGGATGTGACACAATAAAGGTCAGTTTTTCTTTTTTTTTCATTCGTACTGTTTTTATAAGCGGCTCTGACATTTTCCAACAGTATTTGGAAAATTACAACAACCACAATTCATAAAACTGTTCCCTGACACACGGCCAACCATCTACTTATAAGTGAACTGAACCTGAACTAAGTTAGGCTTAATTGTTGTTCGCATGCAGGCTCCACTGATGGCCGTATTACGCTGAATTAGATCTGGTGTAATTAGCAACAATATATAACCTAAAACGATCAGTCTGAAGCCTTTGTACCTTTTGGGAAGGGTGCAACAAACAGGACTATGTCCCAGAATGAATATTCACTAGTAGAGATGAGCAAACCTGCGGTTCGGTTTCAAACCAAACAAAGACCTTAAAAACCAAAGTTTAGGTTCGGAGACCGAAGGCTTTACGTGTGAAACCACCCTCCCCCGGAAGTGATCTGATAATGGATGGCTGTACGTGAGCGCTAATTTTGAACCGGGCTCAGTAAAGTTCGAATCAGTGGAGGTTCGGTTCGAATGCGGTAAAGAGCCGAACCTCCAAAAAAGGTTCGCTCATCTCTATTCACTAGTATCAAATAAATATACTTACTTCACTTTTACTGCTCAAAAATAAATTAAGCAATTTAGCAAAACAACCTTGATTAAAAATCTCCCGCTTTGTGTCTACAGTTAATTTACAGAGATGAGTCTATGGTTTCACATTACAAACCTGTGCACTCTCACCCTGCTTCCATACTTCCCAATTTCTCATCAGCATACCAATTGGTCATTGAAAAATTACAGGATGGCAGAAGTAGACCACACAATATAAAAAGCGGAAAAACTGTGTTTAAGAGAAGTTGGACATATTTTTTATACCATTTTAACACTTCTGAAAAGATGTGTTCGTCACAGGGTCACATAGCTATGAAGTATGTTGCAACATCTCTAAGTAAACAAACATGCTGGAAATGTACAGTTCGGTTTTATCAGTAAAGTGCTGCTGTTACGGTTAAAAGGGCTTTCTGGTACGGATGACGTTGATCACCTATTCTAAAGAGGGGTCATAAATATTAAATACTGAGGATTTGACGCCTGATCCTCCAAGCGATCACCTCTCAGAAAGGGATGGAGGCACAGAGGGAGCGACTGGACTGCACCTCATGGTTGTATCAAGAAGAATCCTTTACTGAATGTACAAAAAAAAAAAAACTCAAAACCAAAAACATTTAAAAAACACACAGATATGTAGTAACACTCCTTTATGTGATTGGAGACAAGCAGACTGCCCACATGCGGCTACAATAAAGACCTCTAGGTACATAACTCAGGAGTAAAAAATGGCCAATGATTCACAAATGCACAAAACAGTAAGATACAATATCAACCCAAAGATAAATGGACATGGACAGACAAACCACATTCCTTGGAGCGGAACACATGGAGAAAGATCTCCTACACGTTTCGCAATGTAAACAGCTTCATCAGGGGTAAAACAGCTACAACATTGCCTGTGTTATAATGATATCACCATAAAGTAATTAAGTAACACATCAATTGCGAAACAAAACAGCAGAAATACTCTGATCAGGTTAACTATCTGCCTCCCCCATTCCATTGTTTAATAGTACCAGGTCTGAGATTTCGAGAGCCAATTCTGGCTGAACTGGTGCCGACATGTAGGTAATAATGACATCATATGCGGATGTGCACCATAAACAAGGGAATTCTACTCAGCTATGTACTACATACCTCACACAGCGCACGTATTCATGAAATAAATAGTGCTCATGTCAAAAAAAGTATTTAATTCACGTGACTATATATTTTTGATACAAAAGAGTTGCACTCAATGGGCCCGATTCGTCATGGCTTTTATATTAGAATTCTGGCATAAAAAGCTTTTAAAGGCCCTGTGCAGTTTTTCATGTATTTTGGTGCAGTTTATTGCCCAAACTGCATGTCTCTCCTTATCCCAGCAAAGTCTATGAGAAATCAGAAATGCTGTGCGTACATTGCTTCTTTTTTCCTTGCAGTTTTTGGTGCAGAAAAAAAGCAGCATGTCAATTGTTCGTCCGTTTTTTCTTGAATTTTTTAGCCCTTACACCCATTGAATTAACTATAAAAAAAGTTCCCAAAAACGCATGCATTTTTTGGCCACAAGGTGCGTTTTTTAGTGCAGAAAAGTTCAGCAGCATGCACCCTGAAAGTCACAAAACGTCGGCACAACTATAAGCTGCAGTAAAATTTACAACTTTGAATTGTGGATTTTTACCCAGCTACGACAAAGTGGAGCAGAGTCGGATGGGGGAGTGGTAACCACACTCGGCAAATTCATGAAGAGTGGCATTTGCTATGCCACATATTTTACTTCAGTAGGGAATGGGTTAAGATGCACACCACTTTACAACTCGCCTGATTAAGTGGTGTGCGCCTTTTAATGTGAATCAAAAGCCGCGCATGCTACCTCATCCCCTCCTCAAGACTGGCGTGAAGATAGCAAGACATCAAGTCTTGAGAAATGAGGACCAGTATCTTTATGCATGTATTGTGTGCGTTTTTTCATATTCTAGGTCTATTAGTTGATTATACATGCTTGACTAATAGGCACAACAAGCTGAAGTGAAAAATATGCAATTATTCAAGTGAAAGGGACGGGGGGCTTCATTACCAGGTAAAGCAGTTAGAAAATGTACAGTCTGTGCCTGTAAAGCACTAAAGTGCAGTGTTGCCACAGTTTTCCATCAGGTGATCAATGGGGGTGCCAGGATGCCGACATGGTATAGCTGTAGTAAGTACATAAAGGGGTTGTCCAACACTTTAGCATTGATGACCTATCCTTAGGTTCCCATCACAACTGATGATCAGCAGTTTCCGAAATTACTCAGTTGCAGAGCCCCACTGCACAGCTCCGTCAGGTGTACAGTGGTCTCCACCGAATAGTGCAAATCCGCCCTCTATTCACATCAAAAGGAAAAGGATGTGCAGTACCTTGCCGTAGCCACTATTCTGTCAGTGAGGCTGTGCAGCTCCACAACCAAGTAGGTCTGGCTAGCAGGAGCAACGGGAACAGCTGATCAACGGGATGTTCACCTCCACCAAAGAGACATTGATTACCTATCCTTAGGATTGGTCATCAATGTTAATGTCCCGAACAACCCCTTTAAATAGGCAGATATAGGTAAGAAACAATAGACGAAAAAAAAAAGTGGGAAAAAAAAAAAAAGGTACAAAATCCAGCATGGCGTATCGTTTAAGCACTGGAGGATTAAGGTTATTTGCGCAAAAGCTACAATGGCTACATCCTAGAACTCATTCTCACTATTGGCTTCGTTTTTATGTATTCACATGTGCCATAGCACTAGTTGTCTCCCTGGTGGGGGTGATCCGTAACATTATAAGTTTACAATCACATAATTTAGCGTGCTTATCTTTCTTGCACTATATAAAACCTATGATTTTCATTTATCAGCAATCAATTGGTTTTTCACGAAGGCAATTTTTTTTTTTTTTTTAAATTCATGTCGAAACATCAAGAAGCTGGCAAAGATCTGGCCAACTCCTTGATCTGAAATCTGACAGCTAGGAAAAACGTTGCGTTGAAATAGTCTGCAAGAACAAACACATTCTCAAAGGCAGAGCTTTCTGGGCATTCGTGTCATATTCATTTAAACCAACTACAGTTATACATTTTTTATTGTATTGTCGTACAAACTGGCTAAGATATGCTTTAGTTACCCCGGTGCAACTGTCCAGCCGAAGAGGCCCAAACATAACGTCCTTTATTCTGCCATCAAACAGTTTAGGTCATCATTCAGATGTCCATAAGAAAAAAAGATTGAAAATTAAGCTAAAGAGCAGCTTGAGTTTTCTCACCGCACAGATAACTTTTGTAGGCCTCATTCACACATCAGTTTTTAATTTTTCCTACAGAAAATTTTGGACAAGATTAATCTGGAAAGTGGATGAAAAATCACTCATGTCCCCAATTTTTTGCGGACCATTGATCTGTAAAAATGGACAAATGAAAAGGCCCATGTAACAATGTGTTTTACCCATGACAAAAAAACAAAAACAAAAACAAACAAACAAACAAACACACAACAACAGAACATTCTCATGGAACAAGTATGATTATTGTGGATGTGTGAATGAGTCCTAAATTTTCCAATAAATTGAAATGATCAAAATTTCTCCAATCTGCTAAGAGATGAAAAGTGGTATTCCAGCCTAAGCAAATTATCACCTATTGGGCGGCACGGTGGCTCAGTGGTTAGCACTGCAGTACTGCAGCGCTGGGGTACTGGGTTCAAATCACACCAAGGACAACATCTACAAGGAGTTTGTATGTTCTCCCAGTGTTTGCGTGGGTTTCCAAAGGGTCCTCTGGTTTCTTCCCACACCACAAAGACAAACTGTTAGGGACTTTAGATTGTGAGCCCCAATGGGGACAGTGTTGTTGATGTATGTAAAGTGCTATGGAATGAATGGCGCTATATAAGTGAATAAATATTATATTGTTATCTATTCACCATCACTCACTCTTGGTAATTGTCAGAACTGTAGGACACGGGTGACCGGCACCCAATCCGATGATTGCTGGGGGTCCCAATGGTCAGACCCACCCCTCTAACTGTTACTAGAAAGACAGTGGACAGTTAAAAACTGTGCGGACTAAAAACACCCCTTTATTATTTGGGGTACACCAATTTAAAGTCCTATGTGACCTTGAGAGTACTGTAAAAAAAAACAAAAACAAAAAACTCATTCCATGTTTCAGTAGGAAAACAGGTATATAAGCCACAATTTGGGCCAAAATTAAGGGGTTTTTATTACACCTAATTCACATGTTGTAACCAAGACCGCACTGACATCCAGATTGGTGGAGGAAAAGCAGTTTGATTGTTAATGGTCGCACGGTACGATGTCATTTTGCTGCATATCGGCCATTAAGAATCAAACTGCTATTTTCTGGAGTCAATATAAAAACCTATCCGATCTGCATGTTACGGAGTTCCACCTGCAGCGCGGCCACAACAGGGGCTCCCGGCTGCCCATCTACAACACCGTTTCATTTTACCCTAGTAATAGAAGCCATTAAATGTGTCACATTTACAGCCGTGTCAAACCGGCCTCAGTACGCTTTTTTTTCCCTTTTACCTAAACAAAAGGAGACATTTTTTTATTTGTTTTCAATTAGAAGAACAAAATTGCATGTTCATTTCTGCCAAAACTGATTGTAAGCACCTGACTAATGCGTATTACAAGCTGAAAATCAAATAAGGGAACCATAGTGGGGTTGCTGCGCACCAGATGTCAGTGACGTGTTTACTGATGACTTGTCGAGCTATGGTTTATATTTCTTGGCAAGTTAAATATTAACATGTTTAGGTTACACTTCTATGGGTCCAAACAAAAGCTTAGCATATCAGCTGAATACACGTATCCCTATTTTTATCATTATTAGCATAATAATCTTAACAAATATGTATATAGGAACGTTTCACATATAGAAACCAAACACATACATACTGAATCTGCAATCTATAAACTATTAAAGGGCACATTAGGAACCAAAAACATTTATTGCTTCTCCATAATTACACAGTCACACAAGTACACAGGTCGCTGCTACAAAGCTTAAAATAATCTAAGCTGCTGAGATCCATTCAATGACCTTAAAGGGAATCTGTCACCAGATTTGTCCCCTATAAACAGCGGCCACCACCAATAAGCTCTTATATGCCGTTTTCTAGAATACTGTATATAAGTTCCCAAGCCGCTCTGTACAATATAAAAAACAGCTTTTATTATACTTCAATGCGCTTCTGCACACTTTGCTCTACCTCTACAGGACAGAGAGAAGTACTGTAATGCGTATGCAAGGGTAAAGGTCGAAAACGTCTGCGCATGCGCATTACAGTACTTTGCTCTGCCTCCGCAGGGCAGAGAGAAGTGCATGTACCCAGTATCACTATGGAAGACACTGTGGGGGATGACGTAGGACACATCAAAAAGGACGGCGATTGCAAGAAAGTTAGGAGGAGTCGGACCGAGATCAGCGATTTTTATGTTCTACAGATCGGCTTGGGCACATACATACATACATACATACATACATATATATATATATATATATATATATATATATCTCATTCTAGAATACTGTATATAAGGGCTTACCGGTGGTGGCCACAGCTTATAGGGTCGAAATCCTGTGCCAAGTTTCCTTAAAAAAAGGAATTTGGCACCACATTTGGTGACCCTTAGATACAGCATTCTAACATGCTGTATATAAGAGCCCAGGCCTCTGTGTAGAACGTAAAAATCACTTTATAATACTCACCTAAGGGGCGGGCAGTGCAGACTGGTAGGGTGTCTCCGTTCGCTGGTACCATCGCCTCCTTTCGGCCAGCTCTGTCCTTCTTCTGAAGCCTGGGTGCATGATGTGTCCTACGTCATCCACACTAGCCAGAATTGAGGTCCTGCGCAAGCGCACTTTGATCTACCCTAAGCAGGGCAGATCAAAATATTGTACTGCGCCTGCACGGGATCTCAATGCCAGCTAGTGTGGATTACATAGGATGCGTCATGCACCCAGCCTTCAGAAGCAGGAGGTCAAAGATAGCCGAAAGAAGAGGTGCTGGTACCAGAGAACGGAAACACCCATTTCACCAATCTGCACCATGCTGCCCGTGAGTATTATAAATTGATTTTTATGTTCTACACAGCGGCCTGGGCTCTTATATACAAGCATGTTAGAATGCTGTATATAAGAGCCCACTGATGGTGGCCGCAGCTTATAGTTGGCAGTCTCGTGACAGGTTCCCTTTAAGTAGTTGCTCTTCTGTGGGCCATAATCGAAGTCCAGGATGAATGTAATTAAAAAAAAAACTAGGTATACTAGGGATGTAACCACTGTTCACTTATTACAGGGTTACTTTATAGCCCCCACTCAACCACTTGAAAATACATGATTAAAATGTCTAATAGACCCACCAGTAAAGCTGTTTAGTGATGTCACCAACGGTTACAAATATTTGGGCCACAACTCGTCTAGGAAAACTATTTATTGGAGATATATGTTGTCATCTAGAAGAAAAAAAATGTACACTGTTTTAAAGCACATGTTTATAAAGAACAGGAGTGGAGATGGGAAAGCAGGATATAATATGTGCCCTTAAAATTACAAATTTTGGTTTAGTTCATACAGCTATATTTCAAGGTCTATATACAGATCGCATTGATGGACTAATCACAGTTCTCCTAAACCAAACTAACAGTCTCAGATGTGCTTATGAGTTTGGGTCTAAAGCCCTACAGTCAGTTTGGGCTTTGTGCTCTGCATACAGACCCCTCAAAAAAAATAGCTGTACTTCCATTTGTTCCTTGAAAAATAAAAATTGTAACAGTAATACTGACATGATTATTGTATTAAAGAGTATACATTATTTTACAACAATCTGTAGAAAAATATTAAAAATAGGAAAATAACCCACAAACTAATTATAAAGAAAAAACACAAATCTTTTATGTTTGTGAGTACGGTTGGAAGTATTTCTAGTTATGAGAGGATGTCTAAATGATTAATTAGATCAAACCAGGCCCTTAACTAGAATTGTGGATAGAGATGAGTGAGACCGGTGGAAGTTTGGTTCGGCGGGTGCAGCGAGACTTTTCATAAAGTTCGGCTTTGGATCCAGACTTGAACTGAACCCAAATGGAAGTCACTAACTGGTCAGTTTGGGTCTACACCCACGTGTAGCCAGCCATAAAAACAATCACTTCTCGGAGAGGGTGGACTGTGTTTTTTTGTTTGGCGCACACTACATCAGATCATGCTGTTACCCCCATTGTGCACCGTTCAAACACTGCAAGTACTGGGCTGAGCAAAGAGCGTACCTGAGCACAGCGATGCTTGCGCAAGTGGTTTGTATACGTATAGCACCCATATTCTCTTTTTTGGGAAGAGTTTGTGTTCGATACAAACACCGAACCTCGGGTTCAGTAATCTCTAGTTCTGGACACCCAATTCCTGACAATGATCACCACTGCCAAAAGTAACAAATGTGATCTAACCGCTTTCAAAAAGATTTTCAACTACACCCTAAACTTACCGGAAAGCCGATAAAGTGGGATAAAGTGTCAATGAGCAGCCCAATCTTGAATTTATACAGATCAGCACCTTCTCTCACCTTCTAGATTGTGTACAAGACCAAGAAATGCAAAAAAAAAATCAAAAGATTTGGAGCCATTCACTTTGGACAGAGGAATCAAAGTAACCAATGCTGTACATGAAGGAAGGAGAGCGACTGATAGTATGAATCATTTTGTAGATGGATCTAGGTGATGAGGAATTAATAAAGCTTTGTACCAAAAACAATATTGTTCCCAAAGAATTCCAAAAAGATTCTCAAGAAATTCCAGATTTAGACAACATTTGAGAAACAAATTGTCTTTCATGCATCTGTAGAGAAATGAATGACTCCCTTACAGGCATTACTGTGTGAATTTACAACTGAAAATTGAACTTTAGGTGAACAGAACAAAGTGACAAAAGAAGTAGGTCTCCTACACAAGTTTTCGAACATCTATCAGTATCCACCGATAACTAGTAATAACTAACGTACAGGACCGGATTTTGTATACATCATAGTAACAAGTACGAACATTTCATTATGAATGGAAGCACTTTATAAAACCTTAGTTAGGAATATTGATTACAGCATGTTTATTTCTCTATTTCATCATGTATCTATCAATCGTATATAATCTACCTATCCAGCCCTCTATCTTGTAGCCATCCCTCCATCAATCATGTAGCCATCTGTCCATCTATCTATCCATAGGAAAGCTGAAGCAGGACCGTAGTAATGAAGATTGCAAATACAGGAATTTCAATCGAATCCACAAGTAGAGATGATGCAAAAATGGCACCATTCCAAGATTAAGGTAGAATGCAAACGTTGTGCCTTTAAAAAAGCCACGTGGTTACAGCAATGTTTCATTTCCTCCTGGAACCTTCTTCATGCCAAGCATCCTTTGGCCCAGTCCGTAAAATTGAAAAAAGTAGGCAGCACTCCAAATATAGTGAATAAAAAAGTGGAGGTACTTTATTGACCCATCACAAATGCAATGTTTTAACTCAAGAATAGAAAAGAAAAAAAAAAAAAAAAAAAGAATGAGAAAGGCTTCACACTTTTTTTTCTCCTGTAGAGATGGATCAATAAACTAACCCCACGTCTTTGTACACTTTATTTGGAGTGCTGCCTATTCTTCTTCTATTGTATCACTCAATTAATCGATCTATATTTGTAATGACTCGGATCTATAGTAGAAAGTTACATTGTTGAGTCGCATAAAAACAACAAAATAGTTGTCTGCCCAATTATAGGCACCATCTCAAAGTGATGTCAGAATTTATGGCCCTTATGGACTCATGAGTGTTGATGCGTCTTCCCGATTATCTCCTGGTGTGCATACGCCGCATCACCAGACGTCAATCCGGGAAGCAGGCGATGTGCTGCTGAAAACACACTGTGGGGGGACAGAATGTACAGATTGCTCTCCCCGGCCTATATAAGAACATGAAACAGCTTGAATATAGTTTATCGGCGCTCGTTACTGGACTGACATTAATTTGTGCATTATTTTTTAAATGCTGACATATTTGTAGCGTAAATAAGCCTAAACTATAGCAAATCTGCAGACAATGAAAAGAGGTAATTAAAATAAATCCATGAGAGGTTACAATACACTTTTTTTCTGTTGAATTAGTTTCATTTATAACAAATACAATTTAATGAGATAAAATATTTAATATCATTAAAACTGTAGTGTTGTAGGTTAATGTATTCTGATATTTGCCTCCACAATTATGGTCACACTTTTTTTTTCAATTTAACCTCATAGACAATGCCAATATACCTTCGATTAAAGCCTCAAGTTCTAAATGTTATAGTATTTGATTTCTGTATAGCAAGAAACATCACTGAGCCCTTGGCCATTAGTTCACCAAAAGTAGCAATGTCAAAATAAACAACTTAGAAGCCAAAGAAAACCAATCTGCACAAGCCTAAAAGATAATATCTGGCTATTATAATACGCAAAATCAGAACACCATTTAACCTACAGCTTTTCTAAATATATATCACACCCATTCATTTTCTTCCTGATTGACTTATGTATGTAGCAATAACAATCGTTTGGCATTCACTGCCTTCACAACGTGATTATTCTCTTACTCACCTTGACATGTTTTCTGGAATGTATCCTGGACCCGGAAAACCATCATTTCTTCTGGATGACAAAGAGCTTTGAGACAATTCAGAATGTGATTTCCAATTTTCAACCAGTGAACCAACAGGAGGGAATGAGCTCAAATGCTGGAAAGGCTGCTCTCTATTGACAGGTCTGGTTAAAGAGATAGTGCCTTGAGCTCCAATCCTATAATGAAATGACTGTCCACCTGAGTTAACGCCCACAATAGCGGAGGAAGGCATAGAGTTATCTGGAAAGAAATTATCATCAGCCTCCTGTTTAATCCCCATGGCGAGGCCTTGGCTAGAAAATCCATTACCGTCACAACCGCCAACAAATGACGTAACAGGTGGTCCTAGTATTCCAGATAGGGAATAGTAATCTTTATCATCCATAAAAGTGAAGTATGAGCCATCCATGAAAGGAAACGGATTTGCCGATTGGGTTGTTTTAAAAAGAGAACCAGAACAAGTGCTTTTACCTGGCTCTTGCTTTACAGAGATTGGAAACGTATCAGAAGTACCCTTACCGTGATCTCCAAAGCAGGAGTCAATAAAATTGGCATCAGGTTCTTGCTTAATAAACTTTATCAAACTACTTGTACCACTCTCACTAGTTTCATGATCCATATTTTCTATTTTGGGAAATAGGAGTTGCTGAGCAGCTTTATCTTTAGCATCTGTACTGATATTGGTGGCATCAGTTCGACATTCGGTAGGCAAGACAGCAGAAGGAAATCCCAAAGTGTTGTGTGCTGGACTGCAGATAGAAGACCCCATAGAACTTGCAGCAGGACTAGAAATAGTGGACCTATTATTGACATTGGAAGGACTCGAGAGAGAGCATCTTGTGTTTATATTCCCAGGACTAGACACGTTGGGTCTCACTGCAATATTTAATGGACTTGATACTGGGGATTTTATACTGCAGTGACTCGGTGGGCTAGATATGGGGGATCTCAAACTACTCAATGGGCTTGACAAAGGGGACTCCACTGTACTAGTATGTGCAGGACTATGTGAAATAGAACATCTATTGTCAACATTTGGGGAACATGAATGAGACGTTCCCTGGTTAACTGGACTGTGTACTGTAAAATTTCCAAAGTTGGTTGAACAAGTAGTTGAGGAGACAGAGTCAATTCCAGTAGGGCTACAAACAGAAAGTCCCATATTGGGTGGGCTATTAGTTGTTGAGCATTTCTCATTGCAGGATGAGGGGCTCCTTAAAGTGTTACTATTTATTTTTCCATTCATGGAATTGTCAACTTCCAAAATGGAGCTTACAGATTGGTTTTGGCAGTCTAAAGGAAAAGTGCCACAAGCATTTTGCTTGTAAAATTTTACAAAGTGCTCCATATTTTGATAAATATTTCCAGTACCAATCACGCCTTGCTGGTTTTGCTGTTCATATGCAAATTCGGCATCCCGTACTGAATCCATGTATAATCCCATAGACTCTGCTACAGTTGCAGAAAGTTCTTTTGACTCTAATTCGGGCTTAATCTCTTGTGTTAAAACACCAGACTGATTACTATCTTGCTGTAGGCAAGGGGGGAGATCTTGTTTCTCTTTAACATCACTTTCGGTGACATTTGGTGGAAAGGTCCCAGGGGCGCAGCTCACATTTACAATTTCCATGTAGGAGTCAGCACCCTGCTGCCTGGAAGATGACAATTCCATAGGCTGTGGCACCTGGCCCCATCGTCTCTCCATATCTCCTGCTTCCTGGAAGCCGTGATATCCTTTGGTTTCCATACCTAGAAAACGTAATAAAAAGTTAATGTTCAGTTTTATCAGTATATGTCACTTTCACACACCCTCAATGTATAACATACTTCGAACATCATTTAACCTTCAGACGATACTATGTATAAATATTACAACAATAGTATATAGTGTACGCTTGTTACATATATTGTGTATAAGGGACAAAACTACATGATAACTCAAAGAGGTTTTTCCTCCTAATGCAGACGACATGCTCAAATACATTACAGCTGACCACACATATGAGCTAGTTGTTGGCGACTGTTCAGACAACTATCCCTCCTGACTCCCCCACACGTGAACTTTCAGCTCGGCAAATTGTTCAAGTATTTTCAACTGGGAAAGAAGAGAAAACAAAAAGGATCAGGAGATGAAATACCAACTGCCTTCTCAATTTTTCCCCCGACATCATTAAAAGAGTCGGGACCACCTCTTCCCCATAGAAATCAGCTGGTGACTGCACCAACTACTGTGGATCGTTTGTTAGCGTGGATAACCGGCTGCTGCAGCCCCATGGGGAGAGGTAACTCAGTGAAGCAGGAGAGAGGGGTTGTATTGTTGTGCTGCCGGATATACTCAGAGGTAAAAGAAGCAGGTTTTATTGTTCATAGTTCTATACATTTCGGAGCTGGCATGCTCCTTCACGAACCAACAATGTACATTGATTTGCTGGATCCTGAAGAAGGAGCATGCTAGCTCCTGCTTCACTAAATAAGAACTAGATAACAAAAGAAAACCCTGATCAGAGCTTTGTAGGCCCTGTGCATATATATTAGCCTTCAATTTTGTTTTCCACTAATGAAGGAACTTATCCCATTGATATCGTTGGGATTGTTCACACCTGTCTGGTACATCAGTTGTTGCTCTACACAGGTCCTGACCAATGGTTTTCAGAATAGGTGGAAAAAGTCTCTTGAATACTGATGTATTTTTGCATTGTGAAGCTGATGCACCTGGTATATGTGCACCAGCCTTAAGGGTGCTTTACACACTGCGACATCGCTAGTGATTGCTAGCGATGTCGTGCGCGATAGCACTCGCCCTGTCATACGTGCGACATGTGGTAATTGCTGCCATAGCGAACATTATCGCTACAGAAGCGTCACACGCACATACCTGGTCAGCGACGTCGCTGTGACCGCCGAACAATCCCTTCAAGTGGGAGGTGCGTTCGGCGTCATAGCGGCGTTACTAAGCAGACGGCCAATAGCAGAGGAGGGGCAGAGATGAGCAGCCGGAACATGCCGCCCACCTCCTTCTTTCCTCATTGCCGGTGGAGGCAGGTAAGGAGATGGTCGTTGTTCCTGGGGTATCACACACAGCGATGTGTGATGCCGCAGGAACAACCAGCGGCATGCAACAGCAACGACATTTGTAAAAGGAGCGACGTGGCAACGATCAGCGATTTTTGCCGTTTTTCCGATCGGTGATCGTCGCTCCTAGCTGTAACACGTTGCAATGCCACTAACGGCGCCGGATGTGCGTCACAACCACCGTGACCCCGACGATATATCGCTAGCGATGTCGCAGCGTGTAAAGCACCCTTTACCCTCTAAGATACCCTGAGGACCTGAAGCTTTGGGGAGATGGCACTCAAATGTAAACTGCTGCTTCACCAATGCAATATCTGCAGACTAGTATATTCTGAAAAAAATCTACAATACCCAATATATAATTACTACAAGTTTAGCCAATAATGGCCATTGAAAATCCTAAAAAGGAAATTAGGTTGTGTCCAAAGCCATGCTTTCTACTTTGTTTCACGACATCCATTGACACTAACTAGTTACCTTCTGTATTACTCTGGAAAGGCTTTGCCCATGCATACTAGCGATTTTAAGCCCAGCGCATATAAAATGTAAAAAAAAAAAAAAAGCAACTTTGCAAAATGTCATACTTAAAAATGTCATGTCTAGCTCACCACAGGCGTTTCCATGGTAACAGACAACAAACACACCCTGTGCTGTCTGATCTGGAAGTCATATTGACATAACATACATCTGGCAAGTAAGCAAAAAATAAGGGACAGAAACACGGCAAGATCAGACTAATAAGTGATTGTTTCTGCAAACATATAGGCCCATGTAAGAGCTCCGAGGCTGGAAACACACAAGGTTATACTGAGAGAGATATGAGAGAAAAGCTTGGACCCAGACTCATCAAGACTGACACTTTCATGCCGGGTTTGATGGGGTGGTTGACTTTTCTAAGCTATTTATTCCAGTTTTCTGGTGGAAAAGCTTTGATGAATCAGGAATTGGACTTTAGATAAAGGCCAGTGCTGCCAGGACCAAGAACCATCTAATGTCTAAGGATATAAGGGTCGGTCTGTTGGAGATCAATCATCTGATCCTTTTGTTTGGTGGGGGATTCTCAGAGATGAGTCTTTGGTGGAGCCAGGAATGTAAGCTGACCACTATTTAGCGTATATGGTGAGCCTTCGTTCCCGCCACTTGTTAGGCACATAGAGCTCCTCGGGGATAATCACAAGTTCAGTATTTTTTCTTACAAACTGCAAAGCCCGGCATTTAGAACTTTTATGATGGCCATGTACAGGTTGGCTTACACAAACCTCGAACTTTATTGCATTCAGTTGAACTTTTGATGGAAAAAAAAACATACTAAATATCTAGCATAAGGTGTGAAGAATGACACTGACACTAAACCTATAGAATTTTCCATTGCTTTTTGTGACATTCAGGATCACCGAGTGTATGGGCAGGTAGAGTCACCGTGATAACACACCTCTTTTGTTCAACACCCTTGTATTGGACAAACTATTTTTGCCGGTTGTGTTTTGAATAAGACCTATGACTATAAGGCCCCTTTCACACGTCAGTGATTCTGGGACGTTTGTGCTTTTTTTTAAACGTACCAGAATCACTGACATACGCAGACCCATTCTAATGAATGGGTCTGCTCACACGTCAGTGATTTTTCACTGCACGTGTCTCCGTGCGGCGTACCCGCGTGTGCGTGTTTGCTGCACGGAGACATGTCCATTTTTTTCTGGCATCTGATGTTCCACGGACCACGCAGTGGTGTGGTCCGTGAAACACGTGCCAGAAAAAAACGTGCATTTAAAATAATAAACATTTTAACTCACCCGGCGTCCAGCGATGTCCTCTGCAGCCCGTCCTCCCTGCTGCTTCTAAGCCGGCCGATTACTGTCGCGCATATTCATTATGCGCGACACAGCCGACCCGGAAGCAGCTGCTGCGGGGGTCACCGCCGGCCGGATGCTGCGTCGCGGGAGCGATCAGCACCATGGACAGCGAGAGCGGGCGCAGGTGAGTTGATTTCTAAGTGCAATCACGGGCCACGGAGAATGGAGCCCGGATTGCACTTAGACAACCCACGTGTGCCGAGATTCACGGCACACGCAGGGACATGTGCGTGTTTTACACGCCAGTGAAAAACGTCTGTGTTTTTCACTGACGTGTGAAACGGGCCTAAATGAGTAAATCATTGGCAGGACCCTGGTTCACAAGCCTCGTCAGTGGTTCGTGGCTGCCTCCTACTTATAACCTAAATGCCTCCTAAATAATCGCCCATTTCTACTTCTAACCAGAGATAAGCAGACCAACGGAAGTTCAGTTTGGCGGGTCCAGCCAAACTTTAGATAGAGTTCAGTTTGGGACCTGGACTTGACCTGAATCCCAATGGAAGTCACTAATTGAGCAGTTTGGGTGTCCGCTCACATGCGGCCAGCCACAAACAGGTCACTTCCAGGGGAGAATGAGTGGGGTTTTTCCCATTTATTTATTCTTCTTGTTGTACACTAAATCTGATCACGATGTTACCCCCAGTGCAAGTTGATCAAACACTATAAGCGACTCGTATAGGGCTGAGCATCGAGTGTACCTGAGCACAGAGATGCTCACTGGAGTGGTTTGCACATGTAGAGCACCCGAACTCTGAACCCCAACTCTGTTTTATGGGAAATATCTATGTTTGGTGCAAACACTGAAGGTTAGCTCACTTCTACTTCTCACTTATCTTAGTAAAAACTTGTTTCTCCTCTGAAAATACAGTTCTGGAGCATCATTTCTGATTAAGCTCTATGGTGTTCTTCTGTTATGCCTCCTGGAAATATCTATTTCTTGTGTTACTATACCCATTGTCAAAGGTTTGTGTCCCTACACAGATTGTACAGTGCTAGAATATGTATAGACCCTTAAATAATAACACCCAGCTGTCAATTTACCATACATTTGTCATAGGAATAACAGAAGCTGAATTATTATATTATGGGGGAAAGAGGGGTTAACGAAAGAAGACTGGTTACTCTGCAAAACCTCTTACAAGTGATGGCCAACCACAAAGTCACAAGTATTGTACTGGCTTAGAAAAGAGCTCTCAGATCTCTATATTAACCTAATAGCCGCTGGAAAGAATGATAAAAACTCTTCAGCTCCTACGTCTCATGGTAATATATCAGACAGTTAACACATGCTGTGCTGGCAGGTACTGAAAAGCCTTTACATGATTTACTTTGGTGGCAGAATAAATGAGAAGTGGATGTCAGGCTGTGTGGTAGGGTGATCAGTTCTTTGCACCGGCACACAAGTCAAGTGTGTGAGAACGTATATTATGCAAGAGTTTGCAGTTCTTGCAAAAAAACATGTAAAACATGAAATCCTTAATGTATTTAGTGCTACTGCATGTAAGTATTTAACCTTTTCACATAGCATGGTAGAACAGTGTGATCTCAGCATTACAGAGCTGCACTGCGATATATTATAGTGAGGATATGTGAAAAAGATTAATGAGCCATGCTAATTAATATTGTTCTGTTTACCAAGTCGGCTAAGGAACTACCATTAATGTTGACATTTCCAAACTGGAAGATATTTATTTAACCTTCTTCATGACTCCAGTTTTTCATGGTGGTGGTGCCACATTGTGAGCCCCAATACACCCCGGGGAGAGATCCTACAACCACAGCACATGTTTTCACAACACAGGGACTTTCAAAGTCTATGAACATCTGAGCCACAAAGACATTTTACATTATTTTAGGTTGAAAAATCGGCTTCAAAATAAAGCGTGCATATTCCATGTATTTCTATTAAAACTATGTAGATGAATTTTTAATCATTCGGAGTATAAAGCCGCATACAGGCAGTGGAGTTCAATACTTGAGCCCAGCAGCTACTGGCTCTCTGGTTCACTTATGAAGTCTGACATTTGCACCTGCTCCTACCTGCATTAATTCCTACTTGGCATTTACCCGCTTTCCTCCCCCCTCCCATCTATTTCTCCGCTTTCCTATATCCTCCAGGTGCAGTAGGTACAGTAGTGGAGAGATTAGAGCTAGTTTGTAAACAGCAGACTTGGCATTAGTCTGCCATTGTATACCCAGAGGTGGCAGCATCACCAGGGCTGGGGTATGTCTGCCTGCTCCAGACATGACAGTCCTGCACATGCTGCTTAGAGATCACAATAGTGCTCTTTCCCACTGCTCCACAACACACAAATGGTTAAGCACTACATCTGTCACATGGCAAGTGCTAGTTGGACCCTGCCCCGCTCCTCTGAGCCGACACTCCTTCGGTGCTCTCCGCCATCTCACTGGCTCCACTGCCCTGTCAGTTATGGGGAGGGTGGCATGACTGATATTAAGTTGCTGCGACACAAAAGACAACCCTTTACGTGCCAGACAGAACCCAAAACTCAGTCATCTTTGCTTTTAAAATGGGAAAAGTGCACAATTAATCTAAGCAGTCAAGTAGGAGACCTGTGCAACCACCAGGAGCTGATACACTTACACCCCAAAAGGAATAAGGTGCACATATAGGAACATAGTCATCGTCAGATGGTACAGGTGTGATAGCTATGACCTCTGACAATGTGAGATATCAGGAGATATTAGCACGCCTCCTCCATAAAGCCATCCATCCTGCAGTGTCTCCTATCTTTATATGGATCTATCATATACCTATGTATCCTATACCTAATATGTAACATCCAATCAGTATATATACACTTGTATCTATTTTCCTTTATGTTGTATACTTTAAAAATCTTTGTAATATATACCAAAATCAACAAAATGCAGCTAAATCCAGAGAAGTGGGGCACCTGTACCCCATTCCATATACTATCCAATAATCAGCAATACTTTTACCACTCCTGTCACACCCAAACGTCATTCCATGTCAGTGCATCACTATGTCAGGCGGATCAGGTTATGGGAAGGTTATTTGGAAATCCAACACTGACCTAGCAGGTATAACGAGGAATAGAAAAGGGCAAAGATGATTTAAATGAAAACACTGAATCTCTAGGAGACTGAGCTCCACCTGCACCACAGTGATCCACAAACGCCTGCGGCTATCTGGCACGCAGCCGGGTGCCCTGTGTGGTTTATTCAGCATTACCTGGCACAGCATCAGTCTGTATCAAGTTCAAACCCACTCTGTACTTGTATGCAATAATACATGACGTCCACGTATATAGATTGGAAATTTCCATATATTCACCACCCATTGCTCACTAAGTCTATGACTATATAAACATCATAGCTTACACCTAACTTGTGGCTGAAATCACCTTAAAGCCATATTTCTTACCAAGATAGGGGGCACCTTGGCAGATCATAGCCTAAATATGGCCAAATGGCAGTGTAAGTCTAGGAAACTGTAGCACAGATAACACCCCATCAATATTACATGTTCAGCATTGTGCACCCAAGACGATCAATGACGACAGACACACGAGTCTACTACATAAATACTTTAAGACCCGATGTCAGCTTTTCCACCCATTTTCAGCCAGCCCAAATATTCAGCACGTCACATCCATTTATTGACAGACCGCCTTCCCGTGGCCGAGGAATCCTGTCTGTGTCCATCCTATTCAGTGTACACTCTCCCCTGGATTAGAAGCCACACTTCTAACTATTGTTATTATTGGGGAGGTTACAATGTCTGAAGCACAGGTCCAATGTGACACTAAAGTTACACTGATGGCACAGGCACGGGACCGAGTCACCGCCACTTATACTAATACTGGAAGTAATTGGGCGGTGACTGGGCTCAAAAAAAAAAAGTTCAGATTGAAAAGCCTGTGGGCAGTTTCACAGCCAAACTACATATCACATAGAGGAAGCGTGGGCAAATGAGTGATCAGTGGTTAGGATGGGCAGAAGAGCTAACTGGCCAACCATCTCCACAACAAGGGGATATACTGAAGACACTAAAAATGGGGGCTACCAGGGAGGGGGGCACATGCCAGGTACCCTGTGCCAGACTTCTCCATCAGTGGAGGGGCTGCCCACCGAGATGTTGTGTCTGAGACCATGTCTGGTCCTCACCATGCTGATTACTGGCGGCCCCTCCCCCACCCACAGAGGACAGGTGACAAGTGCGGGGACAGGCAGGAGATAGGGAGCACAGGTAGCAGTAGTGGAAAGCAGGCAGGAGTGTCAGGCAGGCAGCAGTAGTGGCAGGCAGGAGTGTCAGGCAGGCAGCAGTACTAGCAGGCAGGAGTGTCAGGCAGCAGTAGTGGCAGGCAGGAGTGGCAGGTAGCAGTTGAGAAGCACAGGCAGGAGTTTAGGGCAGCCAGCAATGTCGGGCAGCCAGCAGTAATGTAGGGCAGGCAGGAGTTGGGGAGCACAGGCAGCAGTGTCGGGCAGGCAGCAGTAGTGTAGGGCAGGCAGGAGTTGGGGAGCATAGGCAGGAGTGTCGGGCAGGCAGCAGGAGTGTCGGGCAGGCAGCAGCAGTGTCGGGCAGGCAGCAGCAGTGTCGGGCAGGCAGCAGCAGTGTCGGGCAGGCAGCAGTAGTTGCAGGCAGGCAGCAGCAGTGTCGGGCAGGCAGCAGTTGGGAAACACAGGCAGCAGTGTCGGGCAGGCAGCAGTGTCAGGCAGGCAGCAGTGTCGGGCAGGCAGCAGTGTCGGGCAGGCAGCAGTGTCGGGCAGGCAGCAGTGTCGGGCAGGCAGCAGTAGTTGCAGGCAGGCAGCAGTGTCGGGCAGGCAGCAGTAGTTGCAGGCAGGCAGCAGTGTCGGGCAGGCAGCAGTGTCGGGCAGGCAGCAGTGTCGGGCAGGCAGCAGTGTCGGGCAGGCTGCAGTGTCAGGCAGGCAGCAGTGTCGGGCAGGCAGCAGTGTCGGGCAGGCAGCAGTGTCGGGCAGGTAATGGCAGCCGCACTTTGCACTCACCTTCCTATGACATGGTATAGGCTCCGCTTCTCCCTCCTGACACTTCGCGCTGATCCCCGGTCACTGGCGAGCAGTGGCCCGAATAGGACGGCGACACGTCCAGTCACACCCTCCAGCCACCGTCTGGGGAGCCCGGGTGTCTGGAGCAAGGTCACCCCACACTCCTGCGGGGAGCGCTCGGAGTTGGGAAACTTTTCCTCCTTTCCGTCTGGCAGCCCCGTCCTGTGCACCCTCCAGCCTGTCACATTCCCCGCTCCCCGGTGGCTCGTGTCTGGCAGCTGCTGGAGAGGGTGACAGCCGCGCTAGAGGTCGGGGCAGGGCTGCGGGCTCCGGGCGGCCGCGTCCAGAGCGGGCTGAGCGCTGACAGGCGGGCACGGTGCAGCCCGGGCAGCAGCACTATGGGAAGCGGCAGCAGCTGAGTGACAGGCAGACTGAGCACCGCTCTGTCTAGTTCCCATGCAGAGATAGCTGTGATGTCAGCGTGACGTCAGCGCGTCACATGACTTGGCGGTCACGTGGGACGGCGTCTGGCTTCTGTCTGAGAAGGTGGCGGGGTGTCCGCTCTGCTCGGTACAGAGCCCCGTCACCACAGCGCACCCGGGGCGGCTGCTCCCGGCACTAAGCTGCAGGGGCGGCTGTGATAGACGGCGATAAACGTCCTCCGACCACCCGGGGCACGACAGGTCACGTGTAGCGGTGTGTGGGCTCCGTACAGTCAGGTACCGAGGTCCCCAGCCATCACCAGGCGCGGCTTATTTTTCCTTTCTTGAGGTTTTAATGTTTGTAATATTCTCTGGATATTCCAATGAATGTGCTGCAAAATAACCAGATCTCCGCCGTGTGCTCATGATCCAGTCGCGCCTATAACGTAGCCATACTGGTGACCTGAGGGGTGAGGGGCCACTACACCCCCTGCCCCCCCCCTGCCCCTGCAACAGGTGGAGCTGCACAGGGGCCACTACACCCCCTGCCCCCCCCCCCTGCCCCTGCAACAGGTGGAGCTGCACAGGGGCCACTATATCCCCTGCCCCCTCACAGCAACAAGTGGAGCTGCACAGGGGCCACTATATCCCCTGCCCCCACTCCTCCCCGCAACAGGTGGAGACGCACAGGGGCCACTACATCCCCAACGCCCTCCCCTGCAACAGGTGGAGACGCACAGGGGCCACTACACCCCCTGCCCCCCCCCTGCCCCTGCAACAGGTGGAGCTGCACAGGGGCCACTATATCCCCTGCCCCCACCCCTCCCCTGCAACAGGTGGAGACGCACAGGGGCCACTACACCCCTCAACGCCCCCTGCAACTGGTGGAGCCACATGGGGGCCACTACACCCTGCAACAGGGGGAGCCCCCCCCCATTAAATTGATCTTGGTAGTGTATTCCAGAGCATTGGCGCAGCTCGTGAGAAATCATGAAGATTGGAGTGGGAGGCTGTTTATTGGGAATGTCAGTCTTAGGTCATTAGCGGAGGGCACGGGTGGGGTGATAGACAGAGATGAGGGAGGAGATGTAGAGTGGTGCGGAATCATGGAGAGCTTAGTGAGTGAGAGTGATAAGTTTATATCGGATTCTGTAGTGGATATTTGACGCCCTGGACCCCAGGGGTCACAGAATAACACCACATACACACACACACACACCCTCCCCTGGTCAGGAACACCAGTCAAACAAAACCCTTGTTGCCTCCCTCCAGGGTCTGATGTCCACACCAGGTGGGGCGGAGCCAGGCGGTTGGCCCCACCCAACGAGGAGTTCACAGGCCTGGAGGCGGGAAAAGCAGTTAGTCGAGTTTAGTAGAGTCAAGTTCAGTTTAGTGGTGGTCAGTGAAAGTGAGAGGAGGACTGTGTGTGTCTGGGTCGGAGCCCAGGCACAGTCAGCAAGGTCGGCAGACGGTGGTGGCCGTCTGCAGGAGTTGGTGGAGGTTTACGGAACCGTAGGACCGGGGTCGGGCGGTGGCCCGCCGGTACCGAACCGGGGAGCAGATTGAAGCCAAGCACCAAGGCAGGGTACTCAGACCGCAACTAGGCTCGGAAGCCGCCATAAAGGTCAAATTCTCTGATTGCGGTCTGGACCTCAGGGGTTCATTCCCAACCAAGTCCCGTCAGAAGGCAACAGCCCAACCCGTCCAGATAAGAGCCACCGCCAACGGCCAGAGATCGAAGGGCCAGCGCCTGCGGGCAAAACGGGCTCTCCCGACACGTACAAGACGTGGAGCGGACTACCCGTCGGAATCCATAGGAGTCAAACACTTACACATAGGTGCAGGGAAAGACAGCCACCATCAGCCCGTCCGTGGAGAGTGAAGTCACTGCAGCCGACTGCGGCCCCGTCCATCCAGCCGTTTGGTTTACCAGAAACTCTGTTCTTGTCTACCTGAGTGAGTACACCAGTGCCATCCGACACCGCGCTGCACCGCAACGTCGCACCTGCATCCACGCTGCCTCCCCGCATCGGCACCTGCACCTATCCCTCCTCCCTACATCCCAACCGGGGCCCCAGGACCAACAGCCCCTACCCATGGAGGGGTCAACACCTTAGCTGCTCTCCGCCATCGCTCCCGGGATCCCCCGTTACCAGCAGCGGTGGTGCCCACCATCACCACAACCCGTGGGTGGCGTCACAACTGACATCCCACCACCAAACCTCCCCCCTTTTCACTCGTGGGCGAGGAGGCGCTGCTCGAGCCCCCGGGTCCGGCCCCGTGCTCGAGCCACCGAGGAGCAGAAGCACTGGACCCGAGCGCCTGCGATTCCCAGGCGAGCAGCGTTCCCAACCCCTCCGCCCGCGACAGATAGGCAAGCAGTGCAATGACTGGCACAGAGCAGAGGCATCAGTGAAGCGGTTGGAGAGGAAAATGATCCTGGCTGCGGCATTCAGGATGGATTGGAGAGGGAGTTTAGTAACAGGGAGACCAAATAGTAAAGAATTACAGTAATCCAGGTGAGAATGAATAAGAGCGACAGAGTTTTTGCAGCGTCAACGGTAAAAAAAGGTCTAATTCTAGAGAGATTTTTGAGGTGGAGGTGACATGAACGAGTAAGTGAACGAATATGTGGAATGAAGGAGAGATCGGAGTCGATTATACCCCCAGGACAGCGGGCGTGCTGCTGGGGCGTAATGATAGAACCACACACAGACATGGTAATATTGGGTTTCGGAAGGTTAGGAGAGGGGGGAAACAGAAGAAGTTCAGTTTTTGACAGGTTACGTTTTAGATAGAGGAAGGACATGAGGGTGGAGACAGCGGACAGACAATCGGTAGTATTTTGTAATAATGTAGGGGTGATGTCAGGAGATGATGTGTACAGTTGGGTGTCAGCATAGAGATGGTACTGGAAACCAAATCTGCTGATGGTATGTTCAATAGGGATAGTGTATAAGGAGGGGGCCTAGAACTGAACCCTGAGGAACCCCGACCATAAGGGGAAGATGAGAGGAAGAGGAGCCAGCAAAAGATACAGTGAAGGAGCAGTCAGAGAGGTAAGAAGAGAACCAAGAATCAACGGTGTCCTTGAGTCCGATAGAGCGGAGCATAGTGAGGAGGAGCTGGTGATCCACAGTATCAAATGCAGCAGAGAGATCCAGGAGGATCAGCAGGGAGTAGTGACCATTAGGTTTAGCTGTTAGTAAATCATTAGAGACTTTAGTAAGAGCAGTTTCAGTAGAGTGCAAGGAGCGGAAACCGGATTGTAGAGGGTCAAGGAGAGAGTTATCTGACAGTGGATTAGATGGGAGTGAACCAGGTGTTCTAATAGTTTGGAGATGAATGGGAGATTAGAGACAGGTCTGTAGTTAGCTGCACAATTTTGGTCCAGGGATGGTTTTTAAGTAATGGGTGTATGCTGGCATGTTTAAAGGAGGAGGGAAAGACACCAGAGGGGAGAGAGAGATTGAAAATTTAGGTGAGTGGTGACAGCTGGGGTGACAGATTTAAGGCGATGTGAGGGAATAGGGTCACTGGTGCAGGTAGTAGAGTGACAAGATGCGAGGAGCCTGGTGACTTCTTCCGTGACTGGATCAAAGAGTGAAAGTGAGCTAGATGAAGTGTAGGAGGGCAGACAATGTGTGGTGTTATGAGGCTGGGAGGAAATTCCCTGGCGTTTATATGATTAATTTTTTCTTTAAAATAATTGGCCAGGTTGTCTGCGCTGAGGTTGGTGGTTGGGGCCAAAACTCTTTCGTCGTTTAGGATTGTTGGCTAGAGAGGTGATGAGGGGTTTTGAAGTACGCTTGTTTGGAGAGGTGAAGGGCAGCATTGTATGTTTTGAGCATAAACTTATAATGGATGAAATCTTCGGCTAGATTGAATTTTCTCCACAGACTTTCAGCGCACCTGGAACACTGCTGGAGAAAGCGTGTTTGCAACGTGTGCCAGGGCTATTGCCGTCGGTGCTGAGTTGCTCTGAGTGTGGCAGGTGCAGCTTCATCCAGGGCATTTGCAGTGTTTCATTATAATGTTTTACAGCAGAGTCAGGACTTGAGAGGGAGGATATTGGGGCCAATGATGACTGCAGCTTCTTCAGAAGTTTCTGGGTGTCAATGGCGTGTATATTCCTATAAGGGTGGTAAGTGGGGGTGTCCTAAGTGGGTTGACAGCTCTTGACCAAGAATGAGAGAAATTTGTGGTCAGAGAGTGGTAGAGGGGAGTTAGTAAAATCATGCACTGAGCTGAGATGGGAGAAGACCAGGTCCAGCGTATTCCCGCCTTCATGTGTAGGAGAGTTAGTTGTGTAAGGCCAAAAGTGGAGTTAAGCGGGCTTTACACGCTGCGATATCGGTCCCGATATCGCTAGCGTGGGTACCCGCCCCCATCTGTTGTGCGACACGGGCAAATCGCTGCCCGTGCCGCACAACATCGCCCAGACCCGTCACACATGCTTACCTGCCCGGCGACGTCGCTGTGACCGGCGAACCGCCATCTTTCTAAGGGGGCGATCCGTGCGGCGTCACAGCGACGTCACTGAGCGGCCGCCCAATAGCAGCGGAGGGGAGGAGCTGAGTGGGACGTAACATCCCGCCCACCTCCTTCCTTCCGCATAGTGGCCGGGAGGCAGGTAAGGAGAGCTTCCTCATTCCTGCGGTGTCACACGGAGCGATGTGTGCTGCCGCAGGAACAAGGAACAACCTCGTTACTGCTGCAGTAACGATTTTTGAGAGTGGACCCCCATGTCACCGATGAGCGATTTTTCACGTTTTTGCAACGATGCAAAATCGCTCATCGGTGTCACACGGAACAGCATCGCTAATGCGGCCGTATGTGCGTCACCAATTTCGTGACCCCAACGAGTTCGCATTAGCGATGTCGTAGCGTGTAAAGCCCCCTTTAGAGATAAAAGATGAGTGGCTGCAGGGGGGAGTGGATCATAAATAGGGGTGTAAAAGTCCCCCATGACAAGAGTGGGGAGTGTGGAGACACGGGGCTCAGTGGGTGCTCTCGTCCACTAAAACCCGCCGCCTTTAGAAAGACAGCGTGGCTCAGTGCTCATCCCAACTGACCGCTGGCCTCCTTAACCGTGGACGTAACACTACTCAGACAACACAGGGTGAGGGAGCCACAATAATTAGACTTTATTGGATCCCCAAACAATTAACGGCACATAACACATAACCAGCAAAACACAAATGTAACAGGCAACAGAGTCTCACCCTTCCGCTGGCTCACCAGGGATTTGGAATGTCCATGCCTCAGAGGTTCCAGGGCCGCTTACTCCAATCCAGCAGCACCCCGCTTTTGGCGGGCACCCACCGAGAAAGGAATAATGCCAGATTTAGGAAGCTGTCTGAGGTCTGAAAAGTCTGTAACAGGTGACTGAACTGTCCCAACCTGAGTGTCCTCCTTAGGTAGTCCTGGTATGATGATACAATCCTGCAGCCGGAGTCGAAATCCCTAGGCTGTGGATATGGTCTCCAACCGGAACCGGAGTCTCTAGATTGAAGCCATAAAATATCCTGATCCTCTAGTCAGCTCCGAAGAGCTTAGACTGGATCCATCAGCATCCATCAACCTTCAACAACCCTGGTGGCTTAAAGAAGTCCCTTTTATAGCCATAACCTTCCCTTAGGATACACTGCGTCCTCATCGATTGGTTGGACAAGATTGCTTCTCCCATTGGATGAATTTCAAGCTGCATGGATAATGTTCATTTAAATGATGTGCATAGAAAGAAAGAAGTCCCTTTTATAGCCATAACCTTCCACTTAGATACACTGCGTCCTCATCGATTGGTTGGACAAGATCGCCTCTCCCATTGGATGAATCTCAAGCTGCATGGACAATGTTCATCCAAATAATGTCTACAGAAAGACTGAGGGTATACATGTAGTCTGGGAGTCACCGACTAGACAATGGCTACTAAGGTAATCACATTAGTAATACACAACTACGTTACAATGGTTACTGAAAGTCTGGAGAAACAATACGTCTGGCTTTCAGTGGCCAACACAATTACATGAGTCAACAAGAGTCTTGTAGAAACAATGAGGGACTTATCCCCCGTCTATAAACAATCTATCATCCTGTATGGATGAATTTTAAGAAACTTTAAGCCATGAGAGTCCATGTCGTCACAGGGAGGTCACAGGCCAGAAAAGGTGGAAGCCATTTAGCAAAATGATCCAAAAACGGGGGGGGGTTTGGAAGCAGGAGGACGATAGACAACTGCAACTTGCAGGGAGAAGGGTCTGTAAAGCCTGACAGTATGGACCTCAAAAGAGGGGAAGATAAGTAAGGGGACAAGAGGGATAACATAAAATGCGCAATTTGGTGAAAACAGCAGACCAACACCTCCACCTGATTTGTTGTCAAGTCTAGGGGTATGAGAAAACTGAAGACCACCATATGAGGGCAGCAGCGGTGGTGTCTGCCTGCTGAATCCACGTCTCAGTAACAACCAGGAGGTTAAGGGAATTGCAAAGGAAAAAGTCATGGGTGAAGGACAGTTTATTACATGCTGATTGTGGATTCCAGAGGGCACAGTTAAAGGAGACAAATGGCATGTAGGGAATATTAATGATATTTGTAGGTTTTTTGAATGTTCCAGGGAAGTTGAAGTTACTATTATAAGAAGTTCCTGGATTAGGTGCAATTTCTTCTGCTGCAAGGAGAAGAATAGAGAGAATGAGCATGTGATTAAGAGATTTACGAGTGTCTCTCTTATGTTGCATGGTGGGAGTGAATGGTTCTGGATGGTTCTATCATATATTTAATTTGGCCTGTAGCACTATATCACTAACTGTGTTTTGGAGACACTTTTTGATATATTTTGAATCATTGGATTAATGTAAACATAATACCTCATTTCTTGATCTTAAGACAGTCTCCACTTATATGTTTTAAAAACTTTTATATGTCAATAATAAAGCTATATTTCTGAATTGTTTATGGTATGTATAATCGTTTTTTTGCACAACATCATTTACTGAGTAACTCTTACAGTAATACCATAACATTATATATAAAGTTTAGTTAAATGGTTTAGATATCCTGAATATGCAGTCCGTATAACTAATAGGAAGACTGCTTAATAAGGATTAAAAACTGTTGCTGTCGGAATGTTATTGCTATATAAGCAGTGCGAAAACCGATGACTGCATTCAATCGTTCAAGAGTAGTGATGGGCGGACCCGGACTGTAAAATTCAGGATCCGCGCGGTTTCATACGTACCCGAGTGCAGCACTTGGGCCCAAAATTCTCAAGCAATTTTGGGTAATGATCCGGGTCTGGCAACTTGGGAAATTTAAAAAAAAAACCAAAAAAAAAACAAACCGCAAGCGCTTCATACTTACTGAGTCTCCGGCTTGCCTGTAACTGCTTTCAGTTGCTCATTCTACTTCCAGGGCCGCTCATTATCGCTAATCCATATGCACTGCTTCTCTCGCACACCGGCAGTCCTGGCGTCTGTGATTGGTTGCAGTCAAACAAGCCCTCCAGACTGCAACCAATCACATGAGATGTCTGCGGGTTCTTATAATGTAAAAATAAAGAAATAATAAAAAACTGGCATATAGGGTCCCCCCACTTTACATCAGCACAGATAAAGCATACGGCTATACGCTGCAGCCCCCAGCCGTGCGCTTATCTTGTCTGCGTATTAAAAGACGAGGAACAACGTGTTGTTGTGTTTTTTTAATTAAATACTTAAAACTAGCGTGCGATTTCCCCCCCCCCAATTTTGATACCCAGCCATGATAAAGCCTGTCATCTGGGGACTCTACTACATCTTAAGTCACAGCGAGCGCCCACGGGACATGATCACCCACAGTGAGCTTCAGGGAGAAAATTTCTGAGCAGTGCCATGACCGGTGACGTCACTCAGGCTATTTGAGGTGACAGGTGAAGGTTCCTACGGTCCTCCACCTGTGATTGCAGGTAATCTGACTTTAGGGGACCTCACTAAACTCAGGTTCACAGACCTGCATCTCCTGCCAGAAAACCGTGTTTTGTTTTTGCCAAGAGATGCAGATTTGGTGCTGAAATTTCTACTCCTTATTCCTGCACCCAGTCTACACTTGTCAAAAAAACCGCATCACTACCACATCATATCGCATGTGGTGTTCATGCATTTTTTTGCCAGGACGTGTAGATGAATAAACTAAAAAAATAATCACCAAATCTGCATTACTTGGCCCCAAAATGGAATAAAAACCTATGTTTTTTTCTGCCAAAATGTGCAAATTTAGTGCTGAAATCTGGTTTAGACATTTCAGCGCCAAATTTGTACTTTCTAGTAGAAAACTGCATTGTAACGGCATCAAAACCTTTTTTTGAATTTTTGGGCCAAGAGTTGCAAATTTGGTGCTGAAATGTTTACACCATATTCATGCACCCAATCTACACCTCCTGGCAAAAAAATGCATCAAAACGCATGCAGTAATGATGCAAGTTTTTTGCCAGGAGGTGTAGATTGCGTGCAGGAGTATGATCTACATCTCTTGGCAAAAAATGTGGTTTTCAGCCAGGAGATGTAGGTCTCACCTGAGGTGAGGTCAGTGAGTTTAATGAGGTCAGGTTACCTGCGATCACAGGTGGAGGATCGTGGGAACAGCTAGTTGTAACCGCAGCTAACCTGAGTGATGTCACCACTTATCATGCTGCTCATTCTCTGCCTGAATCTACAGCATGCATCATGTTCTATGGCTGTTTCCTGTGTCTTCAGATGTAGCAGAGCTGGAATCGTCATGTGACCTTGTGTGGATTACGACAGACTTGAGTTTTTTGGGGGTTAATAAGGGGGGGGAAAGAGGGTGGGGTTTTTATGTATTTTATTTCAAATAAAGGATTTTATGGGTGTTTGTGTCTTTCTTTTCACTTATAGATTAGTTATGGTGGTATTATAGACCCTCCCCATTTCTAATCTAGGGCTTAGTGGTAGCTGTGAGCTGTTATTAACCCCTTATTACCCCCTTATTGCCACCGCACCAGGGCTAACGGGATGAGCCGGGTAAAGTTCCAGGACTGCGACAATCCTGGGCGGCTGCAGACTGCTATTTTTTAGCCTAGGGGAGCACAAACAAGCATGGGTCTCCTCAGCCTGACAATACCAGCCCCCAGCTGTCGGGCTATATCTTGACTGGTTATCAAAATTGGGGGGGGCGGGGGGCTGTACGCTGTTTTTTTTTATGATTTACGGTAATAAAAAAAATTCTGGCATTTTGATTTTTTTTCCTCACTACTCCCTTTAACCATCAGATGAATTGATTTTATATTTTGATAGATCTTGAATTTCTGAGCGTGGAAATACCAAATAAGTAATTTTGTTTTCTTGGGTTTTTTTAATTATTATTTTCAGTGGGGAAAAAGGGGATAGATTTCAACTCTATGGGTTTTTTTATCCATATTTTTAAAAACTTTTTTTTTTTTTAATTTATTTTCCTAGTTCCCTTAGGGGACTTTATGACTGTACTGTCTGATCGCTTCTGTTGATCAGATGATCAGAGCGATGCTTCAGCATCTCTCTGATCAGCAGAAATGCTGATCTGTGAGTGCTGGTGCTCTGCCAGCATTCACAGGAAGTAAGTCATGAAAGTGACGGGTCAACAGCTGACACCGCGCTGTCAAGAAAATCCATTGGCGTCCCGTGATCGCGTCTTGGGCCCGCCAATGGCAGCAGGGATCAGCACCGTAGCTCGTTAGGTCGCGTTGTCAGAGTTTGACAATTCGAGCTAAGGGGTTAACAGGCACGGGTTGATGTCTAATCCACCCGCGCCTGTGAGCTGCACGTCGGTTGATGAGATCAGCTGACGTGCGAGTAGACGTAGGCTCGCCTCTCGAGCCCTCTGTGGAGACACGGGGCTCAGTGGGTGCTCTCGTCCACTAAAACCCGCCGCCTTTAGAAAGACAGCGTGGCTCAGGGCTCATCCCAACTGAACTCCGGCCTCCTTAACCGTGGGCGTAACACTACTCAGATAACACAGGGTGAGGGAACCACAATAGTTAGACATTATTGGATCCCCAAACAATTAACGGCACATAGCACATAACCAGCAAAACACAAATGTAACAGGCAACAGAGTCTCACCCTTCCGCTGGTTCACCAGGGATTAGAATGTCCGGGCCTCCTAGATTCCAGGGCCGCTTACTCCAATCCAGCAGCACCCCGCTTTCGGCGGGCACCCACCGAGATAGGAATAGCGCCAGGTTTAGGAAGCTGTGTGAGGTCTGTAAAGTCTGTAGCCAGGTGACCGGATTGTCCCAACCTGAGTGTCCTCCTTAGGTAGTCCTGATATGATGTTACAATCCTGGCAGCCAGAGTCGAAATCCCTAGGCTGTGGATATGGTCTCCAACCGGGACCGGAATCCCTAGATTGAAGCCATAAGATATCCTGATCCTCTAGTCAGCTCCAAAGAGCTTAGACTGGATCCATCAGCATCCATCAACCTTCAACAACCCTGGTGGCTTAAAGAAGTCCCTTTTATAGCCATAACCTTCCCTTAGGATACACTGCGTCCTCATCGATTGGTTGGACAAGATTGCTTCTCCCATTGGATGAATTTCAAGCTGCATGGATAATGTTCATTTAAATGATGTGCATAGAAAGACTCAGTATATCTTCATGGAGTCGGCAAGTCACAGACTCAACAATGGCTACTAAGGTAATATCATTAGCAATACACAACTACAATACAATGGTTACTGGAAAAGTCTGGAGAACAATACGTCTTGCTTTCAGTGGCCAACACAATTACATTGAGTCAACAAGAGTCTTGTAAAAACAATGAGGGACTTCTCCCCCATCTATAGACAATCTATCATGCTGTCTGGCTGGATTTTAAGAAACTTTAACCCATGAGAGTCCATGTCGTCACATTCCTCCCCCTTCTTAATATTAGCCAGACATGATAGGCTTCCGATCATCCTTCTCCTCTTGACGGCATTGTCCTTTTTAATGGTGAGGTCAGCAACAGAGGCTTGCATCTATACACCTCCCCCTGATTACCTCCCCCAAGTTGAGCAGCCATATTGTGGACAAGCACTAAGGTGGGGTCCATGAGTTGGGCCTGCACAAATCTCCCACTATCAATCCTCCCCCAGTCAATAGCCACAGTGTGGTTAGGCTTACTCACGGTTCTTGGCTCAGAAGTGGATGATGGAGACCGGGAATGCAAACCATCCCTGGAAAAGATGTTAGAAAGATCCACATCAGGGTCCTGCTTGGCTTGGAGGTGGGTGATGGCTTCTTCAAACTGACTGCATAGTCCTTGTCCTAGGTCATTCTCCAAAATGACTGGTGTGAGCAGGTAATTCACAAGCCCCACTTTCACTTCCCTTTGAGTGGTATCCGAAACAACAGGCTTGGTGGGGCCATCTATGAACCCCACTTCAACTTCCTTCTGGCTAGTCCCCGAAACAACAGGTGTGAGGAGGCTGTCCATAAACTCCATATGGACCTCTTCCTGGTCAGACCCCGAAGTAACTGGTGTGGGGACGGTGTCCATAAGCTCCACATCAGCCTTGCTCTGATTAGTCTCCACAATGACAGGTGTGGGGAGGCTGTTCACAAGTCTCACATCAACCTCTCCCTGGTCCTTTCCCAAAATAACTGGTGTGGGGACGGTGTCCATAAGCTCCACATCAGCCTTGCTCTGGTCAGTCTCCACAATGTCAGGTATGGGGAGACTGTTCACAATCCCCACATCGATCACTTCCTGGATGGTCCCCAAAATACCAGGTGTGGGGAGGTTATCCACAAGCTCCACCTCGACCTCTCCCTGGTCGGTTTTTAGGTGCAACTGCACACATGCCAGAGGGACGTCTGAGCGCTGACCCTCAGCCAGGGAGATGGATAATTGGGAATCTGGTACAGGGTCTTCTGGAGAAACAATAACTGGGCTTACCAGAGTGATGGAATATCCAATGTCTCGAAGTCCCTGAGCCTGTATATCACCGACCTTGACCGTCTGGATGTGGGGATGGAGGTTGGCTGGTGTACGTTGTCTGACCTGCCGTAGGGTGTGGACTGGATAAACCACTTCCTCAGCTATTGGTGTTTCTTGGGAGTAGCATTCCTCAGGTCTCGTTGGTTCATCTCGGCATATGTTGACTGGTTGGACTGGCAGATGGGCTCCAAGCATGCGGCCTCTTTGTTTTGGTGCAGCTTCTGCTGGGTAGCGGGACCATCCTTCTCGACCGGCTGGTGCTAGCAGTACGGGAGCTGGAATCCTATAAACATATTCCATAACCCAAGCCCTCTCTTCTCTTGAGGATCTAGGCCCCAATGCATCCAACAACGCTGTGGCTTGGGCCATTTTGGACAAAGTTGATTTCCGATTGTCACTAGATCCATGATGTGGCACATAGTTTAAATCCTCTGGGTCAATATCGACGGGATCCTCATCATCCTCTGCATCATTTTGGGCATCCCAACGGACTAATTTCTGGATCAAGGCTGACCGAGTCTCAGCGTTCCAGTAGATAATCTTTCGCCTCTGGCACAGATCTTGTAGCATCCATTTACTGCAGCGGTCGTAACTCCTCTCTTGTCCCTGTCCCATGGCTGAGCTGGTGGGGTTGGACATGGCAGCGTCCGAAACCTGAATGCCTCCCCTATGGCCTGCTGGGTATGCTTATGTGCCTCCCTGGTTGTTGAGCCCTGGACGGTGTCCGAAAACACCAGTCCACTGCAGCTCCCCTGGGTAAACCAGGCTGAGTAGTATCCCACTGCTGCCACCAATTGTGGAGACACAGTGCTCAGTGGGTGCACTCGTCCACTAAAACCCGCCGCCTTTAGAAAGACAGCGTGGCTCAGGGCTCATCCCAACTGAACGCCGGCCTCCTTAACCGTGGGTGTAACACTACTCAGACAACACAGGGTGAGGGAACCACAATAGTTAGACATTATTGGATCCCCAAACGATTAACGGCACATAACCAGCAAAACACAAATGTAACAGGCAACAGAGTCTCACCCTTCCGCTGGCTCACCAGGGATTAGAATGTCCGGGCCTCCTAGCGTCCAGGGCCGCTTACTCCAATCCAGCAGCACCCCGCTTTCGGCGGGCACCCACCGAGATAGGAATAGCGCTAGGTTTAGGAAGCTGTGTGAGGTCTGTAAAGTCTGTAGCCAGGTGACCGGATTATCCCAACCTGAGTGTCCTCCTTAGGTAGTCCTGATATGATGTTACAATCCTGGCAGCCGGAGTCGAAATCCCTAGGCTGTGGATATGGTCTCCAACTGGGACCGGAATCCCTAGATTGAAGCCATAAGATATCCTGATCCTCTAGTCAGCTCCAAAGAGCTTAAACTGGATCCATCAGCATCCATCAACCTTCAACAACCCTGGTGGCTTAAAGAAGTCCCTTTTATAGCCATAACCTTCCCTTAGGATACACTGCATCCTCATCGATTGGTTGGACAAGATTGCTTCTCCCATTGGATGAATTTCAAGCTGCATGGATAATGTTCATTTAAATGATGTGCATAGAATGACTCAGTATATCTACATGGAGTCGGCAAGTCACAGACTCAACAATGGCTACTAAGGTAATCACATTAGCAATACACAACTACAATACAATGGTTACTGGAAAAGTCTGGAGAACAATACGTCTAGCTTTCTGTGGCCAACACAATTACATTGAGTCAACAAGAGTCTTGTAAAAACAATGAGGGACTTCTCCCCCATCTATAGACAATCTATCATGCTGTCTGGCTGGATTTTAAGAAACTTTAACCCATGAGAGTCCATGTCGTCACACCCTCATCAACGGGAGGAAGGGAGACCTAGGACATATATATACATCCTAGGTCGTTAAGGGGTTAAGAACATAGTGATGTCATGCATATTTATTATTGAACCCTTATACTGCAGTATTGCAGTATATAGTTAATTTGAAGGCTCCCAAGAAACCCAGCTGCAGGAAGACCAACATGGCAGTGATGGGGGCCTAAAGCAGGTTACCCATCAGCACCCTGTGATTGCATCGCGGGGGTAGCCGATGTGAGACTGTACACAAGCGAACCGACAATCGCATTATATAAATCCTATTGCCACTGATTTTAAGTGGTGTGAGACTGTGACCGGGGTTATCTATGACGGCCGGTATGTCTCGCCCCGGTTGTGCTCACTCCATGATAGAAAGTAACTCCACTCCAGGGTTAATGCTGTTTCCCTACAGGCTGAAGGAAGGGTTAAATGGAAACAGGAACAAGAGCAGGTGTGCCGGGTGTGAGGGAGTGAACAGAACTCCCTGAGTTCTCTGCTGGAGAGGCACATGTATTTTATTGTGGACTTTCGTTTGGACATTAAAACCGTGTGCTGTGAACCTTAATGCCTGGATCCCGTGTCTTCTGCTGCGCAGCCGACCGTGCTACCTCACAGTGGTTAAACAGCTAGCTTTTTATACTGACAATGGCAGTCTGTGTAAAATAGATGGCAACAAAAAGGTTTGATGCATGCTCAGCTCCTGAGCCCCCTCCACATATGGGCACTCTGATTGTGACATCAAGGTGCATAAAAGGGTTAATATGTTATGTAGAGGTAATAGAATTGTAAAATGCTGAAAAGTAGAGTAACCAAAAATTCAAATATTTTTGTGAATTTCACCATTGAAAGTTATTTAGTTTTGCATATCACTTTAAGTGTTTTGGCTTCATTCTTGTAAAAAAAACATGCATCTAAGCAGACTCGAAGCCACTGCTTACTCCGCTAGCATGCGTTCCCGCCCCCGTCGTTTGTGCGTCACTTGCAAATTGCTGCCCGTGGCGCACAACATCGCTTGTACCTGTCACACTACTTACCTGCCTAGCGACGTCGCTGTGACCGGCGAACCGCCTCCTTTCTACGGGGGGGGGGGCGGTTCGTTCGACATCACAGCGACGTCACTAAGCGGGCGCCCAATAGAAGCGGAGGGTCAGAGATGAGCGGGACGTAACATCCCGCCCACCTCCTTCCTTCCTGATTGCCGGCAACCGCAGGTAAGGTGAGGTTGCTCGTTCCTGCGGTGTCACACATAGCGATGTGTGCTGCCGCAGGAACGACGAACAACATCGTACCTGCAACAGCAACGATATTTGGGAACTGGACAGCGTGTCAACGAGCAACGATAAGGTGAGTATTTTTGCTCGTTAGTGGTCGCTCGTACGTGTCACACGCAATGATGTCGCTAACGAGGCCGGATGTGCGTTACGAATTTCGTGACCCTAACGCGATGTCGTTGCGTCTAAAGCGGCCTTTAGTTTACTTGTATGGCTTTTCTGTGCTCTGTTACTATGCCCAGGAGTATGGACAACGGCAGTGAAGGGGGAAGCACCTTAGGAGTCAGCAGGGGCATAATAACCATGGTTGCAGAGGATGCAACCAGGCCAATGCTGCAGATGGCCCACTGACGCCATTGCCTATTTCAGCTGGTCTTGCGTCACGTTTTCAGCTAAAATGCATTGTGAGGCAGAGACCTGTTGGGTCCCTGCAATGCAGGGACATGCAGCCAGCCAGTTAGAGGCTGGCAGCTTACGTCTGTGTGCCAGGCATTGGCGTCAGGTGGCAGTGACATCATGCGTTTTCCATAGCAGGCACGCCAGAGCCAGCCTCTGCGCTGTCTACAGAAGACAACGCTGCACTTCATGGGATCAAAGGAAGGTAAGGGTATTGTTTTGTGGGGTTTTTTATGTGATCGAAAACAGCAGTGGAACGGGGGGCATTAATACCAACAAGATGCCAGGATGGGGGATATATGTATCAGGATGGGGGAGATATATACCTGAAAGGGGCACAGGATAGCGGACATTACTACATAATGAAGGGGGGGTAACACACACACGTCTTCATAGGATTTAGAATGTTTCTAGAGTTCATACAACTGAAACACGTGGTGGGGGTGTCAGGTCCAAATTTTACAATTGGGCCCATTGGACTCAAGTTACGTCACTGGGAGTGAACGCTGCTTTGTCAGCTCTATGGGTTTTAACTCAACGGCACTATGTATAACCGTGCTGGAGGGTGTACTGGCAAAGTACAGGAAACAATCATGTAGTAGTGTTTATACAAGACAGACAGAACGATGCCTCTGAGGCTATGTGTGCACGTGTGGATTTTTCATGCATTTTGGCAGCGTTTTAAACTGCAGCGTAAATGCATGCGTTGTGCTTCCCCAGCAAAGTCTATGAGAAGTCAGCAAATTCCATTCGCACATTGCTTTTTTAAACGCAGTGTTTTGGATGCCAAATATTTGACAAAATCAATGTGTTTAAAAAAGCAGCATGTCACTTCTTTTGTGTGTTTTGGTTGCATTTTCCACCCATTGAAATCAATGAGGTGTGTCAAAAATGTTTAGCTGTGAGTTTGCACTGCTTTTTTGTTGCGTTCTGCATGCTTTTTTGACAAACAAAATGCAGGTCTCTCGCTCTCGGTCAGTCTCTCTCTCTCTCGGTTTCTCGCTCTCTCTCAGTCTCTCGCTCTCTCTGTCGGTCGTTCTCTCTCTGTCGGTCGGTCTCTCTGTCTGTCGGTCGGTTTCTCTTTTTCTCTCTTTCGCTGTCGGTCTCTCTCTCTCTCTCATACTCGCCGATGCGGCGTGGTGCTGCACAGCTGTCACAAAGCTCCGGCGGCTTCTCCTGCTTTGAAAATGCCGGCTGCTCATTATTCCATCTCGTATTCACTGCTTCCCCCGCCCATCCGCACCTATGATTGGTTGCTTTCAGACGAGCCCCCACGCTGATTGACAGCTGTCTCACTTCAATCACAGCCGCCGGTGGGTGGGTCTATATCGTGCAGTAAAATAAATAAATAAAAAATAAATAATTATGTGCGATCCCCCCCAATTTTGATACCAGCCAAGGTAAAGCCACACGGCTGAAGGCTGGTATTCTCAGGATGGGGAGCCCCACGTTATGGGGGGCTCCCCAGCCTAAAAATATCAGCCAGCAGCCGCCCGGAATTGCCACATCCATTAGATGCGACAGTCCCGGGACTCTACCCGGCTCATCCCGAATTGCCCTTGTGCTGTGGCAATCGGGATAATAAGAAGTTAATGGCAGCCCATAGCTGCCACCAAGTCCTAGGTTGATCATGGCAGGTGTCTATGAGACACCCCCCTTGATTAATCTGTAAGTTAAAGAAAATAAACACATACACCCAAAAAATTCTTTATTTGGAATAAAAGACAAAAAAAATCACCCTCTTTCACCACTTTATTAAAATCCTTAAACACCCCTCTAGGTCCCACGACGCATCCAGCTCTGCTACATTGGCAGCTGACAGCGAGCGGCCACAGACCACAACCGCTCTCTGTCAGCTCCATGAAGCAACTGAAGTGAATCATGCTATCAGCGGTGACGTTACTCAGGTTACCCGCGGCCACCGCTGGATCCTCCAACTGTGACAGCAAATAGCCTAAGTGACTGACGTGATCAGCGGTGCCCTCACTCAGGTGATTTGGGGTCTCGGGTGGAGGACTCCAGCTGGCCGCAGGTAACCTTAGTGATGGCACCGCTGATCGCGCGGCTCACTTCAGTCACTCTGGATTTGCGGTCACCAATGAGTCCTTCACCGGTGACCGCAAATCAGGCTGCAGCTCACAGAGCCGCGCGATGACAATGAAGTCGGGTGAAGTTCATCCGAGTTCATACTCATCACACGGCTCTGTCTCGCAGCCAGCCATGCTCTATGGGGATGTAGGGATGTAGCAGAGGCGAGTGGGAACGCACTGTCAAAAATGCATGCAAAATTCATTCAAAACGCATCCAAAATGCATGCGTTTTGGAAACATTTTTTTTGTCAAATGCAATGTTTACAGTTGTCAAAATGCTGCAGTTTATTTGTCAAGCCAAAATGCAGCGTGCGCACATAGCAGAATAGAAAGGATACCTACACTAATTTCCTTGCACTCCTCAGGTCTCCACTGAAAGAGTTTGTACATAGTAAAGGAGTACAGAAAATCCAGACAAGAATATTAATCAATACATTGGAGGCCACACAGACACACTGTTTTGTTTTTGTTTTTTTGCAGGACTGAAATCAAATCTCTGCATAATGGGATTTTCAAAGTTAAAGCCTTTCAATGCTGGTTAAATTAGCAAAAAAAGTGTGAAAGTTTAGTTACTGTTTAACATGTTTTCTTACAGCAGTAGCGTATGCAAAGGTAATAAACGTCATGTGTCTTCTTAAGCAAATTCCTAATTTTCCATTTATCAGACCCCCCTCTTCTATATAGTTTGCTATTGCACTGTCAACTAATAGGCATGAACATTGACGTCTCAGTAAGTGTTCATTACACAGTGCTGACGTACTGAGCTGTGTGTGAGAGGGAGGGACAGGAGGGACCCTGCCGCACACATGGAGGCACACAATTCTGCTGAACATGGCATTTTCTAGTAGCTAATATAATACCGTACACTGTCTCACACAGGGTGAAGTGCTCTCCAGTGTGGGAAAATATTAAATCAACTATAGCCTGCCCATTTCGGAGCTAAGCTCAGGAAATTTAGAATAAAAGTTAGAAATAGGAGCTGCAAACTTGGAGAATGCCTCATACATTATGGTTAGAAATACTGATAGCTCAACTAGAAAAGCAGTCACTGCTCAAATGTTACAACATAAAATCATTAAAATGAGGTCTCATGACAACAATCTCTCCTCTGACGGCAGACATCTATTGGAACCTGTAGCAGCCAGCTCATATTTATGGTCTAAGAGTCATTAAATGATGTCCAGATCTCCTGATAGGGTATATGGAGATAATGGGCCATATACGTCAAGTCCGACATGAGCAAGACAATGTAAATAAGAAAATACAGCTGGACTCTGTATTATGCTCTATCATACGCAAACATTGTATAAAGGAAATTGGAACTGCATTACTGCTATAGAAAATGTTAAAAAATGAAGGTACTTGGCGCATAAATTGGCCAATTCATTAAAGCCCATAGGCCGTTGCAAGGTGTACTCTAGCCAAATATGCCTTACTTATGGTCCCTTCAAAAAAGCACACCTTGTGGAAGTTGGGCTCTCATTTATTGGCCAATTTGTGCTCCAAGTATTTTCATCTTTTAATATTTTTTCAATAGCAAAATTTAAATTTCCTATATTCAATGTGTACATATGGTAGCTTAATACAGAGTGCAGCTGTATTTTCTTGTTTATATATAGATAATAGCAATAGATTGCACCTGATCACAGTTGTCTTATTCCGTTTGGAGGTGCTGGTCAGTTTTTTGAATTTGATGAGATAATTTGTAGTCAGATGCTTTTGATTCAAGAAGTGCACAACAGTTCATGAATTAGGAGCATTGGACCACTGGTGTCCGCCTCTGTGTGCACCTTGCCACAAATTATTCTCCAGACGCTGCTGGAGTAAGATTTGTGGTGTAGAGAATAACTTCACATGTTACTTTGTCAGGGCTGAGTGAAAATAGCATGAGAACAAGAGTCGTGAAATCTTAGTGGCTGGCAGTTGCACCAAAATTGTGACTCTTCAAAGCTTTTTATGCCATAATACTTGCGGAAAAGCTTTGATTTGGGTCCAGTATGATATGGTAAGGATCAATATCATGAGGTTTTGGAAATTATATAACTAGGCTTGGAAGGTTTTAGCAACAGGTATTTATGTGCATAAAAGTAGGCAGAGCTAATAATAGAATCATGAGGGTACAGTATCTCAGAAAAGTGAGTACACTCCTCACATTTTTGTAAATCTTTTAATATATCTTCATGGGATAACACTGATATGACACTTTGATACAATGTAAAGTAATCAGTGTACAGCTTGTATAACAGTATAAATTTGGTGTGCCCTCTAAATAACTCAACACAAAGCCATTAATGTCAAAACGCTGGTAACAAAAGTCAGTACACCCCTAAGTAAAAATGGCAAAATTGTGTCCAATTAGCCATTTTCTCTCCCCGCTGTCATGTGAGTTATTAGTGTTAATAAACGAAAACTATATACGGGGTACTTCAAAGAGTTAGACCAATTAGCAAAATTATACTCATTAAAATTAATTTTTATTAATGATTGATTAAAACCAAATATTTCTATCATACGAACAAACACACAAAGTGTGTGTAGTGTGTGAGTGCACACTTGGCAGAAGGGTATTAGAAGATGGTATAGAGGGGCCTGAGGTGAGTGTGATAGGTTATGCAAAAATTTGACACTAGGGGATATATCTTTCCCTTCTTTTGGTTCTACCTCACAATGAAACTTTAAGCACCCTAGGTGTGTGGTGCCCCCATTCCATGGCGGCTCACCCTCTCTGCTCCTATCTATCTTGCAATATATCCACCACCAATCTCCAAAAGTGCAAGGTGCAGTAAAATCAGCACATATATGCCAGACACAACACGAGATATATTGTATTATTTTGGGAGACTAGCAGTACAGATGCAATTAAATATACCAGTATAATAATGTTGCCCTGAATAGGACTTAATCTGATACCTCGGGGCCAGTGCCAGCAGCACCTCCCTTTTTTTTGACAAACTGAAGGAATGCAGTCCTATTATTAGCTATATGTCACATCAATGGGGATCTCTGATATCGATAAATACTCTGCAAAGTATATAGATAACCCGCAGTAATAGAGTATTAGGATTGGTAATTTATAACATACAGTAAAGTATCACCACAGATGTCAATAGGATACCCTACTGTTTGTTGGTAATCCTCCTGGGCTACAGTGGATATCAGTAGTCAGATGCCAAAATTCTCCCAGTCTTCATGACAGATAATCTTCTCTAAAATGGTTCTTAAGGACATACGCAAAATTAAACCAGGTCTCACTTCAATTAAATCCAACCTGACGGATGTAGAGAGGGAGGCACTTCAGGGGCTAGAAAGGAACGCGGAAATAGTTATTAAACCCTCCGATAAGGGGGGCAACATAGTGGTTATGGGGGTGGAGGATTATCCACGCATGTGTGGATCCATTTTGACGGATCACTGGACATACGAGATTCTCCCACGTGACGCCACTGTTGAATACTCACAAAATCTTTATGAAATTCTGAACAGGGCATTAGACACCCGCCTTATTTCCAAATCGGAGTTTGATTTCATGTTTCCTAAGTTCCCAATGGTGGCTACCTTTTATTCCACACCTAAGATCCATAAAGGCCTAGTCCCACACAGAGGTCGACCTATTGTTTCTGGTGTGGATGCACTTACCCAGAATTGTAGTATCTACATAGACAAAATTCTCAGACCTTTCATGACCTTCCTTCCATCCTACATCAGGGACACCACCGACTTGCTTAGAAAACTGGAAGGTGTTCAGGTAGATCCAGATACAATCATTGCCTCAATTGACATTGAACAGCTGTACAGTAGCATACCCCATGACAAGGGGTTGGAAGTGGTCTCGTACTACCTCGCTATGAGGGGCAACCATCTAAAGAGACAGCCATTTCACTCTGGAACTACTTGAATTCATATTGCATCATAACTATTTCCTTTTTAACCCCTTCACGACCTTTAACGGATACATCCGTCATAGTGCCTTGGTACTTAAAGACCCATGACGGATATATCCGTCATGACGAAATCGCGGCCCCGGAGCCCCTGTGACCGCGATCGGTTTACAAAAACTGTAGATTCGGGAAGGAGAGGACCTGTACCTGACCTCAGGAGGCGTGGTGTCTCCTCCCCAGACCTACGGAGGCTGTGATTGGCTGACGAACACAGCCTAGCCAATCACAGCCAGTGTAATGTTTCAGCCAGTGTAATGTTTTAGCCATTGAAAATGGCTGAAACATTGAAATCCAGATATGATCAATGCATCTATAGCACTGATCATTGGCTGGCGCTGGGTGACCTTTGCTGCACCCTCCCCCATCTCTGATTGGAGAGATCGGCCTTGTGACTGATCTCTCCAATCACCGTGTATCTGGGGCCGGTGATCTGTAGGTGATCGCTCTCCTCAGCTTCTCCATCCGTGGAAGCTGAGGAGAACGATCCCTGCGGGTGACCATCGGTAAGTCACTGCCCCCCCGATCCATCGCTGTCCCCGATCATCTGCCGCTGCAGCCACTGCCCCAGATCATCCGCCGCCCTCCATCTTCTGCGGCCCTGCACCTCCATCTGCTGCGCCCCTGCACCTCCATCTGCTGCGCCCCTGCACCTCCATCTGCTGCGCCCCTGCACCTCCATCTGCGGCCCTCCTGCATCGCCGCTGCTTTGCTTCTGCTGCCCCTTTGCATCAGCCACTGCCCCCCTGCATCTTCCGCCACCCCCCCTGCATCTGCTGCTGCCGTCCCCCAATCAGCCACTGCCCCCCTGCATCTGCCGCCGCCCTCCCCCATCAGCCACTGCCCCTCTGCATTTGCCGCCGCTGTCCCCCATCAGCCACTTCCCCCCTGCATCAGCCACTTCCCCCCTGCATCAGCCACAGCCCCCCTGCATCTGCCGCCCCCCTGCATCAGCTACTGCTCCCCTGCATCATCCACAGCCCCCCTGCATCTGCCGCCCCCCTGCATCAGCTACTGCCCCCCTGCATCTGCCACTGCCCTCCCCATCTGCCACCGTCCTCCCCCATCAGCTGCTGCGCCCCTGCATCTGCCACCGCACTCCCCCATCAGCCCCTGCATCTGCCACCACACTCCCCCATCAGCCGCTGTGCCCCTCCCCTATCTGCTGCCCGCACTCTCCCATCCTCTTCATCTGCTGCCCCCTCTCCCACCTCTCCCCCTCTCTGATCTGCTGCTTCCTCCATCTGCTGCGATCCTGCTACCTAGATCCATCCTGTAAGGTAGCTATCCCCAATTTCACCTCCCACTCCCCTTCCACCCTCCCCCCATCCTCTGCTGCTCCTGCATCCGTAGCGCCCTCTTCCATCCTCCGCCGCTCCTCCATCCGCTGCACCCTCTCCCATCCTCCGTTGCGCCCTCTCCAAACTTTCGCTGCTCCTCCTTCTGCCGCACTCTCTCCCATCCTCCGCCGCTCCTCCATCCACTATGCCCTCTCCCATCTTCCGCCGGTCCTCCATCCGCCGCGCCTTCTCCCATCCTCCGCCACTCCTCCATACACCTTGCCCTCTCCCATCCTCCATCCATTTTTTTTCCATCCCACCTAGTCCCCCCCCCCCTTTTTGCAGCATGTGCGTGCATCCTGATTTTTTTTCTGTAAAGTAAGAAAGAAATACAAATAAACTTAGTTTAGGGCCAGTAAAATGATACTGTAGTAATCGTCAATAGTATTTTTTACTGAATATTGTAAGGGTCAACCCAGTGCCACACGTGAGAGCGATGCACGAGTCTCACATCGCATCATCCGGCACGGTCGCTCTCTTCCAGACAGGAGTGTGCAACTGTGCCGGATGATGCGACGTGAGAGTCGTGAAGCTCTCACGTGTGGCACCAGTTGCAGGTGCTCCTTTTTTTTTTTAACTGACGTCCGTATTTTTTATTTCACCAAACCAATATTTTTTTGTATGGGGGGTGGGTCTAGTTTCAAAAATGGGGTCACATGTGGGGGAGCTCCACTGTTTTGGCACATCAGGGGGATCTCCAAACGCAACATGGTTCAGCTAACGATTCCAGCTAATTTTCCATTTAAAAAGTCAAATGATGCTCCTCCCCTTTGGAGCTCTGCCGTGCGCCCAAACAGTGGTTTTTTGCCACATATGAGGTATCAGCGTACTCAGGACATATTGCCCAACAAATTTTGTGGTCTATTTTATCCTGTTACCCCTGTAAAAATTAAAACAATTGAGCCTAAAATAACATTTTTGTGGCAAAAAAGGTACTTTTTTGTTTTTATGGCTCAATGTATGAAGCACGTGAGGGTTCAAAGTGCTCATTACCCATCTAGATTTATGCCATGGGGGGGTTTAGTTTCCAAAATGGGGTCACATGTGGGGGAGCTCCATTGTTTAGGCACCTCAGGGGGCCTCCAAACGCAACATGGCATCCGCTAATAATTCCAACCAATTTTGCTGTGAAATGGCCCTCCTTCTGTTCTGAGCATTGCCGTGTGCCCAAACAATTACTTTCCATCACATATGAAGTATTTATGTACTCAGAAGAAATTGCACAATACATTTCATGGTGCATTTTCTCCTGATACCCTTGTGGGAAAAAAAAGCTACCTGGTTAAAATAATTTTATGGTAAAAAAAAATAAAATATTTTCAGGGCTGAACATTAAAAACTTTTGTGAACCCTCCAGGTGTTTAAAAAGTTCACTAAACATCTAGATAAATTCCATGAGGGGTCTAGTTTCCAAAATGAGGTCACTTGTGGGGGAGCTCTATGGTTTAGGCACCTCAGGGGGTCTCCAAACACAACATGGCATCCGCTAACTATTCCAGACAATTTTGCGTTTGAAAAGTCAAATGACGCTTCTTGCCTTCTGAGCCCTGCTGTGCGCCCAAACATTTGATTTCCACCACATATGAGGTATCTGTGTACTCAGGAGATAATGCACAATACATTTTATGGTGCAAGTTTTCCTGATACCCTGGTGAAAAAAAAGCTACCTGGTTGAAGTAACAATTTCGTGGTAAAATTTTTTTTTTATTTTCACGGCTAAAGTTCTTAACTTTTGTGAAGCCCCCAGAGGATCAAAGTGCTCACTAAACATCTAAATAAATTCCATGAGTGGTCTAATTTCCAAAATGGGGTCACTTGTGGGAGAGCTCTATTGTTTAAGCACCTCAGTGGGTCTCCAAACGTAAGGCTATGTGCGCACAGTGCGTTTTTCGCGGAGTTTTTGCACGTTTTTCGGGTGCGTTTTTGGCCTCAAAACTGCAGGACTTTGCTTCCCCAGCAAAGTCTATGAGTTTTTATTTTTGCTGTCCGCACACATCTGTTTTTTTTACCTGCGTTTTTGAGTTAAAAAAAAATAATGGACATGTCAGTTCTTTCCTGCGTTTTTCTGCGTTTTCCGCCCATGCAATGCATTTGAAAAACGCAGCAAAACGCAGAGATCAAAAACCCAGCAAAACGCAGCCAAGAACGCACCAAATCGCGGCAAAAACGCGTGCTTTTTTTATGCGTTTTTTCGACGCAGGTGCGTTTTTGTGCGTTTTTAGCGGCCAAAAACGCACAAAAACGCAGCATCAAAAAGACGCAGTGTGCGCACATAGCCTAACATTGCATCCGCTAATTATTCCAGACAATTTTGCTTTAAAAAATTTAAATGATGCTCTTTCCCTTCCGAGTCCTGCCGTGCACCCAAACAATTGATTTCCACCACATATGAGATATCGGTGTACTCAGGAGAAATTGCACAATTAATTTTATGGTGCATTTTTTCTTGATACCCTTGTGAAAATGCTAAATTTTATGGCTAAAGTAACTTATTTGTGTAAAAAAGTAAAATTTTCATTTTTTCCTTCCACATTGCTTTGGTTGCTGTGAAGCTCCAAAAGGGTTAATAAACTTCTTGGATGTAGTTTTGACCAGTGTGAGAGGTGCAGCTTTTAGAATGGGGTCACTGTTGGATATTTTCTGTCATCTAGGCCTCTCAAAATCACTCCAAGTAATGTGGTACTTAAAAATTTTTTTTTGTAAATTTTGTTGGAAAAATGAAAACTTGCTGATGAACTTTGAACCCTTCTAACTTCCTAACGAAAAAAAATTTTGTTTCAAAAATTGCACTGGTGTAAAGTAGACAAGTGGGAAATATTATTTAGTAACTATTTTGTGTGACATAGCTCTCAGACTTATGGGCATAAAATTTAAAATTTTGAAAATTGCGAAATTTTCAAACTTTTCGCCAAATTTCCAAAATTTTCACAAACGCAAAACATATCGTCCTAAATTTACCACTGATATGAAGTACAATATGTCACGAAAAAACAATGTCAGAATCGCCAGCATCCATTGAAGTATTCCAGAGTTATAACCTCAGATAGTGACACTGACACTTTTAACCAAGTGACACTGGTCAAAATTGCAAAAAATGGCCTGGTCTTTAAGGTGAAAACATGCTGGGGGCTGAAGGGGTTAATGGCAAGGTCTACCACCAGCTCAGGGGCACCGCAATGGGGAGTCCTCTATACCATCTTCTAATACCCTTCTACCAAGTGTGCACTCACACACTACACGCACATTGTGTGTTTGTTTGTATGATTGAAATATTTGGTTTTAATCAATTATTAATAAATATTATTTTAATGGGTATAATTTTGCTAATTCGTCTGAGTCATTAGTGTAGGTCTCAGATGTGAATGGGGAGCAGGTTTGTTAAATTTGGTATTATCGCTCACACACACACTCTCATGCTGGTCACTGGAAGTTCAACATGACACCTCATGGCAAAGAATTCTCTGAGGATCTAGGCTATAAGAAGATTAAGGGTATGTGCGCACGTTGCGTACTAGCCCAGCACCGTAAAAGGTGCGCTTCAGAGCGCAGCTGAAAAGCTCCGTTCTGAAGCGCATGGTGCCGGCGAGAACGTGCGCTCTGCCTGCAGCTCCTCCCATAGACAGAGCAGGAGCTGCCGGCAAAGCGCACGGAAGAAGTGACATGTCACTTCTTTTTGCGCAGCGTGCGCTCTAAAACGCCACGTGCGCACGGCCCCTGCACAATCTCCATAGACTGTGCAGGGGACGCAGGACGCATGCAGTTACGCTGCGCTACAAAGCGCAGCGTAACTGCATGAATTTACGCAACGTGCGCACATAGCCTTATACCCTGAAACTGCACTGCAGCACTGTGACCAAGACCATACAGCAGTTTAACAAGATAAGTTCAACTCAGAACAGGGCTTGTCATGGGCAACCAAAGAAGTTGGGTGCAAATGCTCAGTGTCATATCCTGATATTTTCTTTTCAAAATAGATATATATGTGCTGACAGCATTGCTGTAGAGGTTAAAAGGGGTGAGGAGTCAGCCTGTCAGTTCTCAGACCCCTGCCCCTGCATTAAATTGGTCTGCATGGCTGTTTTCCCAGAAAGAAGCCTCTTCTAAAGATGATGCACAAGAAAGCCCACAAACAGTTTGTTAACACTAGAAGTCCCAGGAATTTCAAGCTCCATAGGATTCCAATGGTAGAAATGTCAAATGACCCCTCTCTGGGACTTCTAGTGTTAATGTCAATCAGACTAAAGAAATGGATTATTGGAACCATGTCCTGTGGTCTGATAAGACCAGATTCAACTTATTTGATTCAGATGGTGTCAAGCATTTGTGGTGGCAACCAGATGAAGAGTACAAAGTGTGTATTTCCTACAGTCAAGCATGGTGGTGGGAGTGTCATGTTTTGGGCCTGCACGAGTGCTGCTGGCTATGGAGAGCTACAGTTCATTGAGAGAACCATGATTAGCAACATGTACTGTGACATACTGAAGCAGTGCATGACTCACTCCCTTCTATTTCCGACATAAGAGTGACCCCGAACACATCTCTAAGACGACCACTGCCTTGCTAAAGAAACTAATGGTAAAGTTGCTGGACTGGGCAAGCATATCTGCAGACCTAACCATTATTGAGCATCTTTGGGGCCTCCTCAAATGGAAGGTGGAGGAGCGGAGGGTCTGTAACATCCACCAGCTCCATGATATCATCATGGAGGAGTGGAAGAGGATCTAGTGGCTCCTCAGAAGATCTAGTGATTGCCATGCCCAAGAGCATTAAAGCAGTGCTTGACTATAATGTTGGCCACACAAAATATTGACACTTTGGGCACAATTTGTCCATTTTCACTTAGCGGTGTACTCACGTTTGTTGCCAGCGCTTTAGGCATTTTTGACTGTTGAGTTATTTAGAGGGCACACCAAATATAAATTGCTATACAAGCTGTACAATGACTACATTAAATTATACCAAACTGTCAAACCTTAAATATTGTCCCATAAAAATATTTAATCAATATTTATAACAATGTGAGTGGTGTACTCACTTTTTGATACTGTAGGCACAGGAGATTATTAATAGTTGTATAAATTGCTGTACATATAGGTATCTGGAAATTTCTATCAGAGTGTTGAATAAGTGTTGTAAATTATCAGGTGGTATAGTGGGGAATTGCTGTTATGTGTCACTGAGGCATCTTGCCTCTTTAACCCCTTCACCACTTGCCGATTTTCTGTTTTTCTTTGTTTTTTTTGCTCCCCTTCTTCCTTGCGCCGTAACTTTTTTATTTTTCTGTCAATCTTGCCATATGAGGGCATGTTTTTTGTGGGACAAGTTGTACTTTTAAATGAAACCATACTTTTTACCATATAGTGAACTGGAAAACGGCAAAAAACATTCCAGGAGCGGAAAAATTTCAAAAAAAGTGCGATTGCATGATTGTTTTTGGGATATTTTATTCTCCGTGTTCACTATATGGTAAAACTGATGCATCAGTTCGGTACGAGTTCGTAGGCACTATACATGTGTAGCTAACTTTTATCTAAGTGGTTAAAAAAATTCAGAAGTTTGTCCAAAAAAGTGGTACTTTTTGCGCCATTTCCGTGACCCATAGCGTTTTCATATTTCGTGCTCTATGGCTCAGTGATAGCTTATTTTGTGCGTCTTAAGCTGACGTTTTTAATAATACCATTTTTGTGCAGATACTACGTTTTGATCACCTGTTATTGCATTTTGTGCAAAATTTGCAGTGACGAAAAAAACTTTTTTTTTTGCTGCTACCCCATTTGTTATAGAACAGGCATTTCTGAAAGCGGCAATATCAAATGTGTGTATATTTTTTATTTTTTTAACCCTTTAATTTTCAATACGGCGCATGGGGGGTGATTTGAATTGTTTAGGGGTTTTTTTTATTTTTTTTTAAACTTTTTTTTTTATTTTACTAGCCTCCCTAGGGGACTATAAGGATCAGCAGTCTGATCGCTCATTCATTTCTGGTGATCAACCTCTTGTTACTGGCAGCACTCGGCTGGGTGAAACAGGAAATGAGTCATGTGAGCTACAGGAGTCATCACATGACCCTGTGCTACCATGGCAACTATCGGCTCACAGTGATCACGTCACAGCTCCGCCAATGGGGCTGGGTGAGTAAAGATTTACCGCGGCGAGGATTTAAAATCGCACTGTCACATTTTGACAGGGCGATTTAAGGGGTTAATAGTGGATCCACCCATGCCTGTTAGGCACACATGTCAGCTGTTCAAATCAGCTAACATGTGCACGAATTGCCGCCGACTGCCTGCAGCAGCTGCCGGTGATTACAACTATATGGTTTAGGACGTACCGTTACGGTTGGCAGTCGTTAAGGGAGTAATAAAAGTTACTGATAAAAATGTTGACATTTTAATTTATTTGGCTGTAGTTTGGATCCAGGAAGCATGAGTGACTGAAGAGTCAGGGTAAGATAGTCACAGGTGTACCTATATGACCAGAAGCAGTTCAGTTGAAACATTAAGAGCAAAACTGCCAGAAAGCTGTGTGTCACTTTGGGAATGTTAGGTATTAAAGGGGTGGTCCTAAAAACAAATTAATTTTCATCCTAAATACTACCTATTTAATGCCATAATCTAATCTATTTTCTAATATATTTTAAATACAAAAGCCCTGATCATTGCCTCAGTAGGCTATCTATCCTACTAATATTTTTATCACTTCATTTGTTGATACAGGTAAAATATATATTTGTACCGTGTTAGCCAGTAGAGATATACCATGCCTGATGAAGAGACCTGAGTAGTCTCGAAAGCCTGCTATTATTACCATCTTTTCAGTTAGCCATTAAAAGGTATCAACTACTGAGGACTCTCAGTTCTTTTTTCATTTGTTGATGCATGCTGGGATACTCTGACAAAATGTCATCAGGGTACAGAGGCTTGGGTCACTGCCGCAACTTCTGCCCCCTCCGTGAAATGAAGCATCACTAGTGACGCCTGTTTCCAGGGTTGGGCTAATTACTGCTCTACAGTGCATGCGTTGGTTGTCATTTCTGATGGATGATCAGTAGATTTTTGTCACTGTGCACAGCTCTGATCAGAATTAACAAACGAGTAGGAGAGTGCTCTTATACCCTAGTTTTCAGGACTCAATGTGGTGACCTCTTGCTGCATGGTCAGTTTCCTTCACAGCTGAGCCACAGCCTGGTCGGTCTCTGATGGTTCTCTTATCTTTGCTTTTCTTCACTTGCTTGTTTTAATTTTCCTATTTTGTCTCTGTCCTATCACATCTTGGGTTGAGATATTTATACTCACCTTACACCAGCCTTCATTGCTAGCTTTATTTCTAGGTTGATTCCAGCCATGAAACTAAGGTACTTTACCTGTTAAACAAAGACCAGTTGTGTTACTGCTCTGTGTTTGCTCATTTACCTTCCCAACACCTTTACTCTTTCCTCAGTTAGTTTTCCATGCTTTATTATACTCCTTTTTTCACCTCTGTGCATGTGCTTTAAGTTTCCTCACCTTAGATCCTCGTACCTCTGCACGCTATCCCTTTCTTGGTCAGTTGTGCATAACAGCCTCCCTTCTGGTTCCCTCAGAAGTGTGAGAATCCTCACGATGGCCGTTCAGCTAGCCAGGTTGGCGTTTTTAGTTGTGCGGCTAGGGATCATCTAGTCTGTACAGGAACCAGTAGGGTATGGATGCGGCTGTTGTGTTGTAGACTTTATTTCTCCCTTTACCTGTATTTAAGTTAGGTTATATGCATAACATTATAGCCAGCCCATTAAAGTGTGCTAGGGCATTATGAATCCTGTAAATGCTGTGTCCATCAAACTACAAGCCTTGTCCCAGGTTGTGGCGGATATCAAGCTCCAGCAGCAGCATGCATGTTCTGCCACTACAAAGGATTCAGTCTCTATGAGCACCACATTAGAACCCATGATAAAATTGACGGACTGCCTCCATGGGGATAAAAGTAAGTTTACAATTAAGTTTAGGTATGAAGTCTGACATGTAGAGAGAAGAGGTGCACTCACCCGGTAAAGGTAAAAATTGGTCCTTTATTTCACATAAATCACACGAGGCGGAGAGACGATGCGGGGAGCCAGGATGACAACTGCCGTTTCACGCGTAGAGTAGTGCTTCTAAGGGTCAACTGGTGTAGAGTGCCCCTCTTCTCTCTACATGTCTGACTTCGTACCTACTACTCTATTTTTGGTTGGCATCCTCGGCTTGTTTGGTCTCAGCTCTCCTTCCCAGTCAATGGCTATTGCTGATTAAATAGCTCTCATTGGAGTCAGTGGTGCTGGACCATCTGCCTGCTGTGCTATTGTTTCTACCTTGAGTTTAATTGATCATGACTTCACTGCAGATTGTGGTTTATGATTCTTCAACTCTCAATTTACCCATTCAAGTTTCTGCTATGGATAACTCTACTTTTTCACAAAGTCACATTACTATAAAGGTCGAGAATGTATATAACCATTGTATGTATGTATGTAACCATTTGTATGTAACTAACAAATAGAACCATATGTATGCAACCATTTAATTTATGGTTCTACCTTATCTACCTTCAAAGGTAGTGCTGGGACTGAAATGGTTATTTAAACACAATCCTCAATTGGGAGATCTAAGAAGTTAGGTCTTGGGGTAGCTCCTGCTTTTCTAGGTACCTCTCGAGATCCTCGGCTCCCGTAATCTTGTCTCCCCAAATGTAAGAATATTAAGGTTGATGTTTTATTTCACAGCATTGTCCCAGAATTGAGGGACAAAGAACCAGTCAATGTTCCTGGTGAAAAGGTGGTGCTGTGTGCGCTGAGGGCTGATCTCAGCCAGCGCATTCAGAATCCTATAAACAAACTCTTTGTACTGCTCTCTTTGCAAGTTGATCTGCTTAAAGAAATGATTGGTTCTGTTTTAGCGTGTTATTCAGATTTTTCTGCCATGTGGAGGTCTCTTTCTAGATGTTTTTGGTGGCGGAATGCTTGTAAGTATATTGAAGAGTGTCCATAATCGTAGAATCTGTGCCAGGGCTAAGCCCTCTCTTTGGGTCCCAGCTGGTTTACTCTCGCTTGGTGAGATTCCGTCACGACACAGTCCTCATGTGACCATGGAGTTTTTCACTGGTCTGCCTAACTCGGAGTAGGAGAGACTGTCAGATTATTATTCCGCTACTCCTATGTTCTCATGTTTTTAATATTTTTCAATAAATGTTTTTTAGTTTTTGCATACTCGTTAGACCTTCCTTTTCTTTTTGATAATTCTCTGTGACAGCTATCATTCAACTCCCTTTGGCATGGAAGATCAAAAACTGTTTTCATTTTTCCCTTTTGAAAAGAATTGCGTAGACACTTGGTCCTCGAAATGTAATTAAGCTGGATTTGTAGGCAGATCAAGAGTATGGGGTGCTTCACACACAGCGAGCTCGCTGCCGAGATCGCTGCTGAGTCACGCTTTTTGTGACGCAGCAGTGACCTCATTAGCGATCTCGCTGTGTGTGACAATGAGCAGCGATCTGGCCCCTGCTGCGAGATCGCTGCTCGTTGCACACAGCCCTGGTTCGTTTTCTTCAAAGGCGCTCTCCCACTGTGACACACAGATCGCTGTGTGTGACAGCGAGAGAGCGACAAATGAAGCGAGCAGGGAGCAGGAGCCGGCGTCTGACAGCTGAGGTAAGCTTGTAACCAAGATAAACATCGGGTAACCAAGGTGGTTACCCGATATTTACCTTAGTTACCAGCCTCTGCAGCTCTCACGCTGCCTGTGCTGCCGGCTCCGGCTCTCTGCACATGTAGCTGCTGTACACATCGGGTTAATTAACCCGATGTGTACAGCAGCTAGGAGAGCAAGGAGCCAGCGCTCAGTGTGCGCGGCTCCCTGCTCCCTGCACACACAGCTAAGCGGTGTGCGCTGGTAACTAATGTAAACATCGGGTAACCATACCCGATGTTTACCTTAGTTACCAGTCTCCGCAGCTTCCAGACCGCGGCTCCGTGCAAGCGCAGCGTCGCTTGCACGTCGCTGCTGGCTGGGGGCTGTTCACTGGTCGCTGGTGAGATCTGCCTGTTTGACAGCTCACCAGCGACCATGTAGCGATGCAGCAGCGATCCTGACCAGGTCAGATCGCTGGTCGGATCGCTGCTGCATCGCTAAGTGTGAAGGTACCCTATGAGTTGGAGTGAGTGCTGAGTTACAGACAGATCAGGCGTTGTTTACAGTCTTGTCAAGTGGAAGGATTATGGTCCTAAAGTTAAATCCTTGGTTGATTCAGGGAACCTTCACGTGGATCACCTGATGAGCCAGTTCCATCAATGTCAGATGGTGGAGGCTACTGAGGGTCCAGTGGTTCTTTGTATACAGAGGTGTTGTCAAGCCTCAGTTTCGAGACTTGATCTGGTGACCTCTTGCTGTGTTGTCAGTTTCCTTCCCTGCTGAGCTACAGCCTTGTTACTCTATCCAACTGCTGATGGTTCTCTTATCTTTGCTTTTATTCCCTTGCTTTGCTGCTTGTCGGGTGTTTCTCACTTTCCTATTTTGTCTCGGTCCTATCACAGCTTGGGTGGGGCTATTTATACTCACCTTGCACTAGCCTTCATTGTTGGCTATATTTGTAGGTAGATTACACCTAATGAGCTTCAGCCCTGCAACTAAGGGATTTTGTCTGCTAAGCAGATACCAGTTATGTTACTGCTCTGTTTGCTCATTTACCTTCCCAACACCTTTTCTCTGTCTTCAGGTTGCTGGGAATTTTCCCTTGCTTTCATTTATTATTCCCCTTGTTCTCCCCTTTTGCACAAACTTTATTTCCTCACCTTAGCTTCCCACTCCTTTTCTTGGTTAGTTGTGTGTAGCGGCCTCTCCTCTGGTTCCTTAGGAGGTGTGAGAAACCGCTCGATGGCCTTTCAGATAGCCAGGTCCGAGTTGGTGGTTTTAGCTGTCTGGCTAGGATTCTTCTACTGTGTTCAGGAATGAGTAGAGTGTGGGTGTGGTTGCTGTGTTGTAGACTTTATTTCTCAATTTACCATGTTTAAGTTAGGTATGTGCAAACAAGTGCACTGTCAGTGCGTATTGTAAGAATATTAGGTGTGCAGAGACCAGTGCCAACCCTGCATCACCTTGACATCACTTCTGGGGGCAGTGCTCATCTCTACATGCTGGGTATTTGTAGGCTATGTTCCCACGATGAGCTTTTGGTGAGTTTTAACAACGCATATTTTTTCTGTTTTAAAAATGTAGTCTTATAGTTCCATCAAAGTGCATGATATTTATAGAAATGCTCACTGTGCTTCTTTTTTACTCTTTGTAAACTGATCTATAGCGCCTGTTTCAAATCCACAGCATGTCATTCTCTCTTGCTGGTACGCAATGGAAACTCATCAGAAATGCATGTAATCCACACCAAAGTATATTAATATTAAAAACGTTTTGTCATAGCCAAATACTAGGAAGCATCAAAAACAAATTGGCTATATTTAAAGCATAACACAACAAAAAGAGAAAAAATATGCAGCCTCAAAAACTGCATGCTAAAAAACAAGTCATTTAATTTAAATAATACTTGCAGAAATGGCTCAGAAACTCTGCAACATCAAAAACTCACCAGAACCTCAATTGACAACAAGCCTAGCCCCTGAAACAATGATCACTGATGATGCATTTTTTTCAGCAACGGGCAGAGACTGATGACGCTTCATTTCAGTATCCCAACATGCACTGTGATTCGCAAATGAAGCATCATCAATAAAGGAAGTAAATAAAATAATGCAGTTAGTGTAGTGAAGGAATGGTGGGGACTTTTTAATTAAAATTTATTAGAATAGAAATGACCATGGCCTTAAATAGAAGAAAATTACTTGTATTTCGGACCACCTCTTTAAGTGATCGAAGGCACTTGTAGAAAGACTCTTCTTGGATATGAAAAAAGTTGGTGAGAAGCACTGATGTTGAATTCCAGTGTTCAAATCTGACATTCAAGGTGTTGTATAGCATGAATTTGTTTTATTTATTTTTTTTAGACATGGACTAACAATTGGAGGAATACTTAAGGCCCCGTCACACTAAGCAACATCGCTAGCAACATCGCTGCTAACGAACAACTTTTGTGACATTGCTAGCGATGTTGCTGTGTGTGACATCCAGCAACAACCTGGCCCCTGCTGTGAGGTCATTGGTTGTTGCTGAATGTCCTGGGCCATTTTTTAGTTGTTGCTGTCCCGCTGTGAAGCACAGATCGCTGTGTGTGACAGCGAGACAGCAACAACTAAATGTGCAGGCAGCAGGAGCCGGCTTCTGCGGAGGCTGGTAACCAATGTAAACATCGGGTAACCAAGAAGCCCTGTCCTTGGTTACCCGATATTTACCTGCGTTACCAGCCTCCGCCGCTCTCACTGTCAGTGCCGGCTCCTGCTCTGTGCACATGTAGCTGCAGGACACATCGGGTTAATTAACCCGATGTGTGCTGTAGCTAGGAAAGCAGGGAGCCAGCGCTAAGCATTGTGCGCTGCTCCCTGCTCTTTGCACATGTAGCTACAGCACACATCGGGTAATTAACCCGATGTGTGCTGTAACTAGGAGAGCAGGGAGCCAGCGCTAAGCGGTGTGCGCTGCTCCCTGCTCTGTGCACATGTAGCTGCAGCACACATCGGGTAATTAACCCGATGTGTGCTGTAACTAGGAGAGCAGGGAGCCAGCGCTCAGTGTGCGCTGCTCTCTGCACGTGTAGCTGCGTGAGCTGGTAACCAAGGTAAATATCGGGTTGGTTACCCGATATTTACCTTAGTTACCAAGCGCAGCATCTTCCACGCAGCGCTGGGGGCTGGTCACTGGTTGCTGGTGAGCTCACCAGCAACTCGTGTAGCGATCCCTGCCAGGTCAAGTTGCTGGTGGGATCGCTGGAGCGTCGCAGTGTGACAGCTCACCAGCAACCTCCTAGCAACTTACCAGCGATCCCTATTGTTGTTGGGATCGCTGGTAAGTTGCTTAGTGTGACTGGACCTTTACCCTTGTCACCAATGTGGAGCCAAATCAGGACTCTTCACAAGTTGGCACTGGCCTCAAAAGCAATGACTGCACTGTCTGAATGTCAGTCATATATCTGAAGCCATGTGTCATTGGATGTTTTTCTGCAGTCATTCGTAGATTTCAGTGGTCTTGTGACATCTTGATAGCACAGTCATTGCCGCTGGAGCCAGTGCAGAACAATCAGAGCAGCCTTTACTGAATCCACGGAGAGTGAAAAGAGGTGAAATGCCTCCATTTGCAAATGCCTTAAAAAATTTGAAAAACCTCTATAAGGACTTATCATTTCTCATTTGCTGTTGAAGTAAGTTTTTGTAGGTTACTGTTTTCTTTTGGATTTGTGCAATAAACCCTGGACATTTGAACTTTTACTGCCAGCGTGTTTGCTTGGCTAACTAGAGGGTCCCGTTTCACAGTATCTATAAAAATAGACTTAGAAATGTGTAGCATTAAATAGATGTCAAACAATGTCAGATTCAGTCGTGTACAGATTGAAACATTAGTATAAGCAATTCATACCATGTATATAGAAACATGTCAGCCTGTAACTAGTCTAGTAACCAGATAATACAGGCGGTAGTTCACCATCAATTACAAAGCACACCTATCTAATATCACATATATTAGGTAGAATTTTCTGATCATACTGAAGCATCTCTGTAAACTCAGTTTGTATGTTACAATAAATGCGCTGTCAATACTCTGTGATATGATCTATCTAATACAAGTGCATCTCAATAAATTAAAATATTATCAAAAAGTTAATTTTTCAGTTATATAATACAAAAAGAGAAACACATTATATAAAGTAAGTCATTACAAAGAGCGTTATCTATTTCAAGTGTTTATTTCTGTTAATGTTGATGATTATGGCTTACAGCCAATGAAAACCCAAAGGTCATCATTATCTCAGAAAATTAGAATAATTACCACAAAACACCTGCAAAGGCTTCCTAAGCGTTTAAAATAGTCCCTTAGTCTGGTTCAGTAGGCTACACAATCATGGGGAAGACTGCTGACTTGACAGATGCCCAGAAGGCAGTCATTAACACACTCCAAAAGGAGGGTAAGTCACAAAAAGTCATTGCTAAAGAAGCTGGCTGTTCACAGAGTGCTGTTTCCAAGCATATTAATGTACAGTTCAGTGGAAGGAAAAAGTGTGGTAGAAAATGGTGCAAAAGCAACCAGGATAACCGCAGCCTTGATAAGATTGTTAAGAAAAGGCCATTCAAAAATGTGTGGGAGATTCCCAAGGAGTGAACTGCTACTGGAATCAGTGCTTCAAGAGCCACCATACACAGACGTATCCAGGACATGGGCTACAACTGTTGCATTCCTTGTATGAAGCAATTCAAGACCAATAGACAACACCAGAAGGGTTTCACCTGGGCCAAGGCGAAAAATAACTGGACTATTGCTCAGTAGTCCAAGGTGTTGTTTTCAGATGAAAGTAAATTTTGTATTTCATTTGGAAATCGAGCTCCCAGAGTCTGGAGGAAGAGTGGAGAGACGCACAATCCGAACTGCTTGAGGTCATGTGAAGTTTCCACAAGAAGTTATGGTTTGGGAAGCCATGTCATCTTCTGGTATAGATCCACTTTGTTTTATCAAGACCAAAGTCAGTACAGCCATCTACCAGGAAATTTTAGATCACTTCATGCTTCCCTCTGCCGACAAGCTTTATGGAGATGGAAATTTCATTTTCCAGCAGGACTTGGCACCTGTCCACACTGCCAAAAGTTCCAATATCTGGTTTAAAAACTACAGTATCACTGTGTTTTATTGACCAGCAAACTCGCCTGCCCTAAACCCCATGGAGAATCTATGGGGTTGTGTCAAGAAGAAAATGAGAGACACCAGACCCAACAATGCAGACAAGCTGAAGGCTGCTATCAAACCAACCTGGGCTTCCATAGCATCTCAACAGCGCCACAGGCTGATCGCCTCCATGCCACACCGCATAAGGTCCCCTGTATTTTGATACCCGGTGCAGATAAAGCGGACAGCTGGTGATTGCAGACCCCAGCTGTGAGTGTTATCTTGCCTGTGTATCAAAATTCGAGAGACCCCATGTTGCTTTTTTTTTAATTTATTTAAATAGTTTTAAAAATCGGCATGCAGTCATCTCCAATTTTGATACCCAGCCAAGATAAAGCAGACAGCTAGGGACTGGAATTCTCAGGCTGAGGAGGCCCAAGGTTATTGTGCCCTCCCTAGCCTAAAAATAGCCCACAGTCGGGCCAGAATTGGTGCATCTAGCGCTTACCTGGATCATCCCGATTGCCCTGGTGCAGGGGCAATCGGGGTAATATAAGGGATTAATGATAGCTGTAATTTGTAAAAATATAACAGCTGCCACGATGCCTTGGATTATAGTAATGGCGAGTGGTCTATGAGTGGGATTTTTTTTTAAGTAAAGGATTTTTCTCTTTATTTATTTCTTTTTACTTACACAATTACCGTATTTTTCCGACTATAAGACGCACCGGACTATAAGACGCACCCTGGTTTTAGAGGAGGAAAATGGGAAAATAAAACATTAAGCAAAAAATGTGGTCATGACACACTGTTATGGGGCGAGGATCTGCTGCTGACACTGTTATGGGGGTAATGTCCCCAAATTCTCTACTAAGGTACCCCATCCTGGTAATGATCCTCCTGCCTTGTATATGATCCTGCTATAAACCCCCATCCAGCCTGTTCACATACCCCCCCCATCCAGCCTGTTCGCATACCCCCCATCCAGCCTGTTCGCATACCCCCCCATCCAGCCTGTTCGCATACCCCCCCCATCCAGCCTGTTCGCATACCCCCCCATCCAGCCTGTTCGCATACCCCCCCATCCAGCCTGTTCGCATACCCCCCCCATCCAGCCTGTTCGCATACCCCCCCATCCAGCCTGTTCGCATACCCCCCCATCCAGCCTGTTCGCATACCCCCCCATCCAGCCTGTTCGCATACCCCCCCCATCCAGCCTGTTCGCATACCCCCCATCCAGCCTGTTCGCATACCCCCCCATCCAGCCTGTTCGCATACCCCCCCATCCAGCCTGTTCGCATACCCCCCCATCCAGCCTGTTCGCATACCCCCCCATCCAGCCTGTTCGCATACCCCCCCATCCAGTCTGTTCGCATACCCCCCCCATCCAGCCTGTTCGCATACCCCCCCATCCAGCCTGTTCGCATACCCCCCCATCCAGCCTGTTCGCATACCCCCCCATCCAGCCTGTTCGCATACCCCCCCATCCAGCCTGTTCACATACCCCCCCATCCAGCCTGTTCACATACCCCCCCATCCAGCCTGTTCACATACCCCCCCCATCCAGCCTGTTCACATACCCCCCCCATCCAGCCTGTTCACATACCCCCCCATCCAGCCTGTTCACATACCCCCCCATCCAGCCTGTTCACATACCCCCCCCATCCAGCCTGTTCACATACCCCCCCATCCAGCCTGTTCACATACCCCCCCATCCAGCCTGTTCACATACCCCCCCATCCAGCCTGTTCACATACCCCCCCATCCAGCCTGTTCACATACCCCCCCCATCCAGCCTGTTCACATACCCCCCCATCCAGCCTGTTCACATACCCCCCCCCCCCATCCAGCCTGTTCACATACCCCCCCCCCCCATCCAGCCTGTTCACATACCCCCCCCCCCCATCCAGCCTGTTCACATACCCCCCCCCATCCAGCCTGTTCACATACCCCCCCATCCAGCCTGTTCACATACCCCCCCCCATCCAGCCTGTTCACATACCCCCCCCATCCAGCCTGTTCACATACCCCCCCATCCAGCCTGTTCACATACCCCCCCCCATCCAGCCTGTTCACATACCCCCCCCATCCAGCCTGTTCACATACCCCCCCCCATCCAGCCTGTTCACATACCCCCCCCCCATCCAGCCTGTTCACATACCCCCCCCCATCCAGCCTGTTCACATACCCCCCCCATCCAGCCTGTTCACATACCCCCCCCCATCCAGCCTGTTCACATACCCCCCCCCATCCAGCCTGTTCACATACCCCCCCCCATCCAGCCTGTTCACATACCCCCCCCCATCCAGCCTGTTCACATACCCCCCCATCCAGCCTGTTCACATACCCCCCCCCATCCAGTCTGTTCACATACCCCCCCCATCCAGCCTGTTCACATACCCCCCCCCATCCAGCCTGTTCACATACCCCCCCCCATCCAGCCTGTTCACATACCCCCCCCCCCATCCAGCCTGTTCACATACCCCCCCCCATCCAGCCTGTTCACATACCCCCCCCATCCAGCCTGTTCACATACCCCCCCCATCCAGCCTGTTCACATACCCCCCCCCCATCCAGCCTGTTCACATACCCCCCCCCCCATACAGCCTGTTCACATACCCCCCCCCCATACAGCCTGTTCACATACCCCCCCCCCATACAGCCTGTTCACATACCCCCCCATCCAGCCTGTTCACATACCCCCCCCCCCCATCCAGCCTGTTCACATACCCCCCCCCATCCAGCCTGTTCACATACCCCCCCCCCATCCAGCCTGTTCACATACCCCCCCCCATCCAGCCTGTTCACATACCCCCCCATCCAGCCTGTTCACATACCCCCCCCCATCCAGCCTGTTCACATACCCCCCCCATCCAGCCTGTTCACATACCCCCCCCCCATCCAGCCTGTTCACATACCCCCCCCATCCAGCCTGTTCACATACCCCCCCATCCAGCCTGTTCACATACCCCCCCCCATCCAGCCTGTTCACATACTCCCCCCCATCCAGCCTGTTCACATACCCCCCCCCATCCAGCCTGTTCACATACCCCCCCCCCATCCAGCCTGTTCACATACCCCCCCCCATCCAGCCTGTTCACATACCCCCCCCCATCCAGCCTGTTCACATACCCCCCCCATCCAGCCTGTTCACATACCCCCCCCCATCCAGCCTGTTCACATACCCCCCCCCATCCAGCCTGTTCACATACCCCCCCCATCCAGCCTGTTCACATACCCCCCCCCATCCAGCCTGTTCACATACCCCCCCCCCATACAGCCTGTTCACATACCCCCCCCCCCATACAGCCTGTTCACATACCCCCCCCATACAGCCTGTTCACATACCCCCCCCCATACAGCCTGTTCACATACCCCCCCCCCCATACAGCCTGTTCACATACCCCCCCCCCCCCCCCATACAGCCTGTTCACATACCCCCCCCCCCCCCATACAGCCTGTTCACATACCCCCCCCATACAGCCTGTTCACATACCCCCCCCATACAGCCTGTTCACATACCCCCCCCATACAGCCTGTTCACATACCCCCCCCATACAGCCTGTTCACATACCCCCCATCCTGCCTGCTCATATACTCCCATCCTGCTATATGCCCCCATCGTGCTCATATACCATGATCCTGGTATATGGCCTGTATCCTATAGCACAGAGAAAAAAATAAACGTTTATACTCACCTTTTCCTCACTCCCTGCAGCCGATCATCTTCCTCTGTGCGCCACTGACGTGTGTGTGTGTGTGTGTGTGTGTGTGTGTGTGTGTGTGTGTGTGTGTGTGTGTGTGTGTGGCCGTTCCCCTGCTGCATCGCGATGTCTTCCTGTCTGTGCCGATCAGCTGACCAGCACAGACAGGAAGACATCGCGTGCAGCAGGGGGACGGCTCCACACACGGGGACGGGTGAGTGTACTGATTCACTGCACCCCGCGCTGGTAATGACGCGCGGGGGGCAGTGAATACAGCCGCACATGATCACTCCAGGCTGTAATTGCCAGGGGTGATCATGCGGCCGGCTCTTTGCTATGTGCGCGTCCCCGCTCGTCCTCCCGCCCACCTGTCAGTGCCGGCTTCAGCGCTGAGACATGGGCGGGAGGATGGGCGTGCATATGTAATGAGCGGGCCCACGTGGTCACGGCAGGCGCTGCTGCTGCCTGCTCGTGCCCCCGATGACCTGCAGCACCCTCATTCCCAGCCGCAGTCCTATAGTCAGACCATAAGACGCACCCCCAACTTTCCCCCAACATTTGGAGGAAAAAAAGTGCGTCTTATGGTCCGAAAAATACGGTAGTCTCATAGACCCCTACCCATTAGTAACCTCAGGCTTTATGTCAGCTGTGATTTTTTGACAAATCACAGCTGTAATTAACCACTTATATTCCCCTGAATGCCACTGCTCTAGGGCAATTGGGATAAGCTGGGTAAAGCACCAGGAATGGCCCATCTAATCGATGCACCAATTCTGGGGTGGCTGCAGGCTGCTATTTTTAGGCTTCAGATGGCTTGATAACCATTGGCTTCCCCAGCCTGAGAATACCAGCCCCCATAAGTTTAATGAGAGGACCCAGAAGCAGTGTGACAGTGGCATGAAAACTCGGTAAGTGTAATCATCCTGCTTTAACCCCCATTTTCCTTCCTTTTGCAGCCTCTTAGCCCTTACTACCTTACTACAACCATTTTACAGTACACAAGTTCGGGTCTTTATAGACTTTTATAGGATTCGGGTTCAAGTCTGGTCCCGAACCATACTTTTTTCTTTAAGTCTTTCCGGACTTTGCAAATCTGAACATTTGCGGGTTCATCCATCTCTCATGGTCATACAATAATTAGCATGCATTCTTATAGTATAGGTTAGCAATATCTTGTTGTTGGCAGTCTAAAACAAAACAGAGAAGATCTTTTATCATATGCACAAACAGCCAGAAGTAAACAATGAAAAGAAGTGATCAGCCCCTTAGCATAATTATGTAGCAGGCGATGATGAGTACTACAGATCACCTTATATCCTCTACTAGGAACTAATCTGGGTTCTGCTGTTCAGCTCAGTTCAGTATTTACCTTTGTGATGACAGCTGATCAGTGGGGATAACAAATATGAAAACAAGAAAAATATGGTTTTGCATCCTACACTAAAGGGTGCTTTACATGCTACGTCATCGCTAGCGATTGCTAGCGATGTCGAGCGCGATGGCACCTGCCCCCGTCGTTCGTGTGACATTTGGTGCTTGCTGCCGTAGCGAACATTATCGCTACGGCAGCGTCACACGCACATACCTTGTCAGCGACGTCGCTATGACGCCGAACGCACCTCCCCCTTGAGGGACATCACTGCGGCGTCACTAAGCGGCCGGCCAATAGAAGCGGAGGGGCGGAGATGAGCAGGACGTAACATCCCGCCCACCTTCTTTCTTCCGCATTGCCGGTGGACGCAGGTAAGGAGATGTTCGTCGTTCCTGTGGTGTCACACATAGCGATGTGTGATGCCGCAAGAACGACGAACAACATCGTACCTGTGGCAGCAGCGATATTAAGGAAAGGAGCGACGTGTCAACGATCACCGTTTTTGAACAATTTTGCGATCATTGATCGTCGTTCCTTGGTGTCACGCTGCGATGTCGCTACCGGCGCCGGATGTGCGTCACTAACAACGTGACCCCGACGATATATCGGTAGCGATGCTGCAGCGTGTAAAGCACCCTTAAGAATATGTCTACAGTATTCTTTGTCAATTACAAAAAATACTATTTTAATGCACTGGCCCTTAAAGTATACAACTAAGTTCCCTATTCCGCAATTGCCCTGTTTATGTCTTTTTAATGAAGATGAAAAAAATATTTTGTGCCAGATTCATTAAAACTGTTATGTCATATACCAATCTTAATGAGACGAACTCTAGTGCCACCTATTGGAAGTAGCAATCCTAAAAGTCAAAAGTGGCCCTTTAACAAGCCTTGTCATATGACTTAAGGCCCTGTCACACACAGAGATAAATCTTTGGCAGATCTGTGGTTGCAGTGAAATCATGGACATATTGTTCCATTTGTACACAGCCACAAACCTGCCACTGATTGTCCACAATTTCACTGCAACCACAGATCTGCCACAGATTTATCTCTGTGTGTGACAGGGCCTTTAGGATTTATGCCAGATCAGAACCACAATTTGCAGACACGGTGTTTCGGGATGATTGCCCCTCGTCAGTGCAAAGTATGAGATTTGATCTGGCTGTATGAGAAGCTATAATGGGGTTTAAGGGGAAAACGTTTCTCCTTGCGCAGACCTGACAAATCAATCTGACTGCCAGTGAGGAGACTTATGGCTGCAGTGCTCCTTTGGGAAATATGCATATTTTCTCTTCAGGGAGGAAGGAGAAGAATTGTAGTGCCACCTATTAGAAGTAGCAATCCTAAAAATCAAAAGTGACCCTTTAACGAGTCTTGTCATATGAGGCATAGGTGGCACTAGAGTTCATCTCTTTCCTCCCTGAAGAGACAATTTGCATATTTCTCAGAGAAGCGTTGCAGCTAGAAGTCTCATCACTGGCAGCCAGATTGGTTTGTCAGGTCTCCGCAAGGAGAAAAGTTTTGCTTTTAGACAGTCTTAATGAGAGACACTCAGAAATCAAATGTGCCAAGTTCATTAAGAATCACACACTACCCAGTGAATTCAGCATATCTTATCAGTGGTATGTGCCTCTGTACTCCTCACCAGAAATGTTATTCCAGTGACTGGAGTAATATTTCTGTCTTAAGGATTTCTGCCTTATTTGAAGAATTTGTTGGGTGGATGTTGTCACACCTTGCTTCGTGCTGGGTAAAGCCCACCTTCACCTACTTTGGTGGAGCTGGCAAAAAGTGACTAAAAAATAGAAACATTCGCATTGCAGATTAATTTTGCAGAAGAAGTATTGGTGAGGGGTGATTTCTGCTTCTTTTTCACACAACCCCCCCCCCTCCTCAAGACTTATAGATTAGGGATGAGCGAATGTATTCGCCACTATTCGGTATCCGACAGATAATGAGGTATTTGAGGTATTCGTTATCCAAAACAGCAAAAAAAAAGTACATATAAGGCACCAGACTTTGGAATAAAAGATAATGTCTGGGGCAGACCTTGATTTGTGCAAAAAAATATACAATATTTATTTAAACATGGTGACAATAGACACATACAGGAAAGACCAAAGGTTTGGACACACCTTCTCATCTCTAGAACAACTGTTAGGGTACGCTCACACGAGCGTGAAAATCGGACGAGTGCAATGCGAGAAATTCTCGCATTGCACTCTGACCAATGTTAGGCAATGAGGTTGAGCTGTTGGTCAGCTTTTCTTGCATCCAGATTCTGGATGCGAGAAAAGCGGCAGCATGCTGCGTTTTGCTGCTACCGCCGTATCTCTCGCACCCATTCAAGTGAATGGATGCGAGAGATACATCGGACTGCACTCGGATGTTATCCCAGTGCAGTGCGATCTACACACAGGCTGACAGTGGAGGAGATGGGAGGATTAACCCCTCCCTCTCCTCCGCAGCGCCTGCACTCAGCTTCACAGCTGTGACCCGATCGCAAGATCGGGTTACAGTCGCATGACACCCGGCTCACGCTCGCAGCAGAGCCTGAGCCGGGGGACATTAGCATATCGCATCCGATGCTCTCGCATCGGATGCCATACGCTCGTGTGAGTCCAGCCTTAAGAGGAGACTTTGTGCAGCAGGAAACCACTGCTAAGGACAGGCAACAAGCAGAAGAGACTTGTTTCGGCTAAAGAAAACAAGGATTGGACATTAGACCAGTGGAAATCTGTACTTTGGTCTGATGAGTCCAAATTTGAGATCTTTGGATCCAACCACCGTGTCTTTGTAGAAAAGGTGAACGGATGGACTCTACATGGCTGGTTCCCACCGTGAAGCATGGAGGAGGAGGTGTGATGGTGTGGGGGTGCTTTGCTGGTGACACTGTTTGGGATTTATTCAAAATTGAAGGCATACAGAACCAGCATGCCTACCACAGCATCTTGCAGCGGCGTGCTATTCCATCCGGTTTGCGTTTAGTTGAACCATCATTTATTTTTCAACAGGACAATGACCCCAAACACACCTCTAGGCTGTGTAAGGGCTATTTGACTAAGAAGGAGAGTAATGGGGTGCTACGCCAGATGACCTGGTCTCCACAGTCACAAGACCTGAACCCAATCAGGGGAGGACTGGCCCACCAGGAGGTCGGGAGAACCCCCGATGGGCCCCTGCTATTGATGGCCACGCCCCCTAGGCCCTGCCCCCCTACCACCCCTGGGCCCCTTTGGATATGTGTGAGAGGCCCCCCCCGGCCGGTAATTTCACTAATCATATCGGCACATTGCCGATATGATTAGTGACAATCCCATTCCCTCTGCAGCGGCAAGCAGGGAGAGCGATCTCCAGATCTGCCTGCTGTCACTGTCAGTGCTGCTCTGACTCCTGTGCACAGCGACACTGCAGGAGGAGGCAGTCTCAGAGCGATGACTACTTCCTGTGCAGGTGCTGGCAACATCGCGCTGCAGAGGAGGACCCAGGCCAGGCTGCAGGAGCAGCAGCACGTGATTATAGAAGGCAAGGGCCCAGGGGGGGCGAGCAGGGGCCCCAGGGGGGGCGTGGGGGTCCGGGGGGGGGCTTTTTACCTCACCAGTCACCTGCCTGGGGCCAGTTCCAGGCCAGGGGTCCTCAGACAGTGCTCCAGCCGCCTCCACCATCCCATCTGTCCTGCTGCTGGGGGCCTGTAGTGCAGCTGCCCCCCCAGTATGGTGCCCTCAGGCAGCTCCCAGGCCACAGGGGATCACAGGCCGGAGTGGGCCCCGGCCTCCGTGATCTCTATGTATGTCCCTGAGTGGGCCCCCTGATGATCTCTATGCAAACCCCTGAGTGGGCCCCATGATCTGTATGTACACCCCTGAGTGGGCCCCATGATGATCTCTGTGCACGCCCCTGAGTGGGCCCCATGATCTGTATGTACACCCCTGAGTGGGCCCCGTGATCTGTATGCACACCCCTGAGTGGGCCCCGTGATCTGTATGTACACCCCTGAGTGGGCCCCATGATCTGTATGCACACCCCTGAGTGGGCCCCGTGATCTGTATGTACACCCCTGAGTGGGCCCCATGATCTGTATGCACACCCCTGAGTGGGCCCCGTGATCTGTATGTACACCCCTGAGTGGGCCCCATGATCTGTATGCACACCCCTGAGTGGGCCCCGTGATCTGTATGTACACCCCTGAGTGGGCCCCGTGATCTGTATGTTACATTCTGCTGGTTGTTAAAGAATAGGAAATGCTTTGTGGACATTTTTTTTCCGGCGCAATGCGTTTTTTTTGCCGGAGCAAAAAACGTGGCAGGGAACGTTCGATCCGGCCGCGGCATCGGCTAAATCTGCCGCATGCGGCAAAAACTGGAACGAACGCAAGCCCATGCGGCACAATACGGCACTAATGTAAGTCTATGCAAAAAAACCCGCAGCCGGAGGGAAAAAAAACGGTTGCGGTTTTTCTGCAGAACGCCGTATTGTGCCGCAGAGCAAAAACCAGATGTGTGAAAGTAGCCTTATCTGTGTTTTTCGTAATCTCCCTTGATTGGAGCTGGTCACGACACATTTCACACTGCCTTAGATCGCTCTGAGGAAATGCAAAATTGCAGTGTAATGCAGGCGAATGTGGTCACATTCCGACTTCTAAGACTACACCCCCCATAACATGAAGGTTGCAAAAAAATGACTCCTAGACTACCGCAACATAAAAGTTGCAAAAAATAAAACTGGTTCAGATTTTTTGCAGGACCCTAGGGGTCAAAATATATCACTATTCACCTACAATGGGCTACGAGTCCTGGTGGCCATGGCCTCATGACTATGGCTACATCAAAGTTGAGCTGAATGTTAAGATGATAAATCAGCACAGAGGAGTTCAGAAAAATACAAAAGAAGAGTTACAAACTAAACGTCAGAGCTCACTGATAGATTCTCAGTTAACTGATTGAGCAATATGCAGGCAATAAAGAACCTGTAAAATCCAAATAGTGCAACAAATTTTATGAAACCCAATTCCAAAAAATATTTTTAGCCAGTACTGAGAAAGGGCACTACACAGCGGAGGCGCTGTGCCCCTGGCTTCACACTGAAGCAGTGCGCATGACCGAAACTCCGGGGTCATGTGCACTGAGCCAAAATCCAGCATCAGGTGGCGATGGCGGCGGAGAGGTGAGTGACATCATCCTCTGAAGCTGCACATTCATTAGTATGTTAGTACTAACATGCTATTGGAGCCGACTAGCAAGGAAGCAACACCCTTGGGACTAGTCCCTGTGCTCATTAGCATACAATATAAGATCTTTAGAAATACTTTTTCTAAAGATCTCTTTTTTTATGCTAGTGTATACAGGAACGGTTAGGCAGGGACTAGCAATATGCACCCAGAACTGCTCGTGGTTCTGGGTGCATATTGGACCTGAGAGGTTCCCTTTAATGTCCTCGTTCTGTATTAATTCCCCCGTCCTTTTATGATGTTATGATGCCCCCCTCCTGGGCCTGTATGTAATTATGTCCCTGTCCTGGTCTCTGACTTTAATAATGTTCCCATCCTAGCTGTACTAGCCATGTTTGTAATAATGTCTTAGTCCTGGACCCTGTATGTAATAATGTCACAGTCATGGCCCTGTACATAATAGTGTTCCCTGTCCTGGGAACTATATGTAATAATGTTCCCTGTCCTAGCCCTGCATGTAATAATGTCCTCATTATGTAATAATGTCCACGTCCTAGGCCCTGTATGTTATAATGTCCCTGTCCTGGGCCCTTCATGTAATAATGTCACCGTCCAGGAGCTTTCCTCAAATACATTTGAACGCTATAAATAAACAATTCCTCTCACCTTTCCTCGATCCCGCAATGAGCAGCTTCTTCTGTCTCCTCTGTGTGGAGTGGTGAGCGGCACATAACAGTGGCATCATGCACAGTATGCAATAGGCATGCCAACGTCAGCTCTAACAACATTTTGGATATGAGCGGTTGCTGAGTATTTGGTTGCAAAAATTTCGGCACCAAATCTGTATCTCTTGGCAGGAAAAACTGTTTTTTCTGTGCGTTTTTGCCTTGTTTTCAGTATACTTTTATGTGTTTTTTGCATGTGTCGCGGACGGGTGCCGCTCCACGGCAGAGGGGCTGCTCAGGGCGCTCGGATCCAGGATCGTGTTTGGGGCTCGGGTGGTGACCGGACCCGGGGCTCGTGCAACCGCCCGTCCTCGCAACAGTGAAAGGGGGGTATTTACAGGGGAGATAGTTTTTGTCTGTGACGCCACCCGTGGGTTGCGGTGATGAGATGGTGGCACCGCCGCTGCCTCCAGTGACAGTGCCCGGGACAGATGGTGTTGGGCAGCAAGGTGGTATCCCCTCCACGGGTAGGGGAGGTGTAGTCCCGGGGCCCAGGTGTAGGTGGGGAGCAGTGTTGGGACGCCGCCGGCAGGTTGGACCGGGTGACACCGGTGTACTCACGATTAGGAATAATCCACACAGTCTGTACTGTAAACCAATATGGGGAGATAAGGTATGCACACCAGTGACTATGTAAGGGGAATACATGGAATAGCAGAAACTGCTGTGTGAATACTGACATGAAAAATTCAATAGCTATGTGTAAGAATGAAATGTGAAAAATGGAACCTGCATTACTGCCATGAATATATGAATAAAGAGAAATTTAGCTACTGAATTGATCAATGCAATAGAGCCCCAACACTACGCCAAAGTATTTCTCTACGTTGGGGTCCCTAGCTTGTGTGTGTCCTCTCATGCAGTTAAAAAACTTACCGTGTATGGGAAGCTGAGACCCAGGCTATATATACGATGTGGATTGGCAATAGGTGTGTATGGGGAGGGTTCACAAACGAAAAACTACTAACAAATAAGAAATAACGTTTGGAACTCCATTCTATGTCTGAACTGGGTGCAAAAGCCTAAATCAATTGATCAATTTAGTAGCTAAATTTCTCTTTATTCATATATTCATGGCAGTAATGCAGGTTCCATTTTTCACATTTCATTCTTACACATAGCTATTGAATTTTTCATGTCAGTATTCACACAGCAGTTTCTGCTATTCCATGTATTCCCCTTACATAGTCACTGGTGTGCATACCTTATCTCCCCATAGTGATTTTTTTAGGCTTTTGCACCCAGTTCAGACATAGAATGGAGTTCCAAACGTTATTTCTTATTTGTTAGTAGTTTTTCGTTTGTGAACCCTCCCCATACACACCTATTGCCAATCCACATCGTATATATAGCCTGGGTCTCAGCTTCCCATACACGGTAAGTTTTTTAACTGCATGAGAGGACACACACAAGCTAGGGACCCCAACGTAGAGAAATACTTTGGCGTAGTGTTGGGGCTCTATTGCATTGATCAATTCAGTAGCTAAATTTCTCTTTATTCATATATTCATGGCAGTAATGCAGGTTCCATTTTTCACATTTCATTCTTACACATAGCTATTGAATTTTTCATGTCAGTATTCACACAGCAGTTTCTGCTATTCCATGTATTCCCCTTACATAGTCACTGGTGTGCATACCTTATCTCCCCATAGTGATTTTTTTTTTTTTAGGCTTTTGCACCCAGTTCAGACATAGAATGGAGTTCCAAACGTTTTTTCTTATTTGTTAGTAGTTTTTCGTTTGTGAACCCTCCCCATACACACCTATTGCCAATCCACATCGTATATATAGCCTGGGTCTCAGCTTCCCATACACGGTAAGTTTTTTAACTGCATGAGAGGACACACACAAGCTAGGGACCCCAACGTAGAGAAATACTTTGGCGTAGTGTTGGGGCTCTGTTGCATTGATCAATTCAGTAGCTAAATTTCTCTTTATTCATATATTCATGGCAGTAATGCAGGTTCCATTTTTCACATTTCATTCTTACACATAGCTATTGAATTTTTCATGTCAGTATTCACACAGCAGTTTCTGCTATTCCATGTATTCCCCTTACATAGTCACTGGTGTGCATACCTTATCTCCCCATAGTGATTTTTTTTAGGCTTTTGCACCCAGTTCAGACATAGAATGGAGTTCCAAACGTTATTTCTTATTTGTTAGTAGTTTTTCGTTTGTGAACCCTCCCCATACACACCTATTGCCAATCCACATCGTATATATAGCCTGGGTCTCAGCTTCCCATACACGGTAAGTTTTTTAACTGCATGAGAGGACACACACAAGCTAGGGACCCCAACGTAGAGAAATACTTTGGCGTAGTGTTGGGGCTCTATTGCATTGATCAATTCAGTAGCTAAATTTCTCTTTATTCATATATTCATGGCAGTAATGCAGGTTCCATTTTTCACATTTCATTCTTACACATAGCTATTGAATTTTTCATGTCAGTATTCACACAGCAGTTTCTGCTATTCCATGTATTCCCCTTACATAGTCACTGGTGTGCATACCTTATCTCCCCATAGTGATTTTTTTTTAGGCTTTTGCACCCAGTTCAGACATAGAATGGAGTTCCAAACGTTATTTCTTATTTGTTAGTAGTTTTTCGTTTGTGAACCCTCCCCATACACACCTATTGCCAATCCACATCGTATATTTAGCCTGGGTCTCAGCTTCCCATACACGGTAAGTTTTTTAACTGCATGAGAGGACACACACAAGCTAGGGACCCCAACGTAGAGAAATACTTTGGCGTAGTGTTGGGGCTCTATTGCATTGATCAATTCAGTAGCTAAATTTCTCTTTATTCATATATTCATGGCAGTAATGCAGGTTCCATTTTTCACATTTCATTCTTACACATAGCTATTGAATTTTTCATGTCAGTATTCACACAGCAGTTTCTGCTATTCCATGTATTCCCCTTACATAGTCACTGGTGTGCATACCTTATCTCCCCATAGTGATTTTTTTTTTTTTTAGGCTTTTGCACCCAGTTCAGACATAGAATGGAGTTCCAAACGTTATTTCTTATTTGTTAGTAGTTTTTCGTTTGTGAACCCTCCCCATACACACCTATTGCCAATCCACATCGTATATATAGCCTGGGTCTCAGCTTCCCATACACGGTAAGTTTTTTAACTGCATGAGAGGACACACACAAGCTAGGGACCCCAACGTAGAGAAATACTTTGGCGTAGTGTTGGGGCTCTATTGCATTGATCAATTCAGTAGCTAAATTTCTCTTTATTCATATATTCATGGCAGTAATGCAGGTTCCATTTTTCACATTTCATTCTTACACATAGCTATTGAATTTTTCATGTCAGTATTCACACAGCAGTTTCTGCTATTCCATGTATTCCCCTTACATAGTCACTGGTGTGCATACCTTATCTCCCCATAGTGATTTTTTTTTTAGGCTTTTGCACCCAGTTCAGACATAGAATGGAGTTCCAAACGTTATTTCTTATTTGTTAGTAGTTTTTCGTTTGTGAACCCTCCCCATACACACCTATTGCCAATCCACATCGTATATATAGCCTGGGTCTCAGCTTCCCATACACGGTAAGTTTTTTAACTGCATGAGAGGACACACACAAGCTAGGGACCCCAACGTAGAGAAATACTTTGGCGTAGTGTTGGGGCTCTATTGCATTGATCAATTCAGTAGCTAAATTTCTCTTTATTCATATATTCATGGCAGTAATGCAGGTTCCATTTTTCACATTTCATTCTTACACATAGCTATTGAATTTTTCATGTCAGTATTCACACAGCAGTTTCTGCTATTCCATGTATTCCCCTTACATAGTCACTGGTGTGCATACCTTATCTCCCCATAGTGATTTTTTTTTTAGGCTTTTGCACCCAGTTCAGACATAGAATGGAGTTCCAAACGTTATTTCTTATTTGTACTGTAAACCAAGGCCGGATGCCGGTTGTCGTTGGAGAGGTGTGCTAGTCCTGCACACGGGTTAACAAGCTACGGACCCTTCCTCCTGCACTTGTGTCTTGCTGTATGTTGATTTAACCCGCTTGGAACGGGAGAAATGCGCTCCCCTGTGGTTTTGTATACAGAGGGAGCCGTTGCCCGCAAAATCTGACCCTTGGGATTTTAGTTTGTGCTGGCTGACACCCACATCCCCCGCATTGGGTTGCTGTTTTGCTCTCCGGGCTTCTCTCTGGAAACAAGGCCTGGTACCTTGTCCCGCTGGTCAATTAACAAGGGGCTTGAAGCTTGCCTCATCCTAGAGTCCAGGTACCCTGCCTGTGCACGGCCTCCGGACCGGATTCCCGCTGTCGGTACCGGCGGGCTACAACCCTGCCCTGGTCCACTTCGGGTCTCCCGCGACCGGATCTCCGTCGCCTGTGGCACGACCCTGCCGTCTGCCACCTAGACCGTTCTCCCATGGTCCAAGGGCTCCGACCCCTGACCACTCAGCTCCACTCACTGTCAGACTGCACTGACTGTCTCCCAGCCACCAACTCCCTCCAACTCCAACTTCAACTACTCTACTGTGTTTCCTCCCCCTGTCACCCCAAGACCGCTAGGTGGGCGTTCCCATCCACCTGGTCCTGCTCACTGTTGTGACCTGTGTGTCATGGGGGGGGTGACTAGGCTTTGTGGCTGGTGTTCCTGTGTGTGGGATGTGATGTTAAATCCCAAGGAGGAGGCGATTCCTGTACCCGTGGTGGGGGGTACAGTCATCTGTGACTACCTGTTTTTTCCAGGGCATCACACATGCGTGTTTCCATTGTGTTTTTCATGCATTTGGGGTGGAAAAACACTGGCAAAAATGAACCGCCCCTCGGCCTCGGCTGCGGCCGCCGAGTCGCTCGGATCCGTGCTTGTGTACTGCGGGTGGTGGCTTGAGCCTCTCACGGACCCGTGGGTCACGTCGCTCTGAAAGGAGTAGTGGCGGTACACGCAGGGGTTTGGGTGGTTGTTTGGTGGAATTAGCAAAGTTTGTGACACCACCTACGGGTTGTAGTGATTGTATGGTGGACACCACCGCTGTCGTTGACTAGGCCTCCCGGGAACGGTGTTATGCAGCTCGGTGTTAACCCCTCCGTGGGCAGGGACGATGGTCCCGGGGGCCCGTGGAAGGGGTGCTTTTGGCGAGGGGGAGCGTGGGCCTGCTGGGCGCTGGGCAGTGCGGCGCAGCGCGCGGCCCGAAGGCACTGGTGTACTCACTCTGACACAATACACCGGAGTCTCTGGTAAACCAAACGGTAGAATGGATGGGGCCCACAGCCGGCTGCGGTGTTCTCCATGGACGGGTTGGTGGCGGCTGTCGTTCCCCTTGCACCGATGTTGTGTTGTGAATGACTCCTGTGCCTGGACACTGGTAGTCCGCTCCCCGGCGTGTAAGTGTCGTAGGAGCCCGTTTGCTCTTAGGCACTGGCCCTTTGGATCTCTTGCTTTTGGCGGTGGAAGTTATCCGGGATGGTTGGGCTGTTGCCTTCAATCAGGACTTGGTTGGGAATGAACCCCTGAGGTCCAGACCGCAATCAGTAAATTTGACTATAAGGGCGGCTTCTAGCCTAGTCGGGGTCTGAGTACCCTGACTGGTGCTTGGCTTCCAATCGGCTCCCCGGTTCGGTACCGTCGGGCCACCGCCCGACCCCGGTCCTACGGTTCCACCGACCGTACACCAACTCCTGCAGATGGCCACCACCGTCTGTCGACCTTGCTGGAGGTGCCTGGGCTCCGACCCAGACACCTAAACAGTCTCTGGCAGGCCTGGTCCCAGGTCTGCCTTTGACTTCCCTCCTCACTCCTTCTCTGTCAGAACCAAAACTCAACTACTCTGTTTTTCCCGCCTCCAGGCGTGTGAACTCCTCGGTGGGCGGAGTCAACCGCCTGGCTCCGCCCCACCTGGTGTGGACATCAAACCTGGAGGGTGGCAACAAAGATTTTTGTGTGACTGTTGTCACCTATCCGGGGAAGGGGTGTGTGTGGTGTTGTGTCTGTGACTACCTGGCTAGTCCAGGGCGTCACAAAAACACTGAAAGAATTGACATGCTTCAGTTTTTCTGCTGCAAATAAAAAAAAAGCAACATGTGCACAAACTTCAGGATTCTCATTGACTTTGCCGGCAAAGGATTTGCCTGCAGTTTTCTGACAAAACTGTACTCAAAAACACATGAAAAAAACTTTTTAAAAACACACTGTGTGCCCTTTTGCAGGTAACACATACATGACATTGGACCATGTTGCAAATTAAAAGAAAAGCCAAGTATGCCTGCAGGTAGGATGAGGTTAGCATGAGAGAGCCTGGGGCCACAGAATAGTGACCTGGTACCCTAAACAGGATCCTGCAAATTAATTTACTTTTACCAGTCATATATCCCCGTATATACTGATATACTATGTGCTCAGACATTGGATGTTATGTACAGATAATATGCGGCTTATATATCTGATGTCTGTACTCATCATACACCATCACATATTATCCTATATATGACATCTGGTATCTGTAATTGTACCGCCCCGTGCTCGGCAGCAGCCGAGCCGCTCGGATCCGGACTTTCAGTGGGTGGCTCGAGGGTCTCCGGACCCGGGGGTCCTGTGGTCACTCCAATCCAAAAGGGGGTTTGTGGACGAAGTGGTGTGGCTGGAGCCGTGTTAAGTTCGTGACGCCAACCACGGGATGTGGTGAAGGTGGACACCACCGCTGCAGTTACGGGGCACCCAGCGGGAGATGGTATGCAACCCCTCCGTGGGTAGGGATTGTGGCCCCCACCTGGCTGATGGTCTCTGTCTTTCTCCTGCACCTGTGTGTGATGTTGGACTACCTGCGCTTGCAACTTCAGGAGTCCGCTTCCCGGCTGGATGTGGCCAAAGGAGCCCTTTTGCCCACAGACGCTGACCCGTGGGATCTCTGAGCCTTGGCGGTGGCTATTTATCCCCCTCGTTGGGCTGTTGCCTTCTATTAGGGACTTTGGATGGGAAAGGACCTCTAGTCCTGGCCGCAATCAGTTGATTAACTCAGTCCAGTAGCTTCTGGACTTCGTTTCAGGGTCTGAGTACCCTCCTTGTGCTCCAGTTTCCGAGTCGGTTCCCCGGGTCGGTACCGGTGGGCCACTACCCTGTCCCGGTCCACCACGGCTCCATCGACCCGTCTTCCCGGCTCCTGCAGGCAGAGGCCTCCGTATGCCTCCTAGCCAAAGGTACCAGGGCTCCAACCCTGGCACCTGTCAGTTTGCTGCAGACCTGTCACACAGGCCTGCTTCCACTCTCCACTCAACTGTCACTGCAACTCCAAACTGAACTGACTTTTCCCGCCCCAGGCTCTCTGAACTCCTCGGTGGGCGTCTTCCAACCGCCTGGTTCCGCCCCCTGGTGTGTCCATCAGGCCCTGGGTGTGGTGACTAGTGTTTTAGTGTTTGGCTGATGTTACCTATGAGGGACTGGTGTTGTGCGGGGCCCTATCTGTGACTACCTGGCTGGCCAGGGCGTCACATAGTCACAGCAGATCATACATCGTCACATATTGTCCTGTATTCTGGTTGTGATATACAGTGGTACCTTGCTTAACGAGAACAATCCGTTCTGGACTGTGCTTGTTAATCAAGGTACTCGTTCAGCAGAGCAAGATTTCCCATAGGAAACCATTGCAATGCTGACAATCCGTTTCACAACTTCTAAAATGTCCCATCCTGGTCCCCTATTCTATTGTGAAGCCCCACAAGTGCAGTGTCGGTGCATTACCTTCAGGGACTCCACTTGGATGGAACAGTCTGGTCACAGGTAGGAGATCTTCTTTTAGGATTGTCGTGACGCCACTCTCAGAATTGCGGTCAGTGAGGACCGCCACTGCAGGTTAAGGGATGCCTGGGGCTGATGGTGGGTGCAGTCAGTTGTAATAGCCTCCTGAGAGTGAGGCAAGCCCCAGGGCCCTGTGTAGGTGTGTAGAACCACAAGGCGCAGAATAACTCCACACAAGCAGAATGTCTTTCAGGGGTTTTACTCACAGTTGATGGCAGGGTGAGTAACCCGGGCGTAGCTGGGATGAACCAGGCTGGAACCAGGTGTCCTTCGGGCTGACTGATGAGGGTGACTACCGACTCGCCTTCCTTAGCCCTTTGCGTTTTGGGGTAACCCCGACTTTTAGTCCCTATGGGGGTCACCCAGGGAAGTTGCTGAAGCCTCTCTCCCCTTCGTTTTGTCCGTTTGCTTGTAGCCTGGACCAGGACACTCCGGCTGCTTGCCTCCTGTGAACTATGGGCCCCAACTGTGGCGACGTGGCTGCGGACTTTGTAGTGTGATCTTGGGGGTGTGAAGTGCCCCCTCAAGCAGGTTTGGCAAGGAAAGGTGGATCTATCCCTGCACTGGGACCTACTACCCGTTTGGGCCTGGTAACTCCCTAGCAGTCTCCTTACTTCCCACTCCGTTGCTCTCTCTTTAGCTGAAGATGGATTTCGGGTAGCACTACTAGGTGACCGTTCTCCCCCGTCGGTAGCCACTGCGCGGACGCTGTCAGACTGCCACAGCCCCAGGGGTCTGCTCCTGACGTCTGCTCCCCCTGAACTGCACACTGAACCGGCTCACTGCTCCTCCTTTCCTGTTCTTGCCTACGCCACCTAGCAACCAGGCTCTCCACCACACCCCTTGAGTGGAGATGGAGGCTTTTTACCCCCTCCACTATTCCAGTGGAGGTGAAGGCTTTGCCCCCTCCTGGGATCCCCAGGGGTCCTCTCAAAGGTACATGTGTGAGACCTGATCACTATGCGCCTGTGTAGTCACACCTCGGTCAGCCTTCTGGATTACCTGTATTGCACTGTCCCCAGCATGGGTGCAGTACTCAGTGGTGCCTGACCAGGTCAGGGGCGCCACACTATCATTCCACACATGCACAAACACACAAACATACAAGCACGCACGCACACGCACATATTATATGCTCACCTTACCTTCTGTTCTATCGCCGGTCTGCTGGGACTTGCTGTTCTCTGGTACGGGGCCGGGCTGTGTAATGCGTTACCATAACGACGAGGCAGTAAGTTCCCGGCCAGAGCGCTGACGTCAATGGCACAGCCACTTGTCTCTGATTGGCCAGCGCTCTGCCTTTCATTAGCGATGACAGGAAGTTCCTCCCTCGTCGCTATGGATGCCGATACACAGCGTGGACTGGAGCGGAGCGGTGCACTACAGCACCCAGGAGGCCGGCGATGAAATGAAAGGTAAACATATTATGTTATATTATATGCTCACCTTACCTTCCGTTCCATCGCATGCCTCCTGGGTCTTGTAGTTCGCCGCGAGGACGTCGCGATGTACCCGGGAACTACAAGAACCATGAGACCGGCGGTGGAACGGAAGGTAAGGTGAGCATAATACTGTATGTGTGTGCGTGCGTGTGTGTTTGTGCGCGTACATGTGTGTGTTTGTGTGGACTGCAAGTGCACGTCAGAGTGTGGTGTATGATCGGAACCGGAAGTGTGTGCGGTGAGAATTTCGCTCGTACAGCAAAGCTTTCTCGTAAAGCGGGTTACAAATTTACAGAAAGCTTTGCTTGTTAAGCGAAATTCTCGTTAAGAGGGTTACTCGTTATGCGAGGTACCACTGTACCATGTACAGACATCTTATGACATATACAGGGTAATATGTGACTGGTATATCCTATACTATGACCTTTTTCCATTGGTGTGGAATTTTATATACTTTGGTGACTTGGTTGCGTGAGTATGTTTGAAAAATAACAAAACAGAAAGCTATTCTGAGGTCCAGTAACTGTGTAGCACTTGTGTGACGACCTTTACACCAGGTCTTTTTCCTGCATTGTCCTCACTGGTGACTTTGCCATCGTTTTCTGCTGGGGATCCGCCAGCATCTTTACTCATTTTACTTTTATAAGGTCAGAGTCACACTTGCGTATGGCATGTGATGCGAGAGCATTTGATGCAATCTGCTAATGACCCTCAGCTCAGGATCTGCTGCGAGTGAAAGCCAAGTGTCAGGTAACTGTGATCTGTTCCTGAGATCGGATCACAGCTGCGGAGGAGAGGTCGGGCGCTGCGGAGGACAGTGAGGGGTTAATCTCCCCTTCTCCTCCATTGTCAGTCTGTGCATATATTGCACTGTACTTGGATAACATCCGAGTGCAGTCCGATATGTTTTCGCTTGTATAGGTGCGAGTGACACGGCTCTCGCAGACAATTGCAGCATGCTGCCATTTTTTCCTCTGTCAGTTTCGGGCTGAGGGAAAACTCACAGGTCAGAGCTGCAGCATTGTCTTACATGGGGCCGAGTGCAAAGCCAGATTTTCTCCCTGCAATTGGGTGAGTCATACGCAAGTGTGACTATGTCCTAATGGAGAGTAGCTTCAGCAACAACTGAGTTTATCACTTCTAACTTCTTTTACCGCTCATTTTCAGTTGGATTCCAGGCAGAATCCACCTGAAAAAGATGTTATGTACATATACCATAATGGTAAGTTCACATTTCCGCTATTTCCCGGGTGTCACAATCCGCCGCTTTGAGAAACAACGGGAACCGCCAAAAATGCTTTGGCAGCTTCCGTTGCTTCCCATAGACTTGTATGAGCGGCGGATTGTGACGGATGGCCTTGCGCTGTATCCGCCGCTCGGCAGATCGACTGACTGCCTGCTGGGAGGAACGCTGCATGCAACGTTTTTCGGTGCGTCAAAAACAACACACCGCGTCTCTCTCTCTGTTTCTGTCTCTCGCTCTCTCTCTCTCTCCCCTCCTCCTGAAAGGTTAAAATAAACCTTTCAGGAAAAAAAACCAAAACGGTACCTGTTCAACGCTACATGTGTTTGTACAAAAGTAACCTTCCCAGCGTCACAATCCGTCTTTGTGACACTGGGAAAATAGCGGAAATGTGATCTTAGCCTAAGGATTTGTTCACATGCAGCATTTTTTGCAGTGTTTTTTTAATACAAATTCCATGATGCTTTTAACAGTACAAGCAAAAGCTGTGAGATTTCAGAAATCTCATGCACATGCTTAGGTATTTTTTTATTTCCTCACTGAATTTGTGAATTGCAGCATTTTTTTAAAATCTGCAGTACATCACTTTCTACAACATTTTTACACTCATAGAAAACAACAAAATAAGTAAAAAAAACTGCAATAGCTTTTTTTCCACAGTGTTTTTGAAGTGTTTTGGTGAATAAAACTACCTTTATCACACATGTACTGTAGAAAAAGCACACACGTAATCCACACCCAAAAACTGCCACGAAAATACCAGAAAATGGACATTCTTACTACCAAGAAAGCAGGTTTTGGCTGCAGAGAAAAAGAACACGCTGAGTATGAATATAGCCTAAGCTTGGTTTTGGTGCCAAATCTGTGTACTAGGCTTGGTTCATTTAGTGCTTCTTTGGCCACGTTCACGTGTTGCATATTTGGTGAGTTTTTTTACCTCAGTATTTATAGCCAAAACCAGGAGTGAGTGATAAATACAGAAGTGGTGCCCGTGTTTCTATTGTACTTTGACTCCGATGGTTTTACCAGGAGGTTTTGACTTATTTTATTGGTTATTTATTGGTTAATAAAGTTGATTCATTTTGAAAGAGTTTGTGGACGAATGATATTCCTATATACAGTACGGTAACTACATGGTGCTGGGGGGCCCCAAGATTGATTTTTCTGGTGGGCCCCAGGTACTCCAGTCCGCCGCTGAACCCAATCGAGATGGTTTGGGCTTAGCTGGACCGCAGAGTGACGGCAAAAGGGCCAACAAGTGCTAAGCATCTCTGGGAACTCCATCAAGACTGTTGGAAAACCATTTACGGTGACTACCTCTTGAAGCTCATCAAGAGAATGCCAAGAGTGTGCAAAGCAGTAATCAAAGCAAAAGGTGGCTACTTTGAAGAACCTAGAATATAAGACATATTTTCAGTTGTTTAATGCTTTTTTAAGTATTTCATTCCACATGTTTTAATTCATAGTTTTGATGCCTTCAATGGGAATTTTCAATTTTCAGAGTCCTGAAAATAGCGAAAACTCTTTGAATGAGAAGGTGTGTCCAAACTTTTGGTCTGTACTGTACATATTTAAAATCATTTAAAATCCAACATGAACAAAATACACTATCAACTCCATGGATCAAGATCAAGAATAACACATAGGATATCATTAAGAAATAATCACACATACAATGTATTTCATGAATCCTTGCTGGGAACTCAATATAAATCTGTGTTGATATCCCTTGTGTGCTATATATGGTACTTGCAGAGCTCTGTAATGATGGCTGGTCAAAAGCCACAATAGACTTTTCAATAGCAAAAAAAAAGCCCCAAAATAGTTACCAGGGCTGCTACACTTTCACTCCTGGTCCTGCATGTTGCTCTGGTAGCTATTTTTTAGGCTTCCACCCCTGGTGCTCATTTTTATCTTAGGCTACTTAGCCTTCCTGCACCATTCCTACCAGAACAATTTTTTTCTTTTTTTTTTGCTATTAAAAGTCTATTGTGGCTGTCATTGGCTTTTTCCAGCCAATGAACACATCTGATGTTGCTTGCCCTCACAGTAACGCCATAGTCATCTTTGTTGTGGTCTTACTGTGATTGGATTAGCCACACAGCATCATAGGGGCTATATAAGGCTGATGCCATTTTGTGCACGCATTCATTCCTGAGCTGGCGGTGTAGATAGACTGTACTGTGTGCGGGAGAGCGTTTCTACAGCCAACTAATAATAGTCCTTCCAAGGGCTGAAGATATTTTGCATTAGCTGCTAGCGGCTGTGTAAATCGTAGAATCAGGTATAGGGACAGTGCAGTGCGGCGTTGTTTGATATAGTGTTCCTGCTGCAAAATCCAAAATAGTCCTTTTAGGGGCTGAAGATAGTGTGCATTATGTGCTAGCAGGTGAAGAAATCGCAGAAATAACTGACTCGCCCACCCCAGGGCTATGGGACACCCGGTGCCGGGCCGGACTAGTCCGGTGGTAGTCAGTGGTGGCTGGGCCCGGCTCCGTGGCCCTGGTGGGTGTCAGTTGAATATGTGGCTTGCTTGTTAATGGTTGTGTTCGTGATGCCACCTGTGGCATGCGGCTATTAAGCCGCCGCTGCTGTGTGAGGCCTCCGGGATGATGATATAGCAGCTATGGTAGTACTGCTCCCCACAGGTGGAGCAATGCCCGGGGCACAGTTGGTGCTTGTGAAAGTCTATGGTGCTGTGTGACTAACACGGTGCAGGGCCGACAGGCGAGGAAAGAACCAGGCACAAACAACAGTCTCTTTACCTTTTCCTCTTTTACTCTGGGAACAGTCCAGTCCTGGGAGACCGTTACAGGTGGTGATGGGGATCCGGTCGGCCTGGAAGTACTTGGGGTGATCTTTCTGGCCAGCTGAGTATGAGGCCTACTCCTGTACCTTTCTTGGTGATGATAGGACCCTGCTTCTCTGAATCCAGCAATGGCCCTCTTCGCTGCTGGGACCAATGGCACGTCCCTTCCCTCTGTAGGTGGCTGCGCAGGCCCACTCTCTGGTGCTTCTCCGCTGGGGTCCACACCGGGCCCTGATGCTGCAGCTGTACCTTGGATGTGTCTGGGCCAGGGGCTTGCAGCTCTCCTGCCCTTCGGATTCGGCTACCAGGGACGGATTTTATACCCTGGCAACCACAGACTCCGATGTCCGAGTCTCTCCGCTGCCTCTCAGCTACTCCTGCTTCTCTGGGCCAAACTGCTCCAGCTCTAGGCCCCAGATTCACAGGACAGCTCACTCTGCGTCTGTTCACTTCTACTGCTCCCTACAGACTGACTAACTCCTCCCCCAGGTCAGGCTTAAGGAAGCTCCCTGAAACTTCAGGTTCAGAGCTCCCCCTACTGGCCTGAGGGAGAAACTGCGGTGGATGTTAACTTACTGGCCAGTAGATTTCCCCATTACCTCCAGGCTCAGCATTAACCCTCAGGAGGGCAATGCCGTTGTGGCAACCAGGTCCTAGGGCGCCACACTCCCCCTTAGTTAAATTCAGTACTCCCGGACTGTAGAAACAAAACATAACATGTCATACATTTCATCCCAATATGGGAGGCACATTCTCTTTAACGTTACAATCTTAAACATTTCTATAAGAGTCCAGTGTGGCTCCCTGCCGGGTGTCCATTACACTGCTCCATGGGGGACCCGCCGCGATCAAACCCCCAACGTAGGCTCTGGGCGTGCGTCAGAGCATTGATGACCCCACTCTATGCACGCCGGACGGGTTTTTCTTCAGGGGTGTTTGAGCACACTGGTGCTAACTATGAACAATTTAGGTGTTGGCCACCCATAGTCCAGTGGCCCAATTGTCCATTTTCGCAATCAAAGAAAAAGAAAACATTTTGTACACAACATGACAGACATTTTGCATAACTATTTACACTCTAATAAGTACTCTTTACTTTATACAGTAGACTCCCTATACCTTAGAGGGGGTTGTCCCCGAGTGCTGCGCTGGGACCTACGTAGCTCTGGTGTTTGCCCCTGACTACGTGGTGCGTCTTCTATCTCAGCACTACAGGTGGGCCTAACCCCAATAGGTAAGCGTGATGGTTGCCTTTGTGGTCTAAGAGTCGCCAAGGGTATGACAGGTTCACCACTGACAGGGGGTTGATCCTCCTGTTCCACTGCTGGCGTGTCATCTCGTGCTGGAGCGGACGATTCTTTAGGTGGATCCGGAACCTTTTCTGTTTCTGGCTCGACCAACTGCGGAAACGTCAAAACTGGTACCACTATGGCATTGTTGATTCGGGTCCAAGTTTTGGGGAACTTTCCAAGGATGGTTTGAATCATCTCCCCTTCTTTCTCTTGACTTTGGGGACTTCCTTGTACTCCTTCCATTTCTCTTTGGATTCGGCACCGTTCAGGGCACGCTTTCAGGCGGTCTCGGGAAATTGCTTGACAGGTCTTGCCTTCATCTTTGCTTATGAGGCATACCTTACTATTGTCAAAGTTGGAGGGGATAATGGTGTAGGGCTCGTTTTCCCACTGATCATCCAACTTATGCGTCTTCCGCTTCTTCTTGAGGACTTGTTCTCCAGGTGCTAAGGGAGTTGCTGGGGCTGTTTGATTGTAATGCTGTTCTTGTCTCGTTCTTGCTTGAGACAGGCTCCTTTCCACGCACTCCTGGACCTTACGGTACCGCTGCTGCCGTTCTGCATCCCAATCCTCTATTTCTTGAACCGCCTCAGGCGACACAGTCCCCATCTCAAAGTCTACAGGCAACTTGCCTGGTCTGGCTCGCATCAGGTAAGCGGGGCTGCAGTTGGTCGAATTTACTGGGATGTGGTTGTACAGGTCTACCAGATCTGGCAACTTTTCTGGCCATTGGTTCCTCTCTTCCAGCGGTAGGGTCTTCAGCATATCAATAACCACATGGTTCATTTTCTCGCACAGTCCATTGGTCTGGGGGTGGTACGGTGTGGTTCGAATTTTCTTACAACCGTACATGTTACAGAACTCTTGGAACACTTCAGCCTCGAATGCAGGACCCTGATCCGTCAGTACCCTTTCCGGATAGCCGTGCGGTCGACAAAAGGATGCCTGGAACGCTCTAGCTGCCGTCCTGGCTGTCTGGTCCTTCACAGGCACTACTACCAGGAAACGAGAGTAATGGTCCACAATGGTGAGGGCGTACACATAGCTTGACCGGCTTGGTGTTAACTTCACGTGGTCCAGGGCCACCAACTCCAGGGGCTGCTTCGTGACAATTGGCTGTAGGGGAGACCTTTGGCTGGCATCATCCTTCCGCCTCAAGTTACACGGGCCACAGTCTCGGCACCATTTCTCGATCATCTTTCTCATGTGCACCCAGTAGAACCGATCACGGAGTAAGGCCTCCAACTTCTTCCACCCGAAGTGTCCTGCGTTATCATGATACGCTGCTAGGACCATTGGAGCATCCCTCTGCGGAACCACTATCTGCCAGACAAGTTCATTTGTTCGATAGTTGACATATCTCTTGCAGAGCTTGCCCTGGTAGGTGAACAGTCGTCCCCTCTCCTTCCACAGCTGCTGGGCTTCCTCTGGAGCGTCTGGGCCAAGATGGGTCTCAGCTTGCGCTAGCTTCTCTTTGACCAATCGCACGGCCGGGTCACCATTCTGTGTTTCTTCCCAATTATGGTGGAGTAATGGATTGACCGAGACCTCGTGCTGGTTTAAGCGCTTCACTCCCACAGCATGCTCACACTGTGAAACACCCTGGTGATGGAAAGCCGGTAACTCTATCTCTTCGAGTTCATCCAGGTCTTCTCCAGACTCGGGTAAGTGAGGCATTCTGGACAGCGCATCAGCATTGTTATTCTTCTTGCCAGCCCGATACTTGATGGTAAAGTCAAAGTTAGACAGCCGGGCCATCCATCGCTGTTCCATCGCACCTAACTTGGCTGTTGCCAGGTGTGTCAACGGATTGTTGTCCGTGAAGATGGTAAACTTGGCCGATGCCAGATAGTGCTTGAAGCGTTCAGTCACTGCCCACACAATAGCGAGGAACTCCAGCTTGAAGGAACTGTAGTTTTCTGGATTCCTTTCCGTGGGCCGAAGCTTCCTACTGGCGTACGCTATTACCCTCTCTCTGCCTCCCTGTACCTGGGACAGAACTGCTCCCAGTCCCACGTTGCTGGCGTCTGTGTACAGTATAAACGGTTGGCTGTAGTCAGGGTAGGCCAGAATTTCTTCTCCCGTGAGAGCACCTTTCAGCCGGACAAAGGATGTTTCCAGTTGGCTGCTCCATTCAAATGGAGGGCTCTGCTTCTTAGCCTGCTTCGGCTGGCCCACCAGGAGATCTTGAAGGGGCGCTGCTATCTTGGTGAACCCATCAATGAACCTTCGGTAGTAGCCCACCAGTCCAAGGAACTGCCGCACCTCCTTCACCGTGGTGGGTCTTGGCCAGTCCTTGATTACCGTGACTTTCTCCGGATCAGGTGCCACGCCTTCTGCGCTGACCACATGACCCAGGTACTGTACCTTTGGCTTCAAGAGGTGACATTTGGACGGCTTGATCTTCAGGCCATATTTCGACAAGGACTCAAACACTTCTGCTAAGTGCTTCAGGTGGTCCTCATAAGTCTTGGAGCAGACTATTACGTCATCCAGGTACAGCAGCACGGTTTCGAAGTTGTGGTGGCCCAAGCAGCACTCCATCAACCTTTGGAATGTCCCTGGGGCGTTGCAGAGCCCGAATGGCATACAATTGAACTCACAGAGACCCATTGGTGTCGTGAATGCAGTCTTCTCCTTGTCCGCCTCTGCCACGGGAACCTGCCAATACCCACTGGTGAGTAGAGTTGAGCGCGGTTCGTGGTTCGTGGTTCTCCAGTTCGCGGCTCAAGTGATTTTGGGGCATGTTCTAGATCGAACTAGAACTCGAGCTTTTTGCAAAAGCTCGATAGTTCTAGAAACGTTCGAGAACGGTTCTAGCAGCCAAAAAACAGCTAAATCCTAGCTTGGTTTCTGCTGTAATAGTGTAAGTCACTCTGTGAATCAAACTATTATCACATTTCAGTGTATAGTGTGCGTGAACAGCGCCTTCAGATCACTGCTGTTTCTATAATGGCGATCGCCATTTTTTTTTTTTTTTTTCTTGTCTTCCTTCCCTAAGCGCGCGCGTCTTGTGGGGCGGGCCAGCATGTCAGCCAATCACAGACACACACACACCTAAGTGGACTTTGAGCCAGAGAAGCAACGGCATGTGTGATAGGATCTGCATGTCACATGTCCCTGCATTATAAAACCGGACATTTTCTTCACGAACGCCATTATCTGCCTTCTGCGTCTTTGGTGTCAGACATCAGTGTCGCAGCTCCGTCCTCCTGAGTCCTATAGCCGATACAGCTGTATGCGCTGCATACACAGCGTTAGACAGCTTAGGGAGAGCACATTCTAGCAGTCCTTTTAAGGGCTCAAAGCGGCAGGGTCAGAGAGCCATAAGTGACAGGTCCTGCAAACAGCAACAGCGTCTGTGTAGCCCAGGTCAGGGATTTCCTCCCTGCATTTCACCATTAGGAGGGAATAGAAAGGCAGGCTTCCATTCCTCTACCCAGAGCACCACAATCCTGCCACTGTACCCTCTTGTCCTCTGCACACTCCAACTCATTCTAAGTAAGCCATTATACTAGCAAACATTCAGTGTACCTAGTGGCATCCTATACGTGGCTATTGGACTTTGCTATAGTCCCACTAGTGCAAAGACATTTGCAGAGCACGTCTGCCTGCATTGCACACTACAACTTTTTTAAACTAAGCAATTTTACTAGCAAACACTCAGTGTACCTAGTGGCATCCTATACGTGGCTATTGGACTTTGCTATAGTCCCACTAGTGCCAAGACATTTGCAGAGCGCATCTGCCTGCGTTGCACACTCCAACTAATTATAACTAAGCCATTATACTTGCACACACTCAGTGAACCTAGTGGCATCCTATACGTGGCTATTGGACTTTGCTATAGTCCCACTAGTGCCAAGACATTTGCAGCACGTCTGCCTGCGTTGCACACTCCAACTAATTATAACTAAGCCATTATACTAGCACACACTCAGTGTACCTAGTGGCATCCTATACGTGGCTATTGGACTTTGCTATAGTCCCACTAGTGCCAAGACATTTGCAGCACGTCTGCCTGCGTTGCACACTCCAACTAATTATAACTAAGCCATTATACTAGCACACACTCAGTGTACCTAGTGGCATCCTATACGTGGCTATTGGACTTTGCTATAGTCCCACTAGTGCCAAGACATTTGCAGCACGTCTGCCTGCGTTGCACACTCCAACTAATTATAACTAAGCCATTATACTAGCACACACTCAGTGTACCTAGTGGCATCCTATACGTGGCTATTGGACTTTGCTATAGTCCCACTAGTGCCAAGACATTTGCAGCACGTCTGCCTGCGTTGCACACTCCAACTAATTATAACTAAGCCATTATACTAGCACACACTCAGTGTACCTAGTGGCATCCTATACGTGGCTATTGGACTTTGCTATAGTCCCACTAGTGCAAAGACATTTGCAGAGCACGTCTGCCTGCATTGCACACTACAACTTTTTTAAACTAAGCAATTTTACTAGCAAACACTCAGTGTACCTAGTGGCATCCTATACGTGGCTATTGGACTTTGCTATAGTCCTACTAGTGCCAAGACATTTGCAGAGCGCATCTGCCTGCGTTGCACACTCCAACTAATTATAACTAAGCCATTATACTAGCACACACTCAGTGAACCTAGTGGCATCCTATACGTGGCTATTGGACTTTGCTATAGTCCCACTAGTGCCAAGACATTTGCAGCACGTCTGCCTGCGTTGCACACTCCAACTAATTATAACTAAGCCATTATACTAGCACACACTCAGTGTACCTAGTGGCATCCTATACGTGGCTATTGGACTTTGCTATAGTCCCACTAGTGCCAAGACATTTGCAGCACGTCTGCCTGCGTTGCACACTCCAACTAATTATAACTAAGCCATTATACTAGCACACACTCAGTGTACCTAGTGGCATCCTATACGTGGCTATTGGACTTTGCTATAGTCCCACTAGTGCCAAGACATTTGCAGCACGTCTGCCTGCGTTGCACACTCCAACTAATTATAACTAAGCCATTATACTAGCACACACTCAGTGTACCTAGTGGCATCCTATACGTGGCTATTGGACTTTGCTATAGTCCCACTAGTGCCAAGACATTTGCAGCACGTCTGCCTGCGTTGCACACTCCAACTAATTATAACTAAGCCATTATACTAGCACACACTCAGTGTACCTAGTGGCATCCTATACGTGGCTATTGGACTTTGCTATAGTCCCACTAGTGCCAAGACATTTGCAGCACGTCTGCCTGCGTTGCACACTCCAACTAATTATAACTAAGCCATTATACTAGCACACACTCAGTGTACCTAGTGGCATCCTATACGTGGCTATTGGACTTTGCTATAGTCCCACTAGTGCCAAGACATTTGCAGCATGTCTGCCTGCGTTGCACACTCCAACTAATTATAACTAAGCCATTATACTAGCACACACTCAGTGTACCTAGTGGCATCCTATACGTGGCTATTGGACTTTGCTATAGTCCCACTAGTGCCAAGACATTTGCAGCACGTCTGCCTGCGTTGCACACTCCAACTAATTATAACTAAGCCATTATACTAGCACACACTCAGTGTACCTAGTGGCATCCTATACGTGGCTATTGGACTTTGCTATAGTCCCACTAGTGCCAAGACATTTGCAGCACGTCTGCCTGCGTTGCACACTCCAACTAATTATAACTAAGCCATTATACTAGCACACACTCAGTGTACCTAGTGGCATCCTATACGTGGCTATTGGACTTTGCTATAGTCCCACTAGTGCCAAGACATTTGCAGCACGTCTGCCTGCGTTGCACACTCCAACTAATTATAACTAAGCCATTATACTAGCACACACTCAGTGTACCTAGTGGCATCCTATACGTGGCTATTGGACTTTGCTATAGTCCCACTAGTGCCAAGACATTTGCAGCACGTCTGCCTGCGTTGCACACTCCAACTAATTATAACTAAGCCATTATACTAGCACACACTCAGTGTACCTAGTGGCATCCTATACGTGGCTATTGGACTTTGCTATAGTCCCACTAGTGCCAAGACATTTGCAGCACGTCTGCCTGCGTTGCACACTCCAACTAATTATAACTAAGCCATTATACTAGCACACACTCAGTGTACCTAGTGGCATCCTATACGTGGCTATTGGACTTTGCTATAGTCCCACTAGTGCAAAGACATTTGCAGAGCACGTCTGCCTGCATTGCACACTACAACTTTTTTAAACTAAGCAATTTTACTAGCAAACACTCAGTGTACCTAGTGGCATCCTATACGTGGCTATTGGACTTTGCTATAGTCCTACTAGTGCCAAGACATTTGCAGAGCGCATCTGCCTGCGTTGCACACTCCAACTAATTATAACTAAGCCATTATACTAGCACACACTCAGTGAACCTAGTGGCATCCTCTACGTGGCTATTGGACTTTGCTATAGTCCCACTAGTGCCAAGACATTTGCAGCACGTCTGCCTGCGTTGCACACTCCAACTAATTATAACTAAGCCATTATACTAGCACACACTCAGTGTACCTAGTGGCATCCTATACGTGGCTATTGGACTTTGCTATAGTCCCACTAGTGCCAAGACATTTGCAGCACGTCTGCCTGCGTTGCACACTCCAACTAATTATAACTAAGCCATTATACTAGCACACACTCAGTGTACCTAGTGGCATCCTATACGTGGCTATTGGACTTTGCTATAGTCCCACTAGTGCCAAGACATTTGCAGCACGTCTGCCTGCGTTGCACACTCCAACTAATTATAACTAAGCCATTATACTAGCACACACTCAGTGTACCTAGTGGCATCCTATACGTGGCTATTGGACTTTGCTATAGTCCCACTAGTGCCAAGACATTTGCAGCACGTCTGCCTGCGTTGCACACTCCAACTAATTATAACTAAGCCATTATACTAGCACACACTCAGTGTACCTAGTGGCATCCTATACGTGGCTATTGGACTTTGCTATAGTCCCACTAGTGCCAAGACATTTGCAGCACGTCTGCCTGCGTTGCACACTCCAACTAATTATAACTAAGCCATTATACTAGCACACACTCAGTGTACCTAGTGGCATCCTATACGTGGCTATTGGACTTTGCTATAGTCCTACTAGTGCCAAGACATTTGCAGAGCGCATCTGCCTGCGTTGCACACTCCAACTAATTATAACTAAGCCATTATACTAGCACACACTCAGTGAACCTAGTGGCATCCTATACGTGGCTATTGGACTTTGCTATAGTCCCACTAGTGCCAAGACATTTGCAGCACGTCTGCCTGCGTTGCACACTCCAACTAATTATAACTAAGCCATTATACTAGCACACACTCAGTGTACCTAGTGGCATCCTATACGTGGCTATTGGACTTTGCTATAGTCCCACTAGTGCCAAGACATTTGCAGAGCGCATCTGCCTGCGTTGCACACTCCAACTAATTATAACTAAGCCATTATACTAGCACACACTCAGTGAACCTAGTGGCATCCTATACGTGGCTATTGGACTTTGCTATAGTCCTACTAGTGCCAAGACATTTGCAGAGCGCATCTGCCTGCGTTGCACACTCCAACTAATTATAACTAAGCCATTATACTAGCACACACTCAGTGTACCTAGTGGCATCCTATACGTGGTTATTGGACTTTGCTATAGTCCCACTAGTGCCAAGACATTTGCAGCACGTCTGCCTGCGTTGCACACTCCAACGAATTATAACTAAGTTACATTGTCAGGGATATTTATTCTTTATTATTCTGCTGTTAATAAAGCTAGACCACCACTGCAATCTTCACCACCTCTCAATTTTTACTACCACATTTTCAGTCCACAATCTTGTCGCAATCAACATGAGTGGCAAAATGACAGATGCTGGTGGAAAGGGGAAGAGGCGTGGTGGAAAAGGCAAAAAAGGTTTTGTCAGTGGGGAAGGTGCCAAAGCTCCATTATCATCTGCTGAAGATAGACCATCTACTAGCAAAAGTAAGATGTCTACTACTTATTGTGGACAATCCGATGTGCTCCCTTTTTTACGGACACGAACAAGAGGAACAAAGGTAGATGATGGGCAAAAAAGGAAAATGCTTGAATGGATCTCAAGTGGTCCAACAAGTGCCCTCTCAGCCACTTCAAGTACCGCATCCAAAAAACACCATTCCTCTGAGTTGTCATCCCAATCACACTTGATTTCTCCCAGCTCTGAAGTCTCCATCAGCCCTGCACAGTATGGTGGAACTGAGATGGCTGAGTCTGCAGAGCTGTTCAGTCACACTATAGCCTGGGAATCAGAGGTCTGCTCCCAAGCTACAGTGAGTACAGAACAGGAAATGGTCTGCAGTGATGCCCAGAACCTTTGTGACTCAGATTCAGGCCGTGAGGACCAAGTTTCTGAGCATAATGTTGACCCTTTGTCACAAACTGTAACACCTGTGGTTATAGACAATGAGGAACATACTGATGAAGATGAGACGCAGATACCCGATTGGGATGACAACTTAAATATTCGGTCAGGGCAAGAAGAGGCTCGGTCTGAGGGGGAGGGGAGTGCGAACACAACAATTGATGATGACGTTCTAGATCCCACCTACTGTCAACCCCCAGTCAGGCACTCGAGGAGGTCAACAGAGGCGGTGGAGGAGGATGCAACCGACGACGAAGTTACCTTGCGCCTTCCTGGACAGAGTCGGAGCACTGGTAGCACGTCTACAACTGCATCCTCAGCCACCACTCTGCCTATGAGCATTATTCGGGGTGGATCAACAGGTCGCATGGCCTCTAAGCCTTGCCTAGCCTGGGCCTTTTTTCACATCGAAAAAGATCGCCCAACTCATGTGATATGTAACATTTGTCATGATTCTGTTAGTAGAGGTCAAAACCTCAGCAGTTTGACAACTTCTTCCATGAATCGTCACATGAATAAATATCATAAGTCCCGGTGGGAAGCTCACCGTGCTGCAATGCCGGCTAGCGGAGCGAACCATCCACCGCCCGCCCCTTCCAGTGCATCCGCGCGCTCTTCATCTTCTAGGACTGTGGGGACAGCTGTCACACCTGTTTTTCCACGCAAAACTTCCACCACTGTAACCGCAACAGGCAGTTTGCTTGTAAGGTCGTCAGTTGGTTTGGAAGGGGAAACAAGTGAGTGTGTACAGCTCTCTCAGACATCGATAGCACCAACGTTGGATGAAGGCAACATCATGTCTCCGCCTGCACTTTCCTCACAAACCTGCATTTTTCCAGGGACACCCTACTCAACACCGTCTACACACAGCAGCCAGATCTCTGTCCCTCAGATGTGGTCAAATAAAAGGCCACTTCCTCCGACCCATGACAAAGCTAAGAGGTTGACTCTATCCCTCTGTAAGCTGTTGGCTACCGAAATGCTGCCTTTCCGCCTAGTGGACACACAGGATTTTAGAGACCTTATGTCTGTCGCTGTGCCCCAGTACCAGATGCCTAGTCGCCACTACTTCTCTAAGAAAGGTGTGCCCGCGCTACACCAGCATGTCGCACACAACATCACCGCTTCCTTGAGAAACTCTGTGTGTGAACGGGTGCATTTCACCACCGATACTTGGACCAGTAAGCATGGACAGGGACGTTACATGTCGCTGACTGGGCACTGGGTAACTATGGTGATAGATGGTGAAGGGTCTGCTGCACAAGTCTTGCCGTCCCCACGACTTGTGTGTCAATCCTCTGTCTGTCCAAGTTCCGCCACAGCTTCTGCATCCTCCACCTCATCTGGGTCCTCCACCTCCGCCCCAAGCCTGCCTGGTCAGGCCACCAGCGTTCTCACTGCGCAGAAGGAATCACGCACGCCTCATTACTATGCTGGCAGCCGAGCGCAACGGCATCAGGCGGTCTTTAGCTTGACATGTCTTGGTAATAAGAGTCACACAGCTGAGGAGTTGTGGTCAGCTCTGCGGTCCGAGTTTAATAAATGGTTGTCTCCACTCAACCTGCAGCCTGGTAAGGCCGTGTGCGACAATGCTGCAAACCTGGGTGCGGCCCTTCGCCTGGGCAAGGTGACACACGTACCTTGTATGGCTCACGTGTTGAACCTTGTCGTGCAGCAATTTTTAACACACTATCCCGGCCTAGATGGCCTTCTGAACAGGGCACGAAAACTGTCTGCTCACTTCCGGCGTTCAAGCGCCGCAGCTGAGCGACTTGCATCGCTACAGAAGTCTTTCGGCCTGCCGGTTCATCGCCTGAAATGCGATGTGGCGACACGCTGGAATTCAACTCTCCACATGTTACAGCGACTGTGGCAGCACCGCAGAGCCCTGGTGCAATACGTCATGACGTATAGCCTGGGCCAACGAGATGCAGAGGTGGGGCAGATCACCCTGATGGAGTGGTCTCAGATCAAGGACCTATGCACCCTTCTGCACAGTTTCGACATGGCGACGAATATGTTTAGCTCTGACAATGCCATTATCAGCATGACGATTCCAGTCATTTACATGCTGGAGCACACGCTAAACACTATTCGGAGTCAGGGGGTGGGACAACATGAAGGGGAGGAACTACAGGAGGATTCATATGTGCAAGGGACAACAACATCACCAAGGTCCAGACGTTCATCATCACCAACGCAGCAGGCATGGGACCATGGGGAACAGGGATCGACAAGGGCGCATAGTAGCAGGCGAAATGTTGAGCAAGGTGCAGGAGAACATGAAGAAATGGAGGACGAACTGTCCATGGACATGGAAGACTCAGCGGATGAGGGAGACCTTGGTCAAATTTCAGTTGAAAGAGGTTGGGGGGAGATGTCAGAGGAAGAAAGAACGGGTAGCACCTCTATGCCACAAACACAGCGTGGACTTGGTCCGCATGGCTGCGCAAGACACATGAGTGCCTTTTTGTTGCACTACCTCCAACATGACAGTCGTATTGTCAAAATTAGAAGTGATGATGACTACTGGATTGCCACACTATTAGATCCCCGGTACAAGTCCAAATTTTGTGACATAATTCCAGCCATAGAAAGGGACGCACGTATGCAGGAGTATCAGCAGAAGCTGTTACTCGATCTTAGCTCGGCTTTTCCACCAAACAACCGTGCAGGTGCAGGGAGGGAATCTCCCAGTTGTAACTTGACAAACATGGGACGGTCTCGTCATCTTCACCAGTCTACCCGTACCAGTAGGACCGTATCTGGTGCCGGTAACAGCAATTTTATGGAATCTTTTCATAATTTTTTTAGACCCTCTTTTGCAAGGCCACCAGAGACAACAAGTCTGACACATACTCAACGGCTGGAGAGGATGATACAGGAGTATCTCCAAATGAACATCGATGCCATGACTGTGCAACTGGAGCCTTGCTCCTTTTGGGCTTCAAACATAGAAAAATGGCCAGAGCTCTCCAGTTACGCCTTGGAGATTTTGTCGTGTCCAGCTGCCAGCGTTGTCTCTGAACGTGTATTCAGTGCTGCTGGGTGTGTGCTGACAGATAAGCGCACGCGTCTGTCCAGTGACAATGTGGACAGACTGACGTTCATCAAAATGAACAAGTCATGGATCCAGAAGGAATTTACTACCCCTGTGTCATCCTGGGGAGAGTAAATGCTTGTGGATTTGGAATGTGCTTGATGCAAATCAAAACATCCTGTTTGCAACTAGGGCCCAAGTGCTGCCACTGATGGGGTGGGTGTCTGTGTGGCCCAATTTTTGGAAAAATGGGAGACTCCGCTTGGAGTAACCCTTGCTTACATTGTTTTTAAAAGAAGCCAAGATGAACAAGTCATGGGTCAGCAAAGACTTTGCTACCTACCCCGGTGTCATCCTGGGGACGGTTAATTATGGGGTATTTTTGAATGTGATTGATGCAAATCAAAACATCCTGTTTGCAACTAGGGCCCAAGTGCTGCCACTGATGGGGTGGGTGTCTGTGTGGCCCAATTTTTGGAAAAAAAGGGAGACTCCGCTTGGAGTAACCCTTGCTTGATGTGTTTTTAAAAGAAGCCAAGATGAACAGAGCTGGGATCAGGAAAGACTTTGCTACCTACCCCGGTGTCATCCTGGGGACGGATAAGAATGGCGTATTTTTGAATGTGCTTGATGCAAATCAAAACATCCTGTTTGCAACTAGGGCCCAAGTGCTGCCACTGATGGGGTGGGTGTCTGTGTGGCCCAATTTTTGGAAAAAAAGGGAGACTCCGCTTGGAGTAACCCTTGCTTGATGTGTTTTTAAAAGAAGCCAAGATGAACAGAGCTGGGATCAGGAAAGACTTTGCTACCTACCCCGGTGTCATCCTGGGGACGGATAAGAATGGCGTATTTTTGAATGTGCTTGATGCAAATCAAAACATCCTGTTTGCAACTAGGGCCCAAGTGCTGCCACTGATGGGGTGGGTGTCTGTGTGGCCCAATTTTTGGAAAAAAGGGAGACTCCGCTTGGAGTAACCCTTGCTTGATGTGTTTTTAAAAGAAGCCAAGATGAACAGAGCTGGGATCAGGAAAGACTTTGCTACCTACCCCGGTGTCATCCTGGGGACGGATAAGAATGGCGTATTTTTGAATGTGCTTGATGCAAATCAAAACATCCTGTTTGCAACTAGGGCCCAAGTGCTGCCACTGATGGGGTGGGTGTCTGTGTGGCCCAATTTTTGGAAAAAAAGGGAGACTCCGCTTGGAGTAACCCTTGCTTGATGTGTTTTTAAAAGAAGCCAAGATGAACAGAGCTGGGATCAGCAAAGACTTTGCTACCTACCCCGGTGTCATCCTGGGGACGGATAAGAATGGCGTATTTTTGAATGTGCTTGATGCAAATCAAAACATCCTGTTTGCAACTAGGGCCCAAGTGCTGCCACTGATGGGGTGGGTGTCTGTGTGGCCCAATTTTTGGAAAAAAAGGGAGACTCCGCTTGGAGTAACCCTTGCTTGATGTGTTTTTAAAAGAAGCCAAGATGAACAGAGCTGGGATCAGCAAAGACTTTGCTACCTACCCCGGTGTCATCCTGGGGACGGATAAGAATGGCGTATTTTTGAATGTGCTTGATGCAAATCAAAACATCCTGTTTGCAACTAGGGCCCAAGTGCTGCCACTGATGGGGTGGGTGTCTGTGTGGCCCAATTTTTGGAAAAAAAGGGAGACTCCGCTTGGAGTAACCCTTGCTTGATGTGTTTTTAAAAGAAGCCAAGATGAACAGAGCTGGGATCAGGAAAGACTTTGCTACCTACCCCGGTGTCATCCTGGGGACGGATAAGAATGGCGTATTTTTGAATGTGCTTGATGCAAATCAAAACATCCTGTTTGCAACTAGGGCCCAAGTGCTGCCACTGATGGGGTGGGTGTCTGTGTGGCCCAATTTTTGGAAAAAAAGGGAGACTCCGCTTGGAGTAACCCTTGCTTGATGTGTTTTTAAAAGAAGCCAAGATGAACAGAGCTGGGATCAGGAAAGACTTTGCTACCTACCCCGGTGTCATCCTGGGGACGGATAAGAATGGCGTATTTTTGAATGTGCTTGATGCAAATCAAAACATCCTGTTTGCAACTAGGGCCCAAGTGCTGCCACTGATGGGGTGGGTGTCTGTGTGGCCCAATTTTTGGAAAAAAGGGAGACTCCGCTTGGAGTAACCCTTGCTTACATTGTTTTTAAAAGAAGCCAAGATGAACAAGTCATGGGTCAGCAAAGACTTTGCTACCTACCCCGGTGTCATCCTGGGGATGGATAAGAATGGCGTATTTTTGAATGTGCTTGATGCAAATGTAGCTGTGAAGTGTACAACTGGGGCACAACTGCTGCCACTGAAGGGGTGGGTGTGTGTGTGGCCCAATTTTTGGAAAAAATGGAGACTCCGCTTGGAGTCACCTTGCGGTGTTTTACATGATTTTAGAAGGGCGTGCCATGCCTATATCTGTGTGTCCTCCTCTTTTTCCTTGTCCAGCTGTTTTGTTTTCGCATGAGTATATGTCCTTGTCACTTTCCAATGTGTTTGAGTTGTTTGTCACCTTTAGGACACCTTTGAGGGTGTTTTCTAGGTGTTTTTCTGTGTTTGTGATTGCCTGCCATTGTTTCCTATGCAGTTCGAGTTCGGTTCGTCGAACGTTCGACGAACCGAACTCGAACGGGAGGTCCGTTCGGCGAACCAACCTCGAGCCGAACCGCGACCGGTTCGCTCATCTCTACTGGTGAGATCCAAGGTGGAGAAATAGTTAGCTGACTTTAAGGCTGTTAGTGACTCCTCTATTCTGGGTAGTGGATAGGCATCTTTATGTGTAATGCGGTTAATTTGCCTGTAATCTACACACATTCTCATTGTACCATCTTTTTTCTTTACGAGCACTAGTGGAGCTGCCCAGGGGCTACAACTATCTCTGATAACCCCAGCCTCCTTCATTTCCCGTAACATTTCCTTGGCACACTGATACTGTGCGGGGGGTACAGGGCGGTATCTTTCTTTAATGGGATGATGATCACCCGTGGGGATTTGATGTTGAACCCCTTTCACCTGCCCAAAATCTAGGGGGTGTTTGCTGAAGACCCGCTCGTACTCCTGTACCACCCGGTAAACCCCATGCTTTTGGTGTGAGGGGGTGGAGTCGGTGCCCACATGTAATTTTTGGCACCAGTCTTCCGGCTGCCCCTTGGAGCCATTGTCTTCCGCCTGGTCGGACGGGATCAAGGGTTCCACTGCTTTAATGGTATTGTTGCTGACAGTGTACAATTTTGCCACGGTGGCATACCGGGGCAATTTGGCCTCCTCCTCCCCACAATTCAGGACACAGACGGGCACTCTCCCCTTGCGGACGTCCGCTACCCCTCTGGCTATCAGGACTCCAGGCCTACTGTCTGAATACATTGGTTCTACCAAGGCATGGTAATCCTGACCCTTGAGGCCTATTGCTGCCCGACACCATATCAACATTTCACTTCTTGGGGGTATTACAATGGGGAGGGGGTCACTTACCCTCACACTGCCAATTTCTCCTCCGGCCAGCTCTACCTGCTGCCTCCTCATCAGGGCTCTGATCTCCCTCTGTAGGACACGCTGCTGCCCGGAGCTGGCAGTTTCAGACGCCTGTTGTAACAAAATTATCACTTCGGCAATACAATTTTCTATCACATTTGTACCAAGAGTTAGCAGTGGGTCAGATTCTTTGCGATCAATATCTACAATTATCATCCCCTGACATGGCAATTCCACCCGCCCCACTTTAATGGTTACTTCTTTGTACCCAATCTGAGGTAAGGGCTGACCATTACTGGCCACAATTGTTAAATCATCATCTGGGCCATGGTCAATGTCTGAATCGGCCCAATATCTTTTGTACAGTTTGTGGGGGATGGTTGTTACCTGGGACCCCGTATCCAGGAGGGCATTCAAAGGGATCCCATCCAGCACAATAGGAAGGACCGGTCGTCCTCCCACATACTTGCTGCGGCTGGGGGTTGAGCCGGGCTTCCTTACACCTGGGGGTCGGCTCCTGGCCCCAGGCTCGGCCCATTTAAAGGACAGCGTCGTGCAATGTGGCCCGCCTGGTTGCAGTTGCGGCAGATCGGTTGTCCTGTTGAATCATACCGGTCTGTGTCTCTGCCTCGGGTCGGCGGAATCCTTCTCTGTCGCATCCATGGGACGTCCTCTGGGCTGGAGGCCAACTCGATTTTCGCAGGCGAGGGGGTCATTTGTAGAGACTGCACGGTCTTGGCAAGGGCAGCCACAGTCTTGGTCAGCTCCTGGACCTGTTGTCTGAGCTCCGCAGTGGGATCCTTATCCAGGGACTGCGCCTCAGCCCCTGCAGTGGCTCGTGTTGCAGGCACCACCCCGGGGTACGTGATAGCAAGAGGCCGGAGGGGTACTGGGTCATTCGGCGTAGATTCTCTCAGTACCCTGATGGCCTGGTCCTTAAACTTGGCAAAGTCCAGAGCAGGGTTCTGCAGGACCAGGATACGCAGCTGGGTCCTGTGGGCATCTGACAGGAGCCCCTCTATGAACTGCTCAGTTAGGAGTTTGTCTTCTTCACGTACACCCTCTGGGTCCACCTGTTTAACTGCTTTCAGGGCCTCTTGCAGGTTTAGGGCATAGTCCCTTATGCTGTCTGTGGCCCGCTGCTTGCACCCAAAGAATCTCATCTTTATCTCTGCTGCGGTGCGGGTGTCAAACGTACTCTTTAGCTTGGCCAGTATCTGGGCTGCTGTCCCTTTATCTGTATCAGGCCATGACTTCGCTTCACGCTGGGCTGCGCCGGCTAGCTGTCCCATTAATATGCCCACCTTCTGGCTCTCAGTCAGCGGATACACCCGGAATAAGCTGTGCAGGCTTTCTCTGAAGTCACTCAAGGTATGGGACTCCCCGGAGTATTGCGGCAGCCATTCTGCTCCCGGTATGTATGGCATGGTGATCGGCATTACCGGCGCTACAGTGGGGGCCGGGGCGACGGCGACTGGGATTGCTTCTGCTGGTGCTGCGGCGTCTCGGGCTACGGCATCCACCTGCCCTCCCTCTGAGTCGGACATCTTCCTCCCCCTTAGTGAACCTTACCAGGCTCCGTTCACTTTTCAAATTTTCTTCCGGGTCGCGCGGGGTTAACAGCGCTCTGCTCTGATGGCGCGCTCCCTTCGCGCTCTTTGTCAGGCACGCCCCCCTTCTTCCTGCGCTCGGCGAGGCTAATGGCGGCGGTGGTCTGCAGCCAGTACACAGTCTTTTAAGCACAATTCCGGCAGGCGCACAGTACCCGGTGGGACCGGGCACGAGATCCTGTTCGTGACGCCAAAGTTGACTCGCCCACCCCAGGGCTATGGGACACCCGGTGCCGGGCCGGACTAGTCCGGTGGTAGTCAGTGGTGGCTGGGCCCGGCTCCGTGGCCCTGGTGGGTGTCAGTTGAATATGTGGCTTGCTTGTTAATGGTTGTGTTCGTGACGCCACCTGTGGCATGCGGCTATTAAGCCGCCGCTGCTGTGTGAGGCCTCCGGGATGATGATATAGCAGCTATGGTAGTACTGCTCCCCACAGGTGGAGCAATGCCCGGGGCACAGTTGGTGCTTGTGAAAGTCTATGGTGCTGTGTGACTAACACGGTGCAGGGCCGACAGGCGAGGAAAGAACCAGGCACAAACAACAGTCTCTTTACCTTTTCCTCTTTTACTCTGGGAACAGTCCAGTCCTGGGAGACCGTTACAGGTGGTGATGGGGATCCGGTCGGCCTGGAAGTACTTGGGGTGATCTTTCTGGCCAGCTGAGTATGAGGCCTACTCCTGTACCTTTCTTGGTGATGATAGGACCCTGCTTCTCTGAATCCAGCAATGGCCCTCTTCGCTGCTGGGACCAATGGCACGTCCCTTCCCTCTGTAGGTGGCTGCGCAGGCCCACTCTCTGGTGCTTCTCCGCTGGGGTCCACACCGGGCCCTGATGCTGCAGCTGTACCTTGGATGTGTCTGGGCCAGGGGCTTGCAGCTCTCCTGCCCTTCGGATTCGGCTACCAGGGACGGATTTTATACCCTGGCAACCACAGACTCCGATGTCCGAGTCTCTCCGCTGCCTCTCAGCTACTCCTGCTTCTCTGGGCCAAACTGCTCCAGCTCTAGGCCCCAGATTCACAGGACAGCTCACTCTGCGTCTGTTCACTTCTACTGCTCCCTACAGACTGACTAACTCCTCCCCCAGGTCAGGCTTAAGGAAGCTCCCTGAAACTTCAGGTTCAGAGCTCCCCCTACTGGCCTGAGGGAGAAACTGCGGTGGATGTTAACTTACTGGCCAGTAGATTTCCCCATTACCTCCAGGCTCAGCATTAACCCTCAGGAGGGCAATGCCGTTGTGGCGACCAGGTCCTAGGGCGCCACATAACTATAGGGTCAGAGGTAGTGCATTTCTTTTTTCAGTGAGATCCGTTCCTGTTTTAAATCGGAAAAAAAAAATCCTTTTATTAGTGCTGCATACGGTCTGTTACTGCAGTGTGTAATATAGGGAGAGCTTTTTTAAAGGCAGGATGAGATTTAAAGCTGTCCTGACATCTGCTACTAATAATCAACAATCCCAGCACTGCTACATCCCTTGTGTGTGTTCTACTAGGAATAGGTATTACAACTTCCTAAAAAAGGTCCCAAAATTGACAAAACAATGGGTTCAGGTGTAGTGAAGTGCCTGTCAGCCGCCATTTCAATTCATACCAGCATAGTTGTGTCCTTGTGTTTGCTTCATAGCGTACATAAACTCCATAGTACCCTACTGCTAAAAAAATAGTGTAAGTTTAAAAAAAAAAAAATGCTGTCACAGGCTGTCGTTCTGCCTGAAGCCAAATACCATAATATATAGCATCCTGGTGGTGGCTTCATATTTTACAGAACCTACATAGTGTCCTGCTCTTACTAAAACACAGTATCAGAGTTACAAAATTTTAATTATTACTCGGTGTCAGTGGCTCTACTTCTGCCTGACCGTCAATACCTTAGTAGCAGCAACCTAGCATACTGGTGGTGGCTTCCTAACTTACAGAACCTACATAGTGTCCTGCTTTTATTAAAACACAGTGTCAGTGTTACAAAATTTTAATTATTACTCGGTGTCTGTGGCTCTACTTCTGCCTGAAGGCCAAAACCTTACTAGCAGCAACCTAGCATACTGGTGGCAGCTTCATATCTTACAGAACCTACATAGTGTCCTGCTTTTATTAAAACAGTGTCAGTGTTACCAAATTTTTAATTAATAATCGTTGTTAGTGGCTGTACTTCTGCATGCATGAAGCAAAATACTGTTATAGCACCAAGCTAGCATCCTGGTGGTGGTGTCTTCAGATCTTCCAGAACCTACATAGTGCCCTGCTCATACTAAAATACAGTCTGAGTGCCAAAAACCAATACTAAAATAAAAGTGGTGTCAAATCCTGTTTTCTTTTAGGACTGAAAGATATTCACAACATCTTTGTCGACTCCTCCAAGTGGTACTTTGTCCAATAAAGGTACCTTGCGATTTTTAGACTTAAAAAACAGCTATCGTGGGGAACTATTAACACAAGTTTAACAATCCAGCATCAGTGTTGTTCCACTGCCTGTACAAAAGGTCCCGTTACAGTATTCACCTTCAAATATTCAAACAAAAAAAATGGAAAAAAGATGCGGTAAAGGCAATGGACGAGGTGGTAGTGACAGTGGTGGTCGCCCAAGCAGTGTGACCAAGCCAAAGAAAAAGGTTCCTGCTTTATCTACCTCTGCATTCCTATCCCAATTTTCTTCTCCACAAGGGAAACCACTCTTGCGCCCTGAACAGTGTGAACAGGTAACGAGTTGGCTAGCAGACAATACCTCCAGTTACTTGTATAGTAGCAAATCCCAAGGGTCCACACAGACAGACTTGAGTAGCCCAGAGGCTGGCCCATCGAATCCTCAGCCTGGTCCTTCTTCCTCACAGCATCAGTATTCTAAGGAAACATATGACCCCAATGCAGGTTACTCCGAGGAACTGTTTACGGGACCCTTTGAGCTTTCTTGCCTCTCCCCGTGCATTGGTGAAGCTGTGGTGTGCAGTGATGCACAGATCTTTGAGCACCCAAGGCCAGAAGAAAGCCATGTTGTTGGCCGCGACATGCTGGGCAATCAGGTGGAAGTGTTGGAGGATGATGAGACACAGTTGCCCTCAGGTCAGCATGAAACCTCCATTACCGAAAATGTTGACCTTCAGGAATTTGAAGACAACTTGGTCGATGATGAGGTGACTGATCCAACATGGATGGGTGGCATGGATTGCGAGATCAGCAGTGCAGAGGAGCAATGTGCCCATAGTCCGCAAAAAGACTGTGAGAGATAGGGTTTCGACCACTGCCAGAAGTCAATCAACTGTGCACATGACACCACCACCTGTGCCATCTCAGAGTCCAAGGGTCCGTGCACCACCTGTGCCATCTCAGAGTCCAATGGCCCGTGCTGCAATTCTGTGGGAGTTTTTTTCCGAGTCCTTTGGACCAAACAGTTGCCAGTTGTCAAATCTGTCAGACCAAGCTTAGCAGAGACAGAAATACTTCCAGCTTGGGCACCTGCACCATGAGAAACCATATGTTAGCCAAGCACACCACTAGGTGGTTGAAAGCTCTAGGTGAAAAACACGATTTCCAGACTCAAAACTCTGCCACTTCCCCTGGGCTGCCTGCTTCCCAAACTGGTGTGCAAGAAGGTGGCGCTGATGCCTCCTTCTCCCAACCTGATGTTGGCCAAACTCAATCATCAATGCTTACATCCGCTTTGGTGTCCCAGCGTTCCGTTCAGTTGTCCATAACACAGACCTTTGAAAAGAAGTGAAAACACCCCGTTACGCACCCAAGGGCAGAAAACATAACTGCACCCATTGCACGATTGATAGCCCTTGAGATGTTGCCGTATTGGCTTGTGGGAACAGAGGCTTTCCGCGACCTTTTGGCGGTGATAGAACATCGGTACTCTGTGCCTAGCCGCCACTATTTTTCACGTTGTGCCATCCCCGCGCTCCACAATCATGTGTCCATAAACATCAAACGGGCTCACCAACGCCATAACAGGGAAGGTCCACTTAACTATAGACACGTGGACAAGCGGAAGTGGACAGGGACGCTACATCTCACTGACGGCACACTGGGTGAACCTGGTGGCGGCTGGTACAGAGTCTGAGCCGGCAAAATCCCATATAATTCCCACTCCCAGAATAGCGGGCCCTACTTCAATCACAGTTTCAGTAGCCACCTACACAACAACTCCCTCCTCCTCCAACTCTTCATCTGGCTTCTGTGCATCCTCCTCAACATCCGCCGGTGTTCAACTGTCGACATCATTCCACAGCTGGGATCTCTGCAGCTGTCGCGGGCGGAGGAGGGGACGCCGCGCTCTCCCTCTGCTGCTCGGATCCGGCTGCCGCGGCTGCTGCGGCCTGCCGCTGCTCAGTGGCTCGAGCGATGGGCCGGATCCCAGGGACTCGAGCGGCGCTCCTCGCCCGTGAGTGAAAGGGGATTGGGATTTGGGATAATTTATTGTCCGTGACGCCACCCACGGTTGTGGTGATTGAATGTACACCACCGCTGCTCTGGCTGGGGATCCCGGGAGTGATGGTGTGGAGCAGCCAGTTGTTGTGTTGCCCCTCCGTGGGTAGGGGTTGGTGATCCCGGGGCCCAGTGATAGGGTGTTGGATGGTGGACAGGCGGGCTATGGGGCCTGTGGAGGTGCAGGGGCACAGGGGCAGCGCTGTGCCGCACGGCACGGAGGTACTCACTCAGCCAGTAAACACGACACAGTTCTCGGTAAACAAACGGCTGGTTGGACGGGTCCTTCGGACGGTTGCGGTGCTGACTTCCCCTGCAGTTGACGGTGACGGTCTCTTCCCTGCACCTATGCGTTGTTGTTTGGTAGCGATGGGTTCCCACCGGTAACCCACTCCCCAGCTTGGATATGAGCCGGAGGAGCTCCACTCTTGCCCGCAGGCGCTGGCCCTGGGAAACTGGTGCCTTGGTGGTGGCGGTGTCTCCCCTTAACGGTTGGACTGTTGCCTTCAAACGGGACTTGGTTGTTAGGAGACAGTCGTCCCCTTCACTGACGGATTTGGCAAATTCGGCGACTCCTAGCCTTGCTGGGATCCGAAAGGCCCCTGCCCTGGTGCTGACTAATCTTCGTATACCGCTCCGGTACCGCCGGGTCACCACCCGTCCACGGTCCTTTCGGCAACCTCCAATCAGTCTCGCCTGCAGACGGTCACCGCCGTCTGCCAACCTTGCTGTCTCAGTCCGGGGCACACACCCGGACTAACTTCAGGCTTCTTTCGGTCACTTTCTCTGTTGCTCTTACTTTAGCTCCTCTACCACTTCACTTCCTTCTACCTCTTCCTCCTAAACTCTATCTTGCTTCCTCTCACTTTCACTTCCCTCACTTGACTGCCTGGTTTTCCCGCCTCCAGGGCTGTGAACTCCTCGGTGGGCGGAGCCAACCGCCTGGCCCACCCCCTGGTGTGGACACCAGCCCCTGGAGGAAGGCAACAAGGATTTGTGTTTTGACCTAGTGTGTACCTGCAGGGAATGTGGGGTGCGTGTGGTGTTGTGACCTGTGACCCCTGGCTTGCCCAGGGCGTCACACAGCACTGCCTCGGCAAAGCGGCAACACGCTCTACTAAAGCTCATCTGTATCGGTGACAAATCACACACGGCACCTGAACTTTTGAAAGCAATAACTGAGCAGACAGATGAGTGACTTGCACCATTGGACTTCTGTCCAGGGATGGTAGTGTGCGATAATGGTCGTAATCTGGTGGCGACTTTAAAGCTTGGAAAGCTTGTACACATTCCTTGTATGGCCCACGTTATAAATTTAGTAGTTCAGCACTTTCCCAAAAAATACCCTGGGATACCAGACCTACTTACCAAGGTACGACGTATTAGTGCCCATTTCCGCAAGTCATCTCCCTCTTTTGCTGGCCTGGCAGTGCTGCAGCAGCGCTTACACTTGCCTCGTCTCAGACTAATATGTGACCTCCCTACGAGATGGAATTCAACCTATCATATGTTGGCCAGGATTCTTGAGCAGCAGAGGGCATTATTCCAGTTCCAGCTGGAATATGCCCATCAGACACAGCTGCCAGACATAAGTACTGCAGAGTGGTTGTGAATTTCAGAGATTTCTCAGGTCCTAGAGAATTTTAATTACTGTACCAACATTGTGAGCAGTAATGATGCTCTTATCAGCATTACCATTCCACTCATTTGTTTATTGAAATGCTCTCTGGATCGTCTGACTGACCAAAGTGTTAATTAATGCACCCGAGGTGTTTGTGGATTCAGACTTCACAATGGTTGCTAGTAATCCACACAACCTCAGCCAATAGGCTCAGGCCCCCTTTGGTCAGCATCATGAGGATGAGGAGGGTGATGAAGAACAGGAATGATTTGAAGTAGGTAACCAAGGGATTGAGAACCCAAGCTTCAGCGCTGTCCAGCATCGATGATCTGAGGAGGAGCAGGAGGAGGAGAGAGAAACTGAAGAGGAGAGGAGGTTTAGGGAGACAGAATGTATTCTTAGCAGTAACACACAAAGGTTTCTAGTTCGGAGTCTGGGAAACATGGCACAGTTCATGTTACACTGCCTTTGTCATGACTGTCGGCTAGTCAACATTTTGACAGACAATAAATACTGGTTATGTACCTTCCTTGACCCACGCTACAAAGACAAATTCACTTCGCTACTTGTGGAGGCAAATAAGGATTGTACTACGGAAACATTCAAGAGGGCTTTAGTGGAGCTGTTGATGAAACGATTACCCTCAGATCATGCTGGCGTCAGAGGTAGCGTGTCATCTCACGCAACAGGATTACAAGAGAGGGCTACGCATAGTAGGAGCAACACAGGCGGGGGACTAATGTGCCAAAACTGGTCCATTTTCCAAAAACCATCAACTCAGAACCAGATACCGGTTGGATAAACTATGACAAGCAGGGAACACTTAAGTAAGATGGTGAGGGACTATGTAGGTGACCGTATCAGCGTGCTTTCAGAGTCTACTGTTCCCTTTAACTATTGGGTTTCCAGGCTCAACACTTGGCCAGACCTCACCTTATATGCTTTGGAAGTGCTAGCTTGCCCTGCTGCGAGTGTGTTGTCTGAGTGTTTTTCAGCTCAGCGGGGTTAATAATAACATATACTCGCAAACGACTATCCACGGAAAGTGCAGACAGTTTGACGATGATCAAAATGAACCATAGATGGATTGCCCCAGAGTATCTCAGACCGCCTGTTAACAAGACCCAATAATAAGTGTAGCCCCAAAATTTGTATTTAAGTTCAAATAAGTTCTATTATTTCTCATTCAAGACTATTTTGTCTTCTATCATCTAATGAGACCGCATGACTAATCTAACTTGTTATGCTGCTGCAATGTAATTGTTTTGCCCTGTCACCCAGGGCAATATTTTTCAAGTCTTTGTACATTATGCACTGGCACAACCACTGTCGAGGCTACACTGTCTATAACAATTGGTCAGGGGGTCTCTATTTGTTTTCTTTATTGATGCTGTGCTCCATGGTGTGTTACACATGGCCCCCTGCGGAATCAGATTTTTTTTAGATTTTTGGCATTTTATACCCTGTTGCTTATCCTACCAATTTTAACAAAAAAGCTGTTGGGAGTACCTTCTGATGCTTTGCTACATGGTGTCTGAACAATCACACCATAGGGGAACTGAATATTAAACTCCTTGGCATGTTATGCTCTGTTGCAAATCCTATTATTTTTTTTTAAAAAAGCTGTTGGGAGTATCTTCTGATGCTTTGCTACATGGTGTCTGAACCATTACACCCTAGGGAAACTGAATGTATTAAACTCCTTGGCATGTTTTTCCCTGTTGCTTATCCTACCAATTTTAACAAAAAAGCTGTTGGGAGTACCTTCTGATGCTTTGCTACATGGTGTCTGAGCCATCACACCCTAGGGAAGTGATGGCGAACCTATGGCACGCGTGCCAAACAGGGCACGCAGAGCCCTTTGTGCTGGCACGCGCGCTGTCGCCACACTGAGAGACTTTGTACTGTCGGTGTGATCACGCCGACAGTACAAAGTGGTGCTTAGCAGAGGAGACATTTCTCCTCCCTCTCCCTCCTCCTCTCCTGGGCTGCAGGCCTGTTGCCTAGGAGACGGAGGAGCGTCAGAAAGCAGCACCGGCGTCTTGTGGCCGCGCGGGAACCTGTGCTGGAAGGTGAGGTTTTTTTATTTTATTTTTAGGCTGTGTGCGGCCAAGGTGTGGGGGGACAGAGTCAGCACGGGGCAAACATGGGAGCACGGGCACAGAGCCAGCACGGGGCAAACATGGAGCATGGGGGACAGAGCCAGCACGGGGCAAACATGGGAGCACGGGCACAGAGCCAGCACGGGGCAAACATGGAGCACGGATGACAGAGCCAGCACGGGGCAAACATGGATCACGGGGGACAGAGCCAGCACGGGGCAAACATGAAGCACAGGGACAGAGCCAGCACGGGGCAAACATGGAGCATAGGGGACAGAGCCAGCACGGGGCAAACATGGAGCATGGGGGACAGAGCCAGCACGGGGCAAACATGGTGCACAGGGGACAGAGCCAGCACGCTGCAAACATGGGAGCACGGGCACAGAGCCAGCACGGGGCAACCATGGAGCACGGGGGACAGAGCCAGCACGGGGCAAACATGGGAGCACGGGGACAAAGCCAGCACGGGGCAAACATGGGAGCACAGGGGACAGAGCCAGCATGGGGCAAACATTGGAGCACGGGGGACAGAGCCAGCACGGGGCAAACATTGGAGCACGGGGGACAGAGCCAGCAGGGGGCAAACATGGGAGCACGGGGCAAACATGGAGAACACGGGGCAAACAGAGCATGGGGGCAGCCATGGACAGCACGGGGCATACAGAGCACAGGGGCAGCGATGGAGAGCACGGGGCATCAGAGCACGGGGGCAGCCATGGAGAGCACGGGGGCAGCCATGTAGAGCACAGGGCAAACATGGAGAGCACGGGGAAAACAGCACGGGGGCAAACAAACAGAGCACAGGGGCAAACAAACAGAGCACAGGGGCAAACATGGAGAGCACAGGGCATATAGAGCACGGGGCAAACATGGAGAGCACGGGGCAAACAGAGCACGGGGCATACAGAGCACGGGGCATACAGAGCACGGGGCAAACATGGAGAGCACGGGGCAAAGAGAGAATGGGGCAAACATGGCGAGCACGGGGCAAAGAGAGCACGGGAGCAAACATGGAGAGCACGGGGCAAACAGAGCACGGGGGCAAACATGGCGAGCACGGGGCAAAGAGAGCACGGGAGCAAACATGGAGAGCACGGGGCAAACAGAGCACGGGGGCAAACATGGCGAGCACGGGGCAAAGAGAGCACGGGAGCAAACATGCAGAGCACGGGGCAAACAGAGCACGGGGGCAAACAGAGCACGGGGCAAACAGGGCTGCAAGGATGGGGGAAATGTGCAAAGATGGGGAGAAACGTGCAAAGAGGGAGAGAAACATGCAAAGATGGGGAAACATGGCTGCAAGGATGGGTGAAACATGCAAGGATGGGGGGAACATGGCTGCAAGGATGGGGGAAAACATGGCTGCAAGGATGGGGTACATTTACCAGGATGTGGGATACATTTACCAGGATGGGGGGGAAACATGCCAGGATGGGGTACATGAACATGCTAGGATGAGGAAAAATGCCAGGATGGGGAACATTTAGCAGGAAGGGTGACATTTACCAGGATGGGGTACATTTACCAGGAAAGGGGACATTTACCAGGATAAGGGAACATGCCTGGATGAAGTACATTTACCAGGAAAGGGGACATTTACCAGGATAAGGGAACTTGCCTGGATGAGGTACATGTACCAGGATGGGGTCATTTAACAGCATGGGGGAACATGCCAGGATGGGGTACATTTACCAAGATGGGGGATACATTTACCAGGATGGGGGAAACATGCCAGGATGGGGTACATGAACATGCCAGGATGAGGAAAAATGCCAGGATAGGGAACATTTAGCAGGAAGGGTTACATTTATCAGGATGGGGTACATTTACAAGGATGGGGTACGTTTACCAGGAAAGGGGACATTTACCAGGATAAGGGAACATGCAAGGATGGGGTACATTTACCAGGATGGGGAACATTTACCAGGAATGGGGAACATTTACCAGGATGGGGAACATTTACCAGGAATGGGGAACATTTACCAGGATGGGGAATATGCCGGGATGGGGTACATTTACCAGGATGGGGCCATGATGGGGACAAATATACCAGAATTTAGGAAATATATATCAGGATGGGGGACATGTTTACCAAAAAGTGGCCAGGAAGGGGGACAGAACTACACAATGAAGGGGGTGGGGGGGCGGGGGGAGCAACTCGTACATCTTTATGGGATTTCAGGATGTTCAGACTTTGAAATCTAGATGTGGATTACAGGGTGACACCTGATTGCATTCCAGGCTAAAATCTCTGTCTAATATGCTGCAATTTTTTCCAGAAACATCAATCCAACTGCTGTGTCTGGAAAGGGCTCCGCTTCAATGTGTGGTAAGCATGTATGAGCGTGATATCCCCTGCTGAAGAGAAGAGAATACTGCAAAGGTAAGGTTAAAATCAACTATTTATATAATAGGATTGGTTGGCACTAGAGATGAGCGAACCGGTCGCGGTTCGGCTCGAGGTCGGTTCGCCGAACGGAGGTCCCGTTCGAGTTCGGTTCGTCGAACGTTCGACGAACCGAACTCGAACTGCATAGGAAACAATGGCAGGCAATCACAAACACATAAAAACACCTAGAAAACACCCTCAAAGGTGTCCAAAAGGTGACAAACAACTCACAACACAACACAAAAACATGGGAAAGTGACAAGGACAAATTCTCATGTGAAAACAAAACCGCGTTACGAGGAAAAAGAGGATGAGACACAGATATAGGCATGGAATGCCCTTCTAAAATCATGTAAAACACCGCAAGGTGACTCCAAGCGGAGTCTCCCTTTTCTCCAAAAATTGGGCCACACAGACACCTTATCAGTGGCAGCACTTGTGCCCTAGTTGCAAACAGGATGTTTTGATTTGCATCAAGCACATTCAAAACTACGCTATTCTTAACCGTCCCCAGGATGACCCCGGGGTAGGTAGCAAAGTATTTCCTGATACCAGCTCTGTTCATCTTGGATCATTTTTAAAAAGCACAGCAAGCAAGGGTTACGCCAAGCGGAGTCTCCCTTTTTTTCCAAAAATTGGGCCCCACACACACCCACCCATTCAGTGGCAGCACTTGTGCCCTAGTTGTACACTTCACAGCTAGATTTGCATCAAGCACATTCAAAAATACGCTATTCTTAACCGTCCCCAGGATGACACCGGGGTAGGTAGCAAAGTATTTCCTGATACCAGCTCTGTTCATCTTGGATCATTTTTAAAAAACACAGCAAGCAAGGGTTACTCCAAGCGGAGTCTCCCTTTTTTTCCCAAAAATTGGGCCACACAGACACCTTATCAGTTGCAGCACTTGTGCCCTAGTTGCAAACAGGATGTTTTTATTTGCATCAAGCACATTCCAAATCCACAAGCATTTACTCTCCTCAGGATGACAAAGGGGTAGTAAATTCCTGGTGGATCCATGACTTGTTCATTTTGATGAACGTTAGTCTGTCCACATTGTCACTGGACAGACGCGTGCGCTTATCTGTCAGCACACACCCAGCAGCACTGAACACACGTTCAGAGACAACGCTGGCAGCTGGACACGACAAAATCTCCAAGGCGTAACTGGAGAGCTCTGGCCATTTTTCTAGATTTGAAGCCCAAAAGGAGCAAGGCTCCATTTGCAAAGTCATGGCATTGATGTTCATTTGGAGATACTCCTGTATCATCCTCTCCAGCCGTTGACTATGTGTCAGACTTGTTGTCTCTGGTGGCCTTGCAAAGGAGGGTCTAAAAACATTATGAAAAGATTCCATAAAATTGCTGTTACCAGCACCAGATACAGTCCTACTGGTACGGGTAGACTGTTGAAGATGACGAGACCGTCCCATGTTTGTCAAGTTACAACTGGGAGAATCACTCCCTGCTCCTGCACGGTTGTTTGGTGGAAAAGCCGAGCTAAGATCGAGTAACAGCTTCTGCTGATACTCCTGCATACGTGCGTCCCTTTCTATGGCTGGAATTATGTCACAAAATTTGGACTTGTACCGGGGATCTAATAGTGTGGCAATCCAGTAGTCATCATCACTTCTAATTTTGACAACAATACGAGGGTCATGTTGGAGGTAGTGCAACAAGAAGGCACTCATGTGTCTTGCGCAGCCATGCGGACCAAGTCCACGCTGTGTTTGTGGCATAGAGGTGCTACCCGTTCTTTCTTCCTCTGACATCTCCCCCCAACCTCTTTTAACTGAAATTTGACCAAGGTCTCCCTCATCTGCTGAGTCTTCCATGTCCATGGACAGTTCGTCCTCCACTTCTTCATGTTCTCCTGCACCTTCCTCAACATTTCGCCTGCTACTATGCGCCCTTGTTGATCCCTGTCCCCCATGGTCTCATGCCTGCTGCGTTGGTGATGATGAACGTCTGAACCTTGGTGATGTTGTTGTCCCTTGCGCATATGAATCCTCCTGTAGTTCCTCCCCTTCCTGTTGTCTCACCCCCTGACTCCGAATAGTGTTTAGCGTGTGCTCCAGCATGTAAATGACTGGAATTGTCATGCTGATAATGGCATTGTCAGCGCTAAACATATTCGTCGCCATGTCGAAACTGTGCAGAAGGGTGCATAGGTCCTTGATCTGAGACCACTCCATCAGGGTGATCTGCCCCACCTCTGCATCTCGTTGGCCCAGGCTATACGTCATGACGTATTGCACCAGGGCTCGGCGGTGCTGCCACAGTCGCTGTAACATGTGGAGAGTCGAATTCCAGCGTGTCGCCACATCGCATTTCAGGCGATGAACCGGCAGGCCGAAAGACTTCTGGAGAGATGCAAGTCGCTCAGCTGCGGCGGTTGAACGGCGGAAGTGAGCAGACAGTTTTCGTGCCCTGGTCAGAAGGCCATCTAGGCCGGGATAGTGTGTTAAGAATTGCTGGACGACAAGGTTCAACACATGAGCCATACAAGGCACTATTGTCACCTTGCCCAGGCGAAGGGCCGCACCCAGGTTTGCAGCATTGTCGCACATGGCCTTACCAGGCTGCAGGTTGAGTGGAGACAACCATTTATTAAACTCTGACCGCAGAGCTGACCACAACTCCTCAGCTGTGTGACTCCTATTCCCAAGACATGTCAAGCTAAAGACCGCCTGATGCCGTTGCGCTCTGCTGCCAGCATAGTAATGAGGGGTGCGTGATTCCTTCTGCACAGTGAGAACGCTGGTGGCCTGACCAGGCAGGCTTGGGGCGGAGGTGGAGGACCCAGATGAGGTGGAGGAGGCAGAAGCAGTGGCGGAACTTGGACAGACAGAGGATTGACACACAAGCCCTGTTGCTTATCCTACCAATTTTAACAAAAAAGCTGTTGGGAGTACCTTCTGATGCTTTGCTACATGGTGTCTGAGCCATCACACCCTAGGGAAGTGATGGCGAACCTATGGCACGCGTGCCAAACAGGGCACGCAGTGCCCTTTGTGCTGGCACGCGCGCTGTCGCCACACTGAGAGACTTTGTACTGTCGGTGTGATCGCGCCGACAGTACAAAGTGGTGCTTAGCAGAGGAGACATTTCTCCTCCCTCTCCCTCCTCCTCTCCTGGGCTGCAGGCCTGTTGCCTAGGAGACGGAGGAGCGTCAGAAAGCAGCGCCGGCGTCTTGTGGCCGCGCGGGAACCTGTGCTGGAAGGTGAGGTTTTTTTATTTTATTTTTAGGCTGTGTGCGGCCAAGGTGTGGGGGGACAGAGTCAGCACGGGGCAAACATGGGAGCACGGGCACAGAGCCAGTATGGGGCAAACATGGAGCATGGGGGACAGAGCCAGCACGGGGCAAACATGGGAGCACGGGCACAGAGCCAGCACGGGGCAAACATGGAGCACGGATGACAGAGCCAGCACGGGGCAAACATGGATCACGGGGGACAGAGCCGGCACGGGGCAAACATGAAGCACAGGGACAGAGCCAGCACGGGGCAAACATGGAGCATAGGGGACAGAGCCAGCACGGGGCAAACATGGAGCATGGGGGACAGAGCCAGCACGGGGCAAACATGGTGCACAGGGGACAGAGCCAGCACGCTGCAAACATGGGAGCACGGGCACAGAGCCAGCACGGGGCAACCATGGAGCACGGGGGACAGAGCCAGCACGGGGCAAACATGGGAGCACGGGGACAAAGCCAGCACGGGGCAAACATGGGAGCACGGGGGACAGAGCCAGCACGGGGCAAACATTGGAGCACGGGGGACAGAGCCAGCACGGGGCAAACATTGGAGCACGGGGGACAGAGCCAGCAGGGGGCAAACATGGGAGCACGGGGCAAACATGGAGAACACGGGGCAAACAGAGCACGGGGGCAAACATGGAGAACACGGGGCAAACAGAGCACGGGGGCAGGCATGGAGAGCACGGGGCATCAGAGCACGGGGGCAGCCATGGAGAGTACGGGGGCAGCCATGTAGAGCACAGGGCAAACATGGAGAGCACGGGGAAAACAGCACGGGGGCAAACAAACAGAGCACAGGGGCAAACAAACAGAGCACAGGGGCAAACATGGAGAGCACAGGGCATATAGAGCACGGGGCAAACATGGAGAGCACGGGGCAAACAGAGCACGGGACATACAGAGCATGGGGCATACAGAGCACGGGGCAAACATGGAGAGCACGGGGCAAAGAGAGAATGGGGCAAACATGGCGAGCACGGGGCAAAGAGAGCACGGGAGCAAACATGGAGAGCACGGGGCAAACAGAGCACGGGGGCAAACATGGCGAGCACGGGGCAAAGAGAGCACGGGAGCAAACATGGAGAGCACGGGGCAAACAGAGCACGGGGGCAAACATGGCGAGCACGGGGCAAAGAGAGCACGGGAGCAAACATGGAGAGCACGGGGCAAACAGAGCACGGGGGCAAACAGAGCACGGGGCAAACAGGGCTGCAAGGATGGGGGAAATGTGCAAAGATGGGGAGAAACGTGCAAAGAGGGAGAGAAACATGCAAAGATGGGGAAACATGGCTGCAAGGATGGGTGAAACATGCAAGGATGGGGGGAACATGGCTGCAAGGATGGGGGAAAACATGGCTGCAAGGATGGGGTACATTTACCAGGATGTGGGATACATTTACCAGGATGGGGGGGAAACATGCCAGGATGGGGTACATGAACATGCTAGGATGAGGAAAAATGCCAGGATGGGGAACATTTAGCAGGAAGGGTGACATTTACCAGGATGGGGTACATTTACCAGGAAAGGGGACATTTACCAGGATAAGGGAACATGCCTGGATGAAGTACATTTACCAGGAAAGGTTACATTTACCAGGATAAGGGAACTTGCCTGGATGAGGTACATTTACCAGGATGGGGTCATTTAACAGCATGGGGGAACATGCCAGGATGGGGTACATTTACCAAGATGGGGGATACATTTACCAGGATGGGGGAAACATGCCAGGATGGGGTACATGAACATGCCAGGATGAGGAAAAATGCCAGGATAGGGAACATTTAGCAGGAAGGGTTACATTTATCAGGATGGGGTACATTTACAAGGATGGGGTACGTTTACCAGGAAAGGGGACATTTACCAGGATAAGGGAACATGCAAGGATGGGGTACATTTACCAGGATGGGGAACATTTACCAGGAATGGGGAACATTTACCAGGATGGGGAACATTTACCAGGAATGGGGAACATTTACCAGGATGGGGAATATGCCGGGATGGGGTACATTTACCAGGATGGGGCCATGATGGGGACAAATATACCAGAATTTAGGAAATATATATCAGGATGGGGGACATGTTTACCAAAAAGTGGCCAGGAAGGGGGACAGAACTACACAATGAAGGGGGTGGGGGGGCGGGGGGAGCAACTCGTACATCTTTATGGGATTTCAGGATGTTCAGACTTTGAAATCTAGATGTGGATTACAGGGTGACACCTGATTGCATTCCAGGCTAAAATCTCTGTCTAATATGCTGCAATTTTTTCCAGAAACATCAATCCAACTGCTGTGTCTGGAAAGGGCTCCGCTTCAATGTGTGGTAAGCATGTATGAGCGTGATATCCCCTGCTGAAGAGAAGAGAATACTGCAAAGGTAAGGTTAAAATCAACTATTTATATAATAGGATTGGTTGGCACTAGAGATGAGCGAACCGGTCGCGGTTCGGCTCGAGGTCGGTTCGCCGAACGGAGGTCCCGTTCGAGTTCGGTTCGTCGAACGTTCGACGAACCGAACTCGAACTGCATAGGAAACAATGGCAGGCAATCACAAACACATAAAAACACCTAGAAAACACCCTCAAAGGTGTCCAAAAGGTGACAAACAACTCACAACACAACACAAAAACATGGGAAAGTGACAAGGACAAATTCTCATGTGAAAACAAAACAGCGTTACGAGGAAAAAGAGGATGAGACACAGATATAGGCATGGAATGCCCTTCTAAAATCATGTAAAACACCGCAAGGTGACTCCAAGCGGAGTCTCCCTTTTCTCCAAAAATTGGGCCACACAGACACCTTATCAGTGGCAGCACTTGTGCCCTAGTTGCAAACAGGATGTTTTGATTTGCATCAAGCACATTCAAAACTACGCTATTCTTAACCGTCCCCAGGATGACCCCGGGGTAGGTAGCAAAGTATTTCCTGATACCAGCTCTGTTCATCTTGGATCATTTTTAAAAAGCACAGCAAGCAAGGGTTACGCCAAGCGGAGTCTCCCTTTTTTTCCAAAAATTGGGCCCCACACACACCCACCCATTCAGTGGCAGCACTTGTGCCCTAGTTGTACACTTCACAGCTAGATTTGCATCAAGCACATTCAAAAATACGCTATTCTTAACCGTCCCCAGGATGACACCGGGGTAGGTAGCAAAGTATTTCCTGATACCAGCTCTGTTCATCTTGGATCATTTTTAAAAAACACAGCAAGCAAGGGTTACTCCAAGCGGAGTCTCCCTTTTTTTCCCAAAAATTGGGCCACACAGACACCTTATCAGTTGCAGCACTTGTGCCCTAGTTGCAAACAGGATGTTTTGATTTGCATCAAGCACATTCCAAATCCACAAGCATTTACTCTCCCCAGGATGACAAAGGGGTAGTAAATTCCTGGTGGATCCATGACTTGTTCATTTTGATGAACGTTAGTCTGTCCACATTGTCACTGGACAGACGCGTGCGCTTATCTGTCAGCACACACCCAGCAGCACTGAACACACGTTCAGAGACAACGCTGGCAGCTGGACACGACAAAATCTCCAAGGCGTAACTGGAGAGCTCTGGCCATTTTTCTAGATTTGAAGCCCAAAAGGAGCAAGGCTCCATTTGCAAAGTCATGGCATTGATGTTCATTTGGAGATACTCCTGTATCATCCTCTCCAGCCGTTGACTATGTGTCAGACTTGTTGTCTCTGGTGGCCTTGCAAAGGAGGGTCTAAAAACATTATGAAAAGATTCCATAAAATTGCTGTTACCAGCACCAGATACAGTCCTACTGGTACGGGTAGACTGTTGAAGATGACGAGACCGTCCCATGTTTGTCAAGTTACAACTGGGAGAATCACTCCCTGCTCCTGCACGGTTGTTTGGTGGAAAAGCCGAGCTAAGATCGAGTAACAGCTTCTGCTGATACTCCTGCATACGTGCGTCCCTTTCTATGGCTGGAATTATGTCACAAAATTTGGACTTGTACCGGGGATCTAATAGTGTGGCAATCCAGTAGTCATCATCACTTCTAATTTTGACAACAATACGAGGGTCATGTTGGAGGTAGTGCAACAAGAAGGCACTCATGTGTCTTGCGCAGCCATGCGGACCAAGTCCACGCTGTGTTTGTGGCATAGAGGTGCTACCCGTTCTTTCTTCCTCTGACATCTCCCCCCAACCTCTTTCAACTGAAATTTGACCAAGGTCTCCCTCATCTGCTGAGTCTTCCATGTCCATGGACAGTTCGTCCTCCACTTCTTCATGTTCTCCTGCACCTTCCTCAACATTTCGCCTGCTACTATGCGCCCTTGTTGATCCCTGTCCCCCATGGTCTCATGCCTGCTGCGTTGGTGATGATGAACGTCTGGACCTTGGTGATGTTGTTGTCCCTTGCGCATATGAATCCTCCTGTAGTTCCTCCCCTTCCTGTTGTCTCACCCCCTGACTCCGAATAGTGTTTAGCGTGTGCTCCAGCATGTAAATGACTGGAATTGTCATGCTGATAATGGCATTGTCAGCGCTAAACATATTCGTCGCCATGTCGAAACTGTGCAGAAGGGTGCATAGGTCCTTGATCTGAGACCACTCCATCAGGGTGATCTGCCCCACCTCTGCATCTCGTTGGCCCAGGCTATACGTCATGACGTATTGCACCAGGGCTCGGCGGTGCTGCCACAGTCGCTGTAACATGTGGAGAGTCGAATTCCAGCGTGTCGCCACATCGCATTTCAGGCGATGAACCGGCAGGCCGAAAGACTTCTGGAGAGATGCAAGTCGCTCAGCTGCGGCGGTTGAACGGCGGAAGTGAGCAGACAGTTTTCGTGCCCTGGTCAGAAGGCCATCTAGGCCGGGATAGTGTGTTAAGAATTGCTGGACGACAAGGTTCAACACATGAGCCATACAAGGCACTATTGTCACCTTGCCCAGGCGAAGGGCCGCACCCAGGTTTGCAGCATTGTCGCACATGGCCTTACCAGGCTGCAGGTTGAGTGGAGACAACCATTTATTAAACTCTGACCGCAGAGCTGACCACAACTCCTCAGCTGTGTGACTCCTATTCCCAAGACATGTCAAGCTAAAGACCGCCTGATGCCGTTGCGCTCTGCTGCCAGCATAGTAATGAGGGGTGCGTGATTCCTTCTGCACAGTGAGAACGCTGGTGGCCTGACCAGGCAGGCTTGGGGCGGAGGTGGAGGACCCAGATGAGGTGGAGGAGGCAGAAGCAGTGGCGGAACTTGGACAGACAGAGGATTGACACACAAGTCGTGGGGACGGCAAGACTTGTGCAGCAGACCCTTCACCATCTATCACCATAGTTACCCAGTGCCCAGTCAGCGACATGTAATGTCCCTGTCCATGCTTACTGGTCCAAGTATCGGTGGTGAAATGCACCCGTTCACACACAGAGTTTCTCAAGGAAGCGGTGATGTTGTGTGCGACATGCTGGTGTAGCGCGGGCACACCTTTCTTAGTGAAGTAGTGGCGACTGGGCATCTGGTACTGGGGCACAGCGACAGACATAAGGTCTCTAAAATCCTGTGTGTCCACTAGGCGGAAAGGCAGCATTTCGGTAGCCAAGAGCTTACAGAGGGATAGCGTCAACCTCTTAGCTTTGTCATGGGTCGCAGGAAATGGCCTTTTATTTGACCACATCTGAGGGACAGAGATCTGGCTGCTGTGTGTAGACGGTGTTGAGTAGGGTGTCCCTGGAAAAATGCAGGTTTGTGAGGAAAGTGCAGGCGGAGACATGATGTTGCCTTCATCCAATGTTGGTGCTATCGATGTCTGAGAGAGCTGTACACACTCACTTGTTTCCCCTTCCAAACCAACTGACGACATACCAAGCAAACTGCCTGTTGCGGTTACAGTGGTGGAAGTTGTGCGTGGAAAACCAGGTGTGACAGCTGTCCCCACAGTCCTAGAAGATGAAGAGCGCGCGGATGCACTGGAAGGGGCAGGCCGTGGATGGTTCGCTCCGCTAGGCCGCATTGCAGCACAGTGAGCTTCCCACCGGGACCTATGATATTTATTCATGTGACGATTCATGGAGGAAGTTGTCAAACTGCTGAGGTTTTGACCTCTACTAACAGAATCACGACAAATTTTACACATCACATAATTTGGGCGATCTTTTTCTATGTCAAAAAATGGCCAGGCTGGGCAAGGCTTAGAGGGGATGCGACCTGCTGAGCCCCCCCGACTAGTGCTCAGAGGCAGAGTGGTGGCTGAGGATGCAGTTGTAGACGTGCAACCAGTGCTCCGACTCTGTCCAGGAAGGCGCAAGGTAACTTCGTCGTCGGTTGCATCCTCCTCCACCGCCTCTGTTGACCTCCTCGAGTGCCTGACTGGGGGTTGACAGTAGGTGGGATCTAGAACTTCATCATCAATTGTTGTGTTTGCACTCCCCTCCCCCTCAGACCGAGCCTCTTCTTGCCCTGACCGAATATTTAAGTTGTTATCCCAATCGGGTATCTGCGTCTCATCTTCATCAGTATGTTCCTCATTGTCGATAACCACAGGTGTTACAGTTTGTGACAAAGGGTCAACATTATGCTCAGAAACTTGGTCCTCACGGCCTGAATCAGAGTCACAAAGGTTCTGGGCATCACTGCAGACCATTTCCTGGTCTGTACTCACTGTAGCTTGGGAGCAGACCTCTGATTCCTAGGCTATAGTGTGACTTAACAGCTCTGCAGACTCAGCCATCTCAGTTCCACCATACTGTGCAGGGCTGATGGAGACTTCAGAGCTGGGAGAAAGCAAGTTTGATTGGGATGACAACTCAGAGGACTGGTGTTTTTTGGATGCGGTACTTGAAGTGGCTGAGAGGGCACTTGTTGGACCACTTGAGATCCATTCAAGCATTTTCCTTTTTTGGCCATCATCTACCTTTGTTCCTGTTGTTCGTGTCCGTAAAAAAGGGAGCACATTGGATTGTCATTGTCCACGGTAAGTAGTAGACATCTTACTTTTGCTGATAGATGGTCTATCTTCAGCAGATGATAATGGAGCTTTGCCACCTTCCCCACGGACAAACCCTTTTTTTCCTTTTCCAGCACGCCTCTTCCCCTTTCCACCAGCATCTGTCATTTTGCCACTCATGTTGATTGCGACAAGATTGTGCACTGAAAATGTGGTAGTAAAAATTGAGAGGTGGTGTAGATTGCACCGGTGGTCTAGCTTTATTAACAGCAGAATAATAAAGAATAAATATCCCTGATAATGCAACTACGGCCCTTAAACTGGCAGCATAAATTGCTAGTATAATGGCTTAGTTATAATGAGTTGGAGTGTGCAATGCAGGCAGACGTGCTGCAAATATCTGTGCACTACTGGGACTATACAGAAGTCCAACAGCCACGTTTAGGATGCCACTAGGTACACTCAGTGTTTGCTAGTATAATGGCTTAGTAACTATCAGTTGGAGTGTGCAATGCAGGCAGACGTGCTGCAAATATCTGTGCACTAGTGGGACTATACAGAAGTCCAATAGCCACGTTTAGGATGACACTAGGTACATTCAGTGTTTGCTAGTATAATGGCTTAGTTATAATGAGTTGGAGTGTGCAATGCAGGCAGAGGTGCTGCAAATATCTGTGCACTACTGGGACTATACAGAAGTCCAACAGCCACGTTTAGGATGCCACTAGGTACACTCAGTGTTTGCTAGTATAATGGCTTAGTAACTATCAGTTGGAGTGTGCAATGCAGGCAGACGTGCTGCAAATATCTGTGCACTAGTGGGACTATACAGAAGTCCAATAGCCACGTTTAGGATGACACTAGGTACACTCAGTGTTTGCTAGTATAATGGCTTAGTAACTATCAGTTGGAGTGTGCAATGCAGGCAGAGGTGCTGCAAATATCTGTGCACTACTGGGACTATACAGAAGTCCAACAGCCACGTTTAGGATGCCACTAGGTACACTCAGTGTTTGCTAGTATAATGGCTTAGTAACTATCAGTTGGAGTGTGCAATGCAGGCAGAGGTGCTGCAAATATCTGTGCACTACTGGGACTATACAGAAGTCCAATAGCCACGTTTAGGATGACACTAGGTACACTCAGTGTTTGCTAGTATAATGGCTTAGTAACTATCAGTTGGAGTGTGCAATGCAGGCAGAGGTGCTGCAAATATCTGTGCACTACTGGGACTATACAGAAGTCCAACAGCCACGTTTAGGATGCCACTAGGTACACTCAGTGTTTGCTAGTATAATGGCTTAGTAACTATCAGTTGGAGTGTGCAATGCAGGCAGAGGTGCTGCAAATATCTGTGCACTACTGGGACTATACAGAAGTCCAACAGCCACGTTTAGGATGACACTAGGTACACTCAGTGTTTGCTAGTATAATGGCTTAGTTATAATGAGTTGGAGTGTGCAATGCAGGCAGAGGTGCTGCAAATATCTGTGCACTAGTGGGACTATACAGAAGTCCGATAGCCACGTTTAGGATGACACTAGGTACACTCAGTGTTTGCTAGTATAATGGCTTAGTTATAATGAGTTGGAGTGTGCAATGCAGGCAGAGGTGCTGCATATATCTGTGCACTAGTGGGACTATACAGAAGTCCAACAGCCACGTTTAGGATGCCACTAGGTACACTCAGTGTTTGCTAATATAATGGCTTAGTAACTATCAGTTTGAGTGTGCAATGCAGGCAGACGTGCTGCAAATATCTGTGCACTAGTGGGACTATACAGAAGTCCAATAGCCACGTTTAGGATGACACTAGGTACACTCAGTGTTTGCTAGTATAATGGCTTAGTAACTATCAGTTTGAGTGTGCAATGCAGGCAGAGGTGCTGCAAATATCTGTGCACTACTGGGACTATACAGAAGTTCAATAGCCATGTTTAGGATGCCACTAGGTACACTGAGTGTTTGCTAGTATAATGGCTTAGTTATAATGAGTTGGAGTGTGCAGAGGACAGGAGGGTACAGTGCCAGGATTGTGGGTCTGGGTAGAGGAATGGAAGCCTGCCTTTCTATTCCCTCCTAATGGGGAAATGCAGCGAGGAAATCCCTGACCTTAGCTACACAGACGCTGTCTCTGTTTTCAGGACCTGTCACCTATGGCTCTGACCCTGCCGGTACGAGCCCTTAAAAGGACTGATAGAAAGTGCTATCCCTAAGCTGTCCAGCGCTCTGTATGGAGCGCATACAGCAGTATCGGCGATAGGACTCAGGACGGAGCTGCGCCAGTGATGTCTGACACCAAGGACGCAGAAGAGATAATGGCGTCCGGACGGGCAGATACTCGTTTTTATAATGCAGGGACATGTGACATGGACATCCTATCACACATGCCGTTGCTTCTCTGGCTAAAAGTCCACTTAGCTGTGTGTGTGTCTGGGATTGGCTGACATGCTGGCCCTCCCCACTACACGCGCGCGCTTAGGGAAGGAAGACAAGGAAAAAAAAAAAAATGGCGATCGCCATTATACAAACAGCAGTGATCTGAAGGCGCTGTTCCCGCACACTATACACTGAAATTTCATAATAGTGTGAGTCACAGAGTGACTTACACTATTACAGCGGAAAGCCAGCTGGGAATTAGCTGTTTTTTTGCTGCTAGAACCGTTCTCGAACGTATCTAGAACTATCGAGCTTTTGCAAAAAGCTCGAGTTCTAGTTCGATCTAGAACAGGCCCCAAAATCACTCGAGCCGCGAACTGGAGAACCACAAACCTAGAACCGCGCTCAACTCTAGTTGTCACTTCGGGGAAAAAAATGGGTTTAGGGCTACAGTTTGGGCACTCGGCCTGTGAAAGGTTCGCCATGACTGCCCTAGGGGAACTGAATGTACACAGTGTGCAGAATTATTAGGCAAGTTGTATTTTAGAGGATTTTTTTTTATTATCGATCCACAACTATGTTCTCAATCAACCTAAAAGACTCATAAATATCAAAGCTTAATATTTTTGGAAGGTGGAGTGTTTTTTTTTTTTACATTTGGCTATCTTAGGAGGATATCTGTGCAGGTAATTATTACTGTGCAGAATTATTAGGCAACTTAATAAAAACCAAATATATTCCCATCTCACTTGTTTATTTTCACCAGGTAAACCAATATAACTGCACAAAATTTCGAAATAAACATTTCTGACATGCAAAAACAAAACCCCCAAAAAATAGTGACCAATATAGCCACCTTTCTTGATGATGACACTCAACAGCCTACCATCCATAGATTCTGTTAGTTGCTTGATCTGTTTACGATCAACATTGCGTTCAGCAGCCACCACAGCCTCCCAGACACTGTTCCGAGAGGTGTACTGTTTTCCCTCCCTGTAGATCTCACATTTTATGAGGGACCACAGGTTCGGATCAGGTGAACAAGGGGGCCATATCATTAGTTTTTCATTTTTTTAAACCTTTACTGGCCAGCCACGCTGTGGAGTAGTTGGATGCATATGATGGAGCATTGTCCTGCATGAAAATCATATTTTTCTTGAATGATATCGACTTCTTCCTGTGCCACTGCTTGAAGAAGTTGTCTTCCAGAAACTGGCAGTAGGTCTGGGAGTTGAGCTTCACTCCATCCTCAACTCGATAAGGTCCTACAAGTTCATCTTTGATGATACCGGCCTATACCAGTACCCCACCTCCACCTTGCTGGCGTCTGAGTCGGAGTGGAGCTCTTTGCCCCTTACTGATCCAGCCTCTGGCCCATCCATCTGGCCCATCAAGAGTCACTCTCATTTCATCAGTCCATAAAACCTGTTTCTTGTTCAAAGGTGGTCGTTTTTCAGCCTTCCTTACCTTGGCCATGTCCCTTGTATGGCACATCTTGTGCTTTTTTATACTCCAGTAACGGTGCAGCTCTGAAATATGGCCAAACTGGTGGCAAATGGCACCTTGGAAGCTTCACGCTTGATTTTCCTCAATTCATGGGCAGGTATTTTGCATCTTTTTTGCCCAACACGCTTCTTGCGACCCTGTTGGCTATTTGCTATAAAACGCTTGATTGTTTGGTGAGCACATTTCAAAAGTTTGGCAATTTCAAGACTGCTGCATCTCTCTGCAAGACATCTCACAATTTTGGACTTTTCAGAGCCCGTCAAATCTCTCTTCTGACCCATTTTTCCAAAGGAAAGGAAGTTGCCTAATAATTAAGCACACCTTATATGGGGTGTTGATGTCATTACACCACACCACTCCTCATTACAGAGATGCACATCACTTGATTAACTTAATTGGTAGTTGGCTCTCAAGCCTATGCAGCTTGGAGTATGACAACATGTATAAAAATTATCATAAAAAGTATCATGTGCTCAAAAAACTAATTTGCCTAATAATTCTGCACACAGTGTATTAAACTCCTTGGCATGTTATGCCCTGTTGCTTATCCTACCAATTTTAACAAAAAAGCTATTGGGAGTACCTTCTGATGCTGTGCCACATGGTGTTTGAAGCATTCCCCCCTGGGGAAACTGAATTTTTTAAATCCTCGGTGTTAGCTAGTGGAATAAAGCCTGAGTTACAGAGTGAAACAACTGCCACTTCCACAGTGCTGCATGCTTCACAAACTGCAGTCTAGGAAGCAGGTGATGATGCAAAGAATACATTACTGAATCATTTGAATAGAGGGCCACTTTAGCCGGTGGTGTTGGTGGAGAAGGAGGAGGAGGACAAGGCCAACACCCACATTGGCAATAGCACTGTAAAATGTTATGGAGTACGTATTTCAACTTTCCCACTAATGATATAGGGGACGCAGAAAACTTCAAATGACTGCCATCCCTCCCCAATGTATGTTACAGGGCCCACCTGAGAGCCCTAAGAAGTCTGAGATTTGAGGACAGCCAGTGTCCCTTTCTACATTTGAATAGAGGGCCACTGGAGCCGGTGGTGCTGGTGGGGGAAGAGGAGGGCAAGGTCAACATCCCAATGGGCACATTGTAGCTGACCTTTTAAAGTGCTGTCAAGTATGTCCCAAAAAAGGAAGTGTGAGACAGACATCAATATAATGTATAAGTTACAGCCCTTTCTAATCGAAAAAGAAGGAAAAATGTAAAAAACGAAACATGTGAACATATGCTAAAGTGTTTTTTTTGGGAAGTCGGGGCTTGATTTGACGTTTTATTACAGTTATTAGGCACTAGAAACTATTTCTTAGAATTTTCCCCTCTTTTACTTTGGTTTGAGAGCTGTTCTGGTGACTACGTAAACGCCGCGTGCTGCTCTGAGCAGGTTATTCCAAGACAGCAGAAATGCAGTAAGGCACCTTCTACAGGCTGTGCCCATACTGTTTCAGCCTTTTCCCATTGATTTCAGGCTTTTCCTCAGTCACCACAGGTCACCATTGGGTCCAACGTAAAATTATTCTGGTTTCCCATAGACTTACATTGGGGGTCGAATATTCGCGAATAGTCGAATATCGGCGAGGTATTCACCGGATATTTGGCGAAGCGAATATTAGGGTATTCGATCATCCCTATTATAGATGAAAGAGAGAGGCTAAATGTAGCAACAGAAAAAGAAAATAACATACCCCGGTGAATAGTCATGAGGTGGTTTACAATGCAGGACATTTAAAACAACAAATAAAGCCAAACATTACAAAACAAAAAAAAGGAACTACAAATATGGGAGCATTTACTAAACTTGGTTTGCTTTGAGTCAGGAACAACATCCCAAGCTTTCCTACATAGCTCTAGGAAATAAGCCCGTAAAGGGCAAATTATATACATGAGCAAAAGAGTAAAAATGTTTTGAACTTGTGACTTTCAGTATTCATATATCACCATCTACTACAGCTTTCAGAATTACACTACCTTCATTTTATAGACAGCCATCTTGGCTATCTCACACATAAATTTGCAACTATTTAGCATATGATTTGTTATGCAGATTCTTGTTACATCACTTTTTATTATTTTGTTAGTATTTTGTAAATCCACCTTTTGGCATTTAACACTACTTCTTGGCATACTCTTGATCAAATTCAAGCTTATCTCGATTAGTCTGTGGGTGGTAGGGGCTGGTCACCAGATGTTCCACCTGTGTTTGCTTACAGAGGGATTCCATTTGCCGCAACATGAAATAGGTCCACTGGTCTTTGAGCATTTCCTGAGGAAAACTCACTTGGGAGAAAATCTCCAGCAAGGTAGTGGTTATCTTGTCGGCCCGAATGGACAACAAGGCTACCGCTTCTCGTTACTGGTTGGCATAATCCAATACTGTCAGTACTAAGCATGTCCTGGAGCAGCTGGGAATGGACAGTGGTGTGCCGCCCCCTCGACAGCCGACGGGCTGCTTGGATCCAGATCCGCAGTGGCTCGAGGGGTCTCCGGACCCGGGGCGGGGTTGCGCGGCCTCTCAAAAATAAAAGGGGGTGGAAAGGGTGGATTTGGATAATGTTTGTGACGCCACCCACGGTTCGTGGTAAGAATTGGGATACCACCGCTGCTGTGTTTAGGGAAGATGGGAGCGCTCAGAAGCGATGGAATGGCAGCAATTGATGTTAACGCCTCCGTGGGCAGGGAAAGGTGTCCTGGGGCTCGGTGTTGGCTTGCTGGGGACCCGTTGGGAGTAAAGGGGCACAACATACTCACACAGTCCAGAGATGCTGACACTGACACCAGGTAAACCAAAGTCTTGAACGTCCTGCAGCTTTAGTCCAAACACGATGGGTGCGTGCCCTTTTGGCATTGCTGGTTGGTCTGAAGCCTTGTCCCGTGGCACTGTGTTTACACTTGGTGGATCCCTTTTGCCCATAACTGCTCGGGTCCCGCTCACCTGCGTGGCTAGCAGGGTGAGCTTGCTCTCAGGGTTCATGCGTGGGATTTTCTGGACGGTTTTGGGAAGTCCTATCCCTATGGTTGCGTTATTACCCCAATTTTGGAGTGGGTGAAAAGCGGTTTGAGAAGATTCTGTTCCCGTCGGGTGAATTACTGGGCTGCATAAAGCTACTTCCCAGCCTAGGGTCCGCATATCCCGTCGTTCCCTGGCCCCTGCCCGGTTGTAGCACAAGGCCGCTGGTCTGCTCTCCGTGGCAGTATCGTGTCCCCTGCCAGTACCCCCTGCGACCGGGGTTCCAGCTCCTTCCAGGCCAGACCAACGTCTGGCACCTGGGACTGTTATAGGAGCCCAGCTCCGCAGCGTGACCTTTCCTGTCACCACTCACTGGCACTTCTCTCCTCTCTCCTCTCCTCTCTACAACTCCTCTCCAACTCCTGACACTTCTGGCCCTTCTTATACCATCCCTCCATCTGGGTGGGCCCTATTCCCCTCAGGCTACCCAATGGGTGTTTGGTGGGTGTGGTGCAGAGTGTTCCTCAGGATTTGTGTATACCTATTCTTGGCAACACCAAAGGGACAGGACCCGTACGGGCAGATTGCACGGCACCCTTGTGACGACCTGATAGGCCAGGCCGTCACAGTGGTTCGACTAGGTCAACAGCCGATCTCCTGAAAGGCTCTTCAGTGATGGGCAGAGTTACCAGTAAGTCTTTAGGATGCGGCCCCACCTTCCCCACTTTCTCACAGGTGTCACATGAACGGCAGAAGGCAGCTAACTCGGCCATCATTTTTGGCCAGTAGAGATGCTGGCTAGTCTATCCTTAGTCTTACTGATGCCTACGTGTCTAGTCATCGGAATCTCATGTGCAATCCACAACTTCTCCTCCTATAACAGATAGGCTACCACTAACTCTGAGTCCCTAGGCAACGCCTCCAGTGAACCCTGCTGGACTGTGACCCGTTACAGTCGTCCTTGATCCTACACCACCCGCTCATGGTTAGAGTCCAAGGAAGGCTGTGCCACCTGCTCCTTAAGAGCTTTCAGGCTGTCGTCAGCTTCTAACGTTGCCTGAAGCCCCTGATTAGACGTGGCAAGAAACGGACAAGACTGCCACATCTTCTGTCGGTTCCCTGGGGCCTGTCTCCTGGCCTCCATTTGACTCTGCTGCCACTTGGTTGGAAGGGGGGAAGCCGTCAGACCTCCGTGAGGCTCCTTGCACTCTGGTACGCCCACTGCGGGTGATAGCGGCTACTGTAACCATGGGTACTGTGCCCTTTCCCTTAGTTCCTGACCCAGTAGCCTGCTCAGATGGGCTAACCTGGCCTCCTCACATCTCGATTGTTGAGTGACGTTGCAATAGGATCTTACCTGGTAGCTCCACCTCTCCTGTGACAGCTGCAGTCTTGATCGCTTGTTTCTCCCTTGCAGTGGTGGCAGAACCCTGTGGTGAGGTCTGACCTAGGATCCCTACATTCCTTGTGGCAATTCCCACCTTAAGGGCTGGTTCTCTCGCTTCAGCACCTTGCCTCGCTTCTCCCTCCAGAAGAAAAAAGGTTCCAGCACACTGGCTGATTACATCTAAAGGCATGATCACACCTTTCTCTGACTTCCTACCCTGTCACAGCAGCTAGCACCCTGTATGTAATGTCTCTGCTGTCAGTGCAAGGGAAAGCCTCAAAGCCTCTTCCCTCGCAGTAAGCACATTTATCACAGTGACATCAGCAGAGGACATTTCAATACTGTCTGGAGGATCAGACTTTGGGGGTTCAGTGGCCACATACTGGGACAAATGTGTCACAAGCAAATCATTTGCAGGAATATTAGCAGATACCCCCACCTCCCTCATCCAATTCCCCGTGCCCCAGTCCAAATAAACCTTGGCAATGGGCAGCACCAGTTCATCGCCTCCAATCTCGGACACAGTGAGTGTTTTCCCAGGTACCAAATCCTAGGGGGACCCCATCTCAGGCCGTACCAGAGTCATTTCAGCACAGGTATCCCATGGCCACAGCCTGGCCAATGCTGATGGGTTGGAGATTTTCAAGGGCCCTACCACCTCCACTGACACGCAACACCGTGGGATGTCGACAGTATCTTATGGTGCTGGGGACACATGGCCTTGAAATGTCCTACTTGATTGCAGAGGTGGCACCATCTGGGTTCCACCCCTGACCTGGAGAGGTGAGCAGAAGGAGCCACTCCCTACATTCTAGATGCAGGGGGAAAAGATGCAGGATTCGTCTTACCCCCTTTCCAGGTGTTTCTGGCAGCCTTCTTGGCCTCAGGTGCCCGATTGTTCGTATAGTCATCTGCCATCCTGGCCGTAGCAGAAGCCTCCTTAGGTTTCCGGTCACGGATGAACTGTTGGAGGTCCTCAAGGAAGTTCCACAGGAATTATTCCATGACAAACAACTCCTGAAACTCCTGGCCAGTGATGAGCTGCAAGTTATTATCCTCAAACCTTTTCTTGGTTGATCCTGGGATGTGCTATCTACCATCCTGGACATCTGTTTCAGTATGATGAACGCTGTGGACCCTACAGGGGGAAAAGCGTCGGGACGTTGTTTTGAGGAACTCGACTATTGGACCACTTCACCAAATATGAGATGAGTAACAATTATGTTCTGTATGGCATATTGATGCTTAGCTGTACTCATCTGGCTTTTTATCGTTCAAATTTGTTTACACCTTAATTTTGGTTGGTGCAAACATTGGTGTAGTGTAGGGTGATTTAGGGATTAATAGGGTTTCCCGTCGATGAATGGGGGCGCCACAACCCTAGGGCGTCATACCCTCCATTGCTAGGTAATGATATACCAGGGCCTATCAGAGTGAATTTATTCCCTACCCTGGTATATACTACCACTACGTTTTTTTTCCCTTACTTCTCCTTCACTATTAAAGGGTTTGTTTTTTACCGTTTTAAACAATATTATTAAAGGTTATATTTTAACTGTTTTTTTTTTCCTCGGTATGGATACATTATACCCGTTTGTCTCATTAGCTGCGGTTGTTTTTTTCTGTGGTGAGCTCCAAGCCCTTGGTTCAGTACTCGACAACTTTCGCAAGGGCCCACATGTGGTCGGTTCAGGTGTCCATGGTTTACACTACCATCAGTTTCTAGTTAAGATATAAGCCTGGTCCGTTAGCAGATTATACCGGGACAGAAACTAACCCAGGTAGCCTGTGATAATGAACTGAGATCACGGACATGGGGATTCGTGGATGAAGATAAAAGAGCAGCCCAAGATTAAATTATATATTTAATCACCTTAGGGGCACACTAGTAAATCAATATATACACGAGAAATTTACAGAGATGACCATCAGAAATGCAGATACTAGGTAGTGGCACAAAAAGGTACAGTTGAAACCAGAAGTTTAAATAGTTTACATACACTATCTAAAAAGACACATATGCATGCTTTTCTTACTATCTGACCTGAAATCAGAGTAAACCTTTCCCATTTTAGGTCAATTAGGTGCCAACATTATTTATATTTGCCAAATGTCAGCATAATAAAGAGAGAGAATGATTTAAGGCATTTTATTACGATCTGCAAAGTCAAAAGTTTACATATACTAAAGGCCACTTTACACGCTGCGATATCGGTACCGATATCTCTAGCGTGGGTACCCGCCCCCATCGGTTGTGCGACATGGGCAAATCGCTGCCTGTGGCGCACAATATCGCCCGGACCCGTCACACATACTTACCTGCCTAGCAACGTCGCTGTGACCGGCAAACCGCCTCCTTTCTAAGGGGGCGGTCCGTGCGGCGTCACAGCGACATCACTAAGCGGCCGCCCAATCAAAGCGGAGGGGCGGAGATGAGCGAGACGTAACATCCCGCCCACCTCATTCCTTCCGCATTGCGAGCGGCGGCAGGTAAGGTGAGGTTCCTCGCTCCTGCGGCGTCACACGGAGCGATGTGTGCTGCCGCAGGAGCGACGAACTACATCGTACACGCTGCAGCAGTGATATTTGAGAAGTGACCCCCATGTCAACAAGGAGCGATTTTGGACGTTTTTGTAACGATCCAAAATCGCTCCTAGGAGTCACACACAACGAGATCGCTACAGCGGCCGGATGTGCGTCACAAAATTCCTGACCCCAACGAGATCGCTGTAGCGATCTCGTAGCGTGCAAAGCCAGCTTTAGAGTACTATACCTTTAAACAATATGGAACAGCCTATATGATGATGTCATTTCTTTGGAAGCTTCTGATAGGTTTATTGGCAACATGTGAGTTAATTACAGATACACCTGTAGATGTATTTTAATGCACATCTGAAACACATTGCTTCTTTGTGTAGCATCATAGGAAAATCAAAAGAAATCAGCCAAGATCTCAGGAAGAGAATTGTGGACTTGCACAAGTCTGGTTCATCCTTGGGTACATTTTCCAGATACCTGAATTTGCTTCGTTCATCTGTACAAACAATTATACGCAAGTTCAAACAAGATGGAATGTCCAGTTATCATACCACTCAGGAAAGAGACGGGTTCTATGTACCAGAGATGAACGTGTTTTTGTCAGACATGTGCATATCAACCCAAGAACAAAAGCAAAAGACCTGTGTCCTGTGGTCTGACAAAACTAAAATTGAACTGTTTGACCATCATGACCATTGTTACATTTGGAGGAAAAGGAAGAAGCTTTACAGCCTAAGAACACCATCCCAACTGTGTAACAGGGGGGTGGCAGCATCATGTTGTGGGGTTGATTTGCTGATGGAGGGACTGGTTTTCTTCACAAAATAGATAGCATCGTGAGGAAAGAAGAGTATGTGGCAACACTGAAGCAACATCTCAGGACATCAGCCAGGAACTTAAAGCTTGGGAGGAAATGGGTCTTCCAAATGGACAATGACCCGAAGCATTCTGCCAAACTGGTTACAAAATGGCTTAAGGATAACTAAGTCAATGTTTTGGAGTGGTCATCACAAAACCCTGGTTTCATTCCTATTGAAAATTTATGGGCAAAGCTAAATAGGCAGGTGTGATCTTGGCGACCTACAAACATGGCTCAGTTACACCAGTTCTGTCAAGAAGAATGGGCCAAAATCCCTACCAACTACTGTGAGAAGCTTATGGAAGGATATCCAAAATGTTTGACCGAAGTCATATAGTTTGAGGGCAATGGTACCAAATACTAATGAAATGTATGTAAACTTTTGACTTTGCAGAAAATAATAAAAATGTGTTAAAACATTTTCTCCCATTATTCTGGCATTTGGCAAATATAAATAATTTTGGTTCTTAATTAACCTAATACGGGAAAGGTTTATTCTGATTTCATGTCAAATAGTGAGCAAAATATGCAGATGTGTCTTTTTAGACAGTGTATGTAAACTTCTGGTCTCAACTGAAAGTCCCCTACCCCCTGCCTTATACTCACCCGCCACCATCTTCATCTTTTTCCAGCATCGCTACAGTTGGTCTCTGGCATTTTGTGACCTTCTGGCAGCTACAGTGTTTCACGTTATGTGCTGGAGGTCACAAATCAATACAAGTCTATGAGAGCCTCATTTTTGCTCTCATAAACTTGCATTGAGCGCTTATGACATAACTTCTGACTTCCGTCTAGTCAGAAGTTATGGGTACAAGTTGGTGCCGTGAGACTCGAGGTGTGCCGAAATAGAATGAAAACGCCAGAGTGTAAAGCGGGCTTTACACGCTACGATATCGTTAATGATTTATCGTCGGGGTCACGTTGTTTGTGACGCACATCCGGCGTCATTAACGATATCGTAGTGTGTGACACTTATGTGCGACCTAAAACGATCGCAAAAGCGGCCAAAATCGTTTGCCGCGTCTCTTCTAATTAGCGATGTTATTTGTCGTTCCTGCGGCAGCACACATCCTATGTGTGACACCGCAGGAGCAAGCAACATCTCCTTACCTGCCTCCACCGGCAATGCGGAAGGAAGGAGGTGGGTGGGATGTTACGTCCCGCTCATCTCCGCCCCTCCGCTTCTATTGGACGGCTGCCGTGTGACGTCGCTGTGACGCCGCATGACCCGCCCCCTTAGAAAGGAGGCGGATCGCCGACCAGAGCGACGTTGCAGGGCAGGAAGTGTGTGTGACGGGGTTAAGCGAGGTTGATAGCCACGGGCAGAGATTTGCCCATGTCGCACAACCGACAGGGGCGGGTACGCTCGCTAGCGATATCGGTACCGATATTGCAGCGTGTAAAGTACCCTAAAGTATAATACAGGAGGTTGAGGTCTTGGGTTGAAAGCAGCAATCCAACTCTGAAATAAAAAAAAACCAAAACACTGGAGTGGTGTTTTTAAATGTATGTAACACCGGCATCCCTGCACTGTCCACCTCCTCTCTTCAGCAGGGACGCCTACGTACTCACCACCACAGCTGATCTGCTCTCTAACGTGCTTCTTTTCGGGTCTCCATGTTCCAGGAGTTTCATGGCAACAGTCTTAGGGTGCACTCCCCACCTCTTATAGGGTCAGCACGCACACTCAAAAACTATTACCCAGCCTATGGCTGGGAGGTGCTAGATATTTAAGGCACCTTCCCTTTTAGAGAGGTACCGTAGCAATTAGGTTCCTGGTGAGCCTAATCCTGTCGGTTCACCATTCTGCTGTCTTCCCGTCATCTGTATACCTGATCCTGTCCTGCCTGTCTCCTGTACCAGAACCTGTCTTGTCCATGTCCTGTATCTGTACATTCCTGCCAGTCTCCGCCAGACAGTCTCCACTACACACTCTGTCCTGCCTGCCCTTGATACTTGCATTGCTGACACTTGGGTCAGTTTCTGCAGTACCGGGGACTGCCCTGTAGTGGTACCTGATGTCTACCCATAGCCTAGTCCATTTTCACCATCAGAGGCTCTGGTTGAAAGCCTGGTAGACACCTAGTCATATCCCTTCTGGGTAGTCTAGTCAATGGCACAGTGGATCCACACCCGCTAGCTTGACAATGTGCATTGTAGATAATTTTTAATTTGCTCATATTATTTAAAGGGGTTATACCCTTTTGGGAAATCTTTGTCCCCAGCACAGTTTGGCATTAAATAAATAAACCATGCTAAACTCACCAGACCAGTAGTGAATTGCTGCTTCCAGTCTCTGGCATTGGCTCTGATGCTGATGTCACATCAACAGTGCAGTAGCCAATCAGTGAACTCTGCTGCTTTAACCAGTTAGATAGAACGCTCTGCATAGCACCGCTGAGCGCACGGATTGAATGGTGTGCTGTTGACAAGATGTCAGCACCTCAGCCATTGTCAGAAATTGTCAGCAGTGGTGGAGACTCATTGGTGGACCCAGTGATGGTGAATATCACAATATTTTTATTTTTTTTTATACACAAGGAGCTCGGGACAGAAGATTTTCGGAAAAAGTCACAGCCTCTTTGAGTTCAAAAGTTATGAGTATTTCTAATGCATGTGAATGTAAGATAATAAGCTAGATAAACTTTGGAAATATCTATACAGAAGCCGTACCATGAGATGCGCTTTTTGGATAAGAACATATCTTTATAATTAGGTTTTATGTCTTGTCCTGCTTATTATGAGCGCCAATGCCAGTTAACAAAGTGGTTTCTTTTGTATCTCTATGGTTACATCATTGGAAATCTCCTGACAGCTATGTATAATCAGCAGAAAATGTCGATATTGTAGCAAACAGCGGTCACTATATGACATCCATAGCATGCGAACATAGCCTCATATAATCCAGTGATCCTTAAAGGAAGGAAGTACGACTTCTATGTTCAAGTCATTTTTAAAAATGTGTATTTTGCTGGAGCTTTTTAGCTAAGGTAGTAATCATTATAAATGAAATATAGGAAAGGAAAAGTAAATCTACCTAACGTCTGTTATATAAGTATGAGGCATTAGGCCTCTTTCACACGTCCGTTAAAAACCATGCACGTTTTTCACGGACGTGTGAAAGGTGCGTTTGCCCTCCGTGAGCCGTGTTTATGGCTCACGTGTGTTCTCCGTTTGTTATCCATGATAACACACGGCGAACGGAAACTTTCTACTCACCTGTCCCTGGCGTCGCTGTCCGTGGTGCTGATCTTCGGTCTCCGGTCCTACCGACTCCCCACTGCTGCTGCTTCCGGCCGCAGTGAAGTGAATATTCAATGAGCATAATGAGCGGGGTCGGAAGCAAGTGATAGCAGCGGCAGAGACAGGAGGGATGGAAAAGGTGAGTAATGTTTTGGGTTTTTTTTCTCACAGACACGTCTTCTCTTCGGTGCATGTCACACAGAACACATCAGTGTGGTCCGTGTGTGTTACATGTGACACATTTGCATTCCGTGTGACACCCGTGATGTCGGAGAGAAAACGGACATGTCGGCGTGTGGAGCACACGGGCACACGTAAGTACGGAACGGACACACGGTCCGTGTCAAAACACTTACGTGTGTCCAAACCCATAGGAATCCATAGGTCTATGTGTGTGCGTGTCTCCGGTACGTGAGAAAACTGCCAAACACGTACCGGAAGCACGTACGTGTGAAAGAAGCCTTAGACACGACTTTTCCGGTCTAATGCCAGTATTTCCTAAAGTTATAGTTAAGAAACAAGGTAGAAAAACTTCAATATCCTGGTTTCTGTGCAGTTGTCACTCCATCATCACCTGCAATATTAAGTACAGTATATTGTTTGTTTTAACTTTTAGCAGATCATGCCAGGAAAATATTTATCACCCTTATGAGTCATCTTGGCTACATCATCGGATGCCAATGTAGCAAATCTATAACAACATCAAAGAAAAACATGTAGGAAGTTACTGATAAAACAACATGTAGTATCTTGCTGCACTGATCCATCTGCATACACATTTTAGTACCCTTTGTGTTTCGAATGAGACATTTAACCATTACCTGTTATATTAGCATCAGTTAGCAGCTATTTTACATTTTGAGCTGGTATTTGAAATCTACCCATTTATATAGGATATTTTTAATTACATCAAAGAAAGAATACATCATAAAATAATGGCAAGAGGTTGGAATCACTATGGCTCTGTTCACATGTGCATTTGGGAGTTTCATTTTAGGAAGAGATACGTAATTCAAGTCTGAATATGACCCCTGACTCTTAAAGGGAATCTGTCACCAGATTTTGCTACCCATCTGACAGCAGCATAATGTAGGGACGGAGACCCTGATTCCAGCGATGTGTCACTTACTGAGCTGTTTGCTGTCATTTTGATAAAATCAATGTTATCTCTGTTGCAGGTCTATCCGTTATACAGAGCTCATGAATATGCTGGACTACCTGCAGCATGCCAAGTAGTGCTCTAATGATAATCTACTGCTGATTAAACAGTGATTTTTTTTTATCAAAACTACATTAAGCATCCCAGTAAGTGACACATTGCTAGAATCAGGATCACTGTCCCTACATAAGGCTGCTCTCAGATTAGGTGGCAAAAACCTGGTGACAGATTCCCTTTAATTTATGTTTGAATATGGCTAAGGGTATGTGCGCACGTTGTTTTTTACCTGCTTTTTACCTGCTTTTTTTCTGCTTTTTCTTCTGCGCTGTTTAATGCCAAAATGGATGTGTTCTTCTATTCAAGCAAAGTCTATGGGAATTTGGGTTTCTTGTTCACACTATGTTGTTCAAAATGCTGCCTTTTTGTGGCAGAACTTTGGTCAAAAACTCAGCTTTGCAGTGCAAAACCCAAATGGCAAAAACAATTGACATGTTGCTTCTTTGAAAAGCTGAGTTTTTGACCAAAGTTCTGCCACAAAAAGGCAGCATTTTGAACAACATAGTGTGAACAAGAAACCCAAATTCCCATAGACTTTGCTTGAATAGAAGAACACATCCATTTTGGCATTAAACAGCGCAGAAGAAAAAGCAGCAAAAAAGCAGGTAAAAAGCAGGTAAAAAGCAACGTGCGCACATACCCTAACAGATACAAACAGGAGATGGGACACCATTGATTAGTAACATTTGGTGTCAGGTGGTGCTCTATATGTTGTGCTTTTGTGTCTCAACAGCTCACTCTGAAATACTCTATATGACCCTGATAGCTACATATGCTGATATAAATATGCAGTATATGTCACAATAAGGTCTAGAGTCCCAAGTAACACATGGTTAAAGTTATGAAAACTGGTCATTTAGGCAAAATACAGTATACAAATGGGAATTGATATTTGACAGTACATATCTGCAATGACTGCCTTCATGTGTTTCCCCAAATGGTTCATTAGGAGGCCAATATTGAGTTATGATGCCAGGATAATGCACCCAGTAGGGTATTCATATTTGAATTTCACATGAATTTTTATGAATGTCATACTTGGTAAACACATCTAGTCAGGTGTGTAACCAATGCCATCAGCATGTTTTGCAACAATAAGATTGGAAAGGTCTTGAGATAGCTTACTGCTTTTACCCATCATAAGATGTTTCTTGTGTGGCTCATTGGTAATGAGACACCTTTTTGTAGGCCATAAACTGAACTAGCTGATATTATTTTTGATTAAGTGGCAAGATTGCTTTCTAATTACTGATATATTTCAGCTGGTCTTATGACTTTGCATGGCTTTTTGCACCTCTCATTCTTCATGTGTTCAATACTTTTATCCTGTGTCATTTCTCATTATTACACATAACTTAATTTGCCTGTGTGGATTGTATGGGTTATTACTGACATCTGGTGAGAAATTCATGTCAATAGCACCTTTAGAAATATATTTACTTAAAAAATTGGTAACGTGTTAAATACTTATTTCACCTGATGTATAGAATACCTATGAAAAGAATATGCAGATATGGAATAGATGGGTTTTCTGAGCCCTCTAGCCACTTTTAACTCATGAATACCAAGTTGGACTTTAGTGGGTAGAGTGGTACCAACTATATTTAACTGCAATTTGCCAGATGGCATATAAATTGTCACAAAGTCAATTTTATCTCTTTTTTTTAACCATGTTAAAATGTACATTTGCTTTTTTGTCCCTCAACCAAGAAACAGCGAAAACTATAAATGATAATCCTACAAGTCATTTATTTTCTCTGTTCCAGTAGAATAACATTGCAACACTTCAATACACTATAGATAAACTGAGTGGATGGACTTCAGTTCCAACTTCTGCTTCACAATTACTAGGAAACTTAACATAATTCTAATAAAACCCATTTAAACAGAATCCCTACACCCGATGTGTTTAATTGATATGTATACATCCTCAGTAGTAATGGTGCAAAGGCGAAACAACACTACTAGTCAAAGGTCTTATCAGCTGCAGAGGATCGGCCTAAGGCTATGGTCACAAAACATTTTCTCGATCCAAGATTAATGATCCAAATATGCTAATCAGACTGATCAAACTCTGATCCAAATGTGATAAGATTGGGATTTATTTTTCTTGGATGTGGAGAAGAATAAAAAAAAAAAGTTTCTCCATTCTGTCGATCCATGAACATCAGACCACATTCGGATGCCATCCAAGTAGGGTGCAGTTTCTTTCACAGTCCCATAGACTCCGATGGCCGAGTGCGATATGATTTCCAAAGGCAAATTCTTCATTCATGCTGCTATTTTTTTTTTTGCTCACACCGAAGAAAATCAGGCAAATGTAATGCCTCATTGAATATCATTGGTCTGATCCAATGTTTCAAACCGAAAATACAGTCGTCGGCGTGAGCCCTAACTGTCTAGATCTTACAGAGGTTGCCTAGTGAGTGGCACCATTCAAAAAAATGTACCTTGGTTTCAGACTATTAGTTTATTACATTTGTTTCACCTAACCTATTATTTTTTGTCAGCTCGACAACAAGATACTCTCCTGCACTCCCCACTGTGCTTCCTTAGGCAGTTATATGGAGTTCATCAATATATGCCAGCCTTGATTTAGAGTCCACTAAGATCTGCCAAAATTATTTAGATGTGCACTCATTTATTAGATGTACGATGGCCAGAATCAGGAATATTATCTATACATTTTTGCTACAAATTGTGCCTCTTTTGTGGCATGATTTATAATGAATCCACCGGCTTTGCTTGGCCGTACCCTCCTCTAAGTTCTGTCTAAATTTTTCAAACAGTTACTGGAGCTGGCTGAGAAATACCGAAAGTCATAATATTTTTGCGCATCTACCCTGCACAACCTTAGACTTTTCTATGCCAATTTTCAGACAAAAAGGGTTACATACTGTACATTGGCTTGTTAGTCGTATGCTCTATTGGGAGAAATCTTTGCGCATGCCCTGAAACGTTTTATGGTGTATTCACAATGAGGTTTTTTTTCTGTTGTCATTTTAAATCATATCTGCTTCAAAATACACATCAAAAACCAGTTCTAATGCTCTTTAGATTATTATATTGTGGTAGACTTTGAAGCAGATCTACTGTCAAAGAGGTCAGTGTAAACAATCCTTTTCTTCAATCCTACATTTGTAATGCACGCATGTGTGTGCAGGAGAAGACCCACTGGGCCACAGCACTGGTTTACCTGAGGGGCATGACTAGGTGCACACCGGGTTTTCACTAGAGCTTCCAGTGGTGAGGATCTGCTGGGCTGCTAGTAGCAACCAGCTTGCTACTCAGGGAGACACCGTACTGAGACAACTGGCCCCTGGGGTCGAGGTACGGACATAGACAGTTTCTGATGTAGACAGGTGCAGCCATGAGGGCTGATGCATGTATGTCTGGAACACCAATGGTGTGAACAGGGTGCAAGACTCAAAAATATACAACTAAACAATAGGGTAAAGAGTTGCACACCAGTCACAATGTATAGGGGAATAATGAAAAGCATAACTGCTATATGAATACTAGACTGAAAAATACAATGGACTATCTGAAATAAGTGAAAAACATGAAAATGGTATCTGCATAACTGCTATGAAAAATAGAAATGAGAGATATTTAGCCATTGTATTGATCAATGCAAAGGAGCCCCAAAACCAAACGCCAAGGTAATCTCTATTTTTGGGGTCCCTAACCTATGTGTAACCTCACCTGCAGTTAAAAAACTTGCTCTGTATGGGAAGCAAGGGACCAAGCTATATATGTGTGAAATAAGAGACATGGCTATGGGTGGGGCAGGGTTCTCAGACAAAAAGTGCATACTAACTAAAGAATGTATGTCTGGAACACCAATGGTGTGAACAGGGTGCAAGACTCAAAAATATACAACTAAACAATAGGGTAAAGAGTTGCACACCAGTCACAATGTATAGGGGAATAATGAAAAGCATAACTGCTATATGAATACTAGACTGAAAAATACAATGGACTATCTGAAATAAGTGAAAAACATGAAAATGGTATCTGCATAACTGCTATGAAAAATAGAAATGAGAGATATTTAGCCATTGTATTGATCAATGCAAAGGAGCCCCAAAACCAAACGCCAAGGTAATCTCTATTTTTGGGGTCCCTAACCTATGCGTAACCTCACCTGCAGTTAAAAAACTTGCTCTGTATGGGAAGCAAGGGACCAAGCTATATATGTGTGAAATAAGAGACATGGCTATGGGTGGGGCAGGGTTCTCAGACAAAAAGTGCATACTAACTAAAGAATGTATGTCTGGAACACCAATGGTGTGAACAGGGTGCAAGACTCAAAAATATACAACTAAACAATAGGGTAAAGAGTTGCACACCAGTCACAATGTATAGGGGAATAATGAAAAGCATAACTGCTATATGAATACTAGACTGAAAAATACAATGGACTATCTGAAATAAGTGAAAAACATGGAGTTCCCTGAGAAGGGGCTCCTTTGCATTGATCAATACAATGGCTAAATATCTCTCATTTCTATTTTTCATAGCAGTTATGCAGATACCATTTTCATGTTTTTCACTTATTTCAGATAGTCCATTGTATTTTTCAGTCTAGTATTCATATAGCAGTTATGCTTTTCATTATTCCCCTATACATTGTGACTGGTGTGCAACTCTTTACCCTATTGTTTAGTTGTATATTTTTGAGTCTTGCACCCTGTTCACACCATTGGTGTTCCAGACATACATTCTTTAGTTAGTATGCACTTTTTGTCTGAGAACCCTGCCCCACCCATAGCCATGTCTCTTATTTCACACATATATAGCTTGGTCCCTTGCTTCCCATACAGAGCAAGTTTTTTAACTGCAGGTGAGGTTACACATAGGTTAGGGACCCCAAAAATAGAGATTACCTTGACGTTTGGTTTTGGGGCTCCTTTGCATTGATCAATACAATGGCTAAATATCTCTCATTTCTATTTTTCATAGCAGTTATGCAGATACCATTTTCATGTTTTTCACTTATTTCAGATAGTCCATTGTATTTTTCAGTCTAGTATTCATATAGCAGTTATGCTTTTCATTATTCCCCTATACATTGTGACTGGTGTGCAACTCTTTACCCTATTGTTTATGAGGGCTGATGCAGACTGGCAGTCGCTGACCAGCAGGTATGAAAGATTCGGCTGATACGGCAGGTGTAACTGGGATGGCATGTACTGACAAGTTCAGCAGGCAAGGAGGGAACAGCAGGTGCAACAGGTATGTCAGATATGACTGGTACAGCTGGCATGACTGGTATGGATCAGTGCAGCAGCAGGAACGTCAGGTACTAGAATATAGACTGGTGTTAGAAATACAGCGGAAGCAGCAGCACATGGATAAGTGACCTGACAACTAACAACGTGTCTTCTCTAAGATTATACCACATTGCCCAGGCACCTCCCATAAAGAGGAGTATGCTTTAAATATAGGCTGAGAGACAGTTCCGGGTTAGGGTGCACTGGCCCTTTAAGAATAGGTGCGTGTGCACCCCCTAAGCAGAAGTCACTGCTGAGTGGCCGGGAGGGTGAGTGTGACAAATTCTTGGAAGACCACCGGAGCAGTGCTAAGCCAAAATGGCATTACCTGATACTGATATTGGCCATCACAGGTATTAAAGGAATTTTCACATCGATCACCGGACCGTATACGGACAAGATTGCATGCACCTCAGAGGTCAAGCTTGAAGATCCTGCAAACTTGGAGACAGTCGAACAATTCCGGTATAAGCGGCAGCGGAAACTTGTTCTTGACCATGAGTTTGTTAAATTCTCTATAACATCCCTTAGGAGCACAATGGCTTAAATACCTAGGACCTCTCAGTCACAGACTGAAAGGCACTTCCGAGTTAGGGTTCTTTAAGAATAAGTGTGTGCACCCTAAGCATGCTTCCAGGAGCTCTGTGCAGCATGCACAGTTCCTGTGTGCTGGCAGAAGGGACCAGGGACACAGAAGTCACTACTGTTCAGCCAGAAGGGTGAGTGTGCTGGTGTCCCCGCCGGGTGAGGGGGGCAGGACAGTGTGGGGATGCTGGTACTGGCGTTACATATCTGCAGGTAAATAAAATGATCTCGATATCACATTGTTAAAAAGCTGTCTGACGTACTGAAAGCACTACTACCCGGACTATAAAATTCGGGATCCGTGCCAGATAGTTAGTATCCGTGCACCAACACCGGACATGGAGTTCTCAGGGAACTCCTTGTAACTATCCGGATCTGGTCATCCGGATAATAAACAAATAAACTTACTGAGACTTACTGAGTCTCCTGTAACACTACTTCTGAGGCCACTCATTACCCTCATACATATTCACTGGTTCTGATGCTCACCATCAGTCCCAGCATCTGTGATTTGGTTGCAGCCAGGCCACGCCCCCACCTTGTGTGACAGCATGTCTGACCGCTTGGAAACACACATGCTGTCTGCGCGTTTGTAGTAGTGTAAAAATAAATAAATAAAAAAAATTGGCATAGGGTTCCCCATATTATGATACCCAGCACAGATAAAGCATATGGCTACAGGTTATAGCTCTCAATTTTGTGCTTATCTTGGCTGTGTATCAAAATAAGAGGGGTCCCATGCGGCTTTCTTAAAAAAAAATTAAAATAAATAATTTGAAAAAACGGCGTGCTTTTCTCCCCAATTTTGATACCCAGCCATGATAAAGCCGACAGCTGGTGGCTGGTATTCTCAGTCTGAGGAGATCCATGGTTTTTGGCCCCCACAGCCTAAAATTAGGAGTTTGCAGCAGCCCAGAATTGTTACATTTAATGAATGCAACAATCCCGGCACTTTACCTGGCTCATCTTGGTTGCCCTGGTTCCGTAGCAATCGAGGGATTATAAGGGGTAAATGACAACTCACAGCTGTCACTAAGCCCTAGATAAGTAATGGAAGGCGTCTATGAGACCCCTCCATTACTAATCTGTAAGTGAAAAGAAATAAACACAGAAACTGAAAAAATACTTTATTTGAAATAAGATACAAAAAACCCCATCCTTTTTCTTCAATTTATTAACCTCAAACACCCAGCTCCAATGTAATCCACATGCCAGTAGGTGGAGGAAGCAGTGAATATGTATGAACGGCCCCAGAAGTAGTGTTACCTGGAGACTCGGTAAGTATAACACGCCTGCTGTGATCCCCCTAGCCCTTTCTACCATCGTTTTATAGCACAATATTCGGGTCTCCTAGACTAAAGGGTGCTTTACACGAGAATATCTATCGTGCGATAGATCGTCGGGGTCACGGTTTTTGTGACGCACATCTGGCATAGCTTGCGACGTCGGGCTGTGTGACACCTCCGAGCGACGCAGTATCGCTCACAAATCGTGAGTCATATTCTCGTCGCTCGGTTTCATAATCTCATTTGATTAAAATAGCGCCGGTTGCTCATCGTTCCCAGGGTAGCACGTGCCGCTCCGTGTGACACCCCGGGAACGTTGAACAGCAGCTTACCTCCGTCCCACGGCACCTGCCGGCTATGCGAAAGGAAGGAGGTGGGCGGGATGTTTACATCCCGCTCATCTCCGCTCCTCCGCTTCTATTGGCCGGCCACTGTGTGACGTCGCTGTGACGCTGAACGTCCCTCCCCCTTCAGAAAGAGGATGTTCACCGCCCACAGCGACGTTGCACAGCAGGTAAGTGCGTGTGACGGGGTTAATGACTTTGTGCGCCACGGGCAACTAATTGCCCGTGACGCACAAACGACGGGGTTGGGTACAATCGATCGTGAAATTGCACGATAGATCGTACCGTGTAAAGCAGGTCTTATATGGGGATTGGTGTTCAGGCAGATATTCAGGTTCGAACTGGGTTTTTCTTTTAAATCCAGTTGGACCCACCAATCTCGAATATCTGCGGATTCGCCCATCACTAGTTATCATCTTTCTTTGTCCAGGTTATTTTCACTAGTTTGTTTTATAAAATGTTTCTGTTGAACAAAAATAGCAGTGTCTGATTTTCATTGGTTGTTATAAAGTGATTTTAACTTTAATTTTTTTTTTTAGTTTCAAGCTATTTCAGTTATTATTTAGTGTTTTTCTTACTTTAAGAGAAGGATGGCAGGAATTTTGGCTGTGTAAGCAAATTTCCTTCCTGAATTTGGTTGATTACTATTTGCAAAACTGTCATATTTTAAGTTGCTAAATTTCTACTTTTGTTTTTTTAATATTGCAGAACCTTTTTTTTTTTTTTAACATTTCTTTCAAATACATTTTCCATCCTAGAATTCTGTATTCATGAGATAAAGTAAAAGTTTCGTGATTTGACATCTATTTGTAAGAGATAATTTTAAAGGAGATTCTATAGAGTACATTTATTTAAAAAAAGTATTAAAATATGAATGTATTTTTTATTATGTTAATTCCATTTAAATTTTCTAATGCTCACTAAGTTACACTTACTAAATACAAGTTCAGCCATTGTGGATTTTTCTTCTGTAGATTTTTTTCAAGGTAACTCAAAAGACATCTACTGCAAATGTGCATGTACACAAATCTGTGACGCAAATCTGCTGAAGACATCAACATGCAATACGAATTTTATACAACTATAACCGTTTATATCCTATTTTGTTCTTGGGAAAACATCTTAATTTTTTTTTTTTTTAATTTTAAGCAGTTCACGATCAGGACATTTACTTCACTTCCTGACCAGGCACATTTTCTGCTTTTATTGTATATTCACTTTTAATGGCTCTATGATTTTTTTTCTTGTTCAGATATTCAAATGATTTTTGCCTCTTTTTTTCACAATACATGGGACTTGTTTTTAACCCCTTTACCCCAAAGCATGGTTTTCACCTTAATGTCATTTATATAATCCTTTTTTTGCTAATATAGGGGAAGATGTACCGTAAAGAAAAATAAGATATACGTGACTACTTTTAACATTCATTTTTTTATGACCACAAAAATTATTTTTAGATTTTTTTTTTGTATGCTCATGGAGCGAGAAATAGTAGTTTATATTGGCAGATGTGTTTTTTTTTTAGTATTTATGTGTATTTTTATATATGTTATTTTTGCTTTTGTTTTTATATTTTTATGCCTTTTGCCCCATAAGGTCTTAAAAGTCTTTTTAGGGGACATTATATAATATCAATAATTTTTTTTCTTGACGATTTCCCTTATAATTGAACTGGTATATTAGGCCCAGCTACAGGGTAATTTCAACCTTCTGGCTGCGTTGCAGACTTGTCCAGCTTTTCTAGGACCCAGCAACTCCTGGAACCTGCTTTTTTTTCCTAACATATTTATTTATCATAGTGTTTTATAATTCTGTTTTAACAATTACAGTAATAATGACCATGCATTGTTTTTCTAAAATACAGTCTTTAGGTTATGTTAAGAGGAAAGAGATGCATCAGTTCCTTAAATGGAATCTGTCACCATTTGATACCCCCATTAACCCTCAATTATCATTATTGAGCAATATATGAGCAATATCTGTTGCAAATACTTTGATCTGGTTATTGAGCATGCATATTAATATTTTGTAGGCTAGCTTCACCAAATTATATATTTCACTTGTGTGTTTCCCATTTAAACATTTCAATCGAAAGAAATTTATTGAAATCTTTTTTTTTTAAATGATTAAAAAGATTAAATAGCCAATCTGATATGGATTTTCAAAGTAAGTACACCAGTACTATCAGGTATAAGAATACAACAGATATGCAGTTTTTGTTACAGTTCTACAATCTCTTGTAAGCTTGCGAGCAGGGGCGTCTCTCGTGTTATTTGGTAATGTCTGTAATTGTCTGTACATGTCCTCTTTAAACTGTAAAGCGCTGCAGAATATGTTGGTGTGTCGCACAGGGTTATGGGGTACTCAGTCCCGGTCGGTATAACTGGGGAATGTCACTTTGGTGGCCGTTGCCCAGTTCCATGCCCTGGGTGCTTTTAAAAAGGGGGATATTTACAGGGGATTTTGAAAAATGTTCACACGTGACGCCACTTGCGGTTTTGCGGCTAGGAGGATGGAGCCGCCGCTGCACAGTTTTAACTACTGGGGCTGGTGTTAGTGGCAGCCTGGGTGTTAGGCCCTCCACAAGCAGGGCTAGACCCCAGAGGATAGGTGATGCAGATGGGTGTTGAAAGAAGGTAGTCCACACAAGGGGTTGCAGTATAACTGGTTCCTTTACTCACAGTAAGCTGGAAACTGGTCACCCAAGGCCAGCTGATCTCAACCGCAGTTACCCTAAGGGGCACTTTGCACACTGCGACATCGCAGGTGCGATGTCGGTGGGGTCAAATTGAAAATGACGGACTTCCGGCATCGCATGCGACATCGCAGTGTGTAAAGGCTGGATGATACGATTAACGAGCGCAAAAGCGTCGTAATCGTATCCTCGGTACAGCGTCGGCGTAATCCATGATTACGCTGACGCGACGGTCCGATGTTGTTCCTCGCTCCTGCGGCAGCACACATCGCTGTGTGTGAAGTCGCAGAAGCGAGGAACGTCTCCTACCGGCCTCACTGCGGCTTCCGTAGGATATGCGGAAGGAAGGAGGTGGGCAGGATGTTTACATCCTGCTCATCTCCACCCCTCCGCTCTGATTGGCCGGCTGCCGTGTGACGTCGCAGTGACGCCGCACGACCCGCCCCCTTAACAAGGAGGCGGGTCGCCGGCCACAGGGACGTCGCACGGCAGGTGAGTGTGTGTGTGAAGCTGGCGTAGCGATAACTTTCGCTACGCCAGCTATCACCACATATCGCTGCTGCGACGGGGGCGGGCACTATCGCACTCGGCATCGCAGCATCGGCCTGCGATGTCGTAGTGTGCAAAGCCCGCCTTAGTCTCAGTGCCGGTTTAGCGACCTGGTGGCTTCTTTCCCCTGCACCTGTCTTTGGTTGGTTGTCCCCATGGCTTGGAGCGGCTGGGGGTCCCCTCCTCGTTGTCTCTTACAGCAGTCCGTATGATGGTAGCGTGAACCCTGTGGGGTTGGAGTCTCTGGTCTTGTCCCTGGTTCTCCCGTTGCTACTGTGTCTCAAACTTCAAGGTCAGTGAGGTCCTTGATGGTCCCCTCACTGTGCAGATTTTATCAGGTCTGTCTGGAGCGTTTGCCTGACCTAGGATTCTGTACCCCGTTGGTGCGTAGTTCTGGGAGCACTCCACAGTACTCCACTGGCAACTAACCGCCTGGGCCCTCAGGTCACCGTTACTCTCTTGACAGTCCTTCCTCTCTTTCACTGTCACTGACTCACTACTCACTGTCCACTGTCTGCCCCTGCCACCAGGTTGTCTAGTGGACTGGACTAGCTTGACCTCTAGGCGGCCATCCATTGGTCCAATGCTAGCCTGGTACCATTCTATGGGGGTATTGGGAAAAAACAGGGATTATCTGGAGTGTCTGGTTATTACCGGCACTGGTCTTCTGGGTCCCTAAGGGGTAGGCCCTGCATCCTGGTGGGGATGCAGTACTTTGTAGCGCCCTGATGGCTTCAGGGGCGCTACATTCCCCCTTGGTTAATTACAGCACGTTCTCGGGCTGCAAAGTGACACAGGTTAATACTTTTTTATTTTTGCATCATAAAACATTTTCCCACGCAGGGGAGGTTCAGACTTTAACATTCCCAACCTGGAGTACCCCTCTCCCTTCACCCACCACCCAAAGGTCCTGGTCCCAAAACCCTCTAGGAGGCAGGTCACTGGTTTCTCTGGTGACCAGGTCTTGGCAGCCTCTGCCGCTGACCTTTCCTGCACCGACCTCTCCTTGGTGGTGGTTTTCAACAGGGTCCACTGGTTGTACTCTGTTGAGGCACAACTAGTGCAACTATTTACATGTTAAAGTTTTTGGCTGCTGCCAGTCCTGCAGCCTGGGTCCATTTTTATATCAAATATTGTGCATACTAGTTAATGCAACACCTTTTAACTTTTTCTTATTCTTTATATTCATCAAATGTTCAAAAATCAGGTTAAATTAACATTTACATTTTACTCTGAATTGTATATACATTGTTCTGTTTTATACACCTTACTTTCTGAACCTGAGCGGAGGTTGACATAGGTTGCTATGGGTAGACCTACATAACCCTGTTGTCTCAGCTAGTCTTTGTGGTGTTCTAGTGTCTGGTGTCTGTGTTACTGTAGTGTCTCTAAGTGAACTAAGTGGTTGTCTGTCACTTCTCAATCTTCAGGTGTGATTTACAGAAGTGCTGTTTGTAGGCTCCTCTGGTGTTACTACAGCGGGTAGTTCTTCTGGAACTGGGATTACCTTTTCCACTGGTTGTGGGAACGTGATCACTGGTACAATTATGGCTCCGTTGTACTGAGGCCAGTTCTCAGGAAAGCCTCCAAGTATTGTGTGTATCACCTTTTCTGATGGTTCTGGTACTTCAAGTACACTGGAAATCTTCTTGAGGTCCTAACTTTCCTGGGCATTTCTTCAAGTGATCCCTTGATACTGTGGACGTACTTTTTCCTTGATCCTTGGTAATTACACAAGCCTTCTTGTTGTTTGTGTTAGTAGGTAGCACTGTGCAGGGTTCTGCTTCCCACTGATCGTTGAGTTTGTGAACTCATCTCTTCCCTTTCAGAACTATTTCTCCAGGTGTTAAAGGATCAGCTTTTGCCTTCTTATTATAGTCCTTTTCTTGTTTTTCTTGACTCTGCTTCAAGCTCTTTTCAACGCATTCCTGTATTTTCTTGTACTGCACTTGACGATTAGTATTCCAGTCGCTCTCTGATGGATCCAGTTCTGGCATGACAACTTCCATTTTAAGATCAACTGGTAGTCTTCCAGGTCTCGCTCTCATGAGATATGCTGGCGTACAGTTTGTTGAACTTACTGGGATGTTATTGTAGATATCCACTAGGTTAATCATTTTATTAACCCCATTTATGGTACTTCTTGACCTACTCACCTGTCCCTCATATGGGATTATATTATAATATAACATTATGATTGCTGGTTATTCGCTAATAGAGGGTCGGTATTCATTATGTAGGTACTTTATCTACCATTGCCTTATATTATTCATTTGACCCCCTCTGTTACATCTTTAGCACCTGACCTCTTGTTGACGGTTAATTTTCTAGCCTTCACCCTTTTACCACCAGATGGCATTATGATACTTTTTTTGTTATTGTTTTTTCATATGATATTCAATATTGTTTGAACACAGGGTTTATTTTTATTATTCATCTATATTTTTTTATTTTTTCTACTGTTCACCATGTTCACGATTACATCCAGGGATAGGCCCCACTTTGTGTGTGTTGTCCTTCATGTCTTGTTTTAAATGTTATTATATATTGTCTTCTGTATGTTCTTAATAAAGGTGTTCTTTGATAATTTATACTATAATAGGTGTGCCCCTGGTTTTATGTGCAGTGTCTTCTTCTCTTCCTTGCCATATGTCCTACATACACTGCATCAGGGTGCACCCAATTCTATAATTGAGTATAGTGGTGCGCTCCATCCCCCCTCTCTTGCGTCTCCCACTAGAGGAAAGAAACCTGTGGCCAGAGAAGCTACCTGACGGTTTGACTAGAAACAATGGAGCTGCCCATGGCCTACAACTGTCTCTGATAATCTCAGCCTCCTGTTACGGGGGGCTGTCTGATAATAACCGAAAGGAGTATCAGACAGTCAGGGTCCACCGTGCAAAGACTTTGCTGCAGACTATGGCAGAGTGCAATACCTCTGTTAACTCACAGAAGGATATAATAAGTAAGTAAAGCAATTCCTCCCTTACTTGGAGGGTGTGTGGAATGATCTCTGTTAATAATCACAGAGACAAAGGCAATGTGTGCGAAATGGCACCTACCTAGGTCCGCTCTTCTAGTGGTGCAAAAGAGACGAACAGCAGCGTAAGCCGCACAAAGCTCCTACCTGCGTTCGCTCCACTAGTGTGCGAGGACACGAACCACTAGATATGGCACCTGCCTAGGTCCGCTCTTCTAGTGGTGCAAAAGAGACGAACAGCAGCGTAAGCCGCACAAAGCTCCTACCTCTGTTCGCTCCCCTAGTGTGCGAGGATACGAACAACTGCCAGACGCAGTATAAGGAACGTTACCCTAGCGGCAACGTCCACCTACGAGTAGAATCACAAGGCCCAGCCAGACCATGTGCCTCAGGCACCTGCCTATGTCCGCTCCCCTAAGAGGTAAGGATACGGACAGCAGCCGAAGCTGTAAGGTATAAGAACACTACCCTGCCGGTAGCGCTCACCTAGCATAGACAGAGGAATGCCTAGAGGAACGCGCACAGAGCGTCTACTCATATGCATGAACCAAGAGGACTGAGCACCATGCGGCGTGTGTCAGGGTCTTATATAGACTCTGTGCCTCATCCAAGATGGAGGACACCAGAGCCAATCCGCTGCCAGAATGACAGGAGTGACGTCATGCTGGCCTATCACCGAGCAAGACGTCACAAGCACATGACCAGCGACCAATCGGCATAGAAGGTGTCAGAGACATGTGACCTCGTGTCAGCGATGATGTCACCCGCACATGTGCAATGGCTCCAAGATTGGACTTAGTCTCCGGCGCTCGCACATGTGCAGTAGCAAGAAATCTGGACTTAGTCTCCAGCGCTCGCACATGTGCAGTAGCAAGAAATCTGGACTTAGTCTCCAGCGCTCGCACATGTGCAGTAGCAAGAAATCTGGACTTAGTCTCCAGCGCTCGCACATGTGCAGTAGCAAGAAATCTGGACATAGTCTCCAGTGCTTGCAGCAACCGTAACACCTCCTTCATGTTCTTCAACATCTCTTAGATACACTGGTAATGCTTAGGTGGTATAGGTCTGTATCTTTCTTTAATGGGAGGGTAATTCTCTGTGGGTATGTGATGGTGTACCCCTTTTATTCTCCAAAAGTATAGTGGGTGTTTACTGAAGACTTGCTTGTATTCCTGTACTTCCCTGTAAACCCCGTGTTTCTGGTGTGTAGGGGTGGAATCAGTTGCAATTCCTTACACCAATCCTTTAACTGCTCTTGGGGCTGTCAACCTCTGCCTGTTCTGATGGGGTCAGAGATTTCACTGCCTGGATGGAGTTACTGTGAACAATTTGTCAATGGTAGCGTACTTGGGCAATTTGGTTTCCTCCTCCCCACAATTTAACACTCGCCCGGGTACATCAACCACTCCCTTGGCTGTCAGGATTGTGGAACAATTTTCTGAATAGATGGGCTCCACTATTGCCTGGTAGTCCTGCCCCTTTAAGCCTAAGGCGGGCTTTGCATGCTGCGACATCGGTAACAATGTGTTACCGATGCTGCAGCGATAGTCCCGCCCACGTCGCACGTGCAATATCTAGTGAAAGCTGCCGTAGCGATTATTATCGCTACGGCAGTTTCACACGCACATACCTGCCGTGCGACGTCCCTCTGGCCGGCGACCCGCCTCCTTCCTAAGGGGGCGGGTCGTGCGGTGTCACAGCGACGCCAATTGAAGTGGAGGGGCGGAGATGAGCAGGATGTAAACATCCCGCCCACCTCTGTCCTTCTCATTGCAGCCGGCGGCAGGTAAGGTGAAGTTCCTCGCTCCTGTGGCTTTACACACAGCGATGTGTGCTGCCGCAGGAGCGAGGAACAACATCGTACCTGTCGCTGCACCGGCATTATGGAAATGTCGGAGGCTGCAGCGATGATACGATAACGACGCTTTTGCGCTCGTTCATTGTATCAAAAAGGATTTGCACGTTGCGATATCGACTGCGACGCCGGATGTGCGTCACTTTCGATTTGACCCCATCGACATCGCACGTGCAATGTCGCAACGTGCAATGCCGCCCTAAGGCCGCCCGACACCAGATCATCATTTCACTTCTGAGAGGTATCACAATGGGACCGGAGTCGATTACCCGTACATTACCAATTTCTCCACCAGACAGGTCTACCTGTTGTTTTTGCAGGATGGCTCGGATTTCTCTCTGCAGGACCCTCTGCTGCCCAGCACATGCTGTTTCAACAATCTGTTGGAGTAAAAACAACACTTCACCTAAACAATTTTCAATCACATTGGTACGCGGAATCACCTGCGGATTCCTGTTATTTACATCAGTTTTGACTACAATTAAGCCTTGGCTCTTTAACTCTATCCTCCCCACTTTTATGGTTACTTCTTTAAACCCAACTTGAGTAACTGGTAGTCCATTTACAGCATACATAGTGAGGCCCGAGTCCGGACGGGTAAGTTCAGCATCTGACCAAAACCTTTTGTAAAGTACATATGGTATGGTGGTTACCTGGGAGCCGGTGTACAGCAATGCATAAGTGGGTATTCAATCCAGGGTGATGGACAGAATTGGTCGTCTTACATAATGATAATTTTTATACATGTTGTCCCACTCCAAGCTGTATAGGCTTGAGAGCCAACTACCAATTAAGTAAATCAGGTGATGTGCATCTCTGTAAGGAGGAGGGGTGTGGTGTAATGACATCAACACCCTATATAAGGTGTGCTTAATTATTAGGCAACTTCCTTTCCTTTGGCAAACTTTTCAGAAGAGACTCTGAAAAGTCCAAAAATGTGAGATGTCTTGCAGAGGGATGCAGCAGTCTTGACATTGCCAAACGTTTGGAGCGTGATCATTGAACAATCAAGCGTTTCATGGCAACTAACCAACAGGGTCGCAAGAAGCGTGTTGGGCAAAAAAGGCGCAAAATAACTGTCCATGAATTGAGGAAAATCAAGTGTGATGCTGCCAAGATGCCATTTGCCACCAGTTTGGCCATATTTCAAAGCTGCAACGTTACTGAAGTATCAAAAAGCACAAGTTGTGCCATACTCAGGGACATGGCCAAGGTAAGGAAGGCTGAAAAACCACCACCTTTGAACAAGAAACATAAGATAAAATGTCAAGACTGGGCCAAGAAATATCTTAAGACTGATTTTTCAAAGGTTTTGTGGACTGATGCAATGAGAGTGACTCTTGATGGGTAAGATGGTTCGGCCAGAGGCTGGATCAGTAAAGGGCAGAGAGCTCCACTTAGACGCCAGCAAGATGGAGGTGGGGTACTGGTATGGGCTGATATCATCAAAGATGAACTTGTAGGACCTTTTCGGGTGAAGCTCAACTCCCAAACCTACTGCCAGTTTCTGGAAGACAACTTCTCCAAGCAGTGGTACAGGATAAAGTCGGTATCGTTCAAGAAAAACATGATTTTCATGCAGGACAATGCTCCATCACATGCATCCAACTACTCCACAGCGTGGCTGGCCAGTAGAGGTCTAAAAGATGAAAAAATAATGACATGGCCCCCTTGTTCACCTAATCTGAACCCCATAGGTACCTGTGGTCCCTTATAAAATGTGAGATCTACAGGGAGGGAAAACAGTACACCTCTCGGAACAGTGTCTGGGAGGCTGTGGTGGCTGCTGCACACAATGTTGATTGTAAACAGATCAAGCAACTCACAGAATCTATGGATGGTAGGCTGTTAAGTGTCATCATAAAGAAAAGTGGCTATATTGGTCACTAATTTTTTTGGGTTATGTTTTTGCATGTCAGAAATGTTTATTTCTAAATTTTGTGCAGTTATATTGGTTTACCTGGTGAAAATAAACAAGTGAGATGGGAATATATATATATATATATATATATATATATATATATATATATATATATATATATATATTTGGTTTTTATTAAGTTGCCTAATAATTCTGCACAGTAATAGTTACCTGCACAAACAGATATCCTCCTAAGATAGACAAATCTAAAAAAAAACCACTTCAACTTGAAAAAATACTAAGCTTCGATATTTGAGTCTTTTGGGTTGATTGGGAACATAGTTGTTGATTATTAATAAAAAAAAATCCTCTAAAATACAACTTGCCTAATAATTCTGCATACAGTGTAGGTGACTTTTCCACTGAATGTGCATGGTGTCCACACAAGGAGGACTCTGGCTTCTCTAAGGCTATGTTCACACACTGCATCTTTTACTACTTTTTTGGTGCATTTTTTAGGTCACAAAGATGCACCCAAATGCATGCATTTCCTTGTCCCAGCAAAGTCTATGAGATTTCTATTTTGCTGTCTACCCAGTGCATCTTTTTTTGCTGTGTTTTTGAACATGCAGCCAAGATGCACATTGTCAATTCTTTTTCCGTTTTTGCCAGTGTTTTTGAGCCCTTCCAGTCAATAGATTTCATGTAAAATACGCATTGGGCAAAATGCGGTAAAAATGCATGTGTTTTTTGGATGTGTTTTTGCCACGGATGTGTTTTTTGGGGCCAAAAACACTGCATCTTTGGGATCAAGAAAAGATGCAGTGTGTGAATATAGCCTAAAATGTTTAGACTGCTCTATTTGAAAATGACACAACCTATTAAGCTTATCCATATAAGATTGAAAGCAACACTGACAGTGTACATATTGAAAATACACATCCTGTATGTGTATACAACAATGCCTGATCAAACTCTTACCAAAAGCCTTTGGTCTTCCAAATAATAAAGCCCTCATATATGTCCATGTTTACATATTAAGACAATCTCTGAAGTACAATGCTGATTTACCATATGCCAGAACGTGCATTTTAACTTAAAGGATTCCATATTCTATTTTAATTAGAAACAGTTTTTTAATTTTTTATTTCACATAAGTAAATAGCCTCTTCAGAGAGAATGTCAATGGGAACTTTAGTGCCACCTATTGGAGGCAGTAATCCTAAAAGTCAATATCAACCATTTAATGGGTCATGCTACATGAGAGTGTAGGAAGCCAAACCAAAACTCCACTTTGCAGACATGAGTTTTTTGGTGTTGGCAGAGCTGTCATGGGGTATGATATGACTGTACAGATCTCCTAGATTGACCCTCGGACTACAGATCCTGTGCTGTCCTTTATCTCAGAGGTACACTTGATAGTAGCGAGGTCTGAGCTCCTTAGTATGACCCTGACTTCTGTCCATGCCCTGATCTCACTCTCCCTCTCCTCCACCCTGGGGGCGGGCTGCAAAACACAGTACAAAAAAACAAAGAAAAGACACTGACAAGGGAGAACCAAAACTCGTACACATGCACTCAAAAATGAAGGAGAGACTATAGCTGTACAGAGGGAATAAAAAAAAAAAAGAAGTAAATGCACAATACGGGAACTTCCACACCACTGAAAATAGGAAACTACAGGTCACCAAGAACTGGATCACCACAAAAGACCCGAATCACTGGAGCTTTGCTGAAGCTATTATTGGCTCAGAGAAACAAACTCCCATGCCTTAAGTAGGAAGGAGACGGCTGTAGGTGGTAATCAGCACAATCTAAGCTCCTAGAAGCTGCACACCAATCCAAATGAATTAATTCCTGCAGGACTGGGGGAAAATGGATATGAATCAGCTGACGCTCGGCTCTGGCTGAGCAACTAGGAGACATCAGGTTGCCTGTCAAGCTCTACAATGTGAACTGAGTCTGACGCTGTTGTGGCACCCAGTAAGTGTATAGCTGAACACCGCATGACAATAGCATAATTAACCCTGGGCCAACTTTGCACTCTCCACAAGAAGAAGATTTACCTGTTGAATGTTTTTTCACAGCATGGTCAACATTGGGAGTCCTTTTCTTTCGACAGAGAAAAATTCAGCATTGCAATATCATACAATATTTCTGTAAAAAACAAATTTCGGCACATTTCCAAGAGCTTTTTTATTGTACAGTATACCCCGAAGCTTCCCAATTGTAGTTAACTGTGCATGGAATAACACACTATACTGCATATAAAGTACGTTTAGTCAGAAATAAGTAGCATGGCAGTATTAATAGGCGAAGCAGCTTACTTGAGGACACTGCTACACACTTACATTAAATTAATTTTCCCTCTACTACAAGGAAATCCTTGTAATCAAATATTTCTTCAGTGCACTGATTGCTAAGGCTCATGTGAAGCCACTTTATTATCAATGCTGGAAGCTGAAGGAAATCCAATGCATAAGCAGATCCTAAATTTGGGGATGATAATTAACTTTTTCTAGTGAAATGGTTTCATAATAACTTAATATGATTACATTTTGACTGGATGGTAAATTCCCTGGTAAATGGAAATGCAAATAATTATCATGTGGGTCAATACCTGCTCAAATTGAACATTTTCTTATTTCCAAATGGAACTGCAGAGCTGTTTTTAAATAATTTTTAATTCATGTTGATGCATTTAGATGAAAGGCAAGGACACATAATCTTAGCAAATGATAAAGTAATGTACTGTGGCTCGGATTGCTTCATAATTCCAGAAAAATGGAAACACTATCAAATTGTTAAATTTGTTAAATTTAGTTTAGGTTCAAGCTATGTTATGATTTATGATCTGTGTATATTCAGGGAAAACCTGCACTATCTGCATTTGCAATTCTTTAGTTTTTGCTCCCATTTTTCATGAGCTGAACTCTAAAATCTAAGACTTTTTCTATGTACATAAAAGGCATTTTCTATCAAATATTGTTCACAAATGTGTCTAAATCTATTTTAGTGAGCACTTCTTTCACAGGTGTGGCATGTCAAGATGTTGATTAGACAGCATGATTATTGCAGAAGAGTGCCTTAGGGTACCGTCTCACTTAGTCGACGCTCCAGCGATCCCAGCAGTGATCTGACCTGGCAGGGATCGCTGGAGCGTCGCTACATGGTCGCTGGTGAGCTGTCAATCAGGCAGATCTCCACAGCGATCAGAGATCAGCCACCAACCACCAGCGACCTGTGTAACGACGCTGTGTTTTGTAACCATGGTACACATCGGGTTATTAAACAAAGTGCTTTGCTTGGATACCTGATATGTACCTTGGTTACCAGCGTCCGCAGCTGCCAGAAGCCGGCTCCCTGCACACGTAACCATGGTATACATCGGGTTACTAAGCAAAGCACTTTGCTTGGATACCCAATATGTACCTTGGTTACCAGCTTACTACAGGCTGCCTGCTCCCTGCACATTCAGATCGTTATCTCCCGCTGTCAAACACAGCGATGTGGGCTTCACAGCGGGAGAGCAACGAGCAAAAAATGAACCAGAGCAGTGTGTAACGATCAGCGATTTTACAGCAGGGGCCAGGTCGCTGCTTAGTGTCACACACAGTGAGATCGCTGATGAGGTCACTGGTACATCACAAAATCTGTGACTCAGCAGCGATCTCGCTATGTGAGAAGTAACCATTAGGCTGGCCAAGGTCACTAGACAAAAGCAGCAAGGACGGGGTACAAAGTATTAAAATTTAACCTTTAATAAGTCCTATTAAAACGGAAGCAGGTAAAGCCCTACTCCACAGTAGTTATCTTAAAACCAACACAATGGGCGCAGCATATAGGAGCCCCGCTGTTTGCCGTCCGCATGTCCTGTCCTGTCCTTCTGATGTAAGGATTGACTCTCTATACTCCCCTGACGATTATCTTTGTATATGAAACGCGTTGGGAGAACAAGGACATCAGGACCTCAATCTCTTTAAGGGGACCAGGTGTTAAGTCCACTGAAATAGGACCACTGGGACGCCCAGGAAGATATGAGGATCTTTTTTGATAGTGGTTGGATCGCCGTCTGGTGTGGTGAGATCGTTCCATCCTCCTCTATCTATAAATACAGGGTTCTTGGACCTTATTTTGATACTGTGGTGGTCCAAGGCCTACCGGTGAGCTGTCCTGGTGTATACATAGCACGGGTCAGCTTACCTGTTTCTGTTATCTGTACAGGCGTTGTCCTGGCCTTGATGGTACCCCTATACATGCTAAAGGGGATTGTATTGTGTTGGTTTTAAGATCACTACTGTGGAGTAGGGCTTTACCTGCTTCCGTTTTAATAGGACTTATTAAAGGTTAAATTTTAATACTTTGTACCCCGTCCTTGCTGCTTTTGTCTAATTTATCAGTGTGGTACAGTACCAGTAGCTATATAAATAATGGCCAAGGTCACTCTAAAATGTACAGTTTTATCATACAGCACAATGCCACAGATGTCAGCAGTGTTGAGGAAGCATGCAATTGGTATGCTGACCGCAGGAATGTCCACCAAAACTGTTGCTCGTAAATTGAATGTTCATCTCCAAAGGCATTTCAGAGAATTTGACAGTACATCCAACCGGCTTCACAACCGTAGACTATGTGTAGCCACACCAGCCCAAGACTTCACCTCCAAAATAGTCTAAGGGAGGCTTTGCACGTTGCGACATTGCACGTGCGATGTCGATGGGGTCAAATCGAAAGTGACGCACATCCGGTGTCGCAGTCGATATCACAACGTGTAAATCCTTTTTGATACGATGAACGAGCGCAAAAGCATCGTTATCGTATCATCGCTGCAGCCTCCGACATTTCCATAATGCCGGTGCAGCGACAGGTGCGATGTTGTTCCTCGCTCCTGCGGCAGCACACATCGCTGTGTGTAAAGCCGCAGGAGCGAGGAACATCACCTTACCTGCCGCCGGCTGCAATGAGAAGGACGGAGGTGGGCGGAATGTTTACATCCTGCTCATCTCCGCCCCTCCACTTCAATTGGCCGCCTGCCGTGTGACGTCGCTGTGACGCCGCACGACCCGCCCCCTTAGGAAGGAGGCGGGTCGCCGGCCAGAGGGACGTCGCACGGCAGGTATGTGCGTGTGAAACTGCCGTAGCGATAATAATCGCTACGGCAGCTTTCACTAGATATTGCACGTGCGACGGGGGCGGGACTATCGCTGCAGCATCGGTAACACATTGTTACCGATGTCGCAGCGTGCAAAGCCCGCCTAAGACCATCCACCTGCTCAGCTGCTACAACATTCAATTTGCATAACCAAAGATTTTCTGCACAAACTGTCAGAAACCATTTCAGGGAAGTTCATCTGCATTATTGTTGTCCTCATCGAGATCTCCACCTTACTGCAGTTCGTCATCATAACTGATTTAAGAGGGAAATGCTCAAATTTGATGGTATCTGGCTCGTTGGAGAGGTGTTCTCATGGATGAATACCAGTTTTAACTATACAGTGTAGATGGCAGACTGTGTGTATGGGTGAGTGGTTTGCTAATGTCTACATTGTGAACCAAGTGGCCCGTGGTGGGGTTATGGAATAGGCAACAAATACAGGTGCACTTTATTGGTGCAATTTTTTGAATGCACTGAGATACTGTGGCGAGATCCTGAGGCTCATTGCTGTGCCATTCATTCACGACCATCACTTCATGTTGCGGCATAATAATGCACTGCCCCATGTTACAAGGATCTGTACACAATTCCTGAAAGCTGAAAACATCTTAGTTCTTGCATTGCCAGCATACTCATGGGACATGTCACCCATTGAGCATGTTTGGGATGCTCTGGATCAGTGTATATGACAGCATGTTCAAGTTCCAACCACTATCTAGTAATTTTGTATAACCATTGAAGAGGAGTGTGCCAACATTTCACAATTCCTAATTCACAACAAACTGATCAACTTTATGCAAAGGAGATGGTTTGCACTGCATGATGCAAATGGTGGTCACACTAGATACTGACTGGTTTTTTGTCACACCCAAACTTCCCCAGACCCTCCCAATATTGTAAAACTGCATATTTTAGAGTGGCCTTTTATTGTGGCCAGGCTAGGGCACACCTGTGCAATAATCATGCTGATATATCAGCATCTTGATATACCACACCTGTGAGGTGGATGGATTATCTCCACAAATGAGAAGTGCTCACTGACACAGATTTAAACAAATTTGTGAACAATATTTGAGAGATAAAGGTCTTCTGTGTACATAGAAAAAGTCTTAAATCTTAGAGTTCAGCTCATGAAAAATGGAAGCAATAAAGTTTTGCTTTTATATTTTGTTTAGTGTACATTTTTCATATTATAGTGCCAATAACAAGTGCACATAATGTAAGAGTGCTTGACAATGGTGGTCGTGTTCCTGCCCCTAGAGACGTAAATGTAGTGTCATGTGAATAATGTCTTGTGTCTTTTGTAACTAAGTTGGCATTAAAAATTTGTAAATTTACTTTGCAAGCAAAATGTGTGAAATAATAACGTTTCGGTGATTAGACCTTCTTCAAAATTCACACTATAATATAAACAAAGAAGAAACCATATTTAAAAAATGTCAAGCTAAATGGACAGCTAAGTGGAAGTAAACACAGTAGTCACATTATTGTTGCCAATCAAGAACAAACATGAAAACAACAAAAAAAGAAGCAAGTAAATGCATTTTTTAGAGAGTCTCATATATGTACAAGACCATCTGAATAAATACAGACAACTTGCAATGAATAACAAACACCACAAGAAAACGGGAAACAATCATCATCCCTTAAAATGGAAAAGAAGGAAAAATACACTCTATAGTATCATAATCGGTAATTATACATATCGGACATCTTCATGTCAGCAGTAGAGCTGATCGAACGCCCAAAAATCCGGCAGCGGCGGATCACTGCCAGATTTTAAAAAGAGTCCGATCCGCTCCGGAATCCGGTGCCCATATAAGGCAATGGGGACCGGAATCCAGAGGTTAAAAACGTTTGTGGAGGGGATAGGGGATAGGGGTTAGGAGCGAGCGCGGTGAAATTACCCAGGCTGTGTCATGGCAGCACACTCGTTCCGGGTCACGGTTTTACCTTCCGGAGCCGACAATTCAATATTCATTGTTTTGCCTGCCCATCGGCGCGTGTAATTGGTTGCAGCTAGACGAGCCCCCACCCTGAGTGTCAGCGTGTCAGCTGACTGCAACCAATCACAGGGCCAGGATGGCCGGTGGGCGGAAAAAGCAGTGCAAGTGTCTGCCAGTCAGCATGGTGGTAAAAAATAAACAATCGGCATCACAGATATAGCTTGTGGCTGCAGCCCCAGCTGTTGGGCTGTATCTGTGCTGTGTATCCAGTCACACGTGCGAGGCTTTGCCGGGTGATGCCATGGTAGACTCGCGCGAGTCCCTCGCATGTGTGACTCCGGTGAAACTGCATGCAGCTTTTTTTTTATTATTTAAATAAATAATTAAAAAAAAACCACGACGTTCGGTTCCCCCTAATTTTCATCCCCAGCCATGATAACGGAATACCAGCCCCCAGCCGCCCGGTATTGCCGCATCTATTAGATGTGACAATCCCGGTGCCATACCGGCCCTTCCCAGTGGCGTGATGCGGTGCCAATCGGGGTAATAGCAGGGTTTAATAGCGGCGCACAGCTGCTACTAAACCCTAGGTTTGTGATGGCACAAGTGTCTATCAGATACCTGGATTACAAACCTGTAAATTAATGTAAATAAACACAGACACAGAGAAAAATCCTTTATTTGGAATAAAATACAAACACTTCCTCCTTCACCTCCTTATTAACCCCCAACACAGCCCTCCAGGTCCGACGTATTCCACAGGAGGTCCTATGCCGCTTCAGTTCTGCTACATCTGAATATCACAGAGACAGGCCATAGAGCAGGACCGCTCTCTGTGAGCTCCAGAGAATGAATGAGCTGCGCAATGAGCGGTGACATCACTCAGGTCATTTGCGGTCACAGCCACGGTCCTTCACCTGTGATCGCACGTAACCTGACCTCAGGTCACTGAGTTCACAGACCTGCATCTCCTAACAGAAAAGTCGCAGTTTTTTTGGCCAAGAGATGCAGATTTTGTACTGAAATTTTTACACCATATTCCTGCATCCAATCTACACTTCCTGGCAAAAAAACGCGGTGTTTTGAAGCATTTTTTTGCCGCGGTTTTTGCCGCAGTTATTTTTCCATGATTTTTTCTGCATTTTTTTGCCAACAGGTTTCCATATGTGCTGAAATCGTCTGCACCAGCTTTCAGCACCAAATTTCCACCTGCTGGCAGAATTTTTTTTTTTTTGGGCCAAGGGATGCAAACTTGGTGCTGAAATTTTTACACCATATTCCTGCATCCAATCTACACCTTCTGGCAAAAAAACCCGCGGTGTTTTGACGTATTTTTTTGCCATGGTTACTTTTCCACTATTTTTGCTGCGGTTTTTTGCCAGTAGGTGCACATTTGGTTCTGAAATCGTCTGCACTAGATTTCAGCACCAAATTTCCAGTGTGCAACTGTGGTGCGATGTCAGACTCGTGGGAGTCCCTCGCCTACGGCTTTTTTTATTTCCATAAATAATTAAAAAAAAAAACCAGATGTGCAGTTTCCCCCAGTTTTCATCCCCAGCCATGATAACGGCAGCTGGGGGCTGGTATATTCTCAGCCAGCAGCCGCCCGGTATTGCCGCATCTATTAGATGTAAATCACCAACAAGAATATATAGTCAATATAAAAATTAACTTTTATTAATTGTAAAATATTAAAAATAGACAGGATGTCTCAAGGAAGCAAGCCCCTCAGAAGGGGTTAAAATTGTATCAAAACTTATTATTATGTTGGGAACACCAAAAAGTTCACATAATTATTGTCACCCTGTATAGAACATAATAATGGTATATATATATAAATAGAAAAATATACTGATAAATATGTATAATAACACAAGTGTGTTATAAGAAAAATGCAATAGCTCAAAAGAACTAATGGCAAAACAGGTAACAAAACATATACCTATGGGGTATCAAAAAATACAAGTGAGTGTCCCACACCCTCTCCGACGCACGTTTCACACTTGTAGCGCTTCTTCCAGGAGTGAGGTCAGATCAGAAATGAGTCCCTCTATATAGTGCCGATGTCCAATGAAAAATATCCATATAGCGATATTTTTCATTGGACATCCATATAGCGATATTTTTCATTGGACATCGGCAATAATTATGTGAACTTTTTGGTGTTCCCAACATAATAATAAGTTTTGATACAATTTTAACCCCTTCTGAGGGGCTTGCTTCCTTGAGGCATCCAGTCTATTTTTAATATTTTACAATTAATAAAAGTTAATTTTTATATTGACTATATTTTCTTGTTGGTGATTTACTATTCATTGTTTGTATTTCCCTAATATTAGTATACAAAAAGTTTTTTAGTGTTGATGATCTATTAGATGTAACAATCCCGGTGCAATATAGGCTCATCTTGATTGCCCTGGTGCGGTGGCAATCGGGGTAATAGAAGGGGTTAATAACAGTGCACAGCTGCTACTAAACCCTAGGTTTGTGATGGCACCTGCATCACACAAACCTGTAAATAACAGTAAATAAAGAAGACACATGTTGTCTTGTTCGCCGTCTCTGTTCTCGAGTGGTCAATCCAACATAAATTTTATTACAGCCACAGGTGGCGTAATAAATGACCCCTCGAGTACTGCAAGAAATGTAATGTCTAATTTGGTATGTCCTTTTGCAGTCAGTCGATGAAAAGGTTGTAGCCCTCACAATATTCTTACACCACACACGAGCCACACGGATAGCATCCTACAAGGGGTTGCCTATGTCCAAAAAGTGGGGCAGGTTCACGGATGTAATGGCTATGGACCAGAAGGTCTCGAATGCTCCTACCTTTCCTGGCCGTCATCAGTGGTCTATCAGGCAGGAGATCCCTCAAGTAAGAATCAGTTCTTAAAATGGGCGAATGTTTAGCTAATATATTTCTCAAATCATCCCACTCAGCATTATAGGTAGATATGAAGCAAACAGTGTCTTTCTCTATGACTGATACGACTCTATCAGGTAGTAGTTCACTTCTTGTTTTTTTTTTGGCCCGATTATATCCCTTCTTGTTGGATCTCCTGCTGTAGCCCCTATTAGCAAATCTCTTCTGTAAATCAGACACAGGTCTCAAATCTCTGTTTTGTGGAGCATATTCTCTTCATCCGCAGAAACTGCCCCACTGGAATGGCTCGAATTGTAGCAGGGGTGTGGGAGGAAGTGGCGTGTAAAAGAGTGTTCACTGATGTCTCCTTCCGATAAACATCAGTCTCCACCATCCCATCAGCTGCTTTTAAGATTTTGATGTCAAGAAAATCCACCTCAGAAAAATTGAAAGAGTGGGTCAGTCTAATGTTCAGACTATTTCCATTTAGAGCAACCATAAACTTCTCAAAATCAGAGACAATTCCACCACAGATAACAAAAATGTCATCTATATAACGCAGCCAGCATTGCACATGGGAGGCGGCCAAGTAACCACCGCCAAACACCTCCCTGTCCCAGAAACCCAGGAAGAGGTTGGCATAACACGGGGCACAGGCCGTCCCCATTGCTGTGCCGCGCTGCTGGAGGTAGAACAGATCTCCGAAAACAAAATAATTATGTTGCAAAACAAATTTCAAAAGGTCCAGGATCAGGTCCTGTAGGCCAAAGTCCAAATTGGACATTTCAAGGAAATTTTTTGTGGCTAATAAGCCATCCGAATGATTAATACAGGTGTACAGGAGTACGTCCGCATTGTCTCTGACATAGGAGGGTATGGTTTCAACAAGTGAATGCAAGTAATATTCAATTAATATACATGCCATCTCACAAAGCAGTTGAGTGCAGGTCCATTCATTCCACTACCTCTTTTATCCCATTGACCTTTTCTATTATGTAACTATGTGTGCCATTTTGTAAGGCAACCTGTTTGAGACCTTTTTTCTGACTATAATAAAAATGACTATTTTGTTTTATACAATAGGTCTTTTTGGTTTTTTTCTGATTTTTGTTAAATGCATACAACCGTGCACACTGTCTTTGTGAGCTGCATTTAAAAACTCACTTCCGCTTGATTACAAACTATTTTTGAGTGGCAGCATGTTTTAACATGGGTTTCATGTTTTTTCTTAAAATTGTTTGGTTATTTGTTGTTTTTTTTATTTTTACTTATTTGCCAAATCCGGATCGTGCACCCAGAATCTCGTGCCCGGGTCTGGCACCTAGATATCATTGAAACCGCGCGGATCCGGACTTTTACATCCCTAGTCAGCAGTCATGGTTTTGGCTATAAAATAAAAAAAATCAGTCAATTCATGTTATAAAGGAAAAAAAAACTATAAAAAACTTGAAGTGTCAAAATCTCTATTCATGCCCCTAGGTTCTAATGTTTGTAGCATGAAGATCTAGAAGGCCTCGCTCCATTTTCACATTCTGACTCTATCGCCCCCTCGTCTATGAGAATGAATCTGTTCTAAGAATTGAAATCTTACTTGGCTGACATTATGTCCATACTTATGGAAATAAAATTGGGAGGGCCAGTCTCTCACATCTAATCGTAGATTTATGTTGAGAAATTCTATCTTTGACTGGTTGTGTAGTTTCTCCCACATAAAGCAATACACAAGGGCATTTAATAATATAGACTACGAATGACGTATCACAAGTATAAAAACCTTTAATAGGGTAACCTTGGCCACTATGGGGATGCATTACTTTATTGCCCTTTAGTACATTACTGCACTGTGGTCAGTTTAGACAAGGAAAGGTTCCTTTTTTAGGGGTTTGGAAAAATGTCTGGATTGGGCTGCCAGAGATAAAGCCTATGTCCGCTTTAACTAATTTATTTCCCAGATTTGGACGGGCTGGAAAGCAAGGTAAGAAGGGTGAACTAAATTCCATGACATCCAGGTAACCCCGGTGTAAAATGGTCCAGTGACTCCTAATGAACTTATGTATTTTATACATGAAAGGAAGGAAAGTATGTATAAAGGGCAATCGATCCCCCTTATTCGTTCTAGAAGAGGGTGAAATATTGGTCATCTCTCTCCTAAGTAAATCACTGGGGTAGCCTCTGGATCTAAATTTAGATTCCATCTCTAGTAATCTCTTCTCCTTATTGTCAGATTGGCTAACAATTGTATCTGGTGATTTGTACTCTATTGTATTATAATGTGATGTGTTCCTGTGTAGTTTAAGGTATAATGTGTAAGATGTAGTAGTCTTGATAATGCGACATGTAATATATAGTATATATATATATGAGAATGTTTATCTAGGTGAAAGGTAAAGTATACAGATAGTATGGATAGAAACAGTTAAGTATTGGAACTTGCCCACCCAGGGAGGGGTCAGCTGACAGGCAAAGGATAGTTCATACTACAAAGAGTCAGTGAAGATCTCGTGAGCAAACATTACGTATAGTTGGTAGGTCATGAAGGTCGCATACAGTGGGTGGTTTATGGCAACAGAGAAAAGGAGACAGAAGGCAAGATAACGTGAATCTCAAGAAAGGCCAGATACACAAGGTGCGAACAGCATTGTAACTAGAGACCGTTCCTCACATGAAGTGACTCTAGACTATAAGAGCCGGAGGACGGAACACTAACATCCAGGGCCCTTAACCATCAAGGTACCGGGTGACTTCTACTGGTGTAGGACTCTAGTGGCCAGGCCCCTTAACAGTCAAGGTTAACATCTACTGGTGTGTGGCATAGTCGACTAACTGAGCGCTGTCCCTTTAGATGTACGGGTGTAAAACGCTTTACTTCAGTCATTATGGGACCCGTAAGGAGACTGGACATGCTACTGCAGGAAGGGAAGGTGACTGTCACATTGTACACTGTAACACTGGACTGGGTAGCACAAGGGACTCACCAGCCCAGTTAGATCGGACGCAACCCAGAGAGAAGTTGAACTACGGCTGTTAATGCAAAGTGAAAATGTAACTTACTAGAAGATATGTGCGCTATCTGGAGTTTACAGTTGTGAACTACAATGAACCATCTAGTAAAAAATTGTGGTTTAAAGTGAACAGTTGGTCTCCTTGTGCATGTTGGTCATCATCCAGTCCTGGCCAGCTGACACCAGTGGTAGTATGCGATCTACAGGGATTCCCAACCCACATGACAAAAATGCGCACACCCAGCCAGGACAAGGTATTTCCTGTAGCATGCCAGGTCTTCCAAAGTCAATACCTCACCCTGGATTACCGACTTGTGCCACTTTTAAATTTGTTAGTTTAGTTTCAACCCATGTTTACATTTAAGATCTGTGCAAAAAACCTGCATCTAGAAATCTACATTTTCTTGCAATAACAGGTGCACATAACACTATAAGCATATAGTTACATATGTTTGAAACATAGTATAAATGCTATATTTTTTTCTGCTGCTTTTTATCCACATATTTTCTATATGTGTTCGCATTATAATAAGCATTAGCAATCTTTTCTGATTATTGCTTTTTTTTTGCTGAATTTTTAATGCATTTTCTACTTTATTTGATGTTTTGGTTTTTTTTAGCAGATTTGAAGTAGTTTTTTTACATGCAGTTTTTTTAGGGTCTCCTTAGAAGCCTATTTAGAAAAAACGCACAATAAAACACAGTTGAATAAAGTCTTTTTACACAAAGTGGGTATAAGTTTTCGTTAAATCACATTGGCCTTGCTTGAGTAGTTAAACCCAGGTTTTTTGCTAAAAGAAAAGCAGTGTAAAATACACATTTTTGCTATATGGCAATATGGTCTATCATTTTAAAGGGAACCTGTCAGCAAGTTGTAACGGTATCTAAGCAAAGTCACTGTAAAGGTGATTAAATTCATACCTCATTGTAGAAAAGCGATTTCCCATTTTTTGTGAGAAATTGCTTGCACAATTTTTATGCTAATGAGCTGCAAGTGCAGCTGGGCTGGCACTGCACTTACAGCTCTCCTGCCTCTTCCTGTTTTGTCTGCACACTGATAGGAGGTTATCAGTGTCATTAACTGACAGGTCAATCTTGCAAAAACACTGTCATTCTCTAGGGGGAACATACACAGATTACTGCCCCAGGGAAAGACTGGGTATCACTACGATCTCAGGCAGTAGATATTCCTGACCAGAATTAATCTGATTCCCCCCTCCCACAAAGGAAGAAATGGGCAGGAGTGAGATGGAAACACAGATAAAGGCTGACAGGGAAAAACCAAAACTCTGACCCACTGCCAACTCACAAGAACAAACAATGAGTGACTCAGGAAAAAAAAAAACAAGAGCCGGACAGTAGCAACAAAAGAAAACAAGGGTTAACTGCACAACTGCACACAGCAACAAGTATTACAACCAGCAGTCTGGATCACAACACCTCACCTGACCAGCTTAAATAAACTATAGCTGGCATAGACGGAAGGATCTAGCCAGCATATACTGTATAGTACAAGAAACAGATGTGATTTGCTCCCCCCACAACATGTGATCAAAGAAGATTAACAAGCAGACCAGCAGAGATTAACTGTTGCTAGCTTGTCTATGAACTACCAGTCTGTTCGTCGATGCCTGAGTCTGGCTATGCTGATCACAGACATCACTGAAGTTTTCAGGTGGAGTGTTAGAACCTGTAATCTGAACAGATCCTGAAGCCGCCATGACAATGGGCGATGTTTGAAAAAACTTTTGTGTGACAGTCAATTACTAGAGGTGGTCAGCAAAAGGAGAAAGGCAGGAGATCTGTAGGTGCAGTGGTATCGCCATCACACTTGCTGCCTAAAACATAAATAATGTTCAAGATATTTCTAAAAGATGGGAAATCACTTTTCTGTAACAAAGGTATGAATTTAATCTCCTTTACAGCGACTTTGCTTAGATTCTATTAGTTTGTGATAGAAAAACCTGCTGATAGGTCCCCTTTAAATTATTCCAAGGAATATAATCTCAAAACAAGAGTTTATAGCTATGCTTACATCCAAATTTAGCAAATTTGATTGTGCCTTGTTACTCACCTGTCGCAGCTTCATCACTGCTTCTTGAATGTGACAAATTCTCATCAGCATCGGTTGCCAGACAGCTTACAGTACTCTCTGCTTTTTCCCCATCATTGATGAATTGAGAATCCAGGTCTTGAAAGTTGCAGCACTGATATTCAAGCACATGCTGATGACACTATCATGATAGCAGGCAATTTAAACCTCTACTCAGCCTGTAGATCTTGGCAGACTTAAGGTATTACTCATTTGTTTAGTGCTGGCTGTTGCTACTTCTTATTGAGCACTGTTGGGTTAAGTGTCCATTTACATAGACCAACCGTTAGCATGTGTTTTGCTCGTTCACCGGGTGATCAGCAGCCTGTTTACACTACAAGATAAATGAGCGTTTTTAACAATACATGTTCACGATTATCTTGCAATGTAAATGCAACTTAAGTTCACTCGTGGATTGGTTTCTGGACTCTTTTCTGCAGCAAATCTAGAAGTATCCACAGCGAAATCAGTAGGAATAGGTTCTCAGAAAATCATGCGGATATTGCTGCGAAGGCTGCTGAGCGGTCAGAGCTGCAATTTAAGTGCTAGCTGCAAAGTAAGTGCATAGCATAGTTGAACACAATATCATAGTTGTAATAACTGTTTAAATTGTTTGGGTTATTATCTGTGCCATCTTTGTTACTATGAAAGTAAATAAAATAAAAAAATAGGGGGAGGTCTTTTGATTTGTGTCAGGAGATTCATTGTTTGCATAGCTAGATCTACAAATTAAAGTTACACCAGGCGAGGGCTATGGAGGAGGGTGGAGGTGAAGAAATTCAAGACTCTGAAGTAGGTAGCTGAGTAACAGAAGAAGGGGTGGGGGAAAAGTGTGAAGGAGCCTAGTCCTGACCTGGCACAACTTAGTAATTATGTCTGTTTGGCTGATATTGGAAATGCAGGCCCAGGACTAGGATCACTGCAACAGTACATTGCTCCTAGCAACCAGGAAAATGACTGCTGTAAGATAGAAAAAAATAGGAGAGCAGGAAAGGCCGGTAAGATGTTGGCGGTAGAGGACTCTATAATTAGACGGATAGACCGGGTTATCTGTCTCCGAGACTGTGAATGTCGAACAGTGTGTTGTCTGCTGGGTGCTTAAGTTTGGCATATTGCCCAAACTTTTTCATATGACTGTATGTCCACATCCTGGGCCTTTTCTTGTATATATGTCCCCATCCTTGTAACAATGTACACTTTCTGGTAAATATGTTCACTACTGGTATATATGTACCCATCTTGGACCCCTTCTGGTATATATGTCCCCATTCTGGTAAATATGTACACTTCCTGATATATATACTGTATCTGTTCTGTCTCTAACACAAGAAAAACCCACATTATACTTACCTTCCTAGGCTCCCATGTCGTGCGGCGTCCTCCTTTGTAGCCGCTGCACAGTGGCTGGCAGCTGACGTTGGCATCCATGCTGTTGCAATTTCAAATCTCTTTACCCAAAGAGAACAATAGTGAATCTATGCAACTTGGGTGCTCTTTCCAGATACCCTAATAGCCCATTGTCTAACCCTAGGACTTTGCATATATTGGGGTCAAGAGGGGCAACTTTTTCTCTGTTGTCCATTGCTTTCTTTTAAGGATCCAGCTGAAATCTGTCAGGTGTATGTGGACTCTGGAGCCAGTAGAAAATTATGTTGATTTTGCTTTGGCCTGTTACCTGAATCTTGCTTTTTTAACCCTTCCAGGCTCAGTCTCACTTATGCTAATAACTCCATTATCCAACATGGATTAATTCAATACTGAATAAGTGTGACTCCAAATAGAAATCTTTGATTATAAAAATTTTATTTTTAGTTTTGCCTCATTCAAACACTACCAGACTCCTGGGGTTACCGTGGCTCAAGAAACTTTTTCAACTGATTGAATCTTTGGCCAACCAAATTATCAAATAGTTATTTTTTTATTTTCAAAACTGTTCCAAACTTTGTTCATTTTTATTACCACCTCAAACCAGTTCTGTTTTTTCTCAGATTCTTTCACCATGTATGAACTGCACTGAGGTATTCTCCAAGCAAATGGTCCAATTCTGATGCCATGTCAGCCTATATTAAGGAAAATCTAGAAAGAAACTTCATTTGTAAACTTACTTCTTTTGCAAGAGTTTTTTCTGTTAAAATGAAATATTGGACTCTAAGAGGGGCTTTGCACACTACGACATCGCAGATGCGATGTCGGTGGGGTCATATCGAAAGTGGCGCACATCCAGCGTCGCAGTCGATATCGTAGTGTGCAAATCCTTTTTGATACGATTAACGAGCGCAAAAGCGTCGTTATTGTATCATCGGTGTAGGGTCCGACATTTCCATAATGCCGGTGCAGCCACAGGTACGATGTTGTTCCTCGTTCCTGCGGCAGCACACATCACTGTGTATGAAGCCGCAGGAGCGAGGAACATCTCCTACCTGCGTCCCGACTGCAATGTGGAAGGAACGAGGTGGGCGGGATGTTTACATCCTGCTCATTTCCACCCCTCCGCTGCTATTGGCCGCCTGCCGTGTGACGTCGCTGTGACGCCGCACGACCCGCCCCCTTAGGAAGGAATCGGATTGCCGGCCAGAGCGATGTCGCAGGGCAGGTGAGTACATGTGATGCTGGCTTAGCGATAATGTTCGCTATGCCAGCAATCACAAGATATCGCTGCTGCGACAGGGGCAGGGACTATCGCGCTCGACATCGCAGCATCGGCTTGCGATGTCGCAGCGTGCAAAGTACCCCTTAGAGCATGCATTGACTATAGAGCCCTAAATAAAACCACTATATAAGATTGCTTTTCATTACCCCTTAGCCTTGAACCTTTTTATTCCAAAGGAGTACAATTTTCTTTTTACCAAATTGGATTTATGGAATACCTATAATTTTTCAGGATCAAAGAACAGGATGCATGGAAGACTGCCTATAATACCCAAGGAGACCAATATGAGTACATATTTATTGATATGCACTTGTTTGACATCTTTTTCTTCCCTCAAAATCTCAAATTTCATTGTGTGTTTGTCTGCTCTGTTACTTCTCTACATGTGCTAAAGTGGAAAAATTGTTTGAAAGTTGAAAACTTCCTGTTACAGTCGCCAAGGGATGGCAAGTGTCCGGGAGTGTACCCACTAAGCTGTACACTGGACTTCCCTGAAGGAGCAACCAGTAGCGAACCCCTATGCAGGGACTGTCTGGTGCAGCAAAAGGGGGCCTAAATGCACGACTGCCAGGAACCAGTGGTGATCGGTTCTTACGACCTGGTATAGTCTTTTAATGTCCGGTGCTGGCATGTTCAGATGTGGCAGCACAGAGACGGTAACTCTGACTTGGTAGCACGGAGGTGATGGCTCAGACATGGCAGCACAGAAGTGGTGGCTCAGACTTGGTAGCACGGAGGTGGTGGCAGAGAGCAGGCTCTAGGATGAGACACAAATTAGGAACACGAGACTGGTACTATATCACAATAGCAGAACTAGACACAGTAGCGCACAAGGACCTGAGAACTAGCAACGTACTAACTAATAGGCAACGTTGCTCAGGTGCCTCCTGTAAGGGAAGGCAATCTTAAATACTTTTAAGGTAACAGGTGACCTCAGGAATTCCAGGTAATGGCACGCTGGCACAGAAGGGCTGCACGCAGAATAGAAGCAGGAGGAGAACGCAGCAGACCCAGGACAGGAGAGCAGTGAGAGTGGAGTCGGCGGGCAAGTGAAACGGAGGGCGCTCCCACCAGAACCTTGGAGCGGGACTGGGCTCTACACGTCCTTTCCTGGGTCATCTAATTTCTTTGTATATACTCAGCAAAAGTCAACAAATAAATCCATTGGTCTCAACCTAGAAGTCTCAAAGCACTTCAGAGGTTCTTTGAGTTCGCAAACTATTGTTATAAGTTTATTCAAAAGTTGTTACTTCTCTCATTGCTCTCACCAGGAAAGGGCCTAAAACTCGCAATTGAGCAAAATCAGCAATTCAAGATTTTAGTATCTGAAGTCTTGTTTTTCTTTAACTCCAATCTTGCACCACCTAAAGACCAGCAAGCCATTTGTTCTTGAAGATTCTTCCTCTGTTAAGGCTTGAGCCATGTTATCTAAAAAACACCCCCTTAAAACTACAAATTGTATCCATACACTTTTTCCTCTAAAGAATTCACTCCATCAGAAAGAAATTAGTCTATCTCTGACCACAAATTGTTAGCTGCTTAAGTACCTTTAAAAGAAGGAGCCAAATTTCCTGTCGCCATATTTACAAATTAATAAAACTTGGAATATCTCAAAAATGGAATCCTTGCCAATTTTACTGGGTGCTCTTCTTTTCTTAATTTAACCTAATGAATACTTACGGTCCAACTTTCCAAGAAGTGAACAGTCGATGTTTGACTTTGCTTATTTTTCTTTTGATGCCCCATCTCATATCATGAACCTTAGTTGCATTCTGGCTACCATCAAACAACTCCAATACAGCCTCCTAAAATATACTCCCTTGTTGCTGAAAAAGCACCTTTCTGAAGATCTGACTGGGAGAAGACACTCCTTTTTATTCTTTGTACATCCTAATGTAAAGAATCTTGACATGTACTTGATGGATGATGTTTTTTATTACAAATTTGCCTTTTGTTCTAGATTTCACCTTCTTTTCTGAAATGGTATTGTCACGATGGTTTCCTATAATGGCCCACTGTTGTTACTGTGTCCCCGGTGTACCCTGTTTGTGGATGTGCTTGTCGGGGGTTCCTTGGTGTCTGGTGGAACCCTGATAATCACAGCGTAACAGGTGTACTTTAATGCTTTTCCATGTTTACTTTGTTTTCCACACCTTGCATAGATTTTCTTTAAATATTTTTTTTTTATTTACCTATGCACATTGATTTAAGCAACATACTGCTATTTTTTTTTCTAAATTCTCTGAAATTGTCCTTGACATATCATCCCCACCAAAATTGCTCTATTTGGAGAAGTTACTGTTACTCACTTTTTCCAGCTTCCAGTGTTTTCACATCAAGATTTGTTGCAAGGCAGCCTCCAACTCTTTCCTCCTCAGTCTATTGTGAACGCCATTCCAGATGTTCTAGGTTACAGCTTCCATGATATCATGATATCCATGTTGATGATACCCTGACTCATCAGTCCACAGACAAGATCTTTGAAGGTGTAATGTCACGGTATATAGTTAGGCACCAAGACATTAAGGTTACTTAAATTTTGTAAGTTTGCAAGTTGTGGCCTTCATGAAACAGTCTTTTTTTCCAACACATCTTGCTTAATTGAGATCTGTGTAATTTGAAGGCCAGGGCAATACTTGAACATTTTTTCATATTTCTCAAACCATTTCTGAAGATTTTTTTGCAGTAAGAATTTTTTATGGTTTTTAAAGAGGCCTCTGCCATTTGGGAATACTGTTATAATTTATTAAGTTTGTAGGAAGATTTAAGCAGGTGGTGAATTTCAAGGCGATATCCATATGAATGCTTGTACACAAGGTTTCACAACAGAACATTACTCAGGGTATCTTACTGCCTTTCTAGTGCCTTCTCTTTCCCTGCTAATAGATGCTTCTGTGGCACCCTGTGCCTGAGACACCACAAAGAATGGCTGCATGTGTATTTCAATATGTATAACATGTATTGCCAGAATTGAGATTTGGTTTTCTCTGCTGTTCACCACATACAAACATTTCTCCACACTCACTTGCTGGGGCTGTTCACTTGAGTGCCCTAAAATGAAAAAGGGGAGGAGCTTTGGGTGTGATAGGTGTGAGGTAAATTTAGAGTGTGGCAGTTGAAGTCAGTGTGAGATGAAATGAGGAGTGTAACATGGAGATGGTCCTGTCCTGAGGTAACTGTTATAACCTCTGCAGGGGACAGCTGCAAATTGGCAGGGTATCAGTCCCTAGGCCACCTGGACTTTCAAGGTCAGTGGCAAACTGAGAGACTATTAGCCTTTTCATGAAGAGCAGTGAATTTGCCCAGGAGCTCAGTGACACGATTGAGTTTGGAAACTTCTAGAAGAAACAATGAGCAGAGAAACCAAACTCTCATTGGGGTAGGTCAGACCACCATCATTGTGAAGGCTGTAAAGAATGTTCCAGACTATTTTTGCAGAGCTTCGGTAAAAGGTAAATACTCCCTGTCCTGTTTCTGGCTGAATTATTCTTTGCTGTGCCAATCCCCACCTCAACATATGCAGGAACCAGCCCTGATTGTGGGGGGGGGGTGAGGGGACAACCCTCTGGAACTATGCATCACCACCTAACTCCTTGGGACCTTCAGCAGTGCCCGGCCATACCAATGCCGAACATGCAAACTGGCATCACAAACTCTTTATTTGTTTATTTATTGTATTGTTCTTTCTTCTTTTTAATATTATTTTTTAACCCCCATCACAAAAACCTGTTGCACGTGCCCGGTATGGCCATATCGCCACTTGGACACAGCATCGTGACATCATAGGTTTACCGGGGGTGACACACAGCTCCGTATATCCACCAGACCTTAGAAAAAGACTGATGACACATCCTATCTACAAAAAAAACATGTAAAAATTGAGATACTTAGCACACAAAATTGGTCAGACTTTATGTGATCCTAACAGCCAGCGGCATGGCAATCTCACCAGGCAATTTTAATTTTCCATTTGCAGGTTCCTGTCCACCCATAAATTGTAGAGGGTTTTTTTAACCCAAAGAAAGGCATTATTTTTATGTGTACCCAACAAAGATGAGGTCGTCTTGCTGCTAGCTGTTGGGCTCACAAAAAAAATCTTGCCAATTTTGTGTGCCAAGTATCTCAATTTTGTACGTGCTTTTTCATAGCAGTAATGCATGTCCATATTCCCATATTCATTATTCCACATATCTTAGCACTGCAGTGTGCAACTGTCTACATTTGTTACTATGTTTGATATTCAGTTTGCACCTGTTCACATTAGAAAGATAGGATGTGCATCAGTCTTTTTCTTAGATTACTGGGTTATGCCTTCTGATTGAGCACTCCTGCTCTTTTGCTTCACACAATTTTAATTTTCCATTTGCAATAATGCATATCTATATTCCCATATTCATTGTTCCACATATCTTAGCACTGCAGTATGCAACAGACCAGGCCATTTTGCATTGCACCATGGTCCAGCTCTTTTGGCAGTCTACATGGGTCATCATGGGTTTTCTAAGTGATCTATGGCTAAGAAGCACCATACACAGAAAAGTGTTGCACACTGTGGCAAACCTTTGTTCCGTTTATGTATTATTGAGCCAGGGGTAAACATAACCGAGTCATTGGTTTACTGGTTGTCCTTCGTTTGACCGCTTTTATTCGGTACTAATCAATGCATACTGGTTATACCCCGCTAGAACTCCCATTTTGGTGCTACACCTCTATCTCTGATGTGCTGCACCAATGAATCTATGGTATCTGTGTTACAGTATCATTTAGAGCAGGAAAGACTTTGAACCAATGTACTGTATATGATAGTCAGACATGCTAGTACATATTTGTTTTGTATTACCGAATGCTAATGTTAACCTATGGTAACTAGGTCCTAAAGTCTGAATCAATGATGTGCTTTATAGTCAAAGCAGTCAAGGAAGTAATTTTATTACTTTAGTGCAACAATTACCTTACATCTTTTCATTACTGGCAGTAACAAATTGTGTTGACAGCATGAATTAACTTGTAGAATTTATGAACTGGTTATAATTAATTCCTGTTTGTTTTTCACATCATGATTCACATTTGCTCAAATAAAAAGTCTGCTGCTAATTGGCAAAGTCCTGTTATCCGGTATTATCAGATAATTAAATGTTTGTATGTTCATTCTGAAATAACATGAATTTTACATGGGAGTTCTACATAAGATCATCTGTCACAAGTGGGCTTTTAACATATTGTATATTGCTGTAGAGGAGGTGTATATAGAATGCAATAGTATACACTTACAAGCAAAAGGGTAAAAATGTTTTGGACTTTTGACTTTCAGGCTCCATGTTTTACCATCCACTACAGCTTTGAGCACACAACTACCTTCATTTATGTATGAGATTGCCAAGATGATTGTCTATAGAATGAATATACTGCAGTGTCACGCTCAAAGATTTAGTGGATGGGGAAATATAGAGCCTACAACTCAAAAGTTCAAAACATTGTTACTCTTTTGCTTGTGATTGTATAATAGCATATTAGTATATGAAAATTTGCTCATGAATTTGTACATTTTTGCACAACTCATCATTGGATAAAAATGTTGGAACTTTTTGCATTCAACACCAATCCTGACACTTTTCTTATCACCATTTGGGTAGTCACTGAAAGAGCATGGCGACCCAAAGTCTGACAGAATCTCTATAATTTCCAATAATGCTTTGTGTAAACTATAGCAGAAATCTATTCTTTCTCATAGCTGAGCAAATCAACAAATATAATTTACTACAGCATTCTGCAGCATACCACTTTACCAGCTTTGCACTTAAGGGTGCTTTACACGGTGCGACATCGCTAACGATATATCGTCATGGTCACGTCGTTAGTGACGCACATCCGGCGCCATTAGCGACATCGGAGCGTGTGACACCAATGAGCGACAATCAACGAGTGCAAAAACGTGAAAAATCGTTGCTCGTTGACACGTCGTTCATTTCCTTAATATCGTTGCTGCTGCAGGTACGATGTTGTTCGTCGTTCGCTATGTGTGACACCGCAGGAACGACAAACGACGAACATCTCCTTTCCTGCGTACACCGGCAATGAGGAAGGAAGGAGGTGGGTGGCATGTTACGGCCGCTCATCTCCGCCCTTCCTCTGCTATTGGACGGCTGCCGTGTGACGTCGCTGTGACGCCGCACGAACCGCCCCCTTAGAAAGGAGGCGGATCGCCGGCCAGAGCAACGTCGCAGGGAAGGTAAGTCCGTGTGACGGGTGTTAGCGATGTTGTGCTCCACGGGCAGCGATTTGCCTGTGACGTACAACCGACGGGGGCAGGTACGCTCACTAGCGATATCGGTACCGATATCGCAGCATGAAAAGTACCCTTAAGTGTCTATAATTCATTTTTCAAAAGGACATTGACATTGAAACACATCTTAAAGCTGTGTATCAGCAACTTGACAAAAATAAAATTGAGGGCTATGTTTAAAGGGAATCTGTCACCAGGTTTTTGCTACCTCATCTGAGAGCAGCATGATGTAGGTAGGCAAAGATATCCTGAATTCAACAATGTAATTATGTATTTATATTACTGAGTGCAGCCATTCTGACACAATCAGAGATGTTAGATTTAGCCATGTAGAAGAGTTGAGGCTTTCAATTAGAAATTATACATTATACAGGGAAGTGTCAATCAGACGAGGGGGTGTGCCAGACTGCCGTGTGCGTGACATTGTAGTCCAAGCAATGATAAGTCCGGCTGTTTAAGTAAGCATAGCAAATAAACAACACATCGGACCTTGACAAGACAGGCATCCCTGAATTCTCTGTGCTAACCCTTGCAGCATGCTGTTTTCAGTTTACATAGCAAAACCCTGCTGACAGATTCCTGTAATGGAGAGATACAAATAGTACAGGGGCTCCTTGGCTGACCCTAAGACATCTTTCATACATCAGTATTTTGCATCAGTATTTCATCAGTGTGTCATCAGTATTTGGATGCCAAAGCCAAGAATGTCTCCAAAACACAGAACAGGTGTCAGTCTTTCAATTATAGTTTTTCTCTCTAAGTTTCACTCCTTGTTTTGGCATACAACAACTGATGAAACACTGACAAAACACTGATGCAAAATACTGACGTGTGAAAGAGGCCTAAAGGGTACTTTACACGCTGCGATATTGGTACCGATATCGTTAGCGAGCTTACCCGCCCCCGTTGGTTGTGCGACACGGGCAAATCGCTGCCCGTGGCGCACAACCTCGCTTACACCCGTCACACAGACTTACCTTCCCTGCGACGTCGCTCAGGCTGGCGGTCCGCCGCCTTTCTAAGGGGGTGGTTTATGCTGTGTCACAACGACGTCATACGGCAGCCATCCAATAGCAGAGGAGGGGCGGAGATGAGCGGCCGGAACATGCCGCCCACCTCCTTCCTTCCTCATTGCCGGTGGACGCAGGTAAGGAGATGCTCGTCGTTCCTGCGGTGTCACACATAGCGATGTGTGCTGCCTCAGGAGCGACGAACAACATCGTACCTGCAGCAGCAACAATATTAAGGAAATGAACGACGTGTCAATGAGCAATGATTTTTCACATTTTTGCGCTCGTTGATCATCGCTCATTGGTGTCACATGCTGCGATGTTGCTAACGGCGCCAGATGTGCGTCACTAACGACGTGACCCTGACGATACATCATTAGCGATGTCGCAGCGTGTAAAGCACCTTTAAGACTGGAGACCCTGTGCTGTCACTTATCCCGATGGTAGACTTAATGGTAGTCAGGGTCGAACCTCCAACATGGCCTGTCTCCTGTCCTGGCCCTGATCACTATGTCCCTATCACTCAGGGAACAGACTGGGATGGAGATCCCAAAAACTCACCAAGAAGGTATAACAAACAGGGGTAAAATAAAACCTCATACACACCAAAAACCTACACCAGGAACACACAAGGAAAAATGGGTAAGGAATAATAAGGGAAAGAAAGAAGCAAACAACTTCGGGGTCCCCCAAGGGTCAGTTCTTGGACCCCTGCTGTTCTCTATTTACACCTTCGGCCTGGGACAGCTCATAGAGTCCCACGGCTTTCAGTATCATCTCTATGCTGATGATACGCAGATCTACCTCTCTGGACCTGACATCACCTCCCTACTAACCAGAATCCCACAATGTCTGTCTGCTATTTCATCCTTTTTCTCTGCTCGATTCCTAAAACTGAACATGGACAAAACAGAATTCATTGTCTTTCCTCCTCCTCACTCAACTCCCCCACCTGACATATCCATCAATGTCAATAGCTGCTCACTTTCCCCAGTGCCACGCGCTCGCTGCCTGGGAGTAATCCTAGACTCTGATCTCTCTTTCAAGCCACACATCCAAGCCCTTTTCACCTCCTGCCGCCTCCAACTCAAAAATATTTCACGGATCCGTACATTCCTTTCCCAAGAAGCTGCAAAAACCCTAATACATGCCCTTATTATCTCCCGTCTGGATTATTGCAACCTCCTGCTCTGTGGCTTCCCTTCTAACAGTCTCGCACCCCTACAATCTATTCTAAATTATGCTGCCCGGCTAATCCACCTGTCCCCCCGCTACTCCCCGACCTCTCCTCTCTGCCAATCCCTTCACTGGCTTCCCATTAGCCCAACGACTCCAGTTCAAAACACTAACCATGACATACAAAGCCATCCACAACCTGTCTCCTCCCTACATCTGTGACCTAGTCTCCCGGTACTTACCTACACGTAACCTCCGATCCTCACAAGATCTCCTTCTCTACTCCCCTCTCATCTCCTCTTCCCACCATCGCATCCTAGATTTTGCCCGTGCCTCCCCCATACTCTGGAATGCTCTGCCACAACACATCAGACTCTCGCCTACCTTGCCAAGCTTCAAAAGGAACCTGAAGACCCACCTCTTCCGACAAGCCTACAACCTGCCGTAACCCTCAGTCTGATACAGCGCCGCACAATCAGCTCTACCCTAACCTACTGTATCCTCATCTATCCCTTGTAGACTGTGAGCCCTCGCGGGCAGGGACCTCTCTCCTCCTGTACCTGTCTGTGTCTTGTACTGTTTATGATTATTATTCGAACAAAGAGCCTCATGGTCATAACTTAAGGTCTCATAAAGGTCACACTGGACCGGGTATAGAGTTAACCCTCCAGTGTGGCCATGAGACAGCACACTCCAAAAGCATGTAGACAAACAAGAGCACTAGGAGTACTGGTGCAAAAGTAGAAATGTATTTATCAATCTCATTAGGTAACAACACGTAGAAAAAAGGACATTTACAAGCATAAGTTATGGGAATAGAATACATGGGTCCCGTGGACCACAATTAAAAGCTCAATTGTAAATCATTGCAATGGGGCATGAACTAAGAATATCCACACAATTGTGTATGCTGGAATTAAAAGAGTCAGGCAAGACTAGGGAGGAGGGACCCTCTCAGAATATAATAGAACCCTTCAGATTAGAAGGGAGCACCATGTAAAGTAATTAGAGACGGACATAATGGTCAGTATATCAATTCCAAATAATGCGCAAAAAATGCTTGCCTGCTCATGATAGTGGTGCAGGGGAGCCAGACCAAAGGAGTGTCCCAGGTAAAGGCCTGGGCCCCGTGGACAACAATCGTACTGTTACAAAGTCCTACAATGTGGCTTAGTACGTAATAGGGTAGGCCCTTGATTTAATATAATGCTGGACTAGGAAAAATGTGTATAGCAAACATCATCAAGCCCTTACAGTGGAGTGAAGGTGGGCAATATGTATAAACCCATATGGAGAACCATACAAGGGGATAGTCTTAGCCCATCTACACAGGGCAAGTGAAGCGCTTACCTAGTCACAGTGGTGGTGCAGGGGAGCCAGGCCAGACCAGAGGGGAACCTCCGATGGCCGTTTTGCGGTGTATAACCGCTTCTTCCGGGAGGAGTGAGTGCGGTGAGGAGAAGCCGCGCCACCCTTTTGAAAGTCCGCCGCCCGATCACGTGATGTGAACCATGTGACCGGATGTCAGGGGAGTCAAGGACGCTCGCGCAGCCGCACAGCGACGCCCCCGACAGCGCACACAGTGCGCATGCGCAGGACACGCTGGAGGAAGCGTGGCGTCACAGGCTCCCTGGCAACAGGAGGGACGCCGGCAGTGCAGATCGCCCAGAAGAGCACCGGTATACGTACGAAAACGCAAGTATCCAGCGCGCAGTAGACATCACATATACCGCATCCCCCCTGGTGACTGAATCGGGAAGGCAGGGACATTGTATTAAAAAGGTTATTAGAGGGACATAATAGTCCTGATAGACAGCCACAGGTGACACACATCATCAAGTAGATCTATCACAAAGCTCAGAAGGGGGACGCGTCACCACCTGGCTGTCTATCAGGATTATTATGTCCCTCTAATAACCTTTTTAATACAATGTCCCTGCCTTCCCGATTCCGTCACCAGGGGGGACGCGGTATATGTGGTGTCTGCTGCGCGCTGGATACTTGTGTTTTCGTACGTATACCGGTGCTCTTCTGGGCGATCTGCAATGCCAGCGTTCCTCCTGTAGCCAGGGAGCCTGTGACGCCGCGCTTCCTCCAGCGTGTCCTGCGCAAGCGCACTGTGTGCGCTGTCCGGGGCATCGCTGTGCGGCTGCGCGAGCATCCTTGACTCCCCTGACATCTGGTCACGTGGTTCACATCACGTGATCGTCGGCGGACTTTCAAAAGGGTGGCACGGATTCTCCTCACCGCACTCACTCCTCCCGGAAGAAGCGGTTATACACCGCGAAACGGCCATCGGAGGTTCCCCTCTGGTCTGGTCTGGCTCCCCTGCACCACCACTGTGACTAGGTAAGCGCTCCACTTGCCCTGTGTAGATGGGCTAAGACTATCCCCTTGTATGGTTCTCCATATGGGTTTATACATATTGCCCACCTTCACTCCACTGTAAGGGCTTGATGATGTTTGCTATACACATTTTTCCTAGTCCAGCATTATACTCAATTGTATTAAATCAAGGGCCTACCCTATTATGTACTAAGCCACATTGTAGGACTTTGTAACAGCACGATTGTTGTCCACGGGACCCAGGCCTTTATCTGGGACACTCCTTTGGTCTGGCTCCCCTGCACCACTATCATGAGCAGGCAAGCATTTTTGCGCATTATTTGGATTTGATGTACTGACCATTATGTCCGTCTCTAATTACTTTACATGGTGCTCCCTTCTAATCTGAAGGGTTCTATTATATTCTGAGAGGGTCCCTCCTCCCTAGTCTTGCCTGACTCTTTTAATTCCAGCATACACAATCGTGTGGATATTCTTAGTTCATGCCCCATTGCATTGATTTACAATTGAGCTTTTAATTGTGGTCAACGGGACCCAGGTATTCTATTCCCATAACTTATGCTTGTAAATGTCTTTTTGTCTACGTGTTGTTACCTAATGAGATTGATAAATAAATTTCTACTTTTGCACCAGTACTCCTAGTGCTCTTGTTTGTCTACGTGTTTATGATTATTGTACTTGTCCCTATTATGTATACCCCTTTCACATGTAAAGCGCCATGGAATTGATGGCGCTATAATAACAAATAATAATAATAATAACTTGCACAAACTGCAGCAAACAGCACAACATCAACCACCACATTCTCTCTGCTCCCAGGCTAGCTCCTAACTGAATAGAATAACCAACACAATACTTAGGAAGCAGAGAGCTTATATCCCAAACGAAAGTGATTAGTTCTGACAGCTGACCACGTCTGCTGCTGCACTAGTGAAGCTATTAACCCTTACTGGGCCTGAAGGAAAAAACTACATTTAAAGTGCATGGTCCCAGATGGTAAATGAGAAATCTGAACCTAAATCTGTCCTTATGCACGTGACAATTCCCTTTAAAGACCAGGCCTCTAAAGGCCTCTGACCTAAAACCAGAAGACTGTTGTGGATCAGTCTGGCTATAAAGTTAAAGAAGTTGTCCAGTTACCAAAACTGATTTTTTTTTTTCTGATAAATCTTGCTAATATGTGCCCCTCAACACATCTATTATGTTTTTTCAGCAAAATTACCTTTCATTGTGCACTAGCAGCACACGGTCATTGCTGGCTCCAGCTCTGATGGGGTTAATCTCTCCTCTGACTTCCTGTGTTCAGTTCCTACAAGTCCCAGAATTCTTTGTGGCTCTAGGGCGGTGTCTGGCTTATCTAACACACCCATTGTGTCTAATACACCCACTCTGCTCCCACCCAAACCCTCCTCCCTGCCTCTTCCCAGTGGATGTGCACTCAGAGAAATCACACAGACAGCAGCAGCTCTACACAGCCAGGGGAAGAAAGTGTGTGTGAGCGTATATACAGTGTGTGTGTGTATATACAGTGTGTGTGTATATACAGTGTATGTGTGTATATATACAGTGTGTGTGTGAGTGTGTATGTGTGTGTGTGTGTATGTCATACTCACCTGTCTGCAGGGTCCGGGTGCCATGCCTGCTTCCAGCCCCTGTCCCGGTCCCGCCGCTTCGGCTGTGTGCAGTCTCCCCGGGGCACGCAGGAAGCTTGCAGGACCTGGCGGTGGATCACCTGATGCAGTCACCTGACGCATCAGCTGATCGTAGTCTCGCCGGCTTTTTCGCGCCCGGCCGGCTATCAGCTGATCCTGCCGTCAGGGGACTTCATCAGCTGATTACCGGCAGCTCCTGCAGTGATGGGCCAGGATCAGACTCCCCTGCAGGAGCTGCCGGTAATCAGCACATAAGTGAGTATGTATTTATTTATTTATTTATTTATTTGCACTGATGCATCAGCTGATTGTATAATCGGCTTTTATACAATCAGCTGATGTGTGATGTGATTCAGGCACTTGATCCTGACACATCATCTGATCGCTTTGCCTTCCAGCAAACCGATCAGATGATATTGGATCCGGATTGGACGGCGCGGGACCCTAACCCAGGATTACTGCGGAGGGGAGTTTATTTCAATAAAGATGGAGTCACTAATTGTGTTGTGTTTTATTTCTAATAAAAATATTTTTCTGTGTGTTGTGTTTTTTTTTTTTTTTTATCATTACTAGAAATTCATGGTGGCCATGTCTAATATTGGCGTGACACCATGAATTTCGGGCTTAGGGCTAGCTGATAATATACAGCTAGCCCTAACTCCATTATTACCCGGCTAGCCACCCGGCTTCAGGGCAGCTGGAAGAGTTGGATACAGCGCCAGAAGATGGCGCTTCTATGAAAGCGCCATTTTCTGGGGTGGCTGCGGACTGCAATTCGCAGTGGGGGTGCCCAGAAAGCTTGGGCACCCTTCACTGTGGATTCCAATCCCCAGCTGCCTAGTTGTACCCGGCTGGACACCAAAATTAGGCGAAGCTCACGTCATTTTTTTTTTAAATTATTTCATGAAATTCATGAAATAATTAAAAAAAAAGGGCTTCTCTATATATTTGGTTCCCAGCCAGGTACAAATAGGCAGCTGGGGGTTGGGGGCAGCCCGTACCTGCCTGCTGTACCCGGCTAGCATACAAAAATATGGCGAAGCCCATGTCATATTTTTTTTCTTTATGGGTAAAAAACTGCATACAGTCCTGGATGGAGGATGCTGAGCCTTGTAGTTCTGCAGCTTCTGTCTGCTCTCCTGCATACACTAGTGAATGGAGGATGCTGAGCCTTGTAGTCCTGCAGCTGCTGTCTGCTCTCCTGCATACACTAGTGAATGGAGGATGCTGAGCCTTGTAGTCCTGCAGCTGTTGTCTGCTCTCCTGCATACACTAGTGAATGGAGGATGCTGAGCCTTGTAGTCCTGCAGCTGCTGTCTGCTCTCCTGCATACACTAGTGAATGGAGGATGCTGAGCCTTGTAGTTCTGCAGCTGCTGTCTGCTCTCCTGCATACACTAGTGAATGGAGGATGCTGAGCCTTGTAGTCCTGCAGCTGTTGTCTGCTCTCCTGCATACACTAGTGAATGGAGGATGCTGAGCCTTGTAGTTCTGCAGCTGCTGTCTGCTCTCCTGCATACACTAGTGAATGGAGGATGCTGAGCCTTGTAGTTCTGCAGCTGCTGTCTGCTCTCCTGCATACACTAGTGAATGGAGGATGCTGAGCCTTGTAGTTCTGCAGCTGCTGTCTGCTCTCCTGCATACAATGAACATTTTGAATAAGGAAATGACATCAGACCTTTTTTTTTTTTTCATCAACAATCTTTAATGGCATTGTGCACTGATTAAAAACGCAGTGAGCAAAAACGCAGCAAAAAACGCACCAAATCGCAGCAAAAACGTGACATGCAGCACCGCAGGTGACAGAGCAGAGCAAGTTGGTGACATGCTGTGCCCTGACACATAGTGTGCTGCATGTCACTGTATCCACTCTGGGACTTGTTGTGCAGGTGACCGGATGATACATGTCACTAACTGCCCCACTCTGTGATTTCTGCTGCATAGTACCAACTGTATACACTCTCACCTGCACACCAAGTCCCATAGTGGAGACAGTTAGTGACATGTAGCATCCGGTCACCTGAGCCAGTAGTCCCAGAGTGGAGAAAGATAGTGACATGCAGCACACTATGTGTCAGAGCAGAGCATGTCACTGTCTCCACTCCGCTGACCTCACAGCCCGTACACGCTGCGATGGATGCAGGGGGACACAGAACAAGTAATCGGCCGACACTGGAGTCATCTGATTACTTGGGATGAATGAGAAGTAAAATGTTCTGGTGCTCGATGGGCGAAGCCCATGCCGATTTTTTTTAAAAAAAATTCATTAAAAATAAAAAAACAAAAAAATCACATTGTTTGTGGGCTCCCGCTGCATTTTCTATTGCTAAGGGTAACCAAAGCAGCTACTGGCTGCTAGCCCCCGCTGCTTGGTGTTACTTTCACTGGCAATAGAAATGCAGGGAAGCATTTTTTTTTTATAAAGGTTTTTCCCTGAAAACGTTTTTAAGAAAATGACATGGGCTTCGCCATATTTTTGTATGCTAGCCAGGTACAGCAGGCAGCTACGGGCTGCCCTCAACCCCCAGCTGCCTAGTTGTACCCGGCTGGGAACCAAAAATATAGAGAAGCCCTTTTTTTAATTATTTCATGAATTTCATGAAATAATTAAAAAAAAAAAATGATGTGAGCTTCGCCTAATTTTAGTGTCCAGCCGGGTACAACTAGGCAGCTGGGGATTGGAATCCACAGTGAAGGGTGCCCAAGCTTTCTGGGCACCCCCACTGCGAATTGCAGTCCGCAGCCACCCCAGAAAATGGCGCTTTCATAGAAGCGCCATCTTCAGGCGCTGTATCCAACTCTTCCAGTGGCCCTGGTGGCAGGTGGCATGCTGGGTAATAAGGGGTTAATACCAGCTATGTTTTACCAGCTGGTATAAAGCCCGAGATTCTTAATGTCAGGCCAAGTTTAACCTGGCCATTAAGAATCTCCAACAAAGGGTTTTAAAAAAAAAAAAGACATCACACAGAGAAAAAGACTTTATTAGAAATAAATACACAGACACAGTAGGGACTCCATGTTTATTACTCCCTCTCACCCCTCCACGATGGAGAGATTTCTGTACTGACCATGCCAGGAGAGAGCGAGGAAAAGAGAGCGAGCGGGGGGGGGAGAAGAGAACGAGCGGGGGGGGAGAAGAGAGCGAGCGGGGGGGGAGAAGAGAGCGAGGGGGGGAGAAGAGAGCGAGGGGGGAGAAGAGAGCGAGGGGGGGAGAAGAGAGCGAGGGGGGGAGAAGAGAGCGAGGGGGGGAGAAGAGAGCGAGGGGGGAGAAGAGAGCAGGGGGGGGAGAAGAGAGCGAGGGGGGAGAAGAGAGCGAGGGGGGGAGAAGAGAGCGAGGGGGGAGAAGAGAGCGAGGGGGGGAGAAGAGAGCGAGGGGGGAGAAGAGAGCGAGGGGGGGAGAAGAGAGCGAGAGGGGGGAGAAGAGAGAGGGGGGGAGAAGAGAGAGGGGGGGAGAAGAGAGAGGGGGGGAGAAGAGAGAGAGAGGGGGGAGAAGAGAGTGGGGAAAGAAGAGGGGGGGCAGAGGTGCTCTGTCACCAACTGTCTCCACTCTGTGACTTGTCGTGCAGGTGACAGAGTGCAGACAGTTGGTCCCATGCAGCAGGACAGATGGCAGAGCACAGCGGTGACATGCCTGTCAGTGTCTTGCTGCTGGGAGGAGCAGAAGATCACACTGCCCGACACCGGCCGCTCTCCTGACATCGCAGCAGAGTGGGCGGGTGGACAGTGTGATCACATACTTACGTGCAGGGGGGGGATTCAGCTGAAGAGCCCCCCCCCCTGTACTGCACACTGGCCCCCCGTTCCTCTCCATCTGCAGGACGCTTCCGGCTCCACACTGACTTCCTCCGGATCCTCCCCTCGATGCTGAGCTGTGACGTGCGGTAGTCACCGCCCACAGCCCTGTCACTCAAGCTGAGTGGCGCCGGCATCCTGTGACGTACCCGTCTTGTTTGAGAGCCCGGAAATGCCGGGACGTCAGAGGATGCCGGCGGCCACAGCTCCAGGGGGTGATGTGACAGGCACTGAGCGTGCAGGATAGCGCCGCTCAGTGCCAGAAATGGAAACAGAAGCCAATGGCGAAGACGCCTAGAAAGGTAAGTATAACTCCTACAGAAAATAAAAAAAATGGGTGAACCACCCCTTTAAGAAAAAATTGCTGAACACAAATGTGAACATCTTCATGGATGTTCAAAAAGCATTTCAGGTGGCTATATCATGAAGTTAGTTGACAGAATGTCAAGTATATGCCAAACTTTTATCATAGTGTGACAACTTTAAAGAATCTAAAATCTAACATGGTATTAAATTGAAATTTTTGGGATAATTTATATTCTCGAATTCATTGACTTTAATGTTATAAAATGTAAAGGCAAACCCTTGTGACTAGTACTGTCTATATATATATATATATATATATATATATATATATATATATATATATATGTTGAGATCAATATTCCTTAGTGTGGGAAGGCTTGGAGTGATGCTTTGGTAACATTCATATTACAAGAGGATTTGATTTAGTCTTTATGCACCAATTGCATGCATTGAAGAAGAAAGCCCTGTGCTTCAATACATCTTGAATTTCTTGTCCAGGATTTGTTTTCTAGAGGCCAAAATGATAATGTTATAAAATCACACAGGATATAGATGAGACGTCCAAAATTTAATGGTGCACAGTTCCTCTTGTCTGTCAACCCCATGTTCATTGTTCAGATGCTGGATTGAAAAAGTCATTCTCCATTCTGAGGAACCATATTAGAGAATGTCTTGAAAGATAATCACAGAAAGAAAAAAAGGAAGATATTTATAGAGAGCGTTACATGCTGCATACAAAAAAAGATACATTTTAATGCAAGGTTGTTCAATCTCAGCCTGGCAGATGGATAGAATTTCTCATGGAGAGTGTTATCAAATTCTATAAGAATCTTATGATGTAACAGAGCTGACAATGATTGTGATATATTTAATTATTCTTTCATATTTTTGAAAAAATGATCCAGCAAGGCTTATTGTGCTGCCAGAGGATGATATAATGTGAAAGTAATTAAACTATATTGGTGCTTCCTTGTACCTGCCTCCTGCATAGGTGGATTTTCTACTGGTCATTCTGGCACTAAAGCTTATCAGAACTGTCTGATATAGAAGAGTACATGCACCTGGAAGTATAAATCCTAATAGCTAATACCAAAGTTAACCCTAGAATTAGTATATTTTGTTCTTATAAATACAGTTGCTATAAAAATTAATCAACTCTAATTGCAAATTAGGTTTATTAGCAATTTATAACCGTTAATCTGTTTGCAGTGAACCAGGCAAACAAACAATTTAGATAGTTTAACACTAATATGACAAATCTCCAAATTCATCACAAAATAACAATTTTATTGACCACTGCAGTCTCAGAATTATTTAACTTTTTCATGAGAAGCGTCTTTAGCACTGAGTAGAGCACTCTTTGGCTATTATGACCTGCTGCAAAAATGATACAAAGCCAGACATCACCTTCTAGCAGTGATTTTGAGAAATCTTAGCCTATACCTCATGGATGATGGTAGGGGCATTACTGCGGTCTTATAAGATCAGGGGCCCAAGCCTCAAAGTACATGTCTTCCCATATGACCCCCTGCGAAACATGCAGGTCAGAGACTTGAACATCACGATACTCAATCAAGTAAGGAGCATGCCTAAGCACACTAATACTCGATCAAATAACGTGCATGCCCGAGCACTCTGATGATCAATCGAGTAACGAACATGCCTGAGCACTCTGACGATCGATCGAGTAACGAGCATGCCCGAGCACTCTGATGCTTGATTGAGTAATGAGCATGCCAGAGCACTCTAATGCTTGGTCAAGTAATGAGTGTGCCCGAGCACCCTGATGCTCGGTCGAGTAATGAGCGTGCCCGAGCACTGTAGTGCTCGATCGAGTAACGAGCATGCCGAATCACTCTAACGGTCGAACGAATAACGTGCATGCACAAGCACTCCGATGATCGATCGAGTAACGAGCATGCGCAAGCACTCTGATGCTCGATTGAGTAATGAGCGTGCCCGAGAACCCTGATGCTTGATCGAATAACGAGCATGCCCAAGCAATGTAATGCTCGATCGAGTAATGAAAGTGTCCAAGCACTCTAATGCTCGATCGAGTAATGAGCATGATTTAGCACCCTGATGCTTGATTGAGCATAGTGCAGTGGCGAGCACGCTCACTCATCACTAGTCATTTTCCTTTTTTGTGCATAAAAATGATCTCTACTCTTAACGTTTTGGACCAATCTCTAGACAACCCTACATTATTGGTGAACTGGAGGCCATTGTCCATGGTGAATGGCTAAGATTCTTAGGAATGCTGACAGAAGTCAATGTCTAGTTGTGCATCACATTTGCAGCAGATCCTAAAAGACATAGGATGCGCTAATAAGTGTTAAATATGCTTGCCATGAAGGGATTTAATAATTCTGAGACAAGACTGTATTAGTCATTAAAATTGTCAATTTATATTGAATTTAGAGAAATATATAGTTTTTTAAGCTAACTAAATTGTTTTTGTTTCATTGGTTCATTCCAAACAGTAGAAAGTTTGTACATTTTCCCAATAAACCTAATTTCCAATGGGGGTTGAATAACTTTGATTACAACTGTATTCTTAAAATTTCTTAAAGGATACATGGCCACAATCTGAAAACTAATTGCATCTATATTTAGAACCAGCTGTAGTAAACAGCGTTACCTGGGATAGTAACTAAGTGTTTCTATCTTTCTCCCACTCTCCCTCTCTCCTACACTCTGTCTCCCTCTCTGTCTCTCTCTCTCTCTCTATTTCTGTCTGTCTGTCTATCTCTAGTTGTCTCTCTGTCTCTGTTTCTTTCCCTGTCTGTGTGTCTCTGTCTCTTTCCCTTTCTGCTTCTGTCTGTCTTTTACCCTGTCTGTCTGTGTCTGTCTTTGTCTCTTTCCCTGTCTGTCTCTGTCTGTATGTATCTTTCCCTTTCTGTCTGTCTCTGTCTGTCTCTTTCCCTGTTGGTCTGTCTCTTTCGCTGTCTGACTCTGACAGTCTGTCTTTTTCCCTGTGTGTATCTGTCTGTTTCTTTCCGTGTCTGCCTCTGTCTCTGTCTGTCTGCCTCTTTCCCTTTTTGCCTCTGTCTGTCTCTGTCTCATTCCCTGTCTGCCTCTTTCTGTCTGTCTCTTTCCCTTTCTATTTGTCTCTTTCCCTGTCTGCCTCTTTCTCTGTCTGTCTCTTTCCATATCTGTCTATCTCTGTCTCTTTCCCTGTCTGACTCTCTCTCTCTGTCTTTCTGCCTCTTACCTTGTATGTGTCTGCTTCTTTCCCTGTCTGCCTTTCTCTGTCTGTCTCAGTCTGTCTCTGTCTGTCTCAATCTGAATGTCTGTCTCTGTCTGTTTCAGTCTGTCTATCTATGCCTGTCTGTCTCTGTCTCTTTATCCGTCTCTCCACAGAAATCATATTACCTCATAATTAAGCGTCTTAGGCGGGCTTTGCACGTTGCGACATCGCAAGCCGATGCTGCGATGTCGCACGCGATAGTCCCCGCCCCGTCGCAGGTACGATATCGTGTGATAGCTGGCGTAGCGAAAATTATCGCTACGCCAGCTTCACATCCACTCACCTGCCGGCGACCCGCCTCCTTCCTAAGGGGGCGTGTCGTGCTGCGTCATAGCGACGTCACACGGCAGGCGGCCAATAGCGGCGGAGATGAGCAGGATGTAAACATCCCGCCCACCTCCTTCCTTCCGCATTGTGGCCGGCGGCAGGTAAGGAGATGTCCCTCGCTCCTGCAGCTTCACACACAGCGATGTGTGCTGCCGCAGGAGCGAGGATCAACATCGTACCTGTCGCGGCACCGGCATTATGGAAATGTCGGAGGCTGCAACGATGATACGATAACGACTCTTTTGCGCTCGTTCATCGTATCATCTAGGATTTACACACTACGATATCGCAAGTGGCGCTGGATGTGCGTCACTTTCGATTTGACCCCACCGACATCGCACCTGCGATGTCGTAGTGTGCAAAGCCGCCCTTATACTAAGAATGTCCTTCGTTGCCTATAGCAACCAATCACAGTGCTTATTAATGACCTGTAGCTCCCAGTTCCATTGACTTTAATGTAAGCAGGTTTTTTGGCAAATAACTGTAAAGCGTGAGGTTAAAAATTCCCCTCAACACATAGTCTATGACGTTTCCTGAGTCAAATGAGGTATCTGTGCAAAATTTCGTGATTGTAAATGCGACGGTGCAAATTCCTATAGCGGACAAACAGCTGTATATATTAGATTTTCATTGACCATTACAATGGCTACTTCTCTCCTTTATAAAGATAATTAGAGCAAAGGATAGTTCTTTAGGGTAATAATAGTGATAGTCCAGAGCAAAGCCATTGTTGACAATAGGAGTTTTTCATTAATGCACACAAAACAGCCATTTCTGGGCAATTTTTGAATCATTAATATAGCTTTTTTTTTATTACTCTCTTTCAAACATGGTTATTTTCCATTTTCTGTGCTTTAGTTTTTAACTTTTCTTTTTTCCAAGAGCCATAATTTTTTATTTCTCCATCTACATAGCCATAAGAAGACTTTTTTTGTTTGACATTATTCATGCTATCATAATTATCTATAGGTAAGCTGTAAAAAAAAATTCCATGTGTGGCAAAATTATGAAAAATGCCAAAGGGAGAGATTAAGTGATCCTTCTGCACTGCTAATAGAGATCCACTGGAAAAATCCAGGTGACTCAGTGAAAGATGTGGATTTTATTATCTATGTGTTACAAAGTCAATTGAGTTTGTCATCAGGAAACAACCATGTTAATTGTAAAAAAAAAAGCATAATTCCACAACTTTTTTTTTTATATATCATGCTGTATAGTAAAATTGATCTGGCAGTATGACTCTCCAGGTCACTATGATGGCTGAGATACCAAAGATGCATACCGTTTTTCCCCCAAAATAAGACACTGTCTCATATTATTTTTTTTCCAGAGAAAAAAGGGGTTAGGGATTATTTTCGGGGTAGGGCTTATTCTCAGGAAAATACTGGTTGGGGTAAGTGTACTCCCCAAAAAACGCCAACCCTCCCCAGGAGAATCGTACATACCAAACCTCAGACATCTGGGTCGCTCCCAGGTCCTCTTGCTATCCTTGGTGGGTGCTCCCAGCAGGTATGCTTCACAATAGTCCTCCCCTACTTCTGGCTGGCATTTGCAAACACATCAGATCACACACACACACACACACACACACACATCAGATTGCACACAATCACACATCAGATCGCCCACACAACATTCAGTGATACCTGTTGCTTTTGGCCGGCAGGGGAACCTATGACGCAGTGCAGTGGAGCACGAGGAACTGTGGTGGAAAGTATGGAGGACCTGCGGTGGAACCCTTTTGTGGGCATGATATTTGCTGGCTGGACTGTACTAACATTAGGGGTGCTAGAAATCTGCATTAACTGAGGAATGTAGTGTTGTAATTAGTTAATTAGGGTAAATCCTGCTGTCAGGTTCCCTGTAATTACCAATAAGAAAGAGGAGGAGGGAGAGACCAGTAATCTGAACCAATGGTGAGAGAAGAGGTATTTCTCAGGCTACCTTGGACTCCCTGTAGTCATTGAGGTTAAAGTATAGTCACAGATCACAGCTACCTTTTGGAGCTGAGCTAATTAACAGAAGATAATCATTACACATAGTATAGGCTCTGACATCCGTATGATGTTTACATTCACAACTGCCCATATTCTATTCCTTTCTCTGCTTGTTCTTATTGTTTCCTTGTCTTTTTATCTGTTTTTCGGTTTACACACCTTTGAAATGGAAACTCTCCATTCACTTGGTACATATGATTTATTAATTTATGAAACGTGTTGTTTTCTCTTGTAGAGCTAGATCTTAAGTAATTTTTACTATGTTTTGCACAATTAAAAAATTAACATTGCTATGACTTTTCTTGGTTCTGTTCTTTTGCAGAGTCTATATCTTTAGTTGGGAGCAGCTGCCATGAATTAGCATGAAGATGCTCTGGCTGCTGCTGCTTATGAAACAGGATGGATAAAACATATATATTCATTAGAGAGTCTTAGAGACACCACATCTGTGCATATACCATCAGTAACACTTATAATTGTGAACTAAGTACATGTTATTTAGCAGGGAGTCACATGTGTTTCCAGCAGGTAACGCCAAATGTGTGGTCTATACTGTAGAGGTCAAATTGCTAGATGTTTGCTGCAGTATGTTAAGTCTATTTAGCTTAAGACTTATCATATTGATTTTCCACATGTTTGGAACCTAAAGGAGCAAAGATTTTGGCAGATCCTGTTGTTACTTATAGAATGCAGAGATATGATGCTAAGGTGCATCAGTTCCCTTCTATTCAGGCTATATTTTGTTATTTGAGCCAAAAAATCAGCAACAACTTTTGAACCTTCTATAGCCAAGTAGAAAAACATGCTAAAATTGGAAAAAAGAGAAGAAAGAAATAAAAAAGCACATATATGAGAAACTATATTCTTGTTGCTTTTTTTAGATGGTAAACCTTCTAATATTCTTTCACAATGTCTTTATTATCCTATGATTATTAGTGATAGGCGAATAGTAACTATTCGTGTTTGGATTAGTCGTAATGAATCCCAAAGTACTATTCTGGTATTCATCATGAATAATGAACCTAATGCAAGTCAATGGGGAACCTGAGCATTTTTCTTGTCATGACGAATACTGGAATAGTACTCGGTATTCGGTAAGCATTATCCGAACACTAATAGTTACTATTCGCCCGTCTCTACTGATTATCCTAAATAGCCTTCAAATTTTCATATGCTACACAAAATAAGAAGTAAGGCTATTCTATTTAACATCAGAACCAGCTAGCATACAATACTGGTTTATTATTTATCCGCTATAAGTAAGTATTAAGCAATCATTCAAGATATTTGTAGGGCTGGTGTCCCTGCTCTACCAGGCCTCTCCCCAGCAGGGATTCTGACTCACTCACCACATCCCTTAGTCCCCCGCGGTCGTACATGTGCTGTCCTGCTTCCTCCTTCTTCCGGGGTCTGTGCATACCGCACAGGCTCCCTGGGAAGGTGCTTATGGCGTGCACATGCACACATCCCCTTCCCTTTAAGGGCCAGTGCACCATTTCTCGTCTGAGAGACACTAAGGGTTTAAGGCATCCTCCCATTAGAGGTGCCTGTGGAACACCTTTAGTTTGTCAGTCTTTCAGTCTGCTAGCTAGTTGTCAGTCTCATGCTCCTGTCCTATTTCTTATTCCTGAGTCCCCCTTCCCATACCTATATGTCCCTGCCGTGCCCACCATATCTGTCTGTTCCCACTTTTCCTGTCTGCATCAGCCACTCCACCTGTGCCTGCCTGCACCTGTGTGCGTACCTGAGTCCTTGGGAGTGGTACCTGGTATCTGCCTTGTGGCAAGCACTTAGTCAAGCATCTCCTACTAAAGGGTAAGCTCAGGTTTGCTCTGTGTTCCAATAGGTCCACTCTTGCTCTTCCACCTCAAAATAACTGTGAATATTAAAATATCATTTCAGTTCTCACTTCTAGTTCTTTTAATCTAAAACCTTAAAGGGTAAGTATACTTTCAAAAACTCCCAAGAATAAATTATCCTTTGTATGTATTTTTGGAGGCACACTATGGCCATTATGCTTCTTGTATAATGCAAATTATCTCTTAAATTGCAATTGTCTCAGTTATTAGAAGTAGACTAGCTCCCATGATGTCTCACATAAACATTACAGCATGTAGGGTTTGATTCCTAAACTTCATTTCTTTTCTAGCACACAAAAAGAAGCAGCAGCATCGAAGATATTATACAGGGTGGGCCATTTATATGGATACACCTAAATAAAATGAGAATGATTGGTGATATCAACTTCCTGTTTGTGGCTCATTAGTATATGGGAGGGGGAAAATTTTCAAGATGGGTGGTGACTAGGGATGGGCGAACCCCCCCCGATGTTCAGTGTTCGGGAGACTCGCCCAAATGTGTTGTAAAGTTCGCGTTCGGGTTCTGATATAACGCGAACTTGCGTCCGAACACCGTACTTGGACTTTACAGTTATGTGATGGGGTGGGGGTGGGGGCTGTAAAATAAAGAATACAGTTAATAATAAACATTGTCATTATACTTACAGGTCCCGCAACGCGTCCTGCAGGATCTGTCTCCTTCCGATCATTGCTGCGCCCTCCCGGTAACCAGCACTGATGATAGGACCTTCCGTGATGTCATAGCATGTGACCAGTCACGTGTGTATTATCTCATTGGTTACAGACTGGTCACATGGCTATGACATCATGCTAGGTCCTGTCAGTGCATCTCTCCAATACGCGGTGCTCGCTCGAGCATATACTCAGTATATGGGCACATGCTCGGCTCCCCGTCCCTGCATGTCGGCACTCTTTACAGAGTCAGCCCACATGCAGGGACTGGCTGCCACAGCCGGGGAACAGCTGCGCCGGGAATCAGGTTTTCAGAGATCACCGATGCTATAGTAACCCGCCTGTCAGGTTACTATTGCAACGGTGACAGCGGTGATGTCACAGCTTACCAACCCGCAGCCTCTGCTCACTCATTGAGTAATTAGACTGCACGGGGGAGGAGGAGCGTCTTCCTCCCCTGTGCTGTCTGATGTAGCAGAGCTGCATGGGTTGAAGGAGAAAGAAGACAGAAGACCAGGATCGTGGAGGGGTGAGAGGGAGTAATAAACATGGAGTCACTAAATGTGTCTGTGTATTTATTTCTATTAAAGTATTTTTTCTCTGTGTGGTGTCTTTTTTTAACCCTTTATTGGAGATTCTTAATGGCCGGGTCAAACTTGCCTGACATTAAGAATCCCTGGCTTAATACTAGCTAGCAAAACAAAGCTAGTATTAACCCCTTATTACCCAGCGTGCTACCCGTCACCAGGGCCACTGGCAGAGTTGGATGCAGTGCCAGAAGATGGCGCTTCTATGAAATCACCATTTTCTGGGGCGGTGGACTGCAATTCGCAGCGTCATTTTTTTAAATTATTTCATAAAATTCATGAAATAATTAGAAAAAGGGCTTCCCTATATTTCTAGTTCCCAGCCAGGTACAAATAGGCAGCTGGGGGTTGGGGGCAGCCCGTACCTGCCTGCTGTACCTGGCTAGCATACAAAAATATGGCGAAGCCCACTTCATTTATTTTTTTTTTTTAGTTTTTTGGCAAAAAACAAAAAAAATTGCTTGCCTGGATTTTCCATTGCCAGTGAAGGTAACACCAAGTAGTTGGGGTTAGCAGCCAGTAACTGCTTTGATTACCCTTAGCTAGCAATACAAAAAATGCAGCTGGAGCCCACGCATTTTTTTTTAAATTATTTATTTAAATAACTAAAAAAAAATGGGCTTCCCTGTATTTTGATTGCCTAGCATCACAGTAGTGTAAAAATAAATCATTAAAAAAATGACATAGCACTCCGCAGTATTTTTGATTCTCAGCGCAGATAAAGCAGACGGGTACGGGCTGCCACCCCCATCTGCCTGGCGTTACCTTGACTGGCAATCAAAATACAGGGAAGCCCATTAATTTTTTTTTATTTAAAAAGATAATAATAAAAAAAAAATTGTGTGGGCTCCCGCTGTATTTTGATCACCAGTCAGGTAAAGCCAGGCAGCTGGGGGCTGGGATTCTCGGCAGCCCGCAGCCACCCCTGGAAAGGGTGCATTGTTTCTTAGAGTCATTTCCAGGTGCTTTACAGGGCTTGTCCAGCGGCCGTGATGGTGGTGGCTCGGTGGGTAATAAAGGGGTTAATACCTGCTTTGTATTCTCAGATGGTACTAAGCCCGAAATTCATGGTGTCACGCCAAAATAGACATGACTACCATGAATTTCTAGGAAACAGTAAAAAAATACAACACAGAGATTTTTTTTATTAGAAATAAAACAAAAAACATTTAGAGACTCCACCTTTATTATACAAAAATCTTTAGTCCTACGTAATTCACAGGGACAGCCATATCAGCTTCATCACTGTGCACAGACAGTCTATACACAGTGAGAAGCAAAGAGCAAAGTCAACTCTGCTTCATCTTGTGCATAGACAGTCTATACACAGTGAGAAGCACAGAGAGCCATGTCAGCCTGCTACATCGTTCTGGACAGAGCGATGCAGCAGGCTGACAGTGACAGGATGATTGCACTTGTGTCTCGCAGTACATCACCCCACTCTGCCGGCAGCAGCGCTTCAGCTGTGGAAATACATGCCGCTGACCCGCTGCCGTTGGGAGATTGTGCACTCGCATCACGGCGTGCCAGGACCTTTGATGACGTCATACTCACGTGACCAGTCTGAAGCCAATGAGGTAATATAACATTCACACGTGACTAGTCACATGGGTATGACATCACGGCAGGTCATTTTAGCCAGAGGTGCTTACCGGGGGGGAACAGCAATGATCGGACAGACACGTTAGCAGAAGTGCTGGGAGACAGAGTCTGCAGGACGTTGCGGGACCTGTAAGTATGATCATAATGTTTTTTAATAACGTGCTTTTTTTAACAGCTCCTGGACCCGAACTGTTACACAAACTGTAACATGAATGTCACAGAAAGCTCATGTTCGGGGTCGTATGCACGAACACCATGTGTTTCGTACGGACACCGAACTTTACAGTTTGGGTACGCCCATCCCTAGTGGTGACCACGGTGGACATTTTGAAGTTGGCCATTTTGGATCCAACTTTATTTTTTCCAATGGGAAGAGGGTCATGTAACACATCAAACTTATTGAGTATTTCATAAGAAAAACAATGGATGTAAGGTCCGAGTATTCCTACATGAACAGTATCCTGGAAAGTGGATTGGTCATCGTGGGCCAGATGAATGGCCACCAAGGTCTCCTGATCTGACCCCCTTAGACTTTTATCTTTGGGGTCACCTGAAGGCAATTATCTATGCTGTGAAGATACAAGATGTGCAGCATCTATACATCTTGTTATAGAATAGGAATATGACAAGGTCCATTATAGAATAGGAATGTGATATATATCCTTGTATGCATTATTCTTCTATATACCAGCATTTAAAATACTCATCCGTCATATGTTTGATCTATTTATTGCATATGTTTGCTCTTCCAGGTGGCTTTTCATGCTCTTTTGCACAATATATTGGCATATATTTGATATTACTGATTCTTGAGCCTTTTGATTGGGCATTATATCGCTCTTGTGTGTGGCTTCTTATTATTACTTTTTTCAATTGTTTTTAAAGATTTTTTTTACTGAATAAAGGTCTTTTGTTGTTCATATATGTTAAATGGCGTGACCCTTCTTGCATGTGCAGTGTCTTTTCTCTGGTTTTCAGCATCTGAAACAATGGATACTGGAAGCCTGTGCTAGCATTTCTTTTGTGGTGTTGCTATCAGTGTGTCAAGAGTGGGAGAAGAGGGTTGCATTAATAATCCAACACAATGGGCAGCACTTTGAACACATTTTATAAGTTGTCATAAAATTATAAATAACTAATGAACGAATAAAGTTATGTTAAAAGCAAGCATACCATTGTTTTTCTTGTAAAATTCTCAATACGTTTGATGTGTTACATGACCCTCTTCCTATTGGAAAAAATAAACTTGGATCCTAAAAGGCCAACTTCAAAATAGCCACCATGGTCACCACCCATCTTGAAAAGTTTCCCCCCTACCATATACTATTGAGCCACAAACAGGAAGTTGCTATCACCAACCATTCCCATTTTATTTAGGTGTATCCATATAAATGGCCCACCCTATATATCAGCACTGAGCTGTCTGGATGTGAATCAAGGGATAAAAAACTTGTTAGTAAGCTCAGCATGATTTTTCTGTGTTTCATCTGCCTGTTTTCTCAGCCTGCTCCTCAATTCTACTCTGATCTCCCATCTCTTTATAGCATGATAGGAGGTGTAACATCACATCACAGTGAGCTAATGATACATCTTGTGATGTTTTTACTGATTGGACAAGAGATGGGTAGACTAAAAAGTGGTTCATAAGTAGAGTTGAGCGCGGTTCGCGGTTCTCCAGTTCGCGGTTCGAGTGAATTTGGGGGCTGTTCTAGATCGAACTAGAACTCGAGCTTTTTGCTAAAGTTCGATAGTTCTAGTTACGTTCGAGAACGGTTCTAGCAGCAAAAAGCAGGGCTTTTTACAGCTACAGTGTGCAGGTGCCATCGCTGGCAGCCTGCCAGAAGCTGGTAACCAAGATAAACATCGGGTATCCAAGCAAAGCGCTTTGGTTAGTAACCCGATATTTATCCTAGTTACGTGTGCAGGAAGCCGACACTTCCCCGCTCAGCTCGCTCCGCCTTCTCCTGCACGCGGCATGTACACATACATACATACACACACACACTCACCTGTCCCCAGCCATGCAGTCCACGACACTGACGTCCTCAGCGCCACATGACCCCGCTAGGCTCCACCCACTTCGCACTCCGCCGCCAGCACACATGGCTCCGCCCACCTGGCACTCTGCACACATGGTCCCGCTAGGCTCCACCCACCTGACACTCTGCACACATGGTCCTGCTAGGCTCCGCCCACCTGGCACTCGTCACACATTACCCCGCTAGGCTCCGCCCACCTGGCACTCTGCACACATGGTCCCGCTAGGCTCCACCCACCTGACACTCTGCACACATGGTCCTGCTAGGCTCCGCCCACCTGGCACTCGTCACACATTACCCCGCTAGGCTCCGCCCACCTGGCACTCTGCACACATGGTCTCGCTAGGCTCCGCCCACCTGACACTCTGCACACATGGTCCCGCTAGGCTCCGCCCACCTGGCACTCTGCACACATTACCCCGCTAAGCTCCACCCACCTAGCACTCTGCACACACTTACCCACTAGGCTCCGCCCACCTGGCACTCTGCACACACTTACCTGCTAGGCTCCGCCCACCTGTCACTGTCCTCCATGGCCACCGTTTGTCACATCACCTTCTCTCGCTTCCGACCCGAGACTGACTAGCGGTGACGTCACGGGCCTCTCGCGATACTTGGCTGTGAAGGTCATTGAACTCAGTGACAGGTGCTGTCAGCAGTGCAGGAGATCAGCGCAGGTAATGTACCTCGCTGACAGCAGCACTTTTCATCCCCTGCAGTGACCTGGGCTGACCCATTGATGTTAGCTCAGGTCACTGCACTGCTCTCCCAGCCAATGGGGAACATCCTGCTTTTCATTGACTGGGACAGTGGGGATCGTCATGGCAACCCCTTGGATTACACCAGACCTGGATTTGTTTTTCTTTCTAATAAATTGGTTAAAGAGGGAATGTATTGGGGAGTGTTTTTTCAAATAAAAATGTGTTTGTCATCTATTTCTTTTTATTACTGACTGGGTTGGTGATGTCGGGTATCTGATAGACGCCTGACCTCACCAACCGCAGGGCTTGATGCCAGGTGACATTACACATCTGGTATTAACCCCATATATTACCCCGTTTGCCACCGCAGCAGGGCACTGGATGAGCTGGGGCGAAGCACCAGGATTGGCGCATCTAATGGATGCGCCACTTCTGGGGCGGCTGCGGCCTGCTATTTTTAGGCTGGGGAGAGTCCAATAACCATGGACCTCCCTAGTCTGAGAATACCAGACCCCAGCTTTCTGCTTTACCTTGGCTGGTGATCCAATTTTGGGGGGACCCTGTTTTTTTTTTAAATTATTTATTTAATTTAAAATACCAGCGTGGGGTGCCCTCAGTTTTGGATTACCAGCCAAGGTGAGGCTGCCAGCTGTGGTCTGCAGGCTGCAGCCGTCTGCTTTACCCTAGCTGGCTACAAAAATAGGGGAAACCCCACGTCATTTTTTTTTTCATTTTTTTGGCTAAATACAAAGCTAAGCACCCCTTAGTGCCACATGAAAGGCACCAAAGGGTGCAAAATTACAAACTGCAGGAGAGTGGGACATTATGTGTCTTTCTGCCCTTATAATGACAGAAAAGACTGATATGAAGTGTACAAGCACAGGAAAATCACTAGAGAGCTCTACGCTGTGAAAAGCAGTAGAAAACGGCACTGGAGTGAACATGTGACCGTCTCATGGAGGTTGAAGCTATGGATCCTGGGTAAATTTGTGTTTTCCCTCCTTCAGTTTTTTTGCAGTACACAAAAAAAACGGAAGGCACATGGATGACAAACAGATGACATACGGACCGTCTACGGAACGGAAACGGATGCCACATGGATGCACCCGTGAAAAAAAACGGACTGTTTTTTGCAGACCACAAAAATGGATCGGTCGTGTTAATGTAGCCTTATTCTGATCTGCCGTTTATAAACAGCAGGCAGAAATAAGTGAATAACTCCCCCCAGCGTCAGAAAATCTCCGGGGTTTCAGGGCTAGCAGATACCCTGGAGATCATGATTCAGGACGGTTTTTCCGGTCCCCGCTCACGTGATCACAGGTATACACCGTATACCGATGATCACGTTACAGTAAATGACAGTGTCGGTAAAAAATTATTTATCTCCTATCTGGCATGAACAAACATGATAAATCTCCTCCCCGGTCCTCTCCGGTCCCCCGGTGTCGCCAAAGTGCCTCCCTGATGCCCTCCCAGAAATCCAAGATGGCCGTGCGCACAGCAGCGCGCCGGCCGCATTCACCCTACTCCTCTGATTTCTGTCGCATGTGCCATGACACATGCAACAGAAAACTCCTCCCCAGGCCCTGCCAGGTCACCCCCTATAACCCCACCGGTGTTCCCCGGTGTCCCACGGTACCTGTGCAGCGATGATCCCCCCACGGCCCTCTCCTTCACAATAGACGCTGCCGCATGCACAGAGCGGCTGTCAGCTCAGCTTCCTGTGTTCAGACACAGTGAGTGGTGGTTATGCATCTGTAAGCTAAATGGGCGGCATGGTGGCTCAGTGGTTAGCACTGCAGTCTTGCAGCATTGAGGTCCTGAGTTCAATTCCCACCAAGGACACCATCTGCAAGGAGTTTGTATGTTCTCCCCGTGTTTACGTGGGTTTCCTCCGGGTACTCCAGTTTCCTCCCACACTCCAAAGACATACAGCGCTATGGAATTAATAACGCTATATAAATGAATAAATTATTATTATTACTGCAATGCCCTGCTCATGAGGTAAGGAACATAATTGATCAGGAGAGCTATATTCTACATTTCCAAATGGAGGCATTTGATTTTATAGTTGCCCTGCTGAACGACTACCAAACATGAGAGTCCGTTATAGGCCACAAGAAAACACATCTAAATAGCAAGCTCTGTTGTTAAGTATTCATTCAGCTGGATAACTGGACTTAAAGGGGTATTCCATCTCCAAGATCCTATCCCCAATATATAGTAGGTGGAATAGCAATAATATCAGCAAATACCAATATTTGGAAATGTAGAATAGTTCTCCTGATTAGGCATGCCCTTACCTCATGAGCAAGTCATTGCAGCTTTGGTAGCAACCATTATGACATGGACTCTGCTCCTGTGGACCGGGGGAGAGTGAGTGCAGATTCATTGCACCCACACTCCTCACATGAAGGGTCTGCACTGCTAGAAAATGGGGGATACGTTCCCTGAGTGTCTCCACCCATATTCTAGACGGTCCAGAGTCGTCGTGGGACCCCTTTATTTTTTTTCTTACAATAAATTGGTGAAAGAGGGAATGTTGTGGGGACTGTTTTTTCAAATAAATTTCTTTTGTCGATTTTTTTTTGTTAGTACTGACAGTTTATGATGTTGGGTATCTAATAGACGCCATGACATCACAAACTGCTGGGCTTGATCTCAGGTGACTTTACAGCTAGTATAAACCCGATTTATTACCCCGTTTGCCACTGCACCAGGGCACGGGATGAGCTGGGGTGAAGCGCCAGGATTGGCGCATCTAGTGGATGCGCCACGTCTGGGGTGCCTGCAGCCTGCTATTTTTAGGCTGTGAAGGCCCAATAACTATGGACCTTCCCACCCTGAGAATACCAGACCACAGCTGTCCGCTTTACCTTGGCTGGTGATCCAATTTGGGGGGGACCCTACTTTTTTTGTGTAATTATTAATATTTATAAAATAATTATAAAAAAAGAGCCTGAGGGGACTTGCACATTGGATCCCCAACCACGGTAAAGCTGCCAGCTGTGGTTTTCAGGCTACAGCCGTCTGCTTTACCCTAGCTGGCTATCAAAAATGGGGGGACCCAACGTCATTTTTTTTTTAACTATTTTTTAAATAGAAAAAATTAATGGGCTTCCCTGTATTTTGATTGCCAACCAAGGTAACGGCAGGCAGATGGGGGTAACAACCCATAGCTGTCTGCTTTATCTGCGCTGAGAATCAAAAATACCGCGGAGGGCTACGTCATTTTTTTTAAAGATTTATTTTTACAGCACTGTGATGTCCAGCAATCAAAATACAGGGAAGCGCATTTTGTTTTTAGTTATTTAAATAAATAATTAAAAAAAATATATATGGGCTCCCGCTGCATTTTTTGTATTGCTAGCTAAGGGTAATCCAAGCAGCTACTGGCTGCTAACCCCCACTGCTTGGTGTTACCTTCACTGGCAATGGAAAATCCAGGGAAGCATTTTTATTTTTTTGCCAAAAAACTACAAAAAAAGGACGTGAGCTTCGCCATATTTTTGTATGCTAGCCAGGTATAGCAGGCAGGTGCTGGAAGAGTTGGATACAGCGCCAGAAGATGGCGCTTCTATGAAAGTGCCATTTTCTGAGGCGGCTGCAGACTGCAATTCGCAGCAGTGGGGCCCAGAATGCTCAGGTCAACCTGTGCTGCGGATTCCAATCCCCAGCTGCCTAGTTGTACCTGGCTGGACACAAAAATGGGGCGAAGCCTACGTCATTTGTTTTCTAATTATTTCATGAAATTCATGAAATAATAAAAAAAGGGCTTCCCTTTATTTTTGGTTCCCAGCCGGGTACAAATAGGCAACTGGGGGTTGGGGGCAGCCGTACCTGCCTGCTGTACCTGGCTAGCATACAAAAATATGGCGAAGCCCACATAATTTTTTCAGGGGGCAAAAAACATCTGCATACAGTCCTGGATGGAGGTAGAAAGAGGTTTTTTGCCCAGCTCACCTGTGTGATGGAAGCCAGTGATCCTGGGCTGTGCACGGAGAAGAGGTTTGGAGAGCCAGTCCATGTGCATTGAAATTGGTTAGAGGATCCTCTAACCAATTTCAGTCCTGGATGGAGTATGCTGAGCCTTGTAGTTTTGCAGCTGCTGTCTGTCTGTATGGAGAAGAGCAGACAGCAGCTGCAGAACTACAAGGCTCAGCATACTCCATCCAAGACTGTATGCCCACCAAAAAAAATGACGTGGGCTTCGCCATATTTTTGTATGCTAGCCAGGTACAGCAGGCAGCCATGGGCTGCCTTAAACCCCCAGTTGCCTATTTGTACCCAACTGGGAACCAAAAATATAGGGAAGCCCGTTTTTTTTAATTATTTCACTTATTTCATGAAATAATTAAAAAACAAATGACGTGGGCTTCGCCCCATTTTTGTGTCCAGCCAGGTACAACTAGGCAGCTGGGGATTGGAATCCGCAGCACAGGTTAGGCCGAGGTTTCTGGGCGCCTCTGCTGCGAATTGCAGTCCGCAGCCACCCCAGAAAATGGCGCTTTCATAGAACCGTGTACCGGCGACATGCTCTAGCACATGGTTGACTCCCCGTTCCGTTAGGGACCGGCTGACGCAGCCGGTCTTTATCGGAGATCACCGTTGCCATAGCAACGCAGTTAGCGGTGACGTCACCGCTAACCGCGGCTCCGGGAATCACATGATCGGAGCACCGTTGCTATGGTAACGCGTCTGTCAACGTTACCGCTAACAGCCAGCAGCACTGATCTCTCACGGAGTGAAGGCTGCATGGGAAGCAGTGTCTTCCCCCATGCAGCAGTGATGGAGCAGAGCTGCATTTGTTGAACGAGAAAGACAGTAGACCATGGATCGTGGAGGGCTGACAGGGGGTAATAAAGATGGAGTCTCTAATGTGTCTGTGTATTTATTTCTATTAAAGTATTTTTTCTCTGTGTGGTGTCTTTTTTTTAACCCTTTATTGGAGATTCTTAATGGCCGGGTCAAACGTGCCTGACATTAAGAATCTCTGGCTTAATACTGGCTAGTAAAACAAAGCCAGTATTAACTCATGATTACCCAACAAGCCACCCGGCTCCAGGGCTGTTGGAAGAGTTGGATACAGCGCCAGATGATGGCGCTTCTATGAGAGCGCCATTTTCTGGGACGGCTGCGGACTGAAATTCGCAGCAGAGGCGCCCAGAAACCTCGGGCTAACCTGTGCTGCGGATTCCAATCCCCAGCTGCCTAGTTGTACCCGGCTGGACACAAAAATGGGGCGAAGCTCACGTCATTTGTTTTTTAATTATTTCATGAAATAAGTAAAATAATTAAAAAAAACGGGCTTCCCTATATTTTTGGTTCCCAGCCGGGTACAAATAGGCAACTGGGGGTTGGAGGCAGCCTGTGGCTGCCTGCTGTACCTGGCTAGCATACAAAAATATGGCACAGCTCACGTCCTTTTTTTGTAGTTTTTTGGCAAAAAAAAAAAAAATGCTTCCCTGGATTTTCCATTGCCAGTGAAGGTAACACCAAGCAGTGGGGGTTAGCAGCCAGTAGCTGCTTGGATTACCCTTAGCTAGCAATACAAAAAATGCAGCGGGAGCCCATATATATTTTTTTTAATTATTTATTTAAATAACTAAAAACAAAATGGGCTTCCCTGTATTTTGATTGCTGGACATCACAGTGCTGTAAAAATAAATCTTTAAAAAAATGACATAGCGCTCCGCGGTATTTTTGATTCTCAGCGCAGATAAAGCAGACAGCTATGGGTTGCCACCCCCATCTGCCGTTACCTTGGTTGGCAATCAAAATACAGGGAAGCCCATTAATTTTTTCTATTTAACAAATAGTTAAAAAAAAAATGACGTTGGGTCCCCCCATTTTTGATAGCCAGCTAGGGTAAAGCAGATGGCTGTAGCCTGAAAACCACAGCTGGCAGCTTTACCGTGGTTGGGGATCCAATGTGGAGGTCCCCTCAGGCTCTTTTTTATAATTATTTTATAAATATTAATAATTACACAATAAAAGTAGGGTCCCCCCCAAATTGGATCACCAGCCAAGGTAAAGCGGACAGCTGCGGTCTGGTATTCTCAGGGTGGGAAGGTCCATAGTTATTGGGCCTTCACAGCCTAAAAATAGCAGGCCGCAGGCACCCCAGACGTGGCGCATCCACTAGATGCGCCAATCCTGGCGCTTCACCCCAGCTCATCCCGTGCCCTGGTGCAGTGGCAAACGGAGTAATAAATCGGGTTGATACTAGCTGTAAAGTCACCTGAGATCAAGCCCAGCAGTTTGTGATGTCATGGCGTCTATTAGATACCCAACATCATAAACTGTCAGTACTAACAAAAAAAAAAATCGACAAAAGAAAATTATTTGAAAAAACAGTCCCCACAACATTTCCTCTTTCACCAATTTATTGTAAGAAAAAAAATAAAGGGGTCCCACGATGACTCTGGACCGTCTAGAATATGGGGGGGGGGAGACACTCAGGGAACGTATCCCCCATTTTCTAGGAGTGCGGACCCTTCATGTGAGGAGTGTGGGTGCAATGAATCTGCACTCACTCTCCCCGGGTCCACAGCAGCAGAGTCCATGTCGTAATGGTTGCTACCAAAGCTGCAATGCCCTGCTCATGAGGTAAGGGCATGCCTAATCAGGAGAACTACTGTAGAGGAAGCTCTGCTCACTGGTATATAGGTGCTCAAAGGTAATAATAGATAAAATTAGTGAGTAACCTCGGCAATCTAAATCTCCCAGACTAAGTCAGTAAGTCACAACGGATAGTAATGCAAAATCACTTTTTTATTGGTCCGTATTAAGAAAAACATTTTTCATAAGCATATTTGTTTTTGTCCAAAACAAGTTACAAATGACGTTTCGGCCTGAGCCTTCGTCAGATTGGACTTATCTGCATGTAATCATGAAAAATGACAATAATCAGTATCACATAAGAGTGAGAGAACAATAACATAAACTCGAACAATGTAGAGGTACAATTGGGATGCAGCAAAAAAATTGCAACACAGCAAGAAATGAAACACATGATACAAATGTCATAATACAGTACAAGGACAATATAGTAATGACAAATATGGGGTCAGAGTAGGCTTAGACAGCTCTGGTACGAAAAAGATGTCAATCATAAAGTAACATGTGCAGTAGGTGTAGAGCTACACTATGCATGGCAGAGCTAATGGGTAGACCGACCATAGAAAAAGAACGGAGAAAAAGAACGGAGAAAAAGTGGAGAAAAAATGGAGAAAAAGTGGAGAAAAAGTGGAGAAAAAGTGGAGAAAAAGTGGAGAAAAAGTGGAGAAAAAGTGGAGAAATAGTGGAGAAAAAGTGGAGAAAAAGTGGAGAAAAAGTGGAGAAAAAATGGAGAAAAAGTGGAGAAAAAGTGGAGAAAAAGTGGGGAAAAAATGGAGAAAAAGTGGAGAAAAAGTGGAGAAAAAAAATGGAGAAAAAGTGGAGAAAAAGTGGAGAAAAAGTGTAGAAAAAATGTAGAAAAAGTGGAGAAAAAGTGGAGAAAAAATGGAGAAAAAGTGGAGAAAAAGTGGAGAAAAAGTGGAGAAAAAGTGGAGAAAAAATGTAGAAAAAGTGGAGAAAAAGTAGAGAAAAAATGTAGAAAAAGTGGAGAAAAAAATGTAGAAAAAGTGGAGAAAAGGTGGAGAAAAAGTGGAGAAAAAAATGTAGAAAAAGTGGAGAAAAAATGGAGAAAAAGTGGAGAAAAAAATGTAGAAAAAGTAGAGAAAAGGTGGAATAAAAGTGGAGAAAAAAATGGAGAAAAAGTGGAGAAAAAGTGGAGAAAAAATGGAGAAAAAGTGGAGAAAAAATGGAGAAAAAGTGGAGAAAAAGTGGAGAAAAAGTGGAGAAAAAGTGGAGAAAAAATGGAGAAAAAATGGAGAAAAAGTGGAGAAAAAATGGAGAATAAGTGGAGAAAAAGTGGAGAAAAAGTGGAGAAAAAGTGGAGAAAAAGTGGAGAAAAAATGGAGAAAAAGTGGAGAAAAAGTGGAGAAAAAGTGGAGAAGAAGTGGAGAAGTGGAGAAGAAGTGGAGAAGTGTTTGATCATGCCAGATGGGAGATAAATAATTTTTTACCGGCGCTGTCATTTACTGTAACGTGATCATCGGTGTACGGTGTATACCTGTGATCACGTGAGCGGGGACCGGAAAAACCGTCCTGAATCATGATCTCCAGGGTCTCAGCTAGCCCTGAAACCCCGGAGATTTTCTGACGCTGGGGGGCGTTATTCACTTATTTCTGCCTGCTGTTTATAAACGGCAGATCAGAATAAGGCTACATTAACACGACCGATCCATTTTTGCGGTCTGCAAAAAACAGTCCGTTTTTTTTCACGGGTGCATCCGAGTGGCATCCGTTTCCATTCCGTAGACGGTCCGTATGTCATCTGTTTGTCATCCGTGTGCCTTCCGTTTTTTTTGTGTACTGCAAATAAACTGAAGGAGGGTAAATGCATAAATTTACCCAGGATCCATAGCTTCATCCTACATGAGGCGGTCACATGTTCACTCCAGTGCCATTTTCTACTGCTTTTCACAGCGTAGAGCGCTCTGGTGATTTTCTTGTGCTTGTGCACTTCATATCAGTCTTTTCTGTCATTATAATGGCAGAAAGACACATAATGTCCCACTCTCCTGCATTTTGTAATTTTGCACCCTTTGGTGCCTTTCATGTGGCACTAAGGGGTGTTTCGCTTTGTATTTAGCCAAAAAAATGAAAAAAAAAAAAAACGACGGCTGCAGCCTGCACACCACAGCTGGCAACCTCACCTTGGCTGGTAATCCAAAACTGAGGGCACCCCACGCTGTTATTTTAAATTAAATAAATAATTAAAAAAAAAAAACACGTAGGGGTCCCCCCAAAATTGGATCACCAGCCAAGGTAAAGCAGACAGCTGGGGTCTGATATTCTCAGACTAGGGAGGTCCATGGTTATTGGACTCTCCCCAGCCTAAAAATAGCAGGCCGCAGCCGCCCCAGAAGTGGCGCATCCATTAGATGTGCCAATCCTGGTGCTTCGCCCCAGCTCATCCCGCGCCCTGGTGCGGTGGCAAACGGGGTAATATATGGGGTTAATACCGGATGTTTAATGTCACCTGGCATCAAGCCCTGGGGTTGGTGAGGTCAGGCGTCTATCAGATACCCGACATCACCAACCCAGTCAGTAATAAAAAAAAAATAGACGACAAACACATTTTTATTTGAAAAAACACTCCCCAAAACATTCCCTCTTTAACCAATTTATTAGAAAGAAAAACAAATCCAGGTCTGGTGTAATCCAAGGGGTTGCCATGACGATCCACACTATCCCAGTCAATGAAGAGCAGAATGTTCCCCATTGGCTGGGAGAGCAGTGCAGTGACCTGAGCTAACATCAATGGGTCAGTCCAGGCCACTGCAGGGCATGACAATTGCTGCTGTCAGCGAGGTACATTACCTGCGCTGATCTCCAGCACACTGACAGCACCTGTCACTGAGTTCAATTACCGCCGCCTTCACAGCCAAGTATCGCGAGAGGCCCGTGACGTCACTGCTAGTCAGTCTCGGGTCGGAAGCGAGAGAAGGTGATGTGACAAGCGGCGGCCATGGAGGACAGTGACAGCGCTGAGGTCGGGATGGCGGGACTTCATCACTGCAGGTAAGCCGAGCGGGACCATGTGTGCAGAGTGTGTGTGCAGAGTGTGTGTGTGTGTGTACGTGTGTGTGTGTGTACATGCCGTGGGCAGGAGGGGGCGGAGCGAGCTGAGCGGGTAAGTGTGGGCTTCCTGCACGTAACTAGGATAAACATCGGGTTACTAACCAAAGCGCTTTGCTTGGATACCCGATGTTTATCTTGGTTACCAGCTTCTGGCAGGCTGCCAGCGATGGCTCCTGCACACTGTAGCTGTAAAAAGCCCTGCTTTTTGCTGCTAGAACCGTTCTCGAACGTATCTAGAACTATCGAGATTTTGCAAAAAAGCTCGAGTTCTAGTTCGATCTGGAACAGCCCCCAAAATCACTCGAGCCGCGAACTGGAGAACCACGAACCACGAACCGCGCTCAACTCTAATAATGAGAGAGAATGTTTTAAGGCATTTTTATTACTTTCTGCAAAATTAAACATTTACATACACTAAGGGGTACTTTGCACACTACGACATCGCAGGCCGATTGCTGCGATGCCGAGCGCGATAGTCCCCGCCCCCGTCGTAGCTGCGATCTCTTGTGATAACTGCCTTGGCGAACATTATCGCTATGGCAGCTTCACACGCACTTACCTGCCCTGCGACGTCGCTCTGACCGGCGACCCGCCTCCTTCCTAAGGGGGCGGGTCGTGCAGCGTCACAGCGACGTCACACGGCAGGCGGCCAATAGAAGCGGAGTGGCGGAGATGAGCGGGACGTAAACATTCCGCCCACCTTCGTCCTTCCACATAGTCGGCGTGGGCAGCGGTGACGCAGGTAAGCTGATGTTCCTCGTTCCTGCGGCTTCTCACACAGCGATGTGTGCTGCCGCAGGAACGAGGAACAACATCGTACCGTCGCTGCAGCGCAATTATGAAAATGACCGACACTTCACCGGTGATATGATTACAACGCTTTTGCGCTCGTTAATCATATCGAAAAGGATTCACATACTTCGATGTCGACAGCGACGCTGGATGTGCGTCACTTTCGATTTGACCCCACCGACATCGCAGCTGCGATGTCGTAGTGTGCAAAGTACCCCTAAGGTCTGCGACACACATCCGTGCCGCCGGTACGTGTTTGTCATTTTTTACACGTACCGGAGACACGTGCTTATGTTGACACAGTCCTTTTAATGTAAATAGCCTCACGTCAGTGTTTTGGCACGGAGAGTGTGTCCGTTCCGTGCCTACGTATGATCGTGCAGAAAAAGCGCTGACATGTCCGTTTTCCTCCGGCATAACGTCCTCACAGATCCATTAAATCCTATGGGTCCGTGTTTGCACGTACGTGATACGGATGGCCTCCGTATGCTATCCGTGCGGTCCGTGTCCGTGTTTGAAAAATCAAGGTTGTTACAATTTTAAATACTTGCAGGTGGCGTAGCTAACATATTTTTTTTGCTCAAAACTTACTTTGCATTTGCAGAAAGAGTGAGCAAGCAAGCAGTTGTTGTTCTGTGTAGTTAAAGAACGTTTTTGACCACAATTTCTGCTTCCAAATATAATAATGGCTCCACGGGTGGACACGGAGAAACTTATAGCAGCTGTGGAGTCTCACCCACCATTATGGGATACACGTGTTGATGGTTACCATGACAGACTGACAGTTGACCGCCATTGGCTTCAAGTTGCTGAGGAAGTGTACCCCAATAATGCATGGCATAGATGTTCGCCTTCAAAGCGTGTTAAATATGGTAAGTGTTGTCTAATTTTTTTTGCTTTGCTTTTGTATGTTATATATTTTTTTTTTTCAAACTGTGAATGTTTTGTTATTGTAGTCTTAATTTTGTTTTTATTTAACTTTGTGAAGAATTGTCATATGTAATAATCTATTTATTTTGTTAATGTTAAATTTTAATAAATTTTCCATAACTTTGCAAAATTACAAAAATTAAAACTAAAATTTAATTTGTAATATTATTTAGAATTCTTCATGAAGTTAATTAATCAACAGATAAAAATGTCATGTGAATTTGAATTCCATGTTTTATTAGTAAAATTTTTGGATCCCAATTTCTAATCATGTTTTCTAAATTATGGTTTTTTTTTTGTAATTTTTAAAAAACATTTAAATTTTATGATCTAAATTTTTAACATAATATTGGTAAATATTGGCAAAAAATAGCAACCTTTTTAAAAGCTAGATCACAATTACTTCCAATATAATTGAAGAGAAATATTATATTGGTATTTGTGAATGTTTGTAAATGTTTTTTAGTGACTAATATCTTCAATAATGTATTTGCCTATAATGTATTAGTCCTTTTTTTTTCTATATTAAATTTAGACAAATTTATTATCATTAATGTGTGCAAAATTATGCTGAATGTTGCAATTGACATAATTTTTTTAAATCAACAGTTGACTTGGTAAAAAGGCGTTGGTGTTCGGCACGTGATCAGTACCGAAGGGAGTACAACCCTATACCATCCTCATCCAGCCAAGGCCGCAAACGCAGATATGTTTACTATGAACAAATAAGCTTCCTAGCACCCATCTTAGAAATAACACAGTAAGTTTTGTTTTTTTTTTTAAATATTAAATTTAGACAAATTTATTATCATTATTGTGTGCAAAATTATGCTGAATGTTGCAATTGACATAATTTTTTTAAATCAACAGTTGACCTGGTAAAAAGGCGTTGGCGTTCGGCACATGATCAGTACCGAAGGGAGTACAACCCTATACCATCCTCATCCAGCCAAGGCCGCAAACGCAGATATGTTTACTATGAACAAATAAGCTTCCTAGCACCCATCTTAGAAGTAACACAGTAAGTTTTTTTTTTTGTTTGTTTTTTTTTAAAAAAACATTTTTTGAAATTTATTTTAAAAATGTAACTTAACTTTTTTTCTTTATTTGAAAAAGGTAATTTGTAAAATATAATTTTAATGATTGTAATCTTTTATCTAATTTTAACAAAAAAAAAATAGAACGGAGGATAATCTAGACGATTCTGATGAACAACCAACAGCTGGTCCTTCTGCTACAGCCACCTCAGCATCAGAACAAGAACCCGGCAGAGAAGACAGTGAAAATCAAGAGATTCAACATGATGCAGCAGCAGCAACTGAGTTACATGAGGGTGGAACCGAGAGTGCCCAAACCAACACCCAAGGCTCATCAACACAACAAACCACCACACCAGCCACCCAATCAACACAAACAAATGTACTTCCACGTTTTGCACCACAAACTCTCCGTGCAAGAAGAATCCGCAGACCTGAGGAAATGAGATCCTTACCTGAAATTATTGACACACGCATTATTCACATAATGAACACTTTAATTCCAGAAACAGATGCCGAGCGTTTTTGTCGGTCTTTATCTACTAGCTTAACCAAAATTGCATCCGATAGGCAGGAACGTGTACGTGCTGCTATGCTGACACTCCTTTCAGCTAGTCAGGCAGAACAGGAACCAGTGAGAGTTTATGAAGCCATAGAAAATTGGCGGACCATTATGCAACAACATACAGTCCCAGACACAACAGACAATCAAATTACCATTTCTACACAAACAACAATGGCAACAGTAATTGTCACTAATCCAGTATTACAACAATCTGCTCAACCTTCTATTGCTTCAAGTACGGTATTCCCAACACCAATTAGACAAGGGTATGTTTCAACCAATCCTGGCGCCTTAAGCACTGTACAAAGTGCAACTTCACAGCAACCCATAAACTATATGAATTTACAACCAACTCCAAGTACTAGTTACTTTACACAACCCACAAATATTGGGGCTTTACCTAACTTGTTTCCTGGTTCAACATACCCACAATCATTCATGATGCCTCATTATCCAATCTCAACTATGTTACCTACACCACACTTACAAACATCAGTCAACTATCCTCAAGGTCAACAACATACACACACACAATACCCACTTACCCATGTAGACCCACAGGTGTACTCAACAACAGGCAATGTGTTGGGCCAAACAAGCATGCAACAGACTGTTCCACACACTACTGTAGTTAGTAATAGGAATGTTGTTCAGCAAACAACTGCTTCCATTCCTGAAAATACTATTTCTGAGGCAACCCAAAACAACATACTCAGCAACACTCAGGTTACTTCCCTAGAAGATCTTGTAGACTTATGATACACATATTTGATAATCTGTACATTTATCCTAAAAATAAGATGAATGGGAAAAAAAAACAAAACATTTGTTTTTACAAAAATTTTTAAAGACAGAGTCTTGACACAACAAAAAAAGCAACAATTATATCTATAAACCCTTAAAACATCTTGATGTTTTAAGGGTTTATAGATATAATTGTTACTTTAAATTTCCCTTCACTTAATATATCACAACAAAAAAAGGCATGTGTGTTTATATTTTGTGCCGGTTGACATATATGTTGTTTGACATGTATATGTTTAATTTTGTAGGAACACATTTGTAACAAACAAATTTGATGGTTAGATGATTTCTTATATTCTCAAACCAAAGTTTACAATTATTATGTCTATTTAAATGTCCAACATGAGACCAACATAATTATTTCAGGTCGCAAATTTTTCAACATAATAATAAATGCAAAAATGTTTTGAAGTGTACTATTTTATGTAAATGTAAAGTATATGAACAATTTTATTAGAAAGAAACAATATTATTCTTTTGTTAAAGATTCATGAAGAGTAGCAAGAATCCTTTTTTTTTTTTATAAAAAAAAATAACATTACTTTTTTCAATAATAGGCATATTATTAATAAAAAAAATGTTTTAAAAAAAAAATTCTGTTTCTTTTTTTAATGTATATATAATATTGCAGTCTTTGCATAGACGATTAACATTATTGATTTAGTAATGTTAAAAACAAAATAAAAATAAACAAGTCATGATACTATCACAGAAAATTACAAACATACATACAACATTCAGAAATCCATGTTGTTAACAGAAATGTAAGTTGGTGATTAACGGATTTTAACTTTAATACAATTAATCTTTAAGCTCTTGGATTTTTTACACAAAGTAAACATTTTCGTCTAGGTGAAAATGACTACATTGTCAATCCAAAATTGCCATGAAAAAATTAACAAACATTATTATTATTATTAGCATCAAAAAAATTAAAGTAATCAGTAAATAAATTTCTAATTTGTAAACCAGATGTCACCGAATTATGAGACATAGGTTCACCTGTTGGATTAACAACATGGTTTATCTGAAATTCATCATCAACATAAGGTCCTCCTTCATGTATCTGACAGAAATTGTGAAGCACTATGGTAGCCTTGATGACAGATTTGACACAGTTTGGCTGCAACTGAATAGTTGTCTGATAAATGCGCCATTTGTTAGATAATATACCAAATGCACACTCCACATAACGTCTTGCTTTAGTTAGCCAATAATTAAAGTACTGTTTCCTGTCATCAATTGATCTCCTTGGATATGGTCGCATAACATGTTTGGATAATGCAAATCCGGCATCTGCTACCATGACATATGGTCCCAACGGTCCAGATGTACCAGGTAGGGCAACTGGTGGGGGGATCAATAATGAATTTTCTTGCAGCCGTTGGGCTAATCTTGATGAACGGAAAATACGGGCATCTGAGGCACTACCATAGGCCCCAATGTCAGCATAAATAAAACGGTATTCTGTGTCAACCAATGCCAAAATAACAACCGAAAAAAACTTATGAAAATTGAAATAACGTGAACCAGAGTTTGGTGTTTTTTTTACTCTGAAATGTTTGCCATCCAAAGCTCCTATGCAGTTAGGAAAGTCCACAGAGTCCTTGAAGCCCTTAGAAATTTTCAACCAATCTTGTCTGTTTGGCTGAGGCATCATTTGTTCTTTTAAATGTTGCCATATCATGTCGCATGTGTGACGTACTATAACGGCAATGGTTGATCTCCCCAACAAAAAATCAAAATGTAACGCACTAAAAGATTGACCAGTCGCCAAGAATCTATGAAAAAAACACAAACAATGATTTTAAAGTATCAATATGTTGTTTTAAGAAAGGCAAACAAAAAAACCCCCAAAAATTTAGGCTAAAGAGAGATTATATCAAGAAATCTCAATTACACATTTAAATGTGAAACCTAACACATTTAAAACAAAACAAAAATAAATTATACCTCAGAGTCACCATAAATCTCTCCTCTGGGGAAATGGAAAGCCGCATCCAAGTGTCCTGGTGTTGCAAATGAGGTCGTAAAATATTTAGTAAGTAATCAAAACTCTCCACACTCAAACGGCAGTATGAAAAAAACTTATCAGGGAAATTCCGTAACTCAAAAAATAACGTATGGAAATGACCATGCATAGGCCGCATCATGATTAGTGGATGCACCCACAATCTGTTTCTTCTTAAATTTTCATATTGCAACATGTGCCGTCTAACGCCAAAACGACGAGATATAATCCAACATAAAAAAACCAAGGCCTCCGTGGATAATGGCATTGCCAAAAAATTGTCATAACACATAGGTGCTCCAAGGCAGAATACAAGCAGGAAACAGTTTATAGGTAACTTATATTTATGTCCTAATCACATACACCTATGTGTCATTTAATTCCAAATAATCACCATTATCTCAATGTGTGAAACATGTTAAACACGCACAAAATACGGACTGCTCACGGAACATACACTGACGTATTTCACGGACAGGAAAACGCACACACGTACACACGTATGACACACGATATGCATACGGACACTACACGGAGGGGAAAAACGGACACAAAATATGGAACACGGACACAAAAAACGGACTACATCACACGTACGTTTTTTAAACGTGAGTGTGGCAGAGGCCTAAGAGTAATATACCGTTAAACAATATGGAACAGCCCATATAATGATGTCATGTCTTTGGAAGCTTCTGATAGGTTTATTGGCAACATCTGAGTTAATTAGAAACACAACTGTTAATGTATTTTAATGCACTCCTGAAACACGCTGCTTCTTTGTGTAGCATCATGGGTAGTCAAAAGAAATCAGCCAAGATCTCACAAAGAGAATTGTGAACTTGCAAATGTCTGGTTCATCTTTGGGTGCAATTTCCAGATACCTGAAGGTGCCTTATTCATTGGTACAAACAATTATATGCAAGAAACAAGATGGGAATGTCCTGGCATCATACCGCTCAGGAATGAGATGGATTCTGTGTAACAGAGATATATGTGTTTTGGTCAGACATGTGCATATCAAATCAAAAACAAAAGCAAAACACCTTGTGAAGATGCTGGTGGAAGCTGGTAAGATTGAGTCATTATTCACAGTGAAACGAGTACTATATCAACATAGGCTGAAAAACCACTCTGCCAGGAAGAAGCCATTACTGCAAACATGGGCGTACCCAGGATCAAAACTAGGGGGGGGGCAAGCCATGGTCACTCAGGTTGTAAAATATTAGAATGGAAAAGGTGAATGAAACGAAAAATTTAAGAGAGTAAGGCTATGTGCACACAGTGCGTTTTTCGCGGCGTTTTTCGGGTGCGTTTTTGGCCTCAAAACTGCATGACTTTGCTTCCTCAGCAAAGTCTATGAGTTTTCATTTTTGCTGTCTGCACACTACTTTTTTTTTTAAGCTGTGTTTTTGAACTTAAAAAAAAGCTGTGTTTTTGAGCTTAAAAAAAAATGGACATGTCAATTCTTTCCTGCATTTTTCTGCGTCTTCCCCCCATGCAATGCATTGGAAAAACGCAGCAAAACGCAGAGATCAAAAACGCAGCAAAACGCACCAAAACGCAGTAAAAACGCATGCGTTTTTAGCCGCTTTTTGCTGCGGGTGCGATTTTAGCGGCTAAAAACGCACAAAAACGCAGCATCAAAAAAACGCAGTGTGTGCACATAGCCTTAAATGTAATCATAGCTCGATTAATGACTCTGCGCCCCTCCACACACACACACACACACACTCTACAATGCACCCCCATTACCCTCACACATACACCCTCACACACACACACACACACACACACATACTACAATGCACGCTCCATTACCCCTCCCACCCACACAATACACCACATCCCCCATCACCCACTACACACACAAATACAATGCACCCCCCCATCACCCACTACACACACACAATTCAATGCACCCCCCATCAACCCCTACACACACACACACACACACACAAACACGGACACACACAATGCACCCCCCATCAACCCCTACACACACACAACACACACACACACACACAATACAATGCACCCCCCATTACTCCCCCCCTACACACACACACACACAATGCACCCCCCATCATCCCCTACACACACACACAAAAAACAATGCACCCCCCATTACTCCCTCCCCACACACACACTACAATGCACCCTCCATTACCCCCTCCCCAGAGATAATACATTGCACCCCCCCATCACCCCTGCACACACAAATTACACTACCCCATCACTACACACTCCTGCCTCACCCCCTCCCTCGGAATACAGTGCTCCTTCTCTGCCTGTCAAAAAGCTGTGTCTCCTTCACAAATGTTCCCCGTTATGTGTCCTCAGCCCCTCCCCACACATCTCCATTAATTCAACCTTTCATCTTCGGCTCCTCCTTGGAGCGCTTACCGCTTCCTGATCCTGATGTCTCCTGTGTCCCGGCGCCCGCAGCACTGTGATGACGTCAACAATGTGCTGATCTCATCACGTTGCTGCACATCGAGGCGGGGCCCAGCCCCAGTGCACTGTTCAAATGTATTTACGTCTGAAAGACACAAATACATTTGAATAGGAAGAAGGAAGCTGCGGTCACCGGCACCGGCGCGCTCCTCTGCACTGTGTGCATGTCGGGCACACAGCAGGGCCGGCACAGCACAGCACGTTGCCTGCTGGTCCTGCTGCAGCTAGTGTGCCCGGCATGCACACACTGCTGAGTAGCGCACCAGTGCCGGTGACTGCAGATACAGCGGCTTACTACACCGTGCCCCTGCATCTAGGGCATCTAGGATGCCCCCCCCCTGCCCCTCGCTGGGTACGCCCATGACTGCAAAAGAAACATAAAAAAGCCAAATTAATGTTTGCAAATGCACACAGGAACAAACAAACGTCCTGTGGTCTGAAAAAAAAAAACTGTTTGGCCATAATGACCATTGGTGTGTTTGGAGGAAAAAGGGAGAAGCTTTGAAGCCTAAGAACACTGTGGGATTGTTTTGCTGCAGGAGGGACTAGTGCTCTTCACAAAATAGATGGCATCATGAGAAAAGAAGATTATGTGACAATACTGAAGTCACATCTCAAGAAATCAGCCAGGAACTTAAAGCTTGAGCGGAAATGGGTCTTCCAAATGGACAATGACCCAATACATACTACTAAATTGGTTACAAAGTGGCTTAAGGATAAAAAAGTCAATGTTTTGCATTGGCCATCACAAATCCTTGATCTCAATTCTATTGAAAATTTATGGGCAAAGCTGAAAAGATAGCAGGTGCGAGCAAGGCGACCTTCAAACATGGTCCAGGTCTGTCAGGAGGAATGGGCCCAAATTCCTACCAGCTATGGTGAGAAGCTTGTGGAAGGATATCAAAAACATTTCACCCAAGTCATACAGTTTAAGGGCAATGGTACCAAATACTTATGAAATGTAATGTAAACTTTTCACTTTGCAGAAAGTAAAGCCCACTTTACACGTTGCAATTAGTTGTACAATCGCATTTGCGATGTGACACGCCCAGGTTGCATACGGGATCTATGAGATTTCACGTTGGTCATTCATTTGCTGTCACACGAGCGTTAGTAGTCTATGTTAAATTGGTCAATTTTGTGTGCGATCCTTTAGATCATGTGTTCTGTGACGTATGCATTGAGCACCTTTTTTTTTTTTTTTATTTATTGACTTGCCAAGCGTGTGTAATGTGGGATGCGTTTTTACTATGTCATCTGCCATTCAGCTCTGCTACATGGCCGCTAACAGCAGACACAGACAGCCATGTAGCAGAGCTGAATGGCAGATGACAGCAGACACAGACAGAGCCGCACTGTCAGAATGAACTCGGGTGAACTTCACCCGACTTCATTGTGATGCTGCGGCTGTGTCTGTGTCGCGTCCTGATTAGCGGTCACCAGTGAAGACTCACCGGTGACCGCTAATCTCCTGAGTAACTGAAGTTAGCAGCCCTCTCTCATATACTCACCAATCCCCGATCCCTGGCGCTGCACGGCATTCACACTGCTCCGGCGGCTTTTACTGTTTTGAAAAAGCCGGCCGCCCATTAAACAATTTCGTATTCCCTGCTTTCCCCGCCCACCAGCGCCTATGATTGGTTACAGTGAGACACGCCCCCACTCTGAGTGACAGGTGTCACACTGCACCCAATCACAGCAGCCGGTGGGCGTGTCTATACTGTGTAGTGAAATAAATAATTAAATAATTAAAAAAAACGGCGTGCAGTTCCCCCCATTTTTAAAACCAGCCAGATAAAGCCATACGGCTGAAGGCTGGTATTCTCAGGATGGGGAGCTCCACGTTATGGGGAGCCCCCCACCCTAACAATATCAGCCAACAGCCGCCCAGAATTGCCGCATACATTAGATGCGACAGTTCTGGGACTGTACCCGGCTCTTCCCGATTTACCCTGGTGCGTTGGCAAATCGGGGTAATAAGGAGTTATTGGCAGCCCATAGCTGCCAATAAGTCCTAGATTAATCATGTCAGGCGTCTATGAGACACCCTCCATGATTAATCTGTAAGTTACAGTAAATAAACACACACACCAGAAAAAAATCCTTTATTAGAAATAAAAACACACACATATACCCTGGTTTACCACTTTAATCAGCCCCAAAAAGCCCTCCTTGTCCGGCGTAATCCAGGATGATCCAGCGTCGCATCCAGCACTGCTGCATGGAGGTGACCGGAGCTGCAGCACACACAGCCGCTCCGGTCACCTCCACACAGCAAATGAACACAGCCGCGCGATCAGCTGCTGTCACTGAGGTTACCCGCGGCCACCGCTGCATCCACCGGTGGCCGCGGGTAACCTCAGTGACAGCAGCTGATCGCACGGCTGTCTTCATTTGCTGTGTGGAGGTGACCGGAGCGGCTGTGTCTGCTGCGGCTCCGGTCACCTCCATGCAGCAGCGCTGGAAGCGACGCTGGATCATCCTGGATTACGCCGGACATGGAGGGCTTTTTGGGGCTGATTAAAGTGGTGAACCAGGGTATATGTGTGTGTTTTTATTTCTAATAAAGGATTTTTTCGGGTGTGTGTTTATTTACTGTAACTTACAGATTAATCATGGAGGGTGTCTCATAGACGCCTGACATGATTAATCTAGGACTTATTGGCAGCTATGGGCTGCCAATAACTCCTTATTACCCCGATTTGCCAACGCACCAGGGTAAATCGGGAAGAGCCGGGTACAGTCCCAGAACTGTCGCATATAATGTATGCGGCAATTCTGGGCGGCTGTTGGCAGATATTGTTAGGGTGGGGGGCTCCCCATAACGTGGAGCTCCCCATCCTGAGAATACCAGCCTTCAGCCGTATGGCTTTATCTGGCTGGTTTTAAAAATGGGGGGAACCGCACGCCGTTTTTTTTAATTATTTAATTATTTATTTCACTACACAGTATAGACACGCCCACCGGCTGCTGTGATTGGGTGCAGTGTGACACCTGTCACTCAGAGTGGGGGCGTGTCTCACTGTAACCAATCATAGGCGCTGGTGGGCGGGGAAAGCAGGGAATACGAAATTGTTTAATGGGCGGCCGGCTTTTTCAAAACAGTAAAAGCCGCCGGAGCAGTGTGAATGCCGTGCAGCGCCAGGGATCGGGGATCGGTGAGTATATGAGAGAGGGGGATAGACTGACATGGACTGAGAGTGAGGGACAGAGATAGTGACGGACTGACAGAGATTAGTGCATGACAGACATTGTGAGGCGCTTCAGAACGCAGCTTTTCAGCTGCGCTCTGAAGCAGACCTTTTTTAAGCTGCGGTGCAGAGCGCACACCTGCGCACATAGCATCAGACAACAAAATCGTATGAGGGATGTCACACGTTACAATTGACTAGGTTCGTGCAACAAAACGCTCAATTCTAGAGAATGATACGATGTGTTTGCGATCAACGGTTTTGCGTTCAATCCTGATCGCATGTAGCTGTCACACGCAGATACCTCACAAACGATGCCGGATGTGCGTCACTTACAACTTGACCCCAACGACGGATTGTGAGATATATTGAAGCGTGTGTAGCGGGCTTAATACAATGCCTTAAAACAATTTCTCTTATTCTAGCATTTGGTAAACATAAATAATTTTGGTTAATAATTGACCTAAAACGGGAAAGGTTTATTCTGATTTCATGTCAGATAGTGAGACAAACATGCAGATGTGTCTTTTTAGATACTGTATGTAAACTTCTGGTTTCAACTGTATATACTGTACTTCCAGATAAGTTACCACTAAAAAAGTTTTGTTTTTTTTAGATTTTATAAATTATGATAAACACTCATTTGTACTTAATATGGAGTAGTTGCAACACTTCATAGACTTTGGCCAGTCTGATTTCCACTGATGTGTCCTAACTCTTTTCTCTGATATACACCGCTTCTTGATACTATACTTATTTTATCTTACTTATTTATCTTTTTACTTATTTTATCTTTATACAAGTAGGTGAGAATTCTTCATAGCCAAGTAATGGAGAAAGTATTTCTCAGACACAGATCACACATCAATTTAAAGTTATATTGTATTTATGTATGATTTATATTGTGTTTATGTTTATCCTCTTATATTATAGTCATGTGTTGCCCTTGGAATATTTTGTTGTTATTCTTTCTTTTTTAATTCCTATATTCTTGTCAATTATTTTAATTATACTAAATGATAAGTCTGCTGTCTTAAAACATCCTTTTTATACCAAGTCTATTAGAATTGACCATGTTATACCAGACAACTGGATGCTGTGCTCTGTTTACCAGAAATATGTAGTTTTTCAATTAATTAAAAAATAAAGAAAGAATACTGTACGTGTCCTCATTTTTTATTTTTTAATACAACTTTAAAAAAGAACAGAACTTTTTTTTTTTTTTTTAATAATCTGTAGTTTAGTGCACATATTGGCTGACACAAACAAATCAAAATTGTATATAAACTTAAAGGGAACCTGTCACCAGAATTTTCGCTATTAAACTAAAAGAATCCCCTTCTGCAGCTCCTGGGCTGCATTCTATAAAGGTTCATCTTGCTACTGGCCCGCGATAGTGCCACTGCGCATGCGCAAGACTTCCAGAGCTCTGCGGAAGATGAGGGCGGCAGCCTCATCTATGTAAATGAACACTGGGGGACAGCAAACAGCGGCAGGAGGGGGGATAACAGATGAAATACAGCCCGCCCCCGGGGCCAACAAACCTTATTACCATAGCAAAAGGTAATATTTTATAAAGTTGTTATTTAAGTCTGAAAGGGGGGCCAGTAGCAAGATGAACCTTTATAGAATGCAGTCCATGAGCTGCAGAAGGGGATTCTTTTAGTTTAATAGTGAAAATTCTGGTGACAGTTTCCCTTTAAGAAACTTCCAAATAAAAGAATTATATTGCATTTAAAAGTATATAAGGTCGGTAAGCTAAGATCTAAAACTAGAAGCATTAAAACATATTTTTGTTATACTGTGTACTGTGGCTTTTCTGCAATCAGGTAAATGAGCCTGTGTTGCAATACAAAAGCAGCTGGTGCACAAGAGTGCCACAGTTATTTTTAATACTTCAACAATGTAGTTAAAGTGATGTCATGCTCCATCCTGTGCCGTCCCCAAGCGCTGTGACTCTGTTTCTCGCTGGCCATGGAGACCGGGGGCATCTCCGCAGCATCACCAGGGGTGGATCAGCTTTTGTCCGTTCTGTACTTACCGTTTTCAGCAAACTGACGCAGCCCAGGCGCGCTCCCTGCTCTTCTGCACTCTTAGTGACACTGCAGAGTCCTGCATGCACTAAGGATCATGTGATCTCTGACTCCTCCCCTCCCTCTGACATCATTGCAGGTCCTGTTAGTACTGAGCTGTTCTGAGTGCAATTCCCTCCTAGCCTATTGCTGAGCAGCCCTGTATACATAAAGTACCCTCCCCTTATGGGAAGTGCTTGGGCAACATTTCCTATCCTTAGGTATGTTGTCAGTGTAGGGGGTCACGCTGCGTACCTCCTTCCTGTGACTCTTACCAATGTGTCATTTCCTATCCTTAGATTTACTCATGTTTGCTGTGCCTCCGGAACCACTGCTTCTTTGTTGCCAAAAGGACCCGTAAGCTGTGCCTCCTCCTTGGTGTCAAGCTTCACTTACGGTTCCACGTCCACAGAGCCTTGTTGTATCAGCTGTGCTGCATCCGGAGGAGCCACTGAACCTTCACGTTTACCTTGTTGTATCAGCTGTGCTGCATCCGGAGGAGCCACTGAACCTTCACGTTTACCATGTCTTTGCACGTTGTGCTGTGCCACTGTTTGGGTGCACTAACCAGAGACTTTGCTCTTTCCCTGTGACGCAGTGAGTCATAACCACTGTCTCAGAGATCGTACATTTAGGCCCCCTGGGGCTGGACCGGACAGCCCCTGTATAGGGGTTCGCCCCCGGTTGCTCCTCCAGGGGAGTCCAGTGCATGGTCCGGTGGAGCCTCTCCCGGTCACTCTCGCACTCCTTTCCTGTTTAAGGATTATCAATAAACTTTGTCTATTGCTCACCATCTACGCTCTTCCGTGTCCTGCTTGTAGTCAGCTACCGCAGCTCCGCTGCGGTCTAGTGGGTTCACACATCCACACACACACATCCACATCCGTAATAAGTGGTAGGTAATCTTTTTTTATTGATGGGTTTATCTTTGTGATAAGCCATCAATAACTCACTGGTGAGAGATACTACAACTGGCAACCCCGCAGATCAGCTGTTAAAGGAGCCAAGGAGGCCAGACGTTCTTGGATGCTTCAAGAACAAAGCAGGTCTTTCAAAACTATAGCAGCCAGGTACTACAGATTCGCCAATTATGCATTTGACTAGGGGGTTGATCTATAGAACCTAGCCACTGCCACTATAGAAATGAAAGAACTTCTGTATTCCAGCAGCTTCTAAGATCTTCCGCTGGCTCCAGTAAACAGCTGATCAGATATGATCACATAAAGGTAATACAGTATTGGCCAGCCCATTTAACCCCTTCACGACCTTGGACGGATCTATCCGTCCAGGATCGTGTCCCGTTAAGCCCCGCCCCCTGCCGCGGGCAGGCGGCGTGGATCGGCACACATATCAGCTGTTTTCAACAGCTGACATGTGTGCCTGCTAGCCGCGGGTGGAATCGCTTCCACCCGCGGCCATTAACCCCTTAAATCTTGCTGCCAAAGTCTGGCAGCAAGATTTAAATGCGCGCGGCCATGTTTGTTACTCACCGCCGCCCCCACCGGAAGTCACGTGTGTTATCACGTGACTATCGGTGGTTGCCATCGTAGCACAGGGTCATGTGATGACGCCTGCTGCTACGATGTTTCACTTTCATTTTCCCTCGGCCGAGAGCAGAGGGAAAACCAAAGTGACTGAATCTGCTGATTACAGCGGTATTGCTGTGATCAGCAGATAGCGATCAGCAATCGGATTGCTGATCGCTATAGCCCCTAGGGGGACTAGTAAAATAAAAAAAAAAAGTAAAAAAAAAAGTTTTAAAAAATAAAAAAAAAAACAAAAAACCTAAAAGTTCAAATCACCCCCCTTTCCCCCCATTGAAAATTAAAGGGTTAAAAAATAAATAAATATACACATATTTGGTATCGCCGCGTTCAGAAATGCCCGATCTATCAAAATATAAAATCAATTAATCTGATTGGTAAACGGCGTAGTCGCAAAAAAATTCCAAACGCCAAAATTACGTTTTTTGGTCGCCGCAAGTTTTACGCAAAATGCAATAACAGGCGATCAAAACGTAGCATCTGCGCAAAAATGGTACCATTATAAACGTCAGCTCGAGACGCAAAAAATAAGCCATCACTGAGGCATAGATCCTTAAAAATAAGAACGCTACGTGTTTCGGAAAATGGCGCAAAACGTGCGCCACTTTTATTGGACAAATTTGTGAATTTTTTTTAACCCCTTAGATACAAGTAAACCTATACATGTTTGGTGTCTACAAACTCGCACCGACCTGAGGCATCACATAGATACCTCAGTTTTACCATATAGTGAACACGGTGAATAAAATATCCCAAAAACTATTGTACAATCACACTTTTTTTGCAATTTTTCCGCACTTGGAATTTTTTTGCCGTTTTCCAGTACACTATATGGTAAAACTTATGGTTTCATTTAAAAGTACAACTCGTCCCGCAAAAAACAAGCCCTCATATGGCAAGATTGATGGAAAAATAAAAATGTTACGCCTCTCAGAAGAAGGGGAGCAAAAAACAAAAACGCAAAAACGGAAAGTGCCCGGGGGCTGAAGGGGTTAAGTTGAGCAAGTTTCACCCTATGTAACATCTTCTGGAGTTTTCTTTTTAACTACACAGGTCTGCAAGGGGAAAATTATTTGAAGATTAACAAGTAATTTTCATATACATTCAATTGCTGAACTAAGTAAAAATATCTAAAAATTTCCATCACATACTTTTTTTTGCCTACAGACACTGACTCCATAGGCTTTTTCTTGCACCATACTATGACCCTTTTATGTGACCTTTGGTGAATGTTTTTCAGGAATCGAAAGCAAAAAAAAAAGGAATTTCTTGCATACTTTTCTCAAGACGGTGCTCTTGTGTATTGCAGTGATGTTCCTGGGCTGATGAAAAAATGTAACATTGAGTACAGTGTAAGCGAGTCGAGGCTCTTTATTGATTCATCCACCAAAAAGTCTGAAAGCTGTTCTACTGTACAGTGGCAGCATGTATGCTTCAGTGCTTGCAGGGCATTCTGTGCACTCGAAGAAAAGTTCTGAGAACTTAGATTTTATTCTCAAGAAACTTAACTACAAGGATCAAAGATGGTTAATATGTGATAATCTGAAAGCTCTCTCTTTGCTCCTTGGGCAGCAAGAAGGACACAAAAAGTACCCATGCTTTTTATGTGAATGGTGAATAGTACTGCTGGGATAGGACTTATCACTGGAGCTGAAAAGTTGGCCAATGAGAATATCTTTTCAACTTGTACTCAAGATTATTGTTGCCGAACGTTTTGTTGATCCCACTAAAGTTCTCTTGCCACCACTCCACATTAAGCTTGAACTGATGAAGCAGTTTGATATAGCTCTACCGAAAGAAAGAGAGACTTTTAAGTATCTGTGTACCAAATTTCCGGGAGTGTCTGAAGCAAAACTGAAGGAAGGCATTTTTGTGTGTCTGGATATTCAGAAACTCATGAACAACAATGTGTTTGAAGCAGATATTAAAGCTGTTGAGAAAAGGGCTTTGGATTCTTTTAAAGAAGTCGTGAAGACCTTTTTAGGTAAAAACAAAGATCCAAAATTTAAGTCCACGTAGACAACACGCTTTATCATTTTAAAGCCTTGGGTTGTCTGATAAATTCGAAGTTCCATTTTTCACATTGCCATTTTGACTAATTTCCTGAAAACCTTAGTGCTGTTAGCAAAAAGCAAGGAGAAAGATTTCATCAGGATAGCAAGGAGATGGAACAATGATACTAAGGGAGATGGAACGTTAACATGATGGGGGACTACTGCTTGAAGTTTCACTGACAAAATCCGCAGGCCTTCTATAGGAAAATGTATCATGAGAAAAGGAAAGGGTGCAAGAATTAATTTCCAATAAAGTTGCAGAATGAATGTTCAATAACTTTTTATATGAAATATTGTGTATATTTTCAGCTACAATAAAGATTTCTCTTGTTTATCTTGCTTGTACATAATGTCATGCAAAATCCACATGTGATGGTTAAAATAGAAGTGTTTTTTTAAAATCAGGACATATGAAAACATACAAATTAGTGATTGTATTTGAAACAATTTTCATCAATCCAAATTTTGATTACCTGTGTTATTGTTCTTCATTGTATTTCATTTTTACTCTTCTGTGATTAGTTTATTTATATTGCTGTTCTTTTCTAATCACAGAAAATTATACAACTTTTCTAAAAAAAATAATCTGTCGCACACATGTACTATCTGATATGTAGATTACTGACAACTTGTGAATTACCGTAATAGTACTACTATTCATATTTTGAAAGAAAACTTCACCTCCCACTTAATATTACAAATTTTCAGTACATTTTTCACTATTCATATTAACACAACTCTTGAATGTCTTTATCTAAGGTTCGTTCACTCGCATTTTTCAGTGTATACTTTTTTCTAATGACAAACATGGTTTAATAGAGGGTCTCTTTTTTCTTGTTTTTATCTATTTTTTGTCATTTTATGGATGTCACAATACTATAGCTTTGAATTTCAAAATAAGCTCTGCTGTAATTGTATATGTCTCATCCAGGGAATGGGGTACTCGGTCCCGGGCAGTGTTTAGCTGGGGAATGTCACTTTGGTGGCTGTTGCCTGGTCCCGTGCCCTGGGTTCTTTTTAATGGGAGTATTTACAGGGGAGAATAAAGTCATTGGTGTGACGCCACCTGTGGGTTGTGGTTAATATGGGGAAACCGCCGCTGCTGGATTTGTTACTCCCAGGGCTGGTAATGGCAGCTATGGTGGTAGGCCTTCCACAGGTAGGGCTGAGCCCGGGAAAATGTGTGACAGAGTAATTCGCCATAAATAAAGGAGGCCCCACCGTGGGTTGTAATGAACAGTCTCTACTCACTCTGGACCCTTGGATGGCTGGTTCAGGTCCCTGTATTTCCAGTGCCAGTTGATGACTCGCTTGCTCTGTCCCCAGCACTCTGTGTGGTTTTGTCCTTGTAGCATGGAGCGTTTGGGGCCCGACTGTCCCTTTGTGGTGGCAGTCTCCTTGTTCGTACGGTGGGCAGTGTGAATCCTGTAGGGCTGGTCTGTGTCCCAAACCCTGATCCTTGCTTTACTGCTGGTGCCCCCGGATCTGTGGGTCAGTGAGGTCCGTGCAGGTCACCTCACTGTGCAAGTATTTGCCAGGCCACAACAAACTTTCACCTGACTTAGGGCCTCGTGCCCCGTGCGTACTCTGGTCCCAGCTGTACTCGGGTGTATCTGCCCTGGCGACCATTCTCCTGTGCCAACAGGTCATCGCTACACGACCCAGCTCTCAGGCACGTCTTTCCACTTTCACTCACTACTACAGTCTGCCTGCTGTCCCCTCCCACCAGGTTGTCTAGTCCCTCTGGTTTAGCTCCACCCTCTAGGTGGACATCCCCTTATGTCTGACTAGCCAATTACCCCTGTGTGGAGTGGTAACTAGTATTTTGGTGTTTATGGCACTGGTGTTCCAGATTCCTGGGGGTAGGCCCTGCAACCTGGTGAGGATGCAGTTCCTAGTAGTACCCTGAGTGGCTCATTGGTGCTACATTCCCCCTTGGTGAAACACAGCACGTCCTCTGGCTGTAAAGAGGATAAAGTGATTTATTAAACATTGAAAAACTTTCTTCCTGCACAGGGGAGGCTTTACTTTAACGTTGTATGAGCATTCCCTCATCATCCCACCACTCAAAGGTCCTGAAACCAGTACCCTCTGAGGAGGTAGGTCACCGGTCCCTTTGGTGATCAGGTCCGGGCCAGCTCTATCCCAGCCTTTTTTTCCAATCTTCCTCTCCTTGGTGGCAGTATCAGTGTCCTGATGGCAAGGTCTACTCTGGGAGGCACACTTGGTGCAACATATGTACACTGCGAGAGTTCGGGTCATTCCCAGTCCAATGACCAGTGGTGCATTTTTATATTAACTTTTCAAACATTTATGCAATCATGTAACTTTTCAGCATTTTTCAACATTATTTACATTATAGCATTAATGACTGTACATTCCTCTTAAGGCTCTATTCTCTATATCTAAGTGGGGGCTGACCTAAGTTGCTATGAGTTGATCTGCATAACTCTGGTCTTTCACTTAACCCCTGTTGTGTTCTGGTGTCTATTGCGGGTGTCTCACTACTGTTTCTAGGTGGACTTGGCAATTGTCTGTGTGCTGTTGGTAGTGCAGGTGTACTGTTTGGGGGCTCTTCTGGAACTGGTTCCTCCACAGGTTGTGGAAATGTGACGACTGGTACGATGACTGCTCCATTGTACCTAGGCCAATCCTCTGGAAAGTCTCCTATGATGGTATGGATTACATTTTCCTTCTTCTCTTCGACTTGAGGTTGGTTTGATACTTCCTCTTTTGGTTTCAATGGTTCCGGGCATCTTTTTAGGTGATCCCGAGGAAGCAGTGAATGTGGTCTTTCCTTGATCTTTACTGATTAGACAAGTTTTCGGATTATCAAAATTAGATGTTAGTACCACATAGGGTTCCTTTTCCCATTGGTCATCGAGTTTGTGAAGTTTCCTTTTTCTTTTGAGAACTGTTTCTCCAGGTGTAAGATGATTAGCACACTCTGTCTTGTTGAAATTTTTCTCTTGTCTTTCTCGACTGCGATTCAAGTTCTGCTCAACATAGTCTTGTATCCTTTTATATTGGGATTGACGGTTGGAGTCCCAGTCTTCATCTGGTGAGTTGGCTTCTGCCATCTCGACTTCCATTTCAAGATCTACTGGTAGTCTTCCAGGTCCTGCTCGCATGAGATATGCGGAGGTGCATTTTGTAGAGCTTACCGGAATGTTGTTATACATATCCACCAAATCAGGCAACTTCTCTGGCCACAGATTTCTCTCTTCAAGTGGTAAAGTCTTCAGCAAATTGATGACGAGTTGGTTCATCTTCTCACACATTCTATTTGTTTGCGCATGGTAGGGTGTAGTTCGTATCTTTTTACATCCATATAGGTTACAGAATTCTCGGAAGATTTCAGCTTCAAAGGCGGGGCCTTGGTCTGTCAATACCTACTCTGGGTATCCATGAGGTCTGCAGAAGTGAGCCTGAAAAGCTTTGGCTGCTGTACTTGCTGTTAAGTCCTTTAGAGGTGCAACCACCAGGAATCTAGAATAGTGATCCACTATGGTAAGAGCATAGTTGTAACCAGTTTGGCTAGGTGTTAGCTTGACATGATCCAGGGCGACAATCTCCAAAGGCTGCTTGGTGACAATGGGTTGCAGTGGTGCTTTTTGACTGTTACCATCCTTTCTTCTCAACGCAGAAGGACCATAGTTTCTGCACCATTCTTCTATGGTAGCTTTCATTTCAATCCAATAGAATCGATCACGCAACATGCCAGGAACTCCAGCTTGAAGGAGCTGTAGTTTTCGTTGTTCCTCTCAGTGGGGCAGAGCTTTCTTCTTGCATAGGCAATCACTCTTTCCTTGCCATTCTGCACTTGGGACAGTACAGCTCCCAATCCCACATTACTGGCGTCTGTGTACAGCACAAAGGGAAGGTGATAGTCGGGATACGCCAGAATCTCATCTCCTGTCAGGGTCAACTTCATCTGTCTGAAGACATTTTCTTCTTCTTCACCACACGTGAATGGAGGTTCAGGAGTCTTGCCCTTTTTAGCCTGACCCACCAGGAGCTCTTGCAAAGGCGCAGCCATCTTCGTGTAGCCCTTCACGAATCTCCGGTAGTATCCCACCGGGCCCAGGAACTGACGTACCTCTTTGATGCTAGTTGGCCTAGGCCAATTCTTAATAGCTGTTATCTTGTTTGGGTCGGGGACCACTCCCTCGGTGCTGACCACATGCCCCAGGTCATAGACCTTAGGTTTCAGCAGATGACACTTGGACGGCTTCAATTTCATCCCATACTTTGCACAAAACAGTCCATAAGGCGCACGTCACCCGGGTTAACGGGCCTAGTCCATATCCTGTTTGTGACGCCAGGAAAAAGCTGTGTCGCCCAGGGAATGGGGTACTCATTCCCGGGCAGTGTTTAGCTGGGGAATGTAATTTTGTTGGTAGTTGCCCGGTCCCATGCCCTGGGTGCTTTTTAATGGGGAGTATTTACAGGGGAGAATAAAGCCATTTGTGTGACGCCACTTGCGGGTTGTGGTTAACATGGGGAAACCACCGCTGCTGGATTGGTTACTCCCAGGGCTGGTAATGGCAGCTATGATGGCAGGCCTTCCACAGGTAGGGCTGAGCCCAGGGAAATGTGTGACAGAGTCTTTCGCCGTTAATAAGGGAGGCAACACTGTGGGTTGTAATGAACAGTCTCTACTCACTCTGGACCCTTGGACGGCTGGTTCAGGTCCCTGTATTTCCAGTTCCAGTTGATGACTCGGTTGCTCTGTCCGCAGCACTCTCAGTGTGGTTTTGTCCCTATAGCATGGAGCGTTTGGTGGCAGCCTCCTTGTCTGTTCCCACGAGCAGTGTGGACCCTGTAGGGCTGGTTATTGCTGGTGCCCCCGGATCTGTGGGTCAGTGAGGTCCGTGCAGGTCCCCACACTATGCAGGTATTTGCCAGGCCGAATGAAACTGTCGCCTGACCTAGGGCCCCGTGCCCTGTGCGTACTCTGGTCCCAGCGGTACTCGGGTGTACCTGCCCTGGCGACCACTCTCCTGTGCCCCCAGGTGACCGCTACACGACCCAGCTCTCAGGCACGTCTTTCCACTTTCACTCACTACTACAGTCTGCCTGCTGTCCCCTTCCACCAGGTTGTCTAGTCCCTCTGGTTTAGTTCCACCCTCTAGGTGGCCATTCCCTTGTGTCTGACTAGCCAATTACCCCTGGTGTGGCGTGGTAACTAGGATTTTGGTGTGTGTGGGTGTTTCTGGCACTGGTGTTCCAGGTTCCTGGGGGCAGGCCCTGCATCCTGGTGAGGATGCAGTTCTTAGTAGTGCCCTGAGTTGCTCAGGGGCGCTACATATACACTTGTACTTAATCTAGATTTATAATTTAATTTACACTAACCTTACCTGAAATTCACATTTAACGATCCGTCCTTGTGCCCTGGGCCTTAACGACCAAGGACGGATCTTTCCGTCATGGCGGAATCGCGGCACCGGAGCCTCCGGTGACTGCAATATGTTAACAAAAACCGCAGATTCGGGGAGGAGGGGACCTGTTCCTGACCTTAGGAGGGGTGGTGCCTCCTCCCCGGACCTACGGAGGCTGTGATTGGCTGACGAACGCCGCTCAACCAATCACAGCCACTGTAATGTTCCAGCCATTTAAAATGACTGAAACATTGAAATCCAGCCCTGGCCAGTGCAGCTGTAGCACTGGCCATTGGCTGGAGCTGGGTGACCTCACTGGATCACCCTCCCCCAGCTCCAATGCTCTGATTGGAGAGATCGGCCTTGTGACCGATTTCTCCAATCACAGTGGACCTGTTGCCGGTGACCGCCCCCATCAGCTTCACTTGTCCCTGCAGCACGCCAGCACACTGAGCACAGTGAGTGTACACAGTGCAATGGCAGGGCGACAAGCTCCGGTCCCATGCTGTTATGCGACCGGAGCATGGGACCCGGAAGTTGCCGCGCTGCCATTGCACTGTACGAAAAGCGTCCCGATCCGCCGCCGCTGCCCTCCGCGATCTGCCACCTGTCTCCCCGATCTCCTGCCCGCACCCTCACCCTCACACCTCCCGATCCGCTGCCGCCGCCGCCCTCCATCTGCCACAGTGCCACCGCTCCCCCCAATCTGCTTCCCGGCCCCTCACCTCCGTGCAGCAGATCGGAGGGAGCGGTGGCACTATGACAGATGGAGGAGGACAGGGATCGTGCACCCTGTCCTCCTCCATCTGTCATAGTGCCACCGCTCCCTCCGATCTGCTGCCCAGCCCCTCCCCCTCGTGATCGGTGCCCGCCCCCTCCCCTCCGTGATATGCTGCTCGCCCCCTCCCCTCTGTGATGTGCTGCTCGCCCCCTCCCCTCCGTGATGTGCTGCTCGCCCCCTCCCCTCCGTGATGTGCTGCTCGCCCCCTCCCCTCGGTGATATGCTGCTCGCCCCCTCCCCTCCGTGATGTGCTGCTCGCCCCCTCCCCTCCGTGATGTGCTGCTCGCCCCCTCCCCTCCGTGATGTGCTGCTCGCCCCCTCCCCTCCGTGATATGCTGCTCGCCCCCTCCCCTCCGTGATGTGCTGCTCGCCACCTCCCCTCCGTGATATGCTGCTCGCCCCCTCCCCTCCGTGATGTGCTGCTCGCCTCCTCCCCTCCGTGATGTGCTGCTCGCCCCCTCCCCTACGTGATGTGCTGCACGCTCCCCCCACCTCTCACCCCCGTGGTCAGCTACCCGCCCCTCCCCTGTCACCGCCGTGATGTGCGCTCCCTCCCCTGTCACCGCCGTGATGTGCGCTCCCTCCCCTGTCACCGCCGTGATGTGCGCGCCCTCCCCTGTCACCGCCGTGATGTGCACTCCCTCCCCTGTCACTGCCGTGATGTGCACTCCCTCCCCTGTCACCGCCGTTTTGTGCGCTCCCTCCCCTGTCAGCGCCGTGATGTGCGCTCCCTCCCCTGTCACCGCCGTGATGTGCGCTCCCTCCCCTGTCACCGCCGTGATGTGCGCTCCCTCCCCTGTCACCGCCGTGATGTGCGCTCCCTCCCCTGTCACCGCCGTGATCTGTGCTCCCTCCCCTGTCACCCCCGTGATCTGTGCTCCCTCCCCTGTCACCCCCGTGATCTGCTGTCCACTCTCCCTCCACCTCTCACCCCCGTGATCTGCGCTCTGCTCACCTGTCTCCCCCGTGATCTGCGCTCTCTCACCTCTCACCCCCGTGATCTGTGCTCCCTCACCTGTCACCCCGTGATCTTTGCTCCCTCACCTCTCACCCCCGTGATCTGTGCTCTGCTCACCTGTCTACTCCGTGATCTGCGCTGCGCTCCCTCCCCCACCTCTCACCCTCCCCGATCTGCTGCCTCCTTCATCTCCTGTGATCCAGCTGCCTAGATGCATCCTGTAGGGTAACTATCCCCAATCTCACCTCCCACTCCCCTTCCCACCCATCCCCCCCACCCGCCCCCTCCCCCCATCCTCTGCCGCTCCTGCATACACTGCGCCCTCTCCCATCCGCCCCCATCCTATCCCAGCCACCGTCTCACAATCACAGATGCTTCCTTTATATGCCGCTGCCCCCCCATCTGCTGCCGCCCCATCTGCCGCCCCCCCCCCCATCTTCCGCTGTTTTTTTTTATATGCCATGGGGTATAGTTTCCAAAATGGGGTCACATGTGGGGGAGCTCCACTGTTTCGGCACCTCAGGGGGTCTCCAAACAGCATGGAATACGCTAATTATCCCAGACAATTTTGCGTTTGAAACGTCAAATGACGCTCTTTGCCTTCCGAGCCCTGCTGTGCGCCCAAACATTTGAGTTCCACCACATATGAGGTATCTGCGTACTCAGGAGAAATTGCACAATACATTTTATTGTGCAATTTTTCCTGATACGCTTGTGAAAAAAAAGCTACCTAGTTGAAGTAACAATTTTGTGGTAAAAAAGTTTTTTTTTATTTTCACGGCTCAACTCTATTAACTTTTGTGAAGCCCCCAGAGGCTCAAAGTGCTCAATAAACATCTAGATAAATTCCATGAGGGGTCTAGTTTCCAAAATGGGGTCACATGTGGGGGAGCTCCACTGTTTCGGCACCTCAGGGGGTCTCCAAACGCAACATGGAATACGCTAATTATCCCAGACAATTTTGCGTTTGAAACGTCAAATGACGCTCCTTGCCTTCCGAGCCCTGCTGTGCGCCCAAACATTTTATTTACACCACATATGAGGTGTCTGTGTACTCAGGAGAAATTGCACAATACATTTTATGGTGCAATTTTTCCTGATACCCTTGTGAAAAAAAAGCTACCTGGTTGAAATAACAATTTTGTGGTAAAAAAAATTTTTTTTATTTTCACAGCTCAACTCTATTAACTTTTGTGAAGCCCCCAGAGGCTCAAAGTGGTCAATAAACATATAGATAAATTCCATGAGGGGTCTAGTTTCCAAAATGGGGTCACATGTGGGGGAGCTCCACTGTTTCGGCACCTCAGGGGCTCTCCAAACACAACATGGTGCGGCTAACGATTGCAGCTAATTTTCTGTTCAAAAAAGTCAAATGGCGCTCCTTCCTGCCGTGCGCCCAAACAGTGGTTTTTCGCCACATATGAGGTATCTGCGTGTTCAGTAGAAATTGCCCAACAAATTTTGGGGGTTCATTTAATCCTGCTACCCTTGTGAATATGCAATATTTGAGGCTAAATTAACATTTTTGTTGCAAAAAGTAAAATGTTCATTTTTTCCTTCCACATTGCTTTAGTTACTGTGAAGCACCTGAAGGGTTAATAACCTTCTTAAATGTGGTTTTGAGTAGCCTGAGGGGTGCCGTTTTTGGAATGGTGTCACTTTTGGGTGTTCTGTGTCATGTAGACCTTTCAAAATTGCTTCAAATGTGATGTGGTCCCTAAAAAAAGTGGCTTTGTAAATTTTGTTGTAAAAATGAGAAATTGCTCATAAACTTTGAACCCCTATAACTTCCTTAAATTTTTTTTTTTTTCCCCCAAAATTCTTCTGATGTAAAATAGACATGTGGGAAATGTTATTTATTAATTATTTTGTGTCATATGTCTCGTTGGTTTTAGAGCATAAAAATTCAAAGTTTGAAAATTACAAAATTTTCGCGAAATTTCCGTTTTTTTCACAAAGAAATGCAAAAAATATCGGACCTAAATTTACCACTAACATGAAGCCCAATATGTCACGAAAAAACAATCTCAGAATCACCGGGATCCGCTGAAGCGTTCCAGAGTTATAACCTCATAAAGTGACACTGGTCAGAATTGCAAAAAATGGCCTGGTCTTTAGGGTCAAAATAGGCTTGGGGCTGAAGGGGTTAAGACCTAACATATATAAGAAGTTACATTTCGAAAGTTGATTTGAAGCAAATTAAATACAAATTCTATAAATGATACAAAATATCAGATTCTCTAGAATCTGAAGTTTATTGATTTGGTTCACTCATATCCATCAAAATTGATGTGGAACAACTGCCATTTTGCTGGACTTTTACTGGGGGCTTAAAAACAATTACATATCATCCTTTGCCCTTTTCCTCCAGTTTTCATTCACTGAGTCATAGTGCTCTGACACATCTATGATGTGCATGCAGCATATTTATTGTGGGATATGCTGAAGGCCTGGGAGTCCCAGGTGAAGAGCTGTGATGGCAGGGTGAGCTGAGTTTAATCTTTTTTTTAAATCCCACTAGTCTTCTCTTTAGGGTTCTAGAGAGACTTCAAATCATAATAAACATCTTTTAATAGGGACAAATTCAAGCTAATCTGTCAAATTCAATGTTTGGGAGATTCGCTCCTGTCTAGTTAAAACCAAAGATGGCGTTGCTGTGTAAAATGTATGGACATTCCACAGAAAAGAAGGAAATGATGAATGATGGATGATGGCAAGTAGATACCGTATTTTTCGCTTAATAAGACGCACTTTTGTTCCCCCAAGTTTTGGGGGAAAGTAGGGGGTGCGTCTTATAATCCGAATATACGGGGGGTGTGTGTATATATATATATACACACACTACAGAGTCCAGGGGAGGTGCGGGCAGCTCTGGAGCTCTGCTAGGGGACTTGTGAAAGCTGGGAGCAGCAGCGTTTGATCTCCTGCTCCCGCTCATATAATATGCACAGCCGCTGTCCAGCAGTGTATATTATATCTGCCTGCGCCCTTCTTTGATTGCACATGCCCCCTCCCCCGTGTTAGCTATGGCCCCCATGCTGCTGCAAACAGTAAAATAATAAACTTTTTACTCACCTCCTCCAGAGTGTCTGCCCGGCCTCCCTCCTGCTGCTGTGATAAGGCACAAGAGATTTCACTCTGCCGTGCCGATCACATGACCAGCCAAGAACCAGGAAATGCAGGAGGCCGGAGCTCAACCCCGAGGAGGGGGACACAGACAGGACAATGCTGGAGAAGGTAAGAAAAGTTTATTTTACTAAAAGCAGCAGCATGGGGCGATATCTAACACAGGGAACTGTGTGCCAGCAATAGTGGGCCGTGTGCCGCCACATGGGGCCATGTGCCAGCAATAGTGGGCCATGTGCCGCCACATGGGGCCGTGTGCCACCACATGGGGCCGTGTGCCGCCACATGGGGCCATGTGCCAGCAATAGTGGGCCGTGTGCAGCCACATGGGGCTGTGTGCCGCCACATGGGGCATGTGCCAGCAATAGTGGGCCGTGTGCAGCCACATGAGGCCATGTGCCAGCAATAGTGGGCCATGTGCAGCCACATGGGGCCGTGTGCAGCCACATGAGGCCATGTGCCAGCAATAGTGGGCCATGTGCCGCCACATGGGGCCGTGTGCCGCCACATGGGGCCATGTGCCAGCAATAGTGGGCCGTGTGCCGCCACATGGGGCCGTGTGCCGCCACATGGGGCTGTGTGCCGCCACATGGGGCCATGTGCCAGCAATAGTGGGCCATGTGCAGCCACATGAGGCCATGTTCCAGCAATAGTGGGCCATGTGCAGCCACATGGGGCCATGTGCCAGCAATAGTGGGCCGTGTGCCGCCACATGGGGCCGTGTTCCGCCACATGGGGCCGTGTGCCGCCACATGGGGCCATGTGCCAGCAATAGTGGGCCGTGTGCAGCCACATGGGGCCATGTGCCAGCAATAGTGGGCCGTGTGCAGCCACATGGGGCCGTGTGCCGCCACATGGGGCCGTGTGCCGCCACATGGGGCCGTGTGCCGCCACATGGGGCCGTGTGCCGCCACATGGGGCCGTGTGCAGCCACATGGGGCCGTGTGCAGCCTCATGGGGACGTGTGCCACCACATGGGGCCGTGTGCCGCCACAGTGGGCCGTGTGCCAGCCACAGTGGGCTGTGTGCCAGCCATAGAGGATGTGTGCCAGGCATAGGGGACATGTGGCATCACTGGGCCATATCCAGATTCAGAGGGCTAATTTTAGGATGGGGGGGCTATGAGGGACATATACCCTATATGATTTGTTAGCCGGACACTGGCATTATAAGACGGACCCCATTTATTAAAAAATTCTCTATTCCTTCACCAAATTTGGGGGTGCGTCTTATAATCAGGTGCGTCTTATAAAGCGAAAAATACGGTAAATATTTTGCTGTAAATTTCTCTTTTAAAATGACATAAGATGGTTTAGTGATTCCTGTATTGAGCAGTGGGTTGGACTCATGACCTTGGAGGTCCCTTACAACTCCAACATTCTATTTTTCTTTAATTGATGATGAGAATCTGCTGAGGTCTGTTTGATGCTTTCCACAATGGGTCAAACCATTCATGATTTTCATTTTTTATGCCATTTAATGTATGAAGCAACATGATTAGAGTGGCCTAGGTGCATTTATCAACACAGGGGCAGACATTGGTGCAACCTGTGGGGTTACACAAGGACCCAAGAGGTAAAGGGGTCATTTCTACCTCCAAAGGCGGTGGAAATATCCATTTTGATGAGCTATTGGACTGCAATGGGCCCATTTATTGTTCTTGCCAGGGGCCCTTTTATATTTGTGTCCCCCAGGATATCAACATTAAAATCTATGTACCCAGTTAATCTAGATTTCTGTAATATTCTGCATCTTCCTGCCATACAAAATTTTAGCAGAATTAATTTGAATGTTTTTTTTTTTATTATTTATGCGTATGAGCTGTCCTTTTAGGCTATGGGTAGGCTGACTATAATGAAATTCAATGAAATTAGTGCCGGGAAATCCAGAAAAATATCTGCCTCCATAATCACTACTGTGTTTCACTTTTTAACAAAAAATCAAAGAGAATTTTATGAAAAATACCCTGAATAATAATGAATAAAATGCAATTGCTTAATAACAGGGTACTTAGTATATACATTTTTGCAAAAAGGTAAGAAGCCATCCCACCTCGTCACGGTGTACTCATCTGGGAGGGTCCCTAACCAACTAAAGTTAAAACCATTATATATACCTGACTTGTGTCTATCAAAATTCCAATATGAATGGTAACAAGTGGTCAGCTGGGTCCCAGATTAAATATACAGCAAAGTGGGAAGCAATTGGTTGTTCAGCCTCAGTATAAGGAGGGCTGCGCCCCCAACTTGTTACAGCTCAGTTTTTTGGTGTTTTTTGTCTGCTATCTTGCTTTATTGCAAGTTGGGGGTGCAGCCCTCCTTATACTGAGGCTGAACAACCAATTGCTTCCCACTTTGCTGTGTATTTAATCTGGGACCCAGCTGACCACTTGTTACCATTCATAGTGGAATTTTGATAGACACAAGTCAGGTATATGTGCCGTCCCCATGCCGGCAGCCAGCGCTGCTCGGATCCGGGCTTTCTGGGGTGGTGGTTTGAGGGTCTCCGGACCCGGGGGTCTCGTGGACACGCCGAATAAAAAGGGGGACGTATATGTACGGGCTAGGCCGTATTAAGTTCGTGACGCCACCCAAAGTGTGTGGTGAAGTGGGACATCACCGCTGCTGTCACCGCTGCTGTTGTGGGGCACCCGGGGGAGATGTTGCAGCAGCTAGTTGTTAACCCCTCCATGGGTAGGGATGGTTGCCCCGAGACCCGGTGTCTCTGTGCAGGGTATTGCGACCACAGGGGGTGTTTGTTTACTCGCAGTTAATAAGCCACACAAGTCTCTGGTAAACCAAGGTGCTGGTGGCTGGTGCCGCGGCCGGTTGCATTTGGATCCCCCACCCGGCTGGTGGTCTCTATCCTTTTCCTCGGCACTGTTTTGTATAAGGTGGACTTCCTAGTCTGAAACTTAGGAGTCCGCTCCTGGATGGATGTGGCCTAAGGAGCCATGCCCGCAGACGCTGGCCCGTGGGATCTATGGGCCCTGGCGGTGACCTCCTATCCCTATCGGTTGGCAGTTGTCTTCTATGAGGGACTTTGGGTGGGACAGGACCTCTAGTGAATTAACCAGTCCGCTTGTTTCTGGTTCTGGCTTCAGGGTCCGAGTACCCTCCTTTGTGCTATGGTTTCCGGGTCGGTTCCCCGTGTTAGTATTGGCAGGCTACAACCCTGTCCCACCCCATCTCGGTTCTTCCGAGCCGTCTTCCCGTCTCCTGCTGATGGAGACCACCGTCTGCCTCCTACCCAAGGCACCAGGGCTCTAACTCTGGCACCGTTGAACTTGAACGCTTCCTGCTGGAGCTACACTTAGCTCCAGCCCACACTCCTCTCCAAACTGAACTACAGACTAGACTTTTCTTAACTGACTGTTTTCCCGCCCCTGGCTGTCTAGACCCCTGGGTGGGTGTGTCCAACCACGTGGTCATGCCCACTGGTGTGTCTGTCTTTCCTTAAGGCGGGGTGACTAGGGTTTCTAGGTTGGCTGTGTGTTTCCTAGTGGAGGAAGGTGTTATGCGTGGGCCTACCTGTGACTACCTGGTTTTGCCAGGGCGTCACATATATATATATAATGGTTTTAACTTTAGTTGGTTAGGGACCGTCCCAGATGGGTACACCTTGACGAGGGGGGATGGCTTCTTACCTTTTTGCAAAAATGTATAAACTAAGTGCCCTGTTATTAAGCACTTGCATTTTATTCATCATTACTCAGGGTATTTTTCATACAAGTTTCTCTTTATTTTTTTCTTGTCTAGAGGCTGCCATTTACATGCTTGGAACGTTGCATGTTTACTGTTTTTTTGTTACAGTTCAGTTTTTTGGTGTGTTTAACTTATTACTGGCTCTGAGAACCTAAAAAAACCCCTATTAATGCATATGCATGAATATGACTGTAGCAGCTGATTAGGAGCAGTCTTATTACCTGCTGACTATATGTTTAGTGTTCCTTCAAGCCTTCTTGCTCTGAGCACTACAAAAGGACCTCACAGTATAGCTATTTGTGGACATAAAAAGCCTTTATTGATAAAGTCATGAGGTCTGTGCAATCACACGAAGGTCAAGTATGATTTGTCTTATTTTGGTTGTTAATCAATTAAGCCTTGTAGCTTTATGTGGCTAAACAGCTCGAGCATCTATTAAACCCTTCTTTTTTCTGGAGCAGAAGAAACAATCTTTAATAATGCATTCTAAGAGAACATTGCATTTAAACAGATCTGAAGCGTTTCTGTTTGTTGATGTTAATCTGCTTTTAATGCGACAGGCTTATTTTTCCTCTAATTCACTGTTGATATACTTGCATTAACACAATTATTGCTAACAGATTTTTATGACTAGCTTTCTGCATTTGACCTACAGGGAACAGACATTGATCTATTATTGTGTCACACTCATTCAGCAGAGGAATTATTTCACAAACAATGCTGGATTTCCATTGAAGAATTGGATTGCAAAAAGCTCATGCTCGGCAATATTTTATATTACAAATTAGCAATTACTGGGATTATGTGAGATACAGGTGACAGGCTAGCTGGTTTACAATAATGTCCAGCCATGGGGTTGGAATTTGTCATTTGTATGTTCTCCCATACAGCCATGCAGGGGTGGACATATCATTGGTGCATCCTGTGCAGCCGCACAGGGACCCAAGTGGTAAGGGGGTCCATTTCTACCTTGAACCCAAGCAGAATTGTGCATTTTGATGAGCACTTGGACTGCAAAGGACCCATATATTGTTCTTGCACAGGGGCCCTTTTCTGTCTGTATCTGCCAGTGTTGCCATGTGTATAACTCTCATACTCTGTTTTCTTCTCAGAATCTCATTATATACCCCCTATGCAAATATTTTTCTTTTATGAGTTTCAGACAACTGTAAGGTTATCTCTAACTTCATTTTAAATTCTTATTACATTTGTTTCAGTAATTCAATCCTAAAAGGGAAATGCATATTTTATATAGTCATTACAAACAGAGTGATCTATTTCAGGTGTTTATTTCTGTTAATATTGATGATTATGGCTTACAGCCAATGAAAAGCCAAAAGTCATTATCTCAGAAAATTAGAATATTAATATAAGACCAACTGAAAAAAATGATTTTAAACTCAGAAATGTTGGCGCCTACTGAAAAGTCTATACAGTAAATTCACTCAATACTTGGTCTGGGTTCCTTTTGCATGAATTACTGCATCAATTCGGTGTGGCATGGAGGCGATCAGCCTGTGGCACTGTTGAGGTGTTATGGAAGCCAAGTTTGCTTTGATAGCAGCCTTCAGCTCATCTGCATTGTTGGGTCTGGTCTCTTATCTTCCTCTTGACAATACCCCATAGATTGTCTATGGGGTTTAGGTCTGGCGAGTTTGCTGGCCAATCAAGCACAGTAATACTGTGGTTATTAAACCAAGTATTGCTACTTTTTGCAGTGTGGACAGGTGCCAAGTCCTGCTGTAAAAAGAAATTTCCTTCTCCAAAATGTTTGTCTGCAGAGGGAAGCATGAAGTGCTCTAAAATTTCCTGGTAGATGGCTGAGATGACTTTGGTCTTCATTAAACACATTAGACCTACACCAGCAGATGACATGGCTCCCCAAACCATCACTGATTGTGGAAATTTCAAGCTAGACCTCAAGCAGCTTAGGTTCTTCACCCTTCCTTCTGACTATAGAACCTTGATTTCCAAATGAAATGCAAAATTTACTTTCATCTGAAAATAACCCCTTGGACCACTGAGCAACAGTCCAGTTCTTTTTCTCCTTGACCCAGTTAAGACGCTTCTGGCATTGACTATTGGTCATGAGTGGCTTGACACAAGGAATGGAACAGTTGTAGCCCATGTCCTGGATACATCTGTGTGTGGTCGCTATTGAATCAGTGACTCCAGCAGCAGTCCACTCCTTGTGAATCTCCCCCAAATTTTTGAATGGCCTTTTCTTAACAATCTTATCAAGGTTGCAGTTATCCCGGTTCCTTGTGCACATTTTTCTACCACACTTTTTCCTTCCACTCAACTTTATATTAATATGCTTGGATTCAGCACTCTATGAACAGCCAGCTTCTTTAGCAATGACCTTTTGTGTCTTACGCTCGTTGTGGAGGGTGTCAATGACAGCATTCTTCCCCATGATTGTATTGTCTACTGAACCAGATTAAGGGACAATTTTAAATGCTTTGGAAGTCTTTGCAGGTGTTTATTCTAATTTTCTGAGATAATGACTTTTGTTTTTTTTTTGAATGTCAGACATAATCATCAACATTAATAGAAATAAACACTTGAAATAGATCACTCTGTTTGTAATAACTCTATATCATATATGCATTTCCTTTTTTTGTATTGAATAATTGAAATAAATTAACTTTTTGATGATATTCTAGCTTATTGAGATGCACTTGTATGTGTCTTTATGACAACTGAATCGATGCTGCTGCTGTCTCTAGAGTCCCACCACTTGAAGTACTCATAACCATATTGGTAAACACTAAATTATACCAGTGAAACCAGCTGCTTAGTATTGAGTAGATTCTCCTTCTGCAAACAAATCTGATCCATTGAAGCATAGTCTTCACTAGACCTCTGAAGGTATCTTATATGTGTGTCTCAGATGGTAGCAGCAGATCCTTTAGGGCCTTAAGTTGCAAATTGATGCTATATGGATCAGAGTGTTCATTTTAGTATATCCCTAGATTAAGATGTAGGAATTTTGAAGACCAAGTCAGCACCTTCCACACTTATTCATGTACCTAAAACCATTCCTGTAAAATTTCTGTATTGTGTCAGGGCCCATTATACAGCTGAAAAAAGTCATTAGGCAATACTGTTACCACAAGGAGGCATGCTTGGTCTGCATACCACATTGGTGATACATATTTATGTAATGTCCTCATGACTGTCAAGACCTAAAGTTTTCCACTAGAATAATGCCCATAGCAACATACTGCCTTTATCACATAGTGTATCTAAGTGCCGTCCTCAGGTAAGTGACATGCCTGAGCCCAGTCATCAATATCAAGTAATAGAAAATAGAATTATTAAGACTAGGCTATTATCTTCCATTGCTCATGTGCCCATTGCAGGCATTTTCAGTTATTCACTGAAGTCAACATGGGCCTTCTAACCAGTCTGTACCTACACAGGCTTATACATAGCAGGGGTATCATTGCCACCATTCATTTTTGTCCGTAAGCTGTTGCCTTCAGGCAGAGACTGACTTAGCCACAATGAAGAACAGTAACGTTCATTTGCAATCACAGCTGGAGGATCCTATGGTACCCCACCTGTGAGTGCATGTAAACTGACTTCAGGTGACTTCATTAAACTCAGGGACCTCAGCTCTTGTGAGGTCACTGAGTTTACTGACCTGCATCTCCTGGCAAAAAAACGCATTTTTTTTGCTAAGAGATGCAGATTTAGTGCTTATATTTATACACCATATTTCTGCACTAAATTTGCATCTCCTGGGAAAAAAAATTGCATCGAAATAAAATGCATTATGATGCAGTTATGATTTGATTTTTGCCCAAATCTGCATTTCTTGGCAAAAAAAAATGCATAAAAACGGATTTAATGTTATTTCGGTGCGGTTTTCTGCCAGAACATTCAAATTTGGTGCTGAAATGATAGCACCATATTCCTATACCAAATCTGCATCTCCTGGCAAAAAATTACATGCGTTTTGACGCAATTTTTTGCCAGGAGATGCAGATTTGGTGCAAGTAACATGCAGGTCTGTGAAGATGCAGGTTTGTGAACTCAGTGACCTCACCTAAGGTGAGTTCACTGAGGTAAATGACGTTACCTGAGGTCAGTTTACCTGTGGTCACAGGGGAGGTACCGTGGGAACATCCAGCTGTGACCAAAAATAAACTAAGTAGTAACATCACTGCTCATCGCTGTGGCTCAGTCTGTCTCTGCCTGAAGTCATAGCATGCAGATAGGTTTTATGCCCACATGCTGTGACTTCAGTATGTATTTAGCACAGCCAGAATTGTCAGTGGACCTCGTGTGGATTACGTCAGAACTGGGTGTTTCGGGGTTAAGAAAGTCGTGAAAGAGTATGGGGGTTTTTTGTATTTTATTTCAAACTAGCTGTACTACCCGGCTTTGCCCGGGTTAATAACTGCTGTTAAAAAAATAGAATGTATTAACAAAAATGTATTCTGCACACAAAAACCACAAAACAAATAGATATAAATGTAATTATAATGTCTGTCTCCCCCTCTGTATATATCTCTCTGTCTCTCTCTCTATCTCTTTGTCTGTCTGTCTCTGACTGTCTCTGTCACTTTCTCTGTCTGTCTCAATCTCTTTCCCTGTCTGTCGATCTATCTCTTTCCCTGTCTGTCTATCTATCTCTGTCACTTTCCCTGTCTGTCTCTTTCCCTCTCTTTCCCTGTCTGTCTCTTTCCCTCTGTCTCTTTCCCTGTGTCTGTCTCTTTGTCTCTTTACCTGTCTTTGTCTGTCTCTTACCCTGTCTCTCTCTTTCCCTCTCTTTCCCTGTCTCTGTGTCTGTCTCTTAACCTGTCTCTCTCTTTCCCTCTCTTTCCCTGTCTCTCTTTCCCTGTCAGTCTGTCTTTTTGTCTGTGTCTGTCTGTGTGTCTGTCTCTTACCCTGTCTATGTCTGTTTCTTACCCTGTCTGTGTCTGCCTCTTTCCCTGTCTGTGTCTGTCTGCATTGTGACATGCCAACATTCCATATAATGGCGTGGCTGTGCATTCTTCTGAAGTTCTGGCTGCACTGTGGCTCCCAGCTCCATTCGCTTTAATGGAGGCAGGTTTTTTGGCAAATAACTGTAAAGCGCAGGGTTAAAATTTCCCCTCAAAACATAGCCTATGACGCTCTCGGGGTCCAGACGTGTGAGTGTGCAAAATTTTGTGGCTGTAGCTGCGACGGTGCAGATGCCAATCCCGGACACACACACACACACACACACACACACACACACACACACATTCAGCTTTATATATTAGATAAAGGATTTTTTCAGTGTTTGTGTTTATTTATTTTCACTTACAGATTAGTTATAGCAGCACAGTTATATTCCATTTTAGTCCAATAGTCATAAAATATCTCCAAGTTAAGAAAAATATATGACTAAAATTTAACCTTTAATAGATATACATTAAAATAATGTTAGGTCACCTCCACATAATTAGCATCATCAAGCTCCTACAGTAAAACCCACAAGTAAACCAGGATCAATTGGGAACACCTACTAATTGTGGCGTTCCCACAAAGATAGAGGGTAGGTCACTAAAGATGCCACTGACATATATTGAACTTACAAAAAACACAATATACAAACACACAATACAAAAATAAATGAGTATTTGTCACTTCCCATGAAATTGAACAGTGGTTCTATGAAAAAAGAAAATAGAAAAAACACAATATACTGAAAGAAAAACAGTTCATACAGTGACAGTGATCAGCTGTGCACTAGCATAAAATTGGAATAATCTCACCAGATCTGTATGGGTTGAGGTGTGAGCGGTTTCCACCTGTACCAAGGTTCCTCCAGGAACAAAACTGGCCGTATCAATTTACTGGGAAACTAAAGGCTAACTAACACCACAGACTCCTGTCCTAACAAGGACAGTCCACAGCTTATTAAGCTAGAGGAAAACCCCTAAAAGTCCAGATCCGCGCGGTTTCAACAATATCTGGGTGCCAGACCTGGGCCCGGGATTCTGGGTGCACAATCTGGATTCGGCAATTAAAGTAAAAATAAACAAAAAAAGAAATGTGAGAGTTTCATACTTACCAAGACTCGATGCCATGGCTGCACACTACTTTGCGCATTCACTTCCTGTGCTGTGCATGTATACACACAGCTTTCCGTGTTTTACCTGCCCACCAGCCATCCTCTCATCTGTGATTGGTTGCAGGCTGACGCTCCCCTAGCCTGTGACAGTATCTGCCTGCAGTCTTCGCTCATCATGGCTCACTAATAGGCTACAGTCATAGCTGGCAGTTTTCTCTATGGCTGCTAGCTGTGAGATGTAGCAGAGCTGCATGTGTCGGCGTGGGACCTCATGTGGATTACACTGGAGCTGCAGTATGTTGAGGGTTAAAAAAGAGGTGAAAGAGGGTGCATTTTGTACTTTATTCCAAATAAAGGATTTTTTCTCTGTGTCTCTGTTTATTTAAATTCATTATTAACAGGTTGTGATGCAGGTATATCATAGATGCCTGTGCCATCACAAACCTAGGGCTTCGTAGCAGCTGTGCGCTGCTATTAACCCCTTATTACCCCGATTGCCACTGCTCCAGGGCAATCGAGAAGAGCTGGTATCGCAAAGTACGGTTCATAATGATAAAGGACATGTTTTTATTTATTGTCCGAAACGCGTAAAGTGTGCTTCTGGGTCTTTTCTCACGTTTTGGATCCGTTGGATTTTTAATACCTAATAAATTTTTGATATTTTAATATATTGAATTGTGGTGGTGGGTCCACCCTTCACTTTCTTCCACCTAGTGGGAGGATGCCTTAAATACACAGTGCTTCTCAGCCATAGGCTGAGAGGCAATTCTGGGAAATGGCACTACAGCCCTTTAAGAGGAGGGCCAGTGTGCTCGCATGCGCCTACGCAAATTCCCGAGGATCTTGTGGGATGTGAATTTAAATTCTCAGAGGAGCATTGTATGGTTTATGAGTTTCTCTATGCTGACTTGGCACTCTTCACATGGAGAAACTTTACCCCTTAAATCTCCATATAACTTTGTGACACACACACAAACACACACACACACACACACACACACACACACACAAACACACACACACACACACACACACACACACACACTTTGGCACTTACCTATACAAAATTTACATTTATTTTCTTTCAACATTATTTTTGGTTCACTTCTGCATTAGGAATATAAAATACATGTCTAATTAAAATGCAGTAGCTGCAGTGGCTGCCAGAGGTAATATAATATAATCACTGTCATTTAGACACCTGTGTTTACAGTACATGTCTTATCCGAAACACTAATGACACTGGCACCATTTTCTTCAGGTACATGTTTAAACATGGATGTGTTGATGAGGCCTTATTATTAATCTCTGCTGCCAGCAATCCTACACTCGCTCTCTCCCCCAACTGAATCTCTGTATTATTTTTTCACAAACTACATTAATCTTCTTCACTACTTCTGTTGTACCACACATTATATATGTAGAATTTGTCCCATGTTTTATAGCTTTTTTTTTACTCTACCTCTATTGCAAAGTTGTACTGTTCTCTCATTACCCATATTCTATCTAAAATTGCTGCTGCATTCCCTGACTTGGCTTTTGTGTAGGCTATTAAAGTCCCTTCCTGATTGCCTATACTATTCCATATGATGTGATATCTGCAAGATATTATTATAAGCCAGCATGGCCATGCGCTAGGTCGTCATGTGAGCATCCTCTGGCTGACGGAATCTTCTGCATTGTATAAAATAGTCATGGACATTTTTGACAATTCATGCAAAGCAAAAACAATAGTAAAGCAATCATGTCATCAGTTAAACATTGTGCAAAAAGTCAGCTCGGGCACTCAAAGAAATGAAAAATCGAGAATATTGATGCTTATTGATGCCAATTTTATTCATGCAAAGGTCTGTGTTATTATGACGTTTCGGCCATACAATTTTGGCCTTTATCAAATAAATGTACTGCAAGAACAAAAGAAAAATACAATATCAAATCTCACATACATGTACAATCGATTTTACACATAGCGCATAGAACAAAAATATGGCGATTGTCTTTAACATTGAACAAATTATAAAATAAATAAACAAAAACCTTGATGTACACTTGTGTGAATAATCAATGATTAATCGATTGAGAGACCCTAGTATTTATAATACATATGTACAAAGTTATCACAGTGTAAAAATACATACCACAGGAAACGTATATGAAGTTAGACTGGTGAAATTAGGTTCACATGTGCTGACCAATGGTACATTAGTGATCAACCTGAAGTAGAAAACAGACTCGTCTTGAGAAAATTATATATACTTCATGTATAGGTGTACGCAGGGGACCATAGGAGAACGTAAAGTCTGAGACGGAAGGTGTGTAGACTACAGAGAATTTTCTGTGAGATTTACCTTTGCTACTGTCTATATGATATATCACTTGAAGACCCAACGTTCATTAGAATGCTGTGGTGTATGGTCCGCTAAATGGCATAAGATACAAAGAAAGCGGTAAGAGTTAGATTATAATATCCATCCAGTGAAGGGGGAGAGAGGGGGGAGAGAGAGGGCCGGGGCACCCTACAGATTAGGTTACCATATGGAGTAAAAGGAGTAATGTAGTGTTACCTTAATTATTGTCTATGGAATAGACCTCTCAGGGGGCTCATGTTCAATAAGTTGCTGTATTGTGGGACCCACCAAGTTACTTCAAATATAAGGAATAAAAGACAAACTAAGAAACATGGAAGAGATGAGACATGCGCAAAGGATGAGACATTTGTCACTCACCACTATGTGTGTCAAGATAAATACAGCTTGTAGTCCTATAAATTTAGAATGTACAGAGACTATGTATCAATATACACCCCCAAGTTAGGTTCAGTCAATGGGCGTATGAAATATACTCAAGGATGCCACCAACCTTATTACACTGTTAAAGACTCCTTAGGATATGAGGGCCCTGTGTCTATCGCCCCCCCTGTGAAAATCTATAAGATTTATAGAATTAGTAAAATTACGTTGACTTTTACAAAAGGAATATAGATAGGTCCCTATTGATTACCTGGGTATGCCAGATGCAGTGGTGATTCAGTGGGGATTACACTGTCAGTGTTCTCCTTAGGGTATGAAAGCCCTGTGTCTACAGCCCCCCTGTGAGGATCTATAGGATTAACACAATCAATTATCGTATCACACTGATCATTCCAAGAGGGATAGATCCCTTGTTTGTTACCTCCGGTCACCACGCAGCCTTCATCCCCACGGAATCACCACTGCATTTGCGTACTCAGGTAACAAACAAGGGATCTGCTTGTGTTTGCTGTATTTATCTTGACACACATAGTGGTGAGTGACAAATGTCTCATCCTTTGCGCATGTCTCATCTCTTCCATGTTTCTTAGTTTGTCTTTTATTCCTTATATTTGAAGTAACTTGGTGGGTCCCACAATACAGCAACTTATTGAACATGAGCCCCCTGAGAGGTCTATTCCATAGACAATAATTAAGGTAACACTACATTACTCCTTTTACTCCATATGGTAACCTAATCTGTAGGGTGCCCCGGCCCTCTCTCTCCCCCCTCTCTCCCCCTTCACTGGATGGATATTATAATCTAACTCTTACCGCTTTCTTTGTATCTTATGCCATTTAGCGGACCATACACCACAGCATTCTAATGAACGTTGGGTCTTCAAGTGATATATCATATAGACAGTAGCAAAGGTAAATCTCACAGAAAATTCTCTGTAGTCTACACACCTTCCGTCTCAGACTTTACGTTCTCCTATGGTCCCCTGCGTACACCTATACATGAAGTATATATAATTTTCTCAAGACGAGTCTGTTTTCTACTTCAGGTTGATCACTAATGTACCATTGGTCAGCACATGTGAACCTAATTTCACCAGTCTAACTTCATATACGTTTCCTGTGGTATGTATTTTTACACTGTGATAACTTTGTACATATGTATTATAAATACTAGGGTCTCTCAATCGATTAATCATTGATTATTCACACAAGTGTACATCAAGGTTTTTGTTTATTTATTTTATAATTTGTTCAATGTTAAAGACAATCGCCATATTTTTGTTCTATGCGCTATGTGTAAAATCGATTGTACATGTATGTGAGATTTGATATTGTATTTTTCTTTTGTTCTTGCAGTACATTTATTTGATAAAGGCCAAAATTGTATGGCCGAAACGTCATAATAACACAGACCTTTGCATGAATAAAATTGGCATCAATAAGCATCAATATTCTCGATTTTTCATTTCTTTGAGTGCCCGAGCTGACTTTTTGCACAATTGACTTTTTTCTCGGTGGCACCTAACCTATAGTTGTGAGCCAGATTCTATTCTATATATTGGACTTATTTTTTTCTGAGCTCCAACTTTTTGTAACCTCTACTCATGTTTTTTGCTACATTATCCTTCAACGAGGAAGAGACCTCATCTATTTTATCTAAAGTTACCACCTCTGGTACTTTTCTGACCATCCCAGCAGAGGAAACAAGATCCAGGGACTACGAGAAAGTCTATAGAAAATTAACGGCATTTGAACTTCACTCCATCACGCTAGCTGAATACTTTAAGACAAAGAGGATTCCTCGTGGCTTGAGGGTCCCACTCCGGCCTACATTATTCTCTGATAATCCAACGTTCTGTAGTAAATTTGAAGGAATTCTTAATAAATGTTCAATGGACGTTATTATACTCACTATTGACTACCTGCAGCAAGAGATCACGGATACTACCAACCAGATACGCAGCATTGAGGAGCAATTAACCAATACGCTTCCCACAGCAGATTGGAATAGCATCAAGACTCGGACTCAAGAGACTATCACTGAATTTAGAAAAACACTACAAGACCGAAAAAGATCTAAGTTTATCAGGGACCAGGAGGACTATCAAAGGGACCGTGTGTACAAGTGGCGTTTTTCTGATTCTCACGACAAACGGCATACTTATGAGACATCCTACCAGAGCTCTACTAGCTCGGATAGTGACCAGAGCCACTCACGAGGGGCATCTTTTTTAGGACCTCGCCATCCCCCAAAAGAAAGACGAGGAGGGGGAAGAGGAAACCCCGGGACCTCACAAAAGATCACGACCCGGTCACAGGTAGGACCAATACCGTCTTTAACATTTCCTCATACCATCTATCACCCACAGAGACGAGAGTCCTACAGAAGGGACTCTCCTTCTGTCCCACCCCCTCATTTAATGAGTTTTCATTAGATCAGGAGTTATGCCGTTTCTTCAGGTCGGTCAGACTGAAAGTTCGTTTTCGAACTTCGGACATTAATCATATTACTGCCCTGACAACCGATCCCCATATGTTCAGATTGAATGATCTTAAATTGTCCATACCCAGTACATTCTCTCCCCCAAGAATATACCATCCTGTGGAGACTTTTATTGGTCTAGTCACTGCAGATACTAAGAAAGTAATTGGTGATATAAGGGATGGTCGTATGCATATACATCACAATTTAACACCAGAGGAGACACAAGCGTTACAAGGCCTGAAGGATAATAAGAAACTGATAATTAAGCCAGCTGATAAAGGTGGGGCGATAGTGGTTATGGATAGGTCATATTATGTGAATGAAATTCACGGACAGTTAAATGACAGAACCACCTATTCCCCCATTCCACATGATCCTACACCAAGGATTAGGGAGACTATTAGACACCTGGTGGATGAATACACAGGATTGGGTACTATTGATGGGAAGTTAGCAGACTTTTTAATCAAGGACCATCCAATCACACCAGTGTTTTACACTTTACCAAAAGTGCACAAAAATCTGACCCAACCACCGGGGCGTCCTATAGTAGCATCGACAGAGTCCATTCTCTCTCCACTGGCCATAACATTAGAAAAAATTCTTAATCCAATGGTACCCCTTACCCAGTCTTACATTAAAGACACCTCAGATTTTCTTCGGCTCCTCGGAACAGCACAGAACAGTTCTCCAGATGACATTTTAGTAACTCTTGACGTAAACAGTCTCTATACGAGCATCAGTCACCAGCAGGGTATAGAGGCCGTCACCACATTTCTTGATAAGCAAACTGTACTTTCACCACACCAAAGGAAATTCAGTTTAGATCTTCTTGAGATTATATTGTATAATAACTTTTTCCTCTTTGAGGATCAATTTTTTATACAGAAGAAAGGGACCGCAATGGGCTCTAATATGGCGCCGCCGTATGCTAATCTATTCATGGCACATTTCGAGGACAATTTTGTCTATAGCCATCATCTATATGCTTCCCATGTCACCACTTGGTGCAGATATATAGATGACATATTCTTGATTTGGCACGGCGATTTGGACTCATTACTTTCTTTTCACAATGATCTCAATAGCTGCTTGGAAGGCTTACAGTTCACACTGCATCATGACCTACATAACATTAGTTTTTTAGACACTATGGTAATGAAATGCCCGGACGGCAAACTAATCACTGATCTATACACGAAACCAACGGACAAAAATAGCCTTTTGCATTTTACAAGTGCACATCCAAAACACGTGAAAAAGGCTTTACCATTGTCACAGATCAGAAGGGTACAACGCATAGTGTCTGATCCGGCCACTCAAATAGAACGTTGTGCAGAAATTAGCCAAAAATTTGTCAATAGAGGTTACCCACAAAGTATTGCAGTCCCTTGCCCCTCAAATAGAGAAAAACCGGTGATTAAGGGCCCTAGGGTTGCGTATGTTTCTACATACCATCCCTTTCAATCCCAGATAAAGAAGGCTATCCTTGGCCACTGGTCCTTGCTGGGCAAATCTTACCCCGAGGTGCCAGCCTTCCAGAATCCACCATTGTTTTGTGATAAACGACCGAGAAATTTGCGGGATTCATTAATTAGAGCAGATGTAGGTTCCCAAAAGAAGGAGCCCCGTCAAACGTTCCTCCACACTGCACGTAAGGGCAATTTCCCGTGCTTACATTGCATGCAATGTTCGAATATGACGAAAGGTAGCTCTTTTTCCCATCCACGTACAGGTAGAATTTTCCATCTTCAGGATTTCTATACATGTGATTCATCTTACGTGATTTATCTCATAAAGTGTCCTTGCGGTCTCGGGTATGTTGGGGAGACCACCCAACATATCCGAGACCGGATAAGTAAACATAAGTCTACTATCCGATGTAAATATGAACTTCTACCCATCCCAGCACATTTCATGAAGGCAGACCACTCTGTTTCGCAATTACGCTATCAAGTAATTGAGCACATCCCATTAAGTAGGAGGGGGGGGCAATAGGGTCTTGAAATTAAAGGAAAGGGAATCCTTCTGGATTTACACCTTACAGACACTCGAGCCTAATGACCTCAATCGTGAATATGAGGTATCATACTAGAATAATATTTTATGCAGTAAAATTGTGTATATGTCAGGGGACAAATGGAACTTAAACTTATTTAGATTATAAGGGGCATCCAAACACTTATTTAGATTATAAGGCGCATGCAAACAGTTAAGACTGATGGAATACTGATATTATTAGCCCAATAATATTGTTGACGTGTTGCTTTGATCTTCCATAAGACTAATTACTTTTCTTCTTTATTCCCTAGGCACCTTAAAACGTCAGCACGGAAGTCACAATACCATCACATCACGTTTACCTCGGGATCACCTCTGTATCACCTAATACACTTATCCTGTGTGTGTGCGCATGCGTGCGCGGCCGCGGGGATTCTAGACCCGTGCCCGCGCCTGCATCAGCCATACGCGGGAGTCACCTCCTTCACCTCCTTGCGCCGTGTGTAAGGCGCGGGCGCGCGTGCGTGCGGGTTCTCCCGCTTGTGCGCGCGCTCGCGTTCCACGGCCGGCGTCACGCCGCCTGTGGTCCGCCTGTGCGCATGCGCGGGGGGCGTTCCTAGCCGGGGTGCCCCCTGCGCGTGCGCGTTAGTGCGTTCCACGGACGGCGCTACGTTCCACTTACAGGATTTCCTGTACACGTGCCATAGCTTTAAATGGCAGCCGCCATACACTCACCGGCACCTCCGGTCACCACGCAGCCTTCATCCCCACGGAATCACCACTGCATTTGCGTACTCAGGTAACAAACAAGGGATCTATCCCTCTTGGAATGATCAGTGTGATATGATAATTGATTGTGTTAATCCTATAGATCCTCACAGGGGGGCTGTAGACACAGGGCTTTCATACCCTAAGGAGAACACTGACAGTGTAATCCCCACTGAATCACCACTGCATCTGGCATACCCAGGTAATCAATAGGGACCTATCTATATTCCTTTTGTAAACGTCAACGTAATTTTACTAATTCTATAAATCTTATAGATTTTCACAGGGGGGCGATAGACACAGGGCCCTCATATCCTAAGGAGTCTTTAACAGTGTAATAAGGTTGGTGGCATCCTTGAGTATATTTCATACGCCCATTGACTGAACCTAACTTGGGGGTGTATATTGATACATAGTCTCTGTACATTCTAAATTTATAGGACTACAAGCTGTATTTATCTTGACACACATAGTGGTGAGTGACAAATGTCTCATCCTTTGCGCATGTCTCATCTCTTCCATGTTTCTTAGTTTGTCTTTTATTCCTTATATTTGAAGTAACTTGGTGGGTCCCACAATACAGCAACTTATTGAACATGAGCCCCCTGAGAGGTCTATTCCATAGACAATAATTAAGGTAACACTACATTACTCCTTTTACTCCATATGGTAACCTAATCTGTAGGGTGCCCCGGCCCTCTCTCTCCCCCCTCTCTCCCCCTTCACTGGATGGATATTATAATCTAACTCTTACCGCTTTCTTTGTATCTTATGCCATTTAGCGGACCATACACCACAGCATTCTAATGAACGTTGGGTCTTCAAGTGATATATCATATAGACAGTAGCAAAGGTAAATCTCACAGAAAATTCTCTGTAGTCTACACACCTTCCGTCTCAGACTTTACGTTCTCCTATGGTCCCCTGCGTACACCTATACATGAAGTATATATAATTTTCTCAAGACGAGTCTGTTTTCTACTTCAGGTTGATCACTAATGTACCATTGGTCAGCACATGTGAACCTAATTTCACCAGTCTAACTTCATATACGTTTCCTGTGGTATGTATTTTTACACTGTGATAACTTTGTACATATGTATTATAAATACTAGGGTCTCTCAATCGATTAATCATTGATTATTCACACAAGTGTACATCAAGGTTTTTGTTTATTTATTTTATAATTTGTTCAATGTTAAAGACAATCGCCATATTTTTGTTCTATGCGCTATGTGTAAAATCGATTGTACATGTATGTGAGATTTGATATTGTATTTTTCTTTTGTTCTTGCAGTACATTTATTTGATAAAGGCCAAAATTGTATGGCCGAAACGTCATAATAACACAGACCTTTGCATGAATAAAATTGGCATCAATAAGCATCAATATTCTCGATTTTTCATTTCTTTGAGTGCCCGAGCTGACTTTTTGCACAATTGACTTTTTTCTCGGTGGCACCTAACCTATAGTTGTGAGCCAGATTCTATTCTATATATCAGTTAAACATTGTTGACAACAACGGACTCATTTTTTGGGAATATTTGAATGTTATTAGTAATTAATAAATGTCTAAGCTTTGCGAGAAATTGAAGTAAAATCAGCCTAACCAACAATTTTAGTGGCCAAGTTTGTGACATGCTGCTTATTTGTTAAAGGTTTTTTTTTCCTCAAAATTACAAACTCCTATGAGAAAATGCACTTCATATTTGTGACTCAACTTTGTGCATTATTCATGCATTTTCGAGCTATTTACCAGCAGTTTGCAATAAAATTCCACATCTGTTTTCAATTTGTGCCCATATTTGCTTACTCTTCACTGTCAGATTCTCTTACAATGTTTTCTTTCATTCTCTCAACTATTTTTTCACCGCTTTCTTTGCGTGTAAAATTATTAACATCTTCACTTTTACAGTATGCGGTTTTAACCCATAAATAGCTAACAAACTTGTTAATCACATATCCAGATAGAAAACACATTTCGTTAAAAACTAACCTTTTTCACAAAAGTTAAGTCTCTCTTGACTTCTTTACATAAGGGTTTACAGTTTGTAAAGTATAATTTAAACTAAAATATGCACTTCAGTATAATGTAAAACTGGCATAAAAATGACATCACTTTTGTTTAAATACTTCCATCTGTGAGAGAGACGAGCTGTTGAAAGGAGAAAGGAGTCAGCTTGTGCAGTGACAACAGTTTAGCTAAATATTATACTTATTGTGTCCAGGTCACTTAAAAAACTATTTTATGCTAATTGGTTTATCCTGTAGGACATGCTCTACTTTCTGTTTGGTTAAATGAAACCTTGAAGTATAATAGATTATTGCAGATCAATTCCCAAATATAATATTAAAAATTGCTCCATTTGTAGCTGATATAATCCAAAAAAGGCACACAGCTAAAAGTCACTGAGAATTTTATCATCACCATTATTTTCTGGGTGCTCACACCACTTTCAATCAGCATCTAAACCCAGTCACTTTACTCAAAACAATACACTATAGAAACTAAAAACTAAAAAAAAATGTAGAAATAAGGCTTTATTAGTTTGGATGATGTAACAGCTGCTGTTAAAAAGTAACTAAACTTACTTTTTTGTGTCCAGTGTTGAAAGTTGTGACACTTTACGGTGCTCTTCATTTCTTCATTAAAGGGGTCTTCCGGCTTATGTTGACTTTTTCTTGTTATTACACTATTGGGCTACATTGGGACAGGTAAGTAAATAGTGACTACTTACCTGCCCTGCTGTCAGCCCCTCTCCCCCGGCTCAGAGTGGTCATGTGACTGCTCCTACCGGGATTTTGCTGCTTACTGTGATGTCATGACGACAAGTGCAGGATCTTATGCGCCTGCCTAGTCGATGGGCAGCAGAGGCGACGTTATGTACCCGCCCTGCTGGGCAGGTACAGTGTGTGGCATCCCCGCCCCCTTCCCTGCGCACTCCCACACATTCCAGAGTGCAGGGGTCTCACTGCCAGTACGCTGCATGCAGCAACCATGCTGCTGGCAGTGCACAGGCAAATGGCCACCCTGCTGAATGCGGCTTGTGCTGGGAGCCCGTGCAGTCTGCGCTGTATATCAGATGCCAGATTCCAGGGCACCCTGCAGAGCCTCTGTATACAGTGATGATCAGCTGTCGGCCAATCAGAGGCAGCAGCTGATCAGTGGAGAAGCTGCATACAGAGGTGTCCCGGCACAGTGCCTGGAGATCAGTCATCTGATATAAAGCACTGACTGCGCAGGCCACGATCAGCAAGGAGGGGGCTGCAGCCGCAAGAGGCAAGACACAGGACACCGAGAGAACCAGGACAGGTGAGGAGGATTTGTGTTTGTTTTTTTTACATGTGTGAAGAATGGCAGACTAGGGGGCAATTCTACAGGACAGAGAATTGCTACAAGAGGAGCAGGAAAGGGGCCATTACTACAGGATGGGCAGAAGGATGGGGCACATTACTATAAGATGGGGCACAATACTATAGAATGGGGCACAATACTACATTATGGGGACATTACTATAGGATGGGCACATTACTACATTATATGTGCAGTGGATGTGAGGTGATTGTACAGTCACAGATGAGATATCACTACTCTGTACTACCAATGATTGGAAATAGCAGTAATATCTCATCTGTGAGCACCATATCACCTCACATCCACTGCACATATAATGTAGTAATGAGCCCATCTTTGCTGGGGTGATGAGAGGTCAGTGTTGAGCAGAATACTCAATAGGTGTGCAGGGGGCGGGGCTGGACAGTGAGGCCGGGCGGTGCCAGCTCTGACTATGAGGTTCGTCAGTCAGACATGTCTTGTTTGCTTGAGCTGCATGTAAACAAAGAGCTGCAGAGAATAAAGGAATAACTCAAGAGGAACAAAAGTTATAAAAAAAAAAAAAATAATGTAGGGGTGATTTATATGAAAATACAGCACATATTAGCTCACAAAAAATTTTGGTGTTTATGTCAGACAACTCCTTTAATGCTGTGGACTAAAATTGATAACTTGAAGATACAACCATGCATGCGCCGTCGGTGCCATCTTGCTGGAGACCTAATGTTTTTTTCGTAGACCACAGAGATGACTGTGCAAGCATGATGTGTAAAATAGAAGGCAGGTTACTGACGGATCAGTGGCCTGTTATTCAAACAGGAGGACAACTAAGGGGCCAGAGCACGAAGAAAAGACCCTGCCAACATTCCCGCCCTGATGCACGGAGATGCAATTACAGGCAAACTTCAAACAATGATTATATAAAAAAATAGACTTCTTCACTGCAGGTATCATTTTAATCAGTATGACAGCACCAATATGGCTCTGTCTGTACTATACTTAGTAAAATCCTGCTGACGGGTTTTCTTTACGGTGCATTGATTAGAAAATCAAACTCCTTACCTGGGAAAGCAAATGGATTTTTACATTGTAAACTTGTTTAATGTCAAATTTGTACTATGGGAGCACTGAAGCTAGCTTGAGATGCATCTTCAGTGTGCAGTTAGCAGACAAGTCCACAAGAGGGCGACGGAGTAGTCAACAATCCGGGTCTGCAACAGGAGGTCTCATTAATAGTAAAGGAGAGAGAGCAAAATTCGGTCAGGTGGAAGCCAAGGGGTCAATAGCCGAGAGGTCACATAAACAACAAGAGGGAGAATCGGAGCCGAGGTCAAGAGTCAAAATACAGGTCAGAACCGGGAGATTAGAGTAATATACAGGGGGAAAGAGTCACAGGTAAGAACTCTGGTCAGACAGATAGGACAGGGAATACAACTGGCAGGATAGGGAAGTCAGGGAACACGGACGGACGAACGATACAAAGAGGACTCAGGTCAGGACAAGGTAGCAGGGAAACAGGACGGATTAAGGTACACTCACAAGAGCCAGACACGCACGCTGCCAAGCAGAAACTATTATTGGAGACACTCCAGAGGTAGCAGCACAAAGATATAGCAGCATGAACTCCGGAACGAGGCCAGAGAATTAACTCCTCCATGACCAGAAACCCTAGAAATCGGTAACATGCAATGGCTCAGCTGCGACTGAGCCAAGCATTATTATTCCTTATTGTTTTAAACCCTTAGCTCCCGGGTGAATTTTCGTTTTCAATTTTTCTTCCCTTTCTTCCAAGAGACATAATATTTTTATTTTATCATCACAATAGATGTGTGAGGTCTTGTTTTTGTGTGGTACGAGTTGTACTTTTGAATGACACCATTCATTCTGCCACATAGCATAGTGGAATTATAGAAATGGTGTGCACACTCAGCATGGTCGAGGTGCCAGTTATTGAGTTCATGGAGCCATAGAACAGTCAGACAAGGCAGACATAGTATAGTGGAACATGTGAAAAAAAATGTAAGTGCGGTGAACCTGCAAAATAGGTCCAATTCTCATGTGTTTTTTTTTTAAATTTTATTTACCATGTTCACTATATCGTAAAACTAATCTGGCGATTACATTCCCCTGGTCAGTGTGAGTTCGTAGATACCAAACAAGTATAGTTTTTTTTTAATTTAAGTGGTTGAAGAAATTCAGAAATTTGTCAAAGAAACAATTTCGCTCTTGTTGCCATTTTCCGAGACCTGTAACATTCTTATTTTTCAGGATCTGGGGAGTGCTTATTTTTTGCACCCTGATACCATTATTGATAACATTTTGGGTTAGATACAATATTTTTGATAGCCTTGTATTGCATATTGTTGCAATGTTGCGTTGACAACCTCCCCCCCCCCACATTTCTGGTGTTTTGATTTTTTTCTCATTATGCCGTTTACCGATCAGATTAATTTATTTCATATTTTCGTAGATTAGACATTTCTAAACTCTGCAATACCAAATACTGTATGTGTATTTTATTTTTATTTTATTTTTAATGGGACAAAAGGAGCTGATTTGAACTCTTGTATTTTCTAAATGCCTATTTTTGTTTTTATTTTCTTTTTGAATTTTACAGTATCTAATAGTCCTCTTGTCAGATCGCTTGTACTATACAGAGCAGTGCATCTGTAACAAAAAAAATCAAGATCTATGAATGTGTGCCGCCCTCGCGTCAGCAGCCTGCATCTGCTCGGATCTAGATCCGCGGTGGCCACTCAATAAAGGGGGGCTATGTACAGGGGATGGTTGTATGGACAGTTTGTGACGCCACCCACGGTGTGTGGTAAGGTGGAATATCACCGCTGCCGTTGGGAGCACCTGGTGGTGATGGGATGGCAGCCAGGTGATTAACCCCTCCGTGGGTAGGGGGGATGCCCCGGGGCTCTGTGATGGTAGGGGTGAGCTGTGGGCTGTAGGGCTGGGAGACAGGGAGCAGAGAAACTCACAGTTGGTAGTCGTGGTGCTGGATGAGGCTGTGCTGATTTGGGAGGTCAGTAAATGCACAGGCTGTGATTAAACCAAATGTCCTGCAGTACCGCTGCCGCTGAGGGGAGCACGTCCAGGTGACCGTTCCCAGTGATGTTACTTAGTGTGCTTTGGACTAGTCCAGCCCTCCAGGAGCCTCCACTTCACAGCCCCTCGCTCTCTGAGGCTGCTCTCTCTTGCTGTTCTGGTAGCTCCAACTCCCCAGAGTGATCTTCCCCTGAGAGCTACTTGAGAGCCCATTGCTCTCCTTGCTCCTCTGCCAACGACTGCCCAGTCACCTCCCACCCAGTCTGCCTGACTCTAAGGTGGGTGGCCCCTTCTCTACTGGACCTACCCACTGGTGTGTCTGTGACTGAGATTTGCATGCTGGTCTTGGCACATCACTGGGTGGCACCTGGAGCCAAGGGAGAGATGGATGCTAAACGGAAAGGAAAATTGTGCAACACCCTGTGACGGCCTGATAGGCTACGGCGTCAGAAATGAGAGCACACAGCCGGCATTCACAGGATGATTGTGATGACTCGCACTGGGGTCATCAGCTGAACCCTAGCTGTCATGACAACCCATCAACTCCCTGCAATCATGTGATGGGAGTGCCGATGGGCGGGATTAGTGACATGCTTTCTGTCAGCGCTTGTTAAATGCCATATGTTGACAGTGGCATTTAACTGGTTAACCACAAAGGATGGATCTCTGATCCACCTGTAGCTGTTAGATGCTCTTGATGACTGATTAAATTGGCTATCAAGTGCTGGGAAAGATGCGGGCTCAGTGTGTGAGCCCACATCAAAGGCAGGGACACGGTCATGAAGGGTAACATTTTTTATCAGTGCAATGCAATTTGCCACATGAAAACATGTATCAAACCATGACTAAGGCACTAAAATGCATAGGTTTGGTAATATTTTCCTTGTGCTTGTGATCAATTCAAGACATACTAAATGATTTTAATAGTGATAATAAATATTAAAATATTTAGTCTACAATTTTCTTAACTGGATATTGGATTCCATTGTTTTCGGTACCGCTTTGACACATCTGTCTGTGAGTTTTATATATGACAGCTGACACCATCTGTTGGTAAATTGTCTTTCCTCTATCTTTTCTCTCAGACATGGCAATTTGTAAACAATGTAGCAATTTAACTATAAAGACCGTCTTCTAGCAGTCCCTTTGGACAGTTGATGTTGACATGTGTTTTCCACTTGATGTATTTGTATAATTTTTGAGGAATGTTTAATGAGGTAATCTAAAATTGCCATTTTTGATGCTGGTGATTGATGAACTTACTCTCTAAAGCAGACGTTATTCTTGGTCTTCTCTTTCTGGGTCAGTTATGAGTTCCAGTTTCAACATATTCAAATTGTCTCTCCAGTAAAGGAGACAAACTCTAGCACAGCGCCACCTATTGGAAGTAGCGATCCTAAAAGTCACAAGTGGATTTTCAACAATCCATTGCAATATGACTCAGGATATATAAGCCAGATCAGAATCCCAATTTGCAGACACGGTGTTTCGGGGTGCTTGCCCCTCGTCAGTGCAAAGTATGGGGGTGTCTGATCTGGCTCATGAGAAAGCTATGTGGGGACCACGGGGGAACACTATTCTCCTTAAGGAGACTTTGCAAGCCAGTCTGGCTGCCAGGTAAGGGGACTTATAGCTTCAATGCCCCTCTGGGAAATATTCAAATTGTCTCTCCAGTAAAGGAGACAAACTCTAGCACAGCGCCACCTATTGGAAGTAGCGATCCTAAAAGTCACAAGTGGATTTTCAACAATCCATTGCAATATGACTCAGGATATATAAGCCAGATCAGAATCCCAATTTGCAGACACGGTGTTTCGGGGTGCTTGCCCCTCGTCAGTGCAAAGTATGGGGGTGTCTGATCTGGCTCATGAGAAAGCTATGTGGGGACCACGGGGGAACACTATTCTCCTTAAGTTTCAACATAGTGATTTATTAATTTTCATGCCTATACTGGAGGATACCTTCAAGGTTCTAGAAATTTTTCAGATTGACTGACTTTAATATCTTAAAGTTATGATGGATCATAGTTTTCCTTTTCTTACTTGAGTGATTATTGCTATATTCTGGCTTAGGATAATAGTTTAAGCTCTTCACGACTGATGACGTACTGGTACGTTCTAAATAATGTCTGGGTAATCACTGCTGGCTGCTGCAGTGAGCCGGCAGTAAACCCTGCACATGTCTGCTGCTTTTAACAGCAGACATGTGCAGCTAACAGGTGCGGGTGTATCCACGATCCACCCATGCTTGTTAACTCCCTAGATCGCACTGTCAAAATGTGACAGCGCAATTTAAAGGCCACGGTGGGTAACGCGCTGTTCTCCGACGCCATCAGAGGCCCTGTGACTTTATTACAGGAAGCCCATGGTTGCCATAGTAGCGACAGGTCATATGATGACTCCTGTTGCTATCATGACGTATTTTCTGCTAGAGCTGACAGAGTGCCAGCTCTAATAGGAACGCTGCATTTCTGTTGATCAGAGCTGAACAGTTCTGATGAACAGAAATGAACAAGCTACCAGACTGCTGATCTTTATAGTTCCCTAGGGGGACTAGTAAAATAAAAAAAAATAAAGTTTTAAAAAAATAAAAGAACCTAAAAGTTTCAATCACTCCCCTTTGCCCCATTAAAAATTAAACAATAAAAAAATAAAAAAATATACACACATTTGGAAATGCCTCTTTATTCAAAATATAAAATCAATTAATCTGATTGGTAAAGGCATAGTGCCCAAAAATTTCAAACGCCAAAATTACGTTTTTGGTTGTCGCAAATTTTACGCCAAATGCAATAACAGGCGATCAAAAGGCTCATCTGCACAAAAATGGTACCATTAAAAACGTCAGCTGGAGACGCAAAAGCTAATCCATCACTGAGCCCCATATCCTGAAAAATGAGAATGCTACGGGTCACGAAAAATGGTGCAGTAGATGCGCCACTTTTTTGGACAAACTTCTGAATCTTTTTTCACCCTTTAGATAAAGGTAAACCTATACATGTTTGGTATCTACAAACTCTTACCAATCTGAGGCATCACACCGACACATTAGTTTTACCAGAACACGGTGAATATAATACTCCCAAAGCAATCGTGCAATCGCACTTATATTTTTTTTGCAATTTTTCCGCACTTGGATTTTTTTTTGCCGTTTTCAAATACACTATATGGTAAAACAGTACAACTCATCCTGCAAAAAAAAAGGAAAATCGCCCAGTCATGAAGGGGTTATCTTTAAAAAACACAGAAGACCATTGATTCCATGAATTAACTCTGGAAGAGGAGTAAGAATGTGGTCTGAGTATGGAGACTTATTTCTGAAGATGCTGACCAAATTATTTTAATGTGAATGTTATTATGTACCATGTCATGTGAAGTAGTCTATGTAGTAATGAGAAAGCAATGTTATATAGATAAGATGTAGCAGAGGTACATGTGTTGTAAGGAAAATGCTGCTGATTAGGATGCTGCTCTGGGTAACTCAGTCACAGCCTAGGGCAGGAACACCATGGGTTAAGGAAAGTTTTAGCCCCTGGGAGAAGTTTAGAGGGTTAAGTCCCTGAAACAGGAAGAGGAACAGTGAGAAGTAAAATGGCTGTATAAAGAGGAGGTTGTGTGGAGTAGTGGGTTCGGACAGGTCCCCTGCTGGCAGGTCCCCCTGAACGACGGGGCTGCTGGATGTGGGGGTACGCGAGACCCCAGATGAACAGAGCTGGGACCCTGAGAAACTGAATGGATTAGTTAGGGCTATGCTTTTCTGTGAAGTAGATAGATAAAGCTGTGTCAGGTTAAGTACAGCAGTGCAGGTGGAAATTAAAGGAGAAAGTGTTTTTATTATTTGTAAACTCTGAAGAAAATATTGGTAAAAGTAAAAGTTTCATTAGAAGAAAAGCCACATGGTTTTGTCTGAATTCCTGGGACAGACCCTCAGAGAAGAAAAGGGATCAAAGCACTGCAATCAGCAAGTAAGTGAACGCACCCCACACATTCACTGGGCCTACAAGCTGCCTGTAAAGCCAGCTTTACACGTTGCAATTTTGCATACGATATCGTATGCGATTTGCAACGCCCCCATCGTATGTGTGGCACGTTCAATTTGTTGAACGTGCCGCACAAACGATTAACCCCCGTCACACATACTTACCTTCCATACGACCTCGATGTGGGCGGCGAACGTCCACTTCCTGGAGTGGGAGGGACGTTCGGCGTCACATCGACGTCACGCGGCAGCCGGCCAATAGAAGCGGAGGGGCGGAGCTGAGCGGGACGTAAACATCCCGCCCACCTCCTTTCTTTCGCATTACTGGCCGGGAGCCGCAGGACGTAGGTAAGATCTATTCACCGTTCCTGGGGTGTCACAGACTGCAATGTGTGCTACCCCGGGTACGATGAACAATCTGACGTACAATTCCTGAGGAATGTACGACGTGCGTGCGATGAACGTTTTACCGTTCAATCGCAATCGCACGTAGCAGTTACACACTGCAATGTAACTTACAATGCCGGATGTGCGTCACTTACGACGTGACCCCGCCGACACATTATAAGATACATTGCAGCGTGTAAAGCGGGCTTAACAGACCAGGTGGCTGCACACAAACACCAGCCAGACCACGACTGCAGCACCCCCTGCCATCCTGTTACATTTGGCATAGTCAGCGGGATCGAGGTCATGCTTCACAACAATTTGCTGGATGCGGAAAAAAATTGGTGTCTTTAACGAAGACAAAGATGGCGGATCATAGTGCGATGGAAAGGAGAAGCTCCACTCGTCGTGGGCATCACTGCCTGCAAAAAGCGCCAAATCATGCCTGGAAGAAATCAACGCCCTGCATTGAAGAGACTCCCTGTGGTTGGTGGGCACACCAAAGAGAAAGGCGCCGCCTGTAACAGAAAGCTGATGGAGAATGGGCAGTGACCCTGAAGAAATGGGCTGAGGAGCCAGAAAAGGCCACACCTTGGGGAGAGCAAGTGGAAGAAAGGATACTCCCACTATTGAGCAGGCTGGCACCATTGTTGGTGAGTGAAAAGACAGCGATGTAGCAGCGTGGAGTGTGGCCTGAAAAAAGTGGCTGCAGCTGCAAGAAGAGATGCTGCGGCTAGGATGCCTGTTTGAACCGGAGTTCCTCCAAAGAGACTGGAAATCAATACCTGGATCGACGACTGCAGCGGCAGCTCCCGGAGGGCCAAAGTCCTGTAGCAGGGATGAGTGGTCAAAGTCTGCAGAACCATGACTACCGGGTGTCACCCTAAAGAAGTATCAGCAGTGCAAGCCCCTATATCCCTGGAGGCATCTGTGCATGTCAGGCAAAACCGTGGCATCTGTGCATGTCAGGCAAAACCGTGGCATCTGGGCATGTCAGGCAAAACCATGGAGAGATCAAATCCCATGCCACAGCCTCTACTGTTGACACCAGAGTCTTGGGCCTGCTGGCTTTGGATGATGCCCTGGCAGTGATGAATATTGCGCAGGGTACTCACTTTTCAGTATATGTGTAAGTGGCCGATTGGAAGAATCCATGGATATGAGTGGCCACTAGAGATTGAGTGTCTCACTTCTCTTTGCCGGTTGTACTGGTTGCACAAAATGAGTCTGTGCCAGGATCTGTTCCGCGTTCCTGAGGGTAGCGGGCCAGGAGGTCCCGCATTAGAAGCAACCTCAGTTAGCCGTGAAGTTGGCCAAAGTTTTCTTATTGTATGTTTTCCCTCTTCCTGTTTTGTTTGCATCTGTTGCGCTTCCCTCTTCTGGAATGCAGGATTGTAGACCAAGACTATCCCTTTGTTCCTTGGACTCTGCCCCACCACATACCATTGGCCAGCAAGTGCTGTGTCACAGGACTGTCATCCTCAAAAGGGGAGGGGGAAAATGAAGACTTAAGGGCTTGTTGGCCCCTATTGCAATGTTTTATGAAGAGAAGAAGCTGGAGGACCCAGGACTTGTCTTGTCTTGTAGTAATATTTTAAGAACTGTGTCCGGGGAAGGTACTCATTTATAAATTGAGCTTCAATAACTTTTCTACCCTTGTTGCAGACTGAGCACAATAGGCAATGTTGTACTTTTTAGTGTGCTGCATTGATATCGCATTATTGCAGTCTGTGACACCGTTGTCATGGCTTCTGTTGCTACTGTGTGGTGTGTCCACCTCTATTACTTTAACACCTTGTCTTTTTGTTCGGTATGAAACACCTACTATTCCTCCTCCTTTTCCTTCTTCCTGAGTCACGACAAGCGTAATTTTTTTAAAATGGAGACTCTTATTCGGATCTCTTTGTTGAGTGTTGCCTGTAGTGGCCGGGGTCTCAGACCACTAGGCGTATACCTGTCACTCATCCACCTCTTCATTTGAAGGCTCTAAATGCTGGGCCATACCTTATGTGGGGTAAGGCTCATGCCGCACTGCTATCAAAAGACTCTTTGGGTACTCTGAGGCAAGTGATGAAACTGTTCTGCTGTCTGTCCATAATTTTTTGATGATGGATACCCATCATGTGAAGATTCCATGAAGGGTATCCAAGTTTTGTCTTGTCTATAATGGCAGGGATCTCAGAGCAACAGGTCTACTCCTGTCACTCAGCCAATATTTCTTATTTTAATAGTCTAGGACATTAACCCCTTCACGACCGGCTGATTTTTCGCTTTCCGTTTTTTTTTTCGCCATTCTTTTTCTGAGAGACATAACTTTTTTATTTTTCAGTCAATATGGTCATGTGAGGGCTCATTTTTTGCGGAACGAGCTGTACTTTTAAATGAAACCATCAGTTTTACCATATAGTGTACTGGAAAACGGCAAAAAAATTCCAAATGCAGAAAAATTGCAAAAAAAGTGCGATAGCACTATGGTTTTTGAGATATTTTATTCACTGTGTTCACTATATGGTAAAACTGATGTGTGGGTGTGATGCCTGAGGTCAGTGCGAGTTCGTAGACACCAAACATGTATAGGTTTACTTTTATATAAGGGGTTAAAAAAAATCGGAAGTTTGTCCGAAAAAAAGTGGCGCACGTTTTACGCCATATTCCGTGACCCGTAGCATTCTCATTTTTCGGGATCAGTGATGGCTTATTTTTTGCGTCTCGAGCTGATGTTTTTAACGGTACCATTTTTGTGCAGATGCTACGTTTTGATCGCCTCTTATTGCATTTTGCGCAAAAGTTGTGGCGACAAAAAAACGTCATTTTGGCGTTTGGAATTTTTTTGCCGCTACACCGTATACTGATCAGATTAATTGATTTTATATTTTGATAGATTGGGCGTTTCTGAACGCGGCGATACCAAATGTTTGTATATTTTTTATTTTTTTAACCCTTTAATTTTCAATGGGGCGAATGGGGGGTGATTTGAACTTTTAGGTTTTTTTTTTTTATTTTTTAAAACTTTTTTAACTTTTTTTTTTTTTTATTATACTAGCCCCCCTAGGGGGCTTTTGCGATCAGCAGTCCGATCACTCTGCACTATCTGCTGATCACAGCTACCTAGCTGTAAACAGCAGATACGCTCACTGTCTTTTTCACTGTGCAGCGGGCACAGCGAAAGTGAAAGCAAGTCATGTGTAGTACAGGAGTCATTACATGACCCTGTGCTACCATGATAACTATCGGAAGTCACGTAATTGCATCACGTGACTTCTAGTATCGGGCGGTAAGTAAAAGTTTACCGCGATCGCGCTTACAATGGCGCTGTCACATATTGACAGCGCCATATAAGGGGTTAAACGGCACGAGCAGATAACGATTCTGCTCGTGCCTAGCAGGCACACATCTCAGCTGTGAAAATCAGCTGAGATGTGTGCCGATCGCGGCATGCTGCCGCCAGCAGACTGCGGGCAGTAACATTATTACTGGCTCCACTGTCAAATGGTTTTGGGCCCCCTAAAGGTGTTGTCTATGCCTTTTTTTTGTTTTCCGTTGAAATCATTCGGTTTGGTTAGGATTGGCAATCTGTTTGTTGAACTCAGGCGGGTCCAGCGATTTTGCACCGATTCAATTCTCGGGAGGTTCGCTCATCTCTGGTTGTAAATACATAAAAAATAGGTCTAAAATTAAATGTGAGAGTTTGCACCTAAATGCACCAAAATTTGACTTATTTTTCCCCAAAGCCGAGGCACCTTCTTTATGAGGTTGCCCCAAAATGTTTACTTAATGCTGTGAAATGCTTAATTTAACCTGATAGAGACCATAATGCATACAATTATAGCATGTAGTCACATTGGTGTATGGAGCCAGCATCTGCCTGTAAAAGCAGAACTCGGAGGTAGTTCTACCCATTGCTTTTAACTATGTTTTCTGACATCGGCATTTAAATATCGCGATTGCTGGTGGGTTTTCATGTCAGCAAAAATGCAATAAAAAGATATCTAAACGGGGCGTGGCTGGAGCTTCATGGAGTAGGACGCCTGAGGGTTAAGCTCCTCTGCCCGGGAGAAAAATAAGCCCATTTATATAACCTTAGAGTGCCCAGGATGGGGAAGAGGAAGCCCCTTAAGACCACCAGAGATCCAGGAGCCCCCAGCACCGCTTACCATGGACTCCTTCCTAACGAAAGAGCTGCCAGGGGAGCAGGACCAGGAGGATGCCCGGACGGCTGGAGCGCCACATCACCTGCTTCCACAGACGGCGGCAGCACCAGGAGGTATGGGAGGCAGCGGACGGGGAGAGCCGGTCCACGTCGCAGACGGAGGGAGAGGTGAGGAGCCCGAAGAGACCGACAGCGCAGATGGAGGAAGAGCCGGAGATCCCGCGGACGCCGGCAGAAGGGGAGCCAGCCTCGTGGTCAAGATGGCGGCGGCGGAGAAGACGCGAGGTGACTCACCTGCTTGCGAGCGGGAGCGGGACTGCAGCGAGCTGGCCGGGAGCGTGAGCCTGGGGACTGCGGGACCGGACAGGAGGTACATGTTCTCCCTAGACATGAGCTCCGACGGCCACACGGAGATGGTGGAGATGCCGCCCCTCCCCCCTCTGGAGATCCTGGAGAGCGGTGGCGGTTGGAGCCCGTCGGCTCCTGTGGAACACTCGCAGGGGGAGTCCGGTGCCATGACCTGGTACGGCGGGAGTGGGGAGTGGGGGAGCCCCAACTGTGGGATGTTGGATGGCGGAGGGGGGGACTGGGGAGAGGCACAGAAGGAGGCTCGAGAGGCCAGGAGTGAGGCCCTACAGCCTGCTATAATTCCCCAGCCTGTGTGGGATGACCCTGAATCTCCTAAAGATGCCCCCCTGTCCTCCCCACTGGGACCACCAATATTGCAGAATGAGTCTCTCACTCCCAGGCCCCAAAGAAGCCAGAACATATCTGGAAATTCAGGGTCAGGGAGCCCAGCCCCTGTGGCACAGCTTAAAGGGACCTCCAGGACCCCCCTGAGCTCGCCTGCTAGAGAAGCTTCCAGGAAGGGAGCTCCGGAAACCCTGATCGCTGCACCCACACAGCCTCCATGTCCTCCAGCGGATTGGTGGGAATTTGTGTGTCAGCTTCCTACAAAAAAGGACTTCCAAGCACTTATTTCTGAAGTAAAAGACACCTGCAGGTCTGAAATAGCGGCGGTCCGACGGGATGTAGTCTCTATCTCCAAAAGAATAAACCAGCTGGAGACCGACCATAATGATGCTAGAACAACCATTCGCCACCTCCAGTCCCATACCTCCTCCCAAGCCGACGCCATAAGATAGTTACAACGTCATATTGAAGATCTTGACAACAGAGGCAGACGCCACAATATAAGGGTCAGAGGTGTTCCTGAGGCCCAAATAAAGGAGGACGTTACAAAAATCCTGCAGACCATATTTAACTCACTCCTCCAGCGTCCTCCTGATAGCCCAATTCCTATGGACAGAGCACACAGGGCTTTGCGCCCCAAAAATTTGACAGGGAACCCGAGAGACATTATTTGTCACATCGTGGACTTCCAACTTAAAGAGGAAATAATGTTCAGAGCACGACCGCCAAAACAAGCGATGTACCAAGATACTAAGATTCAACTGTTTCAGGATCTCTCATGGTTGACACTACAGCAGCGGAGGGCCCTCCACCCATTACTGTCATCCCTAAAGGCCAATAATATCCTCTATAGATGGGGGTTCCCATTCAGCCTATCTGCACGGCGAGGGGAGACGTCGGCCAGCCTTCGGACCCCTGCAGACTTGGAGTCCTTTTGCCGGGCATTTGACCTTCCTGTCCCGGATCTACCAGATTGGACTCTGCCCCAACAGATACAGCAGCATCCTCAGACCTGGCAACCAGCCACAGCAGCACGTAAACGGCGACCTAGAGGCCCAAGAGCAGAAGGACCTACCTGATTGCTTTTTCCCGTGATTTTACAGTCATATTTTGATCTCATATGGGAATTCCAGGGGGTCAACTGGTCTGCTTATATTGCTTCCCTTTTTCCTGGGACTTTCTCCTTCTTAAAAAAAATCCCGGGGGGGGAGGTTCGGATCCCTAGTCCGGTTTGTGAGGTTCCGCCACTCACCTTTCTGCAGAGTCGTACCAATTGATTCGCACTTTGGTTTATAGTGCAGGTTATATTTAGTGAGATACCCTTAACTTTGTATAAAAGTAAGTCGGCTCTGCTGGTGGGGTAGTGGACGGTCGGGGTTAATTCCATACCCTTATTGCATAATTGAAGAGTTTCTATTTTTTAGTAGAACATAGGTATGTTTTGGTTTATTCTTTATTGTTCTGGTTGTACTCACAGGTATGCAATTTACTATAGTAGAGGCGCTCTGTTTCAGAAGGGCCCAGGGAGTATATCTACCATACACATCAAGCGACAGTCTCAAACACTAGTCCTTACATTAAGACACCGGGATGGCTACGTTGATGAGCCTTAACGTGAAGGGGTTGAATTCCGATGTTAAAAGGAGGCTGGTTCTCCAGGAGATGCGAAAATCACTGGCGGATGTGGTGTTTCTGCAAGAGACACACTTCACGGAAAAAAGCTCTTTTAACTTTGCCCGCCATTGGTTTCCTCAATCCTTTTCGGCTACAAATACAAAAAAGAAAGCTGGAGTGGCTATACTAATTTCTCGCACTTGCCCACTTCAAGTGAGTAAGTGGGAAGCAGATCCCTTGGGTCGTTACCTGATCATCCAGGGCACGCTGAATGGGATGAAATTAATCCTATGTAACCTCTATGCCCCAAACTCTAATCAGAATAGATTTGTTTCTTCGGTCCTTTCACGCCTCCCGTCAGACCGGGGGGTCATTCACATTATAGGGGGGGACTTTAATATGGTGTTCTCACACAGAGCTGATAAAATGCTAGCACCCTCACACTCCACAAGCCCATGTAAGTCATCTAATCTGTCTACGGGATTTCGCAAATTGATCCATAAATACCAACTATTTGATCTGTGGAGAATTGATAACCCGACAGCAAGACAATACACCTTCTTCTCACACCCTCATAATTCCCATAGCCGAATCGATTATTTCTTTGGTAATGTTCTCACTCTTAGAACACTCCGACAAGCACAAATAGGCAGTATCACGTGGTCAGACCATGCCCCTTTACTACTACACCTCAATTTAACAAATGTTCCCTCAAAAAGAACCCACTGGAGATTAAATGAATCCCTACTCACCAACCCTACTTCTCGAGAATCTATCCGTAAGGCTATACAGAATTACTTTGAGGAGAATTCTCAGACCCCTCCATCTTTCCCAGTGATATGGGAAGCCCACAAGGCGGTTATTAGAGGGGAGTGCATAGCCATTTCTTCCAAGCTCAAAAAGGACTCACAGCAACTTTATCATCAATGTGAAATAGACCTCCGATCAGTGGAGGAACGCCTTCGCACCCACCCCTCTAAGACTCGCCTGAAAGCGGTAATAGACCTTAGAACTAAATTAAAAGAGATATCACACGGGAAAATAGAAAAGCTCCTACGTTACTCACGCCAGAAGTATTATGAGTATGGCAATAAACCACATACGATGCTGGCCAGAAGGCTTCAGGACCAAACGATAACTTCCGCCCCCTGCGCCATAAAGGATACTTTGGGCACCCCTCATTATGATCCCACAAAAATCGCACAACTCTTCCACGCATACTACACATCCTTGTACTCTATCCCTCCGTCATTATCAACGTCCCACCCAGATAGAACAACAATATTGAATGATTATTTGACTGGCTGTCACCTTCCAAAACTATCCCGGGAGGCTCTGGAGGATCTTAACCGAGAAATAGTCCCAGATGAGATCCATCAGACCATTAAAGACCTCCCAAACCACAAAGCTCCGGGCCCGGATGGGTTTACTTACCTTTATTATAAAACCTTCCTGGGAGAACTGTCACCTCATTTGACTCATCTTTTCAATCTTTTTATGAAGGGTGAGGACATCCCAAATACTTTTTTACACTCTTACATAACTGTCATCCCTAAAGCGGGTAGGGACCCCATGGAATGTGCGAGCTATCGCCCTATCAGCCTCTTAAATTCTGATCTCAAAATATTCACCAAACTGTTGGCGGACCGCCTAAATAGTTGGCTTCCACAGCTGGTCCATAAAGACCAAGTAGGTTTCGTTCGCTATCGACAGGCGGGGGACAACACCCGAAGGATCTTAGATCTGGTAGAAGTGGTGAATAGGGAAGGAGTGGAAGCACTTCTTCTGGGACTAGACGTGGAGAAGGCTTTCGATAGGCTGGATTGGTCCTTCATGTTTTCTGTGTTGGGCCACTTCGGCCTGTCGGGACCATTTGTCTCAGACCTGCGGGGTTTGTATTCTCTCCCTGCGGCGACAATTCGCCTCCCTCATGCACACTCAAATCCCCTGCCCATCCGAAATGGAACTAGGCAGGGCTGTCCTCTGTCCCCTTTGCTATATGTCCTAAGCATTGAACCACTGGCAGCACATATTCGACTCAATGCGGACATTATGGGGGTCAAGGTGCGGGATAAATCCTTTAAAGTGGCCCTATTTGCAGACGACGTCCTGTTGTCCCTGACTAATCCCGTCATTTCCCTACCAAACTTACACGCAGTACTAGCTCAATACGCTAGACTCTCGGGTTATAAGCTTAACTCCGACAAAACAGAGGCCTTCCCGCTCAACATCCCAGAAACTAAATTACAGACGCTCAAACAAAATTTTAAGTACTCCTGGCGTTCAGATTCCCTACGATATTTAGGAGTCAAAATAACCCCCAGTTATAAAACATTATACCAAGCCAATTTCCCGCCCCTGATACGTGAAGTGGAAAATAGTCTGAAAAAATGGTCATCATTACAGATCTCTTTTTTGGGTAAAATCGCTACAATTAAAATGTCAGTTATCCCTAAATTTCTGTATCTATTTGAAACGCTCCCGGTGCGGGTTCCCCTGGGGGTATTGAAAAAAGTCCAATCAAAACTCTTGCAATTTATATGGCACTCAGGAAGGCACCGCATCCCAGATTCAGTACTATATGCACCACGTACAAAGGGGGGCTTGTTGTGTCCGAATCTTAAGCTTTATTACTATGCCGCACACCTGCGCAGCCTGGCGTCATGGACGACCCTGCCGGCTTTTAACAAGTGGACGGAGATAGAGAAGCTTTGGATGGCACCTTTCCACCCCAGCTCTCTAATATGGGGACGCCCTAGTGAAACCCCCTCCAGAGACCTCCTAGGCCCGATGGCATTTACAAGAGAGGTGTGGCGACAGTGTAGAATGAAGTTCCAGCTGGCCTCACAGTCTTCCCTGTTGACCCCTTTCTTGTTCACACCACACTTGGCAAAGGGCATGAATCCGGGGGTGACGGGGCAGTGGGCGAAGGCGGGCCTCTACTGTTTTCGGGATGTGGTCAACCCGGTTACGCTGAAATTGAAGCCATTTTCGGATTTACGATATCAATACAACCTACCTCTCCATCTATATTCCTCATATCAACAGGTATCACATTTTTTCACAGACATTATGGGACAGGCGGGGGTGTGGCGTCCCACAGCATTCGAAACCCTTTGTTCTGGCAGGACCTCGACCAGGGGACTGATCTCGGCCATTTATAACATTCTGATAATCGGGGACTCACCGGAGGCACTGAAGCATTCATACATGAAGAGATGGGAGGGATGGGTTGGACGCCCCCTTTCAGATGCACTCTGGTCAGTAATATGGGCTAGGACATTTAGGTCCTCAATTAGCACTCTTTATAAGGAAAACCAAGTAAAGATCCTCATGACATGGTACCACACACCAGAACTCCTTCACAAATTTAACCGTACCTATCCAGACGTGTGTTGGAGATGTGGCCTTAGGGGAGCATCCCAATACCATATATTCTGGACATGCCCGATCATCGATGGCTTCTGGGAGGAGGTGGAGTCCCTGATTGGCAGATTGGTGGGTGGTAATGTGACCAGAGATCCGGTAGTGTATTTGCTGAATGCCCTCCCACCGTCTCTAAGCAAACCTGAACTAAAGCTTTTACTCCATGTCCTTACTGCGGCCAAGTGTCTAATTTCACTGTTCTGGAGAAGGGTAGCCCCGCCCTCTGTCTCAGATCTATATGCCAGAATAAAAGATGTCAGGAATATGGAAAAGCTCACAGCCCAGCTCCATAATACAATGGATAAGTTCACAGTGACATGGTCTCTTTGGGATGCCCTTGTGGACACCTACCAGATGTAGGGTCGGATATAGGACTGGAGTGACTGATACTCGGGATTTAGACCGGTTTCAGGGGGCACCTTTCACCTTCTATTTGACAATTAGAGTGTTAATGATATAGTCCATCTGTAAGCATACTTGTGAAATGGTACATTTATTCATGTAACTGCATGTCTGTGTGTTATTCTTTTCTTTTCTGTTGTACAACATGTGTAAAAAACCTTTTTCAAAATAAAAAGTTGAATAAAAAAAAAATATCTAAACACTACATATATATCTATCTATATATATATATATATATATATATATATATATACACTGGAGAGAAAAATTAGCGTACAATGTATGATCACATGCTTTTTTTTAGAAATAATGTAATGTACACTGATCAACATTTGAAGGTTTTTTTTTATAAGGGATGACCATGCCACTTGAACAGTGTTTTACAAAACATCCAAAGTTTATCAACATAAAACCTTTATTTTGCTCAAAATATAATGGTCATAATTAGAGAAAATAATGACTGTGTACAGGCCTTTGCTTTGAATAAATTCAGCACATCTGTGGCCACAGGACATCACTAGTCTCTCACACTGCTCTGATGTGATTTTGGTTGTCTCTTCTTCCAGTCTCTTCCATAGTTTTTTGACTGTTGTGAGTTTCTTGGACATAACTTTGTCACCAAGGATTTTCTGAGGTTTTCTATTGGGTGTAGATCAGAACTCTGGGCTGACGATTTCATTGTTTCAATGTATTCTGTTTCAAGGAACTGCTTTACCTGTTTTGATGTGTGACATGGGCATTGTCCTGCATGAAATTTACTGGATGATTGAGTGATGAACGCAAGTAAGGAACCATGTGTTGTTGAAGAAGGTTCTGATACACACTTGCATTCACTCTGCTGTGTAGCTGTATGAGAGGTCCAACTCCTGCTCCAGAAACAATTCCCCAAACCATGACACTTCCTCCACCACCTTTCATGATTTCTTAACACACTTTGGGTTCAGTCTTTCCCCAGTTTGTCGATGAACATAATGTTTCCCATCAGACCCAAATAAATTTTACTTGCTTTCATTACTAAAATAAACTGTTGACTACTTCTCCTCTGTCCACACAGCATGCTCCTCACCAAAGGGGAGTCTAGCCTTTTAATTCTTTCTGCTAATGAGAGGTTTTGTCATTGCAGAATGGGCTTTCAGTCCAAATGCTCTTAAACGTCATGACACTGTATGATAAAACAGATCCTTAGGCTATGTGTCCACGGTAGAATGTACCTGCGGACTTTTCTGCCTGAAAATCCGCGACTTTCGCGGCAAATCCGCACCTGCGGATTTGCCGCGGATTTACCGCGGATTTGCCGCGGATTTTGATGCAGATTTTTTTTTTTTTTTCCCATTCTATACCCAAATCCGCACCAAAATCCGCAACAAACAATTGACATGCTGCAGATTTTTCCGCATCAAAATCCGCGGCAAATCCGCAGCGGAAAAATCCGCAGCATGGACACAGCATTTCCAAAATGCCATTGAAATGGCTTGGAAGTGCCGCTGCTGCAGATTTTCGGCAAATCCGAAATTTGATGCGGAAAAATCTGCAGCATGTCAATTATTTGTTGCGGATTTTGGTGCGGATTTTGGGTATAGAATAAGGAAAAAAAAAAAAAAAGAATTCCGCATCAAAATCCGCGGCAAATCCGCGGTAAATCCGCGGCAAATCCGCGGGTGCGGATTTGCCGCGAAAGTCGCAGATTTTCATGCAGAAAAATCCGCAGGTACATTCTACCGTGGACACATAGCCTTAAGCCTGCTTTACACCAGGCAATCTATCGTGCGATAGATCGTCGGGGTCACGGTTTTTGTGACGCACATCCGGCATCGCTGGCGATGCCGGCCTGTGTGACACCTCCTAGCGACGCAGTATCGCTCACAAATCGTGAGTCGGGTACTGCTCGTTAGGTTCCATAATATCGTTTACTTTAGTTGACCATCGTTTCCGTGGTAGCACACGTCGCTCCGTGTGACACCACGGGAACGATGAGCAGCTCACCTGCCTCCCGCGGCCGCCGCCGTCTCTATGTGGAAGGAAGGAGGTGGGCGGGATGTTTACATCCTGCTCATCTCCGCCCCTCCGCTTCTATTGGCCGGCGGCCGTGTGACGTCGCTGTGACGCCGAACGTCCCTCCCACTCCAGGAAGTGGACGTTCGCCGCCCACAGCGAGGTCGCACGAGAGGTAAGTATGTGTGACGGGGGTTACTACCTTTGTGCGACACGGGCAGCGATTTGCCCGTGACGCAAAAAGGACGGGGGCGGGTACGATCGATTGTGAAATCGCACAATCGGTCGTACCGTGTAAAGCAGGTTTTACTCTGTTCAGTGCTGAACTGGCGAGCAATTCCAACTGCAATTGTCAACAATAGTGATGAGCGAGCATGCTTGTCACTACTCGGTACTCGCACGAGTATCACTGTACTCGGGCTGCTCGGCGGGGACCGAGTAATCTCGCGATACTCGTGCTTTACTCGTGGTCTTCATTTCTGCATGTTGGCGCTCTTTTGAGAGCCAGCCCTCATGCAGGGATTGGCTGGCAGACCACTGCAATGCCACAGCCCTGTTAGTTGTGGAATTGCAGTGATTGGCCGGCCTGCACAGCGTCACCGAGCCTTTATATCGGCCGGCGCGCTGTGCTCTGCTCACAGCTATTCTGACAGTGAGTGTAGGGAGAGTGTCGCTGATTCAGGGAAAGCTTTGCGGCCCTTTATAGCTTTTTCAGTTGCAGGGCTGCAAACAGTGTGACCAAAAGTCCTTCTCAGGACTATTCTAGTTGTATACAGGCAGGCAGGGTATAGCCAGGTCGGAGTACAGTAGCAGAGTCCTTCTCAGGACTATTGTTGCTATATACAGGCAGGGTATAGCCAGGTCTGAATACAGGCTAGTGACCAAAAGAGTCCTTGTCAGGACTATTGTAGCAGTATACAGGCAGGCAGGCAGGCAGGGTAGTGGTGACCGTATACCAGCCTTCATATCTGGGGCTGGTGTACACAGTGTAAAACAGTCCAGATAGTGTCTGACTTGTCTGTACTGTAATTGTCGCTCCCCAAAAAAACCTGTTAGTAGGTTATTATTGCGTCCGTGCTTGGTTTTTAAAACCGCACGTGTGTGCCTGTTGGTGGCAGCGTACAGGTGCACTGGTGTGCGTTTACCAAACTATTATATAACGCACAAGTGTAGTGTATAATACACGTCAGTCAGCAGTGGCTGATAGTGTCAGAGTTCTTAATTTTTGCTCCTAAAACCTGTGTTAGGTTATTATTGCGTCCGTGCTTGGTTTTTAAAACCGCACGTGTGTGCCTGTTGGTGGCAGCGTACAGGTGCACTGGTGTGCGTTTACCAAACTATTATATAACGCACAAGTGTAGTGTATAATACACGTCAGTCAGCAGTGGCTGATAGTGTCAGAGTTCTTAATTTTTGCTCCTAAAACCTGTGTTAGGTTATTATTGCGTCCGTGCTTGGTTTTTAAAACCGCACGTGTGTGCCTGTTGGTGGCAGCGTACAGGTGCACTGGTGTGCAATTTCCAGAAACTTTGATATAACGCACAAGTAGTGAATATACACGTCAGCAGTGCACAGCATTGCAAAATGCGCAAGGGCATTGGCAAGGAACAAGGAAGTGGACGTGATGGTGGTGCAGGCAGAGGCCGAGGTCGTGGGCAAGCTCTAATTTCGCCACAACAAAGGGCCACATCTAGTCGCTCGCACGTCCTGTCCCAAATTCTTGGGGACCGCAGCAGTACACCGCTCTTGAACCAAGACCAGTGTCAACAGGTTGTTAGTTGGATAGCGGATAATGCTTCCAGTCAGATTGGCACCACCACAAACACTCTGTCTTCCACACGGTCAAGTGTCAGTAGCCGTGATACTGCACCGCACATTTCTGAACCTGATCCTCCTTCCTACCACCAGGCTGAGTACACGTCCTCCTCGGACATTAATGATCCCACACTTGGACACTCGGAAGAGCTGTTCACGTTTCCATTCACACATTCTGGCCTCTCGCCAGCTCATATTGAAGTGGGTCATGAGGAGATCGTCTGTACAGATAGCCAAATATTTGAGCAGCCACGTTCTCACGAAGTTGGCAACGTGTCTCAACAAGTGGTGGACGATGATGAGACACAATTGTCAGCAAGTCAGGAGGAGGAGCAGGGTGCGGAAGAGGAAGACGACGTGGTGGATGATCCAGTAACTGACCCAACCTGGCAGGAGGATATGCAGAGCGAGGACAGCAGTGCACAGGGGGAGGGAGGCGTAGCATCACAACAGGCAGTAAGAAGCAGGGTGGTGGTCCCAGGCAGAAGTCAGGCAACCGTTCCCCGTAACAACACGACGACACAAGGTGCCTGTACAAATGTTAGGTCTTCACGAGTCTGGCAGTTTTTTAAGTTGGATCCAGATGATTCAAAAAAGGCCATTTGCAACACCTGCCGTGCCAGCATCAGCAGGGGTACCAAAACTAGCAGCCTGACCACCACCAGCATGATCAGGCACATGTCAGCCAAGCACCCGACTTTGTGGGAAGTACAACAGAGTCGAGGAGCAGTGCTTGCTGATGTCACTGCTACGTCTTCGCTGGTTGTGCATGCGAGCCAATCCTCTGTCCATGCTGCCTGCGAACAAGCCTCCTCCACTCCTGCACCTGCAGTTGCCTACGCAGAAAGAACACCATCATCAAGCACGTCCTTGTCCCAGCGCAGCGTTCAGTTATCCATTCAGCAAACCTTTGAACGCAGGCGCAAATACACTGCCAACACCCCACATGCCACAGTTCTAAATGCTAACATTTCGCGACTGCTTGCGCTGGAAATGTTGCCTTTTAGGCTGGTGGAGACAGAAGCATTCCGTGACCTGATGGCGGCAGCTGTCCCACGTTACTCGGTCCCCAGCCGCCACTATTTCTCCCGGTGTGCCGTCCCCGCGTTGCATAACCACGTGTCACAAAACATCACACGTGCCCTGAACAACGCTGTTTCACCCAAAGTCCACCTAACCACAGACACGTGGACAAGTGCTTGTGGGCAAGGCCGCTACATCTCGTTGACGGCACACTGGGTTAATATTGTGGAAGCTGGGACCCAGTCTGAGCGAGGGACGGAACACGTCCTTCCCACACCAAGGTTTGCAGGCCCTACCTCAGTCAGTGTTTCACCCACACTCTACAGCTCCGGAATGTCATGCTCTTCAGCCTCCTCCTCCTCCTGCGCATCCTCATCCACTGTGCCCTCCACACCAGTCACAAGCTGGAAGCACTGCAGCACTGCCTCGGCGAAGCGGCAACAGGCTGTGCTGAAGCTAATCTGCATAGGTGACAAACCCCACAATGCAGAAGAGCTGTGGACAGCTCTGAAACAGCAGGCAGATCACTGGCTCACACCTCTGAACCTAAAGCCAGGAAAGGTCGTTTGTGACAATGGCCGGAACCTGGTGGCGGCTTTGAGGCGAGGCCAGCTGACACATGTTCCATGCGTGGCCCATGTGCTCAACCTCGTGGTTCAGCGGTTTATAAAGTCATACCCAGAGCTGTCTGATCTGCTGGTAAAAGTTCGCCGCCTGTCTGCACATTTTCGAAAGTCACCTACTGCTTCAGCCGGCCTTGCCGGCTTTCAGCGCCGTTTGCATCTTCCGGCTCACAGACTGGTGTGTGATGTCCCCACGCGTTGGAATTCAACTCTGCACATGTTGGTCAGGATATGTGAGCAGAAGAGGGCAGTTGTTGAGTACCTGCATCACCTAAGCCGTCGGGAAATGGGTCAAACTCCACACATAACACCTGAGGAGTGGAGATGGATGTCAGACCTATGTACCATCCTCCAAAACTTTGAGGACTCCACCAAGATGGTGAGTGGTGATGACGCCATTATTAGCGTCACCATACCGCTACTCTGCCTTCTAAAACGGTCCCTTTTGAAAAACAAACATGATGCATTGCAGGCGGAGCGCGATGAGTTGCAGCAAGAAACAGTAGTGGGTGTGGGTGATAACACACAGCCCAGCCTCGTCTCATCACAACGTGCAGTGGAGGACTATGACGAGGAGGAGGATGAAGACATGGAGCAACTCTCCGGCCAAATTGAGGATATGACATGCACACCAGTCATATCCTCGATTCAGCGTGGCTGGCCAGAGGACAGGGTAGATGAGGAGGAGGAGGAGGAGGAGGAGGAGGAGGACAGCATGTTCAGTCATCTTGTTGGTCAGGCTACTGAAGTCCTGGCTGTTAAGAGTCTGGCGCACATGGCTGACTTTATGGTAAGCTGCCTGTCTCGTGACCCTCGCGTTAAGAACATCTTGGCCGACAATCATTACTGGTTGGTAACACTGTTAGACCCACGCTACAAGGAGAACTTTTTGTCTCTTATTCCCGTGGATGAGAGGTCAACCAAAATGCAGCAGTTTCGGAAGGCCATACTCACGGAAGTAGGCAAAGCATTCCCCTCACAAAACGCTAGCGGCATAGGTCAGGAATCAGTGGACAACCGAGGCGTACAGCCGAGAGAGGCACAAGTCCAATCCGCCAGAGGTAGGGGAACAGTCTTTAAGATGTGGGACAGTTTTCTCAGCCCCTCACGTACCACAGCCCCTGAGGTGCGGGGTAGTGCCACAAGAAATCCTAAGTTTGCCCAGATGCTGAAGGAGTACCTTGCAGATCGAACAACTGTACTCCGACATTCCTCTGTGCCTTACAATTATTGGGTATCCAAGCTGGACACGTGGCATGAATTGGCTCTCTACGCCTTGGAAGTCCTGGCCTGCCCTGCTGCTAGCGTTTTGTCAGAGCGTGTTTTTAGTGCCGCAGGTGGAATCATTACAGATAAACGCACCCGCCTGTCAACTGAAAATGCTGACAGGCTGACTCTGATAAAGATGAACAAGGGTTGGATTGGGCCAGACTTCACCACACCACCAGCAAATGAGAGCGGAATTTAAAGTTTGCCATGTACCTCCACTCACCCATGGGTACACTTCTCGACTTTGGATAATCGCTGGACTGCTCCTCCTTCTCCTCATGCGCCATCATGATGACCGTTACAATAGTTAGGTCTTTGTTTCAGGTATACCCCCAGTGGTAAATTTTTTCGCCCATTCTTTGCAGAATGGACATTACAACGACAGGAGACCCGCTCCTTTGCAATGGGAACAATGTTTTGAGGCCCTCATGCACGTCTCTACCCAGGGACAACGTGTAGCCTCCCAATTTTTGGCTGCCCTGCCTAAGGGCTATACTGAAATACACCCACTTCCTTAAAATGGACACTTAATGTTTTGAGGCCCTCATGCACGTCTCTACCCAGGGACAATGTGGAGCCTCCCAATTTTTGGCTGCCCTGCCTAAGGGCTATACTGAAATACACCCACTTCCTTAAAATGGACACTTAATGTTTTGAGGCCCTCATGCACGTCTCTACCCAGGGACAATGTGGAGCCTCCCAATTTTTGGCTGCCCTGCCTAAGGGCTATACTATAATACACCCACTTCCTGACAATGGACACTTAATGTTTTGAGGCCCTCATGCACGTCTCTACCCAGGGACAATGTGGAGCCTCCCAATTTTTGGCTGCCCTGGCAAAGGGCTATACTGAAATAGACCCACTTCCTTACAATGGGCACTTCAGGTTTAAAGGCCATCATGCACGTCTCTACCCAGGGACAATGTGGAGCCTCCCAATTTTTGGCTGCCCTGGCAAAGGGCTATACTGAAATAGACCCACTTCCTTACAATGGGCACTTCAGGTTTAAAGGCCATCATGCACGTCTCTACCCAGGGACAATGTGGAGCCTCCCAATTTTTGGCTGCCCTGCCTAAGGGCTATACTATAATACACCCACTTCCTGACAATGGACACTTAATGTTTTGAGGCCCTCATGCACGTCTCTACCCAGGGACAATGTGGAGCCTCCCAATTTTTGGCTGCCCTGGCAAAGGGCTATACTGAAATAGACCCACTTCCTTACAATGGGCACTTCAGGTTTAAAGGCCATCATGCACGTCTCTACCCAGGGACAATGTGGAGCCTCCCAATTTTTGGCTGCCCTGCCTAAGGGCTATACTATAATACACCCACTTCCTGACAATGGACACTTAATGTTTTGAGGCCCTCATGCACGTCTCTACCCAGGGACAATGTGGAGCCTCCCAATTTTTGGCTGCCCTGCCTAAGGGCTATACTATAATACACCCACTTCCTGACAATGGACACTTAATGTTTTGAGGCCCTCATGCACGTCTCTACCCAGGGACAATGTGGAGCCTCCCAATTTTTGGCTGCCCTGGCAAAGGGCTATACTGAAATAGACCCACTTCCTTACAATGGGCACTTCAGGTTTAAAGGCCATCATGCACGTCTCTACCCAGGGACAATGTGGAGCCTCCCAATTTTTGGCTGCCCTGCCTAAGGGCTATACTATAATACACCCACTTCCTGACAATGGACACTTAATGTTTTGAGGCCCTCATGCACGTCTCTACCCAGGGACAATGTGGAGCCTCCCAATTTTTGGCTGCCCTGGCAAAGGGCTATACTGAAATAGACCCACTTCCTTACAATGGGCACTTCAGGTTTAAAGGCCATCATGCACGTCTCTACCCAGGGACAATGTGGAGCCTCCCAATTTTTGGCTGCCCTGCCTAAGGGCTATACTGAAATACACCCACTTCCTTAAAATGGACACTTAATGTTTTGAGGCCCTCATGCACGTCTCTACCCAGGGACAATGTGGAGCCTCCCAATTTTTGGCTGCCCTGCCTAAGGGCTATACTATAATACACCCACTTCCTGACAATGGACACTTAATGTTTTGAGGCCCTCATGCACGTCTGTATGCAGGGGCATTGGTGAACCTCACAATTTAGGACTGCCCTGGCAAAGGAAAATACTACAAAGACTCACTTCCTCAAAATGGGCACATTAGACTCAAGAGGCCTTCATGTACGTCTCTTCTCAGGGACATCGGAGTGCCACACAATGTTTTCACGTAAAATCTTTCATGTATTGATCTCAAAAAGTAACATACACCAGCTCTATCTCACTATTGGGTATGTGCCCTTAACATTTCCGCCATGAAAAATCATTTTGGGGTCATTTTGGAAGGTTTTCTGGTGAGTCCGTAAAAATGGCGTAAAACGCGGACAAAATTGTTCACAGCTGTGACTTTTGAGTGATAAATGCTTCAAGGGGTCTTCCCCATGCTGTTGCCATGTCATTTGAGCACTCTTCTGAGACTTTTGTGACATTTTTAGGGTTTCTCCATGCTGCCGGGAGGTCATTTCACAAAAATACTCGGGTCTCCCATAGGATAACATTGGGCTCGTTGCTCGGGCCGAGTACACGAGTATCTTGGGAGGCTCGGCCCGAGCTTCGAGCACCCGAGCTTTTTAGTACTCGCTCATCACTAGTCAACAATCAACGATTTGGTGAGTATTTGGGATCATTAGCGGTTGCTCGTAAGTGTCACTCACAACAACGTTGCTAACGAGGCCGGATGTGCGTCATGAATTCCGTGACCCCAGCAACATCTCGTTATGTTAGCGATGTCATTGCGTTTAACGGGGCTTTTAGAACATGACACACAAATCAAGGTTTGTTTTTTTTATACAAAGTTCTGTATTTTTTTGACCAATGAAATATAACAGAACCCTCACAAGTTTGGAATTGCAGTACTTATAGTGACATGAAAAATTGCACTGTCAGGTCCTTTTACCAAATAATAATTGCCCTAAAAGCAAAGCCTAAAAAAATAGTGGATTTGTCTTTTCTTCACCATTTTACCACATTTTTTTTTACTATATTTCATGATAACTTTAATGGTGTTAAGGGCTTGTTTTTTCAGGGTTTTAATTGAAGCTCACATAGATTAACCGCCATGAATTAATATAAAATCAATATTTATTAATGAACTTTAAAAATTAGGACCGACAATATACTAAGTGTAATACAGTTAGGTCCAGAAATATTTGGACAGTGACACAAGTTTTGGCATTTTAGCTGTTTACCAAAACATATTAAAGATACATTTATATAATAAATAATGGCTTAAAGTTCAGACTCTCAGGTTTTATTTGAGTGTATCCACATCCTAATTGGAGTAAGGGTTTAAGAATTACAACTCCTTAATATGTAGCTGCCCCTTTTTCAAGGAACCAAAAGTAATTGGACAGTTTTCGCAAAAGCTCTTTAATGGGCTACTGGGGCTATTCCTTCATTAATCCATAATAAATTAAGCAGGTAAAAGGTCTGGAGCTGATTCTAGATGTGACATTTGCATTTGGAAGCTGTTGTTGTGAACCCACAACATGCTATCAAAGGAAGAGAAACAGATCATCATTAAGCTGAAAAAAAATCAGAAATTCATCAAAGAAATAGCAGAAATTTTAGGAGTGACCAAATCAATAACTTTGTACATTTTGCAAAAAAAGAGCACATTGCTGCCGATGTCCACAGAAGACAACAGTGATGGATGATCACAGAACCCTTTACATGATGAAGAAAACCCCCCTTCAACAACCTTTCAAGTGAAGAACAGTCTCCAGGAATTAGGTGTTTCACTATCTAAGTCTACTATTAAGAGAAAACGTCATCACAGAAAATACAGAGAGTTCACTACAAGGTGCAGACTATTAATTAGCCTTAAAAATTGAAAAGCCATATTTGACTTTGCCAAACAACATCGAAAAAAGCAAGCTCAGTTTTAGAAAAGCATTCTTTGGACAGATGAAACTAAAATCAATCTGTACCAGGATGATGGGAAGAAGAAAGTATGAGATAGGCTTGGAACGGCTCATGATAAAAAGCATACCACATACTCTGTAAAACATGGTGTAGGCAGTGTGATTGCCGGACATGCATGGCTTCCAATGTTACTTGGTCATTAGTGTTTAATGATGATTTGACTGAAGACAGAAGCAGCTGGATGAATTCTGAAGTGTACAGGCCTATAACTTCTGCTCAGATTTAACCAAATGCCGCAAGATTGATTGGGTGGTGCTTCACCATAAAGAAGGACAATGACACAAAACATGCCAAGAAAACAACCCAGGAGTTTTTCAAAGCAAATAAGTGGAATATTGTTTTGCAATGGCGGAGTCAATCACCAGATATCAACCCTATTGAGCATGCATTTCACATGCTTAAGACAAAACTTAATGGAAAAAGACCCACAAGCAAGCAACTACAGTAAAGGTCTAGCAAGGCATCACCACGGAGTATACCCAGTATTTGGTGAAGTTCATGGCTTCCAGACATCAGGCAGTAATTGCCTGCAAAGGATTCTCTACAAAGTATTAAAAATTAACCTTCATTTTATGGTAAAGTAAATTTGTCCAATTACTTTTGAGTCCCTGAAATAAGGAGGTTTTGTAGAAAAATGGTTGTACCGTATTTTTCGGACCATAAGACGCACTTTTTTCCCCCCAAATGTTGGGGAAAGTAGGGGGTGCATCTTATGGTCTGAATATAGGGCTGTGGCCGGGAATGAGGGTGCTACGGTGGGATGGGTCATCGGTGGCACGAGCAGGCTGCAGTAGCGCCTGCCATGACCACGAGGGCCCGCTCATTACATATGCACGCCCATCATCCCGCCCATCATCTCTCAGCGCTGAAGCCAGCGCTGATAGGTGGGCGGAATGATGGGCGGGGGGTGCGCATATTAAACAGCCGGCCACTATCACCCCTGACAACTACAGCCTGGAATGATCATGTACGGCTGTATTAACTGCCCCCCACGCATCATCATCAGTGCGGGGGGGCAGTGAATAAGTATGATACACTCATCTGTCACCGTTCCCCTGCAGCACGCGATGTCCTTCTGTCTGCCGGCTAGCTGATCTGCGTAGCGAGCGATGAGCACAGAGATGACGTCATCCCTGTGCGCACTCTCCACACACATCAGCCGGCAGACAGGAGGACATTGCGATGCTGCAGGGGAACAGCTCTACACAGGTCAGCGCCGGGGGCAGTGAATCAGTACACTCACCCGTCACCGTTCCCCTGCAGCACCGCGGTCTCCTCCTGTCTGCCAGCCAGCTGATCTGTGTAGTGAGCGGTGAGCACACCAATGACGTCATCGCTGTGCGCGCCGCTAGTCACGCAGGTCAGCTGACCGACAGACAGCAGGACGAGCGATGCTGCAGGGAACAGTGACGGCTCCACACAGATCAGTGGTGCTACTGCTGCCACAGACAGGGGGAGGAGCGATGGTGCATGGAGCGAGGAAAGGTGAGTATAAACGTTTATTTCTTTGTGTGATACAGGATACAGGCCATATAGCAGGATGGGGCCATATAGCAGGATGGTGCCATATAGCAGGATGGGGCCATATAGCAGCATGGATGGGGGTATTTAGCAGGATAAGGGCATATAGCAGGATGGCAGTATATAGTAGGATGGGAGTATATAGCAGGATAAGGGCATATACCAGGATGGGGTACATATACAAGGCAGGAGGATCATTACCAGGATGGGGTACCTTAGCAGAGAATTTGGGGACATTACCCCCATAACAGTGTAGGCAGCAGATCCTTGCCCCATAACAGTGTGTCATGACCACATTTTTTGCTTAAAATTTTATTTTCCTATTTTCCTCTTCTAAAACCAGGGTGCGTCTTATGGTCCGGTGCGTCTTATAGTCCGAAAAATACGGTGATTCCTAAACGTTTCACAGGATATTTTTGTTCAACCCCTTTACTTAAATATGAAAGTCAACATTTTAATTACATTTCAGTTGTTAAATTTTAAATAAAATATAGTGACCTGCAGAGGCCAAGTCACAAACATTTGGTCACTGTCCAAATATTTCTGGACCTAACTGTTATATTAAAGAATTAAAGATAATATAAACAGATACTACTTTCACCCTAATCTTGCACCTAAAACATATGCAACCTACCTATCAATGGAGGATTTTTGCCCAATTGTTTTGGTGCTCCTATTTCACGGTGGCTGTTCCTTAATGGCCCTTTTGTGGCCCTGTGACTAGCCAATTGTATTGTCACATGTCGCGGGCGGAGGAGGGGACGCCGCGCTCTCCCTCTGCTCGGGTCCGGCCGCCGCTGCTGCTGCGGCCTCTGCTGCTCGGTGGCTCGAGCGATGTGGCGGATCCCGGGGACTCGAGCGGCGCTCCTCGCCCGTGAGTGAAAAGGGGCTTGGTTTAGGGGATTTATTGTCCATGACGCCACCCACGGTTGTGGTGATTGTGTTGACACCACCGCTGCACTGTATGGGGATCCCGGGAGTGATGGTATGGAGCAGCTAGATGTTGGCCCTCCCCTCCGTGGGTAGGGGGGTTGGTGGTCCCGGGGCCCGATGATGGAGAGTTAGAATGGTTGACAGGCGGGTTATGGGGCCTGTTAGGGTGCAGGGGCGCAGGGGCAGCGCTGTGCCGCACGGCACGGAGGTACTCACTCAGCCCAAGGATGATGACACAGTTCACGGTAAACAAGCGGCTGGTTGGACGGTTCCCTCGGACGGCTGAGGTGTTAATGTTCCCTGCAAGTTAGCGGTGACTGTCTCTTTCCTGCACCTAAATATGGTTGTTGGTAGCGATGGATTCCCACCGGTAACCCGCTCCCCAGCTTGGATATGAGCCGGAGGAGCCCCTCTTTTTGCCCACAGGCGCTGGCCCTGAGAAACTGGTGCCCTGGCGGTGGCTGTGTCTCTCCAATATGGTTGGACGGTTGCCTTCAATCGGGACTTAGTTGTTTGGAGACCCAGTAGGTCCCCTTCACTGACGGATTTGGCAAATTCACGGCGACTCCTAGCCTTGCCGGGATCCGAAAGGCCCCTGCCAATGGTGCTGGCTTCTCTTCGTATACCGCTCCGGTACCGCCGGTCCACCACCCGTCCACGGTCCTTTCGGCAACCTCCGATCAGCCTCTCCTGCAAACGGTCACCGCCATCTGCCAACCTTGCTGTCTCAGTCCGGGGCACACACCCGGACCAACTTCAGGTTCTTAACTGTCACTTTCTCTTCCACCTTAACGCCTCTCTCTTGCTCCTCTACCACTTCACTTCCACTCTCAAACTCAACTACCACTAATCTCCTGGTTTTTCCCGCCTCCAGGGCTGTGAACTCCTTGGTGGGCGGAGCCAACCGCCTGGCCCACCCCCTGGTGTGGACATCAGCCCCTGGAGGAAGGCAACAAGGGTTTTGTGTTCTGACCTTGGTGTTCCTGCAGGGAATGTGGGGTGTGAGGTGGTGTCATGGCCTGTGACCCCTGGCTTGCTCAGGGCGTCACACACACAGTAAACTATTGTCTCCTCCCCAAAATCCTATAGAATGTAAGCTCGCAAGGGCAGTTTACTCTTCCCTCTGTACCAGTCTGTCTGTTGTAACTTGGATATGTATTCTGTATGTAACCCCTTTTCATGTACAGCACCATGGAATTAATTGTGCTCTATAAATAAATAATAATAATAATATTAGGGAGTAGTGCTTGCAGTGTCTCTGGCTTTGGCTTAATGCGTTTTTCCCATCAGGAGACCGATATAATGGTAAGGTGATGCGTGCAGTTGATATCCATACAATATGATGTTAGGAAGATGTTCAAAAATTGATGGAGGATGCAATATCACCTATGCCTTGCGTAAACATCCCGCTCTGTAGCCAGGCTTGATGATCATTTCCAGTGACTAATATGTATTTTGCACTGCAATGCATAACTTCCACCCATAGGATGATGAATGTATCTAGAGAGGCCACAACCAGCCCTGGTTATACTTTCAGTTTTTGTTCATGCTCCAGGCCCATGGGCATGCTCCAGTATGTTAAGTGCTCCACACTGGAGAGCATACATGGCACATGCTCGCAGACACATGAATGTCTGCCATAACAGGCGGTGCTGTATACGATAGACTCCTGAGCGCAAACCCGGAATTGGTGTGCGTTCCAGCCTGGAATGCAACTGGCCCACGTTATACCATAAATGCTATAGACTTGTATTATGCCCATTAAAAGCGCTCGATATCCATTAAAACTCATGGGCTACAATCAGGAGACAGATGCTACAGACACACTTAAATACCAGTTGTATCTTAGAAAATTTACTTATAATAGCTACCAGGCCACAACTATATAAAGTGACTAGAAAGGGCATAGCGAAGTAAAGGCTTAGATTATTTATGCCCTACTAACCCTATATGGACTGGTTAAAGACTAGACCAATTTCATATTAATTATTGTCTTCATATATTAACCCAGACTAAGATATCAAATTACCACCTTACAGGAAACGTGTATAGGACATTTCCTCATTAAGACCCCTGGGTGACAAACAATCATACCTAAAAATCCACTCACTTTCCTTAGTTGTCATGATCACCTCCTCTGATTTTAATTTCATCACCTCCACCACACAGAATGAAATATCCTTGGCATTGCCCAGATTTACTTCATTAATATGTCTCGCCAGTGGAGTGTCCATTTTGTTCTGAATTCCACCCAAATGTTCCCCCACTCTCCTTCTCAACTTCCTCCTGGTTTTACCCACATAGTTTAATGGGCACATACATGTAGCCAAGTATACAAGACCAGATGTTTTACAGTTTGCGGAGTCTCTACAGAAAAAGGTTTTACCTGCTGAGGCACTTCTAAAGGACTTAGGCGGGCTTAACATGTTGCGACATCGCTACCGATATATCGTTGGGGTCATATCGTTAGTGACGCACATCCGGCGCTGGTAGCGACATCGCAACGTGTAAATCCTAGGTGCGATTATGAACGAGCGCAAAAGCGTAAAAACGCTGATCTGTGTCACATCGTTCATTTCCATAATGTCATTACTGCTGCAGATACGATGTTGTTTGTCGTTCCTGCAGCACCACACATCGCTGTGTGTGAAACCACAGGAACGACAAACATCTCCTTAACTATGTCTACTGGCAATGCAGGAGGAAGGAGGTGGGCGGGATGTTATGTCCCGCTCATCTCCGCCCCTCCGCTTTTATTGACTGGTTGCTTAGTGACATCGCGGTGATGTCGCTGTGACGCCGAACGCACCTCCCCCTTGAAGGAGGGATTGTTCGGTGGTCACAGCGACATCGCCGACCAGGTATGTGCGTGTGAAGCTGCTGTAGTGGTAATGTTCGCTACGGCAGCAAGCACCAGATATCGCATGTACGACGGGGTCGGATGCTATCGCGCTCGACATCGCTAGCAATTGCAATCGATCTCGCAGCATGTAAAGCCCCTCTTACACTGTGTCATTCATCTACATGTTCAGCAATCGCCACAGCAAAAAGCAAACCAAAACATTTAATCTCTTGTCCAACCACATGCCTTTTCTTTCTGTATTTTTAGTAAAAACTGTGGAACAAAAAGTCCTTAATGTCCCTTTCTGAACGTAACACTAGGAGTTGGTGTCAGAATACTCCTCAAGTCCAGGTCAGCTCGCATGACCCCCCAGTATTTTTTAAGTATCTTAAGTAAACTTCATCTCTCTTATTGTCAAAGGTCCCTATTAGTTGGGTGATGTTATGCTCTTCTCCCTTATTCCTTTCACCAGTCTTTAACATTGGCTATCTACCTAGTCCAGCTGTGTACTTGTTTGCTGTGTCCAAAATATTGTGAATATTGCATACTCTTGTTCCTCAAGCCTGCTAATCATATCAGATGACTGTATTCTGTAATCTGATAACTTAGTGCAGTCCTAAGGCATAAGTATTGACCCTTCGTTATACCCCTTCTTAGGGGGAGTGGATGGTTTTTAGTTTACCATGTAATTTAATTAATTTAAAAATATACAAAAAAACATTAATTGTGGGTTGGAGTGGAAAATTATTGCAAATTTGCTAATGTTGCTCTGCTTTTGTTTTCGCAACCTTTAAATTCTGGTATTGCCAAATGTGTTTATGTTTCATGTTTTATTTCTTAAAGAAGCACTCCCATGAAAGTTTTTATACTTTTAATATATTGCAATCAACATATTATATGGAACTATATAGTTAAAATTGCTCACATCTGCTCCTTTCCTATATACACAGTGTGCAGAATTATTAGGCAAATGAGTATTTTGATCACATAATAATTTTTATACATGTTGTCCTACTCCAAGCTGTATAGGTTTGAGAGCCAACTACCAATTAAGTAAATCAGGTGATGTGCATCTCTGTAATGAGGAGGGGTGTGGTGCAATGACATCAATACCCTATATAAGGTGTGCTTAATTATTAGGCAACTTTTTTTCCTTTGGCAAAATGGGTCAGAAGAGAGATTTGACGGGCACTGAAAAGTCCAAAATTTTGAGATGTCTTGCAGAGGGATGCAGCAGTATTGAAATTACCAAACGTTTGAAGCGTGATCACCGAACAATCAAGCATTTCATGGCAAATAGCCAACAGGGTCACAAGAAGCGTGTTGGTCAAAAAATGTGCAAAATAACTGCCCATGAATTGAGGAAAATCAAGCGTGAAGCTGCCAAGATGCCATTTGCCACCAGTTTGGCCATATTTCAGAGCTGCAACGTTACTGGAGTATCAAAAAGCAGAAGGTGTGCCATACTCAGGGACATGGCCAAGGTAAGGAAGGCTGAAAAATGACCACCTTTGAACAAGAAACATAAGCTAAAACGTCAAGACTGGGCCAAGAAATATCTTAAGACTGTTTTTCAAAGGTTTTATGGACTGATGAAATGAGAGTGACTATTGATGGGCCAAATGGATGGGCCAGAAGCTGGATCAGTAAAGTGCAGAGAGCTCCACTCCGACTCAGACGCCTGCAAGGTGGAGGTGGGGTACTGGTATGGGCTGGTATCATCAAATATGAACTTGTGCTACCTTTTTGAGTTGAGGATGGAGTTGAAGTTCAACTCCCAGACCTACTGCCAGTTTCTGGAAGACAACTTCTTCAAGCAGTGGTACAGGAAGAAGTCTGTATTGTTCAAGAAAACATGATTTTCAAGCAGGACAATGCTCCATCACATGCATCCAACTACTCCACAGTGTGGCTGACCAGTAAAGGTCTAAAAGATGAAAAAATAATGACATGGCCCCCTTATTCACCTGATCTGAACCCCATAGAGAACCTGTGGGTCCTCATAAATGTAGGATCTACAGGGAGGGAAAATAGTACACCTCTCAGAACAGTGTCTGGGAGGCTGTGGTGGCTGCTGCACGCCATATTGATCGTAAACAGATCAAGCAACTGACAGCATCCAAGGATGGTAGGCTGTTGAGTGTCATCATAAAAAAGGTGGCTATATTGGTCACTAATTTTTTGGGGTTTTGTTTTTGCATGTGAGAAATGTTTATTTCTAAATTTTGTGCAGTTATATTGGTTTACCTGGTGAAAAGAAACAAGTGAGATGGGAATATATTTGGTTTTTATTACCGTAGTTTTTGGACTATAAGACGCACCGGACCATAAGATGCACCCTAATTTTAGAGGAGGAAAATAGGAAAATAAAATTTGAAGCAAAAAATGTGGTCATGACACACTGTTATGTGGCGAGGATCTGCTGCTGACACTGTTATGGGGGTTATGTCCCCAAATTCTCTGCTAAGGTACCCCATCCTGGTAATGATCCTCCTGCCTTGTATATGTACCCCATCCTGGTATATGCCCTTATCCTGCTATATACTGGCATCCTGCTATATACTGGCATCCTGCTATATACCCCCATCCTGCTAAATACTCCCATCCTACTATATACCCCCATCCTACTATATACTGCCATCCTGCTATATACTGCCATCCTGATATATACTGCCATCCTGATATATACTCCCATCCTGGTATATGCCCTTATCTTGCTATATACCCACATCTATCCTGCTATATACCCCCATCTAGCCTGCTATATACCCCCACCCATCCTGCCATATACTCCCATCCATCCTGCTATATGGCCCTATCCTGCTATATTCCCTCATCCTGCTATATGGCCTGTATCCTGTATCACACAAAAAAAAATAAACGTTTATACTCACCTTTCCTTGCTCCATGCAGCACTGCTCCTCCCCTTGTCTGTGGCGGCAGCAGCGCCGCTGATCTGTCTGGAGCCATCACTGGTCACTTACCTGCAGCACCGCTCGTCCTCCTGTCTGCCGGTCAGCTGACCTGCGTGACTAGCGGCACGCGCAGTGATGACGTCATCGCTGTGCTCACGGCTCTCTACACAGATCAGCTGACCGGCAGACGGGAAGACGTTGTGAAGCTGCAGGGGAACGTTGAGTATGCCGTACTTATTCACTGCCCCCCGCACTAATGATGATGCGTGGGGAGCAGTGATTACAGCCGCACATGATCACTCCAGGCTGTGGTTGCCAGGGGTGATCACGGCCGGCTGTTTACTATGCGCGCACCCCCCGCCCATCACCCCGCCCACCTGTCAGTGCCGTCTTCAGCGCTGAGAGATAATGGGAGGGATGATGGGCATGCTTATGTAATGAGTGGGCCCACGTGGTCACGGCAGGCGATGCTACAGCCTGCTCGTGCCGCCGATGACCCGCTCCACCGCAGCAACCCTCATTCCTGGCTGCAGCCCTATATTCAGACCATAAGATGCACCCCCCACTTTCCCCCAACATTTAAAGGTAAAAAAAGTGCATCTTATGGTCCAAAAAATACGATAAGTTGCCTAATAATTCTGCACAGTAATAGCTACCTGCAAAAATAGATATCCTCCTAAGATAGCCAAATCTAAAAAAAAACTCCACTCCAACGTCCAAAAATATTAAGCTTTGATATTTATGAGTCTTTTGGGTTGATTGAGAACATAGTTGTTGATCAATAATAAAAAAAATCCGCTAAAATACAACTTGCCTAATAATTCTGCACATGGAGTATGCTGGCTGGACACTTCCATTAGTGCCAGTTATAGTTTATCATAGTTGGCCTGATCCAGACTATCTAGTAGTTGTAGTACTTGTTGCGTGCGGTTGTGGAATTAACCATTGTCTTTTTCGCTACCTTTCTGCTCTTGCTTTTCTCTTTAGTCTTTCATTGTTGGTTCCTGTGTGTTTGCAGTGTGTCAAGAGTTTTGTTGTTTCCCCTGTATGTCTTTATCTGTATTTCCATTTCTTCTGCCCCTTTCTTCTTTGGTGGGAGGGGGGAATTAGATCAGTTCTGTTCAGCAGCTTAGCCGGGCATGAGACTCAGGAATTTGCACCATTAGGGGTATCCCTGAGAGTAGGGATATTCTAGGGACCCCTAGAATGAGGGACAGGAAAGGAAACCCTGTCCCTTGCTTTCCTACAGTTATACTGTGACATTCAGCTAGTCTGTTTTAATCACGTATTGTCATAGACCTAAAGTAAAAGAGAAGAATTAACTGGGTAGAAAGTAGTGATGGGCATATCAGTACTGTAAAAGTCCAGATCCACACAGTTGCAAATGTAGCTGAGTGCTGGGCCTGGAATTCTCAGGGATTTCCAGCTAATGATCTGGATCCGCCACTCGCAAAATAAAAAAAATAAGGAAAAATAAAGAAAATGAGTAGAAAGCAAGCTCTTCATACTTACTGAGTCTCTGGCACGGCTGTAATTCCTTCCACACTGCTCATTCTCTTCCGGAGCCACTCATTATTGCTCATCCATATTCACCCCTTTCCCTGCCCATCGGCTTTCCTGGCATCTATGATTGAGTGCATTGAGACGCGCCCTCCAGCCTGTGTGACAGCGTCTGATTGCAATAAAACACAGGCACTGACTTCAGGTTACTATCATGGTGTATAAATTAATAAAATATTTGGCTTAGGTTCCCTCCATATTATGATACCCAGCACAGATAAAGCATACGGCTGCAGGCAGCAGCCCACAGCTTTGTGCTTATCTTGGCTGTGTATTAAAATAGGAGAAACTGTATGCGGCTTTTTTTTTAATTATTATTATTAATATTATTTTTATTTCAATAAACAATTTAAAAAAACTGCGTGCCATCCTCCCCAATTTTGATACCCAGCCATGATAAAGCCCGACAGCTGGGGGCTGGTATTCTCAGGCTGAGGAAACCCATGCAGGTCTGACGTAATCCACACAAGGTTTGGAGCAGTGACGTCACTCAGGTTATGTGGGAACATCCAGCTGTGACCGCAGATTACCTGAGTGATTTCACCACTAATTCTGCGGATCACTCAGTCTCTGCCTGAACCTCACAATGCAAGGTCATGTTCTATGGCCACTTGGTGTAAATTCAGATGTTGCACAGCTGGAATTGTCATGGCACCTTGTTTGGATTACATTGGACCTGCAGAGGTGTTTTAGGGTTAATAAAGTAGTGAAAGAGGGGGCTTTTTTGTTTTTGTTTCAAATAAATAAGTTTTTGGATGTTTATGTTTATTTTTTTTCACTTACAGTTTAGAATTGGGGGTGTCTCATGGATGCCTCCTATTACTGAGCTAGGGCTTAGTCGCAGCTGTAAGCTGATATTAACCCCTTATTACCCTGATTGCCACTGCACCAGGGCAATTGGGAAGAGCCGGGTAAAGCATAGAGACTGTTGCATCTAATGGATGCGGCAATTCTGAGCTGCTGCATGCTGGTATTTTTAGGCTGGGAGTGGCCCAATGGGCCCAAGCATGGGTCTTCCCAGCCTGAGAACATGAACCCCCAGCTGTCGGTCTTTATCTTTGCTGGGTATCAAAATTGGGGAGGACCACAAACATTTTTTTTATTATTTATTTAAATAATTAAAAAAAAAAAAAAAAAGCCGCATGCAGTTTCTTCTATTTTGATACAGAGCCAATATAAGCGCACGGCTAGGGGCTGCAGGCTGTAGTCATATGCTTTATCTGTACTGGGTATCATAATATGGGGTGACCCTACACCAAATGTTTTATCTGTTTATGTTTATACCACAATAGTGACCCACAGACAGCGCCTGTGATTGGTTGTAGTCAGACGCCTATCTTTTCTACCACAATTTTTAATCGCCGGATTCTAGTCCCCTTATACTTACATGGGGACTGGCGTACGGCCAGATAACCGGGACCAATCCCAGTCTGGAACTGGGATTTTTCTTTAAACCCAGTTAGACTCGCCGGTCCCAGTTATCTGTGAGTTCGCCCATCACTAGTTGAAAGGAAAAATGAATAATTGTACACAGTGCTATATAATTTGATCAATTCAATATATTAAGATAAAAATTTTGCTGGCCCCTCCACATCTCTAAGCCTTTTCTCATCTCCAATGGCACCAGGCAGGGGTGCCCCCTGTCCCCCCTCCTTTTTGTGCTATGCATAGAGCCCCTCGCGGCCTCGGTCAGGAGCAACCCAGACATCTCGGGGGTCCTGGTCAGGAATAAACCGTTTAAAATCTCGCTTTTTGCCGACGATGTGCTCATTACACTTACTAACATCCATGTGTCCCTTCCAATTTTAATGTGCACCTTGGGTAGGTACGGGAGCCTTTCGGGGTATAAGATCAACTCTAGCAAAACGGAGGCAATGCCCTTGAATCTCGACCCGGTGGCCCTGGATTACCTGCGTTTGAATTTTAAGTTTCGTTGGAAGACAGATGCGGTCAAGTACCTGGGGGTTAACCTCACATCTACTTATGATTCCCTCTATAACCTTAACTTCCCCCCCCTTTTCCGAGAGCTGAGAAATCTTTTGAGCAAGTGGTTGCCCCTCCCTCTTTCGTGGATGGGGCGCATTGCGGCGGTTAAAATGAGCTTGCTCCCAAAATTATTATATTTCTTTGAAACCCTCCCAGTTAAGGTACCAATAAAGGAGCTGAAGTCCCTTCAGGCGGCTATCCTTAGATTTATTTGGTGTAACAAACGTCATAGGGTGGCCAGGGAGGTGTTGATGGCTCGGAGAAACAGGGGGGGGCTTTCTGTCCCGGACATCCTAAAATACTATTGGGCGGCCCATCTTAGGAGGATCCCCTGTTGGGTGTCCCTTTGGGCATACAACAGGTGGACTGAGATTGAAAAACTTTGGCTGGCGCCTATACATCCAAACACGCTCCTGTGGCCCCCGGCCCGGTGTGATTCGCCCCCCCCTCTTCTTGGACCGATGCAGTTCACTAGGGACCTCTGGGCATTTTGCATTAGAAGATTTCCTTTGGCATCCCCCTGCTCCCCTCTGGTGTCCTTCATATACCAACCCTTGCTCCCAAGCAGTCTGGAGTCGGACATGGTGCACCCCTGGCTCAAGGCAGGTCTATTCAGATTTGCAGACATTATAGATGGATGTACAATGCAGATCCATTCCTTTGAGTACCTTAGAGATAAATTCTCTCTCTCTAATCGAGAGTTTTTCCAATATCTGCAGATCAGAGACTTGGCTGGCTCCTTGTTTGGCAGGGCAGGGGCCTCGATTCCCACAGATTTTGAGAAAATTTGCAGAAGGGGCACTGATACTAAGGGACTAATTTCAGAAATTTACATTTTGCTTTCTGAGTCACGGGAGGGGCCCGAGGGGTCTTTTCCATACATGCGGAAATGGGAGTCTCTATTGGGAAGGCGGATACTTCCTCAGGAATGGGCAGCAATCTGGGGAAACGCCGCCAAGACGTCAATATGCACACTATATAAGGAAAATATCTATAAAATTTTGCTATTTTGGTACCACACTCCAGATTTCCTTCATGGCATAGACCCCTCCATACCGGCTTGTTGCTGGAGATGCGGGGGAGGCAGGGGCACCATTCTGCACATATTCTGGTCCTGTCCAGGGATAGTCCCCTTCTGGGAGCGGGTTAGAGGGTTGATCCATAAAGTACTATATATAGAGGTTGATCTTGATCCCCTGATCTATGTTCTGGGTCTTGGGAATGGGGGATTGGGAAAAACGGCCTCTAAGCTTTTGTCCCACATCCTTACGGCGGCCAGATGCTTAATTGCAAAGAATTAGAGGCAGCCAGGGACACCCTCACTCCAGAGCCTCAAGTATAGATTACTGGACGTTAGACGCATGGAACATCTCACGGCACTATTGCATGACACAGTTGACTGTTTCCAGGCCGTGTGGGCACCATGGGACTACTTTGCGGGACAGGAGGATCTGTGAGACTGAGGCCTATGGGTCCTATGGAAGGAGCATGGACTCTTGAAACCCTTCCCTCTTCCCTCCTATTTCTCCTCTCCCCTCCTAACCCTCCTCACCTGTCCTGTCATTGTTTGTCTAGGTTCGATAAGAATTGTGAATTTTATGTTTTATTTTATGTATGAAAAACGTAAATTGAAAATCTCAATAAAAATTCAAAGTTTAAAAAAAAAAATTTTGCTGGAAGTGCTTCTTCAAAAAATAAAATCCTGGGCGGCTGCAGGCTGCTATTTTCAGGCCGGGGGCCCCAAAAACCATGGGTTTCCCCAGCCTGAGAATACCAGCCCTTAGCGTTTGGCTTTATCATGGCTGGGTATCAAAATTGGGGGCCGATTTTTAAAATTATTTATTTAAATAATTAAAAAAAGTCACATGTTGTAGCTCTTATTTTGATACACAGCCAAGACAAGCACACAGGTGGTGGCTGCAGTCTGTAGCCATACGCTTAATCTGTGCTGGGTATCGGGGGAGCCCATGCCAATTTTTTTCTTTATTTATTTTTACACACTAGGGACACACACAGTGTTTGTGATTGCAAGCAGTTAAACATGCTGTCAGACAGGGGGGCGCGGTCTGACTACAACCAGAGATGCTGGGACTGCTGGTGGGTGGGAGAGGCAGTGAATATGCATGAGGTTAATAAGCAGCCCAGAAGTAGCGTTACAGCCTTGCATAAGACTGGTATTTATAACAAGTCTACTCTATACCCCCTATCCTTTGTACCACCATTATAAAGGGCCGGATACTGGTCCCCATAGAGTTTTATATGGAGACTGGCATCTGGGCAGATATCCGGTATCAATTCCGAGCCAGAACCGTTTTTTTTTTTTAAACCTGGTTGTACCCGCCGATCCCGTGTATCTGTGGATTCATACATCACTAGTTATAATCACTCTGAACCAATTTAGAAAGCAGTCATCACTTTACCACACAGTGAACAGCATAAATATATATTCATATATACTGTATATATTTCTGAATTGCTGTTTTTTGTTCATTATGCCTTCCAAAATTGATCAAAAAACATTATGTATCACAAAATGGTACCAATTACGACAAATCATCCCACCAAAAACAAGCTTTCACATCACTCTGTTGGCAGAAATATAAAAAATTATAGCTGTCAAAATAAGGTGATGCAGCTGTAAAAACAAACTAAACACATTTTTAGTGTGTGGCAGTTGTTAAACATATGAAAAACTATATAAAGCCTGTATAAATCTATTATTGCACCGACCCGAAGAATAAATCCATCTAATCACTTATATCGCACATAGAAATTAAAGAAAACCACCGTTGTTGGTTTATTCTTTCCGACTTCCAAATATCGCAGAAAGGCTCGACTCACATTTGTCCTGCTTTCTATGCTGAACGCCTACATCGGGGTTTCATGTAAGTCTCTGAAATATGTGATCCAGACAAGGAACTAGAATTAGGCATAGGGAAACACTTTGGACTCAATTTGGCCTATTATCATATTGTTTCCCTCTTTTGTGCACATTTCTAAAGCTGAACAGAAGCCACACGGAGTCCACAATATCTTTCCTGCCTCAATGATGAATGGATCCTTCTTGGGTTTCATCTGAATGATGTATTTTGTAGATTTAGGTGGAAACCTAGATGTACAGTTGAAACCAGAAGTTTACATCCACTATCTAAAAGACACATATACATTTTTTCTCACTAGCTGACATGAAATCAGAATAAATCTTTCCTGTTTTAAGTCAATTATTTATGTTTGCCAAATGCCAGAATAATGAGAGAGAGAGAAAATGTTTTAAGGCATTTTTATTACTTTCTGCAAAGTCAAATGTTTACATACATTTCATTAGTATTTAGTACCATTGCCCTTACGCTGTATGACCTGGGTCAAACGTTTTGGATATCCTTGCACAATAGTTGGTAGGAATTCGGGTCCATTCCTGACAGAACTGGTGTAACTGAGCCATGTTTGTAGTTCGCTTGGCTTTCACCGGCCTTTTCTGCTATGTCCATAAACATGTCTATTTAAGAGCCTATTCTGCTTTATCTTGCAAAAAAATAAAAAATCATGTGCAATTCACGTTTACTTTAGGGGTTCATGGTTACCTAGCAACAGATTGTCACAATCTACGTAGAGGAAACAGATGGCAAAAAAGTAGTAAGGACTATGAATAATCTGCGGCTTAAAAAAAAAAATTAGCTTACATAACGCTATTAGTTACTGTACAAATTACTGAATCAAAATGATTTAGATTAGATAAAGCTTCGCATATCTGAAAGTTGAATTTTTCTCTGCTGTATATCAGAGACAAGACAACCATAAAAGCTTGCTTTAAAGATTTATAAAACTAGATCATTTGTTTAGGATTCTTTCTTTGCAAAATGTTTCAACTATAGTTGCAATAAAAGAAGTACATGTCAAAAACGGGATTTAAACATAACATCTGTCACCACCACTTTTTCATCTAACACAATAATTTTGAAGCCAATCAGTCTTTCACACACTACATTAGTCAACTGTCAAATCGCCATGAAAGACTTCTCAGTTTGAGATGTTGTGTACAATGAGAGAGGAACAACATTGTTATGTTATGTACATCAAAAGAAACATGGATGACCTGTCAGCTCCAACTAAAATATAAAAAGCATTGAAAAAGCGTCTAACAATACAGTGCAACACCACTCCAAGGTTTAAATGATAAAAATTCAGGGTGACTGAACAGTTACAAGAAAAGCTTTAAATCAAAACCATGGTGGGGTTAAATATAGAATTAATGGATTTAAAGGGGGTATTCCTCCGCTCAGTTCCTCATTACGAGGTGAGAAGTCTTAACATCTATAGAATCTACATTACCTCTATAGACAAAATAACAGCTCATTTTAAGGAAACTGTCTCTCCATTTATCGTCGCATGTAAACTGGTTGTTCAAATGTCCCAAAACTTTTACATTGACGGTTGTGAGAAATTCTGTACATACAAGGGAACAAAATCCAACACTCTTGTGGTATCTAGTAAAATAGTAGAAAGAACTTCTTTATTAAAAATTCATTAAATATGCAGCATCAAGGACAGGAGAATGTGCAGAGACGCGTTTTGAGCCTGTAGTGTGCTCCTAATCATCGCCATGTTGAATCCATGCACTTGCTCCCTGACTGAGATGGCTACTTCTCTTGCAAATACTAAAGGCTAAAGAAATTACTGCCGGTCAGCAGTAGACCCGGAATTTCTCACCGGGTTGCCACTGACCGGCAGTTTGCTATGGAGCGTTCTTCTGAGAAAGTACTCAGAACGACGCTCCATAGGAATTGATTGGTGTCATGGGTCATTAATATTTGGATTACATCAGAACTTCCAAGATTTATTTTTAATTAATTAATTAATTAATTGTTGAATGAGAGAGTGTGCGGGAGTCTATATTCAAGATTGGATTACGCTGGAACGTCGAGGATTTATTTTGAAGTAATAAACATAACAAATTGGTGAAAGAGGGTGTGTGGGGAAGTGTTTATTCAAAGAATCTTTTTTCCCCTGTGTCTGTGTCTTTTTTTAACTCTATACTTGCTGGGTTAGTAATGGGGGTAGCTGATAGATGCCTATCCATTTCTAACCCTCAATGTTTGCTGTCAATTCACAGGTGACATCAACTCTACAAGTATTACCCCAATAGACACCGCACCAGTTAAAGCACCAGAATAGGCACATCTAAAGTATATGCCACTTCTGGAGCCACTACAGCCTGCTACTTTTAGGCTGGGATGGGCCAAATAGCTTTGATCCTTCCCACTCTGATAATAACAGCCCCCTGCTGGTATTTTTTTTAAATAAGTTATTTAAATATTTTTTTAAATATGGCATGGAATCCCCTCTATTTTTGATAGTCAGCCAAGGTAAAGTAGCCTGCTAAGGGCTGCAGCCTGTAGCTGTCTATTTTACCTGCACTGGTTATAAAAATAAGGCAGATGCCCACGTAATTTTTTTAATTGATTCCATATCTGCATGTTTGCATTGCAATTGACTCCATTTTGCTTCCTTTTGTAGCCTCCTAGGCTTCACAACAATCATTTTACAGCCATTTTACTGCACATATGGTCGGATTTCCATTGAATTATATGGGGTTTGGTTCCCAAACCGAACCTTTAACTACACTTAGGCCAAACTTGGCAAACCCGCACTTCCATAGGTCCACTCATCGCTATTTAAGAACTATCTTCTGCTTAAGGAAGAACATTAAAATGAGGCTTGCAAGGGAGACTGAAAACAATGAAAAACATTTTTGGGGGTATGTAAAAGAACAAAAGAAAAGCCAAACATCGTATAGGATTTTTACAGGATGAAAAGAATGAAGTGGATCTTAAGAACTAAGAAAGCAAATGTTACATCAACTGATCTTCATTGTCCTATCGAAGAAATACAAGAATCCACACTATGATGAAATGATGAGGGAATAATTAGCAAATTTAAATTAATTTAATTTTCTTGGTCCAGATGAATTATATCCTAGGATACTAAAAGAGTTAATAGAGAAAACTGCATAACCACTAGAGTTGAGCGATGTTCGAGGTTCACCAATTTCATGTTCGAGTGATTTTGGGGGGTGCTCGAGATCAAACTCAAACTCGAGCTTTTTGCTAAAAGCTCGACAGTTCGAGCTAGGTTCGAGAATGGTTCGATCACCATAAACGTGGCTTTTCACAGTAAGGCTATGTACACATGTTGCTATCTGCATGCGTCCTGCGTCCCCAGCACAATCCCTCTCCTTTTCCTACTCACTGATCACGGGCGCCTCGCTCCACGTCTGTCACAAATCTGCGGTGTCTTTTCCTCTTTAGAAAATGGCTGCCGCTTCATTAGTCAATTAGTTATTCCGTGCTTTCCCCGCCCACCGGCGCCCATGATTGATTGCAGTCAGACACGTCCCCAAGCTGAGTGACAGCTGTCTCACTGCAACCAATCACAGCCGCCGGCGGGCGGGTATATATCGTGCAGTAAAATAAATAAATAAATAATAATAATAAAAAAATGCGGTTCCCCCAATATTTGATACCAGCCAGGATAAAGCCGCACTGCTGGAGGCTGGTATTGTCAGGATGTGGAGCACCACGTTATCGGGAGCCCACCAGCCTAACAATATCACCCAGCAGCCGCCCGGAATTGCTCTGTATCAGCTCCACGTAGCAATGAAGTGAATCGCGCGGTCTGCAGAGACTTCAGCAATGCAGACTTGAAGATTAACAAATCTGCCTATCTTTATCATTAGAGGCAGTAGCTTAGTGGATAGGGCGCTCGCATAAGAACCATTAAGTTGCAAGTTCTAGTCCCGGTAAAGAATTTTTTTTAAATTTTAAATTATATTTATAATATATTTATAATTATAATTTAAAAAATACAACAGCAAATCTGCTAAGCAGAAAAAGTGATGCCCTATAGTCCAAAAAGTAACAGGAATTACAGCAGGGACTAAAACTTAACTTTTACTAGTACATAGATAAAATCAGTAATAACAATAATAAGGTGCTTGTGCATAAATTGTGCAAACAACAGCAAAGTGCCACATGGCAGCGCATAGGCTTGATCTCACCCAAGCTTCATCCATGGGCTGGACTGCACATCGGTCCCAAGGTGAAAGGTCACAGGCTGGAAGGATCAGGTAGACAGGTATATTACAAACCCTGTTGTGCCCCGTGAATGAACTTCTGCCCTGACAAGGGCAGCACCCAAGTAGAATGTCTGCCCCACAACCAAAAAACAAACAATTCCTCCCGACGCGTTTCCCTCTCAGTAATGAGAGTTCCTCAGGGGAGACGGAGGAAAAAATTGGGAGAGATCAACCTGCAGTGGCAGGGATCAACACAGGCCAACAAGGTGATGGACCTATGTGTGCTAGGCAAATGGTGGGGTCAGCCTAGGAGACCCTGTTCCATCCATACTACCCCAAGACACTAGTCTTAAGAGAAATCTGTAAGTACAATACCACCCCTTCAAATTGTTTATGTGGTCATGTTGCTCTCTGAAAGATCTTTCATGCCTTTACTGATGCAATCTGTGGCTCGCTGATTGAAATATTGCTGTTTTAATTAATATGCAAATGAGAGTTGGGAGGTTGGGCTAACATTTCCTATAAAATTAGGTAAATGCAAGCTCATATGAACATCATCTCATAACAAATCACACTCTCTCATGATTTATTTAACAAAAACAGGTCCAAAGCGCTAAATCCATGTAAACAGTTAAGTACACCTTTAGTGCTTTGTATTGCAAATATAAAAATGGCTATTTTTGAGTCTATACATTATGTTAAACTATAACATATTGATTAATCAGACAGACAAAGTGTACATGGTTACAAAATCTTGTATATACTTAAGGATTTCTGTGTGTTTGTCTTGAATATACAGACAGATAATATACCATTGTAACAGAAACCTTATGATTTACTTACCTCAAATATCTGATGGTTTTGTGTGTTTGCTATCCATTGAAATAGAAACTCTGATTTATTTAGTTCAACAATCTGATGTTTTATGTGTTTGCTATATACACAGACAGACAATATATCCATTTACCTAGCTCAAATACCTGATGTGTATTTTTGGGAGATTTTAATGTCTGTGGGTTTATTACCCCATTGTCTGATGTGTGGTGTATCTCTAGTTCATCTATGCCCAAAGATTGGCCATCAAAGGGCATGGATCAATAAGTCTACAACACATTAACTTTAAAGTTTGTAATTATTGTACAAACCTCTATTTAAGATCAGATAAGTATAGCAAGGATAGAAGCTCATGTACCTGTACCGAGACGTCCGGTCAGTGTTGGGATTTCCAGGAGTTTCTGTCCTTGGTGTGCTTCTCTGATTCTTAATGTTCCAGGCAGATGATGTTCAATGCTCCTTGGTGATGTAGGTATTTAACTGTACGTAACCTCTGTACGTTGAATATACAAAAGTGTATGCAATATCATACTTTTCCTTTAAGTTTGTATTTTATATTAACCTTTATAATAAAATGACTTATTTTCCTTCTTTAAAGCCGTATCTGAACCTTAGTGCTAAAAATATAGCAAAACATGCTTTCATAGAAGTTAAAAGTGTAAGTAGCAGCCACATGCTGCTAATAAAAAATCTTTAATTAAAGAAGTGTGACCACCTATAAAAGTAAACGTTTGGGTATTTTGCTGGCTTGGAGTATTTAGGTTGTGTTAAATTAACATCAAGGAGAAGAGATCAGCATTGATCCTACAAGGCCACTTCTAAACAATTTTGAGTCCTTTTTTTATTAATAGTAAAAAAAAAACCCCCTCTTAAGTGGAAAACATTTATGACTGATGACAATCTCCCCAAGAGTGGTCGTTCCAGGAAAATTCACCGCAGGTACATGTGGCGCCCCTGTGGCTTCAGTCGCCACAGGGTACTGCACCTCACTTAAGGTGCAGTATTCATCTCGGGTAAGGAGGGGGTTTTTACATTTCCCCTTGCATACAGTTTAGGTACCTTCTCACTGGGGATTGGCTTAGGGTAGACAGGGGGGGTTGCCATCACAAGACATGGGACTTTCCCGGTCACTAGGACAACCACCTGGGAGGTGGGCACCACTTGGGGTAGAAGTAGGAGCAACATTTACACAATCTTCAGTCAAGTCGGGACTTCTGTTCTGGCAGCACGACATCACTCTTCTTCTTTTTCTTCATGGAACCTGAGGCTCGGAGCGGGAAGCTCAGCCTGGGTTCCTCACTTCTGGAGAGACATCCCTTGGAAGAGGACACTTTCAAATACCGGTGGCTGCCTCTAACTTATCCGGGATCGGCTGGAGCCCATCACTGCAGATACCGCGGTACCCCCCGGCAACCGAAGGATAGTGAGTAAAAAGACCTAGAACTGCAACTGCTGACTCTGTCTCTTATTGCCAGTGCCGGCACCTTGCGCTTCGGCGCCAGCCACCGCTGCAACCCTCATCATCTTCCCCAGGGCCCACTTCACCTGTGGGGAGCAGAACCATCTTTGCTGTGAAACCATCAGCCCCAGAGGACATCACCTGAAGCGACGGCTAATCCATGGCTGCATACCACAGGTGGCCTCATGAGACAAACTCATTCCATCATCCAATTCCAATGCAACCTTTTATTGTATGCCTTGGCGACACGAAGCCAGGCAGGGCCACCCGTGACATACGCAGACCCAACATCTCCGTCCCAATGTTGAGTAAAGATAACACTTTGCCCCGTGGGTGCTACATACAGACCTTGCAATGCTTAGAGAAATATAAAAAAACCCACAAGAACTACAATTTACACTTTAAAGGCTTCATTTAGCATGTTGCATATTCACATTCATGACAGTCAATGTGAGATCATCTATCCAAAAGCTAAAGATTGGCGTAAAAATGATCATGGAACAGGAGAATGATCATGTGCTAAGCAGAAAATCTACATCAGAATGGCCAAAAAGGAAATGAATCAAAGGTTACAAATTTCCTAGACCTCAACACAATTGAAATGTGGTGGCATCTAAAATTGAACTTGCCAGTTTATTTAAGCTGTCAACAATGGGTAGCATGAGTCAGAGCCTGGCTGCTTTATTAGAGTGAGGTATATATCTCTCTGAAGTGCTTAGGCAGTTAAAGAAAATATATTTTCAAGATACGGCTGGGGATCCTAACCAAAGTTGAGACGGTGCTGCTAGCTTTTCCTAAAATTTCTAAAGGTGATCTACCTATGGGAGAGATCTGTAAATAACATGCAGTGGAGCTGGAAGAAACCAGCCATGGGCGACACTGGACTAATCTTGTGTCTAGCTATGGTGTTCAGCTGGATCCTCAAACTATTTTTTCTCAGACAAGCTCTGTGCAAACATGTGGCCAGGCATTGATTCATGATATATATATATATATATATATATATATATATACCATAGTAAGGGCAGCATGAACCATCTGATGGCTTTCCTTTAAGTGAGCTCTGCATGAAATAATGCCCACATAAAGTCAGATAGGAAATTATTACATCAAGTTTTTGCTACTAAAGGTGGTCCTACAAGCTTTTGATTCATGAGGTGTTCATAACTTTATACACATTACTCTAGCATTGTTGTTTAGTTTTTGTTAAATAATAACACAGCGTAGTGTGTCACATGTTGTTCATCTGAGGTTTTATCTACCTTATTTTAAGACCCTCTGAAGATCAGATTATTTTTTTTTATATTATATTATCTATGCAAAACCATAGAATTCAAAGAGTGTTTACGTAACTTTGACTGTAGAAGTGAATTCCCAGAATGCCCTAACTGATTTAAACAGGGCAGCAGAAGAAAGAGGGTTAGTTATGTTGACAAAACGTATGGATATTACGTCACTAATCCTGTGACAAACTCTAACAGAAGTGAGTAGTAAAGTCACTTAATTTCTTCACTATTTTGGATGTGTATATAACCCTTCATAAAGCAAGAGCACTGGCGTTTTAGTGTTACCTATTGGAAATAACAATCCTAAAAGACAACATTGACCCTTAAAAGGGACTTATTACATGACTTAGAATAACAAAGCTTCTGGCCATCACTGCAGACCATTTCCTGGTCTGTACTCACTGTACCTTGGGAGCAGACCTCTGATTCCCAGGGTATAGTGTGATTGAACATCTCTGCCATCTCTGTTACACCATACTCTGCATGGTGGGTGGAGACTTGAGAGCTGGGAGAAAGCAAGTGCGATTGGGGTGATAACTCAGAGGACTGTTGTTTTTTGGATGTTGAAGTTGAGGTGGAGGAGAGATTACTTGTTGGAGCACTTGCGATCCATTCAAGCATGTTCTTTTTTGGTGCATCATCTACCTCTTTTACAGTTGTTCTGTTCCGTAAAAAAGGGAGCACATCAGATTGGCCACGGAAAGTAGTAGACATCTTACTTTTGCTGGAAGATGGCCTTTCTTCAGCAGATGTTAATGTAGCTTTCCCACCACCACACGGACACAAACCTTTTTTCCTTTTCCAACACGCCTGTTCCCCTTTCCACCAGCATCTGTCCTTTTGCCACTCATTTTGTTAGCAACAAGATTGGACACTTAAAATGTGGTAGCAAAAATGGAGAGGTGGTGTAGATTGCAGAGGTGGTCTAGCTTTTTTGACAGCTGAAGAACCAACACTGAGTATCCCAGTCAATTTTAGTATGCCCCTAACAGTGGCAGCACAGTTTGCAATTAGGATTACGTTGCTAAAAATTGACAGCTGTGTACAATGCAGAGGTGGTCTAGCTTTATTGACAGCTGACGAACCAACACTGAGTATCCCGGTCAATTTTAGTATGCCCCTAACAGTGGCAGCACAGTTTGCAATTAGAATTGCGTAGCAAAACTGGACAAGTGTGTAGCATGCACAGGTGCTGTGGGTCAGTGGACAGCAAAGGAACACTAACTTAGTATTCCAGACACTATTAGGATGGCACAAAAAGTGTGAGCTCTTTGGGCAAATAAAATAGCCTGGCAAAAAATGGCCAGGTGGGTAGAATGCACGGGTGCTGTAGGTAGCAGGAGAGCAAAGCCCAGCACAGCGTTTCCATGGACCTGCCTAGCAGCTATGGTTATGAACGCCTGTAAATCAGCCCTGAAAAGGGCTGAAATAACCAGTATTCCCTAATCCGTAAAGCGCTGTGTAGATTGCACTGTATCTCTATAGCGCACACAGCAGTAGTAGCAGCGGGAGCGGGAGCAGTGACTGTCACCCACACGCAGCAGACAGATAATGGCGGCGACGGGGAAAATGGCCGGATCTTATAGAGCAAAGACATGTGACATGCACAACCTATGACACAAGCCCTTGCTTCTCTGGCAAAAATCCACTGTGCAGTGTGTGTCTCTGTGATTTGCTGACAGCATGGCCCGCCCCACTGTACGCACGGTTAGGGAAAAAAAAAAATGGCGATCGGCATTCTATCAGCACTCAGCAGCAGCACTGATCTAAACCCCATCCCCCCCGCACACTATACGCTGAATTTTGATAATAGCGTGATTCACACTGTGACTCACACTATTACAGTGAAAAGCCAGGTAGTAACTAGCTTGACTTTTTGGTGCTCGAACCGTTCTTGAACATAACGCGAACTGTCGAGCTTTTAGCAAAAAGCTGGAGTTTGTCGAGCCTCTCGAACACCCCTCAAAATCAATCGAACATGAAATTGGCGAACCTCGCTCAACTCCATTCCTGGCAGATAAAAAGTGCACAAAACACACTTTTGAAGTAGTTTAGGTGCGGTTTTCTGCCAAGTGATGCAAATTTGGTGCAGAAATGTGGTGTAGACATTTATACACCAAATCTGCATCTCCTGGCAGAAAAACCAAACCTAATCTGTGTTTTTTTGCCAGGAGATGCAGATTTGATGCTAAAATTTATACACCAAATTCCTGCACCAAATCTGCATCTTCTGGCAAAAAAACGCAGCGAAGCTGCTTTGCATTTTAATGTGTTTTTTTTCTGGAGATGCAGATTTGCTGCAGGTATTTGGTATATAAATTCCAGCACCAAATCTGTATGTCCTGTCAGAAAACAGAACAAAAATTGCGATTTTGATGGTTGTTTTTTTGCCCGGAGATGGAAATTTGGTGTAGGAATCTGGTGCAGACATTTTTGCAGCAAATCTGCATCTTCCAGCAGAAAACTGCACCTAAACTGCGTTTTTCTGCCAGGAGTTGCAGATTTGTTGCTGACATTTACACACTAAATTCCTTCACCAGACCTGCATCTCCTGGCAAAAAACTGCATCAAAACCACTTAGCGTTTTGATGCATTTTTTTGCTAGGAGATGCAAATTTGGTGCAGGTATTTGGTGTATAAATTCCAGCACCAAATCTACATCTCCTGGTAACCCTCCCTCACGGTTTTCTGCCAGGAGATGCAGGTCTCATAGAAACTCAATGGGTTTACCTGAGGTGAAGTCACTGAGTTGAATGAGTTCATCCGAGGTGAGCTTACCTGCAGTCACAGGTGGATTATGGTGGGAACCTTAAGCTCAATGATGTCACCGATCACAGATATGGCTCTCTAATGTGCCTGCACACTGCGACTTCAGTATGTAGCAGAGCCAGGATTGCAGTGCGATGTTATGGTGGGGATTATGTTAGACCTGGTGTTTTGGGGGTAATAAATTGGAGAAAGAGAGGGTGTTTAAAAAAAATAAATAAATATTAATAAATAAAGAAATTTAAAAAATACAGTATTTTTCTGTGTGTTTCGTGATTATTTCTTTTTACTTATAGGGTTAGTAATAGGGGAGATTTCATAGACTCCTACCCATTAATAATCAAAGATTTAGTGGCAGCTCTGATTTTTGACAAATCACAGCTGTCATTACCCTCTCATAATACCCCAATTGCCATCGCACGAGGAAAATCGGGATGAGCTGGGCAAAGCACCAGAATTGTCGCATCTAAGGTATGTGACAATCCTGGGTGTCTGTGGAATGATATTTTTAGGCTGCAGGGCTTAATAACCATGGGCCTCCCCAGCCTTAGAATACTAGCCCCCAGCTGTCGGCTTTATTTTGGCTGAGTATCAAAATTGAGGCGGAACGCATGTCCTTTTTTAAAATTATTTATTTAAATAATAAAAAAAATCCATATGGGGTCGCTCGTATTTTGATACACAGCCAACATAATGCACATGGCTATGGAGCAGCCTTTACCCATCTGCATTTGTTTAATTTATTTAGTTTTACACTCCATTAGGGGACCCAGACAGCCTCTGTGAGGGCAACCAATCAGAGACACCGGCATGCCGGCAGTCTGAATGCAACCAAAATACAGATGATGTCACAGCCGGTGGGAGGGAGAAGCAGTGAATATGTATGAGATGTAATGAGTGGACCCAGAAACAGGAGACTGGCATTTCCTACTTTAACCAATTTGCTTCCTTTTTTATTATTCTGGTGACTGAACCTGAACAAGAACCGTACATACAGATGAAAGTCTGTGTTCGGGTTCAGGACCCGGACACCTGGTGTTCGGTATGAACCTCAAACTTTACAGTTTGGTTTTGTTCATTCCTACCAGTACTACATATCCGTTGACGTATATAGTCTGGTCTGGGGGTCTGTATTAAGTTTGACGTCTTTTATATTAACCGTGTTCTTCAATCAAACCACTCACATATATGCTGCAACCGGCTGCTCATGTATAGTACCCCCGATTGGGTTCTCTGCAATGACACCATGCCTCCAGGGTTTTATATCAGACCATTTGCTGAAAAAGCATAATTATAAGAGCTCATGAGTTTAACCATCAGTTGTTGAGTAAACATTTATTGTAGAAGCAACCCACGTATCACTCTCACATTCTGCTCTTTCCTTTTCCATACTACCTAATTTGCTTTACTACCTAATTTGCGTTACTATATTTATAAGTATTATTATATAATTTCAGCATCTATTTGTCAAATGTGCATAAAACTGGTCTGTCTTATGAGTTATAATGATATATTATTATTCTTACTGTTACTTTGGCCCATATGATTTATTATGCACTCCTCAACATTGAAATTGTAACACCAAGAAGGATCAATAGACATGTTAATGATATGAAAATAAAGAAAAATGCCCAATTGCATTCAGGGTGGCAGGACATTCTTCAGACAACAATTGACGTGTGTAACTATGTTTAGTTCTTTGCAAGGTGCTCGTACTATTGAGATGTTTTAAACATTTTGCTTCCATTTTTTGATCTTTTACATATCATTATCATGTCTATCGATCCTAGGATAATTCCATGACTTCTACTTCTTAGTATTGCTACTTCTATGTCAAATCAGAATAAACCTTTCTTGTTTTAGGTCAATTAGGAACCAAAATTATTTTATTTGCCAAATACCAGAATAATGAGAGAATGTATTAAGGCATTTTTTTTACTTTATGCATAGTCAAAAGTTTACAGTTGTGCTCCAGCAGATTTTTTGCTTTCTAGGGCTTTTTTCTGAGAATATGAATGATAACACAAAATCTTTTTTTTTTCCCACTCATGGTTAGTGGTTGAGTGAAGCCATTTATTATCAAACTATTGTGTGTTCTCTTTTTAAATCATAATGACAACCAAAAACATCCAAATGACCCTGATCAAAAGTTCACATACCCCAGTTCTTAATACTGTGTATTGACCCTCTAACATCAATGACAGCTTGACGTCTTTTGTGGTAGTTGTTAATGAGCCTCTTTATTTTCTCAGATGGTAAAACTGCCCATTATTCTTGACAAAAAGCCTCCACTTCCTGTAAATCAGGGCTGCCATCATGGCATTACAACCATGACTGGAGTACGGGGCCTAGTGAAGAGGGGGGGCCCAGGGTAATTACTTAGCTTTATGAAGCCCCGGCTGGGCCCGCCTCTTCAACGGTTCCCAGTCACAGCCACAGCATAGGGGCCTGGCAGTGTCACTTCAGCCACTGCACACATGGCTAAATTGCACGCTAAGCCTTTCTAAGGTATGGCATGCAGATTATTAAACCAAAAAAGGAGATAGAGATCCATATCTATCTAAAAATTAGACAACACAGATCTCACCATATTTGCCATATATATAACCGAAAAAAGAATAATTCATAAAACGTCCGTTTGTGGTTAGAAAACGTATCATATTTTATCATATTTAAATTACAGATTTATTTAATGCTGGTACTCACAAAAGTTAAAAGAAACCTACCCCATAAAACCATACAAAAACAAACTGGTGCAGTGTGGAACAGCCATGATATCAAATTAGATGTCAATACACATATGTATACATTTCTTTGTGTCAATAAATATAAATAGGCCTGATAACCTAACACAGCTAAGATAAAGTGCAAGTGCAACTCAGCAAGTATATATTTAACCTGGAACACAGATCTCAAATAGCAGCCAATTATATAGCCCAATAAGCATAAATGAAAGCAATCATAGGGTTAACACGTATTCCAACACCTAAGACAATATATCATTCTTAAAAACCGTTATAGTGCTCGCACGCTAAGCCCTTCTAAGGTATTGCATGCAGATTATCCATGTGGCCAGAAGCAAGGTGAGTGGAGCAGATCAGGGAGGTGGTGCGTCATCCCACAGCCCAAGGTGATGATGTCACCACTCATCACAATGCTGCGGGCAACTTGGAGGTGGTGACTGAGGACACGGCATCCAGCTGGGAAAGGTAGGCGCTCCTTGAGTTGAAGATCCCCGGGGTGGTGAGGGGGCCCATCCAGCTGAAATGTTTTGCAGCTCAGAAAGGATGCCGCGTGACGTGGGAACTGGTGGTGAGTAAAATGTTTGTTTCTTTTCTTTTTTTCTTTTTGCGGCATACAAGGAGAGGCCCTGGAAGGGAATCTATACAAGAAGGAGGAAATATATACAGTTAGGTCCAGAAATATTTGGACAGTGACACAAGTTTTGTTATTTTAGCTGTTTACAAAAACATGTTCAGAAAGACAATTATATATATAATATGGGCTGAAAGTCCACACTCCCAGCTGCAATATGAGAGTTTTCACATCCAAATCGGAGAAAGGGTTTAGGAATCATAGCTCTGTAATGCATAGCCTCCTCTTTTTCAAGGGACCAAAAGTAATTGGACAAGGGACTCTAAGGGCTGCAATTAACTCTGAAGGCGTCTCCCTCGTTAACCTGTAATCAATGAAGTAGTTAAAAGGTCTGGGGTTGATTACAGGTGTGTGCTTTTGCATTTGGAAGCTGTTGCTGTGACCAGACAACATGCGGTCTAAGGAACTCTCAACTGAGGTGAAGCAGAACATCCTGAGGCTGAAAAAAAAGAAAAAATCCATCAGAGAGATAGCAGACATGCTTGGGGTAGCAAAATCAACAGTCGGGTCCATTCTGAGAAAAAAGGAATTGACTGGTGAGCTTGGGAACTCAAAAAGGCCTGGGCGTCCACGGATGACAACAGTGGTGGATGATCGCCGCATACTATCTTTGGTGAAGAAGAACCCGTTCACAACATCAACTGAAGTTCAGAACACTCTCAGTGAAGTAGGTGTATCTGTCTCTAAGTCAACAGTAAAGAGAAGACTCCATGAAAGTAAATGCAAAGGGTTCACATCTAGATGCAAACCATTCATCAATTCCAAAAATAGACAGGCCAGAGTTAAATTTGCTGAAAAACACCTCATGAAGCCAGCTCAGTTCTGGAAAAGTATTCTATGGACAGATGAGACAAAGATCAACCTGTACCAGAATGATGGGAAGAAAAAAGTTTGGAGAAGAAAGGGAACGGCACATGATCCAAGGCACACCACATCCTCTGTAAAACATGGTGGAGGCAACGTGATGGCATGGGCATGCATGGCTTTCAATGGCACTGGGTCACTTGTGTTTATTGATGACATAACAGCAGACAAGAGTAGCCGGATGAATTCTGAAGTGTACCGGGATATACTTTCAGCCCAGATTCAGCCAAATGCCGCAAAGTTGATCAGACGGCGCTTCATAGTACAGATGGACAATGACCCCAAGCATACAGCCAAAGCTACCCAGGAATTCATGAGTGCAAAAAAGTGGAACATTCTGCAATGGCCAAGTCAATCACCAGATCTTAACCCAATTGAGCATGCATTTCACTTGCTCAAATCCAGACTTAAGACGGAAAGACCCACAAACAAGCAAGACCTGAAGGCTGCGGCTGTAAAGGCCTGGCAAAGCATTAAGAAGGAGGAAACCCAGCGTTTGGTGATGTCCATGGGTTCCAGACTTAAGGCAGTGATTGCCTCCAAAGGATTCGCAACAAAATATTGAGAATAAAAATATTTTGTTTGGGTTTGGTTTATTTGTCCAATTACTTTTGACCTCCTAAAATGTGGAGTGTTTGTAAAGAAATGTGTACAATTCCTACAATTTCTATCAGATATTTTTGTTCAAACCTTCCAATTAAACGTTAGAATCTGCACTTGATTTCTGTTGTAGAGATTTCATTTCAAATCCAATGTGGTGGCATGCAGAGCCCAACTCGCGAAAATTGTGTCACTGTCCAAATATTTCTGGACCTAACTGTAGCAGGAAGGGGACAAAAACCAGGATGGGGACATTGTACCAGAATGTGCCCCAGAGGGGGGTTATGAATACACCAGGAGGGGCCCTGGAAGGGGATATACAATAGAGGAAGATTGGAAAAAGTGTTATAAACAGACAAATCAAAGCTTGAGGTGTTTGGATCACACAGAAGAACATTTGTGAAACGCCGAACAACTGAAAAGATACTGGAAGTGTGCCTGACACCATCTGTCAAGCATGGTGGAGGTAATGTGATGGTCTGGGGTTGCTTTGGTGTGGGTAAAGTGGGAGATTTGTACAAGGTAAAAGGGATTTTGAATAAGGAAGGTTATCATTCCATTTTGCAACGCTATTCCATACCCTGTGGACAGCGCTTGATTGGAGACAATTTCATCCTACAACAAGACAATGACCCAAAGCACACCTCCAAATTATGCATGAACTATTTAGGGAAGAAGCAGCCAGCTGGTATTATATCTGTAATGGAGTGGTAAGCCCAGTTACAAGATGTCAACTCTATTGAGCTGTTGTGGGATGAGCTTGACCGTATGGTACACAAAAAGTGCCCATCAAGCCAATCCAACTTGTGGGAGGGGCTTCTGGGAGCATGGGGGGAAATATCTCCAGATTACCTCATCAAATCAACAGCTAGAATGCCAAGGTCTGCAAAGCTGTAATTGCTGCAAAGCAAGCATTCTTTGACAAAAGCAAAGTTTGAAGGAGAAAATTATTATTTCAACAAAAAATCATTATTTCTAACCTAGTCAATGTCTATATTTTTTTATTCATTATGCAATTCATTTGATAAATAAAAGTATGATTTTTCATGGAAAAGACAAAATTGTCTGGGTGACCCCAAACTTTTGAACTGTAGATACATGAAGGAGGGCATGTATACCAGGAAGGGGATGAAAACCAGGATGGGGACATATATACCAGTATGTGCACTGGAGGGAGATATACATAGCAGGATGGGATATACAGCTCTGGCAAAAATTAAGAGACCACTGCAAAATTTTCAGTTTTTCGCTTTGTAAGTATATTTTTTAGTGAAATGTAAATTGTTCTTTTATTCTATAAACTACTGAAAACAGGTCTCCGAATTTCCAAGCAATACATTTTTTATTTATTTTCTGAAAGTGACAAATGGTCAAAATAACAAAAAATGTATTGCTTTCAGACCTCAAATAATGCAAATAAAACAAGTTCATAATCATTTATAAACAACAATACTAATGTTTTAACTCAGGAAGAGTTCAAAAATCAATATTTTGTGAAATAACCATGATTTTTACTTACAACTTTCATGAGTCTTGGCATGCTTTCCACCAGTCCTTCACACTGCTTTTGGGTGACCTTATGAAACCCCTGGTGCAAAAAATCCATCTTACTCTTAATTACATTCCAGAGAATTTTAATGGGGTTCAGGTCTGGAGATTGGGCTGGCCATTACAGGGTTTTGATGTGGTGGTCCTTCATCCACACATTGATAGACCTAGCTGTGAGGCACGGTGCATTGTCCTGCTGGAAAAAAAAAACAGTTCTCAGAGTTGAGGAACATTGCCCAAGCAGAAGGAAGCAACTGCTTTTCCAGAATAACCTTGTAGGCGGCTTGATTCATACATCCTTCACAAAAGAAAACTGAAAATTTTGTATATACCAGGATGGGGACAAATAAACTAGAATGGGGATATATATACCAGGAGGGTCCCAGGATGGAGACATGTATGCCAGGATGGGGATATATATTCCAGGAAGGGGACATATATACCAGGAGTAGGACATACCGTATTTTTCGGACCATAAGACGCACTTTTTTCCCCTCAAATGTTGGGAGAAAGTGGGGGGTGCGTCTTATGGTCTGACTATAGGGCTGCGGCCGGGAATGTGGGTGCTGGGGTGGAGCGGGTCATCGAGGGCACGAGCAGGCTGCAGCAGCGCCTGCCGTGACCACGTGGGCCCGCTCATTACATATGCACGCCCATGCTCCCGCCCATCATCTCTCAGCGAACACGGCGCTGACAGGTGGGCGGGGTGATGGGCGGGGGGGGGTGCGCGCATAATTAACAGCCGGCCATGATCACCCCTGGCAACTACAGCCTGGAGTGATCATGTGCGGCTGTATTCACTGCCCCCCGTGCATCATTATCAGCGCGGGGAGCAGTGAATCAGTACACTCACCCGTCACCGCGTGTGGAGCCGTCACCGCGTGTGGAGCCGCCCCCCTGCAGCATCGCGCGATGTCTTCCTGTCTGTGCCGGTCAGCTGATCTGGTCACTAGCGGCGCGCACAGCGATGACGTCATCGCTGTGCGCGCCGCTAGTGTCCACCAGCTCAGCTGACCGGCACAGACAGGAAGACATCGCGCGATGCTGCAGACGGTGACGGCTCCACACGCGGTGACGGCTCCACACGCGGTGACGGCTCCACACGCGGTGACGGCTCCACACAGCGGCGCTGCAGCTGAGACAGAGATCGGTGCTTCAGGGAGTGAGGAAAGGTGAGTATAAACGTTTATTTTTTTTTTCTGTGCCACAGGCCATATACCAGGATGGGGGAATAACATGAGCAGGATGGATGGGGGAATAACATGAGCAGGATGGATGGGGGCATTTCATGAGCAGGATGGATGGGGGCATTTCATGAGCAGGATGGATGGGGGCATATCATGAGCAGGATGGATGGGGGCATATCATGAGCAAGATGGATGGGGGCATATCATGAGCAGGATGGATGGGGGTATAACATGAGCAGGATGGATGGGGGAATAACATGAGCAGGATGGATGGGGGAATAACATGAGCAGGATGGATGGGGGCATATCATGAGCAGGATGGATGGGGGCATATCATGAGCAGGATGGATGGGGGCATATCATGAGCAGGATGGATGGGGGCATATCATGAGCAGGATGGATGGGTGTATAACATGAGCAGGATGGATGGGGGAATAACATGAGCAGGATGGATGGGGGAATAACATGAGCAGGATGGATGGGGGCATATCATGAGCAGGATGGATGGGGGCATATCATGAGCAGGATGGATGGGGGCATTTTATGAGCAGGATGGATGGGGGTATAACATGAGCAGGATGGATGGGGGCATATCATGAGCAGGATGGATGGGGGCATTTCATGAGCAGGATGGATGGGGGCATTTCATGAGCAGGATGGCTGGGGGTATAACATGAGCAGGATGGATGGGGGCATATCATGAGCAGGATGGATGGGGGCATTTCATGAGCAGGATGGATGGGGGCATATCATGAGCAGGATGGATGGGGGCATATCATGAGCAGGATGGATGGGGGTATTTCATGAGCAGGATGGATGGGGGCATTTCATGAGCAGGATGGATGGGGGAATAACATGAGCAGGATGGATGGGGGAATAACATGAGCAGGATGGATGGGGGAATAACATGAGCAGGATGGATGGGGGCATATCATGAGCAGGATGGATGGGGGCATATCATGAGCAGGATGGATGGGGGGTATATTATGAGCAGGATGGGGGTATATGAGCAGGATCATATACAAGGCAGGAGGATCCTTACCAGAATGGGGTACCTTAGTAGAGAATTTGGGGACATTACCCCATAACAGTGTCAGCAGCAGATCCTCGCCCCATAACAGTGTGTCATGACCATATTTTTTGGTTAAAATTTTATTTTCCTATTTTCCTCCTCTAAAACCAGGGTGCGTCTTATGGTCAGGTGCGTCTTATAGTCCGAAAAATACGGTATATACCAGGAGGATATTATACAGAAGGGCAGTGTGTGTGATTGTGGAGGATAGTATACAGAGGGGCAGTGTGTGAGAATATAAATATAAAGAGGGGCAGCTTATATGGGAGAATAGTATACAAAGGGGCAGCATACTTGAGGGATATTAAACAGAGTGGCAGTGTGTGGGGAGATATTATACAGAGGAGCAGTGTGTGTGTGGGGGAATATTATACATAGTGGCATTGTGTGTATATTATACAGAGAGGCAGTGGGTGTGTGGATATTATACACAGGGACATTGCATGTATATTTTACAGAAGAGCAGTGTGTGGGGATATTATACAAAGGAGCACTGTGTAGGGATATTATACGGAGGAGCAGTGTGTGTGGGGATATTATACAGAGAAGCAGTGTGTATGGGGTGATATTATACACAGGGACATTGTGTGTATATTATACAGAGAGGCAGTGTGTGTGTGGAGATATTATACACAGGGGCATTGTGTGTATATTATATTGAGAGGCAGTGTATGTGGCAGGATATTATACATGGGGCAGTGTGGGAAAGATATTATGGTGGGGGGTGTAGAGGGTGTATTATGGAGAGGGGCGGTGTAGAAGGTATATTATGGAGAGGGGCGATATAGGGGGTGTATTCATTTTCTGAGGGAAATACTTCAAAATACTTCATTTTCTGTAGCAACTTCAAGGGGTGCTAACACTTTTGGGCATGACTGTCTGTATATATATATATATATATATATATATATATATATATATACATACATACAGTACAGACCAAAAGTTTGGACACATCTTCTCATCTCTAGATCAACTACTAAGAGGAGACCTTGTTGCGCAGCAGGCCTTCATGGTAAAATACCTGCTAGGAAACCACTGCTAAGGACAAGCAACAAGCAGAAGATACTTATTTAGGCTAAAGAACACAAGGAATGGACATTAGACCAGTGGAAATCTGTGCTTTGGTCTGATGAGGACAAATTAGAGATCTTTGGATCCAACCACCGTGTCTTTGTAGAAAAGGTGAACGGATGGACTCTACATGCCTGGTTCCCACCGTAAAGCATTGAGGAGGAGGTGTGATGGTGCTTTGCTGGTGACACTGTTGGGGATTTATTCAAAATTGAAGGCATACTAAACAAGCATGGCTACCACAGCATCTTTCAGCGGCATGCTATTCCATCCGGTTTGCTTTTAGTTGGACAATAATTTCTTTTTCAAGAGGACAATAACCCCAAACACACTTCCAGGCTGTGCAAGGGCTATTTAACTAAGAAAGAGAGTGATGGGGTGCTACGCCAGATGACCTGGTTTCCACAGTCACCAGACCTGAACCCAATCAAGATGGTTTGGGGTGAGCTGGACTGCAGAGTGAAGGCAAAAGGGCCAACAAGTATCTAAGCTTCTCTGGGAACGCCTTCAAGACTGTTGGAAGACCATTTCCGGTGACTACCTCTTGAAGCTCATCAAGAGATTACCAAGAGTGTGCAAGGCAGTAACCAAAGCAAAAGGTGGCTACTTTGAAGAACCTACAATATAAGACATATTTTCAGTTGCTTCACACTTTTTTAAGTATGTAATTCCACATGTTTTAATTCATAGCTTTGATGCCTTCAATGTGAATCTACAATTTTTAGAGTCATGAAAATAAAAAAAACTCTTTGAGTGAGAAGGTGTGTCCAAACTTTTGGTCTGTACTGTATATATATATATATTATATATATATATATATATATATATACACACACACATACATACAGTATATATATATGCGATTTTACAAGAGTGGCAGTGAGTGTGGATGATTTGAGAGGGGAGCCTGGGTGGAGTCTCATGGAGGCCCCAAAATTTTGCCAGTATGGGGCCCTGAAATTCCTAGTGGTGGCCCTGCTGTAAATGCCTGGGCTTTCTTGCATGAACTGCACGCTTCAGTTCTCTCCAGAGGGGCTCAAAGATATTGAGGTAGAAGACTGAGATGGCCACTCCAAAATCTTCACTTTGTTCTGCTGTAGCCAATGACAGGTTGACTTGGTCTTGTGTTTTGGATCATTGCCATGTTGGAACATCCAAGAACATCCCATGCTCAGCTTCCGGGCTGATGAGTGCAAAGTTGCCTCCAACGTGCTACATTCATCTTTCCTTCAACTGTGACCAAGTTTCCTGTGCCTTTGTAGCTCACACATCCCCACATCATCAGTGAGCCACCTCCGTGCTTTACAGTAGGAATGGTGTTCCTTCCATGATAGGCCTTGTTGACACCTCTCCCAATGTAACATTTATGGTTGTGACCAAAAAGTTTGATTTTGGTCTCATCACTCAAAATTACCTTGTTGCAGAAGTTTGGAAGCTTGTCTCTGTGCTTTTTGACGTATTGTAGGCGAGATACTTTGTGGCCTTTGTGCAGTAATGGCTTTCTTCTGGCTACTCAATTATGCAGACCATTTTTCTTCGGCCCCCTTCACACGTCCGTGAAAAACACGCACGTGTGTTACGGGCCGTTTTTCGGGTCCGTGTCCCGTTTTTGTGTCCGTTTTTATGGTCCGTGTGGCACCTGTGTGAATTGCGTATGCTAGCCGTGTTTGTGTGCAGAACGTCCGTGTGTGCGTGTGGAATTAACGTGTATGTGTACGTGTAATGTCCGTGTGTAATGTCCGTGTGTGTGATGCACAATGTCGTTTATAAATGTCGGCTGACAGCAGACAGAGTTGCGCGATGAGAATGAACTCGGGTGAACTTCACCCGACTTCATCCTCATACCGCGGCTCTGTCTGTGTCGAGTACTGATTAGCGGTCACCTGTGAAGGATTCACCGGTGACCGCTAATCCCCCGATTGACTGAAGTGTCCCCCCCTCTCTCATACTCACCGATCCCCGATCTCCAGCGCTGCACGGCATTCACACGGCTGCGGCGGCTGTTACTATTTTGAAAAAGCCGGCCGCTCATTAAACAATCTCCTAAAAAATCCTTTATTTGAAATAAAAAACACACACAAATTCCCTCATTACCAATTTATTAACCCCGACAAACCCTCCATGTCTGCTGTCACTGAGGTTACCCGCGGCCACTGCTGGATCCAGCGGTGGCCGCGAGTTACTGACTGACAGCAGCTGATCGCGCTACTCACCTCATTTGCTGTGTGGAGGTGACCGGAGCGGCGGTGTCTTCTGCTGCTCCTGTCACCTCCATGCAGCAGAGCTGGACGCGACGCTGGAGGTCCGTGGAGTACGCCGGACATGGAGGGTTTGTCGGGGTTAATAAATTGGTAATGAGGGAATTTGTGTGTGTTTTTTATTTCAAATAAAGGATTTTTTCGGGTGTGTGTGTTTTTTTACTGTAACTTACAGATTAATCATGGAAGGTGTCTCATAGACGCCTGACATGATTAATCTAGGACTTATTGGCAGCTATGGGCTGCCAATAACTCCTTATTACCCCGATTTGCCAACGGCACCAGGGCAAATCGGGAAGAGCCGGGTACAGCCCCAGAACTGTCGCATATAATGTATGCGGCAATTCTGGGCGGCTGCGGACTGATATTGTTAGGGTGGGGGGCTCCCCATAACGTGGAGCTCCCCATCCTGAGAATACCAGCCTTCAGCCGTATGGCTTTATCTGGCTGGTATTAAAATTGGGGGGAACCGCACGCCGTTTTTTTTTAATTATTTATTTATTTATTTTACTGCACAGTATAGACACGCCCACCGGCTGCTGTGATTGGGTGCAGTGTGACACCTGTCACTCAGCGTGGGGGCGTGTCTCACTGTAACCAATCATAGGCGCCGGTGGGCGGGGAAAGCAGGGAATACGAGATTGTTTAATGGGCGGCCGGCTTTTTCAAAATAGTAAAAGCCGCCGCAGCAGTGTGAATGCCGTGCAGCGCTGCGCCGGAGATCGGGGAACGGTAAGTATGAGAGAGGGGGGGAAACTGACCGACAGACTGTGAGAGAGGGACAGACAGACAGAGAGACCGACAGAGAGACAGAGAGACTGACCGACGGACTCAGGGAGATTGACCGACATACACAGAAATAGAAAGAATAGCCGACATCACTAGAAATAAAAACACCAAATGGACACGGACTATAGGTATATGCATACGTGTTTACTAACGTGTGTGCACATACCCATAGACTTTCATTGTGTCCACGTGTGCGTGCTCCGTGCAGATAACGGACATGCATCCGTGCCAAACGCAAACACATACGGATCACGGACACGCACACACGGACATAATGAAATAACGGACGTGTGACCACAATCATAGATTAACATTGGTGCACGTTTGGCCGTGTCTCCGGTATATACGGAAACGGACCAAACACGCACGTGTATCACGGACGTGTGAAGGGGGCCTTCAAGTGTCTCCTTATTGTGCATCTTGAAACAGCCACCATGCTAGTTTTCAGTCTGTCATGTATTTCAGCTGATGTTACTTGTGGGTTTTTCTTTGCATTTTGAACAATTTTTCTGGCAGTTGTGGCTGAAATTTTTGTTGGTCTACTGATCGTGGTTTGGTTTTTACAGAGCTCTAATTTTTCATTTGTTAATCACAGTTTGAACACTGCTGACTGGCATTATCAATTTATTAAAAAAATCCAGCACTCAAAAATTGAGATGTTTATTTTCATCACAATTTTTCAGTGCTGGATTTTTTGATTATATTGATTACGGGTGGGAACCCTATCCAAGCACCAGTCATTCAGGAGTGCCACATTTCTATATTTACATGGCATTATCAATTCCTTGGATATCTTTTTGTATCCCAGAAACTCACTCAGCTTTTATGCACACACGCTGATTGCAAACAAACAAGTCACAGGTGAGGATGTTACCTTTATTAGCCATTCAAACCCATTTGTGTCAATGTCTGTGCATGTTATGATGCCAAAATCACCAGGATATTTGAACTTTGATCAGGGTCATTTGGATGGTTTTGGTTGTCATTATGATTTAAAAAAAGAAAACACAGTAGTTTGACAATTGATGGCTTCACCTAACCATTAACCATGAGTGGGAAAAAAAGATTTTGTGTTATCATTCATATTCTCTGAAAAAAGGCAAGAAACCAAAAAGTTTGTTGCGGTATGCGAACTTTGGAGCAGAACTGTACCTACATTTCATTAATATTTGGTACCATTGCCCTTAAAGTATATGACTTGGGTCAAACGTTTTGGATATCCTTTCATAAGCTTTTCGCAATAGTTGGTAGGAATTTGGGCCATTCCTCCTGACAGAACTGGTGTAACTGAGCCAAGTTAGTAGGTCACCTTGCTCGCATCTGCCTTTCCAGCTTTGCCCATAAATTTCAATATGATTGAAATAAGGGTTTTGTGATGGCCACTCTAAAACTTTGACTTTGTTATCCTTAAGCCACTTTGTAACTAGTTTGGCAGTATGCTTCAGGTCCATTTGGAAGACCCATTTTCACCCAAGCTTTAAGTTCCTGGCTGATATCTTCAGATGTTGATTCAATATTGTCACATAATGGTGTTCTTAGGCTTCAAAGCTTCTCCCATTTTTCTTCAAATGTAATGATGGTCATTATGTCCAAACAGTTCAATTTTAGTTTTTCAGACGACAGGACATGTCTCCAAAAATTAAAGTCTGATGTAAACCCTGTTCTATCTCCTTCGGACCCCCTGACACCGGCCAAGGTGAGGTATAAGAGAGGGGACTCTGTCACAAAACAGCAAAGAAGGAAATTTCATAAATTAGTACGGCGGAATGTGGACATATTGTCAGACCTGCCCAGTCAAATGTCTGTAATCCGACATGACATTGTCACTGAGCCTCACATAAAGGTACGAATAAAGCCAACTGTGTGCCAGAGGCTCGTAGGCAAGCCATTGCAGAGGAAAAAATGCTACAAGTAGGCATTATTGAAAAATCCCAAAAGTGAATGGGCTAGCTCTATTAATCCCAAAGCTGGATGGTTCCTTACGATTTTGTAATGATTTCTGAAAGCTGAATGAAGTGTAAAAATTTGACCTTTATCCACTGCCCAGGGTGGATGAATTAGTTTAGAAACTAAGTCGAGCACAGTATTTTACAACGCTCAATCTGACTAAGGGTTATTGGCAAGTATCACTGACAGAATCTGCAAAAGAAAAGACCACTTATGTCATGCCGGAGGGTCTCTCTCACTATGTTGTCTTGCCTTTTGGCCTACATGGGGCTCCAGCCTCATTTCAGAAGCTGATGGACAGTGTTAGAAACTCATCAGAAGTATGTATCCGCACATCTGGATGATATTATCATCTAGAGTAGGGACTGGCATTCTCACTTATCTCAGGTACAAGAGGTAGTGGACTTGCTCAGAGCCACAGGTTTGACGGCCAACCCAAAAAAGTGTGCAATAGGTCTCAAAGAAGCTCGCTACTTGGTTTATGTGATAGGTGGAGGGGTTATGAAAGCACAAATGAATAAAGTCGAAGACATTCAAAACTGGCCACGCCCCCTTACCACAATGCAGGTGAGAGCGTCCTTTGGCATAGTGGGGTATTACAAGCTTTTCATATCCAATTTTGCTGGGAGATCAGCACCCTTGACCGATCTCTTAAAAGGGAAGAAGTCAGTCATGGTGTTCTTGAACCCTCAGGAGGAGGAAGCATTCCAGTCACTAAAGGTTGTCCTGTGCGAATGGTCCGTCTTCATCAACCCCAATTTTTTATAAAGGAATTTGTAGTGCAGACAAATCTTTCGGAGGTGGGTCTGTGAGCGGTCCTGTCACAGGAGATAAATGAAGAGGAGCACTCGGTCACCTAATTGAGTAGAAAGCACACCTCTGCAGAGAAAAACTGTAGCTTAGTAAAAAAAAAATGTGCCAAGTCATCAACTGGGCCTTGGATTCCCTGCATTATTACCTACTAGGATGACAGTTTTGCCTGCTGATGGACCAGAGTCACAAGGTGGTTTCTCTTTGCAAAACTTTAATTTTACTGTGGAGCATCATGCAGGGAGGTTACAGGGAATGCAGATGCATTGTTTAGGGGGCCCCTGTGCAAGTGTTCAACCCTACAAGTTTGAACAGGGTTATTATGTGAGTCAGGGACAGGTGTCATATATGAAGGTCGCTATGTGTCCCCCAGAATGTGATTGGAGACCTTGGGAGTCCTGCTGGAGTGTGTTTTAGTCACAGTCATTGCTGTGGATGCAACACAAATTAAAAGTGTGAAATTAGTGAAGATATTTGACTAAGTACTTTGATTAAATAAACTGATTAGGGTTTTTATTTTTGGAGAGTTCTGTAGGTTTCCAGTCCTGGTCTTGCAGTAGGCTCATGTCCAGGGAATTACATTTAATCCTGCAGAGCACAGCAGGGTGTGTGTCACTTGGGATCCAGGCTGCTGGAGCAGCAGGTGCTGTGTGAGCTGGCTGTGGAGGCAGTGCAGGAGGTGATCTGAACATTTATTGGACTACTTATACATGTCCAGGTCTGTAACACTTGTGTTGTGTGAATAAAAAGAGTGTCGGTGTGAGCAAGAGCCTGGGTCACTACCTCACTTGACTGGCTCTAAGAAGCCACTGCCTCACAATACTTTATATATATATATATATATATATATATATATATATATATATATATATATATATACATATATACATATATATACATGCAGGGCTGGCCAAAAGTATTGGCACCCCTGCAATTCTGTCAGATAATACTCAGTTTCTTCTTGAAAATGATTGCAAATCACAAATTCTTTGGTATTATTATGTTAATTTATTTATTTATTTATTTAATGAAAAAACACAAAAGAGAATGAAACAAAAATCAAATCATTGATCATTTCACATAAAACTCCAAAAATGGTCCAGACAAAAGTATTGGAACCCTTAGCCTAATACTTGGTTGCACAACCTTTAGCCAAAATAACTGCAAACAACCGCTTCCAGTAACCATCAATGAGTTTCTTACAATGCTCTGCTGGAATTTTAGACCATTCTTCTTTGGCAAACTGCTCTAGGTCCCTGAGATTTGAAGGGTGCCTTCTCCAAACTGCCATTTTGCGATCTCTCCACAGGTGTTCTATGGGATTCAGGTCTGGACTCATTGCTGGCCACCTTAGTAGTCTCCAGTGCTTTCTAACAAACCATTTTCTAGTGCTTTTTGAAGTGTGTTTTGGGTCATTGTCCTGCTGGAAGACCCATGACCTCTGAGGTCATTATGCTGCAAAATTTGTTGGTAGTCTTCAGACTTCATAACGCCATGCACACGGTCAAGCAGTCCAGTGCCAGAGGCAGCAAAGCAACCCCAAAACATCAGGGAACCTCCGCCATGTTTGACTGTAGGGACCGTGTTCTTTTCTTTGAATGCCTCTTTTTGTTCCTGTAAACTTTATGTTGATGGCTTTTCCCAAAAAGCTCTACTCTTGTCTCATCTGACCAGAGAACATTCTTCCAAAACGTTTTAGGCTTTCTCAGGTAAGTTTTGGCAAACTCCAGCCTGGCTTTTTTATGTCTCAAGGTAAGAAGTGGGGTCTTCCTGGGTATCCGACCATACAGTCCCTTTTCATTCAGACGCCGATGGATAGTATGGGTTGACACTGTTGTACCCTCGGACTGCAGGGCAGCTTGAACTTGTTTGGATGTTAGTTGAGGTTCTTTATCCACCATCCGCACAATCTTGCCTTGAAATCCCTTGTCAATTTTTCTTTTCCTTCCACATCTAAGGAGGTTAGCCACAGTGCCATGGGCTTTAAACTTCTTGATGACACTGTGCACCGTAGACACAGGAATTTTCAGGTCTTTGGAGATGGACGTGTAGCCTTAAGATTGCTCATGCTTCCTCACAATTTGGATTCTCAAGTCCTCAGACAGTTCTTTGGTCTTCTTTCTTTTCTCCATGCTCAATGTGGTACACACAAGGACACAGGACAGAGGTTGAGTCAACTTTAATCCATCTCAACTGGCTGCAAGTGTGATTTAGTTATTCACAACACCTGTTAGGTGCCACAGGTAAGTTACAGGTGCTGTTAATTACACAAATTAAAGAAGCATCACATGATTTTTCAAACAGTGCCAATACTTTTGTCCACCCCCTTTTTATGTTTGGTGTGGAATTATATCCAATTTGGCTTTATGACAATTTGTTTTTTTTTTTCATTGAAGACAAATTAAATGAAGATAATAACACCAAAGAATTTTTATGATTGCAATAATTTTCAAGAAGAAACTGAGTATTATCTGACAGAATTGCAGGGGTGCCAATACTTTTGGCCAGCAATATATATATATATATATATATATATATATATATATATATATATATACTGTAATGTACTGTACAAAACGTTATTTTCTGTAAATGCTTATGTCACACAAGTGGGTGTGGATCCATTGCACTATAACTGGGCTTATCCTGGAGGGGCGTGGCTAAGTGCCTACCGGGCTTCACCAGAGCCTCTGGATGAACTGGGCTGCCAGAAGACACCAGGTACCACTCTAGGTCAGTCCTCGGTACTGCAGCAGCTGACCTAAAGGTCATGGATGCATCTATAGAAGGGGAGGCTGGAGGGGGATGAAGCATCAAGCAGGAGTCTGTACTGGATACTGACAGGATGGAGTCAGGACTGGACACTGACAGGATGGAGTCAAGACTGGACAATGACAGAAAGAAGTCAGGACTGGAGACTGAGAGTGGGACCAGAGCAACAAACATGGGTAGCAGGCAACAGACTGGAGGTCTAGTAGGAACTGACACATCAAGAACCTAATTGGTTAGGCACCTCCCAATAGAGAAAGGTCCCTTAAATACACAAGAATTCCTATCCATAGACTGGGAACACTTTTGAGAGTGCAAGCTACACCTTTAAGAGGAGGGAAGGCACGCACATTACCTAAGTATGCCGCCGGGAGACCTAAGAGACATGGGCAGGCCCTGGTGTCTGGAGGCTGAAGACAGAACAGATTACAGTGAAGTACTAGTGAGTATGTTGGTGTCGCTGTTGAGACGGGGAGGAAGCGAGGCAGTGCAGGAATGCCGGCATTACAACTTATTAAACTACCAATTAAAAAAGTTTATGGGAAACATAAAGTCAGATAATAACCTGGTTACTTGTGCTTGTGTGATGCCCTGACAAAATCAGGGTGTCACAGATGACTGCACCCTCTTCCAGGTGCAGGATTCCCTCCTCCTTGGCGCTCCATCACAACCCCACACCTAGGTACATAATATCAGCCAGCAAAGCCTAGTCACCCCCCATGACAATAGGGACACATTAGAGGGCGGGGCCAAGCAGATGGTGACATCCACCTATGAGTTCTGAGGTGTTCTGAGAGGGAACAAGACAGTTGAGCGCTGACAGTGGAGTAGAGAGGAGTGTGAAGTGACAGGATAGTCAGGGGTTGGAGCTCCTGGGCTACCGGACTATTGACTAGGTAGCAGTCGTCAAACAATGCCACAGGTGACGGGGATCTGGTCGCAGGAGACCTTAAGTGGAGCGAGGCATTGTTGTAGCCCGCCGCTACCAACAGCGGGAATCCGGTCTGGAGGCCGTGCACGACAGAGTACCTGGACCCTAAAGCGAGGACAGCTTCACGCACCTTACTAATTGACCAGCCGGGGACAAGATTTCAGGTATTGTCCCACAGGAGGCCCAGATAGAGCGAGACGGAAGCCCAGCGAGGGGGATAGCGCTCTGCAATTGCCTGGTAAGATCCCACGGGTCAGTTCTCACGGGCCACAGCTCCCAACACACAGTATCACTGGGAGTTGACTTCCCCGTTTCATGCAGAGTAGTTAACAGAAAGTACACAAACATTAAGTGCAGGAGGAAGGGACCCCTGTTTGCTGAACCAGGGTGTGGGATCTAAACACACCCGCCGGAGGTCACCGGTCACTGGCAATTTGGTTTACCATCTGGACTCTGTGTGAAGTTATTCAAGAACTGCGAGTACACCGGTACCATCCGGTCCAACCCTGCAGACTGTACCCCGTTACACCATCCCACCTGCACCTGGTCCCGGGACTACACCTGGCCTACCCGTGGCGGGGATAACATCCAGCTGCCCCACTCCATCAGCCCCGGGCATCACCTACAGTGGCAGCGGCGGTGTCACCAACAATCACCGCACACCACGGGTGGCGTCACTGACAAAACCTTCCCAATATAATAACTCCCGCCTTTTCACTTGCAGGCGACGGACAGGTGCTCAGGCCTGGGTCCGGCCTTCCCTCGAGCCACCGCAACGACCCCGTATCCGAGCATCTTGAGCAGCCCCCTGCTGTGGTCTGTCCCCTGCCCCTTATCCGAGTGCTGGACATATTCATAATTGCATAGAGTGTATAGATTCCTCTTTGTTTCTAAGTGTAACCAGAATTTTTAAGGCTAGCGCCACACATCCGTGCCTCCGGTACGTGTTTGGCATTTTTTACACATACCGGCGGCACGGAGACACGTACAGCAATGCTACCCTATGGTAGCAGGCAAACACACGTAAAACCACACGGAACGTGTGTCCGTGTGCGTTTGTACGTGTGTGCGTTTTTCAAAGCGCTGGCATGTCCGTTTTTTCACCGGCAGCACGGGTGTCACACGGCCCACACCCGTACCACACGGGTGTAGTGTGGATGCGGTCCCATGTGACACGCGCCGGAGAAAACACACATGTCAGTGAAAAAAAACCAAAACATTAACTCACCTTCTCCAGCCCTCCTGTCTCTGCCGCTGCTGCCTCTTGCTGCCGACCGCCGCTCATTATTCTCATTGAATATTCACTTCACTGCCTGGCAGCAGCAGCAGCGGGGAGACGGGAGGGCTGGAGACCGAGGATCAGCACCACGGACAGCAGCGCGGACATCAGGAAGGACCAGGTGAGTATAATAATTACCGGTTCTACGTGTGCTATCGCGGATAGCACACGTAGAACACACGTGTCACGCACGTACCAGAGACACGTACTTACCTGCACGCAACACGCAGGGAAAATACGTGTCTCTCGGCACGTGCGTGAATTTCACGTGAGTGTGGCAGAAGCCTAAAACAGTTATGTCTATAAAGTTAAAAATCATCATGAAAAAACTCAAATTCATTAGACAAGTAATGAATCAACCTTTTTATGTAGTTAGATAACATTTTGCCTATCATTCCTTTTAGCAATAATTAAACATTAATTACCTCATATAATATAGCGCCAAAGTAGAGATATCAGAGTCCAGTTTTGAGTAGTGTATAAGAAACAGAAATTTTCTTTCAAATAAAAGGGTTATATATTTCTTTAATTTAAAAACCAATGCAGAATGGTGTACAATAAAAGTAAGTTTAAATACTCACCTTTATAATCCCCAGTGGCTCCTGTTCCTGGCTACAACTTTAAAGCGGGCTTTACACGCTGCGACATCGCCCGAGCGATCTCGTTGGGGTCACGGAATTTGTGACGCACATCCGGTCACTTTAGCGATGTCTTTGCGTGTGACACCTATGAGCGATTTTTAATCGTCGCAAAAACGTTCAAAATCACTCATTGGTGACATGGGGGTGCATTCTCAAATATCGCTGCTGATCAGTGTACGAAGTAGTTCGTCGCCCCTGCGGCAGCACACATCGCTATGTGTGACACCGCAGGAACGAGGAACCTAACCTTACCTGCGGCCGCCGGCAATGAGGAAGGAAGGAGGTGGGCGGGATGTTATGTCCCGCTCATCTCCGCCCCTCCACTTCTAATGGGCGGCGGTTCAGTGACGCTGCTGTGACGTCGCTGTGATGCTGAACGAACCGCCCCCTTAGAAAGGAGGCGGGTCGCCGGTCACAGCGACGTCGGTAGGCAGGTAAGTAGTGTGACGGGTCCACGCGATGTTGTGCGCCACGGGCAGCGATTTGCCCATGTCGCACAACCGATGGGGGCGGGTACGCATGCTAGCGATATCGGTCATTATATCGCAGCATGTAAAGCGGCCTTAAGGCTATGTGCCCACGGGCAACGTACCCGTGGATTTTGCCGCGGAAAACCTGCAAAAATCCGCAGGTTCTAGCAAGTACAGACACTCCCCCTGTTACCCTATGGGATTTCGGGAGTACTGTATCAATGCTGTGGTATGTGCAGCTGCGGAAAATGCTGCGGATTTCCCGCAGCTGCACGTAACTGCATGTTAATTATTCATGCGGAAATATCTGCGGAATTCCCATTCCTCCACTATGGAGATACAGGGCGGGAGTTCTGCAGGAATTCTGCACGAAATCGGCACTGTTTCTGCAGGTTTACCACAACAACTCCGCAGAAATTCCGCAGCAATAGATAGCTGCGGATTCCAGGGAGCAGCTGCGGTAAACCTGCGGACAGACTTGCGGCAAAGTCCGCGGGTACATTGTCCTGTGGGCACATAGCTTAACTGTGTGCTGCTCTCATATGTCCATGAAGTCTCATTCTCTCTTAGAATGTGGACAGTATGGGGTGTTAATACTTTCTCTAATTGGTATGAATAATGGATTCATATACAGTATATCTTATATATTTCCATGTATTGCCATTTGGAGCAGGGTTTCATGCTCCTGGGTGTGCATCATTTTCCTGCAAGTTTTATTAGAGTAATATAGAGTTGTAGAATAATTTAAATTCTTTTCCAGTTTCTGTTCTTCCTTCAATCACCATGTAGATGGGCATGTCCCTGCTGCATGCCCAAGTGAGCCACTCTCTGCAATGGGCATATGTCCATCTAGATGTTGCAGGAAGTATAGACATTGGTGAAGGACCCACAAAATATCAGAAAGCGAGGTCTGCAATGCAACCAGGAATCTGAATTTCAATTTTAACTGGGGCTAATATACCAGCCCCAGTTACAAGGGATATCAGATTAAAACAGTTGTAAATATCAAAAATGCACCCCCAAATTTTTTTTTTAACTTTGTAACCACACAATAAGTGAAATAAATGGAAAACAAATAAATACATATTATATAAATAAAAAGCAGGAAAACATAAATACATATAAAAAAATGAAATTCACATTGCTGTTACTAGCCTACCCTCTTTTTTTTAAAGAAAAAAAAAGTGTGTCATATATAAAAGTAATGTAATTTTTATGGGAAAGGGAATTACTTTTAAAATGTGTTGCATTCCTAAAAATGTATTTGCGCCCTTAAACTCCAAAAAACAGAAACATGTTTCCTTTCTTTTTCCACCAAAAATGCCCAATATTGTAAAAAAAAAGTGTATGAAAAGTTAGTTTTATGTATTATGAACTAAAAATAATTAAATTCCTGGTTAGGAACAAGGCACAATGGCCTGTACTTGAACTGGTTAAAGCTTCTTAAAATAGGCATAACATTTTCAGTGTATTTCTACAAAAAAAGGATTCCTGTTGTGTTTGCATTTGTACATTACTTTTGATGTATCCTCTTGACTATACACTGCATATAGGGCCCAAATCTATTGAAATATGCCAAAAGATTTTCCTTTGACCAGGGTGGATAAAGTATAGTAAATTGAGCTACACTGCCGGAATAAGGCTCATTTGCCAATCCAATGGTTATTCCCTTTGCTTTTCAACACCGGATTGGTGGGTTTTTTTTAAGTGAAAAATAAATATAAATAAAAATAAATAAAACTTGCTATAACTGATATATTTGTTCTTCATTTGAAAACATGCCTGCTCGTTATTCAAACGTGTAGTGAGAATAAAAGCTATTAAAAAAGGATCCTATTGCCAGCAGTGCAACCCACATCAACATGTTGTACTCACCCATATCTTCTGGAGGATTTCAGCAGCTGACATACACCTTTACTCACATATTGTACCTTAAACTCACTCAGGTGAGCGCGACCTATTGCTCTTACCACATTTATTAATTTCTCAACATCATTGTGTGCCGCCCCTGCCGCAGATCGAACCACTTGGATCTGGGGGGGGGGGGTGATTACTCATGGCTGAATGGTCTCCGGACCCGGGGACTAGGGGCCACACTCAAATGGAAAAGGGGGTATTTACAGGGGATTGGTATAGTTTGTGACGCCACCCATGGTGTACGGTAATTGGGAGTACCGCCGCTTCCATTGGGAGTACCCAGGGTGATGGAGTGGGGCAGCAAGATGACGTTACCCTTCACGGGTAGGGGTAGGCCCTGAGACTCTGGATGGTGATGCGGGGACGCAGTGCAGGGGTCAGTCGGGTACTCACTCAGCAATGAAGCAGATGCTGACAACAGGGTAAAGCAAGTCTCTGACTGCCATTGCCTCTCGAGGGGTCCCGTCCCCTGCAGCACTGCCTGGTGGTCTGTAACCTGCCTCCTGGCACTAATTTAGATTGTCTGTTGTGGCCCGGTAGCTTGGAGCTTTCCGAGCCCCGCTCCCCACTGTGGCTAAGTGAAGCAGCCTGCTCTCGGAGCTCACGCTTGGGATTTCAGTGGGCCGCTTGCTAGGAAAGCCCTATCCCCCTCGTTGCGCTAGTGGCCCTGTTCTCTGAGCTTTGTGGGAACAGTCCATAAAAGCCCTGTCCTCCGCAGGTTAATTGTCGGGTCGCCTGAAGCTTCTCCCCGACCTAGAGTCCGTGTACCCCAACATGCCTTCGGTCTCGGACTGGTGATAGGACCAGGCTTCTGACCATCCTCCTTGACAGGTTCCAGGCACCTAGCCTCAATCCCCTGCGACCGGGGGTCAGACTCCTCTAGGTCCAGACCACCGTCTGCGACCTAGTCTGCTTCTCCCCTGGGAGCTACAACTCCCAGCTTCCTCAGAGCTCCTCACAGCTCGAGGGTCACTACTCGACTCTACTGACACCTCCCACCTCCCTGTCTGACCCCTGGGTGGGCGGCCCTATTCCTGCTTAAGCAGCCCACTGGTGTGCCTGGCAGGTGTGGTGCAAGATGTATCTAGGATTTGTGAATGCTGGTGGAGGCAGTACTGCAGGTTAGGTTCCCAGAACCATGGGGGTTTGATTCCTGCACGGGAAGGGCAGATTGTGCAGAACCTTTGACGACCTGAATAGTCCATGGCGTCACATTTGCTTTCACCTTATGTTTCTGCGCTTTAGTCACTAAACAGCTTTGTCTTCAAAAGATTGTCTATTGACATATGTTAGGATGTATACCTAGTCAACAAGCGTAAAATATATATACTACTTGGTATACGTTATTTCACAATAGGATCCTATGGTAGCTACTTGGTGCTTAAATGTTGACATACGTCAGAGACTTCCCTTATGGGTATACAGTATGTTGGAAATTCCCCCAACAAACACCTTTGATGGAAATCTTGGTCAATATGTTAAAAAGCCCAAAATTATTTAGCTTCTTAATGTTGACATCTTGCTGCTATGAACCTAATGAATATAGGATTGTTTATCAAAGACTATCAAAAGTCTCTGTAAGGGATCTCAGTGATGATTCACGTTTACTTGGCTATACTTGATCACAGTTGTGCGCTACCTTTATAATTAGCTGCTTCACGAAAAGATCAAATAGCTCCTCAGCTTCCAGGTGTATGTTTTTGGAGGGTTATGCTATTTTTTATAATACATTCTCTTTCTCTCTTGTCTAGACTTAAGGGTGCTTTACACGCTGCGACATCGCTGCCGATATATCGTCGGGGTCACATCGTTAGTGACGCACATCCGGCACCAGTAGCGACATCGCAGCGTGTGACACCAAGGAGAGACGATCAACGACTGCAAAATCGTTCAAAAATGGTGATCGTTGACATGTCGCTCCTTTCCTTAATATCGCTGCTGCCACAAGTACGATGTTGTTCGTCGTTCCCGCAGCAACACTCATCGCTACGCGTGACACTGTAGGAACGACGAACATCTCCTTACCTGCGTCCACCGGCAATGAGGAAGGAAGGAGGTGGGCGGGATGTTACGTCCCGCTCATCTCCGCCCCTCTGCTTCTATTGGCCGGCCGCTTAGTGACGCCGCAGTGATGTCGCTATGACGCCGAACGCACCTCTCCCTACGGCAGCGAGCACCAAATGTCGCACAAATGACGGGGGCGGGTGCTATTGCGCATGACATCGCTAGCAATCACTCGCGATGTCGCAGCGTGTAAAGCACCCTTTAACAGCACTATGAAAATGCAAGATAGATAACATGCTAACAATTGGATAAACAGCTCCTTTATGTTACGTCACACTAAAATTACAGATAGCTTACAATCATGAGACAATGCTGTTGTGGTACAAGATGAATAATAAAATAACAGAAGGAAAGGGCAAAAAAAAAATAATTAAAATAATTCTGAGAAGCAGCAGAAAATGAAAGAAAAATAATGCATGCAACATGAAAAAGAGTAATCATAGCAAATTATTTCTTAAAGAAACCTACAAAATAAGGGGACAATTGGTTGAGTATGCTGATTTCAGTGTGAGACCATCTACTGCACCAGAGAGAAGGACTGGGAAGTTGAATTTTCACCCCTTCACCCTAGATCCTGATTTCATCTTCCTGACCAGGCCAATTTTTTAAAATGTATAACACTTCAGCGGATTCCAGTGTTTCTCAAATTGTTTTATTTGTGACATATTGTACTTCATGCTAGGTATAAATTTAGGACAACATTTTTTGCATTTATTTGTGAAAGTATCAGAAAATTGGTGAAAACATTGAAACTTGCAATTTTCAAGCTTTGAGTTTTTAAACCAGAGTTATGTCACACAAAAGAGTTAATAAATAACATTTAATACATGTGTAAGTTCCATCATCACCATTTTTGAAACATCATTTTTTTGTTAGGAAGTTAGAAGGGTTCAAAGTTTAACAGTACTTTCTAATTTTTCCCCCAAAATGTACTATTTTTTAATACCCCAACAGATTTGAAGGGATTTTTAGAGGCCCATGTGATAGAAAATACCACAAAATTACACCTTTCTAAAAATTCAGCCCTCAAAGTGCTCAATACCAAATTCAATAAGAAGGTTATTTATCCCTTAGGTGCTTCACAGAACCTAAAGCAATATGAAGGAAAAAATGTTCCCTTTTCCCACAAAAATGCTACTTTGGCTTCAAATTTACCATTTTCACAAGAGTAACCAGAGAAAATGCACCACACAATTTGTAGTGCAATTTTTTTCTGCGTACACGGATGCCCAATATATGGTAAAGAACTACTGTTTGGGCGCACAGCAGAGTTCGGAAGTGAGGGAGCGCTATTTGACTTTTAGAGCGTAAAAGTGGTGGCAATAGAAAGTGGACACCATATCACATTTGCAGACCTCTTGATGTCATTATATAATGGAAACTTCCCACAATTCACCCCATTTTGGAAACTACACCCCTTAAGGAATTTATCTAGAGGTCTGATGAGCACCATAACAACACAGGTGCTTAACAGACAGAATTTTATAATGTTGAGCCATAAAAATAAAAAATATACAGTCATATGATAAAGTTTGGGCACCCCTATTAATGTTAACCTTTTTTCTTTATAACAATTTGGGTTTTTGCAACAGCTATTTCAGTTTCATATATCTATTAACTGATGGACTCAGTAATATTTCTGGATTGAAATGAGGTTTATTTTACTAACAGAAAATGTGCAATCCGCATTTAAACAAAATTTGACCGGTGCAAAAGTATGGGCACCTCAACATAAAAGTGACATTAATATTTTGTAGATCCTCCTTTTGCAAAAATAACAGCCTCTAGTCACTTCCTGTAGCTTTTAATGAGTTCCTGGATCCTGGATGAAGGTATATCTGACCATTACTGTTTACTGTTAACAAAACAATTCCAGTTCAGTTAAGTTTGATGGTCGCCGAGCATGGACAGCACGCTTCAAATCATCCCACAGATGTTCAATGATATTCAGGTCTGGGGACTGGGATGGCCATTCCAGAACATTGTAATTGTTCCTCTGCATGAATGCCTGAGTAGATTTGGAGCGATGTTTTGGATCATTGCCTTGCTGAAATATCCATCCCCTGCGTAACTTCAACTTCGTTACTGATTCTTGCACATTATTGTCAAGAATCTGCTGATACTGAGTTGAATCCATGCGACCCTCAACTTTAATAAGACTTCCGATGCTGGCATTGGCCACACAGCCCCAAAACATGATGGAACCGCCACCAAATTTTACTGTGGGTAGCAAGAGTTTTTTTGCCTCCATGCATAACGACTTTTTGTATGACCAAACAACTCAATCTTTGTTTCATCAGTCCACAGGACCTTCTTCCAAAATGTAACTGGCTTGTCCAGATGTGCTTTTGCATACCACAGGCGACTCTGTTTGGGGCGTGCTTGCAGAAACGGCTTCTTTCGCATCACTCTCCCATACAGCTTCTCCTTATGCAAAGTGCGCTGTATTGTTGACCGATGCACATTGACACCATCTGCAGCAAGATGATGCTGCAGGTCTTTGGAGGTGGTCTGTGGATTGTCTTTGACTGTTCTCACCATTCTTCTTCTCTGCCTTTCTGATATTTTTCTTCGCCTGCCACTTCTGGGCTTCACAAGAACTGTACCTGTGTTCTTCCATTTCTTACTATGTTCCTCACAGTGGAAACTGACAATTTAAATCTCCGAGACAACTTTTTGTATCCTTCCCCTGAACAACTATGTTGAATAATCTTTGTTTTCAGATCATTTGAGAGTTGTTTTGAGGAGCCCATGATGCCACTCTTCATAGGAGATTTAAATAGGAGAACGACTTGCAAGTGGCCACCTTAAATACCATTTCTCATGATTGGATACACCTGCCTATGAAGTTCAAAGCTCAATAAGGTTACAAAACCAATTTAGTGCTTTAGTTAGGGCCGTTTCAGATCAGTGGTATTCTGCCGCACTCGCAGATCCGGAATAAGGGCATAAGGCAGTACAGTACTTTACAGTTAACTCGCAAGCTCCGGGCACATAGGATCATGTGACCGGAGCATGTGACAGCATGTGACCAGGGCTTGCCGCACTGTCTGTGAACTGTAAAGTACTGTCTGCCCTTTTGCCGGATCTGCGAGTGTGGCAGAATACCGCTGATCTGAAACGGCCCTAAGTCAGTAAAAAGTAGTTAGGAGTGTTCAAATCGAGAAATTGATAAGGGTGCCTATTCTTTTGCGGTCAAATTTTGTTTAAATGCGGATTGCACATTTTCTGTTAGTACATTAAACCTCATTTCAATCCAGAAATATTACTCAGTCCATCAGTTATTAGATATATGAAACTGAAATAGCTGTTGCAAAAACCCAAAATTGTTTTAAAGAAAAAAGGTTAACATTAATAGGGGTGACCAAACTTTTTCATATGACTGTATATTTCTACCATAAAAATGTTGCTTTATCCCATTTTTCTCATTTTTGCAAGGGTAAAAAAATCATATGTATCCACAAAAATGTTGTTTTAGCCCCAAATTTTTACATTTCACAAATGTAGCAGGAGAAATTGCACCATAAAAATTTGTTGTGCAATGTGTACTGAGTGCGCTCACACCCCATAAGTGATGGAAAACTACTGTTTGGGCCCACAGCAGGGCTTGGAAGGCAAGGAGCAACATTAGATTTTTGGAATGCAAAATTGGCCAAAATCATTAGTGGATGCCATTTTGCATTTGCAGAGCCTCTGCCTAAACATTGGAAACTCCCACAAGTGACCCCATTTTGTAAACTAGATCCCTCAAGGAACTTAACTAGATGTGTGGTGAGTAGAGATGAGCGAACCGGTCCCGGTTCGGCTTGAGGTCGGCTCCCCGAACGGGGGTCCCGTTCGAGTTCGGTTCGTCGAACGTTCGACGAACCGAACTCGAACGTATAGGCTATAATGGGAGGCAATCACAAATACATAAAAATGCATTATAAATGTACACAAACAGTTAATAAACATTGCCATAACACTTACCGGTCCTCGCGATCCCTTCTGCACTCTGTCTCCTGCCGCTATTCCATCCGATGATCGCTGAATCCTCCCGGTGACCTGCACTGCCAGCAGAGATGCAGGACCTATCGTGACGTCAAAATAGCCATGTGACCAGTCACGTGGCTATTATCTCATTGGCTACAGACTGGTCACATGACTATGACACGTCATGTAGGACCTGCGAGTGCATCTCTCCGGTACACGGTGCACATATGTGTATCGCCGTGTACCGGCGACATGCTCTAGCACACGGTCGACTCCCCGTTCCGTTAGGGACCGGCTGACACAGCCGGTCATTAACGGAGATCACCGTTGCCATAGCAACGCAGTTAGCGGTGACGTCACCGCTAACCGCGGCTCCGAGAGCACCGTTGCTATGGTAACGCATCTGTCAGCGTTACCGCTGTTATCGCTGACAGCCAGCACTGATCACTCACGGAGTGAAGGCTGCACGCTGCTTCCCGATTGTAGTGAGGATTGTACTGAGGATGAGGTTCCCCAGCCCATGATGGGCTGGTGCATCTCATCCTCACTACAATCGTCACTACTACTACACTAGAAAGAAAGAAGACAGAAGAGCAGGATCGTGGAGGGCTGACAGGGGGTAATAAAGATGGAGTATCTAATGTGTCTGTGTATTTATTTCTATTAAAGTATTTTTTCTCTGTGTGGTGTTTTTTTTTAACCCTTTATTGGAGATTCTTAATGGCCGGTTCAAACGTGCCTGACATTAAGAATCTCTGGCTTAATACTGGCTAGTAAAACAAAGCCAGTATTAACTCATGATTACCCAACAAGCCACCCGGCTCCAGGGCTGTTGGAAGAGTTGGATACAGCGCCAGATGATGGCGCTTCTATGAAAGCGCCATTTTCTGGGACGGCTGCGGACTGAAATCTGCAGCAGAGGCGCCCAGAAACCTCGGGCTAACCTGTGCTGCGGATTCCAATCCCCAGCTGCCTAGTTGTACCCGGCTGGACACAAAAATGGGGCGAAGCCCACGTCATTTGTTTTTTAATTATTTCATGAAATAAGTGAAATAATTAAAAAAAACGGGCTTCCCTATATTTTTGGTTCCCAGCCGGGTACAAATAGGCAACTGGGGGTTGGAGGCAGCCCGTGGCTGCCTTCTGTACCTGGCTAGCATACAAAAATATGGCGAAGGCCACGTCATTTTTTTGGTGGGCAAAAAAATTCTGCATACAGTCCTGGATGGAGCATGCTGAGCCTTGTAGTTCTGCAGCTGTTGTCTGCTCTTCTCCATACAGATAGACAGCAGCTGCAGAACTACAAGGCTCAGCATACTCCATCCAGGACTGTATGCAGAAGTTTTTTGCCCCCTGAAAAAATTATGTGGGCTTCGCCATATTTTAGTATGCTAGCCAGGTACAGCAGGCAGGTACGGCTGCCCCCAACCCCCAGTTGCCTATTTGTACCCGGCTGGGAACCAAAAATAAAGGGAAGCCCTTTTTTTATTATTTCATGAATTTCATGAAATAATTAGAAAACAAATGACGTAGGCTTCGCCCCATTTTTGTGTCCAGCCAGGTACAACTAGGCAGCTGGGGATTGGAATCCGCAGCACAGGTTGGCCTGAGCTTTCTGGGCCCCACTGCTGCGAATTGCAGTCTGCAGCCGCCTCAGAAAATGGCATTTTCATAGAAGCGCCATATTCTGGCGCTGTATCCAACTCTTCCAGCACCTGCCTGCTATACCTGGCTAGCATACAAAAATATGGCGAAGCTCACGTCCTTTTTTGTAGTTTTTTGGCAAAAAAAATAAAAATGCTTTCCTGGATTTTCCATTGCCAGTGAAGGTAACACCAAGCAGTGGGGGTTAGCAGCCAGTAGCTGCTTGGATTACCCTTAGCTAGCAATACAAAAAATGCAGCGGGAGCCCATATATATTTCTTTTAATTATTTTTTTAAATAACTAAAAATAAAATGGGCTTCCCTGTATTTTGATTGCTGGACATCACAGTGCTGTAAAAATAAATCTTTAAAAAAATGACGTAGCGCTCTGCGGTATTTTTGATTCTCAGCGCAGATAAAGCAGACAGCTATGGGTTGCCACCCCCATCTGCCTGCCGTTACCTTGGTTGGCAATCAAAATACAGGGAAGCCCATTAATTTTTTCTATTTAAAAAATAGTTAAAAAAAAAAAATGACGTTGGGTCCCCCCATTTTTGATAGCCAGCTAGGGTAAAGCAGATGGCTGTAGCCTGAAAACCACAGCTGGCAGCTTTACCGTGGTTGGGGATCCAATGTGGAGGTCCCCTCAGGCTCTTTTTTATAATTATTGTATAAATATTAATAATTACACAATAAAAGTAGGGTCTCCCCCAAATTGGATCACCAGCCAAAGTAAAGCGGACAGCTGTGGTTTGGTATTCTCAGGGTGGGAAGTTCCATAGTTATTGGGCCTTCACAGCCTAAAAATAGCAGGCCGCAGGCACCCCAGACGTGGCGCATCCACTAGATGCGCCAATCCTGGCGCTTCACCCCAGCTCATCCCGTGCCCTGGTGCAGTGGCAAACGGGGTAATAAATCGGGTTGATACTAGCTGTAAAGTAACCTGAGAGCAAGCCCAGCAGTTTGTGATGTCATGGCGTCTATTAGATACTCAACATCATAAACTGTCAGTACTAACAAAAAAAAAAAAAAAAAATCGACAAAAGAAATTTATTTGAAAAAACAGTCCCCAAAACATTTCCTCTTTCACCAATTTATTGTAAGAAAAAAAATAAAGGGGTCCCACGACGACTCTGGACCGTCTAGAATATGGGGGGGAGACACTCAGGGAACGTATCCCCCATTTTCTAGGAGTGCGGACCCTTCATGTGAGGAGTGTGGGTGCAATGAATCTGCACTCACTCTTCTCGGGTCCACAGCAGCAGAGTCCATGTCGTAATGGTTGCTACCAAAGCTGCAATGCCCTGCTCATGAGGTAAGGGCATGCCTAATCAGGAGAACTACTGTAGAGGAAGCTCTGCTCACTGGTATATAGGTGCTCAGAGGTAATAATAGATAAAATTAGTGAGTAACCTCGGCACTCTAAATCTCCCAGACTAAGTCAGTAAGTCACAACAGATAGTAATGCAAAATCACTCTTTATTGGTCCGTATTAAGAAAAAAAAATTTTTCATAAGCATATATGTTTTTGTCCAAAACAAGTTACAAATGACGTTTCGGCCTGAGCCTTCGTCAGATTGGACTTATCTGCATGTAATTATGAAAAATGACAATAATCAGTATCACATAAGAGTGAGAGAACAATAACATAAACTCGAACAATGTAGAGGTACAATTGGGATGCAGCCAAAAAAATTGCAACACAGCAAGAAATGAAACACATGATACAAATGTCATAATACAGTACAAGGACAATATAGTAATGACAAATATGGGGTCAGAGTAGGCTTAGACAGCTCTGGTACGAAAGAGATGTCAATCATAAAGTAACATGTGCAGTAGGTGTAGAGCTACAGTATGCATGGCAGAGCTAATGGGTAGACCGACCATAGAAAAAGAACGGAGAAAAAGTGGAGAAAAAGTGGAGAAAAAGTGGAGAATAAGTGGAGAATAAGTGGAGAAAAAAATGGAGAAAAAGTGGAGAAAAAGTGGAGAAAAAAAATGGAGAAAAAGTGGAGAAAAAATGTAGAAAAAGTGGAGAAAAAAATGTAGAAAAAGTGGAGAAAAAGTGGAGAATAAGTGGAGAAAAAAATGGAGAAAAAGTGGAGAAAAAGTGGAGAAAAAAATGGAGAAAAAGTGGAGAAAAAATGTAGAAAAAGTGGAGAAAAAAATGTAGAAAAAGTGGAGAAAAAGTGGAGAATAAGTGGAGAAAAAGTGGAGAAAAAGTGGAGAAAAAGTGGAGAAAAAGTGGAGAAAAAGTGGAGAAAAAGTGGAGAAAAAAAATGGAGAAAAAGTGGAGAAAAAAATGGAAAAAAGTGGAGAAAAAGTGGAGAAAAAAATGGAAAAAAGTGGAGAAAAAGTGGAGAAAAAAATGGAGAAAAAGTGGAGAATAAGTGGAGAAAAGGTGGAAAAAAAGTGGAGAATAAGTGGAGAAAAAGTGGAGAATAAGTGGAGAAAAAGTGGAGAATAAGTGGAGAATAAGTGGAGAAGAAAAAATGGAGAAAAAGTGGAGAAAAAGTGGAGAAAAAAAATGGAGAAAAAGTGGAGAAAAAATGTAGAAAAAGTGGAGAAAAAAATGTAGAAAAAGTGGAGAAAAAATGTAGAAAAAGTGGAGCAAAAGTGGAGAAAAAAATGGAGAAAAAGTGGAGAAAAAGTGGAGAAAAAGTGGAGAAAAAGTGGAGAAAAAAATGGAAAAAAGTGGAGAAAAAGTGGAGAAAAAAATGGAAAAAAGTGGAGAAAAAGTGGAGAAAAAAATGGAGAAAAAGTGGAGAATAAGTGGAGAAAAGGTGGAAAAAAAGTGGAGAATAAGTGGAGAAAAAGTGGAGAATAAGTGGAGAAAAAGTGGAGAATAAGTGGAGAATAAGTGGAGAAAAAAAAATGGAGAAAAAGTGGAGAAAAAGTGGAGAAAAAAAATGGAGAAAAAGTGGAGAAAAAATGTAGAAAAAGTGGAGAAAAAAATGTAGAAAAAGTGGAGAAAAAATGTAGAAAAAGTGGAGCAAAAGTGGAGAAAAAAATGGAGAAAAAGTGGAGAAAAAGTGGAGAAAAAGTGGAGAAAAAGTGGAGAAAAAGTGGAGAAAAAAATGGAAAAAAGTGGAGAAAAAGTGGAGAAAAAGTGGAGAAAAAGTGGAGAAAAAGTGGAGAAAAAAATGTAGAAAAAGTGGAGAAAAAATGTAGAAAAAGTGGAGCAAAAGTGGAGAAAAAAATGGAGAAAAAGTGGAGAAAAAGTGGAGAAAAAGTGGAGAAAAAGTGGAGAAAAAAATGGAAAAAAGTGGAGAAAAAGTGGAGAAAAAGTGGAGAAAAAGTGGAGAAAAAGTGGAGAAAAAAAATGGAGAAAAAGTGGAGAAAAAAATGGAAAAAAAGTGGAGAAAAAGTGGAGAAAAAAATGGAGAAAAAGTGGAGAAAAAGTGGAGAAAAAAATGGAAAAAAGTGGAGAAAAAGTGGAGAAAAAGTGGAGAAAAAGTGGAGAAAAAAAGTGGAAAAAAAAATGGAGAAAAAGTGGAGAAAAAGTGGAGAAAAAGTGGAGAAAAAGTGGAGAAAAAAATGGAAAAAAGTGGAGAAAAAGTGGAGAAAAAGTGGAGAAAAAAATGGAGAAAAAGTGGAGAAAAAGTGGAGAAAAAGTGGAGAAAAAGTGGAGAAAAAGTGGAGAAAAAGTGGAGAAAAAGTGGAGAAAAAAATGGAGAAAAAAATGGAAAAAAAGTGGAGAAAAAGTGGAGAAAAAGTGGAGAAAAAGTGGAGAAAAAAGTGGAGAAAAAGTGGAGAAAAAGTGGAGAAAAAGTGGAGAAAAAGTGGAGAAAAAAAGTGGAGAAAAAGTGGAGAAAAAGTGGAGAAAAAGTGGAGAAAAAGTGGAGAAAAAAATGGAAAAAAGTGGAGAAAAAGTGGAGAAAAAGTGGAGAAAAAGTGGAGAAAAAAATGGAGAAAAAGTGGAGAAAAAGTGGAGAAAAAGTGGAGAAAAAGTGGAGAAAAAGTGGAGAAAAAGTGGAGAAAAAGTGGAGAAAAAGTGGAGAAAAAAAGTGGAGAAAAAGTGGAGAAAAAGTGGAGAAAAAGTGGAGAAAAAGTGGAGAATAAGTGGAGAAAAAGTGGAGAAAAAGTGGAGAAAAAAATGTAGAAAAAGTGGAGAAAAAGTGGAGAAAAAGTGGAGAAAAAGTGGAGAAAAAGTGGAGAATAAGTGGAGAATAAGTGGAGAAAAAGTGGAGAAAAAGTGGAGAAAAAAATGTAGAAAAAGTGGAGAAAAAGTGGAGAAAAAGTGGAGAAAAAATGGAGAAAAAGTGGAACACCCTTTGGTGCCTTTCATGTGGCACTAAGGGGTGCTTAGCTTTGTATTTAGCCAAAAAAATGAAAAAAAAATATGACGTAGGGTTCCCCCTAGTTTTGTAGCCAGCTAGGGTAAAGCAGACGGCTGCAGCCTGCAGACCACAGCTGGCAACCTCACCTTGGCTGGTAATCCAAAACTGAGGGCACCCCACGCTGTTATTTTAAATTAAATAAATAATTTTAAAAAAAAACATGTAGGGGTCCCCCAAAATTGGATCACCAGCCAAGGTAAAGCAGACAGCTGGGGCCTGATATTCTCAGACTAGGGAGGTCCATGGTTATTGGACTCTCCCCAGCCTAAAAATAGCAGGCCGCAGCCGCCCCAGAAGTGGCGCATCCATTAGATGCGCCAATCCTGGTGCTTCGCCCCAGCTCATCCCGCGCCCTGGTGCAGTGGCAAACGGGGTAATATATGGGGTTAATACCAGATGTGTAATGTCACCTGGCATCAAGCCCTGGGGTTGGTGAGGTCAGGCGTCTATCAGATACCCGACATCACCAACCCAGTCAGTAATAAAAAAAAAAAATAGACGACAAACACATTTTTATTTGAAAAAACACTCCCCAAAACATTCCCTCTTTAACCAATTTATTAGAATGAAAAACAAATCCAGGTCTGGTGTAATCCAAGGGGTTGCCATGACGATCCACACTGTCCCAGTCAATGAAGAGCAGGATGTTCCCCATTGGCTGGGAGAGCAATGCAGTGACCTGAGCTAACATCAATGGGTCAGCCCAGGTCACTGCAGGGCATGACAAGTGCTGCTGTCAGCGAGGTACATTACCTGCGCTGATCTCCAGCACACTGACAGCCCCTGTCACTGAGTTCAGTGACCGGCGCCTTCACACCAAGTATTGCGAGACGTCCGTGACGTCACCGCTAGTCAGTCTCGGGTCGGAAGCGAGAGGTGATGTGACAAGCGGCGGCCATGGAGGACAGTGACAGCGCTGAGGTCGAGATGGCGGGACTTCATCACCGCAGGTAAGCCGAGCGGGAGCGGGGGTGTGTGTGTGTGTGTGTGTGTGTGTGTGTGTGTGTGTGTGTGTATGTATGTATGTGTACATGCCGCGGGCAGGAGGGGGCGGAGCGAGCTGAGCGGGGAAGTGTGGGCTTCCTGCACGTAACTAAGATAAACATCGGGTTACTAACCAAAGCGCTTTGGTTGGATACCCGATGTTTATCTTGGTTACCAGCTTGTGGCAGGCTGCCAGCGATGGCTCCTGCACACTGTAGCTGTAAAAAGCCCTGCTTTTTGCTGCTAGAACCGTTCTCGAACGTATCTAGAACTATCGAGCTTTTGCAAAAAGCTCGAGTTCTAGTTCGATCTCGAACAGCCCCCAAAATCACTCAAGCTTAGAACTGGAGAACCTCGAACCGCGAACCGCGCTCAACTCTAGTGGTGAGCACCTTGAACTCCCAGGTGCTTCACAGAATTTTATAACGTTGAGATTTGAAAATTAAAAAAAACAAAACACTTGTCACTTGTTTCCCACAAAAATGTTGTTTAGCCCCAAATATTATATTTTCACAAGGGGGACAGGACAAAATGCAACATACATTTTGTTGTGCAATTCCTTCAGAATATACTGATAGCCTATGTGTAATGGTAAACTACTCTTTGGGTGCATGGCAGGGCTTGTAAAGGAAGGAACATAATTTTGGCTGGAATAGATTGCAGATGACACTTGATCCTCTGACATGCCAAAAGATCAAAAACCCCCATATGTGAACCTATTCTGGAAACAACACCTCTCAAGGAATTTATCTTGGAGTGCAGTAAGCAATTTTAACCCTCAAGTGATTTATAAAATAGTATAAAATTGGGTTGTAAAAATAAAAAAATACTATTTTTTTTTCCACTAAAATATTGATTTGGCCCCAAAGTTTTAAATTTCAAAAAGAGTAAAAGGAGAAACTGGACCATACAATATGTTACACAGTTTCTCCTGAGCTCACCAATACTCCATATATTGTCAAAAACAACTTTTGGGGCACATTACAAAGCTCAGAAGGGAAGGATTGCCATATTGGAATTCAAATTTAGTTGGAATGGTTAGGGAGTGCCATGTTACATTGGAAGAGGCCCTGACTAGCCAGGAAAGTAGACCCCTGATAAGTGACCTCATTTTACAAAGTACACATATCAATGAATTAATTTAGGGGTGCAGTGAGCATGTTAACACATGTCACAAAATTTTATACTATTGGGTGGTCAACAAAAAATAATTGCATTGTTACCACTAATATATATATATATATATATATATATATATATATATATAAAAAATAAATATATATATTTTTAATCCAAGATATTCCATTTTCAAAAGTGGAATAGGTAAAAAAGGGCCAATAATGTGTTACGCAATTAAGCAAGCTTTCCTCACTAAACAATGCCAAATATATAGATGTTAGCTGGGATTTAGACACATTGTGGTGCTCAGAAGGGAGAGCGGCATTTGGATTTAGGAGTACAGATTTTGCTGGATTTCTTTTTTTTTTGGGGGGGAGGGGGGATACATCACGCTTTTCCAGAGCCTTTTTGCTACCTGTACCATGGAAGCCCCTATATTTCCATAAACAGATGACGGACCTGAGTGTGAACTGTTTTTTTTTGTTGGTTGAGTTGAGTGCTATTTTGTGGCAATTTGGGTACAGAACATTTTGGATCAGTTCACATCTATCCTGTGCTGTATGTTGAGAACTTACACCAGGGTGTCCATCTATATCCATCCCTTCACAAAGCAGAGTGATTACGGACTAAAATATGGCCACAATTAAGCTGTGTTCTTCTTTTCAAAGGTGCACAAACTTGTTGACCACACTTTTGTGCACACTTAAAAAGAAATGTAAAAAGGTGGACACCACCAAAGCACCACTCATACTACCAGCATGACAGGAGTCCAAAATTACTCTGTCTGCCTCATATCAGTGAATTTTCCTTTGGGAATTTTGTCTGAATAATATTTTTTCAGACATTTACACATAATCCTCAATGTAAGCTCTCAGCGTAGACCACAGGATAATTGTGAATGGAGCCTTACTGTGAACTTTGGGAGGCAAAATAAAGAAATCAACAGCAGTTGAAGAATATTTTTTAATGCGCTCACTTTGCAATATGATAAGTGATAAAGCAGCATTATAATTCCACTCAGTACGATTATAGAGATACTAGATTTATATAGTTTTGGCTACTATCACACTAAGGATATGTTAACACACTGACTACTTTTTACAGTTTCAGGAAAAACCTGAGATTCCAGAAATCTCAAACACACAAAGACACACACCTGCTTTTTTCCTGACTGAAATGGAAAACTGCTGCATTTTTGAAAGAACCAGCATGTCAATTCTTTCAGTGTCTACTGCTTTTTTAACCATTGAAAGCAATGAGAATGAAAAAATGCAGCTGCATTTTGTAGTGTGTTTTTGCTGCTTTTTTGGTGAGTGAAACTAACTTTTTTTTATACATGTACTGTAGACAAATGACACAGAAAAACTACAGCAAAAAATGGGGCAAAAACGCTGCAAAAAAGCAGTTTATTTTTCTGACAAAAGATCAGGTTTTGCTGCAGAAACCCGCCCCAGCTAAGATGCACTGTGAACATAGCCTAAAAAACTTTGTTTTTCTTTTTTTTTATCTAAATAAAGGTTTTTGGCATCACTGAATTTTGAAGGCTATATATTTTTCATTCTGACAACATGTCATGTTAGGACTTATTTTTTCAAGATTTTTCCACGATTAGTTAAACCACATTATTCTTTTTTTATTGCTTTGTTTTTGAGTTTTGTGATTCAGAAACACAAAAAACAGCAACTCAGGAATTGTTTTTTTTTTTTTTAATTGCATTGTTCACCGTCTCATAAAAATGATAAGAAAACTTTATCCTTTGGGTCAGTACGATTACAGCAATAAAACATATATTTTTTTAATGTTTAACCTGTTTTACACAATGAAAACAATTTTATAGAAAAATAAATTGTTTTTGCATTGCTGTATTCTGAGACCTATAGCTTTTTTACTTTTTGGCTGACTGTTATGTGTTGGCTTGTTTTTTGAGAGATAAGATGATATTTTCAGTGGTACCTTTTTTATTTATATATGAGTTTTTGATCGCCTTTCATTCCAATTTTTTCAGCTGTATGATGAAATGACAGTTTTTGCTAAGTTTTTTAGTTATTTATTATTTACCATGTTCACTGAAGAGGTTAACTAGTGTGACAGTTTTATAGAGTGGGTTGTTACGGGCATGGCAATACAAATTGTGCATTTTTTGTTTTATTGTTTTACATAAATATACATTTATTGGAATAATTTATTTTTTTGTTTATTTTCAGAGTTTTTTAATACTTTCACTTTTTTTACTTTTACTTTTTACTTTTTTTAACTTTTTGACTTAGTCCCATTTTTGAGACACTGACTTTCAATGATCTGATCACTGATATGATCTGCAGTGCTTGTTCATTTCAGTGGATTATATGTCAGTGCTGCACTTACAGCACTGACATTTTGCCTCGCACACCATGCACCTGGCATGATGTGCAAGGCTTTCCATAGTTGGGTAACCCAAGTGACGTCATGATGAATACCCAAGGTTATCATAGCAGCAATTGAATCCATGTGATTGCATTACAGCGAACCCATTGCTTGGGAGAGGAGTGCGATCCTTTCCCTTCCACCTAAGGCTATGTGTCAACGTTGCTTTTTACCTGCTTTTTAGCTGCTTTTTCAACTGCAGCGTTTAATGCCAAAATGGATGTGTTCTGCTTTTCAAGCATAGTCTATGGGAATTTGGGTTTCTTGTGCGCACTATGCTGTTCAAAAAGGTGCCTTTTTGTGGCAGAAATTTGGGCAAAAACTCTGCTTTTCAAAGAAGCAACATGTCAATTGTTTTTGCCATTTGCGTTTTGAACTGCAAAGCAGAGTTTTTGCCCAAATTTCTACCACAAAAAGGCACCTTTTTGAACAGCATAATGCGGACAAGAAACCCAAATTCCCATAGACTTTGCTTGAAAAGCAGAACACATCCATTTTGGCATTAAACGCTGCAGTTGAAAAAGCAGCAAAAAAGCAGGTAAAAAGCAACGTGGACACATAGCCTTAGGGGGTTAAACTGTCAGCAGTGATGTGGGCACACTCTTGGCAGTGACAGCTGGGTCTCGGCTACAAGATAAGGCATAATTTGGCGGTGATCGTGGGGGTACAGCACCTGAAACTCCGCAATCACCGGGATGTACTTTGTATGTCCTTGGTCTTTAAGGCCCAGACAGCCAGGGCGTACGCAGTAGTCCAAAGTTGATAAGGAGTTGAACCACTGTATGATCTTGGCCACCATGCTGAAGATGAGTTTCAGGGTGTTGGCAATCTTCCTGTACCCTAAGTCATCTTTATATAGAGCGACAATTCTTTTTTTCAGATAGTCAGTGAATTCTTTACCACGAGGTGCTATGTTGAACTTCAGGTGACCAGTATGAGAGAGTGTGTGAGCAATAACACAAAATTTAACACCTGCTACCCATTAACACCTGAGACTGTGTAGCACTAATGAGTGACATGAGACCAGGGACGGAAAATAGCTAATTGAGCACAATTTGACCATTTTCACTTAGCATTGTACTCTTGTTGCCAGTGCTTTAGACATTAATGGTTGTGTGTTGAGATAGAGGGCACATTAAATTTAAACAGTTTGACAAGCTGTACAATGACTATTTTACATTGTATCAAAGTGTAATATCTTGAGTCCTATGAAAAGATATTAAAAAAAAATGTGAAGGGTGTACTCACTGTTCTGATATGCTGTATCATTTAGATCTTGGAAAAAAATTATCCTTGCCAAAAATAATGGTTACTTTTAGCCATTTCAAAACTTTAAAAAAGAATTGGTACTTCTACAAACAGAATTGTACAATTACGTAAAAATTCATGATTATATAAAAAAGTAAGAAATCTATTATGTGACTAACATAATAAACTTCTAGACTAGTAACGCTACTTATAAATGGTTCAAAAATAATTCAGAATATCCTTCTCATCTGAACAATGAATGACCACCCTGAAATTAACTTATACGTCCACAAGGTTCTCTCGTCAAATGTGATCAAAGTAGCACTTTTTAGGCTAAATGTAAAATGCTTTGTGTGGTGGAAAACTAACATTGCACATCACCCTGAAAACACCATCCCCAAAGTCAAACATGATGGTGGCAGCATCATACTGTGTGGATGCTTTTCATCACTGGGGGCAGGGAACTTCATCAGAGTTGATGGAAAGATAGATGGAGCTAGATACATGACAATCCTGGAGGAAAACCTGTTAGAGGCTGTAAAAGACTTGAGACTGAGGTGTAGGTTCACTTTCCAGCAGGACAATTATCCTAAATATACTGTTACAGCTACCATGAATATTCATGTGTGTGAATGGCCCAGTCACAGTCCTGATCTAAATCCCATTCAGAATCTGTGACAAGACTTGAAAATTGCTGTTCACAGACACTCATCCAATCTCACTGAGTTAGAGCCATTTTGCAAAGAAGAATGGCCAAATCTTTCAGCCTCTAGATGTGCAATGCTGGTAGAGAGATACCCCAAAAGACTTTCAGTAGTAATTAAAGCTGAAGGTTAGCTTAAAAAAAGTATTGACTCAGGAGGCTGAATAGAACACAATTTTCAGATATATATTTTTAAAATATTTGGAAAACCATACATCATTTTCTTAACATTTCACAAATACTTGCTATTTAGTGTTGGTATATAACTTTAAACCCCAATATAATTTAGGTTTGTGGGTAAAACATGGGTATAACATGAAAATCTGTGGAAAAGTTCATGGGGTATGAATACTTTTTCAAGGCATTGTATATTGCAATGTCCAAATATCAAACCCCTATGTAACGATTTTACAGACATTAGTCAATGATAAATATGAGTTAATCTCCATATTACTGTCCTGTGAATAAAATCTTAAGAACATGTCAGTGGAAACAAGCTAATATCTCTCCTATTTCAGAAGTTACTGTCAAAGTAGAAATACAGAATGCTTTCAAATTTAATTTTGCCAAGACAGAACAAATTTTGCAAATACAAGTGCATCTCAATAAATTAGAATATTCTCAAAAAGTCAATTTATTTCAGTAATTCAATACAAAAAAGGGAAAAACATTATGTTCATAGAGTCATTACAAATAGAGTGATCTATTTCAAGTGTTTATTTCTGTTAATGGTGATGATTATGGCTTACAGCCAATGAAAACCCAAAAGTCATTATCTCAGAAAATTAGAATATTAGATAAGACCAACTGAAAAAATTATTTTAAAATCAGAAATGTTGGCGAACTGAAAAGTCTGGACAGTAAATGCACTCAATACTTGGTCGGGGCTCCTTTTGCATGAATTACTGCATCAATGTGGCATGCCATAAAGGCGATCAGCCAATGGCTCTGCTGAGGTGTTATGGAAGCCTAGGTTGCTTTGATAGCAGCCTTCAGCTCATCTGCATTCTTGGGTCTGGTGTATCTCATCTTCCTCTTGACATTACCCCATAGATTCTCTATGGGGTTTAGGTCAGGCGAGTTTGCTAGCCAATCAAGCACAGTGATATTGTGGTTATTAAACCAGGTATTGGTACTTTTGGCAGTGTGGACAGGGGCCAAGTTTTGCTAAAAAATGAAATTTCTATCTCCAAGAAGCTTGTTATAGAGGGAAGCATGAAGTGCTCTAAAATTTCCTGGTAGACGGCTGCGCTGACTTTGGTCTTGATGAAACACAGTGGACCTACACTAGCAGATGACATGGCTCCCCAAACCATCACTGATTGTGGAAACTTCACACTACGCCTCAAGCAGCTTGGATAGTGGCCTCTCCACTCTTCCTCCAGACTCTGGGACCTTGATTTCCAAATTAAATGCAAAATTTACTTTCATCTGAAAACAACACCTTGGACCACTTAGTAACAGTCCCGTTATTTTTGAGTGGCTTGACACAAGGAATGCGACAGTTGTAGCCCATGTCCTGGATATGTCTGTGTGTGGTGGCACTTGAAGCACTGACTCCAGCAGCAGCCCACTCCTTGTAAATCTGCCCCAAATTTTTGAATGACCTTTTTTAACAATCCTATTAAGGCTTTGGTTATTTCGATGACTTGTACACCTTTTTTTACCACACTTTTTCCTTCCACTCAACTTTCCATTAATATGCTTGGATATAGAACTCTGTGAACAGCCAGCTTATGTATCAATGAACCTTTGTGGCTTACCATCCTTGAGGAGTGTGTCAATGACTGCCTTCTGGTCATTTGTCAGCAGTCTTCCCCATGATTGTGTAGCCTACTGAACCAGACTAAGGGACCATTTTAAATGCTTAGGAAGTCTTTGCAGGTGTTTTATGGTAGTTATTGTTATTATTTTCTGAGATAATGCCTTTTGGGTTTTCATTGACTGTAAGCCATAATCATCAACATTAACAGAAATAAAGAAATAAACACAGGAGATGCAGGTCTGTGAACTCAGTAACCTCACCTGAAGTGAGGTCACTCAGTTCATTGAGGTCATCTACTTGTGCTTACAGGTGGAGGACTATAATAACCTCCAGCTGTGACTGCAAATTGCCTGACTAACGTCACTGCTTATCGTGCCACTCACTCAGTCTGTGCCTGAAGCTCACAGTGGGCGGTCATGTTCTATGCCCGCATGCTGTCACTTCAGATATAGCAGAGTTGGAATCATCATGGAACCTCATGTGGATTACGTCGGACCTCGGTGTTTTGGGTGCTAATAAATTGGTGAAAGCAGGTGTTTTTTGAGTTTTATTTCAAATAAAGCATTTTTTCGGTGTTTGGGTTTATTTCTTTTTATTTAAAGATAAGGGAGTCTCATAAATGCCTCCCATTACTAATCTGGGGCTTAGAGGCACATGTAAACTGTTCTTAACTCCTTAGTACACCAATTGCCACAACAGGGCAATCTGGAGGAGTCGGGTAAAGTGCCAGGATTCTCACATTTAATGGATGCGACAATCCTGGTCAGCTGCAGGCTGCTATTTTTAGGCTCGGAGGGGCCGAATAATTATGGGTCTCCCAAGCCTGAGAATACCAGCCCCCACCTGTCAGCATGATCATGGCTGTGTATCAAAATTGGGGGGGACAGGATGCCATTCTTTTTTTAAAGAGCCGCATGCAGTTCGATTATTTTGATACACAGCCAAGATAAGGGAAGGGCCGGGGCACTGTCAGCTGTACGCTTAATCTATGCTGGGTATCATAATATGGGGAAACCCTACACTGATTTTTTTTAAATATTATTTATTTTTATACAATGATATAGATTCACAGACAGGGTCTGTGATTGCAAGCAGTCAGACATGCTGCTACTCAGGGTGGGGGTGCATATACCTACAACCAGTCACAGACACCAGGACTGCCGCAGGGCGGGGGAAGCTGTGAATATGTATGAAGGTAAATGAGCGGTCCTGGAAGTAGAATGAGTAGACCCAGAAGCAGTTGCAGCCACATGGAAGACTGGTAAGTATAACGCATTTCCTTATTTTCTTTATTTTTCCTTTATTTTTTTTATTACTCAAGTTGCCGGACCCGGATCATTATCTGAAGTTTACTGAGAATTCAGGGCTGGCGCTTGAGAACTTTTGAGCCCACGCAGATCCAGACTTTTACAGTCTGGGTCCCTCCATCACTAATAGAGAGTAGTCAAGCAAGAATATAAATTTGCTTATATCTTATTTCTGAAATATTTAAATTACTCAAATTAAATCATATTAGTAATATGCATTAGAGAGTATTGGATCTGTTTATTATGATATTTTATCCTTATTCTTTATTCCATATATCCCTACCATTTCCTGTAACTCCCTCCCTATTGTCCTCTCCTTTATTCCCTGCGATCTGCTGCATTTTGTCAGATAATATTCATAAAAGATGATAAAAATATTTGAGTGATACAGCCCATATGACATGTATTTTCAGAGTACACCTAACATACACCAATGGTCAGCATACATTGGGTGTCTTTGGACTGGAAGTTTGTGTGTGAAATCAATCTGTTTGGCAACACCCGATATTGATTTAGGAATTTAGGAACAACGGTATACTATTTTACCGGTAAAATGTATGCATACTATTTATACCTTTAAATCTCAGAATATCTGTATAAAATGTACTGTCTAATGTTCATTACTAATTTTCACCCTTGTAGCTTGAGTTCCTGCGGCTCTTTATACATATACTGTGCAGTGCTGTCTTTTCTGGAGTGAAATGGTTTCATTGTGTATTTACATTAATCACATATGATGCAATGCTATGAGTGATGAAATCCAAATATCTCCCAGATGGACAGCTGCTTTCCTTAGACGAATCACTAATATCTACAGCACCAAATCCAACACAGCTGCAGGGCACACATTAAAACATTTAGAATTTGCTAAGTGATCTATATACTGTATCTTTTTATACATAAAGTACTGCTACCAAGGATTTAAAGCATTCACCTTGAGTCAATCTTATCATTACAGGAATGTAATCAAACTTAATGATCACATATGGAATGTAATAATGGCAATGACCATGGTTCTTCTACAATAGATCACTGTATCTTTAACCCCTTCACCACCCGGCGATTTTCCGTTTTTTTTTTTTCATTTTTAATTTAGGGTCATAACTTTTTCTGTCAACATAGCTGTAATTTTACTATATATTGTACTAGAAAATGGGAAAAATATGCCAAGTGCAGTGACACATTGCACCAACATTGTTTTTTTTTTTATTATCATGTTCACTATATGGTAAAACTGACTTAACAGTATGATTCTCCAGGTCATTTCCAGTACATTGATACTAAAGGTTTTTCTTTTTTTTTTAATTGGTGAAAAAAATTCAGAAGATTGTAAAAAAAAAAAAAAAAAGTTTTGCTTTTGGAGCCATTTTCCAAGATCTGCAATGTTTTTCATTTTCCCGGATCTGGGGCTGTGTGATGGCTTATTTTTTGCGCCCTATGCTGAAGTATTTACTAATTCCATTTTTGGGTAGATGAGCTGTTTTGATCGCCTGTTACTGCGTTTTATTGCAATGTTGCGGTGGCCAAAAAGCATAATTCTGGCATTTTGTTTTTTTTTTCTGATACGTTACTTAATGATTTGATTAATTTATTTTATATTTTGATAGATTGGACATTTCTAAACACAGCGATATCAAATATGTGTTTTTTTTATTGTTTTATTTTCAATGGGGCAAAATGAGAGAGATTTGATTTGTATTCACTAGTTTCCTTAGGAGACTTGAACTGCGACTATCTGATGGCTTGTACTCTGCAGTGTACAGAGCACTTGTCACGCTCCCCGGGTCCTCACCCCCGCTCCCCGGCTCACCTGCCACGCTCCCCGCTCTCCAGCCTCCGGTGCCCGTCTTTCCCAGGCCCCCTGGTGCTCGATTCCGGCGCCCGACGGCTGCCCAGGACCTGGCCGGCTCCCCTGCGTCCTCCTCTCAGCCTCCTTCCCTGGCTTCTGGCACGCGGGCGGCGCGCATGCGCATTAGGGCGCGCGCGCGGTCACTGACCCTTTCTTAAAGGGCCAGCGTCCATTAACAGGAAATGAGGTTGAACAGGTACAGGGTATAAAGGGGGTTATTGTCCAAGGGGGCGGGGCCTGATCTTCGTGTTTCCTAAGCTAGGAGTCAGGTCTCCTGGTGTCTCAGTGCATGTACTCACCTATCTCTCTTGTAGAGCCGTGCCTGCCTCGCCATCCAGTCTGCCGTATCCTGAACCCCGAACGCTGTCCATCTGCCATCCTGACAGTCCGCACCATCTCGGATCCCTGCGGTGACCCGTCATCTCGCTCCCAAGGTTCCGGACCCCGCCTGACATCATCTCGGCTTCCGAACCTGAGCTGCGTCACCAGGACTACCACCCGTGACTCCGTGGTCCCAGGGACTTCTCCGCTATACTCGTGTGCAAGGACTGTTCTGCTGTTTATAGTGTTCCAGCTGCCGAACTCTTTACTACCATCTAGGAGTTCGGTCCAGTGGATCCACCTCCTGGGTCTGCCCGTACACCTGGCCGTGACAGTAAGATCAGGCCATGGATCCCGCTGCAGCACTAGCGGCCTTGCAAGAAGAACTCCAACGCCAGCGTGAAGTCCAGACCCGCATGCTGAACTTTATGACGTCCGTGGACACCCGCCTGTACACGTTACAAGCGGCAGTTACGCCTTCAACATTCCGGGCCTCCCCTAGTCAATCCACGGCTCCCGCACCCGTGGCAGCCTCTTCGAATGCTTCCCAACTCCGTTTGGCTTCACCACCTCGTTATGCCGGAGATCCCAAGACCTGCAGGGGCTTCATAAACCAATGTTCCCTTCATTTCACGCAGCTACCACACTTGTTTGCCTCCGACCAAGCCAAGGTCGCCTTCATCATGTCTCACCTAGAGGGCGAGGCACTGGCGTGGATGAACCCCTTGTGGGAGAAGGAGGACCCTATGACCAAGGATCTTCAAGAGTTCCTGCAGGCCTTTCGCAGCACCTTTGACGAGCCGGGACGCGCCTCTGCGTCTGCTTCATCCCTTCTCCGCTTACGTCAAGGAACACTGACGGTGGGCCAATACGCCATCCGTTTCCGCACTTTGGCTTCAGAACTCGGGTGGAATAATGAGGCCCTAACAGCCGCCTTCTGGGAAGGACTCTCGAGTCGCATCAAAGATGAGTTGGCGGGTCGTGACGTGCCCTCCACCCTAGATGCCCTGATTGCCCTAGCAACTCGAGTGGACATTCGTTTTCAGGAGCGCTCCAAAGAGCTATCTCGTGAGAGACGGCCGGTACGGCATTCCTCTCCACCGCAGAAACCCTCCGTACTTCAGTCATCGGCAGCTGGAGCTCCCGTCCACGAGCCCATGCAGATCGACCGAGTGCGTCAGTCTGAACAACGTCGAGCAGAGCGGCTCGCCAAGGGCCTCTGCTTTTACTGCGGTGAGGGCACACACCTGCTACGATCCTGTCCAGAGAGGCCGGGAAACTCCAAAGCCTAGGGTTGGTAGGAGAGGCCACCCTAGGTGCTGGGACTCTCTCTGACCCGGTTACATGGACAGTGCAAGTGACAACGGGAGAGACGCGGTTCACGGCTGATGCCTACCTCGATTCCGGGGCAGCAGGCAATTTCATCCAGCAGGCCACGGTGGACAAGTACCGGGTGCCTGTTATGCCACTCGACAAGCCCCTAGTGATTGCCTCGGTGGATGGGAAACCCCTCTCTGACACCATCTCCTGGATCACCAGGCCGGTCGAACTGCGTATCGGTGCCCTTCACACCGAGAACCTCGCTTTCTACGTCCTCCCACACATGTCCCACCAAATCCTGCTGGGACTTCCATGGTTGCGGACACACGAACCATCAGTTAGCTGGGGTACTGGCGAAATCACCCGATGGGGCTCTTCGTGTCATGAGAGGTGCCTAAAGTCCATACAACCCATCCGACGACCTCCGGTTCCAGAGAACCTACCGGGGCTGCCCTCGGCCTATTGGTCCTTTGCAGATGTCTTTGACAAAAAGGAATCCGAGGTACTGCCGCCACATCGTCCATACGATTGTGCCATCGACCTGCTTCCAGGAACAACCCCACCACGAGGACGGATATATCCTTTATCTCCAGCCGAAACAAGGGCCATGTCAGCTTACATCTCAGAGAGCCTAGCAAGGGGGTTCATTCGGAGATCCTCCTCTCCTGCTGGAGCAGGTTTCTTCTTTGTTAAGAAGAAAGAGGGCGACTTACGCCCATGCATAGACTACCGGGGTCTGAATCAAATCACCGTAAAAAACAAGTACCCTCTGCCGCTCATTCCCGAATTGTTTGACCGGCTTAGAGGAGCTCGTGTGTTCACCAAGCTGGATCTTCGGGGTGCTTACAATCTGGTACGCATCCGCTCTGGTGACGAATGGAAAACCGCGTTCAATACGCGCGATGGACATTATGAGTACTGCGTGATGCCCTTCGGCCTGTGTAACGCTCCTGCCGTCTTTCAAGAACTGGTGAACGACGTGTTCCGGGACCTTCTCTACATCTGTGTGGTAGTGTATCTAGATGACATCCTTGTCTTCTCTCCGGACCTCCAAACCCACAGAGAAAACGTACAGCTGGTTCTACAAAGACTGAGAGAGAATCGTCTGTACGCAAAGTATGAGAAGTGTGTCTTTGAGCAGTCTTCTCTCCCCTTTCTGGGGTACATCATCTCTGATACTGGACTGCAGATGGATCCCAAGAAGGTCTCCGCCATTCTCAACTGGCCTCCTCCATCTGGACTGAAGGCAATCCAACGCTTCCTGGGATTCGCCAACTACTACCGCCAGTTTATCCCTCACTTCTCTGCCTTGACCGCTCCTCTCTCCGCTTTGACTAAGAAGGAGGCTAATCCAAAGGACTGGTCACCTGCGGCTGACGCCGCGTTTGGTTCTCTGAAGCGGGCTTTTGCTTCCTCTCCTGTGCTCCACCGTCCGGAGTTAAACCGCCAGTTCACCTTGGAGGTGGATGCCTCCTCCTCAGGAGCCGGAGCAGTGCTCATGCAGAAGTCCTCCTCCGGGAAGATGGTGACTTGCGGATTCTTCTCCAAGGGCTTCTCAGCGCCTGAACGCAACTACACCATCGGTGACCGAGAGCTCTTGGCAGTCAAACTGGCTTTGGAAGAATGGCGCTACCTCCTGGAAGGTGCAGTGTACCCCGTGATTATTTACACGGACCACAAGAACTTGGAATACCTACGGTCCGCTCAGCGTCTGAACCCACGGCAAGCCAGGTGGTCCCTATTCTTTGCCAGGTTTGATTTCCAGCTTCACTTCCGACCCGCGGACAAGAATGTACGCGCTGATGCCTTGTCCAGGTCTTTCATGCCCATGGAGCAGGAGGAGGAGACTACCCAACCCATCATCTGTCCTAGCAAAATCATTCCGGTGGCTCCTGTCACCCTGGCCCAGATACCGCCCGGGAAGACCTATGTCTCTGAGGTAGACAGGGAAAAAGTGTTACACTGGGGTCATGCCTCGAAAACAGCCGGTCATGCTGGTCAGAAAAAGACATGGGGTGCGATTGTAAGTCATTATTGGTGGCCATCCCTTCGCACGGACGTCGCTGCTTTTGTCTCTGCCTGTTCCTCTTGTGCCAGGAACAAGACGCCCAAACACCTCCCATATGGCCGTCTTCTGCCTCTGCCGATACCCTCAGTTCCGTGGCAACACATAGCAATGGACTTCATTACGGACTTGCCATTGTCATCCGGACACACAGTCATATGGGTCGTGGTGGACCGGTTCTCTAAAATGGCCCATTTCGTTCCTATGGCTGGACTGCCCTCTGCTCAGGAACTCGCGGACGCCTATATACAACACATCTTCCGCTTGCATGGCTTTCCATTACACATCGTATCCGACAGAGGAACTCAGTTCACTTCCCGCTTCTGGAGGGCTCTCTGTAACCATCTGGGAGTGACTCTGGACTTTTCATCTGCATACCATCCTCAGTCTAATGGCCAGGTAGAGAGGGTCAATCAAATCTTGACCACTTTCTTACGTCACTATGTTAACGCCCATCACGACGACTGGTCCGCTCTTCTACCTTGGGCTGAATTCTCCCACAACCACCACATCAGTGAGTCGTCCTCCAGCTCTCCCTTCCATGTCGTTTACGGACTTCAGCCTTCCATCCCATTGCCTGTATCTCCCTCTTCGGATGTCCCTGCTGCTGATACAGTAGCCCGTGACTTTGCAACCATTTGGGACTCTGTCAAAACGTCTCTTGGGCGTGCGTCTCTGCGGATGAAAAGACACGCAGACAAGAAACGTCTGGACCCTCCGTGTTTCTCTCCTGGAGACCTCGTCTGGCTTGCTTCCCAGTACGTCCGCCTGAAGATACCTTCATACAAGCTGGGTCCTCGCTACATTGGGCCGTTTAAAGTCCTCAAAAAGATCAATGAGGTCTCCTACAAGCTTCAGCTTCCGGCCACGATGAGGATACCCAACTCCTTCCACGTCTCCCTGCTCAAGCCGGTTGTCCTTGGTCCCTTCTCCGCTGCTGCCAGTCTGGCTCCTCCACCTATTGCCGATGACGACATCTATGCGGTAAGGGATATCGTGGCCATGAAGACCGTACGAGGTCGACAGTTCTTCCTGGTGGACTGGGAGGGGTATGGTCCTGAGGATAGGTCCTGGGAGCCCAGGGAGAACGTGGGCACTCCTCTTATCCGTGCCTTCATGTCCCGGTTGCAGGGAGGGGGTCGTGGGGGGGGGTACTGTCACGCTCCCCGGGTCCTCACCCCCGCTCCCCGGCTCACCTGCCACGCTCCCCGCTCTCCAGCCTCCGGTGCCCGTCTTTCCCAGGCCCCCTGGTGCTCGATTCCGGCGCCCGACGGCTGCCCAGGACCTGGCCGGCTCCCCTGCGTCCTCCTCTCAGCCTCCTTCCCTGGCTTCTGGCACCCGGGCGGCGCGCATGCGCATTAGGGCGCGCGCGCGGTCACTGACCCTTTCTTAAAGGGCCAGCGTCCATTAACAGGAAATGAGGTTGAACAGGTACAGGGTATAAAGGGGGTTATTGTCCAAGGGGGCGGGGCCTGATCTTCGTGTTTCCTAAGCTAGGAGTCAGGTCTCCTGGTGTCTCAGTGCATGTACTCACCTATCTCTCTTGTAGAGCCGTGCCTGCCTCGCCATCCAGTCTGCCGTATCCTGAACCCCGAACGCTGTCCATCTGCCATCCTGACAGTCCGCACCATCTCGGATCCCTGCGGTGACCCGTCATCTCGCTCCCAAGGTTCCGGACCCCGCCTGACATCATCTCGGCTTCCGAACCTGAGCTGCGTCACCAGGACTACCACCCGTGACTCCGTGGTCCCAGGGACTTCTCCGCTATACTCGTGTGCAAGGACTGTTCTGCTGTTTATAGTGTTCCAGCTGCCGAACTCTTTACTACCATCTAGGAGTTCGGTCCAGTGGATCCACCTCCTGGGTCTGCCCGTACACCTGGCCGTGACAGCACTGCATCAGCGGTTCTCTGTACAACAGAAAGGATGATGTTCTATGAATGCTGGCACACAGCCAGCGTTCACAGGAGGTTTGTTATGACAGACACAGGGTCATCAGCTGACCCTTGGCTGTCATGACAACGCATCGGCACACCTAATCACGTAATTTGGTCACCAATGGGTGCGGGGAATGGTGCTCTCTCTGCCGTTGCGTGTTAAATCTCGCTGTCAGAGAGTGTGGAGTAGGATTTATCTGGTTAACAGCAGCTGGCAGATTTGAGGCTTTTGGAGGCACATATCAGCTGATAAGTAGAGTTGAGCGCGGTTCGTGGTTCGAGGTTCTCCAGTTCTAAGCTCGAGTGATTTTGGGGGCTGTTCGAGATCGAACTAGAACTCGAGCTTTTTGCAAAAGCTTGATAGTTCTAGATACGTTCGAGAACGGTTCTAGCAGCAAAAAGCAGGGCTTTTTACAGCTAGAGTGTGCAGGAGCCATCGCTGGCAGCCTGCCAGAAGCTGGTAACCAAGATAAACATCGGGTATCCAAGCAAAACGCTTTGGTTAGTAACCCGATGTTTATCTTAGTTACGTGCAGGAAGCCCACACTTTCCCGCTCAGCTCGCTCCGCCCCCTCCTGCCCGCGGCATGTACACATACATACACACACACACACACACACACACACATACACACACACACACACACACACACACACACACATGGTCCCGCTCGGCTTACCTGCGGTGATGAAGTCCCGCCATCCCGACCTCAGCGCTGTCACTGTCCTCCATGGCCGCCGCTTGTCACATCACCTCTCGCTTCCGACCCGAGACTGACTAACGGTGACGTCACGGACCTCTCGCGATACTTGATGTGAAGGCGCCGGTCATTGACCTCAGTGACAGGGGCTGTCAGTGTGCTGGAGATCAGCGCAGGTAATGTACCTCGCTGACAGCAGCACTTGTCATGCCCTGCAGTGACCTGGGCTGACCCATTGATGTTAGCTCAGGTCACTGCATTGCTCTCCCAGCCAATGGGGAACATCCTGCTCTTCATTGACTGGGACAGTGTGGATCGTCATGGCAACCGCTTGGATTACAGCAGACCTGGATTTGTTTTTCATTCTAATAAATTGGTTAAAGAGGGAATGTTTTGGGGAGTGTTTTTTCAAATAAAAATGTGTTTGTCGTCTATTTTTTTTTATTACTGACTGGGTTGGTGATGTCGGGTATCTGATAGACGCCTGACCTCACCAACCCCAGGGCTTGATGCCAGGTGACATTACACATCTGGTATTAACCCCATATATTACCCCGTTTGCCACCGCACCAGGGCGCGGGATGAGCTGGGGCGAAGCACCAGGATTGGCGCATCTAATGGATGCGCCACTTCTGGGGCGGCTGCGGCCTGCTATTTTTAGGCTGGAGAGAGTCCAATAACCATGGACCTCCCTAGTCTGAGAATATCAGGCCCCAGCTGTCTGCTTTACCTTGGCTGGTGATCCAATTTTGGGGGACCCCTACGTGTTTTTTTTTTAAATTATTTATTTAATTTAAAATAACAGCGTGGGGTGCCCTCAGTTTTGGATTACCAGCCAAGGTGAGGTTTCCAGCTGTGGTCTGCAGGCTGCAGCCGTCTGCTTTACCCTAGCTGGCTACAAAACTAGGGGGAACCCTACGTCATTTTTTTTCATTTTTTTGGCTAAATACAAAGCTAAGCACCCCTTAGTGCCACATGAAAGGTACCAAAGGGTGCTCCACTTTTTCTCCATTTTTTTCTCCACTTTTTCTCCACTTTTTCTCCATTTTTTTCTCCACTTTTTCTCCACTTTTTTTCCACTTTTTCTCCACTTTTTCTCCACTTTTTCTCCACTTTTTCTCCACTTTTTCTCCACTTTTTCTCCACTTTTTTCTCCTCTTTTTCTCCTCTTTTTCTCCACTTTTTCTCCACTTTTTCTCCACTTTTTCTCCACTTTTTCTCCACTTTTTCTCCTCTTTTTCTCCTCTTTTTCTCCACTTTTTCTCCATTTTTTTTCCACTTTTTTTCCACTTTTTTTCCACTTTTTCTCCACTTTTTCTCCACTTTTTCTCCTCTTTTTCTCCTCTTTTTCTCCTCTTTTTCTCCTCTTTTTCTCCTCTTTTTCTCCACTTTTTCTCTATTTTTTTCTCCACTTTTTCTCCACTTTTTCTCCACTTTTTCTCCACTTTTTTTCCACTTTTTCTCCATTTTTTTCTCCACTTTTTTCTCCACTTTTTCTCCACTTTTTTTCCACTTTTTCTCCACTTTTTCTCCACTTTTTCTCCATTTTTTTCTCCACTTTTTCTCCACTTTTTCTCCACTTTTTCTCCACTTTTTTCTCCACTTTTTTTCCACTTTTTCTCCACTTTTTCTCCATTTTTTTCTCCACTTTTTCTCCACTTTTTCTCCGCTTTTTCTCCACTTTTTCTCCACTTTTTCTCCGTTCTTTTTCTATGGTCGGTCTACCCATTAGCTCTGCCATGCATACTGTAGCTCTACACCTACTGCACATGTTACTTTATGATTGACATCTCTTTCGTACCAGAGCTGTCTAAGTCTACTCTGACCCCATATTTGTCATTACTATATTGTCCTTGTACTGTATTATGACATTTGTATCATGTGTTTCATTTCTTGCTGTGTTGCAATTTTTTTGCTGCATCCCAATTGTACCTCTACATTGTTCGAGTTTATGTTATTGTTCTCTCACTCTTATGGGATACTGATTATTGTCATTTTTCATGATTACATGCAGATAAGTCCAATCTGACGAAGGCTCAGGCCGAAAAGTCATTTGTAACTTGTTTTGGACAAAAACATATATGCTTATGAAAATTTTTTTTTTCTTAATACGGACCAATAAAGAGTGATTTTGCATTACTATCCGTTGTGACTTACTGACTTAGTCTGGGAGATTTAGAGTGCCGAGGTTACTCACTAATTTTAGCTATTATAGAGTGAGTGCAGATTCATTGCACCCACACTCCTCACATGAAGGGTCCGCACTACTAGAAAATGGGGGATACGTTCCCTGAGTGTCTCCCCCCCCATATTCTAGACGGTCCAGAGTCGTCGTGGGACCCCTTTATTTTTTTTCTTACAATAAATTGGTGAAAGAGGAAATGTTTTGGGGACTGTTTTTTCAAATAAATTTCTTTTGTCGATTTTTTGTTTTTGTTAGTACTGACAGTTTATGATGTTGGGTATCTAATAGACGCCATGACATCACAAACTGCTGGGCTTGATCTCAGGTGACTTTACAGCTAGTATCAACCCGATTTATTACCCCGTTTGCCACTGCACCAGGGCACGGGATGAGCTGGGGTGAAGCGCCAGGATTGGCGCATCTAGTGGATGCGCCACGTCTGGGGTGCCTGCGGCCTGCTATTTTTAGGCTGTGAAGGCCCAATAACTATGGACCTTTCCACCCTGAGAATACCAGACCACAGCTGTCCGCTTTACCTTGGCTGGTGATCCAATTTGGGGGGACCCTACTTTTATTGTGTAATTATTAATATTTATAAAATAATTATAAAAAAGAGCCTGAGGGGACCTCCACATTGGATCACCAACCACGGTAAAGCTGCCAGCTGTGGTTTTCAGGCTACAGCCGTCTGCTTTACCCTAGCTGGCTATCAAAAATGGGGGGACCCAACGTCATTTTTTTTTTTAACTATTTTTTAAATAGAAAAAATTAATGGGCTTCCCTGTATTTTGATTGCCAACCAAGGTAACGGCAGGCAGATGGGGGTGGCAACCCATAGCTGTCTGCTTTATCTGCGCTGAGAATCAAAAATACCGCGGAGCGCTACGTCATTTTTTTAAAGATTTATTTTTACAGCACTGTGATGTCCAGCAATCAAAATACAGGGAAGCCCATTTTATTTTTAGTTATTTAAATAAATAATTAAAAAAAATATATATGGGCTCCCGCTGCATTTTTTGTATTGCTAGCTAAGGGTAATCCAAGCAGCTACTGGCTGCTAACCCCCACTGCTTGGTGTTACCTTCACTGGCAATGGAAAATCCAGGGAAGCATTTTTTATTTTTTTTGCCAAAAAACTACAAAAAAAAGGACGTGAGCTTCGCCATATTTTTGTATGCTAGCCAGGTACAGCAGGCAGCCACGGGCTGCCTCCAACCCCCAGTTGCCTATTTGTACCCGGCTGGGAACCAAAAATATAGGGAAGCCCGTTTTTTTTTAATTATTTCACTTATTTCATGAAATAATTAAAAAACAAATGACGTGGGCTTCGCCCCATTTTTGTGTCCAGCCGGGTACAACTAGGCAGCTGGAGATTGGAATCCGCAGCACAGGTTAGCCCGAGGTTTCTGGGCGCCTCTGCTGCGGATTTCAGTCCGCAGCCGTCCCAGAAAATGGCGCTCTCATAGAAGCGCCATCATCTGGCGCTGTATCCAACTCTTCCAACAGCCCTGGAGCCGGGTGGCTTGTTGAGTAATCATGAGTTAATACTGGCTTTGTTTTACTAGCCAGTATTAAGCCAGAGATTCTTAATGTCAGGCACGTTTGACCCGGCCATTAAGAATCTCCAATAAAGGGTTAAAAAAAACACCACACAGAGAAAAAATACTTTAATAGAAATAAATACACAGACACATTAGAGACTCCATCTTTATTACCCCCTGTCAGCCCTCCACGATCCTGCTCTTCTGTCTTCTTTCTTTCTAGTGTAGTAGTAGTGACGATTGTAGTGAGGATGAGGTTCACCAGCTCATCACTTGGGGCTGGGGAACCTCCATCCTCACTACAATCCTCACTAGTGTAGTAGTAGTGACGATTGTAGTGAGGATGAGATTCACCAGCTCATCACTTGGGGCTGGGGAACCTCCATCCTCACTACAATCCTCACTAGTGTAGTAGTAGTGACGTTTGTAGTGAGGATGAGGTTCACCAGCTCATCACTTGGGGCTGGGGAACCTCATCCTCACTACAATCCTCACTACAATCGTGAACCAGCGTGCAGTCTTCACTCCGTGAGTGATCAGTGCTGGCTGTCAGCGGTAACAGCGGTAACGCTGACAGACGCGTTACCATAGCAACGGTGCTCTCGGAGCCGCGGTTAGCGGTGACATCACCGCTAACTGTGTTGCTATGGCAACGGTGATCTCCGTTAATGACCGGCTGTGTCAGCCGGTCCCTAACGGAACGGGGAGTCGACCGTGGGCTAGAGCATGTCGCCGGTACACGGCGATACAAATATGTGCACCGTGTACCGGAGAGATGCACTCGCAGGTCCTACATGACGTGTCATAGTCATGTGACCAGTCTGTAGCCAATGAGATAATAGCCACGTGACTGGTCACATGGCTATTTTGACGTCACGATAGGTCCTGCATCTCTGCTGGCAGTGCCGTCACCGGGAGGATTCAGCGATCATCGGATGGAATAGCGGCAGGAGACAGAGTGCAGAAGGGATCGCGAGGACCGGTAAGTGTTATGGCAATGTTTATTAACTGTTTGTGTACATTTATCATGCATTTTTATGTGTTTGTGATTGCCTCCCATTCTAGCCTATACGTTCGAGTTCGGTTCGTCGAACGTTCGACGAACCGAACTCGAACGGGACCCCCGTTTGGCGAGCCGACCTCGAGCCGAACCGGGACCGGTTCGCTCATCTCTACTGATAAGATCAGCTGACATGAGCAGAGAAAGATGCGGGCTTGGTGTGCGAGCCCACATCAAAAGCAGGTACACGACTTTGGACGTACCACTATGTCCAAGGTCATGAAGGGGTTAAAGGAAAGGAAAATATTTTATATATTTTATACAGCTACTTGCTTGATTCCTTGATCTTGTATAGTTACCCCTTATGCTACTAAAAACAGATTTGACCCATAAAGGCATGTGCTAAGCAAAAGCTGTGAAGGTGTCTAGCACAAAAACATTAGTAGCAGATCATTTAATCTTGGAAGTTATATGGTGGGACTGCTATGGATCATATTTCCTTTTTCCAGAAGATCACACAGATGGTTAATATGATCAAGATCTAGATAATTGTGCTGCCAAGTGAATACCTTCTTATTGTCATGCTCTTCCAACTATTCAAATTTTTTTTTACAGAGGATTAGTGTGACGCCCCTGACCTAATCAGGGTGTCACAGGGAACTGCACTCCTTTCTCTTCTGGTGCAGAACTCGCCCTCCATGGTTCTTGGATCTTAACCTCTGGTATTGCTTCCATCAGCATTCAAATCCTAGCCACACCTCACACCACACCCTGTGAAGCACACCAGTGGATGGTCTAGCTGGAAAAGGGCCACCTGCCTAGGGGTCAGGCAGACTGGTGGGAGGGATATAGTCAATAGAGTGGTAGCCCTCAGTCAGTGAGGAGCTGGAGGGAGTTGTAGTTCCCTGGGAGACTTTGGCTAGGTCGCAGACGGTGGTCTGGGACCGGAGGAGTCGGATACCCGGTCGCAGGGTATTGGAGACGGGTGCTCAGACTTAGTTTTGGCACCAGAAAATCTAGTAACCAGACTGGTACCAAGCACGGCGTGGTGCTGGACCCTAGATCGGGGAGTAGCTTCACGCAACCTGATAATTAATCTGTGGAGGATAGTCTCTTTATGAACTTTCTCCAAGAGCTTAGAGATCGAAGGCACCAACACAACGAGGGGGATAGGGCTTTCCAGCCTATGCAGCCCACTGAAATCCCAAGTGTTAACTATCGACAGCACAGCTCCTCTATTTAATCATAGGGAGTGGGACCCCGAAAGTTTCAGGCCAAGGGGTCACTCAGAAACGTCTAAACATAGTGCATGGAGGCAGGTCCAGAACCATCAGCAATACCAACGGGGACGGATTTCCGGACGAGCTCCCCCGAGTGGCAGTGGCACCCAGAGACTTGGTTTACTCCTGTGTTAGAGTCTGCTTAATGGTTGCACCAACATCCACATGGCTTGAGTGAGTACGCTGCGTTCCCCTGAGTTTGCCCGCCTGGCCTGCACCACGTTCCCCTACACCTCCGTCATCCAGGGTCCTGAGGCCTACCCTACTCGTGGAGGGAACGATCCTCTGGCTGCCCCACTCCATCTCCCCCAAGTACTCCCATCTGCAGCGGCAGTACTCCCCTTACCGCGAACCACGGGTGGCGTCACGAACACTAGCCCCCTGTAAGTAGTTCCCCTCTTTACTTTCGATTGGCCGTAAGCCCCCGGGTCCGGAGACCCGCAAGCCACAGCAACCCTGGATCCGAGCAGTCCGACTGTTGCAGGGGCGGTACAATTAGAGCGTGGTGTGCCACTTTTATGTCCATTGCTGGATGCTGATTCTATTGTAATCAGCTCTCTACTGTGAGCCTTGGACAACCTATTTATGTTATGTGAAGAAACTCTCTCAGTGGTTGCCTAGCAGCTCTAAAAATTCCTACCATAGACTAAAGGCCGCTTTACACACTACGATATCAGTACCGATATCGCCATCGTGCGTACCCGCCCCCATCTGTTGTGCGACACGGGCAAATCGCTGCCCGTGTCGCACAACATCGCCCGGACCCGTCACACTACTTACCTTCCCTGCGACGTCGCTGTGACCGGCGAACCGCCTCCTTTCTAAGGGGGCGGTTCGTTCAGCGTCACAGCAACGTCACTGCAGCATCACTGAACCGCCACCCAATAGAAGCAGAGGGGCGGAGATGAGCAGTACGAACATCCCACCCACCTCCTTCCTTCTGCATTGTGGCCGGGAGGCAGGTAATGAGAGCTTCCTCGTTCCTGCGGTGTCACACGGAGCGATGTGTGCTGTCGCAGGAACGAGGTACAACTTCGTTACTGCTGCTGTAACAATATTTGAGAATGGACCCCCATGTCGCCGATGAGCGATTTTGCACGTATTTGCGACGATGCAAAATCGCTCATAGGTGTCACACGCAACGGCATCGCTACAGCGGCCGGATGTGCGTCACAAAATCTGTGACCCCAACGAGATTGCTGTAGCGATCTCATAGCGTGTTAAGCCCGCTTTAGAGCAGACTTCTCTTTTTACCAGATGTCAGGAGTTGACCAGGCTTTCACCCTTTAATCCCTGAACAGAGAGATGGACTTATAAAGAGGCCAAAAAACAACCAATGTCAAAATACCCGTGATTTTAGGGGGTTATATTTAATGGAGACTAGAAACTAAGAAGACCCGTAATAAAACTGTAATTTTATTGGGAAGAGTTAAAAACTCAGTCACATTCTATCTCACTAAATCCTGGCAAAAAATCATATACAATATATACTTTATGCAATCAAGGATATAAAATATGGACATAAGAATTATATTGTATAATAATAATACGGTAATTAAGAAAGGGGGGAAGCAATCCAGTGAAAAACTGCTACATGGCTAATTACTGCAATATTACACCCTACATAGCCCTAGTTCATGACCCTACCTAGCCACAGAGGTTGTCTGTGTCTTACAAAAGTTCTACAGTATCTGTCGTGCTTAGAGATATGGGGTACTCAGTCCTGGGCAGTGTATAACTGGGGAATGTCACTTTGGTGGCAGTTGCCCGGTTCTGTGCCCTGGGCCCTTTTTGTAAAGGGTATATATTTACAGGGGATTAGATTAGTGTTCATACGTGACGCCACTTGTGGTGTTGCAGCTATGTGGATGGAGCAGCCGCTGAACAATGTATAATACTGGGGCTGGTGTTAATGGCAGCCTGGATGTTAGACCCTCCGCAAGTAGGGCCGGGCCCCAGAGTGTAGGTGTAATGACGGGTGTCGGAAGAAGGTAATCCACACAAGGGATTCAGTGCAACTGGTTCTTTACTCACTTTCTGGTGGTAACTGGTCACCCGAGGCCAGCTGGTTTCACCTCCAGGTCCCCTTTGTCCCAGTGCCAGTGTAGTAATCTGGTACCTTCTTCCCCTGCACCTGTCTCTGCTTAGTGGGTCCCCGTGGCGTAGAACAACTGGGGGTCCCCGTTCGGTGGTGTTTCTTTCCACTGCTGTCTGTATGACCCGTATGACGGTAGCGTGAACACTGTGGGGATGGAGTCTCTGGTCCTGTCCCTAGCTCTCTCTTTGCTACTGAGTCTTGGATTTTTAGGGTCAGTGAGGTTCTTGATGGTCCCCTCGCTGTGCAGGTGTTAATAGGCCTGCTTGGAGCTTCTGCTTGTCTTAGGGTCCTGTACCCCATTGGTGCGTAGTGCTGGGAGTACTCCACTGTACTCCACCAGAAACTACCCTCCTGGGCACCAGGTTACTGTCAACTCTGTGTCAGTGCGTCTACTCCTGTCCACCTTCACTCCTCGACTCCTCAGACTATCTGACTGTCTGTCCTCAGTCCTCCCCTCCCACCTTGTCAACTAGGGACTGGACTGGCTCCACCTCTATGCGCGGCCACCCATTGGTCCGACCCTAGCCCGGGACCATTGTATAGGGGATTGTTGGGGAAAATTGGGATTACCTGGAGTGTTTGTGTGTGACCGGCACAGGTCTCCCGGGGCCCTAGGGGGTAGGCCCTGCATCCTGGTGAGGATGCAGAACCTTGTAGCTCCCTGATGGCTTCAGGGGCGCTACATATCCCTTTTAAAAAAAATAGAAAAAGCATGTATTAACATTCCTCCTATGCATATAAAAATCTTAAAGAATGCAGTAGCAATCCCTGAAAATATATATATGCTATTTAAATACTATTTGTAGATAATAATGCAGTCAATATAAATGTGATAGTAATATTAAATATAAAATATTGAATCAACTCATTAGGGTACTTATCTGAAAGTACTCACTAGTTTCCTGACACCTTCCATTACTGGTACATCAAAGTTCATCAGGGATGTACTTTAGATGCTGGTAAATTTACCATGCCAGTCTTGAGGAATGGAAGCCAAAGGCACTGTTATCACAAACCAAGGCCGAGACAAGGTATTGTTTAGTGCCCTAGGCAAATGAGGCAGAATGCGCCAATCCCACCCACATGAACCCTCAGCCCTCAAGTAAAGGAATGGATCGCTGACTAAGGTAATTGGTCCCTTAACGCACCCTTTCTCCCCCTCCGATGGGTCAGGTAACAAGTTATAATGAAAACATTTACTAGAATTGTTACCTGTATTATTATCACTCAAAAATAGCAGCTAAAGAATAAAAAGGAGTGTACTTTAGAAGAGAAGCTCAACAGGGAGTGTGTTTTCATAGTTAGATATGGAATCATTCATTGCTTGCAGACTATTTACACGATACTAGGGAATAATAGCGGTATTCATCCCTGACATGCTATATTTTAAGTGTCAAACCCAAGGAGAGTCATGGAAACTAATATTACTTTACTATAATGGGGACAGTTTGATTTCAATTATGGTGTGCAGCATTTGGCAGACACCACAATAGAAAACAAAACATACCCATCATGAAGGGATACATATGATGGTTTTTATATCCGTCATGCAACAAATAGTTTGCAAAAAAACTAATGGTGGTTCTGATGCCATATTCCTGTATGGATGATGTTCTGGTGATGTGTCCATGTGATGATGGTGATTGTGCTGATATCTTAATGTAGTGAAAGTTGTTATGGTGCTCTATTCATGTACTATTGATAGATCTGGTGATGTATTCATAAAGTGATGATGTTTCTGGTGCGGTATTTATCACCAGAACCATCTTTAGTACAAACAACAAAAATCATCATCAGTGCATGAGCACATCAACAGAATAATCAACAGCACATAAAAACAGCAGCAGAACTATCGTCATTATATTAATAGGTCACTAGAACCACCATCAGTACATGAATACATCACGAGAACCACCATCAGTAGATAAATGCATTACCAGAACCGATGTCCGTATATTGATGCATCACCAGAATCTCCATCAGTACATAAATACATCGCAAGAACCGCTGTCAGTAAGTAATTAAAACACCAGTATCATCATCAGTACATGAATACGTCACGAAGCTTACTACAGCATGACAAGTCAGGCTCATATACATTTGTATCTCATGAACCTACAACTCCCTGTATGTCCTTAACAATAGTAAGGACATGCTGGGAGTTGTTTTTAACAGTCATATATCAGACTTTGGGCCATACAGGAATAATAGTACTTGTGAGACATAGTCAATATCAACAAGTAAATATTTACATCTGGTATCTTATAGGTGACATTTTCTTTGATTGAGTATTTTCTTTCTTTTCATCTCCATCTTACCCAAGTGTCATGATAACTTTTCACATCCATAGTTTTCTCTGTCAATTTCCCTCTTCTCAGGTCTTTTGCAGCACAACCCACATAATGGTCTTAAAAATAAGAGTTTTATTAAAATGCCCTCTGCTTAAAAATATCTATCCTTATTATGACCTTAATAAGCCTCCTACGGTATACGACCTCCATACTGTCTGCCCTTATGAGCTATATCAACCCCATAGTTTGCCATTATCAGCTAAAACTGCCACACCATCTGCCCTCATGAACCATGGGCTTTACTATGGCTGTCCCATCTCCACTTTTCCCTTACACTCTCTATAGCTCCACACTTTCCCATCACCATGCTAACCTCTCTCCATACTATCACCCATTTGACGCTGCCCCTTCTCCATATTTATATTGTGCCCCTTTTTCACACTATGCCCGCCTCTTGCCAAATACATTGTCCTCTCCAAACTGTATTCCTCCTTGCACTGTCCTCTTACATAGTATGATGTCATCGCAGCTGCCTATACAGTATAATGTCCACAACAGTCCCCAATATACTCTATGATATCCATCACAGCCCCCCATGAAGAATGATGTCCACCACTGTCCACATTATATAGTAGGATGGCCTCCACAGCACTCCATGCAGTATTATGGCCCCCAGTCACCAATACTGTATAATGACCCCACAGGCCCTTATATAAAGTATAATTCCCCACACAGCACCCCTCACAGTATATCCACCACAGCCCCCTTATATAGAGTATAATGTCCTGCACAGCCCCTATACAGTATGCTTACCACAATCCCAGGTCCCCAACAGCATCCAATTCAACATTTTCACCCTATTGTTATGTCCCCACTGCCTCTTTTGTAATGTACCCATAGCCAGCTCCTTTTTGTAATGTTCCCTCAGTCAGCCCTCTCTTGTAATGTCCCAACATCCAGACCCTCTTGTAATGTCCCCATAGCCAGCTCCTTATATCCACATAACCAGCCCCCTCTTGTAATGTCCCTCCCTATAGCCTATTCCTTGTGTTCCCATAGGCAGCATTTTATGTCCTCTTTTCCAGCCCCTTATGTTCCCATAGCCAGCCACTCTTGTATTGTCCCCATAGCCAGCTCTTTATATCCACAAAACCAGCCCCCCCTTGTAAAGTCCAAATAGCCTACTTCATAATGTCCCCTTATGTCCTCATAGCCAGCCACCCTTGTAATGTTCCCATAGCTAGATCCTTATGCTACCCATAAACAGCTCCTCTTGTAATGTCTCCATAGCCAGGTCCTTATGTCCACATAGCCAGCCCCTTATGTCTCCATACTCAGCTCCTTATTTCCACATAGTCAAACCCTTTTGTATTGTCCCCACAGCGCACCCCTCTTATAATGTCCCAATAACCAGCACCATATTGTAATGTCCCCATAGCCAACCCCTTATGAACCCTTAGCAAGCCCCTCTTTGAATGTGCCCACAGGCCTTAAGTGGGCTTTACACGCTACAAGATCGCTACAGTGATCTCGTTGGGGTCATGGATTCTGTGACGCACATCCGGCCGCTGTAGCGATCTCGTTGTGTGTGACTCCTAGGTGCTATTTTGGATCATTGCAAAAACATCCAAAATTGCTCCTCGTTGACATGGGGGTCTATTCTCAAATATCGCTGCTGTCGCGTGGGCGAAGTTGTTCCTCGTTCCTGCGGCAGCACACGTCGCTACGTGTGACGCCGCAGGAACGAGGAACCTCTCCTTACCTGCCACACGCCAGCAATGAGGAAGGAAGGAGGTGGGCGGGATGTTCGTCCCGCTCATCTCCACCCCTCCGCTTTGATTGGCCGGTCGCTTAGTGATGTCGCGGTGACGTCGTTGTGATGCCGAACGTCTCTCCCCCTTGAGGGAGGGATTGTTCGCCAGTCACAGCGCCGCCGCCGACCAGTTAAGTGCATGTGACGCTGCCGTAGCGATAATGTTCGCTGCGGCAGCAATCACAAAATATTGGCATAACAATAGGGGCGGGTGCTATCACGCTCGCCATCGCTAGCATCGGCTAGCGATGTCGCAGCGTGTAAATCCTGCTTTAGGTCCAAGTGCATCTCAATAAATTAGAATATCCTCAAAAAGTTAATTTTCTTAGAAAATTAGAATACTATCTAAGAAATCTAAGTCTAAAAAATATTTTAAATCAGAAATGTTGGCCTTCTGAAAAGTATGTACAGCAAATGCACTCAATACTTGGCCGGGGCTCCTTTTGCATGAATTTCTGCATTTATGCAGCGTGGTATGGAAACGATCCGCCTGTGGCACTGCTGAGGTGTTATGGAAGCCCGGGTTGCTTTGATCGCAGCCTTCAGCATGTCTGCATTGTTGGGTCTGGTGCAGACCTGGGCAAGGGGCGGCCTGCGGGCCACATCCGGCCCGCCTACTCTCTGTGACCAGCCCGCCTGGTTCAGGGCGTCCTTGCTGGCCGGTCAGTGATGAGGGCAATCTGACCTGTTGTCCGGAGCTTCAGGCTCCGGAGGCCCCTGGTCAAATCGCCCTCATCACATGCTGCGTGCCGGGCAGGGAGCGATCCTGCAGCTCCGCACAGTCAGTGCAGGCAGCGGAATGCAGGAATCTCTCCTCTGTTCCCTGCCTGACCCCTCTCTCTGTGACACACGCGCGCCCTGATATCAGTATGGTGCACGTGTGTCATTTGAAAAGTTCCCGCCCGGCAGGAGAAGAAGCTGCAGCAGCCGGGGCCCGTATGGAGAGAAGCAGCGGCGAGGGCCCATCCAAGGGAAGCAGCATGTCAGCAGGGGCTCGTGCGGAGAGAAGCAGTGGCGGGGGCCCGTACAAGAACAGCAGCAGCGGGGGCCCGTATGGAGAGTAGCAGCAGCGGGGGTCCGTATAAGAGAAGCAGCGGCGGGGGCTCCTAGGAAAACAGCAGCGGCTCAGCCTGGGCATGTGAAAGAGAAGCAGCTCAGCGGGGGCTCGTACGGAGGTGCCTCAGGAGGGGACAATAAGAAGGGAGAGGTGAGTGGTTACTAGTAACCTGCGGGGGCAATAGGGGGTGGGGGGGCTGGGAGAGGGGGGTAACTGTTGACAAATATTTGGGGTGTAGTGATATAGTATATGGGAATGTAGTTTTACAGGGGTAGTATATGGGGGGTGTAGTGGTGTAGTATAATACAGGTGTATATAGGGGTGTAGTATAATACAGGTGTATATAGGGGTGTAGTGGTGTAGTATAATACAGGTGTAGTATATAAGGGTGTAGTATAATGCAGGTGTATATAGTGATGTAGTGGCGTAGCATAGTACAGGTGTAGTATATAGGGGTGTAGTGGTGTAGTATATTACAGGTGTATATAGGGGTGTAGTGGTGTAGTTTATCGTAGGTGTAGTATAATAAAATTATAGTATATAGGGGTGTAGTAATGTAGGTTATCACAGGTGTAGTATATTGTGATGTAGTGGTGCAGTTTATTACAGGTGTAGTATATAGTGATGTAGTATATTACAGGTGTATATAGGGGTGTAGTGATGTAGTATATAGTTGTATAGTATATAGAGGTGTAGTTTATTACAGGTGTAGTGTATAGGGATGTAGTGATGTATATTACAGGTGTAGTGTGTGTGTGTGTGTGTCTGTCCGGGATTGGCATCTGCACCATCGCAGCTACAGCCACAAAATTTTGCACACTCACACTTCTGGACCCCGAGAGCGTCATAGGCTATGTTTTGAGGGGAAGTTTTAACCCCGCGCTTTACAGTTATTCACCAAAAAACCTGCCTCCATTAAAGCGAATGAAGCTGGGAGCCACGGTGCAGCCACAACGTCAGAAGAATGGACAGCCATGCCCTTATATGGAATGTTGGCGTGTCACAATGCAGCCAGGGAAAGAGACAGACACAGACAGGGAAAGAGGCAGACACAGACAGGGTAAGAAACAGACATAGACAGGGTAAGAGACAGACACAGACAAAAAGTCAGACTGACAGGGAAAGAGACAGACAGGGAAAGAGAGGGAAAGCGAGAGACAGGTTAAGAGACAGACACAGACAGGTAAAGAGACAGACACAGACAAAGAGACAGAGACAGACACAGGGAAACAGACAGACAGGGAAAGAGAGGGAAAGAGACAGACAGGGCAAGAGACAGACAAGACAGGTAAAGAGACAGACAAAGAGACAGACACAGGGAAAGAGAGAGGGAAAGAGACAGACAGGGAAAGAGAGGAAAAGAGACAGACAGGGAAAGAGAGGGAAAGAGACAGACAGGGAAAGTGACAGAGATAGATAGACAGACAGGGAAAGAGATAGATAGACAGGGAAAGAGATTGAGACAGACGGAGAAAGAGACAGTCAGAGACAGACAGGGAAAGAGACAGACAAAGAGATAGAGAGCGAGACAGAGAGATATATACAAAGGGGGAGACAGACAGAGAATGGGAGAGAAACAGAGAGACAGTTACTATCCCGGGCAGAGCCGGGTGCTATGTTGTGAGGCGAAATTTTAACCCCGCGGGATCCAATTTACCAATCAATTTTGCCCCTATCTACTTAATGGGGAAAAAGTGAAGCGAAAAGTGTTGGGGGCAAATTGACAGCTGCCAGTATATACCGTACAGTTGCTAATGTGGGGCCCCGACATGGGATACTCACCACACTCAGGGATATGAACACACACACACAAAATGCGCAACACACTACCACGTACTTGAACACATATACCACCCTCAGCACATATTTCACCACACATACACCAACCTCGCCACATAATCGCCCTAAAACACACCTATTTGTTTTGTGGTTTTTGTGTGCAGAAAACTTTTTTTTTATTATTCTATTTTGTTAACAGCAGTTATTAACCCGGGCGAAGCTGGGTAGTACAGCTAGTATATATATATATAAAGATGCAGAACCGAGTTAATTATATTAGTCCGGCCCTCTAAAACCATCCCAATTTCTCATGCGGCCCCATGGGAAAATGAATTGCCCACCCCTGGTCTGGTGTCTCTCATCTTTCTCTTGACAATACTCCATCTATGGGGTTTAGGTCAGGTATGTTTGCTGGTCAATCAAGCACAGTGATACTGTGGTTATTAAACCAGGTATTAGTACTTTTGGCAGTGTGGACAGGTGTCAGGTCCTGCTGGAAAATGAAATTTCCATCTCTGGCAAAGCATGAAGTGCTCTAAAATTTCCTGGTAGACGGCTGCGCTGACTTTGGTCTTGATAAAACACAGTGGACCTATATCAGCAGATGACATGACTTCCCAAACCATCACTGATTGTGGAAACTTCACATTCAGTAGACCTCAAGCAACTTGGATTGTGTGCCTCTGTACTCTTCCTCCAGACTCTGGGACCTTGATTTCCAAATGAAATGCAAAATTTACTTTCATCTGAAAACAACACCTTGAGCCACTGAGCCACAGTCCAGTGCTTTTTGTCCTTGGCCCAGGTAAGATGGTCCTGCCATTGTCTATTGGTCATAAGAGGAATGTGACAGTTGTAGCCCATGTCCCTGATACTTCTGTGTGTGGTCGCTCTTGAAGCACTGACTCCAGAAGCAGTCCACTCCATATGAATCTTCCCCACATTTTTGAATGGCCTTTTCTACCACACTTTTTCCTTCCACTCAACTTTCCATTAATATGTTTGGATATACCACTTTGAGAACAGCCAACATCTTTAGCAATGACCTTTTGTGGCTTACCCTCCTTGTGAAGTATGTCAATGACTGTCTTCTGGACATCTGTCAAGTCAGCAGTCTTCCTCATGATTGTATAGCCTACTGAACCAGACTAAAGGGCCATTTACACGCTGCGACATCACTAACGATATATCGTCGGGGTCACGGTGTTTGTGACGCACATCCGGCGCCGTTAGCGACATCACAGCGTGTGACAGGCAGGAGCAACCTTAAACAATCGCAAAAGAGACAAAAATCATTGGTATATGAGAGGTCGTTCCTTTATCAAAAATCATTGTCTCGTACGCAGCGATGTTGCTCGTCGTTCCTGCGGCAGCACACATCGCAGGAGCGATGATCATCTCCTTACGTCCGTCCACCATCAATGAGGAAGGAAGGAGTTGGGCGGTATGTTATGTCCCGCTCATCTCCGCTCCTCCTCTGCTATTAGATGGCTGCCGTGTGACGTCGCTGTGACGCCGCACGAATCGCCCCCTTAGAAAGGAGGCGGTTCGCCGGCCAGAGCGACGTCGCAGGGAAAGTAAGTCCGTGTGACGGGGGTGTAAGCGATGTTGTGCGCCACGGGCAGCGATTTGCCCGTGTCGCACAACCGACGGGAGAGGGTACGCTTGCTAGCTATATCGGTACCGATATCGCAGCGTGCAGCGTGTAAAGTACCCTTTAGGGACTATTTTAAATGCTTAGGAAGCCTTTGCAGGTGTTTTGTGGTAATTATTCTGATTTTCTGAGATAATGACTTTTGGGTTTTCATTGGCTGTAAGACATAATCATCAATATTCACAGACATAAACAGGACGATGAAGGACTCTATATAATATATGTGTTTCCCTTTTTGTATTGAACTACTGAAATAAATTAACTTTTTGATGATGTTCTAATTTATTGAGATGCACTTATATAATAGCTTCAATTCTATGGAAATGGAAAATAATAGAATAAAAATAAAGTAAGCTTATACGAGGGGCTGCTGATAAGTCTTTGGCTTTACGCAGAAAGAAACGAGATAGGATAATGAAACTTTACATTTATTCCACATACTCACCACTGATGTCAACACACTTCTTACATCGGTATTCCAAGTTCTATAAGCCTAGCAAAAAGAAGGATTTCAGTTGTGCCTCATACCAGGCATCCGTAGCAGCCATGGCTTCAGAAATGGTGTGAAATTTGGTACCCTTGAGGTGTTGTTTCAGGTTTGGAAACAAATGATAGTTGGAGGGAGCTAGATCTGGTGGATAAGGTGAGTGGTCAACTAGCTGGAATGCCAGCTCTGCCAGTTTTTCTGTGGACGCTTGTGCAGTGTGAGCGGAGGTGTTGTCTTGCAGGAACAAGATTCTTTTGGACAGCTTGCCGCACCTTTAGGCCTTCAGAGCTGCCTTCAATTGGTCCAAAAGTTCAATGTATTACCTTGTATTGATGGTGGAACCCTTCTGAAGGTAGTCGACTAGCAGCACGCTCTCCTTATCCCAGAACACAGACTCCATCACCTTAGTGACTGATTTTTGCACCCTGAACTTCTTTGGATGAGGAGAATCACTGTACCGCCACTCTTTTGACAGTTTTTTGTTTTCAGGGTAATACAAGTAAATCCAGGTTTCATCGATAGTGACCAGTGGATCCAGGAAGTTCTTATCAGTCCGGAAACGCTGACAAATGGACCGGGAGGTTTTTAATCGCATGCTTCTCTGATCTGTTGTCAAACATTTGGGGATCCACTTTGCAGATAGCTTCCTCATGTCCAAATGTTCATGGATAATGACACAAACACGTTCACGGGAAATCCCCATGATGTCTGCTATTACTTTAGCTAAAATTCGGTGATTCTCCAGTTTGAGGTTGTGCACCTCCAGAACAACAACCACTCTAGGTCCTCCAGGACATTCCTCATCATGGATGCTTGAAGTGGCGTGTTTTAAATTTGGCAACCCAGTTCTTGACTGTGGAATATAAAGGGCATTGATACGCCAATGTCTGCAACATATCATTATGACTATCCTTGTGGACTTTTCTTGCTGAAACAAGAAGTTTATCACTCCTCTGCTCTCTAATGCGATATTCACAGCAACTGACTCCGCCATTTTGTTTTCCTGCGGGCGTTGAACACTGTTGCCTTAAGCAACAAACACAAAATTTGGAAAACTTATATTAGACACATAAGGCTTTCATGTGATGTAACATTCTTTACCATAGAAACAAAAAAAGATCACAAAGCCAAAAACAAATCAGCAGCCCCTCGTACTAACCTAAGTCAGGCTCCCTAAAAAGTTCAGCTCAGTCTCCTCTTTGAACTGGTGCAGCAGTGTCTGCTGAATAACATGATGACATCACTGCATCTCGACTTCTGATATCCTCCGTTCTCGGGTGAGCAAGGGGTTGATTGCAAATCCTCTGCTCTTGTGCCTTGTGGTGCCGACATAAATTGTATTTGCATCTTATCAACAAGAATACAATTGAGTGTGGAGTAGTGATAACAGCGGGGTACAGCAAAGAGGGGTGAGCGGTGTCAGTGACTGACACTGCTCCTCTGTGTGCCCCAGCCATCACTGTGCTGAATGCCTGTGGCCAGAGACATTCAGCAGAGTCAGGTTTTGTTTTTTCTCCAAAATTCACCCTTTCGGGTAAGCAGGAACTAGCACCCTAGGCAGGCACCTAGCCTGCCTCCTCCATGACCCGACCCTGTCACAAACCCCACAAAATTGTACTTATATAGAATTAGCCAAGAGACTAAACCCAACTCTAACCAATATAGATGGGGTTCATTCTTTTCTAGATTTAAGTTTTTGGTGACATTTCGAAATGGTACTAAAAGCATTAAAACTTCTGCTGTGTCCTAAAGTTTCTGTCAAACCCAAACCAAAAACTCTAAACAAGTTCTCATTGTAGGTGACAGTATAGTATGTCTTATGTTTTTCTAGATCTTATGAGATCTGTAGATATTAAGTGTTTAGTCTGCAAGTTCTTCTTCAGGTAAAATATATCTTTGTACCGTGTTAGCCAGTAGAGATAAAAAATTGTTTAAAAGAACTGAAGTCCTCAGTGGTTGATACCTTTTAATGGCTAACTGAAAAGATGGTAATAATAGCAAGCTTTCGAGACTACTTAGGTCTCTTCTTCAGGCTCAATAGTTATCCTTCAGGAATGCCATGATTCGGTACTCACAAGTTACCCTTTGATTCACAATACTACCTGACTGGTAATCAGAAAATTTTAGTGGCTAACCATTGTTTCGATTTGTAGGGTATATGTGATTGCATGTAAAATCTGTGCATAAGCTTATACATCCCAAATCTATAATGCCAGTCCCTATCTACTCCTAAAAGTTCTTAGACACACCTCTTGATGGACTTCATCAGTGACCTACCAATCTCTGAAAGAAAATTGTTATGTGGGTAGTGGTTAACTGATACAGCAAACTATGTCACTTTGTCCCTTTGTCTAAGTTACCTAATTCCCACTCCTTAAGTAAGTTATTCATCAAACACATTTAGCGTCAGACTGGAGTATCCTGGGCCCACCAGAGAAAATCATTCTTGGGGCCTACTATTTAGCTACATAGTAATAAATATAAGACCACCAATTGTGTGGTAACATATGTTAATATAAGTGTATAATAAAAGGTAATCCACCTCTTAAAGTATCTCTCCAGGGTGTATTTTATTTTTTTTTTTCAATAATTTTTTATTAAGATTTTACATAATACAGGTTATACACCGCAACAAACATGCGGACAGTTGAAAAAATTGTCCTATAACAGCAGGACAATAAAATAAAATTCAAAGTACAAACAGATAACAGCTGAAAATTCTGCATAGTAGGGTTAGGGCACACAATTTGCAACATAGGAAACAAGGGTAGGGATGATAGGTAATAAGATAACAGGTCTACCAATCAGGACTGAGAAGGACGAGAATTTGGACACCACCCAGGGGGACCAACGATTCCTTATTTTATTTTTGGTAAACAGATCTGAGGTCAGAAGGAGCTCGTATTGGTAATGTTTATTGATTTTTTGGATAATTTCCAATTTAGAGGGCTAGTCATTTCTCCACAGTGGAGAAACAAAAAATTTCAGGCTCACTGCCAGTACTGGTGCTTGGGAAACAAACTACTGAAACATAGAACTGTATATCAAATGCAGGAGAGTGTATATCATCCCTAATGATTCCTAACTGTCTCCTGCTTCCCTTACAGGTGCTTTCTCACCTCCCATACCTGTCTCATTGTTCATTCACCACTGTGGTATGTATTTTCATTCTGCCTTGCTCCTAACAGCTTGTGACATCTCTTGACTTATATACAACCACCTGATTGACATAGGACTAGTGTATCACTGTAATTATTACTGTAATCATTGTGTTATAATGCAGTCCCTTCCTCTCATGTATATGTAACCACCATGATATACACTCTCCTGCATTTGATATACGGTTCTATGTTTCAGTGTGCAGCTTGCCCGTTACTTATGGTTGTTTCCCTATCTCAGTATCTATTGTTGGTACATTATATTAATCGATATTTTTCTCATACGTCATTAGACTGCCTACTGCAAAATGTGATGATCCTTGCTTCCACTTCTATGACACGGTTGTCCTAAGTGACCTCTGCTGCCTTGATTTTGCACATGACGTACGTGTACTATACTTGTATATAACCTCTGTAAATTTTTGTATATATTATGTGTATTTCACCTGTATATATTTACACTATTTTTAAACCTTTACAGGCAACTACCTTGAAAAAGGCATAAAAGCCGAAACGTTTGGGGTGTTGCATTAGTCGAGGTCCACCTTTTTGCAGTCCGTCAAAATAAAAGTCATTGCATTCATAATTTGTCCTCTATCTTCATTTTGTGTGCTGGGGATTTATATACGGTATATATTTCTTTTCAGTGGTCTGCCAGACACATACGTGCTGCTATTAGAATGTGTGATACAATTGGTCTCAAATCACCAGGCAATATATGTAAACCGATCCCCAAAACCGCTAGCGGACCGCTCAAACTTCCAGCCAGGCCTGTAACTGAGGTAATAATGTTAGACACTTCTTCCCAAAAAGGTCGGATGAGCGGGCAATCTCACCACACGTGCCCTAGGGAACCAACACCCGAGCAGCCCTTCCAGCAGGATTGGGGATCGGAACCACAAAATTTGGTAATCTGAAGCAGGGTGTAGTACCAGTCAAAGTGAACTTTCTTAAGCTGCTCAAGATGATTGATACAGGAGGAATATTTCTGCAGGTCGCCAGAAGCATACCACCATTGGTCTGGGGTTGAGGAGAAAGCAAGAGCCCCTTCCCAGCACCTCATATACGCTTGTTTAGGACCATTACCGGGGGAATGAAACACTTTATATACTATCGAGAGGCCGTGTTTTTGAGAGGAGGAACTAAAAAAACGCTGTATTGGCGAGCAAATAGCATTATGGCAGGATAAGGGAAATACACATGAATTTAAAAAATGTCAAATTTGCAGATACTGGTAGAAGTTATTTCTGTGAAGGCCAAATTCATCCATTAGGACAAAGAAAGGTTTCAACTCCTGAATTAAGAGGATATTTTTCATGACCATAATACCATTCCTCACCCAATTGCCTAACGTGAGGCCATCCACATAAAGCTCCAAGGCTCTAATAGAGAGAGAGTCAATTTAATCACCTGACGAGTAGAGACCAGATCAGACCAATAAGAAAATGCCACTTTCATTGTCTGCAGGGGAAGAGAGGGGGCAAAGGAACTAAGTACTCGCGCCTCCAGTAGAAATCTCAAAGACCCACGCGGGGCCAAGTAATTCTCCACAATCACCCATTTGTGAGTACTAGAATCATCATACCACTCCCTTAACACCTCTAGAACCGCTGATTTATGGTACAAATAAAAATTCGGGACCCCCAGACCACCATGTGAATAACTATAAAATAAGGTAGACATACCAACCCTAGGTTTCTTTCCTGCCCAAATAAATCTGCTCACAACTGCCTGCAGGAGAGAGAAACCTGTTGGGGAACCTCAAGGGAAGACAGCGGAATAAATAGATAATCTTTGGTAGGAACATCATCTTAACTATCTGAATGCGCGACATCCAGGAAATGGGTAAATGTATTTGATTGTCTATGTCCTTTCGAATGGAATCAAGCAGAGTATTAAATTTCTGTTTGACAATATTGGAAAGTTTACAAATCCTTAGCCCTAGGTACAAAAAGCCATCCTGGGCCCAAGTATATGGGACAAGTGAGGAGATTCTATCTCTAACAGATGGTGGAACATTAACTGAGAAGAGAACCGATTTTACTTTGTTTAGCTTTTAATATGAAATCTTAGAAAATTCAAGGAGAGCGTTTTTGATCCCTATCAATGATCTTTCACTATCAGTGCAAGAGAGTATTACATCGTCTGCATATAGACCAATCTTATGTTCTACAGGGCCTATTTTAACTCCAGAGATTTCCGGGTTGAGCCTAATGGACTCCGCCAGGGGCTCCATGACTAAAGCAAAAATTATAGGAGAGAGGGGGCAACCGTGGCGGGTCCCATTAGTCAGGTCAAATTTATCAGAATAGAAGCCTGCTGTTCGAACCGAAGCATTTGGGTTTTTTGTATAAGGCAATAATAGCACCCTTTATATTACCAGAGAAACCAAATGTGTCCAAAACGGCATCCACATAGCCCCAGTGTACCCTGTCAAACTCTTTTTCGCATCTAGCGACACACGAATACACCGGGGGTACCACTGGACTCCAGAAAATCCATCAAATCAATCATTCTTCTAGTGCCATCTCTAGCCTGCCTCCCTGGGACAAATCCCACTTGGTCAGGGGAGACCAGGGCCAGCAAAACTGAGAGGAGTCTATTAGCCCAGACTTTTGCATATAACTTCACATCACAATTCAAAAGAGAGATAGATCTGAAGTTACCAGGAGAGGTTGGAGGCTTCCCTGGTTTAGGAATAGTAGTGATTGTTGCAGCCAAGCTTTCAGATTGGATATCAGATGAGTCCCTCCATAGTGAGAACGTTCTAACCAAAAATGGAGCCAAGATGTGCGCAAACTGGTGATAGTAAAAATTAGAAAAACCATCTGGCCCGAGGGCAGAAAGTCTCTTAGTGGCATTAATAACCCGAACTACTTCCTCCTCAGTAAGGGGGGCACTAAGAGCAGCCAGAGCCGTGGGGGAAAGTTTAGGCAAATTTAGTTTAGCAAGGAAAGAAGAAATTTCACCCTTCGTGGGCTGGTGTGGGCTGGTGTGTTTTAGGATCTGACTAGAGATTATATAGTTGGGAATACTATTCTTTAAATTCACTAGCTATATGAGTAGGGTTTAAAACTTTGGACCCGTCGTGCTTAAATAAAAAGGGAATGGCCATCCGAGCCTCCCTTTTCTTCACACGACTTGCTAGGACCCTACCGGCTCTATCACCCAAGCTATAGAATTTGGATTTAAGCTTTTTTAGATATTTTTCAAAGGAATAAAGCATAAATGATCTCAGCTGATCTCTCAGACCTCTAATAGAGTCAAGGAAAATGTCAGAGGGGTGGGCCTTGTTTGCCCTTTCCAGGAGCTGGAGTTTAGACAAAATATCATTAAATGCTTTTAATCTTTTCCTTTTCTCCATTGCTGCAGTTTTGATGAGGACACCTCTAGCAAAGGCCTTATGGGCCGCCCAAAGAGTTTAATCTATTTGATTATCATTAATGGCAAAAAATTCTTTTAATTGCCGAGTGATTTCATCACTGGTATCTTGGTTATATTCCAAGAGGTAGAGCAGAAAGCAGGTTTCAAAATCCGCGCCAAACCACAGAAAATCCAGATGCTTGTTAGTAAATCCTTTCTTTATTAATTTTTACACAGGTCTACGCGTTTCGAGGACATATCCGTCCTCATCATCAGGACAAGTTGCTCCTCACATAACATGACGGAGCTACACAAGGACTGACAAGCAGTCAAAACAGTAAGAGCGAAAAAAAGACGCTTGTGGGGCAGGAACTGCAGGTGGGCAGGATGCAGCCACAAAATTTAGTAGCCAGCACCCTCTGCAGAAACAAAAATAAAAATCCAGAAAAATAGAGACCACGACCTCAAAAGGCAAAAGTTCAAGCTTTAAACCATTCAGGGTTAATTCTCCTGTTTTGGGGTGAATCTTTATCCAAGGTAGATGGTGGAGAGGGGTGGAATATTCCTGTCCTCAAACACTTTCCCAAGTTGCGCAGTAGAGAAGCAAACCCGAGTGTTACCATTTTTACTGACAATGAGCTTGATAGGGAAACCCCAACGATATATACTGCCTTTATCCCGTAGAATCTTTGTAAAAGGGGTGAATTCTCTCCTCCTCACAAGCGTGCTTTCTGAGAGGTCTGGGAACACCGAAAGGCGAGCAAATCTATCTGGCAGGGAAGGTTTCTTCTTTAAACCAAGCATGAAGGCCTCCTTTGTTTTATAGAAGTGAATGCGGGCAATAGTATCTCTGGGAATCGAAGGGTTTAGTCCTTGAGGCTTAGGGATTCTGTGGATCCGGTCCACTAAGAGATCTCTCCCTTCTGTTTCAGGCACAACAGCTTGAATAAAGTCCAGTAACAGGGGGAGCAAATCTTTATCATGTACTTCTTCTGGTATTCCTCTTATTCTAACATTGTTTCTCCTGGATCTGTCCTCCAGGTCCAGCATTTTAGATGTTAACTTGCGGACTTCAGCTTTACGCTCCTCATGCTCATCTATCAGGGCATTGTGGGATCCTGTTAATGCCTCCATTTTGTTCTCCAAATGATCTGTGTGGTTCCCTATGGCTCCAACTTCCCCCTTCAGCTCTACCAACATGCTCTTTATATCATTTTGCATTGATTTACTGAATGCTGCAAAGAGGGATTCATCTCTTCCTTTTTGACAGCCTGGTTATCAGGGCTTACCCTTTCCACAGTGCCCGCAGTCTCCATGGAGCTTCCTCTGCTTGAGGCAGAGGAAGTAGCAGAGCGTGCAGGCCTTGCAGACTTTGCAGCATGAAGAGAGGCAGCAGCCATCTTAGAAATCCTCTCCAGCCCGGAGCCTCTGGCAAAGAAGGCAGATACCTTTCTGGGGGAGCTCTGGAGCTAGGTTTTGGACCGCCTCATCTGATCCCAGGGTGATACTGAGTGCCTGGAGAAGGATTCACCGCTGAAGGAACTGCCGGTAAGATGTGTGAGCCGCTTCACCGCCTGAAGTCATCAGATACTCAACGCAGTATTCTCAACGTACTCCTGAAATTTTAAACAGTCCAGTATATAAATGATGAAGTCCAGTATTAATGATAATGACCACAACAAGGAGGCAATATTATAAGAGTGATGTAACTTTGGGAATGTAAGTTAACAAACACTCCCACCCTCCCGCTATGACACTAGAATCTTTATATCCCAATCTCCTCATGGCTGCAATCTGTCAGGAGAAGTCTTCCATTCTTTGTCAAACCCACAAAGGATTTTCTGGAACATCCCATCCGAATCTGTTTGACCTAAAATGAGAAAGGAATATATGCTCCTGGATTGTCAGATGCAGTTGCTCATAGAACATAATATACAATGTTTTATTTTATGCTCAGCGGCTGAACTAAACTCACTCCTTCCACATTATACAATGTGAGTGTAGCTGTTATTTCAGGTCCACCTCCCCCCTGTTAACCTTTGGAGAGGTGCCCAATAAAATATCCCATTTCCATTGTTTCTTCATTCTCTATCAACAAAAACAAACTAAAGCCTGCTTTACACGTTGCAATTTCGCATACGATATCGTATGCGATTTGCATCGCCCCCATCGTATGTGCAGCATGTTCAATTTGTTGAATGTGCCGCACAAACGATTAACCCCCGTCACACGTACTTACCTTCCATACGACCTCGATGTGGGCGGAGAACGTCCACTTCCTGGAGTGGGAGGGACGTTTGGCGTCACATCGACGTCACACGGCAGCCGGCCAATAAAAGCGGAGGGGCGGAGCTGAGCAGGACGTAAACATCCCGCCCACCTCCTTCCTTCCGCATTGTGGGCCGGGAGCCACAGGAGGCAGGTAAGATCTGTTCATCGTTTCCGGGCTCGGGGTGTCACACACTGCGATGTGCGCTACCCCGGGTACGATGAACAATCTAACGTTCAATTCGTCAGGAATGAATGACGTGTATGCGATGAACGGTTTTTCGTTCAATCGCAATTGCACATCGCTGTCACACGCTACAACATACCTTACGATGCCGGATATGCGTCACTTACGACGTCACCCCGCCGACACATCGTAAGATATCTTGTAGCGTGTAAAGCAGGCTTTAGATACACTGTTTTATCTGTTTCCTGCATCAAGATTTGAATAATCGATATGCCATCTGTCCGAACTTCAAGATCTAAGCATAATGAATAATACGTCACTTCAGTGTGCACCCTAGTTATCCATACATACCTCCTGTCTGTCTTAGCTCACGTCAATAAACATAACTCTATTCAAACTGAATGTATAGGAAAACATGAAAAACCAGTTACTTAATTTACATTCCGAACAAAAGAACTTACAGTCAACCATCGCATCTACTTAACTTAGAGACAAAGCAAATTTACATTCCCTGTATTGCTGCTTAGTTATCTCAGCGATCTGGTAAAAGACTGTAAAACTATAGAAGACTGTAGCTTAAAACAAAAGTACAATCTCATATACTTGACAAAGAAGGTCTGATAAAAAAAAAAAACATGTGACAGTTCATGGACGAAGTACTCAAACTAGTGAGTTTTTGGCCTCTACTTAGAGATTGGTGACAAATCTTAAGCTGGGTTTACACACTGCAACATCGCAAAGGACATCGCTGTAACGTCACCGGTTTGGTGACGCAATAGCGACCTCCCTAAGTCTCTGCTAAGTCTCTGGTGAGCGTTCAAACAGGCAAACCTGGCCAACAACTCAACAGCGATCCGGACCTGCAGAGCGACCTAGCTGGTTGTTTGGGGACGTTGATAAGCAGCCTTTTGAAAGGGAAGTTGCTAACAAAGTCGCTGCAAAGTCTTCACACACTGAAACATCATGCTGCACAGCGGGAAACAAAGGACCTAGGAATGGTCCTGAACGATTTGTAACGATTACAACTTCACAGCAGGGGCCGGGTCGCTGATAGGTTTCACACACTGCAACATCGCAAACAACATCGCTATTGCGTCACAAAACCGGTGACGTTACAGCGATGTCGTTTGAGATGTTGCAGTGTGTAAACCCAGCTTTACAGATGACATAAGATGGGTAATCCTTTGCGATGTCAAAAAAGGCCCAGGCTAGGCAAGGCTTAGAGCCCATGCGACCTGCAGAGCCACCACGACTTCTGCTCAGAGGCAGAGTTGTGGCTGATGATGCAGTTGTTGACGTGATTCCAGTACTCAGTCTCTGTCCAGGAAGACGCAACCTAACCTCGTTGTTAGTAGCATCCTCCTCCACCTCCTGTGCTGACCTCACCAACTGGCTGACTGTGGGTTGACAGTAAGTGGGATCTCCAACCTCATCATCACCCTGTGTGTTTTCACTCCCCTCATCCTCAGAGACAACCTCTTCTTGCCCTGACCAAATAGTAAAGTTGTCGTTCCAATCAGGTATCTGAGTCTCATCAGCATGTTCCTCATTGTCTCCACCAAGAGGAGTTACAGTTTGGGAATGAGGGTCTACATTATGCTCATAAACGTCTTCATCTGGGCCTGGATCCGACTCACAAAGCTTCTGGGCATCAGTGCAGATCATTTGTTGTCTTGACTCACTGCCGCTTTGGAGCAGACCTCTGATTCCCAGGCTATAGTGTAACTGAACAGCTCTGCAGACTCAACCATCTGTTGCCCCCATACTCAGCAGGGCAGGTGGAGACTTGAGAGTTGGTAGGAAGCTAGTGCGATTGGGGTGACACCTCAGAGGACTGGAGTATTTGGGCTGTTGAAGTTGAGGTGGAGGAGAGGCCACTTGATGGAGCATTTGAGATCCATTCAAGCACCTGCTCTTTTGGTGCCTCATCTACATTTGGTAGCGATGGTCGTGTCCGTAAGAAAGGGATCATATCAGATTGTCGACGAAATGAAGTAGACATCTTATTTTGGCTGGAAGATGGTGTTTCTTCAGCAGATATTACTGTTGCTTTACCACCTACCCCACGGACACAAACTTTTTTTACCTTTCCAACATGCCTGTTCCCCTTTCTACAAGCATCTGGCCTTTTTCCACTCATTTTGTATATGACCAAATTTGCAACTCTGCAGGGACACCCTACTCAACGTCGTCTCAGCACAGGAGGCAGCCCTCGGTTCCTCAGATGTGGACAAGTAAAATACCATTTCCTCCTAGCCATGACAAAGCTGTGATATTCATTCTGTGCACCACTGTTGTTAAGTGGAAAAGCCGATCTAAGATTGTGTAACAGCTTCTGCTGATACTCCTGCATACGTGCGTCCCTTTCTATGGCAGGAATTATGTCACCACATTTTGTCTTGTACCGGGGATCTAAGAGTGTGGCAACCCAGTAGTCAGCATTACTTCAAATTCTGACAATCCGAGGGTCATGTTGTAGGTAGTGCAGCAAGAAGGCGCTCATGAGTCTTGCGCATCCAGGAGGACCAAGTCCTTGCTGTGTTGTTGGCGGCGAGGTGAGAATCATGCTTTCTTCCTCTGCCCTCTCCCGCCAACCTTGCACAACAGAAATTTCATCAAGGGGTCCCTCTTCTGCTGACTCTTCCATGCCCATCGCTAGTTCGTCGTCCATTTCTTCCTGGGCTCCTGCACCTTCCTCAACAGTTTGGCTGCTACCATGCACCCTTGTTAATCCCTCTCCCCCACCATCCCATGCCTGCCGCCTTGGTGCGGCTGAACATCTGGACCTTGGAGATCTTGTTATCCCTTCCACATATGACTCCTCCTGTACTTCCTCCCCTTCCTCTTGTCCCACAATCTGACTCTGAATAATGTTTAGAGTGTGCTCCAGAGTGTAGATGACCGGAATTGTCATGCTGATAATGGCATCGTCAGCGCTAAACATATTCGTCGCCATTTCGAAACTGTGCCAAAAGACTTCTGGAGCGATGCAAGTCATTGAGCTTCGGGGTGTTAATGGCGGGAGTGGGCACATAGCGACCGTGTGTTACGTCGCCACCACAGTCCGCTCCAGCGAATTCTACTATCTCCAGGCAACGCCGTGTTCCTGCCATGGATAGTGCTGGTGATGGGAGAGGAGTCGATGCCAGCGGCGCCGGTGGGCGCAGTCTCCGCTCATCCACTGGGCTGGATTTCCTTGGGATCTGCAGTACCACTGGCTTACTGTAGGTGGCAGGTGTCTCCCAGCTGAAGTACCATCATCCAGCTACAACCTATGGGAAGACACCACACCCTTTTTAATGCCTCTCCTGTCTGCTGACCACTGCCAGAGATAGTTCTGAACTTCTGGTTCCTGTTCCGCCCTGTTCTGTTTTGTGATTTTGTGTGCTAACTACCGCTTGTTTCCTGACTACGTCTCCTGCCTGCTGTTTATGTACCTCGCTGCCCAATCCGGATGTGACCACCGCTTGTTTCCTGACTACGTCTCCTGCCTGCTGTTTATGTACCTCTTTGCCCGATCCGGATTTGCCCTCTGTTTGTTTTCTGATTACGTTCTTGCCTGCCGATTCTGTCACTGTTCCACAATTCCTGGTTTGACCCTACCTGACTACTACTCTCTCGGACTGCAGCCTTCCACAGGTAGTGATCACCTTGGGCCCTGTGTAATTTCAAATCCCTGTATAGGGGTTAAAGGGTTTCAGGGTTCTAGGGCTCCTGCTTGGTGAGTGGCTTCCCTCTAGCCTATCCTTTACAGCCTGTCTGAGTCTGTGGATCCAGGCAGGCATTACACCGTGCCCTCTGCAGAAGCCCATCTAGGCCGGGATAGTGGGTTAAAAATTGCTGGACAACCCGGTTCAACACGTGAGCCATACAAGGCACGTGTGTCACATTGCCCCGGCGAAGGGCCGCACCCAGGTTTGCAGCATTGTCGCACACGGCCTTCCCTGACTGCAGGTTGAGTGGAGACAACAATTGATGAAACTTGGTCTCCAGAGGTGACCACAACTCCTCAGTGGTGTGACTCATATTTCCCATACATTTCAAAGTAAAGACCGCCTCATGCCATTGAGCTCTACTGCCAGCATAGTAAGGAGGTGTGCGGGATTCCTTGTGCGCAGTTACAATGCGGGTGGCCTTACCAGACAGGCTTTGGGCGGAGGTGGAGGACCGAGACGAGGTTGAGGAGGCAGATGCAGTGGAGGAACTTCTACATACAGAGGATTGATGCACAATTCGTGGGAACGGCAAGACTTTTACAGCAGACCCTTCCCCATCTCTCACCATAGTTAGCCAGTGCCCAGTCAGTGACATGTAATGCCCCTGTCCATGCTTACTAGTCCAAGTATCTGTGCTGAAATGCACCCTGTCACACACAGAGTTTCTCAAGGAAGCAGTGATGTTGTGTGCGACATGCTGGTGTAGCGCAGACACACCTTTCTTGGAGAAGTAGTGGCGACTGGGTATCTAGGCACTGGGGCACTGCGATGGACATAAGGTCTCAAAAATCCTCTGTGTCCACCAGGTGGAAAGGCAGCATTTCTGTAGCCAACAGCTTGCAGATGCTGAAAGTCAACCTCTTAGGCATGTCATGCCCTTCTAAAATTATGTAAAACACAGCAAGGGGACTCCAACAAGAGTCTTCATTTTTTCCAAAAATTTGGGCACATCAATTGTACCACAGTTGCAAACTTGAAATGGTTCTTTTCATGAAGCACATTCAAAAATCCAAAAGCCTTTAGTTTCCCCAGGATGACACAGGTTTAGAAAATTCCTTGCGAATCCATGACTTGTTCATCTTGATGAATGTTAGTCTGTCCACATTGTCACTGGACAGACGTGTGCGCTTATCTGAAAGCACATACCCAGCAGCACTAAAGACACATTCCGAGAGAACGCTGGCTGCGGGACACGACAAGATCTCCAAGGCGTAAGTGGTGAGCTCAGGCCATTTTTCCAGATTGGAAGCCCAAAATGAGCAAGGCTCCAGTTGCACAGTCATAGCATCGATATTCACTTGGAGATACTCCTATATCTGTGTCTCCTCCTCCTTTTACTCGTCCAGCTTTTTTCTTTCAGCATGAGTATATGTACTTGTAACTTTTCCATGTGTTTGTGGTGTCTTCTGAGTTGTTTGTCACCTTTTGGACACCTTAGAAGGTGTTTTCAATATGGTTGTATGTGTTTGTGTTTGTGTGACGCCCTGGACTAGCCAGGTAGTCGCAAATAGGGCCCCACATTACACCAGTCCCTCACTAGGTAACACCAGCCGACCACATAAAACCCTAGTCACCTCCCTCAGGGCTGGATGGACACACCAGGGGGCGGAGCCAGGTGGTTGGACACGCCCACCAAGGACTTCAGAAAGCCTGAGGCTGGAAACACAAGTCAGTTTGAGTTGAGTTCACAAGCAGTTCAGTTTGAGAGTGGAGTGGAGGAGGTCAGGCCTGTAGGTCAGGCCTGTGACAGACTGACAGGTGCCAGGGTTGGAGCCCTGGTACCTCTGGCTAGGAGGCATACGGAGGCCTCTGCCTGCAGGAGCCGGGAAGATGGCTCGGTGGAACCGTGGGGGACCGGGACAGGGTAGTGGCCCGCCGGTACCAACCCGGGGACCCGACTCGGAAACCGGAGCACAAGAGGGGGTACTCAGACCCTGAAACGAGGTCTAGAAACTACTGGACTGAGTTAATTAACTGATTGTGGTCTGGACTATAGGTCATTTCCCACCCAAAGTCCCTCATAGAAGACAACAGTCCAACGAGGGGGATAGAAAGCCACCGCCAAGGCTCAGAGATCACACGGACCAGCGTCTGCGGGCAAACGGGCTCTTCTGACATCCACAAGCCGGGGAGTGGACTCCTGACGCTGCAAGCGCAGGCAGCCCAACAATTCAAACAGGTGCAGGAGAAAGGCAGAGACCACCAACTGGGTGGGGGATCCCGACTGCAGCCAGCTGCGGGAACCAACCACCATCATTTTGGTTTACCAGAGACTCGAGTGTTTCGTTCTAATAGTGAGTACACCAGTGCCCTTCGGCCGCCCATCTCCCTGCACCGCCAAAGCACCCCCAATGGGTCCCGGGACCACCATCCCTGCCCACGGAGGGGTTAACTACTTGCTGCATATCATCTCCCCCAGGTGCACCGTAACTGCAGCGGTGGTGTCCACCTTCACCACATCCCATGGGTGTCGTCACGAACTTAAAACACGGCTCCGACCGTACACCTACGTCCCAAAACCGCCAACCCCCCTTTTAGATCGGAGTGACCACAGGCGCCCCCGGGTCCGGAAATGCTTGAGCCACCCACCAGCGAGCCCAGATCCGAGCGGCTCGGTTGCAGCTGAGCATGGGGCGTCACATTTGCCTGCCATTGTTTTCAATGGTGTTCAAAAATGTTCGATGAACGTTCGTCGAACGCACCCGCCGTTCGACGAACCAAACTCTAAAACACTAGGGTAGTGGCTCATCTCTAGTAGTGAAAACAAACAAAATGCTGCAGTAGTGCAGTAATGAATGATATAGAAAGATCTGGCGCCCACAGTTTGGTGAAAACTCAATAATAAAGGTCTGCTGATCTGTATTAACCACTAAACAAATTGACCAGTGCTGCAGATTTGGCATGAGCAATGTATCAATTTATGCTGTGCATATTCACCACTGATTTTCATTATTTGCAACACAGAGGAAGAGGTCAATGGTCAAAGTGAATGAACCCTTTGCGTAGTTGTAAATGCAGCAATACCTGCACAATAATTGCTTGAATATTACCGCTGTTAATTTGTGTGGGATTTCCATTGTAAAAATTCTGCAGCAAATACATTATGTGAATGCGCATACTATATATACTAAAAGTGATGGGGGCCATAAATCAGTTATGTGTGACATTGGAGTGATACAGGGGAAGGGGACACAGTCAGTCAGGGGTGACACAGAGGGGACAGTCAGTTAGGGGTGACAGCAGAGGGGACGCAGGTAGAGAGGAGTGATACAGGGGGAAGGGGACACAGTAAGTCAGGGATGATACAGGTGGAAGGGGGCACAGTCAGTCAGGGGTGATACAGGGGAAGTGGGCGTAGTCGGTCAGAGGTTATACAAGGAAGAAGGGGCTCAGTCAGGCAGGAGTAATACAGGGGAAGGGGGGTGCAGTCAGTCAGGAGTTATACAGGGTAAGGGGGTGCAGTAAGGCAGGAGTAATGCAGGGGCAGAGGCTCAGTCAGGCAAAGGTTATACAGGGGAGTAGTGGCTCAGTCAGTCACGGGTGATATAGGGGGATGGAGCTCAGTCATTCCGGGGTGATACAGGGGGAGAGAGCTCAGTCAATCCAGGGTGATGCAAGGGGAGGGGACAGTCAGTAGTTAGTGGTGATTTGGGAAGAGGGGCTCAGTCAGACAAGGGTGATTCAAGGGGAAGGACTCAGCCAGTCAAGGGTGATACAGTGCAGGGGCTCAAATATATTGGACGTTTGGCAAACATTTTGAAAGTTTTGCATCAGGCTTTGAAGATTTTTGCTCTTAAACCAGAGAGTTATGTCACACAAAATGATTAATAAATAACATTTCCCACTTGTCTACTTTTCATCAGTACTATTTATGAAACATCACTTTTTTGTTTTAGGAAATTAGAAGAGTTCAAAGTTTATAAGCAATTTCTCATTTTTCCAACAAATTTACAAAGCCAATTTTTTAGGGACCATTTCACTTTTAAAGTTTCTTTGCGAGGCCTAGGTGACAGAAAATATCCAAAAGAGACACCATTATAATTTCTTAACCCCTCGCAGTACTCAAAATCAAAATTCAAGAATTTTATTATCCCTTAAGGTGCTTCACAGGAGGTAAATCAATGTGGTAGGAAAGAAAGAAAATTTTACTTTTTCCCACAAAAATCTTAATTTAGCCCCAAATTTTGTATTTTTACAAGGGTAACAGGAGAAAATGCACCATGCATTTGTTGTGCAATTTTTCTGAGTATGCTAATACTCCACATGTGATGGAAATTTTCTGTTTCGGCACACGGCAGGGCTTGGAAGGGAAGAAGTGCCATTTGAATTTTAGAGAGTACAATTGGAATAGATAGTGGACATCATGTGGTGTTTGGAGAGCACCTGATATGCCTAAATAGTAAAGCTCCACTACAGGTGACCGCATTTGGAAACTAGACCTTTTAAGGAAGTTATCTAAATGTTTAATGAGCCCCTTGAACCTCCAGGTGTTTCACAGAATTTTATAACATTGAGCAATGAAAATAAAAAATACATTTTTACCACAAAATTGTTAGTTCAACCCCAAATGTTTTATTTTCACAAGGGTAAAATGAGAAATTGCACAACAAATTGAATGGTGCATTTTCCCCTGAGTATGCTGATACCTCATATGTGGTGGAAATCAACTGTTAGGGCACATGGCATGGCTCGGAAGGGGAGGAGTGCCATTTGACTTTTTGAGTTCAACATTAGCTTGAATCATTAGAAGATGGCATGACGCATTTGGAGAGCCCTTGAAGTGCCTAAACATTGGAGCTCCCCCATAAGTGTCCCTATTTTGAAAACTAGACCTCTCAAAGAATTTATCTAGATGTCTGCTAAGCACCCTGAACCCCCAAGTGCTTTGCAGACTTGTATAACATTGAGCCGTAAAAATGAAAATATTTCTGCATTGGATGCTTGTAATTACCTTAAAACCTAAGGGAGTCCTTTGACCCTCCTCTTCATGGACTTCATTACTGACCTACCATCCTCTCAAGGGAAAACTTTTGTTTGGGTGGTACATGACAGATGCATCAAAGAATGTCACTTTGCCCTCTGTCTTAAGGGGCATTTACACTGCAAGATAATCATGAACAAGCATTGTTAAAAATTACTTAAAATAGATGACACCTGCGCTAAAGTATCAGTGCGGGATCAGATGGTTGTGTGTGATAACCCTCTGAGAATACTAATTGGATGAATATTGGTGGGTTACCGTGCTTCTCGAGCAGTAAGGATAGAAACACAGGGTGTTTCTATGAATGGATAAAAATCAAGAACTATATAAGTTAAGATAAAACCCAGATGGTTACTACATGTAAAACGTGTTTCCACTTAAAAACAGAAATCAATAAGGGAGTATGCAGTGCAAAAAGGGTTTTGCACTGCATACACCCCTATTGATTTCTGTAGTGGAAATGTTTTACATGTAGTAACCATCTGGGTTTTATATTAAATCATATAGTTTTTGATTTTTATCCATTTATAGATCCAACCTGTGTTTCTATACTTACTGTTTGGGAAGCACGGTAAAAAAACAATATTCATTCATTGTTAAAAATTGTTATTTCATGATTATGTAAATATCATGTAAATAGGTCACCGATTACCCAATGAATGAGCATAATGCTTGTTCATTGGGTGAAATCTTTTTTTGCAGCATAAAACATTATGGTTGCCAGTGGTGCATTGCCCTGTCTAAACAGAACTGTGGAGGTCTATGTGCACTTAACTCAGTGATCTACTGTATTACCGATTGCTCACTGTGCATTCTTTAATGTGGTCTGCCTATGTAAACAGACATTAAAAATTACAACTAATCTGTAAAAGTTTACCGAGGATTTCCATTAATTTCCAAATTCTGATGGGCATTCTGTAATAGCATCAATATTAAATTTTCCTTTTCGTCTGCCTACCACTGAGAGACCAACTGTAACCAGATGCTTGAGCAATATCTTCGGAGTTATGTCTCTAGTCATCAGTCTGACTGGATGGCCCTTTTTCTGTCAGTTGAGTTTGCAATTGCAGTATCAAGACTCCATTAATACATCTCCATTCTTCTGAAATCTTAGGTACCATCCTCTCTTTGGTATCCATGGATAGGATTAAGCATATCTTATCTGAGGTCAGAGAGAACTTTAGGATATTACAGAGTAGTTAGACCTTTGGTGCTAAAAAGAGGCGGATGGTTATGTGTTAGGGATAAGATGTGGTTACTCAGTAAAAGCATCAAACTTAAGGCGGCGTTACACGCTACGATTTATCTGACGATATGTTGTCGGGATCACGGATTCCGTGATGCACATCCGGCATCGTTAGCGACGTCGTTGCGTGTGACACCTACGTGCGACTCCGAACGATCGCAAATAAGTTGAAAATCGTTGATCGTTGACACGTCGTTAATTTTCAAAATATTGTTCATTGTTTGGAACGCAACAGACATATTGGTACGTTTGAAACCCTGCAAACGACGAACAACATCCACACGACCGCCTTGGTCAAACAATATATCGCTGAACGATTTTGCGTAGCTTGTGAGATTGTTACGTGTGACCGCTAATAAACGACCTATGTGCGATCTCGGCAAATCGTAACTATGATCTGGGCGTGTCACATCACTAATGGGATCGTCAGATAAATCGTAGCATGTAATGGGGTCTTTAGAGTTTCATCTGTTCAGCTACAACCCTGATTTGTTAGACCATATGAAATAACTGAGGTTATTACCCAGTAGCCTGAGGTTATTACCTCCTCATTATTTCAGGATACCAAATATGTTTCACAAAACTCTGTTTAAAATGTACTGATTTCCAGTTCACCAAGTTAATAATCCTCCTTTTGTTAGCCACAGGCAGCACAGAACACAAAGTGGAGAAAATTGTAGATTTCTGTGTAGTGAGAGGGAACTTACAGTATTTAGTATATTGTAAAGGTTATGGACCAGAGGAAAAATCTTAAGGGTGCTTTACACGCTGCGACATCGCTACCGATATATCATCGGGGTCACGTCGTTAGTGACGCACATCCAGCGCCGATAGCGACATCGCAGCATGTGACACCAAAGAGCGATGATCAACGATTTCAAAATCGTCCAAAATCGTTGATCGTTGACACGTCACTCCTTTCCATAATATCGTTGCTGCTGCAGGTACGATGTTGTTCGTCGTTCCTCTGGCAGCACACATCGCTATGTGTGACACTGCAGGAACGACGAACATCTCTTTACCTGCGTCCACCGGCAATGAGGAAGGAAGGAGGTGGGCGACATGTTCCGGCCGCTCATCTCCGCCCCTCTGCTTCTATTGGGCGGCCGCTTAGTGACGCCGCAGTGACGTCGCTATGACGCCGAACGCACCTCTCCCTTGAGGGAGGGATTGCTTGGCGGTCACAGCGACGTCGCTGACAAGGTATGTGTGTGATGCCCTGGACTAGCCAGGTCGTCCCAGGTAGTCTCATATACACACGCCCCCTTCCCCTTAGTAAGGTAACAGCAGCCAAACTACCAAAAACCATGTCACCACCCTCCGGGTTTGATGTTTACACCAGGGGGGCAGAGCCAGGCGGTTGGCTCTGCCCACCGAGGAGTTCACAGACCCAGAAGCGGGAAAGACAGTAGAGTAGTCAAGTCTTGACAGTGAAGTGGAGTGGAGTGAAGTTCAAGGGCAGACCTGTGTCCAGGTCTGCCATAGTCTACACAGGTGTCTGGGTTGGAGCCCAGTCACTTTTGGCAAGGAGGCAGACGGTGGTGGCCGCCTGCAGGAGCTGAGACTACAGCCGGTGGAACCGTAGGGACCGGGGACGGGCGGCGGCCCGCCGGTACCGAATCGGGGAACCGATTGGAAACCGGAGCACCAGGAGGGATAATAAGACCCAGTACGAGGCCCAGAAACAACCGGGCTGAGTCAAATCAACTGATTGAGGACTGGACTTTAGGACCTTTCCCACACAAAACTCGACTGAGGACAACAGCCCAACCATTAGGGTAACGCCACTGCCCAGGCATAGAGACCCGAGGGGCCAGTGTCTGTGGGCAAAAAGGGCTCTCCCGACACATATCAAATTGGGGAGTGGACTACTGTTGCTCAGGCATAGGAGTTGTGATTTCTACTTAAGTGAGGTGCAGGAGAAAGGCGGAAACCACCAACCTATTAAGAGGAAAACTGCAGCCGGCTGCGGGCACCGTTCACCATCTTGTTTGGTTTACCAGAGGCTCCAGCGTGTGTCATAGTGAGTACAACAGTGCCTTCGGGCCACGCACCGCGCTGCACCACACCGACACCCCAGCACGCGTCCATCCCCTCGCCTCAGCACCTCCCTCAGGCCCCCGGGACCATCATCCCCCTACCCACGGAGGGGGTCAACACCAAGCTGCGCAACACCGTCCCCGGGAGCCTAGTCAACGGCAGCGGTGGTGTCCATCCATTCACCACAACCCATGGGGCGTCATGAACTTAAACCCCCTGCAAACAACCGCGGCTCCGGCCGTGGACCTCCCCGCCGAAATCCCTACGTGTAGCGCCACCCCCCTTTCAGAGCAACATGACCCCCTGGTTCGTGAGGAGCTCGAGCAACCCGCCGCCTAGCACGGATCCGAGGGGCTCAGCAGCCGGCCGAGCCCCGGGGCGGTACATGTGCGTGGGACACTGACGTAGCGATAATGTTCGCTACGGCAGCGATCACCAAATGTTGCACATATGACGGGGGTGGGTGCTATCGCGCTCGACATCGCTAGCAATCACTAGCAATGTCGCAGCGTGTAAAGTATCCTTTAGTACCATCAATGCTGAAAAACTGGTCAGTAGATTCCATCGATTGTCCCCTCATATCCTGGTCCTAAGGGCCCAGAGGCTGCTTCTAGTATCTCCCTGTTTCGTTCCTAACCTCAGCATGTATTCTGAATACTGAACTATAGTTAAAGGGAATCTGTCACAAGGTTTCTGCTACCTAATCTGAGATCAGCATGATGTAGGACCAGAGATCCTGATTCCAGATGTGTTCCAACATGAATGACAAGACCCATGGTTTCCAAATAGAACATTGTACAAAACATATGTACAGCTTTTTTCTTTTACACTGATTCCAGGTGCAACCTCTTCCATCGGTAATTGACGTACGGTATATATAACTGGCAATGCACATTTTGCACACTGTAAGGCCTGAAACACACATCCGTGAAAACCACGTCCGTGTAAAACGGGCCATTTTTCGGGTCCGTTTTCCGTTTTTTAGGTCCGTTTTTATGGTATGTGTGGCCTGCGTGTGTATCCCGTATGATAGCCGTATGTGCGTGTGGAATGTCCGTGTGTGCGTGAGTGAAATAACTGACATGTGTGTGTGTTGTCCATGTGAAATGTACGTGTGTGATGCAAAATGTCATTACTACATGTCGGAAGACAGAGTAGTGGGATGAGAATGAACTCGGGTGAACTTCACCCGACTTCATTGTCATGCCGTGGCTCTGTCTTTGTGCTGTGTACTGATTAGCGGTCCCCTGTGAAGGATTCACCGGTGACCGCTAATCCCCCGAGTGACTGAAGTTTTCCCCCCTCTCTCATACTCACCGATCCCCGATCACCGGCGCTGCACGGCATTCACACTGCTCCGGCGGCTTTTTCTAATTTGAAAAAGCCGACCGCTCATTAAACAATCTCGTATTCCCTGCTTTCTCTCCCCACTGGCGCCTGAGATTGGTTGCAGTGAGACACGCCCACCACGCTGAGTGACAGCTGTATCACTGCACCCAATCACAGCAGCCGGTGGGCGTGTCTATACTGTGCAGTAAAATAAATAAATAAATAATTAAAAAAAACGGCGTGCGGTCCCCCCCCATTTTAATACCAGCCAGATAAAGCCATACGGCTGAAGGCTGGTATTCTCAGGATGGGGAGCTCCACGTTATGGGGAGCCCCCCACCCTAACAATATCAGTCAGCAGCCGCCCAGAATTGCCGCATACATTATATGCGACAGTTCTGGGACTGTACCCGGCTCTTCCCAATTTGCCCTGGTGCGTTGGCAAATCGCGGTAATAAGGAGTTATTGGCAGCCCATAGCTGCCAATAAGTCCTAGATTAATCATGTCAGGCGTCTCCCCGAGAGTCCTTCCATGATTAATCTGTAAGTGACAGTTAAAAAACACGCACACACCCGAAAAAAATCATTTATTAGAAATAAAAAACACAAACAAATTCCCTCATTACCAATTTATTAACCCCGACAAACCCTCCATGTCCGGCGTAATCCACGGACCTCCAGCGTCGCTTCCAGCTCTGCTGCATGCAGGTGACAGGAGCAGCAGAATACACCGCTGCTCCTGTCAGCTCCACGCAGCTAATGAGATGAGTAGCGTGATCAGCTGCTGTCAGTCAGGTAACTCGCGGCCACCGCCGGATCCAGCGGTGGCCGCGGGTAACCTCAGTGACAGCAGCTGATCGCGCTACTCATCTCATTAGCTGCGTGGAGCTGACAGGAGCGGCGGTGTATTCTGCTGCTCCTGTCACCTGCATCCAGCAGAGCTGGAAGCGACGCTGGAGGTCCGTGGATTACGCCGGACATGGAGGGCTTTGTCGGGGTTAATAAATTGGTAATGAGGGAATTTGTTTGTGTTTTTTATTTCTAATAAATGATTTTTTCAGGTGTGTGTGTGTTTTTTAACTGTCACTTACAGATTAATCATGGAAGGAATCTCGGGGAGACGCCTGACATGATTAATCTAGGACTTATTGGCAGCTATGGGCTGCCAATAACTCCTTATTACCCCGATTTGCCAACGCACCAGGGCAAATCGGGAGGAGCCGGGTACAGTCCCAGAACTGTCGCATATAATGTATGCGGCAATTCTGGGTGTCTGCTGACTGATATTGTTAGGGTGGGGGGCCCCCCATAACGTGGAGCTCCCCATCCTGAGAATATCAGCCTTCAGCCGTATGTCTTTATCTGGCTGGTATTAAAATGGGGGGGGGACCGCACACCGTTTTTTTTTAATTATTTATTTATTTATTTTACTGCACAGTATAGACACGCCCACCGGCTGCTGTGATTGGGTGCAGTGAGACAGCTGTCACTCAGCGTAGTGGGCGTGTGTGATTGCAACCAATCACAGGTGCCGGTGGGCGGGTAAAGCAGGGAATACGAGATTGATTCATGAGCGGCCGGCTTTTTCAAAATAGTAAAAGCCGCCGAAGTTTTTATAACAGCCGTGCAGCGCCGCGCTGGAGATCGGGGAACGGTAAGTATGAGAGAGGGGGGGGAACTGACCGACAGACAGCTAGAGGGACAGATAAGACAAAGAGACCGGCCGACAGACATAGAGACCGACCGACGGACTGAGGGAGAGAACGAAACAAAAAGAAAAAAGACCGACATCACATGAAAAAAGCACAAAACGTACAGGGAGCAAACAGAGATGCGTCCGTGTCACTCGGACGTGCGCACAGACCCATTAACTTTCATTGGGTCCGTGCTGCGTGTTGCGTGCAGAAAACGGACATGCTGCCATGCAAAACGCACACAGGTACGGATCACGGACACGGACAAACGGACATACATCAAAAATGCACGTGGAGCTTTTATCATACAATAACATTGGTGCACGTTTCGCCGTGTCTCCAGTATACACGGAAACGGACCAAACACGCACGTGTTTCACGGATGTGTGTTTCAGGCCTAAAAGAAATGGTTAATTAGACAAAGCCACCTTCATCTACTGATATATAGTTTAGCTCTGATCCACATATACTCATTCTAGGCATTTTAAGAAGTGAAAGGTTCCGGGCAATTTTGCGAATTCTGTCCAGTCTCCTGCCAAGCAACCGCATATACAGCAATCTACATATTGTGTTCTGACACCTTCTTTCAGAATTAAATTTTACAGGAATTTCTGCGACAGTACTTACCATATTTTTGAGAGATCAGACAACATGAGCTAGCCTTTTATTATACATTTGCATTAATGTGCCCTGAGTGCCCATAGTCAACTGTTCACTGATGGTACCTCCTTGGATCACTTTTAGTAAGTACTTACCTCTGAATATTGGAAACACCTCACAAGACTTGTCATTTTGGAAATACTCTGACTAGTTGTCTAAACATTACAATTTGGTCCTTGTGGCTTCTATTGTCTGCCAGAAAAGACAAAATGCTAGGGAATTGCAAATGTTAGAGATTTGTTCTTCATTCAGTTTTCAGTTAAATCCAGCTGCTTTCTAGAAATGTTATTTTTTGCTGGCCACATTATCACCCAAGCCTATGGCCTTCATTTCCGTCCTATGTTTTTATAATAAGCCTGTCATTATGCACAGAACAAAATTATTGGTTAGTGGACCTGGGAAGTGAAAATGCTCTGTCATTTCTTAAAACATAAACAAGAAACAAAAGCTTATATTTGAAGTAATGTATATAATGCTGTACTTTGTAAAACATAGTCAAATTAAGCAAACTGCAAAAAATAACAAAAAACAAAGAAATGTTTTGAACTAAATGTAGATAACTACTAAACTAATTTGTTGCATGGAACTCACGTAGTATTAAAGTAACCCTTTATTCCAAATTTTATGTATTCAAATGCTTTGCAAAGTAATCACTATATCTGGTGCCCTACTGATAAATGCGCCTTTGTTGTGTTCGGCGTTATTAGAAGTCACAGAAACCCCTCTCCCTCTCTCAGTCCACTCGTCTCCGATGAACCAGCCCCAATAATATCACACTATGATTTACTAAAAATATATAGATTGAAGAGTGCAATACATGCCTTATAAAACCTCAGTAAAGTAACGCTGTAAGATAAGGTGAATCCTCCCGATATGTATATCTTTTTCTCCAAATATGCTTTTTCTTAGCTGCACAATGGGCATTAATATTAATGTCATCAAGAAAAATGCACCAGTCATACCCCATGCCTTATACCCCTTTCACATGTCTGTGTTTCAAGTACATTTGACATCCGTTTTTAACACACGGAGACATGCCCATTTTATCTCCGGCAGCATGAGTGTCACACGGATCACACACTGATGTGATCTATGTGACATCAGTATGACACGTATCGGAGAAAACACGTGTCTTTGAAATAAAATTATTTTCTATACTCACTTGCCTCCAGTACTGCAGTCTTTGGTTCTGCTGTCACTTGCTTCTGACCCCCCGCTCATTATGCTCATTGCATATTCACTGCACCACATACCTGTATGCAGCAGCATCGCCAGAGACCTGAGCATTGGGGACAGCATTGCTGGTAAAAGGGGAGTACCCAGCAGTGTGTATGCAGTGATGTCAGGGGGTCATCGGAGTATCTAATGAACTTAGATGACCTCATGTCGACACCCGCGCTACCACGTTCATCAGAGATTGTTGTGAACTTCGATGAACCTGTGACGTTACTGCTGCGACACCTGCGGTAGTGCACGGGTCGCTGTGGTGTCCTCAGGAGGTCATCTGAGTTAATTGGATACTCTGACTTCATTGCCACAGCCTCACACACATTGATGAGGGCGCCTCTGCGGTGACCTAGGCTGACCTTATGAGGTCACCACAGGGAAGCACACACAGTGGTGTGTGTGCCTGCAGGGGCTGCTCTCACAATCAAATGGGAATGTTTGGTTCTCCATTGAATGTGACAGCAGTATGGGATCGACGTGGCCCCCCCTAATTGAATTATGGCGGAAAAGGTTTAGGACTTTGACAGGAAATTAAATTGGAAAAGAGGGTGTCTCTTGTCTTTATTTATTGAATAATTTTCTCTTTTTATGTCTTTTCAGGTTCTCTTTTGGGGAACGTCTTGGTACTTCACAATGGATTAAGGCTGACCGTTTGTATTTTTTTTAAAAAAACAAATAAATTGCTTAGCGAGGGCTGGAGTCTGTTTTCTTTTGTTCAAATAAACTTTTTTTATTCTCCTTTCAATTACTGGATTAGTAATGGTGGTGTCTGCTAGACGCTACCCATTATTAATACCAGGGATTGTTGCCAGCTGGAGCTGACATCAACCCCACAAATATTACCCCGTTTGCCTCCACACCAGTGCAGGTCCAGTACCAGAATTGGTGCATCTAATGGATAAAAAAATAATAAAAACCACGGTAAAAGTAATGCTTTTTCATCATACTGACAAGCAAAAAATGTAATAGAAAGTGATAAAACTCATAAGTAAAACAAAAAATTGGGAGAAATGAAAATTGCAAACCATCCTGCAAAAAAATAAGCCCTAATACGGCTCATTCAGAAAAAAAATTAAAAAGTTACAGCTCTCAGAATATGGCAATACAAAAACAAATTCAGTTTTGAATAATTTTATTTTTAGTGTGTAAAAGTAGCAAAGCATAAAAAAACCACATTATGAACCATGCAATGTGTCTTTTTAGCTCACACAGAGGTGTGTATGCCTAAAAAGATGGCCTCCATGGGCCTAGATGCCAAATGGAGTCCAAAGTGTCTCCATTGGCCTCATTATAGTGAGTGGTCCATCAGGGCTTTCATCTGAATCACATTTATGTGTTATTTACATACAAACCCTTGATGCAAATGCTCAGCGTGGAACACGAGAATGTGATAACAGGCTTGTACTGGAAGTGATCAAAAAACATTATGTACCCCACAATTTTACCAATTCTAACCGTAACCTATCCTGCACAAAACTAGCCCCCACTCAAGTCCATCACCTGTCACAGGAAGTTTACAGTGATCACGTTACTGGTGCAAAAAAAGCTCTGGAAAAGTGACATGACTCTCACCCCTCAAATAAAATACAGTGAAATCTGTGCTCCCAAATCCAAATGCCCTCCACCTTCTGAACCCTACTGTGCCTTAACCACAATACGCAGCCCCATGTGTGGCATTATTGTAGTGGGGAGAGTGCACCTAACAATTTACGAAGTGCGTGCTGTTCTAAAAGCACAAGCTTGGCATAATGTATGGACACTAGGCTGACACATTTGCAATTCTCCTGAAAAAAGCCTGATGTGATGTTACAGAATAGTTACTGCAGCCTCAGATTAATTAATTGAGAGTGCAATTTCTACAATGGGGTCACTTTTGGGATTTTTCTGCTGTACTGGCACCTTATGGGCTCCTCAAATGTCACCCGCAAACTACTCCAGCAGAATTTGTGCTCCAAAAGCCATATAGTGCTCCTCCTTTCAAAGCTCTGATGTATGGCCAAACCATAGTTTCTGCCAACATATCACCAAATTTGGGAGAAATTGCACAATAAATTGTGGGGTCCAGTTTCATCTTTTAATCCTTGTGTAACTGACAAATTTGCCGCTTATAAAAAAAATACATTTTTACCATTAAAATGTTGTATTTCCATGTCCTAATGTTATCAAATTCTGTGAGACACCTGTGGGATCAAAATACTCAATACACCCCTACATGAATTCTTTAAGCAGTGAAAATGTCAATATGGGGTCACTTTTGGGGGTTTCTGCTGATTTGGCACCTTAGGTGCTCAGCTAATGTAACCCGGAATCTATAATGGAATCTGTGCGCTCAAACAGTGGTGTGCAACCACCTACTGCCACAATCGGTAAAAAAAAAAGTTTACACTGTTGATAATGCTGCCAATATTAATGTTTATATACCAATGCTGATTTATATGCTTACTAATTGACCGAATACCTAACCTGATTAATGTTTGCACCTGGTGCACGGACCCTGTTTTATCTTGTTGCTATTCAATATGGACCATGGTTGCGGGACTGGCAGCAGCCAGCATGAACTTGTTCTATTGTATATAGTTGCGCCTCGTGCGCCCACCAGAGTCATCTTTTACACCTCCAGGACTTCAATGCCGTCACAAGGAACCGGGGTATACAGGTTGTTTGCGTGGCGAGTTGAAAGGAGAGGGACAATGGAAATGGACTGTTGCAGGAAGGGGCTGCAGCAGAGTAGGCTGAGCCACCGGCTACCGCTACAACCGGTAGCATTCCCATGGTTCTTATAAAATATGAACTCTGAGAGTTTTTGTTATGCAATGTTTAAGTAATGTGCCTCCCCTGTGTGGGATGAGAAATTGTTGAATTAAAAATCTTATTTTCTTCTTTTTCAGTTAAACAAAGATAAACCTGTGGGTGTCCTGTAGCTCGGGAAAGAGCTACGTTTAACCAAGGGGGAATGTGACGCCCCTGAACTAGTCAGGGTGTCACAGGGTACTGCACCCTCTTTTATCTGCTGGTGCAGGACTCAAGCCCCTATGTGTCGCGGGCGGAGGAGGGGACGCTGCGCTCTCCCACTGCTCGGGTCCGGCTGCTGCTGCCGCTGCTCTGTGGTGGCTCGAGTGGTGGGCCGGATCCCGGGGACTCGAGCGGCGTTCCTCACCCGTGAGTGAAAGGGGGGTTTGATTGGATGGTGGGGATTTGGTTATTGTCCGTGACGACACCCACGGTTGTGGTGAAGTTGTGACACCACCGCTGCTCTGGACGGGGATCCCGGGAGCGGTGACAGGGAGCAGCTTTGATGTTAGTTCTCCCCTCCGTGGGTAGGGGGTTGATGGTCCCGGGGCCCGGTGATGGGGTAGGGATGGATGGCAGGCGGGTTACGGGGCCTGATGAGGTGCAGGGTCGCGGGGGCAGCGCTGTGCCGCACGGCATGGTGGTACTCACTCAGCCCAATGATGTACACAGAGTCTCTGATGAAACAAATGGCTGGATGGACGGGTCCCACAGACGGCTGCGGTTGTTCTCCCCTGACCCCAGGTTGGTAATGTAAGTCCTTTCCTGCACCTTCTTGTACGCTCCTCCTGTGCTCCGGTTTCCAGCTGGCTCCCCGGTTCGGTACCGGTGGGCCACCGCCCAGCCCCGGCTACCTACGGTTCCACCAGACTGTCTTCCTAGCTCTTGCAGACGGCCACTACTGTCTGCCTGACTCTCTGCACGAGGGCCCTAAGCTCCAACCTAAGCCCCAGTCTGCGTCTGCCACTCTGCAGACCTCCTCTCTCCTCCTCTGCCTGGACTTGTCTCCGCTTGTTTCCTGCCTCAGGCCAGCTAAACTCCTCTGTGGGCGTGCCCATCTGCCTGACTCCGCCCAACTGGTGTGTCTGTCTGAACCCGAGGAAGAAATCAGGTCTCACTGGGGATGACTGCTGTGAACTGCTGAGGGTGGGGGTGTGTGTGTGTTGTTACCTGTGGCCCCTGGCTTGTCCAGGGCACCACATTCCCCCTTAGTAAAATGCAGACCGTCCGCGGGCTGCCCGTCCATCACCGGTTTTATTTTCACAAACTGAAAAATATGGAAAACGGTAAAACAGGGATTACAATTAAAATAACATCTTCCCACATCGGGAGGTACTCTTACTTAAACGTTGCGTAACGGTACGGCTTCCGCTCTCTCCCACCCAAGCAACCTGGCCCTGATGCTGCCCCTAAGCAAACAGGCAGCACCCCTTGACCCCAGTCCTGCACAAGTTGCCCGAGCGGGTTCTGTCCTTTTCAGGGGACCCACGTCCATGGGGAACCCCTGAAACCCCCAGAGGATCGCCACCGGTTCCGGTGGTGGCTGGGCCCCAGCCTGCTCCACTGCAGGCCCTTCCTCCAATCTGCCTCTCCGGAGACGGTAACGGTAAAAGCCATAACAACATTATGTACATGCCACAAGTTTGTGGTTGCCTTGCAAGTTCTCAGGCTTGTCCATAAGGAGTTCCTTATGCATAATTGTAAAGGGGGTCCCAACGGGGACCAGTTGCCGGCAACGACCGGTGCAAATCAGCAGCAAATCAGGTAACTTTCACGGTATCATTTACTTATCATTCACTTAACTTTAAACAGTACTGGTGGTCCCAACGGGGACAACTTGCAGCGGAGCTCCTCTGACTCTGGAGCGGTTACCACCGCAAGGGGTCAGCCCACTTGGGGACCGGTCGATACATCGGGTTCTCCTTCCACAGGCAGTTCAGCCCAGAACCACTGACGGCCGTTAAGAACGGTGGTGGGGGCAGCGTGGTCGGAACCCCCTCCTCCATCAGCGACATTCTCTCTGGGCCTCCGGCTGCTGTACCGGCCCCCGGCTCTCATGCAACCAGGGCTGGCTCTGGGGTTTGGGTGGACTGGTCGCGATGCGGCACGGCCGCAGCGGCCCCTTGCTCACGGGCCCCCACTACGGCAACCATCCTGCGCATCTCCGCCTTCCAGTCCAGCAGCTGCTGCAGGCTCTGCGCCCTCACCTTCAAGCAGAACCGGCCCGGCTACGCAGCAGTCCCGGCGGGGAGCTCACCCGGGCCGCAGTCTTCAAAGGCTACTCCTCCTCGGTTCCCCCAGAGCTTGGACGCTCCGGTAGCGGGCACTCCCGAGCTCCAATTCGAGGATGCCGCCATTCTTCCATTTGCGTCCCCCTTAGTCTCTTTTCGGCTCCTCCTCTACAGGGGCGGGGTTTTGGCCTTCGTGCCTCCACTACTTCGAGGAGACGCTTGAGCGGGAATTCTTCGCGCCCAAGATGGCGGCTTCACAAATTTTTCGGCCGGACACCTCCGGCGGTCACAAGGCGCACCTCTACCAGACGGCAGAGCGGTAAGATCCTGTTCGTGACGCCAAGTTGTCGCGGGCGGAGGAGGGGACGCTGCGCTCTCCCACTGCTCGGGTCCGGCTGCTGCTGCCGCTGCTCTGTGGTGGCTCAAGCGGTGGGCCAGATCCCGGGAACTCGAGCGGCGTTCCTCGCCCGTGAGTGAAAAGGGGGGTTTGATTGGATGGTGGGAATTTGGTTATTGTCCGTGACACCACCCACGGTTGTGGTGAAGTTGTGACACCACCGCTGCTCTGGACGGGGATCCCGGGAGCGGTGACAGGGAGCAGCTTTGATGTTAGTTCTCCCCTCCGTGGGTAGGGGGTTGATGGTCCCGGGGCCCGGTGATGGGGTAGGGATGCATGGCAGGCGGGTTACGGGGCCTGATGAGGTGCAGGGTCGCGGGGGCAGCGCTGTGCCGCACGGCATGGTGGTACTCACTCAGCCCAATGATGTACACAGAGTCTCTGATGAAACAAATGGCTGGATGGACGGGTCTCACAGACGGCTGCGGTTGTTCTCCCCTGACCCCAGGTTGGTAATGTAAGTCCTTTCCTGCACCTTCTTGTACGCTCCTCCTGTGCTCCGGTTTCCAGCTGGCTCCCCGGTTCGGTACCAGTGGGCCACCGCCCAGCCCCGGCTACCTACGGTTCCACCAGACTGTCTTCCCGGCTCTTGCAGACGGCCACTACCGTCTGCCTGACTCTCTGCACGAGGGCCCTAAGCTCCAACCTAAGCCCCAGTCTGCGTCTGCCACTCTGCAGACCTCCTCTCTCCTCCTCTGCCTGGACTTGTCTCCGCTTGTTTCCTGCCTCAGGCCAGCTAAACTCCTCTGTGGGCGTGCCCATCTGCCTGACTCCGCCCACCTGGTGTGTCTGTCTGAACCCGAGGAAGAAATCAGGTCTCACTGGGGATGACTGCTGTGAACTGCTGAGGGTGTGTGTGTGTGTGTGTTGTTAGCTGTGGCCCCTGGCTTGTCCAGGGCACCACATATGGTTCTGGGATCCTGACTTTTGATGTTGCTCCATCAGCATTCAAATCCTAACCACACCTCACACACCTCACACCACACCCTGTCAGGCACACCAGTGGGTGGTCTAACTGGAATAGGGCCACCTGCCTAGGGGTCAGGCAGACTGGTGGGAGGGGCAGAGTCAGAGCAGTGGTAGCCTTCAGAGAGTGAGGAGCTAGGGGAGTTGGAGCTCCCTAGGAGACATTGGCTAGGTCGCAGACGGTGGTCTGGGACCGGAGGAGTCAGAGACCCGGTCGCAGGGTATTAGAGAAAGGAGCCAGACTTAGTTTTGGAGAACGGCTGGCACTAGAGTACCTAGTAACCGAACCAGTACAGAGCACGGCGGGGTACTGGACTCTAGATCAGGGAGTAGCTTCAAGCAACCTGATGATTAACCTGCGGAAGATAGTATCTCTATGAACTGTCCCCAAGAGCTCAGAGATCGAAGGTATCAACACAACGAGGGGGATAGGGCTTTCCAACCCATGTAACCCACTGAAAACCCAAGTGTCAGCCATCGAGAGCACAGCATCCTTACCTAATCGAGGGGAGCAGGACCCTGAAAGCTTCAGGCCGAAGGGTCACACAGAACATCTAATACTAGTAAATGGAGGCAAGGTAACGACCACCCGCAACACCAAAGGGAGCGGACGAGCTCCCCCCAGAGAGGCAGCAGCACCCAGACACTTGGTTTACCTTTGTGTCAAAGTCTGCTTTGCGGTCGCATCACTACCAACACTACCTGAGTGAGTACGTGGTCCTCCCCTGCTTCCAACCAGCGCTGCGCTCCCCTGCACCTTCATCATCCAGAGTCCCGGGGCCTCCCCTACCCGCGGCGGGAACGTCATCTGGCTGCCCCGCTCCATCCCCCCAGGTACTCCCATCGGCAGCGGCAGTACTCCTTACCGCAAACCACGGGTGGCATCACAAACTCTTATCCCCTGTAAATACCCCCTTTTCATTTGAAGTGGCCGCGAGCCTCCGGGTCCGGAGACCCTCGAGCTACAGCAGCAACCCCTGGATCCGAGCGGTTCGACCACTGCAGGGGCGGCACAGTATCTCATTAGCTCTGCAAATGAGACATGGTGTCTGCAATCTATTCCAGCTAAATTTACATAGCAAGTACCAAATGTCGCTTCTTCCCTTCCAGGCCCCGCTTTGCGTCCAAACAGAATTTTTGACTACATATGGGGTATCAATATTCTTACAAGAAATTTGGTAAAAAACTGTGGAGTCCACTTTATTGTGTCACCTCTTGAAAAAGGGAAAAAATTGGGTCTAAAGCAACATTTTGATGATAAAAATTAAATTTTTTTAGTACGATTACCTAATGTTATCAAATTCTGTGTAGTATCTGTGGGTTCATGCTCACTAAAGGCCGCTTTACAAGCTGCGACATCACTAGCATTTGCTGGCGATGTCGAGCACGATAGCACCCGCCCCCGTCGTACGGCTTATATGTGGTGATCTCTGCCGTAGCGAACACTATCGCTACGGCAGCATCACACGCACATACCTGCTCTGCGACATCGCTGTGACCGGCGATCCACCTCCTTTCTAAGGAGGCAGTTCGTTCAGCATCACAGCGACGTGACAGAAGCGTCACTGAACTGCCGCCCAATAGAAAAGGAGGGGCGGAGATGAGCGGGACGTAACATCCCACCCACCTCCTTCCTTCCTCATTCCGGCCGCAGGTAAGGTGAGGTTCCTCGTTCCTGCGATATAACACATAGCGATGTGTGCTGCCGCAGGAACGACGAATAACATCGTACATGCAGCAGGAACGATAATTGAGAATAGGGGAGCATGTCACCGATTTGTGATTTTGAACGTTTTCGCGACTATTGAAAATCGCTCATAGGTGTCACATGCAACGACATCGCTAACGCGGCCAGATGTGAGTCACAAATTCCGTGACCCCAACGACATCGCTTTAGCGATGTCGTAGCATGTAAAGCAGCCTTAACTCCCTGGATAAATTCCTTGAGGGGTCTGGTTTCCAAAATGGGGTCACTTGTGGATGGTTTCTGCTGTTTAGGCACGTTAATGACCCTGCAAATACAACATTGTGCCTGTGGTCTACTTCAGACAAATTTGTGTTCCATAATTCGAATGGTGCTCCTTTCCTTCCAAACCCTGCAGTTTGTCCAAATAGAACTTTTTGACTACATGTGCAAATTGCCACGCTCAGGAGAAAGTGTGTAACAAACTGTAGCATCCAAGTTTTCATGTTATCTCTTGCAAAAAAAAACATTTTTATGACAAAAATGAAAATGTTCAATTTGACGACCTAATGATATAAAATTCTATGCTGGGCTCAAAATGATGACTATACCACTGGTTAAAATCCTTGAGGGGTGTAATTTCTGGGGTCAGTTATCAGGGGTTTCTGATGTTTAGGCACCTTAGGAACCCTGCAAATGTGACATGGTGACCACAATCTTTTTCGGCCAAATTTGTGTTCCAATATTCAAATATAACTCCTTCCCTTCTGAGCCCTACCATTTGTCCAAACAGAGGTTCCTGACCACATATCAGGTATCAGTGCACTCAAAAGAGACTGGATAACAAATTGTGTGATCGATTTTGTCCATGACTTATAAAATGAAAAAAATTGGGGCAAAAGCAACATTGTAGAGAAAGACATACATTTTTTTTTTTACATTCCACTGTGCATTAATTCCAGTGTAACATCTGAAGAGTTAAAACATTTCTCCTAACACCAGTTTTAAAGTATTTGAGGAGTTTGCTTTTTAAAATTGTACTCAAAGTATATTGAAATCTGTATACATCCCTGAAGAAATAGGGTTTGAAAAAAATGATTTCTGCTAAACGTAGTAACAAATAAAATTATGTTTGAAACATGATGCAGATATAAAGAAGACTTATTTGAAAAATGATTTATTAATTATTTTCTATAGCATGACTAATTGTTTTAACCCCTTCAGCCCTGGACGATATTCCGTTTTTGTTTTTTCCTCCCCTTCTTTTTTTTATGTTTCCATCAATATAGCCATAAAAGGGCTTGTTTTTTTATGGGACAATTTGTACTTTAGAATGACAGCATGCATTCTTCCACATATTATACTGGAAAACAGGAAAAAAATTCCAAGCATGGTGAAATTGCAAAAAAGTGCAATTACATGATTGTTTTGGGGGGTTTTCATTTACCATGTTCACTATTTTGAAAAACTGACCTGGTAATATGATTCCCCATGTCAGTACAAGTTTGTAGATACCTAACATGTATTGTTTTACCTTTATCCAAGTGGTGAAAAATAATTCTGGAGCTATAATAAAAAAATTGACTGATAAGTTTTGTTGAATGTCCAAACACCCCTATAGTACATTGACTACTGAAGCTTCAAAATAACAAGATAACAAGTTCCCCCCCACTATGAGGCCAATTGTGGCAGGAATAGGGAGTTTGGGGGAGAAATTGAGTTCATGGATGGATGCAAATCTCCAACCCTTGATTAGAATTCTACCTACGTATATACGGGACTCAAAACATGTGATATACTCCTTGAATGATGTTGCTGTTCCTGAGGATTGTTTGTTACTTACCTGCAACGTAACATCACTTTATCATTCTGTGATTCGTAGACTGGCACTGCGTGTATTGTCGGAACATCTGAGAAAATATAGCAATTACTCCCAGAATTTACAGGACTTTATTTGCGAGGCAGCAAATTATTTACTAAGCCATAATTTTTTCCAATGGAACTTTTTACCGACAAAAGAGAGGAGACCCATTGGGTTTGGGCTTTTCACCATCTATTGCTAACATTTACATGTTTGCTTGGGAAGAAGAATTTTTTCTTTCCGATGCCAATCCCTTCTCCTCCCATATCAAGTGGTATGGACGTTTTCTGGACGACATGCTACTAATATGGGAGGGGAACGACATTGACATTCTGAAATTTGTGCAATACATTAATAGCCAAATTAATGTCATTTACCCATTCTATGGATAATCTATTTATTATTTTTTTGGATATAACTATTGAAATTGATTTATCTAATGTCTTATGTACACATCCATATAAAAAGGAGAATTCAGGGAATACCACTTTATTAGCAACATCATGTCACCAAAAACACATCATAAAAAATATACTTATAGGGAAGATGATTAGAATTAAATGGAATATATCTTTACCCATTTGTTTGGAAAGAGAATGGGATAAATTGGATACAGATTTCATTCAGAGGAAATATCCTAAATGGATGCTTACTAGGACACAAAGTGTAGGGGGAAATATGGAGTGCAAAGATCTATTAAAACATAAGGAAAAAAATAGTAATACTAACAATCAGAAATTTGTTTTTTAGTACTACTTTCAGCCAAGAATTTTACCAGATAAAAAAATATTATTATGGAAAATTTATCGATATTGTACAAAGACTCTAAGTTGCGGAAAATTCTATATCCATCCATTAATTTTGTAGCTAAAAAGATCCCCACCCTTGGTTCAACCTTGTCACCTAGTTTTTTTTTTTCCGGAAAAAAATCCATCTACGTGGTTATCCACAACTGGTTTTTACTGTCGTGGACACTCTGCTTATGTTGTCCATACGCTAATCCTGCAAAGTGCTTTACTTCAAGAGTGGATGGAAAAATATATCATATAAAAAACTACATCAATTGCAACACACCCTTTGTAATTTATTTAATCGCCTGCACATAATGCTCCCTACAATATGTGGGTTGCATATTGGGTATATTAAAAAGAAGGATCCACACACATTTGTCGGACGCTAGAAATAAACTAATAACCAAATGTTCAGCAGCTTCAAAACATTTTATTAAGAATCATGAAGTTTAAAGGGAACCTGTCAGGTCCAATATGCATCCTCAACCACGAGCAGTTCTGGGTGCATATTGCTAATTCCTGCCTAACCGACCCTGTACACACTAGCATAAATAAAGAGACCTTTAGAAAAAGTATTTCTGGCAAAAATTAAGAGACCAGTGCAAAATTTTTAGTTTTCTGATTTTTCTCTTTATAGGTATATTTTTGAGTAAAATGTAAATTATTGTTTTATTCTATAAACTAGTATTTTCAGAAAATAAAAACATTTTTTGCTTGGAAATTCGGAGACATGTTGTCAGTAGTGTATAGTATAAAAGAACAATTTACATTGTACTAAAAAATATACCTAAAAAAAAAATCAGAAAAACTGACGTAGCGCTCTGCATCTTTATTATAAAAAAATCCTTAGTCCGACGTAATCCATAGGGACAGCAAGGTCAGCTTCTTCACTCTGTACAGACAGTCTAAATAATGTGAGGAGAAGATAGAGCCATGTCACCTCTGCTACATCACTCTATACAAAGCGAGAAGCAGGCTGACAGTGAGGGTGTGATTGCACTTGCGTCTCGCATTACATCACCCCACAAAGACTGACACTCTCAGGACAGGAGCACCTCAGCTGCATGGAAATACATAGATACATAGGTCCAACAATATATGCAGATACACAGCAGTTATCCCTAGTGGGGACACTGCATTGTGTGCCAGAGCTACTCACAAACAGATTCAAAAACAGGAGAAAAACGAGTAGAACTGCTTCACAAAAATATGTATTTTTATTCAATGTCTTAATTTATCTTTTATCAAAAAAGTGAATCAGAAAAAAATACATATACACAGTACATATGGGAACATGATGGTAGAAAAGTGAGAACAAGAGGAGGGATGTTAAAAAGACACAAACATGACCTGCAAGGATACTTATGCAATCAAATATCAAAACAACCACGTAATGGTCACATGGAAAGTATATCAAACGGAGTATACCAAGAGATTAACTGAGACACTTCTGCATGCCGTCTAATATCATACTGGTTTTACACAAAAACTCTTAAGAGAAATCATGTAAGCATGCAAGAGAAACTCAGGAGCTACATGTCAGTGTTTACAGTTATTGCTTTAAGGCAAAAAAGCACATATACGTGCATTTAACCCACTAAACAATATATGACTGCACCACAAGCAGACCAGGCTTATGAATAATCCATTACCCGTATATATAAAGACGGAGGTTCTCAGCCAAGGTCAGCTAAAGGCCAGTCACATGTCAGTTGAATTGTTTACACATAATCTAAAGCTCACACATATGTATACTCAACTCATACAGCATGTGACACTATGAATACAACTGGTGGTTGCAGAAGGATCTCCACCAAATATAATGTCCCACATAGCCGATTATATATCAGTGCTTTGGGTCAGCATTTAATCAGGGAAGCTTCCCATAGTATCACGGCAAAGGGAACATACAACTTGGCAGGATCCCCATACATACCACAATAAAGTCTGCGATTGCAAAGTAACCAAGGAGGTCTGTGAGGTGAGGAAGGGGTTAAGTCCCCCAAAGAACTCCAACGTACGTTTCACAGGTGACTGCTTATGCGCCGTTGCTTCATCAGGGAGTTGCTATATCATGTAGGGAGTTGCTATATCACCACAGCCAGGTGGATATTTTGGACTATTGTAACACTTCCATATGACCACGTAGTATAATAGCTCCACAATAGTGTTTGTGCTTTAAAAAATAAAAATCTTAAGATATTGAAACCTGAACGAAATGTGCCGACTCTTGGCAAGAAATAAATTATGTGTATCTTGTAAATTCTCTTATCTTATTGGTGGAGATCCTTTTGCAACCACCAGTTGTATTCATAGTGTCACATGCTGTATGAGTTGAGTATACATATGTGTGAGCTTTAGATTATGTGTAAACAATTCAACTGACATGTGACTGGCCTTTAGCTGACCTTGGCTGAGAACCTCCGTCTTTATATATACGGGTAATGGATTATTCATAAGCCTGGTCTGCTTGTGGTGCAGTCATATATTGTTTAGTGGGTTAAATGCACGTATATGTGCTTTTTTGCCTTAAAGCAATAACTGTAAACACTGACATGTAGCTCCTGAGTTTCTCTTGCATGCTTACATGATTTCTCTTAAGAGTTTTTGTGTAAAACCAGTATGATATTAGACGGCATGCAGAAGTGTCTCAGTTAATCTCTTGGTATACTCCGTTTGATATACTTTCCATGTGACCATTACGTGGTTGTTTTGATATTTGATTGCATAAGTATCCTTGCAGGTCATGTTTGTGTCTTTTTAACATCCCTCCTCTTGTTCTCACTTTTCTACCATCATGTTCCCATATGTACTGTGTATATGTATTTTTTTCTGATTCACTTTTTTGATAAAAGATAAATTAAGACATTGAATAAAAATACATATTTTTGTGAAGCAGTTCTACTCGTTTTTCTCCTGTTTTTGCATGGAAATACATGCAGCTGACCGCTCCTCTCAGGAGACTATGCGCTGTGATGCGATGCGACACTTGCACAGTGACAATCAAAGTTAAGTTAACAGGACCTTTGATGACGTCATAGTCATGTGACCAGTCTGTAACCAACGAGGTAATACAACATTCATACCTGACTGGTGTGATGATGTCATGGAAGGTCCTTTAGTCAGTGCTGGTTACTGGGAGGGCACAGCAATGATCGGACTCAGAAACAGAAATGGCCGGGAGACAGAGTCTGCAGGACGCGTTGCGGGACCTGTAAGTATAATGACAATGCTTATTATTAACTGTATGCTTTATTTTGCAGCCCCCCGCCCCATCCCATAACCGTAAAGCCCAATGTCAGGGATCGGACGCATAGTCAGGTTATCTCAATCCCGATCTTTAGAAAACGAGGCTCCCGATCCTGACCATCGGGGGATCGCCCATCACTAAGTACAAACTGACAGCCATATACACGTCTACACGGAAACAAGGGGATGTCCCAAGCAATCAATGTAGAAATGCTCCTGGTCCTTGTGCAGTAGCGACCCAAGCTTTGTTACACAAGGGACACAGGATATGTTAACCGGGCAAGCTGTCCCTTAATTATGACTGCAGTCGTGAAGTTCAAATTGGAATTAGTAAGTTTTGCTTTAGTTCTTGTCTGTTATGTGTCCACACCTTTGATTTTTTGTGAAATATAACACATGCATACCGTCATGTATAAATATTTTTGACACGTTAAATTAACCAGGCTGCAGTTACAAATATTTTTGTAAATAGCCATGTGACACATTTTAGCCTTCTTTAATGTACCAGCAGTAGGGATGAGCAAATCTGACCTGTAATGTTTGGGTTTCGTACCGGACACCTGGTGTCTGGGGCTCGAATTCGAACATGAACTTTTAAAAAAAGAGTCATAGTTTGAGGGTTGGGTGCCGTTCATATGCCAATAAAGTTTGTTGAAAGGCTGCAGCTCAGTTAATCTACAAGCTTTTTGGCATGGAGAAGATGCCAGTATGCTACTCGGAACAATAAATAAAAAATAAATAAACGTTGACATGGGGTCCCTCCTATTTTTAATAACCAGCACAGGTAAAGCAGAGAGCTGCGGGTTGCAGCCCTCAGCTGTCTGATTTACCCTGGCTGGTTATCAAAAATAGAGGGGACCCAATGCCCTTTTATAAAATAATTTATTTAAATAATTTTTAAAAATGGCGTGGGAAACTCCCTAGTTTTGTAAAACATCCAATGTAAAGAAGACAGCAGGGGGCTGGTATTATCAGGGTGGGAAGGCAAATGGTTATTTGGCCCTTCCCAGCCTAAAAATAGCAGCCCGCAGCCACCATAGAAGTGGCACATCTTCCTGTTTACCTTGGTATAATGGCAATCGAAGTTATACTTTTGGGGTTCATGTCAGCTGTGAATTGAAGGCTCGCATAAAACCCAAGGGTTAGTAATGGAGAGGTGTCAATCAGTCACCCCAAGTAGTAACCTAGTAACTATAGAGTTAAAAAAAAAACAAACACACAGGAAAAATAAAAGTTTATTTGGAAGAACACTCCTCCACACTCCATCGTTCACCAGTTTATTAATTCAAATGAAATCCTGGAGATTTCAGCATAATACAATGTTGTAATGTCCTATGACACCCATCAAATCATATGAAGCTCCGTTCTGAGAGCTTTTATCAGAATGAGGCTCCATAGGTCACTACTGGTCAGCGGCAGACCCGTAATTTTTAACGCTCATGATAAATTCCGTATTTGTCGTTGACCAGAAGTGTACTATAGAGCGATAGCAATTGGGGTGTTTGATAGACAATTCACAGCTGACATAAATCCAGAAAGTGTTAGCTTGATTGCTACTGCACCAGGGCAATCGGAAGCAGCCAAGCAAAGAGTCGGAATTGGCACTTTTAATGGATGCGCCACTTCTGGGCCGGTTGAGGGCTGCTATTATAGGCTGGGAAAGGACAAAAAACTCATGGACATTCTCAGCCTGATGAAAGCATCCCCCAGCTGTCTCCTTTAGCTTGACTGGTTATCAAAAATAGGTGTATCCCCATGCTGTTTTTTAAAAAAAATTATTTAAAAATATAATTTAAAAAAACTGTGTGGGATCCCTTCTATTTTTGATTCAACCCTCTAGCCCTTACTACAACCACTTTACAGCCATTTTACAGCATCATAGTTCGGGTCTTTATTGACTTATATGGGGTTCGGGATACGAGGTCACGTTTGGGTCAAACCCAACTTTTAACTAAAGAATGGCTGTTCTTTTTCAAATCCTAGATTAGGACAATTTAGGCCATCTCGATGGTCATAATTTGGTATCAGCACAAAAGTACTTAGAATAATTTGTTTTGGTATCGATAATAGGTAGTTTGTTGGACCAAAAGTTAGAATACTTGTAGCCTAAAGTGTACTCCTATTTAATCCAAAACAGTGACTTATGTGACAAGATGCTGGCGCAGCTACAGGGACAAGTACCTGACAGAACGGCAGCAGGACATTCTTACCAGTTTCCGCGGCACAGCTGTAATAGTGCTTCTCATACATATTCACTGCTTAATTCTCACCGTCTGTGACAGCGTCTTTGATTTCTGCAGTCAGACTGCTGGCGTCTCTGATTGTTTGCTCTTACAGAGGTTGTCTGTCTGCCCAAGTAAAGTGTAAAAATAAATTAAAAAAATGACATCGGGTGTCCCATTTATAGATATCCAGCACAGATAAAGCAGAAGGCTACAGGCTACAGCCTCCAGCTGTGCACGATATATTGGGTGTATACCAAAATAAAAGGGACCCCATGTGACTTTTATAATTATGTCAATAAATGATTTTAAAAAATGAATGGCATGCAGTCCCCCGACAATTTTTAGCGATCAGTGGTCCGATGGCAACAACGATCGCAGACCTTCGATTTTGTAAACTGTGCGGGTAGAAAAGCCCACCCAGAACCTAAGATTGGTCTCACAGACAGATTTTCAGGGGGTAGAAACACATTTTTGGTGTTTAAAGAGGCCTGTAAATTGTACTTTAGGCATTGGCCTTAAAGGCTGCTTTACACTTATCAATTTATCGTGCGTTCGCATGTGCGATCGCACCCGCCCCCTTCTTTGTGCGATATGGGCAATTTGTTGCCTGTGTCACACAAACTCGGTAACCCCTGTCACACGTAGTTACCTCCCGAACGATCTCGCTGTGGGCGGCGAACATCCTCTTCCTGAAAGGGGAGGGACGTTCGGCGTCACAGCGACGTCACACAGCAGCCGGCCAATAGAAGCGGCCAATATCTTGATCTACTCACCTAATATGGAGACACATCATACACTTGTAAAATAGGCATTACAGATCTTGAGAGAGAACAAACTGTATGCCAAACTGCAGAAGTGTGTTTTCACTGTCCAAGAGGAGCAATTTTTGGGGTACCTATTATCGTCTTCAGGGTTGCAGATGGATCCTGAGAAGGTCCGTGCGGTACTCGACGAAAAAACCTGAAAGCATTGCAGCACTTTTTAGGGTTTACCACCTTTTACCAGATATTTAATCAGAATTATTTGGTAATTGTGAAATCTCTCACTGACATGACTAAAAAGTGCTTGAATTACTCTAAATGGTTAGACTCCACCTAGCAGGCGTTTTCCTCTTTAAAGAGATGTTTTTCCACAGCACCTCATCCAGCCTGATGTTTCACAGCCTTTTATCATAGAGGTGGATGCATTGAAGGTGGGAGTTGGGGCTGTGTTGTCACAGGGTATGTCTCCTTGTAAATGACGTCCATGCACATGTTTTTTTTTTTACAAGAAATTGCCTTTGGCCGAAATACACTTTGATGTTGGCAATAGAGAATTCTTAGAGATAAAATCGGCTTTTGAATAGTGTTGTGATTGGTTGGAGGGGGCAATCCATCCCATCACCGTAATCACAGATAATAAAAACCAGTTATACCTCGAGTCTGCCAAACATCTCAATCCTAGGCAGGCTAGATGATCTTTGTTTTTTTACTAAATCCAGACAGTAGAAATAGTACTGAGTACAAAGCCTAAAATATAACTTTTGTTCATATATAGATAAAAAGTTATATTTTATAATAGGCTGTTATTGGAGGAAGAGAAAAGGAATCTCACTAGTCTAGAGGAGTCCCTTAAGGAACATATAGACATTACTCGCAAATTTAATGGTGAAGGAGACTTTGCCAATAAGGAGTTAGTTTTGCAAGGTGTCATAGAAAAATTTCAATATAGATTAAAAGAAAGAAAACATAGATTCTATATAAGAGACTTGCAGGACTTCAAGGAGAATACAGTATATTTTTCCTTCAGTAATCGTAACCCTAGGCAGAGTGAGACAGACATCTCATCAACAGACGCCGAGTTTTCGGACCCAGAGACCAGAACCAATTCCTTTAGACCCCCGCAGCAGTATAAAAAGCATAGGGGTAGGGGAAGATCCAACTACAGGGGAGCTTCACAAAATTTTGGCAACAGGGGGGGTTTTTTAGACAACCAATATCACCTGAGGAGCAAAGGACAACTCAACCCGTAATTACAAACGGGGCTCCTCAGGTGATTAACTTGTCTTCAAGATCCCTCTCTGAGATGGATTTATCCATTTTAAATAAAGGTTTGTCCTTTGTGCCGACAACTGACTTCAATGAGTTTGAGGCAATCAAGGACTTGCACCTTTTTGCAAGACATCTTAAATGGAAAAAATTTTTTGAAAAACAAACGGAAAAAACCTCGGCGGAGCTGGGAATCCCAGGGGAACTCCTTGAGGATGTGAGATTGCTTTTCCACCTTGGAGATATGAACCCAAATGATGTAGGGGAGGGCCCATTCACAAACCTAAAAAATAAGAGTGTCAAGATGCCTCCCGTCATGACAGAGGTGGACGCGATTGACATTTTTGTCAATCTGGTGACGGACGACGTAAGGAGCAACATGTGGGGACGTAGAAGTCATTATAATTTAACCAAAACTGAGATGCTCAGTCTCAAAAACCTTGAGAAGGACTCCAGTATCACCATAAAACCCTCAGACAAAGGGGGGAATGTGGTGATACTGGATTCAAATGACTATAAGCAGATATGTTTGAATATCCTCAATGATAAATTATGCTATGCCAAATTGGACTCCAATCCGCTCCCGAGATATAAAGAAGAACTTAAGATTCTATTAGGGGAGGCTTTGGAGTCCAATATCATTGATAAAAATGAATTTGAGTATCTCTTACCGTCTTTTCCAATTGTTGCGACTTTCTACATCTTGCCCAAAGTGCATAAGGGCTTAAACCCTGTGAGAGGTCGCCCTATTGTTTCAGGCATAGGTGGCCTAACAGAGAGACTGAGTGTATATGTTGACAAAATTCTGCGTCCCTTCGTGCTGTCCCTCAATTCCTATCTTAGGGACACGACAGATTTCTTGCGTCGTATAGAGTGCATTTATTTGGAAGATGGTATGCTTTTATGCAGTATCGATGTGGAGGCACTTTATTCGTCCATCCCACATTCAGCAGGGATGAGAGCCGTGCAGTACTATCTGGAATCAAGAGGAAGTCAGTTTTGCCGTCACAATGAATTTGTCATCAAAGCACTCGAATTCTGCCTCACCAAAAATGTTTTTACATTTGGGGGGAGGTTCTTTCACCAGCTCAGGGGGACCGCGATGGGGAGTTGCTGTGCCCCATCGTACGCTAACCTCGTCCTGGGCTGGTGGGAGGATACAGTAGTGTTTGGTGGACTTCTGGATACCGAGGATGTCGTCATATGGCTAAGATATATAGACGACGTCTTCGTTATCTGGAAGGGTCAAGAATGTGATTTCCACAGATTTATGGCAAGTCTTAATGACAACAGGATTGGTTTGAGCTTTACAAGTGAAATCGGCAGGGATAAACTGGCTTTCCTCGATGTAATGGTGGAAAAAGGACCAGATAGTAGACTTGTGACCTCCACGTTCAGAAAGGCTACATCTTCCAATTCTTTGTTAAAATGGGAGAGTGCCCACCCTTGCCCCTTCAAGAGAGGAATCCCGAAGGGGCAGTTTATGAGGATGAGACGTAATTGCTCAGAGGAAGTAGGCTTTAAACAACAGGCCTCTGATCTGATGGGACGCCTGAGAGAGAGAGGATACCCTGAGGGGATTATCCATAGGGCGTACAATTCTGTGCGCGAAATGGATCGTACCACACTACTGAACCCCAATCATAAGAAGGAGGAATCGGCTGATGTCCTTAGATTTATCACTACATATAATAATGGGGCAGGAGACCTAAGAGAAACCCTCTCGAAGTATTGGCATGTCTTACAGATGGATCCTCTTATTGAAAAACATCTTCTTACATATCCGTCTATCACTTATAGAAAAGCCAAATCATTGGGGGATAGGCTTGTCCATAGTCACTTTAATGAGGATGGGCCACGAAGAACAGAATATGCAACCTATGGTTGTTTCAAATGCTATGATTGTGTCAACTGTAGGTATATCGAGGAGGGAAAGACTTTCACGAATTTCAATAATGAAAAAAGTTTTTTCATCAGATCCTTGATTACGTGTAAATCAAAAGGTGTCATATACAGGATAGAGTGTACATGTGGTAAACTGTATATCGGCAAGACCATCAGAGAGCTACGAAGACGTGTGGGCGAACATAAGAATGACATCCTTAGGAGGAATGATACGCCGGTGGCTAGACACATCAATAACTTTCACGGTGGTGATTTGGAGAGCTTTAAAATAATGGGAATTGATCTCATTCACCCTCCGATCAGAGGGGGAGATTGGGACAAGTCAATACTCCAGAAAGAATGTTACTGGATTTATACCCTTAACACCGTGGCACCAATAGGCTTGAATGAGTCTTTGTCCTTCACGCCCTTCCTGTAGGAGCACTTCAGTGGGCAGGGCAAGTATAGGAGGGAGAGCCGACGACCAGAGTGGGGGCACCATTGGCGTGGGGTACATCTAGGGTGCCGACCCCCACATGTTAGGTAAGGCCAGAATGTTTTTAGGATATGATCTTAGGGTGCACTGTAGTTTCTTTCCTCCCCCTCCCTGTATATGATGTGCCAGTATATGTGGGTTGGCCTGATTCTAACTGGTCCATCCTCATTAGACATACCTCCTACATTATCATCCCTCAATCCGGATTGGGTACCACCCATTGGGTGATTTGAATATATTTATATGATACCCATCTCAGATATGAATCTGTTTATGAATATAATGTCATGATGTTCTCCAGGTCTATGTATACCTGTTACTATTAGGGCATTTCCCCCCTTTTGTTTATTACTATTCTCTTTGGGCGACTCCCTCTCTGTCCCTGCCTGATTCTTATAACTCGTGGTACTGGCACCTACCTCTTGCTTGCAGGCTCTATGCTATAGTTCAGCTATTTTGTTCCCGGTGTCAGGAGACAATACTGACTGCCAATCTATCATCCGAAAATAATGTATGCCCCCTGTTGTTGGGTCTATGTCTTACTAATAACAATATATTCTGCCGGTAAAAGCATCTTTTACCCACCATGTTTTGGCTTCATTGCCAGCATGGATTTCTCATTAGGACGCCTGGCTGGGTGAACCGGAGTTTGTGTATGTCGCGATGGCAACATGCTCCGGGTTCCGATTGGTTGAGCCAGCAGGCGTGACTCCCCAGGATGTGACGTTCACTTGGTGAGCGTCGCTCGCCCTGTTGCGAGGCGACGGCCGGTGACGCGTACTTCCGGCCTGATGCTTTCTGGGAGCGCGAGTCACCGGCCAATTTGGCGCTTCTGCGCATGCGTTAATGTATTAAAGGGGCCGGCTGCCTGTTGTTGAGCGCGGCACTTTTGAAAAGGATTCATTCCTGACGCACGCACTTGTGCGGTGAGTATCCGACAGATGGGGTGGCATGATATGGCTGCTCTGTATGGTATAGGGACTTAATATGTATTTCTTTGTTTCTTTTTGGCCTACAGCAACAGGATTTATTCCTGACACACGTTTTCTGTGTGCAATACTGGGCATAATAGTATGGCCACATGAAGTGTATATGAGCCATATCTCTTTTTCAACACTCCCCTGATGATTCCCCATATGAAACGCGTCGGGAGTAATGTATTTCGCCATTTATTTGGAGTCTAATACTCGGCAATACAGATATGGGATTTGATGAGCTGGTGGACAGCCCCCATTTAAGTGAGCCGTGTTGCATCTATTAAGATTGCCCAACCTTGCATCTACAGGACCGGGTAAGATCGTTCCCCATCGGGGTTTATTCTGATACCCGTATGCCTTTTATAATTATGCCTTCTTTGATACACTTTTTATAAACTAATGGAGGTTCCATTTTCAAGAGTGTAATATATGTATGTTGGTTTATAGTCATATTATACCTTGATAGTCTATATAAGTGGCACTCCCAAATGAGATTCTGAGGCGGGTGCTGATGTACTATACCAATAGGTAGCTGACTGGGTATTTGTAGCCCTATGACAGCATGACTATAATCACTGTTAATGTTCGTCTGTTTTACTCACTTCTAGTGAAGTAATCTTCACTTTTTATCTATATATGAATAAAAGATTTATTTTAGGCTTTGTACTCAGTACTATTTCTACTGTCTGGATTCAGCTATTTAACACGGTTGACACTGAGGATCCTCTTGGGTATTTTGCTATTTTTCCATTTGATTTTTTACTAGGTTCAATTTTATGTCACTTACTATCCAGGTGATAGAAACTTCAAGGCAGATGCTTTATCCCGAAGCTGCAGCCTTTAGCCATATGCGATATCTGCTCTGGGTATCACAATATGGGGGGACCTTATGCCAATTTTTTAAATGTATTTTTTACACCCCTATAGGCATGCAAATAGCGTGTGTGATTTCAACCAAACACAGGGTCGGGGCGCAGTCTGACTATAACTAATCACAGACACTGGGAATGACAGTGTGCAGGAGAAGCAGTGAATATGTATGAGAGTTAATGAGCCGGAAGTAGTCATGGGAAAGGTCGGTAACAACTGTCCTACTCTAATCCCCCTAGGGTTTTCTACCACCATTTTACAGCACTTGTATGGGGTTTGGCATCTGGGTAGATGTTAAGGTTCAAGTCCGGTCTTGAACTGTACCGGGTTTGCCCATCTCTACTTATTACATAACGAGTCAGCTGAAAGGCCTCATCCCCAACCATGATATATGGAACTGGTTCTCCTTTTGATCAAGGCAGCATTGGTGGGGAGGGACTCCAATCTTCGTGTTCCTAGCTGCCGACGCATTATGGAAGAATGGATGGTCTGTGAATCTCCAGTTCTTCCATAAGCCCCAATGTCTACACAGACAGTTGCTGTCAACCACAGCTAACAGAACCACAGAAAAATACTATTTACAATTATAAAATTGGGACCCTGAGTTCGGCGACTTCTTAAACCTAATGTGTTTGCCATTGTCAGCCCCCAAACAGTTTTGAAGCTGTCACAGATCCTAAATTCCTTAAGATATTTGGATCCAGTCACTTGTTATGGCCTCAGGCATGACCTCCTCCTGGTGACGCTCCCATATTTGTAGGCAGGACTATTGCACTATTATGGATTTGGTAGATTTCCCCAGAACAAATTTAAGGTGCAATGCTGCGTAGGACAAACCAGTGGAGAAAAATCTAAAAAGACACACAGAAAAAACAGAATTTAAAATTAGATTGGAAAAAAAGATGCAGAGGGCTACAATATATTTTCTACAAAATCAGAGTTGAGACAGTATTTGGTTCGCCAATACAATATTTGCGGGGGATGCAATAAAGAACATTGGGCCATTTTGTAAAGCACAAATAACCAAAGGCAACCTATAATATGAAACACACTTACAAAGTTGGCTATCTAAAATGTAAATGTTAAAGTAAACCCCTTTGGACATGGAGCCATGTTCACTTTTTTTGATTCTTAATGCTACACACAACTTTTCTTTGGAATATAGATGAAGATGAGTGGAAAAAAATGGATCCATTTTCACTTTCTTGATTCTTAACTCTAAACACAATGTTTTTTGAAATATAAATGAAGATGAGTGTAAATAACACAAAGGATGACATTCAGGCCGTATACTATGTTCAACACAACATAAGTAGTGCAGCAATGCACAGTTCTTATTGACAAGGATTAAAGTAATAATTTGCAATAATAATTTCCTAAATTAGGCATACCTATTTTTGAGGACAAATAGGCACAAAAAGCCACATGCCAAGTTCACTTACTGTAGGGTTAGCAGGACACTCCCCTCTGTAGAAACATATTTGCTGAATCTGGTGTTTTGAAAGGTGATTGCTGGCCGTAGCTCCTTTAGCAGGCTGTCAAATGTTTGCACACACATTCTTCAGTATGCAAAGAATTTTTCTGGGTGCAGGTGTAACTTCCCGTAGATACGGGAAAAATGGCCTCTTGTCTGATGCTGGCAGGGAAAAGGATGGATCCAGAGTGGGATGTGAGCCAATGAGGAGGATGCTCAGTTTGCCCAGACTCACGGTCTCTCTTGTATTTTGGCGAAACCTATCCTCATATTTACTATTAACTTTACTCCTCTTGGACAGGGGTGTTTGAGGCATGTTGTGCATAACTTGAACCTTCACATACAGTTCCTTCATAATGAACTTATTTCCTGTCATTTTCTTCAAGGTCTTTCTACCCTGTCATACTGGGGCTTGCTTGACTGGTTAAGTACAATCTGGTAACTGATTGGAAGTCCATGGAGATTATTGAGTGGAATGATTTCTGTAAGAATAACTGTCTGAATATTCTTCACTCTACTGTCACTACTGGGACCCTATCCTCTTTTGTGTCCGGTTTTGAGGATGTATTTGGAGAGGAAGGGTGTCAAAAGTTGCCCCCCATTGTGCTTATGATTGACCCAATAGTTTGCTTCCTGGAGCAAAACTACCCAAGGCCATATTATAAAGTTTTTCTGGGGAAAAAAAAGAATTCTATGAAAAATAAAATCTCCTAAAGCCTTGCCATAAGACAAAATAGACCCAGCTCTTCACTTGTGGCTGCTTCTTTGTTAAGAAGAAAGATGAGGGTCTGCGTTCATGTTCAGACTTTAAATTGTTGGGAAGCTTTTAGCAGATGTATTTGAAGCATTTTTTATAATGTGATTTTTGACATGGATTCAATACTGAAAACAACATATACAGTGCCTACAAGTAGTATTCAACCCCCTGCAGATTTAGCAGGTTTAGGGTACCTTCACACTTTAGCGATGCAGCAGCGATCCGACCAGCAATCTGACCTGGTCAGGATCGCTGCTGCATCGCTACATGGTCGCTGGTGAGCTGTCAAACAGGCAGATCTCACCAGCGACCAGTGACCAGCCCCCAGCCAGCAGCGACGTGCAAGCGACGCTGCGCTTGTACGGAGCCGGCGTCTGGAAGCTGCGGACACTGGTAACTAAGGTAAACATCGGGTATGGTTACCCGATGTTTACCTTAGTTACCAGCTCACACCGCTTAGCTTAGCGTGTGCAGGGAGCAGGAGCCGGCACTGGCAGCGTGAGAGCTGCGGAGGCTGGTAACTAAGGTAAATATCGGGTAACCACCTTGGTTACCCGATGTTTACCTTGGTTACAGCTTACCGCAGGCTGTCAGACGCCGGCTCTTGCTCCCAGGACAGTTAGGATTGTTGCTCTCTCGCTGTCACACACAGCGATGTGTGCTTATCAGCGGGAGAGCAACAATAAAAAAACGAACCAGGGCTGTGTGTAACGAGCAGTGATCTCACAGCAGGGGCCAGATCGCTGCTCAGTGTCACACACAGCGAGATCGCTAATGAGGTCACAAAAAACGTGACTCAGCAGCGATCTCAGTAGCGATCTCGCTGTGTGTGAAGTACCCCTTACACATTCGGAATTAACTTGGCATTGTGACATTTGGACTGTAGATCAGCCTGGAAGTGTGAAATGCACTGCAGCAAAAAAGAATGTTATTTCTTTTTTTTTTTTTTAAATTGTGAAAAGTTTATTCAGAGGGTCATTTATTATTCAACCCCTCAAACCACCAGAATTCTGTTTGGTTCCCCTAAAGTATTAAGAAGTATTTCAGGCACAAAGAACAATGAGCTTCACATGTTTGGATTAATTATCTCTTTTTCCAGTCTTTTCTGACTAATTAAGACCCTCCCCAAACTTGTGAACAGCACTCATACTTGGTCAACATGGGAAAGACAAAGGAGCATTCCAAGTCCATCAGAGACAAGATCGTGGAGGGTCACAAGGCTGGCAAGGGGTACAAAACCCTTTCCAAGGAGTTGGGCCTACCTGTCTCCACTGTTGGGAGCATCATCCGGAAGTGGAAGGCTTATAGAACTACTGTTAGCCTTCCACGGCCTGGACAGCCTTTGAAAGTTTCCACCCGTGCCGAGGCCAGGCTTGTCCGAAGAGTCAAGGCTAACCCAAGGACAACAAGGAAGGAGCTCCGGGAAGATCTCATGGCAGTGGGGACATTGGTTTCAGTCAATACCATAAGTAACGTACTCCACCGCAATGGTCTCCGTTCCAGACGAGCCCATAAGGTACCTTTACTTTCAAAGCGTCATGTCAAGGCTCGTCTACCGTTTGCTCATGATCACTTGGAGGACTCTGAGACAGAGTGGTTCAAGGTTCTCTGGTCTGATGAGACCAAGATCGAGATCTTTGGTGCCAACCACACATGTGACGTTTGGAGACTGGATGGCACTGCATACGGCCCCAAGAATACCATCCCTACAGTCAAGCATGGTGGTGGCAGCATCATGCTGTGGGGCTGTTTCTCAGCCAAGGGGCCTGGCCATCTGGTCCGCATCCATGGGAAGATGGATAGCACGGCCTACCTGGAAATTTTGGCCAAGAACCTCCGCTCCTCCATCAAGGATCTTAAGATGGGTCGTCATTTCATCTTCCAACAAGACAACGACCCAAAGCACACAGCCAAGAAAACCAAGGCCTGGTTCAAGAGGGAAAAAATCAAGGTTTTGCAGTGGCCTAATCAGTCTCCTGCCTTAACCCAATTAAAAACTTGTGGAAGGAGCTCAAGATTAAAGTCCACATGAGACACCCAAAGAACCTAGATAACTTGGAGAAGATCTGCATGGAGGAGTGGGCCAAGATAACTCCAGAGACCTGTGCCGGCCTGATCAGGTCTTATAAAAGACGATTATTAGCTGTAATTGCAAACAAGGGTTATTCCACAAAATATTAAACCTAGGGGTTGAATAATAATTGACCCACACTTTTATGTTGAAAATTTATTAAAATTTAACTGAGCAACATAACTTGTTGGTTTGTAATATTTATGCATCTGTTAATAAATCCTGCTCTTGTTTGAAGTTTGCAGGCTCTGACTTATTTGCATCTTATCAAACCTGCTAAATCTGCAGGGGGTTGAATACTACTTGTAGGCACTGTAGAACCTCTATCTAAGTATCTGAATATAACATATCCACAGGGTAAATCTGATATCTGATAGATGGAGGTACCATTTCTATGATGCCAAGAACAGAGTCTCCTGTTCTTAGTGTGCCACATGCAGCTACCTCAACAATAACCATGGTTAGGGGACTCTTACTATCATCTCGGAACTGAGACCTGTCACTTTCAAACATTTAGAGCATATACACAATATTTATTTGAGATGGGAATACTAAATGCACTGGGACCCTATCCTACTTTGTGTCCGGTTTTGAGGATGTATTCGGAGAGGAAGGGTGTCAACAGTTGACCCCTTTCCTCCCTCGATTGTGCTTATGATTGGCCCAATAGCTTGCTCCCTGGAGCAAAACTACCCAAGACCAGATTTTACAGTCTTTCTGGAATGGAAAAGAATTCAATGAAAAATAAATCTCTGAAAGCTTTGCTAAAGGACATATTAGACCCACCTCTTCACTTGTGGCTGCAGGATGCTTCTGTGTTAGGAAGAAAGATGGGGGTCTGCGTTCATGTTTAGATTTTTGTGAGTTAAATTGGATTACTGTCCGTGATCCTTACTTTCTTCCACTCATTCCTGATTTGTTTAATCAGATTGTTGATGTTAAATGGTTCTCCAAGTTGGATCTTAAGGAGGGAAGGGGGTTATAATGTTATCAGAATCAAAGAAAGGGATGAGTGCAAAATGACTTTTGAAACACCTGAAGGGCATTATGAAAGAAAGTCTGGTCATGTTATTTGGCTTGACCAATGCTCCCACCATTTTGCAACATTTCGTCAATTACATTTTTCGCCATTTGGTGGGCAGTTCTGCAGTGGTATATCTTGATAACATTTTGATTTACTCGCCTGCTTTTGAGTCATATCTGGTACATATTAGGCAGGTATTACAGATATTACAAACTAATAAACTGTATACTAAATTTGAAAAATGTATATTGCTGTAAAGGAGGTGGAATGTTGGGGTACTTGGTTTCATCTTCAGGTTTCCGGGTGGACCCTTATAAAGCCAGCACTATATTACAGGCATTGCCTCCCCAAAGTTTTCCTGTGAGAAAAAGTTCTGATGACATTGTACCTATTTTGCAAAAGAGGGTGGTCATTTCCACTGTGTGCCCTGAACCACAGTGTAAGGTGTTAAAGATGTGGAGGGATGCTTTTGCTACTAAAATTCAGGGGGATGCCCCTGTTGCCTCTCCTACAGGGAAATTACTTGTGTTGTTAAGTTTGCATCTTAAAACTTTAGTTGAATATCATACATCTACTCTTTTGAGTCTCTCAAGTAGTAAAGCAACTTTGTACTGCATGTCTCGTCATTTTTGGTCGTCAGTGTAGCATTAGAATGTGTTTGATTTTGTGTCTACCTGCAATATGTGTTCGTTTTCTAAGACTCTGAAGACTCTGCATACTTGTCAGTCTGAGTCTCTCATACTTTTGAAATGCATGGCTGATAAAAAATGTTAGCCAGGTCCAAACCTGTGTGTAAATGACTATGTATGGTCTATCAGGAATATTAGGTTAAAAGTTCCTTTTAGGAAACTACAGTGCCTACAAGTAGTATTCAACCCCCTGCAGATTTAGCAGGTTTGATAAGATGCAAATAAGTTAGAGCCTGCAAATTTCAAACAAGAGCAGGATTTATTAACAGATGCATAAATCTTACAAACCAACAAGTTATGTTGCTCAGTTAAATTTTAATAAATTTTCAACATAAAAGTGTGGGTCAATTATTATTCAACCCCTAGGTTTAATATTTTGTGGAATAACCCTTGTTTGCAATTACAGCTAATAATCGTCTTTTATAAGACCTGATCAGGCCGGCATAGGTCTCTGGAGTTATCTTGGCCCACTCCTCCATGCAGATCTTCTCCAAGTTATCTAGGTTCTTGTCTCATGTGGACTTTAATCTTGAGCTCCTTCCACAAGTTTTCAATTGGGTTAAGGTCAGGAGACTGACTAGGCCACTGCAACACCTTGATTTTTTCCCTCTTGAACCAGGCCTTGGTTTTCTTGGCTGTGTGCTTTGGGTCGTTGTCTTGTTGGAAGATGAAATGACGACCCATCTTAAGATCCTTGATGGAGGAGCGGAGGTTCTTGGCCAAAATCTCCAGGTAGGCCGTGCTATCCATCTTCCCATGGATGCGAACCAGATGGCCAGGCCCCTTGGCTGAGAAACAGACCCACAGCATGATGCTGCCACCACCATGCTTGACTGTAGGGATGGTATTCTTGGGGTCGTATGCAGTGCCATCCAGTCTCCAAACGTCACGTGTGTGGTTGGCACCAAAGATCTCGATCTTGGTCTCATCAGACCAGAGAACCTTGAACCAGTCTGTCTCAGAGTCCTCCAAGTGATCATGAGCAAACTGTAGACGAGCCTTGACATGACGCTTTGAAAGTAAAGGTACCTTATGGGCTCGTCTGGAACGGAGACCATTGCGGTGGAGTACGTTACTTGTGGTATTGACTGAAACCAATGTCCCCACTGCCATGAGATCTTCCCAGAGCTCCTTACTTGTTTTCCTTGGGTTAGCCTTGACTCTTCGGACAAGCCTGGCCTCGGCACGGGTGCAAACTTTCTGTCCAGGCCGTGGAAGGCTAACAGTAGTTCCTTAAGCCTTCCACTTCCGGATGATGCTCCCAACAGTGGAGACAGGTAGGCCCAACTCCTTGGAAAGGGTTTTGTACCCCTTGCCAGCCTTGTGACCCTCCACGATCTTGTCTCTGATGGCCTTGGAATGCTCCTTTGTCTTTCCCATGTTGACCAAGTATGAGTGCTGTTCACAAGTTTGGGGAGGGTCTTAATTAGTCAGAAAAGGCTGGAAAAAAGAGATAATTAATCCAAACATGTGAAGCTCATTGTTCTTTGTGCCTGAAATACTTCTTAATACTTTAGGGGAACCAAACAGAATTCTTGTGGTTTGAGGGGTTGAATAATAAACGACCATCTGAATAAACTTTTCACAATTTAAAAAAAAAAAATAAAAAAAGAGATAACATTCTTTTTTGCTGCAGTGCATTTCACACTTCCAGGCTGATCTACAGTCCAAATGTCACAATGCCAAGTTAATTCCGAATGTGTAAACCTGCTAAATCTGCAGGGGGTTGAATATTACTTGTAGGCACTGTAAGTCCTAAGTTCATTGGTCCTTATAAAGCTATCACCGTTATTAACCCTGTCGCTTTTCACATTGAGTTACTGCAAGCACTTAAAATCCATAATGTATTCCATAGGTCATTGCTCAGGAAATATGTTGCATCATCTGAAGCATCACCATTTCCTCAGCCTCCAGTGAATTTTGACAGTAACTTAGAATTTCAGGTGACTAGAATTGTTGATTCCCGATTTGTTTGTTGTTCTCTACAATACTGGAATGTATATGTATATGATCAGGAAGAAAGGAAGTGTCCATCAGTATCGAAGTTAATGTCAGTAGGTTGGTGCATTCCTTCCATGCGTCTCATCCGGACAAACCTAGCCCTGAGGGTCAAGAGGCCCTTCATAGAAGGGGGGTACTGTTATGAGTGTGTCACGTCCGCAGGTTGCATCTTGTATTAGAGTGGATTTATTTTTTTTATGCTGAAATGGTTAAGGATTCTTTGCTTTCTGGCTGCGATTACTCATAGCCTTAATCACAGCTGCGGCATCTTGGCATCATGCCCTTCTGCTATATTTACCCACTCCTGACTTTACTATATGCCAGAGATAGAATCTCTATATTGATTACTTGCTAGGAGACTGTCTCTGGAGTAGCTGAAGTGTCATTTTAGTTGCAACTGTGAACGTTTCTGCTAAAGAAACCAGCAGTGTTATTTGTTATGGCTTTCCCCATCTTACTTTATTGTGTTATTTTATTGTAGTAGTGGGATTATTGTCTCACTGATCTACTCACTAGTAAGGGTAAGTTCTCGATCAACAAGGACCTAGGCATGTGATGGTGCATGGGTGGAAGGACCTATCTAGGGACAATAGGGAGCCCAGGGATGAGTAACAGGTGAGTGTGTGGTGGTGACCCCTCTCCCTATCACTCGATCACTAGGGCCTTCCTCTATAGCTCCTCTGATTTTCCCCCTTTGTGTTGCGCCACATGCCAGGTGTTCCCTCACCCAGTGTGACACATAACTTTATTATTTTTCCATCAATAGATGTGTGTAAGGGCTTTTTTTGTAGGAAGATTTGTACTTTTGAATGACTTCACCATTTTATTATGTGTTATGCTATCACAACTCTTCTATACTTAAAAACACATTAAAATCAATTCTTCAAATCTTTAACAAAATGCAACAAAACCATAATAATCAGATTATTCCCCATTTTAGTGCAGACACCTGTAGAAAATAAGTGGATGAAAAGCTGCAGAGAAAATAACGCAGCGTTTATGCTACCATGTTTTTCCAAAAAGAATACCTCCCCCAAAAATATGCCCTAGCAGGGATTTTCAGCATTTTCGGAGCAAGGCTTAAATATAAGCCCTACCCCAAAAATAAGCCCTAGTCACAGTACAATAATGAAGTGTCCGTGTAGCTAAAAATGTTAAAGATACTGCAGGACACTTCATTATAGACAGTGGACACCCCACAATCAATGTCACTAGACGCTGAGCGGGAGCCCCTGCAGTGGATCGCATATCCACACCCACACACAGCATATCTCACACCTGCACACATCAGATCACACACACATCAGATCTCACACCCACACACAGCATATCACACACATCAGATCACTCACCCAAACACATTAGATCTTACACACAAACATCCGATCACACACAATCACCCATCAGATCGCAAACACAGACTCACCACACCCAGCGATACCAATTTCTTCTGGCCAGCAGAATCCTGAGACACAGTTCAGTGGAGCACAAGGACCCGCAGCTGCGGATGGAATGCTTACAGGACCTTCAATTGGTAACTTCCTCCAATCTTTCCCTGTGGTTGGAGGCATTCTGTACTGCCAGATGTGGTGAGTGACTAGTGAGTGTGTGTGCGCAATCTGATCGGGGATTCTGTGTATGATCTGATATGTGTGTGCGCGATCTGATGTATGTGAGTGTGTCAGCCACAAGCAGGGGAGGACGGTGTGCAGCATACCTGCTGGGAGCTCCCATCAGAGGTCACAGAAGGACCTGGGAGCGACGCAGATGTCCGGGTCTCGTAAGTATGAGTCTCTTGGGAAGTGGGGGGGTTCTGCTTTTTTGGGGTGTAAACTTATCCCCAACGATGTTTCTCCAAGAATAAGACCTACTCCAAAAATATGCCCTAGAGCTTTTTTGGCGGCAAAAAAAAAGTATAAGACTGTTACATCTCGTGGCTCTCCTGAGGCAAGGACTGAGGCAGTCTCCCATTCCTTGCCTGCCACGAGCACTCCTGCTCAGCAGCGCCGAAGGTCTGCCAGACTGCGCAGTGTGCAGGAGATACCTTCTCAGAGAGGCAGCAGAAGGGTGACACCTAGTGGTTCTCCTGTTACAAGGAGTGAAGCGGTCTCCCATTCCTGGCCTGCCGCAGACTCTCCTGCTCAGCGGCCCCGAAGGTCTGCGAGGCTGCGCAATGTGCAGAGGTTTACTGCTCAGGGAAGCAGTGAGATTCCCGTTATCTCTCCACATTGTGAGACTGAGGATCCCGCCTCTATTTCCCAGAGGCAGGAGGGTGAGCATGTGCAATGCGTGGTGGGTCCTGATTCGCTCACTGACGTCACACGGCTTGATGACAAGGCTGGTGACGTGGTGAATCCTGACTGGCCAGGCTGGGACGTCGTGGACCCTGATTGGGTCAAGTCCGTCATCTCCGCCTCGCGCCCGCCCTCGGGTGGAGCTGCACCTCCTTAAAAGCTCCCCCTGCCATCATGGCGGCGCGCGACCGTCCTTCTATGTTTGGATGTCTGGCAGCGTGCTGCCACGCCACTGCTCAGGCATTACTGTCTCTTGTGGGCTTGGCCCTTGCTGCTCCGGCAGTACCTCGTTTGCAGGCCGTGTTCCTGCCTTGCTGCTCCGGCAGTACCCCCGTCAACAGGCCGTGTTCCTGTCCCAGGTGAGCTCCTCAAGTCTCCATTGGACTCACCTGGTTATTGAAAGCACACGTGCGTGGGCACCTCTGTGCTACCCTCGTGCCATATTCTCGTGACTTCCACTGGCACACGTGCGTGGGCACCTCTGTGCTTCCCCGTGCAACAGGTACACCGAGCCGTGAGATCTGTGCCATACAACCCTCACGGGTTAGGGCAGATCGGTGTACATAGATCGTCTGTGACATTCCAGACGATCGCTAGCAGCAACCCGCTCACTCTTCACCCACCATAGCGGCGGTCCCTTACACCGCACAGTGGACCTTGACCGGCGGAAGCAGTCCATTTCCCATCTTGGCACGCTTCCCCGGGTCCCCCTCGTAACATAAGACGGTGTCTTATTTTTGGAAATACATGACAGGTATGTGTGAACATTATTATGGTATGTTCACATGTAGTTTTCAGGTTAAAAATTCACATTAATAAAACGCTTCTTAAGAACACGGTTTTTGGCACAGCTTTTTTTTGGCACACTTGTTTGGCACAGCTTTGTAAGAAAATATGATTTTTTAATGCTGTTTTGAAGGGGTTTTTGAAGTGGTTTCTCAAAGTTGTTTTAATTAGATTTAAGTTATAATATCAAGTAAAGCAATAAAGTATGTTTTTTTTTTTTTTTTTTTGAGTTTGTTTGATAGAAAACATTGTGAAAATATTTATTAAAAACCAAAGGTAAGACTATATGTGCATGCTGCATATTTTTCTGAGTGCATCATTAGTGCATCTTTTTTCCTATGGTCACAGAAAACGCAGCTTGCGGCCCAAAAAAACGCATGACTTTTTACTGCGATTTTGTTAATGCGTTTTTTAAAGGAGAAACAAAATATGATAGTATAGGATAATTAATAGATATCTAGAAAAGATAGAGAGATAGAAAAAAATAGAATAGATAGAAAGAACATATAGAATAGATAATAAGAAAGAACATATAGAATAGATAGAAAGAAATAACAGAATAGCTTGATAGAGGGGTAGCTAGCTTTGCCAGCTTCTCTTTTAATTATTTTTTTCTAAAATGACGTGGAGTTCCCACATTTTTCATATCCAGCACAGAAACAGCAGCAGTTACAGGCTGCAACCCTCAGCTGTCTGCTGTACCTTGGCTGATTATGAAAAATAGAAGGGATCCCACGCTTTTTTCAATTATTTGATTTATTATATAAAAAAAAATAAAAAAATGACATTGCTGGGGGTCCCTCCAATTTTTCTAAAACCAGCCAAGGTACAGCAGACAACTGGGGGCTGATATTATTAGGGTGGGAAGGGCCATGGTTATTTGGCCCTTTCCAGCCTAACAATAGCAGCCCGCAGCCGCCCCAGAAGTGGCGCATCCATTAGGCATTTGGCAACACCACACTATAAGGCTATGTGCACACGTCCATGTTGAAAAATCTGCAGCAATTTGGCAGTGCATCTGGGCTTCAAATCACTGCAGAAACACTGCATAATGGATGCAGTGTGTCTGCAGAATAGATGCCGATTTCATGGATGCTGCCTCTCCCATAGACAGAGTGGGAGCAGCATCCAAAGCGCACAAAATAAGTGACATGTTGCTTTTTTGAGCGCAACAATTTGGATCAAAATTTCAGCATGCAAATCTCTGCGCTCTCAAACGCAACAAGCAGATGGATTATGCACAATCTTCATAGATTGTGCTCAGGATGCAGGATGCATGCCTTTACACTGCAGTGCAATACGCAGCGTAAAGGCATGAAAAACAAACACACGTGCCCACATACCCTAATTGTGTGCTGTTGCCATCTGAAGTTAAATTGGACTAATAAAACAAGTATGCAAAAATCTAAACTGTGTGATCTTTTTTTTCAATACAATCCTTCTTTTCCAAATAGGACATGAAAATAAATGATAGGCAGTTACACATCTAAAAATACACCTGCAACAGGGCACTTGGCTTCAGTATTTTTCTTCCATAAGAGAATTTGGAATGAGGGTAAAAAGACTTAAACTGTAATTATGGTTTCTAAGAATGAAAAAAAAAATGGTATAAATAAATTTACTGGCAACTTGAAAATGTGCCATATTAGAGTTTATTACGCATAAATCAAATCAGTCAGGCTCTGTTTTTCCTTCACATCTATCTCCATCTACCCCTTTCACTTGAAAAACTTATTTGTTATTATTCACACTACATCTTCCATTTTCTATGATCTTGACCGCTGCAGTTCACTGCCTCTGTTCACAGTATTTCTCTACTGTATTAGGCCTTTCTGTTCTTATCTGTACTGATCAGCTGTGTTTTATGACTTAAGCGGGCTTTACACACTGCGATCTCGCTAGCGCGATCGCAAGCGATCGTACCCGCCCCCATCGGTTGTGCGACACGGGCAAATCGCTGCCCATCGCGCACAACCTCGCTTACCCCCGTCACACGGACTTAACTGTCCTGCGACGTTGCTCTGGCCGGCGATCCGCCTCCTTTCTAAGGGGGCAAGTCGTGCGGCGTCACATGGCAGCCGTCCACTAGAAGCGGAGGGGTGGAGATGTGCGGGACATAAACATCCCGCCCACATCCTTCCTTCCGCATCGGCGGTGGAGGCAGGTAAGGAGATGTTCCTCGCTCCTTACACATAGTGATGTGTGCTGCTGCAGGAATGACGAACAACATCGCTAATTAGAAGAAAACGATTTTTTGTTTTTGGACGACCTCTCCGCGGCACACGATTTTTGTCGTTTTTGCGATCGTTTTAGGTCGCACATAAGTGTCACACTCTGCGATATCGTTAATGACGCCGGATGTGCGTCACAAACAACGTAACCCCGACGATAAATCATTAACGATATCGTAGCGTGTAAAGCCCGCTTTACTCTTGCTAGATTGTAAAGTCCCCAAATGGCTGCTTCTTTCCCTGATTAATCTTTTATAGTGGCTCCTGATTAGCTATGCGAGAGCATGTAATGTGATAGCTGCAAGAAATTATGTGGATCCAGTGAGGCCAAGCCTGGCGTCGTTTGAACTTGCTCTCTGGTTGATGCACCTTTTGGCTGTGTGAAATGGCGCCGAATTCCAAGTTGTTTGAAGTCGTGAAATTCAACTCAAAGTCAATTCGAAGCTAATGGATTTGTTAATTAATTAATTTGTTTATAAGCTCACCAATTTTATTGGAAATATGAATTAGTATCCATATATGCAGATTCTGAAGTGGAAATGTTGAAGGTGTAAAAACATAACCCATGTGAATCGTGAGTAGAAGTTTTTTTTATCATTGCTTTATATATTCTGTCTCCCTTTATGTAGTGTTTTCCTTGTCAAGTACCTGAGTAATAAGCTTGCTGCAAGCTTCTGAGAAGTAAGTAGTGATGGTAGTAGTCATGAATTTTTGACAATTATTGCTTCAGAATTAGTCATCTTTAAAATGTAGTAAACTAATTTCGCTCTAGCAGCAGAGATCTCAAAAATAAGTAATTCATTGTAGTTACTACTGTCATAGTTGTTAGAAGACATCACATATGAGTTAGATGTTAGTGATAACTGAGCATTAAAACGCTCGAGTTCTTGGTACTCGAATAAAGCAGGTTGGACACTCATATGGGCTCAATTCTAGTATTGAGTACAATGGAAGCCAATGGGAAACTGAAGCATTTTTCTTAAAGACTCTAACAGGGGGGATGGGGAGGGGAACAGGAAAATCACTGAAATGGATGGAACAATGCTCAATGGAATGAGAGCAGTATAAAGAAAATGCATGACTGCATCTCTGAATCCCAGGTTGCCTTTGGGAACTAAATAAAAAAAAATAATTTAAAAAAAAGCAACTTGGGGTCACCCTATTTTTGATAAGCAGCCAAGGTAAAGCAGACAGCTGGAGGCTGGTATTATCAAGCTGGGAAGATCCATGGATATTGGCCCCTTTCCAGCCTAAAAATAGCCTGCAGCCACCCAAGCATTGGTACATCCATTATATTTGCCAATTACTAACCCAGAAATAAAAAAAATAAAAAAACATAAAAAAACAACACACACACAGGAATAAACTTTACTGCTACTCACAGTCCCCGGAATTGCAGTCAGGGAACTTGGAGTATGACAAAATTTTTGATAAAAAAAATTGGTGAATGCGGGATAGTGTAAGGGAGTCTTCATTCAAATAAACTATTGTTTTCGGTGTTTTTTTGGGGGGACTACTCAGTTAGTGTTAGTAATAGGGGTGTCTGATATCTGATAGATGCCTCTCCATTTCTAACCCTAGGACGTGATATAAGCTGACATTACATTACTGACATCACACCCCCCCCCCCCCCCAAAAAATATTACCCTGATTGCCATTGCACCAGGGCAATCAGGAATAGTAGGGCAAGGTACCAGAATTCGAACATATAATGTGATGTGCCAATTCCGGGGTGTCTGTGGGCTGATATTTTTAGCATGGGAAGGGCCAAATAAAGATTGGCCTTTATAGCCTGATATTACCAGCCAACAGCTGTCTGCTTAATCTTGGCTGATGAAAATAGGAGGGATCCCACTCTGCTGTTTTTTTATTATTCATTTAACAGGTTATATAAGGCTAAAAACATCCTTTAGTGCCACAAGAAAGGCACTAAGGGGTGCAAGGGTACAACATACAATATATTGCAATAGCAATTAAACACTGCCTATATACCTGCTCTAATCTAAGCTCACCCTACTATACCATCTCTGCCTGAACTGCTTCTCAGCATCACACCCCTAGGTCTCATTTAAGACCTAATGACGAGTTGCAGTTGGCCAATCTTAGTAACCAAAAAACATGACTATGGCATTACTGTGTATGATAAAAGCAACTGGTACAGTACCGCAATTCAGATAAGTCAGAAAAAGCAAATAGGTACATAAAACCTAACTTTTAATAAATATTCCTTAAAAGGAAGTAAGGGATGCTCACTTCAATAAAAATTATCCATAAAAGTGCCACACACCACATAGCCCCTTTTAGCAAGTCTCAGGGGCTCAAATGGCCAGTAAACCAGGACTTCATAGAAGATAACAAAAATAGGTGTGTACTGAACAGTGCAGTCTGCACAAGAACAGGACAACCACAATAAATTTTAACTTAGTGTACCAAATGTAGTTCAATGATCTCAAAAGAAAAATGAAACGGTCTCATCATGGTGTGATCCATCTACCTCCACTTGGATTATACACTCATCCTGGGCATCCCAGTGGTCCCTATTCAGCTGGACACACGGTCCCCTTCAGATGAAATCTTTATGTCCCTGTTCTCCCAACGCGTTTCCTACGACAAGTATTCTTCAGGGGAGTTTAGACAAGAGACCAGTCCAAATCCATAAGGACTGGACAGGACATGCTGAAAAAAACATTACAAATAAGGTACAGGACAAAGTCCCCACATACCCACAAGGAATATAGCTGGATAACTTACCAAGCGGCAGCAGCGGGCCTTCCAAACAATGTGCACCGCTATGCTGCGCCCGCCATTACTAAATAGTTACCAGCAGACCCGGTGTGTGACATTGCAACCGCCCCGCCCCTTTCCATTTCCGGGCCGCACAGTGGAACGCGTGCATGGAGCGCACACGTCACAGTATGTGACCTCGCACTCGCATGCGCAAACGCCCACTGCCATATATGGAAAAGTGGGATAACATAATATACTGCAAAGACGCTGCAAAAAACAACTACCGCTCTAATAATATCCAAAAGAGCAGGTAGACGGTGTATAGTGACCCACACAAGGTCATGCACACCCTAGACCAGATAATATAGCAGTCTCAAAAAAGCCCAGAGACATAACATAATTCCATAAAGACATTAAAGAGGCATTCTCTCAAAAATATTTATAGAAACATGAGGACAAAAAAAGAGACAGCTAGGGGCATAGGGAAAAAGCGGAGAAGCATGGCATTGGGGAGTTTATTTTCACCAAAAACTTTAAAATAAATCCCTAAGGGCAGAACCAAAAGGAATAATGAGGGGATAGATAGAAGGGGGGATCCCTTACTTCCTTTTAAGGAATATTTAATAAAAGTTAAGTTTTATGTACCTATTTGCTTTTTTTGCATTACTGTGTATGACAATGACGGGCTATACCCGCATGTTTATTGGCTTTCAAGCAGTTGCAAAACATGCGGGCAGGGATTCGAGCATGGCTTCGACCACCTGTGATACTCGGCCTAGTAATAAGTGTACGCTTGCCCAAGAACTCAGATGCTCGTTCGAGCATTAGGCAGTGGCAAACACGCTCACTCATCACTAGTAGATGTACATGTGAAGCCCACCTGTAGAAGTCGCCTCAGGGACATCACTCCACCTTCAGGGACGCCACAGGGTCTTCACCTGGTTATTTCTGGCAACAGGTATGTCGGTTTTATATATATAGGAGTCGAGACGCCACTCACGGTTTGCTGTCAGGGATATGGGTGACCGCCACTGCAGATTTAACGAGCGTCTGGGGCTGATGGAGTCTGCAGTCAGATGGTATGCCCTCCCTTGAGTGAGGCTGGCCTCAGGGGCTCGGGTGGGTAGAACAACAGGTCCCAAAATAACTCAGTCTCAGTCCGGAAAGTCTTTCAACTTGTTTTTACTCACTTTTGGATGTTTTGTGAGGCACCTGGGCGATGCTGAGATTAAACCAGGTGAAACCAGGTACCCTTTAGGCTGGTCTAAGGGTAACCGTTAACTCGCCTTCCTAGCACTTCTTGTTTTGGATAATCCCTGACTTGAAGTACCGTGGGATTCATCCAGGGAAGTCGCTACTGCCTTTTCTCCCCTTTTTGGCCCGTTTGCCGGCAGCGTGGACCAAGTGAGATGGCTCCAGGCTCGACCCCCCTTATGGGCCTCCTCGTTGCTGCTGAGGCTCGGACTCTAGATAGTTGGTGAGGTACTTGTAGTTCCCCTCACCGGCAGGTTTAGCAGATCAATAAATTTACGTCTACTCTAAGGATCTGTTCCCTGTGCGTGCCTAGTCACCAGGAGTCCCTGTACTCGACCGACTGACTCCCTCAGCGTCTTTCTGACTGACTTTCTGGTAACCGTTCTCCCCCGCTAACAACTATTTCACATGCAGGGTCTGACTAGCGTGTCTGCGTGCCTGCGTCTCCTAGCATCCCCGCTCACTGCTATCAGACTGGCTCTCCTCCTACTTTCCTGACAGCTGCTGCAACTTTAGCTCCCAGCCCTTCCACTACACCCCTTGATGAGATGTGGAGGAAAGCCCCCTCTTGGGTCTGCCCAAGGGTCCCCTCTCAAGGTGTGGGAGACCTGGTTGCTATGTGTCTGTGCGTACACACCCTATTCCAGCCTTTAGGATTACCTGGAAGTACTGCCCCAGCATGGGTGCAGTACTCAGTGGTGCCTGACCAAGTCAGAGGCGCCACATACATTTCATAAAGCATAGTACTCTTAATTTAATAACTGTGATTATATTGTGGGTTTGATATTTCTATGATAGATGTAAAAATACTTCTCAAACTTATTCAACATCCTAATAATTTACTGCACAGGATGGATTTATCTCCTGATTTACTTATCTATTCTGTTATAAAAACTGGTCAGGTGATCAGATATTTAGGATCATGACATATTACCTACATTGCTATACAGTATATTCTCTGTAAAATATTATGAGGTAGGTGATGTACCCAGTTTATTAATAAAACTTTTGATTTGGTGCACCCAACATTATTATAGAAAGATTTATGTGTGAAATAAAATTGATTAACACCTGAAGGGTTCAAGGAAGAATTCTCCCCGTGCGTTCCACAATTTTCATATTAATAATCATTCAGTTTTCAACTTAGAACCTCATAATTAAAGAGAAGAACATACTATTTTAAAGAGTCTCCTATAGATCTCCCTGCTGTGTCAGAGTAATTCTATTAGGTTAGTGCCTTCCTCTATTGTTAGCATAGTAACTTTATCAGACTTGATGAGTCAGAGCTAAACTTGATCATGTAGCTGAATTCATATTACACCCACCTTTGCATTAGTCTTCAGAACCTAATGACTTAAAGGGAGTATGTCTGCACAAAAGGATTGTTCAAACAAAGTAGAAGTATTTTGTGCACTCTTGGAGTGGCTGAGCAGTTCAGTGCACCTTCCCATCTACTTGTTTTCCATCTATATTCACCTTTATCCTCCTTGATTGAAGGTTTGGCTAGAAGAGGGCAGAGAGGTTCTGTGTTTTGCTATTGATATATAGGCATGTGATTACCAGTTGTAGGTGTTGTTAATCTTGCAGGGCCACTAGACTGAAAGGACCAATCACAGGCCTGGAGGAGCAAACTGGATCGGCCGCTGAGTCTTCACTAAAGCCACTGGAGGTGGTGATAGGTACACACTTTGGTAGGCAGCCGATAGAGGGAACAATGGTACCTAGGCAGCCAATTGTAGGAACAGCAGCAGCAACCAGTGTTGTGGATTTGGCCACGTTGGATGGAAGGATGGAGCAGTAGCAGCAGTTTATGTGCTTACTTGTGGCCGTGGATATCATAGGAAGCGACCAGCACGAATAGTTGGAGCAGCACTGAAACACAGATATGAAACAGAAACCGCATACAGTACAATGACAGCAGCAATAGTACTAAGGACCTGAGAACAGCAACGAATAGAACTCATTGACAAGGCATTTCTTTAAGGGGAAGGTGCCCTAATTAGCGCAAGACTCTCAGCCGAGTTGAGAGACACTTCTGGGTCAGGGCGTACTGGCCCTTTAAGAAAATTAGCATGTTGCGAGTGCACCCTATGGGTATTTCAAGGAGGCCTGTGTAGTGTGTGCAAGCCATGGGAGACAGCAGCATGGACCTGGGATGGGGCAGCCACCGCTGGGTTACGAGGAAGGTGAGAAATCTGGCTTCCATGACAAGAGAGGGGAGCAGCACAGCAAAGGGATGCCGGTATGGGCCCCCTATATGCCCCCTCTTTTCCAGGAACCTCTTAATGAGAAGTGGAGCAGTAATATTCTCCTTTGGCTCCGATGACCTCTCCTCGGACCAAACCCCTTCCAGTCCACTAAGAAGTAGGCTTTATCTCAGAACCTTTTATAGCGAGGATGCTTTTTACCTCGACGGTGTCTTCATCACCAACCGGAGGAGGTGAGGTACCTGGATCCCTATAGTAATAGCACAGGATGACAGGCCTGAAGAGGGACATATGGAATGAGTTGGTGATGCAAATGGAGGCTGGGAACTTCAACTTGTAAGACACCTCGTTAATCCACTGGAGCATCTCGAAGAGACCAAGAAAGCTAAGACCCAACTTGTAGGAAGGCACCTTGAGATGGACGTATCTGGAAGAGAGCCATACCTTGTCTATAGGCCGGAACAAAAGAGGGTTTGCAGCAAGCAGGACCACCAGACCATATACCAAGTTAGCGGATGTTTTCACACACTCTATACATATTGGTTATTTACTGCTATTTATATTTACACTGATTGTGTTTGTCCAGGTTGCACAAGGTATCTGATGATATTAAACCAGAGCAACAGCACTTTGTATGGCATGATTCTGTATATATGATAACCATCTGGTAGTATTAATGTTCGGTGTTTGCGCTATGCACTTTAAGTATCTGTCAATCTGCTGCTAAAAGTGAACATCTTTGTCTGTAATTTGTATTTAACATGAAATTGCATGAATTGTTTTTAATATATTTCTTTAATAACATTTGGTATTTTATCTAAATATTGCAGTCTTGGTCACTATCCCCTTTTTCGGTGTTTTATGCCTGCACTTAATTGGGGATTTTTTGATTTATAAGTTCACTACAGTGACTAATTGCAAAGTTTGTGAATACAGAACAAAAGAGGGTCCAGGCTCCTCTTGTCCACATACATCTTCATACAGATGGAGGATCTAGTCTCCACCCAGATGTTGGAGAATGTCTTGACAAAGATAGGTCTCAGGATTGCCGGAGGTGACAGCCACTGGGAACGGGATTTTGGGATTTCACATACACTATGTGAAATGGATGCTTGGTGGAGGATTCACTCCAGTAGGAGACAGGCGAATATCTCCCTCTCCTACAAAGTGGTGTAAATATGTATTGCAGGTATATTGTCTATTGTGATGTATATGGAGAATGTAGCAGAGCCAAATGGGCGCGACGTTCTGCTCCACATGGCAGTTACTGCTGGTTGTGTAGTAGGAAAGAAGTATATGTCTATGCAATGTAAATACTGTGTATAACATATACAAGTCCCCTTGGGGTGTGTTCGGGAAAAGGATAAAGCACAGGGCCAGATATGGGTGTAAGATTAGGTATACACTGTGTGCAGAATTATTAGACAAATGAGTATTTTGATCACAGGATACTTTTTATACATGTTGTCCTACTCATGTTGTCGTGTAAATCAGGTGATGGGCATCTCTGTAATGAGGAGGGGTGTGGTGTAATAACATCAACACCCTATATAAGGTGTGCTTAATTATTAGGCAACTTCCTTTCCTTTGGCAAAATGGGTCAGAAGATAGATTTGACGGGCTCTGAAAAGTCCAAAATTGTGAGATGTCTTGCAGAGGGATACAGCAGTCTTGAAATTGCAAAATTTTTGAAGCGTGATCACCGAACAATCAAGTGTTTAATGGCAAATAGCCAACAGGGTCGCAAGAAGTGTGTTGGGCAAAAAAGGCACAAAATACCGGCCCATAAATTGAGGAAAATCAAGCGTGAAGCTGCCAAGATGCCATTTGCCACCAGTTTGGCCATATTTCAGAGCTGCAACGTTACTGGAGTATCAAAAAGCACAAAGTGTGCTATACTCAGGGATATGGCCAAGGTAAGGAAGGTTGAAAAACGACCACCTTTGAACAAGAAACATAAAATAAAATGTCAAGACTGGGCCAAGAAATATCTTAAGAATGATTTTTCAAAAGTTTTATGGACTGATGAAATGAGAGTGACTCTTTATGGACCAGATGGATGGGCAAGATGCTGGATCAGTAAAGGGCAGAGAGCTCCACTCTGACTCAGAAGCAAGGTGAAGGTGAGGTACTGTTATGGGCTGGTATCATCAAAGATGAACTTGTGGGACCTTTTCTGGTTGCAGATGGAGTGAAGCTCAACTCCCAGACCTACTGCCAGTTTCTGGAAGACAACTTCTTCAAGCAGTGGTACAGGAAGAAGTCGGTATCGTTCAAGAAAAACATGATTTTCATGCAGGACAATGCTCCATCACATGCATCCAACTACTGCACAGCGTGGCTGGCCAGTAAAGGTCTAAAAGATGAAAAAATAATGACATGATCCCCTTATTCACCTGATCTGAATCCCATAGAGAACCTGTGGTCCCTCATAAAATGTGAGCTCTACAGGGAGGGAAAACAAGTAAAGAAAATAAAATATTGGTTTTAGAGGAAGATTTAAATTTCAGTTTTTGGTCTAGTATATTGCCAAGATGGGCCTCTGGAATGAAGAAGACAGGCACAATGACCTCTTTTCCTGGTTCATGTTTCTGGATCATTCTTGGAACCAAAGCCAGCAATACTAGATTGTCCAGGGAAGATGGAACATTGTGAACAACTAGGTCATCCTTTATTCTTCCAAACAATCCTTCCCAGAATGCACCCACCTATGCTTTGTTATTCCAGTCCAGTTCACAGGACATGGTGTAGAACTGGATGACATATTGGCCTACAGGGAAGCTCCCTGTAGCAGAGAGGATGTGGCTAAAGAAACTCAACCCGGGTCATGGAACACCTTGCAGAATGTCTCCAAGAAGACCAGCAGATGGATGATTTGATCACTTCTGTCCCACAGTGGGTTAATCCAAGTCAGAGCTTCAATACTCCGGTGAAACATCATAAAACCAGCTTGGTCCTATCCGAAGAGAACAGATGGGACAGGAATTCAAAGTGCAGGGAGCACAGGTTTATGAAGCATGCATGTGCATTTGCCATTTTTGTGACCATTATTTTGGCTGGTGGCTTTATTTCGGGAGATGTTTTTTTTTTATAAGTTGAAGGCGCCTTAAATACCTGATGCCTTTTAGCTGAACTGGGGGCATGAACCAGGGGCGGCAGCATGAATCGGGGGTAGAGCAACCACCACTAGGCGACCAGAAAGGTGAGAGTGCTGGCGTCCCGGCCAGGGGAGTGGGAGGACAGCGCAGGGATGCTGATATTTGCGTTAAAGGTGTTATGTGTGAAGTATTTTATATAAGGGCCAATTCCAGCTTTTTTGCTGCCTTAGGCTAGAATTGAAATAGCACCCCTCCATTCAGTGCAATTTTATCTGTTGTGCACAAACGTAGTTCCCTCATTGTTTTGGGGTTTTGCTTTTAAAATATTTATTTATTATTAGAATTACTCATACTATATACTAAAATACCACAGTATTTGGAACAAATAATGGTCTCCTATGAAGAAATATAGCATCAGAACCATACAGTTATATGAAAAAGTTTGGGCACCCCTATTAATATTAACCTTTTTTCTTTATAACAATTTGGGTTTTTGCAACAGCTATTTCAGTTTCATATATCTAATAACTGATGGACTGAGTAATATTTCTGGATTGAAATGAGGTTTATTGTTCTAACAGAAAATGTGCAATCCACATGTAAACAAAACTTGTCGGGTGCAAAAGTATGGGCACCCTTATCAATTTCTTGATTTGAACACTCCTAACTACTTTTTACTGACTTACTAAAGCACTAAATTGGTTTTGTAACCTCATTGAGCTTTGAATCTCATAGGCAGCTGTATCCAATCATGAGAAAAGGTATTTAAGGTGGCCACTTGCAAGTTGTTCTTCTATTTGAATCTCCTATGAAGAGTGTCATCATGGGCTCCTCAAAACAACTCTCAAATCATCTGAAAACAAAGATTATTCAACATAGTTGTTCAGGGGAAGGATACAAAAAGTTGTCTTAGAGATTTAAACTGTCAGTTTCCACTGTGAGGAACATAGTAAGGAAATGGAAGAACACAGGTACAGTTCTTGTTAAGCCCAGAAGTGAGTGAATGAGTGAATGGTGAGAACAGTCAAGGACAATCCACAGACCACCTCCAAAGACCTGTAGCTTCATCTTGCTGCAGATGGTGTCAATGTGCATCGGTCAACAATACAGCGCACTTTGCACAAGGAGAAGCTGTATGGGAGAGTGATGCGAAAGGGAATTTTTCACTGGTTCCGGATTGTATCTCGCAATCACAGGGCTTTTAGGGATGTTCTACCACTTTTTCACTGTTTAGTATAACATGTTGTCTTAAGGCCGCTTTACACACAACGACATCGTTAGCGATGTGACATGCCCAGATCATTGCTATGATTTGCCAAGATCGCTTATAGGTCGTTTTGCAGCGGTCACACATACCCATATCACAAACGACGCTACATCGTTCAGCGATATATTGTTTGACCAAGGCGGTCATGTGGACACCATCACACAGCATTCCTCCCAACAATTCCAGCAACGACAGAGGCGTATAATTGTCCATAGCATACACCCTGGCATGTGATTGCCTCGCCCTCTATACGCCCCATCTTCCATACTGTCAGAATCTCCTACGATTTGTGTCCACCTTATCAACCATGCCTGCCAAATCAGAATGCAGTTGGTACCACCAATCAGAGTGGAGGAGGCGTGGAGCATTGCTGGTAACGACACACCCGCGTCGCTGATGACGGACGCCCTAACGATGCTGTTCGTCGTTGATAGGGTGTCAAACGTAGTAATATGTCTGCTGCGTTCGAAACGACGAACAATATTTTGAAAATGAACGACGTGTCAACGATCAACGATTTTTGCTATTTTTACGGTCATTCGGAGTCGCTCGTAGGTGTCACACGCAACGACGTCGCTAATGACGACGGAAGTGCGTCACGAAACCCGTGACTCCGACGACATATCGTCAGATAAATCGTAGCATGTAATGGGGACTTTAGTCTTCTTTCATTTGGTACCTTAGGCTCCTTGATGTTTATTCCCATGATTATATAGCACTAGTCACTTTACATCCAAGATTTTTATTATTATATATCTATAGTTTTTTTACACTGTTGCACAGGTTTTTGTTTTTTTTATAATTCTCCATATCTTGTTGTATGGTATTATTAGCACTTGTCTACATATATTATCCCTACATATAGGTCACTCACATTTTAGGTTTTTTTTTTATAGTCCACAGGAGTCTATAGTCTTCATTGTTGTAGTTATGTTTTTTATACCAATGTATCAATTTTACTTGTCCTGTCCCGAGATTTATTTACTCACTCTCTTCATATTTCAGCCCCCTTTTTTATCAAGGTTAGGTAGTATCCTTCGTTACCCTCCTACATTTTTTTGGCCTCTTTTATTAATAAGTTATGTAGTATCCTCTTACAATATTTTTGCTTTCTTTATCATAAGTTATGTAGTACTGATATAACCTTTCACAATATTTATGAGTTGCACTTGTCACTTTCTTTCCCATTTTTAGGTTTATCAATTCACATTTTTTCATGCACCTGTGTCTTTTATTTACCACCTTGCACTTTGGGAGCCATGTTGTTTTGTGTTGCACATATTTTTTGTGATATTTATCTACATACAGCACTTGTCATTCATTTATCACTCCTGGTTAAACAAAATATTTTTTCATTGGTTTGCACTTAAGTCTCACTTTATTCTTTATTAATTAATTATCTTGTTATTCATTATCACATTATTATCATATATTTATACATTAGTGTTCATTGGATCACTTGTGCACTGTCCAATCTTATTTTATTTTTCTCTTTAAGCGAGGTGCTGAACTGAAGTAAAGTGCTGAATTTAAGATAAGTGCATAGTTTCAACACAATTACATAGTGGTGATAACTGTAATTGTTGAATTTCATTAGGGAATTGTGTGTCTGTTTGTGATTCTGTGAAAAGGGAAAAAAAAAAAAAAAAAGTTAGTCTTGTGATTTAATTAGTAGGATTAGTCACACCTGTTTCTAGAAGCTTCTAGCAGCTTCTGATAGTCATTGTACATCTATATAAACCAGCCACTACTAGTGAGGTGCTGAGCGAGCGAGGTGCTGAACTGAAGTAAAGTGCTGAATTTAAGATAAGTGCATAGTTTCAACACAATTACATAGTTTGACACAAGAACATAGTTTGAATTTATCCTTATACGTTTCCCATTGGGTTTCTTTCGTTTTTTTCTCTTTGTTTTTCTACTTTACTGTTGATCCCCATTTGATAGGTGCTCCATGGACAATGCTACCAGGTGTGTATCTTGTCAGATGTATGCATGCCTTGAGCAGCCGTTCGAGGGTGAATATGTCTGCACTCGATGCAAGCATGTTGCGTATTTGGAAGCCAAGGTAACTGATCTAAATAAGCAGCTTGCAACACTAAGGGGCATTGCAAACCTGGAGAGGAGTTTAGAGCTCACTGAGCTTTCTCTGGCTGGGGCCAGTGATATGGAGGAGGGTGGAAGTGGGGAAGATCAGGACCCAGAGGTAGGTAGCTGGGTAACAGTTAGAAGAAGAGGTAGGGGGAAAAGTGTCAGGGAGCCTAGTCCTGACCTGGCACAACCTGGTAAATATGCCTGTTTGGCTGATATTAGGAATGAAGGGCCTGGACTAGGGTCACTACAGTAGGATGTTGCTCCTAGCAACCAGGAAAACAACTGCTGTAGGAAGGAGGGAAATAGGAGTGCAGCAAAGCCCAGACAGATGTTGGTGGTAGGGGACTCTATAATTAGGCGGACAGACAGGGTCATCTGTCGCCGAGACCGTGAATGCCGAACAGTGTGTTGTCTGCCGGGTGCTCGGGTTCGGCATATTGTGGATCGGATAGACAGATTGCTGGGTGGGGCTGGGGAAAACCCAGCGGTCATGGTGCACATTGGTACTAATGACAAAGTTAGAGGCAGGTGGAAGGTCCTTAAAAATGATTACAGGGAACTAGGAGAGAAGCTGAAGTCCAGGACCTCCAAGGTGGTGTTTTCAGAAATACTACCGGTGCCACGAGCGTCACTAGAAAGACAGCGGGAGCTTAGGGAGATAAATATGTGGCTTAGAAATTGGTGCAGGAAGGAAGGGTTCGGGTTCATGGAGAACTGGGCCGACTTCTCAGTCGGCTACAGGCTCTACGGTAGGGACGGGCTGCACCTCAATGGGGAAGGTGCAGCTGTGCTGGGGGAGAAAATGGTCAGACGGATGGAGGAGCTTTTAAACTAGGATCGGGGGGGGAGGGAGGATAGTGGAGCAAATAAGGGGATAGATAGAACAGATAGAGACAGGGAGACGGTAGGGGTCAATGAAGGATTAGGGGGGGATGGGACATACAAGGAACGTAGGGAGGCTAGGAGTAATAAAGGTGTTAATAGGATTAAATGTCTACTGGCAAATGCAAGAAGTCTTGCAAACAAAATGAATGAATTGGAGACTCTTATGTCAACCATGGATTATGATGTGGTGGGCATTACGGAAACCTGGCTGGATGAAAGCCATGACTGGGTGACAAACATACAGGGTTATAGTACATTTAGGAAGGACAGGAAAGGCCAAAAAGGTGGTGAGGTGTGTATATTTATCAAATCTAACCTAAAACCTGTGTTGTATGATGACATTGAGGGGAACAGCAACAATGTAGAGTCAGTATGGGTAAATGTACATGGGGAGGGGAATAATGGAAAAATGCTAATTGGAGTTTGCTATAAGCCTCCTAACATACCTGAACAAATAGAGGGTGAAATGCTGGAACAAATTGAAAAGGCAGCTAATAATAATAATCGGGTTCTTATTATGGGGGATTTCAACTATCCAGACATACAGTGGGACATAGAATCTTCTGGTTCTGCTAAAAGCTGTAAGTTCTTATCTACCATTCAAGACCATTTCCTCTCTCAGATGGTAGGTGAACCGACCAGGGGAGATAATTTGCTAGATCTGGTCCTGTCAAATAGACCGGATACAATTTCAGATCTACAGGTCCGGGAGCACTTGGGCACCAGCGATCATAATATGGTAAGCTTCGACATAATATTCAATAGAACATTTCAAAGGGGGAATGCTAAAACCTGGAATTTTAGGAAAGCTGATTTCAACAAATTAAGGGAAGAGCTTAAATGTGTAGATTGGGACAGAGTCATGGTAACTGGGGATACCGAACATAAAGGGGGTAAGTTTAAGGATATACTACTAGAGTACTGTAAAAAAACGTATACCCTCTGGTAATAAAATGTCCAGGAATAAAAAGAAACCACTATGGATAAATAAGACTGTACAAAGTATAATAAAACAAAAACAAAGGGCGTTTAAAATCTTAAAGGCTGAGAATACAGAAATAGCATTGCAGGAGTATAAAGATATCAATAGGCAATGCAAAAAAAGAAATCAAACAAGCAAAACTAGCTACTGAAACAAAAATCGCCAATGACATTAAAATAAATCCCAAAATCTTTTATAAATACCTTAATGCCAAAAGGAAAACAAAGGATAGTATCGGACCCTTAAAATATAATAACAAGTTAGTTATAGAGGACAAATAAAAGACTGAGATATTAAATAGGCATTTCTCATCTGTATTCACCAAGGAACTGACTGTACCAGGGATCATTCAACAAGTGAAAAATCAAAGTCCACCACCCGATATAATAAATTTAACACAAGATGAAGTACGCCTACGTCTGAGTAAATTAAACATTGACAAATCCCCAGGGCCAGATGGCATTCATCCACGAATACTGAGGGAATTGAGCTCCGTAATCGACAGACCGCTGTATCTCATCTTTTTAGACTCACTTGTAACAGGGTTGGTGCCTCAGGATTGGAGGATTGCTGATGTGGTACCGATATTTAAGAAAGGTAAGAGGGTAGATCCAGGCAACTACCGTCCAGTAAGCCTGACATCAGTAGTATGCAAAGTTTTTGAGGGCATTTTAAGGGATGACATGCAAAAATATATTGCAGAAAATAATATGATAACTGACAAACAGCATGGATTCATGAAAGATAAATCGTGTCTAACCAACCTGTTGGGGTTCTATGAGGGGGTAAGTTCAAACCTGGATATTGGTAATGCAGCTGATGTGATTTATTTGGACTTTGCAAAGGCATTTGATACTGTACCACATAATAGCCTTATACTAAAGCTCCAGAAGCAAGGACTAGGGGACACAATATGCAACTGGGTAAGGAATTGGCTAAAAGATAGGAAACAAAGAGTAGTCATAAATGGTACATTCTCTAAATGGGCTATAGTCAGCAGTGGGGTGCCGCAGGGATCTGTGCTTGGACCGATTCTTTTTACTCTCTTTATTAATGACCTTGTGGATGGGCTTGATAGTACAGTGTCAGTCTTTGCCGATGACACCAAACTATGTAGGATATTAAAAACTGACCTGGATAGTACAATATTACAAAAAGATCTGGATAAGATGTCAGAATGGGCAGATACTTGGCAAATGAGATTTAATGTTGATAAATGTAAAGTAATGCACCTAGGACGGAGTAATCCTATAGCTGCGTATACATTAAATGGAAGTAAACTCGGGACTACAGAACAGGAGAAGGACTTGGGTATTCTCATTACAAATAAGCTGAGCAGCAGCACTCAATGTCAAGCAGCAGCTGCTAAAGCAAACAAGATTTTAGGGTGTATAAAAAGAGAGATTAGATCCCGTGATCCCAACGTATTGTTACCCCTCTATAAATCACTTGTAAGGCCACATCTGGAATACGGGATCCAGTTTTGGGCTCCACATTTTAAAAAGGACATTCAGAAGTTAGAGTCAGTTCAAAGGCGGGCAACTAGACTATTACAAGGAATGGAAGGCCTCCCATATGATGGCAGGTTGAAAAAGTTAGATATGTTTAGCTTAGAAAAAAGACGTCTCAGAGGAGATCTCATTTATATGTATAAATACATGTGTGGTCAATATAAAGGACTGGCACATGACTTATTTCTTCCGAAAACAATACTAAGGACCAGGGGGCACTCACTGCGAGTGGAAGAAAAGCGATTCCGACACCTAAATAGGAAAGGGTTCTTTACAGTTAGAGCGGTCAGACTGTGGAATACACTACCACAAGCGGTAGTAATGGCAGATACTATAACAGCTTTTAAAAAAGGGCTGGATGATTTCCTCAGTACACAAAACATTGTTGGTTATAAATGACTTAGTGACTAAATGTAGAACTGGTGGAGGAAGGTTGAACTAGATGGACCTAGGTCTTTTTTCAACCTAAGTAACTATGTAACTATGTAACTTTTGGATCATTTTTTTCTGATCAATATTTTTAATAATCCTTTACTTACACCTTATATAATTCTCTAGGATTGGGATGTGCATTGTTTATACCTGTCAATATCTCTTTCAATTGTCATAGATTCAGCACTACAGTAGTTGATAGGCATACACCTATTTTGGTTTAACTTATTTATATCATTATTTTGTACATTTTTGCTACTTTATATGTACATGGGTGCTTATTTTGTTAATCTATCAGCATATCTGGCTTATTGTGATAATGGTACTCATTATTTCAATAAGGAACCTTAGTTTTCTCTGTGAAGCACTAGCAAAATTTTCCCCTACTTAAAATGGCAGCTGCAATCTCCTAATGCAGGTGTGCATGCACCTCCACCCGACTTCCACTGCTCGCCTTATACCTCACATGACTTACCTCCCATGATCACGTGGGAGGTTGCAGCCTTGTAACGCTGGAGAGCTTGTTACAAAAGTTGCTTTTTCATGGGAGGATGTTATGCCACTACGTGCGCTGCACAGCTGCAAAGTGAGTCTTATTGCATCTCGGCGTTCCATTGGTTAATCTTCCTATTTAAACAGATGTGCCCCCACCCTGGACACGCCCTTTGACAAAGCTTGGGTGAAACACATGTCGGGGTGAGGGGATGCGGCCTGACTATTCCACCCAGTGTCATCTAAGGTAATGTGAGCTTTTTCCATACCCCCATACTTAATTTAGCCACTGCTGGCATTACATAGCCTTGGGGTTAAATAGGAGTTATTTGCATTAGCTATTTGGAATGCATCCTATTACCTCAGCAATCTGGTGATGCATTTAAGCTGGTGGTATTGATATGTATTTAATATGGTTTTTATATGCTCCTACGAGGTATCACTGTTTCTTGTTATAGCTGCAGCATAGAAATCCTGTATGTAGTATACTTGTTGAGGTTTCAGTCTGTCCCCCTCAAATTGATGTTTTCTCCATCTGTTTGAAGCACTGTCTGCTATTTTATTTCATGTTTTTAAGATTTTCTTACAATATAAATGTATATTTTACCATTGACCTTGTCACTTCCATTATGTCAGTGCGTACACTGATTGAATGAAGGGGTATATAATTAGTTATGCAGATTCTTGCCATTGTTACTGTTTTGCGCTTGGTGTTTGAAAAAATGTTTTCTTCCTATATTTTGCAAATTACAATCTGTTTACACATTCTCTACAAGTGTTTTATGCCAAGCAAAAGGTCACTAGTTTGAATCGAGGAGTATGAACTATGAAAAAGATTTCCCAAGAAAAGAGAAACAGCATCATCCAGCTCATTGATAGTTTCCTCTCAGCCAAGAAATTTGACAAACTGCATCATGTGAGTGCCATGACAGTTGGTAGAACATGATTAAAGTGGGCTTTACACGCTGCGACATCGCTAGCATCAGCTAGCGATGTTGAGCGCGATAGCACCCACCCCGTCGTACGTGCGATATTGTGTGATCACTGCCATGGCAAACATTATCACTACGGCAGCGTCACACACACATATCTGCTCTGCGACGTCGCTCTGGCCGCCAAACCGCCTCCTTTCTAAGGGGGCAGTTCATGCGGCGTCACAGCAACATCACACGGCAGGCGTCCAATAGAAGCAGAGGGGCGGAGATGAGCGTGACGTACCATCCCGCCCACCTCCTTTCTTCCTCATTGCCGGTGAAGGCAGGTAAGGAGATGTTCATCACTCCTGCGGTGTCACAAACAGCGATGTGGGCTGCCGCAGGAACGAGGAACAACATCGCTAATAAGCATTAAACGATTTTTTGTTTCAGGACGACCTCTCCGCGGCAAACGATTTTGACCGCTTTTGTGATTGATTAAGGTTACTCAAAAGTGTCACACGCTGCAATCTCGTTAATGAAGCCGGATGTGTGTCACAAACACCGTGACCCCAACGATAATTCATTATCGATATCGTAGCATGTAAAGCCCGCTTAAGTCCATCCATCCATCCATCCATTCAATAGCCAATAGGTGGACATCCAGGCAAAATATTAGAGTCAACAAGCTGGCTCATCACAAGATCTATCAGTTCTGGCTCGACAAACACAGCAATGTGTTGGTGGCTTGTATGTTTCATAATAGTAAGATCACAGGCGTTGCACAAGTGTGGAATGGTGGCCCAAAAATAGGTGAGGGAGCATCGACTTTATTATCAACATAAAAAGCATCAGTATGAGTTTGCAAAGAAGTACAAAATTGGAAACTAGTGATTTGGAACGTTGAGACGAAAGTCAATAGACTAGATTCAGATTGGTGTAAATGAGTCTGGTAGAAACAAGTGAAAGGGGGCTAACAAATTGAAAAATTGAAGGAACTCTCAAGTTCGGTGGAGGAAGCATTATGATATGGGATTATTTCACAGCCAAAAGTATTGGATACTTGTCCAGGATCGATTGCGGTCTCAATGCTGAGCTATATGAGAGTATGCTACAAGACGACATACTTTGTACACTTGTGTACTATGGGTATGAAAAGGACAACATAGCATTCTAACAGGACATCAAGCCAAAGCATATGTCGACATTGGAGAAGAAATGGTTCAATGACAATGAAGTAGATGTGCTGGATTGGTCACCATAGTCCCCAGAACTCAACCCAACACTTGAGGGTCAACTTAAAGAAAAATGCTTGAATCTAATTGAGAGCATTCCCAGTAGGATTCGGTCAGTGTTGGAAGCCAAAGGTGGATTTACAAAATACTAACAAAATAATTAAAATGAAAACTTAGATTTTTAGGAGCAAAACAGTAACAATGCAGTGACATTACAAGAATCTGCATAATTAATCATATGCTAAATAGTTGCAAGTCAAATTTATTTATGAGATAGCCAAGATGATTGCCCATAAAATGATGCTAGTCTCAAAGCTGTAGTGGATGGTGAGCTATGGAGTTTGTTCAAAACATTGTTACCCTATTGCTTGTCAGTATTCATTGGTATAACATGAACCTACCACTCCCAGCATGTCTTAACAATGCAAAACCGAAAAAAAGCCCACCCCGTTAAAAATTCAAACTTTATTAACCAAAATATTTAAATGTGCAAGTAAAACCAAGTTGCTTCACATATAAATCAGGAACGGGGCCCAGGGCAGCAATTCCCTGATATCTCCCTTCGTGACCGTGGAGCTTGGCATCCTAAATACAGCGCAGTGGCGCCCCCGCTCAATGATGACTAGCCCTTCTGACCCTATACTAAGTATTAAAGTGCTGATGATCTACATGAAGGGCTTATAAAATTCACAGTGAATATTCCACATTCATTCAGACCAGTTTATATAATCCTAGATGGATTTCCCACCCCAATAGCATTCCAAATATTCAGTGATTGAATATAGATAGCTCTTTGTAGACAATGCTACTGATCCGGATGACCAATTTGGGCAGAAATCCTTTCAGCTTAAATAGAAATTGTTAGGGTCAGAACAACAAGGCAAAATTCAATTATATGTGTGCAATAATATTCATCATAATTGATGATAACAAACAAGGCCCAGTGGCCAGTTGTCACGCTCCCCGGGTCCCGGCGCCGTCTGTCACTCACCGCTCCGGTTCCCGGTCCTTCTGCCCATAGCTACCCTCCTCATTCTCCCTCCTCTGCGCCCTCCGTGCCTCCTGCCCGCTGGTCCCGGCGTCCCCCTGCAACCCAGGACACTCTGTCTGGTCCCCCTGCATCTCCTGCACCGCTTCCTGCTCTGGTCTCCGGCACACGAGCCTCGCGCATGCGCATTAGGGCGCGCGCTTACTCACCTCTTCTTAGAGGGCCAGCATCCCGGAAACAGGATATGGTCAATTACAGGTACAGGGTATATTAGGACATCCTTTCCATGGGCGGTGCCTGATCAACGTGTTCCCATAGCTAGGTGTTCAGGTCCCTTTGTGCCTTGCCCCCGTGTAACTCTGTCTCTTCCACAGAACCCGTCCTGCCACATTAACCTGGTCCTGACTGCTGATTCCCCAGGAAGTCTCCTGGTGACCGTCTGCTGAGGATCCCGCCATCTACCGTCAGCCTGAACCCGTCACTGATCCCCAACTTCACCTGGTAACATCAGCCTTCACGTCTCGCTGGACCCAGACCCCGTCTGCGGTTCTTACCCGGCACCTGAATCCGGTTACAGTCATCCGTCCGGCCTCCGGTGTTCGTTGGACACAGAGACATTCCCGTACAAGATCCCTGAAGGACTCTGATCTCGTACCCCTAGTGTTCCGGCTACCGTGCATCTAGGCCCTCTGGTGGGGTGATCGGACAGTCCCTGTATAGGGGTTAGCTCTGGGTTGCCTCACTGGGGGAGTCCGGTGCATGGTCCAGTGAATCCACCTCCAGGAGGTTACAGATTGATCAGGCCATGGATTCCGCCGTAGCACTAGCATCCCAGCTGGCCGGATTACAGCAAGAACTGGTACGACAACGCGAGATCCAATCTCGCATGCTCGCCTTTATGTCTTCAGTGGACACCCGCTTGAATACTCTTCAAGCATCAGCCACATCCCTGTCGACTCAGACTACGGCAGCGGCTTCCGTAGGAGCTTCCTCTGCAACCTCGAAACTTCGCTTAGCTTCTCCGCCCCGGTATGCTGGTGACCCCAAGACCTGCAGGGGTTTTCTGAATCAATGCTCACTGCACTTCAAGTTGCTTCCGCACCTCTTTGCCTCTGATCAAGCAAAGGTGACCTTTCTGATGTCCCATCTGGAGGGTGAAGCATTGGCCTGGATAAATCCTTTGTGGCAAAAGGAAGATCCAGTAACTACCGACATCCGGGAATTCCTGGAGGCCTTCCGTAACACCTTTGACGAACCAGGACAAACCTCCACATCCGCCTCTTCGCTTCTCCGGCTACGCCAAGGGACTTTAACGGTTGGCCAGTATGCCATCCGGTTCCGTACGCTTGCCTCTGAGCTAGGGTGGAACAACGAGGCACTGACAGCAGCCTTCTGGGAGGGGTTCTCCAGTCACATCAAGGATGAGTTGGCCGGTCGTGTTTTTCCTCCTACCTTGGATTCCCTGGTCTCTCTTGCAACTCGGATTGATCTCCGTTTCCAGGAAAGGTCCAAGGAGGTATCCCGGGAGAGGCGACCGACACGGCACACCTCCACTCCGCAGAAGTCCACCGTCTCTCAGTCGGTGCCGTCTGGCACCTCTACTCACGAACCTATGCAAATAGATCGACTGAGACAAACCGAGCAATGCTGAGCAGAACGGCTCACCAAGGGCCTGTGCTTCTACTGTGGAAGCGGCACCCACCTGCTTCATTCCTGCCCCGAGAAGCCGGGAAACTCCAAATCCTAGGGTTGGTATGAGAGGCCACCCTAGGTACCGGAACCCTTTCAGACCCAGTTACATGGACCGTCCAAGTGACGACGGAGGAGACCCGGTTCACGGCAGAGGCGCATCTTGATTCAGGGGCAGTGGGCAACTTCATCCAACAGGCTACGGTGGACAAGATCCGGATACCTATTATCCCGCTTGCAAAACCGCTTGTAATTGCTTCTGTGGATGGGAAACCCCTATCTGACTCCGTGTTGTTTATCACCAAACCCGTGGAACTCCGTATTGGTGCTCTGCTCACCGAAAAGATTGCTCTATATGTCCTCCCGAAAATGTCTCACTCGCTCTTGTTGGGCTTGCCCTGGTTACGAATACATGAACCTGTCATCAGTTGGCGTTCTGGAGAGATTACCCGTTGGGGCCCGTCTTGTCATGAGAATTGTCTGCAGTCCGTACGGCCCGTCCATCAGCCTCCGGTTCCGGAATCCCTACCGGGACTGTCTTCAGCATATTGGTCATTCGTGGACGTTTTTGACAAGAAGGAGGCAGAGGTATTACCACCACATCGACCCTACGAGTGTGCCATCGACTTGTTACCCGGAACTACTCCCCCTCGTGGACGGATCTATCCCTTGTCTCCTGCTGAAACTCAGGCCATGTCGGACTAGATTGCAGATAACCTGGCAAGGGGGTTCATCAGGAGGTCCTCGTCTCCTGCAGGAGCAGACTTCTTCTTCGTCAAGAAGAAAGAAGGTGACTTACGCCCCTGCATCGACTACCGGGGCTTGAACCAGATCACCGTAAAAAACAAATATCCTTTACCTCTGATCCCAGAGCTATTCGATCAGCTCAGGGGGGCCCGTATATTCACCAAGCTAGACCTCCGCGGAGCTTACAACCTGGTCTTTATTCGCTCGGGAGACGAATGGAAGACGGCGTTCAACACCCGTGACGGGCACTACGAGTACTGTGTGATGCCCTTTGGTATCTGTAACGCCCCGGCTGTCTTCCAGAAACTGGTGAATGATGTGTTCAGGGACCTTCTCTATGTCTGTGTGGTCGTATATCTGGACGATATCCTGGTCTACTCCCCGGACTTGCCGACCCACAGAAGGAACATACGACTCCGTCTTCAAAGGCTTAGGGAGAACCGCCTGTACGCTAAGTACGAAAAATGTGTGTTTGAACGGACGTCCCTTCCCTTTCTGGGCTACGTGTTCTCTGACACGGGCTTGCAGATGGATCCCGAGAAGGTGTCTTCTATCCTTAAGTGACCTCCTCCTTCCGGACTGAAAGCCATCCAACGCTTCCTAGGCTTTGCCAACTATTATCGCCAGTTCATCTCTCACTTCTCTGCTCTGACGGCGCCTCTCTCCGTCTTGACCAAGAAGGGGTCCACCCCGAAGGACTGATCACCTGAGGTCGACGCCGCTTTCTGTTCCCTGAAGCAGGTGTTTGCCTTCTCTCCCGTTCTCCACAGACCGGAGTTAAACCGACAATTCACCTTGGAGGTGGATGCCTCCTCCTCAGGGGCTGGGGCCGTGCTCCTGCAGAAGTCGTCTACCGGGAAGATGGTCACCTGCGGCTTCTTCTCCAAGATCTTCTCGGCACCCGAACGCAACTGTACCATTGGCGATCGAGAACTCCTAGCTGTCAAGCTGGCTCTGGAGGAATGCCGTTATCTGTTGGAGGGTGCGGTATACCCGGTTATTATTTACACTGACCATAAGAACCTGGAGTATCTGCGATCTGCTCGAAGACTGAACCCGCGCCAAGCCAGTTGGTCCCTGTTCTTTGCCCGGTTTGACTTCCAACTACATTTCCGTCCGCGGATAAGAACGTGCGGGCTGATGCCTTGTCCCGGTCCTTTGTTTCGGTGGAACAAGAAGAAGAGACGAACCAGTCCATCATCTGTCCCAGTAAGGTCATTCCGGTGGCTCCTGTCACTCTGGCACAGATACCCCCTGGGAAGACTTATGTCTCGGAGAACGACAGAACTAAAGTCCTTCAATGGGGGCATTCTTCGAAAGTGGCCAGACATGCCGGTCAGAAGAAAACATGGAGCGCTATTGTCCGTCACTATTGGTGGCCGTCCCTCCGCAAGGATGTCGTCTTCTTTGTCTCCGCTTGTCCATCCTGTGCCCGGAACAAGACGCCCAAGTACTTGCCCTATGGTCGTCTCCTGCCTCTGCTGATTCCCTCCGTTCCATGGCAACACATAGCCATGGACTTTGTCACGGACTTGCCTTTGTCCTCCGGACATATGGTCATCTGGGTCGTGGTGGATCGTTTCTCTAAGATGGCTCATTTCGTCCCCATGGTCAGACTGCCCTCTGCCCAGGAGCTCGCTGATGCCTTCATCCAGCATATCTTCCAGCTGCATGGCTTTCCCTTACATATAGTGTCCGACAGGGGAACTCAGTTCACCTCGCGCTTCTGGAGGATGCACTGTAAACATCTGGGAGTATCTCTGGACTATTCCTTGGCCTACCATTCCCAGTCAAATGGCCAAGTGGAATATGTCAACCAGATCCTGACTTCCTTCCTTTGACACTACGTCAATGTTCATCATGTCGACTGGTCCACGCTTCTCCCTTGGGCTGAGTTCTCCCATAACCATCACGTCAGTGAATCCTCCTCCAGTTCTCCCTTCTATGTTGTCTACAGTCTTCATCATTTTGTTCCATTACCGGTATCCTTGACCTCGGATGTCCCCGCTGCAGATGCCCTGTCCAGAGACTTCTCTGCTATATGGAGTTCTGTCAAAACCTCCCTTGAACATGCCTTCGCACAGATGAAGAAGCATGCGGACAAGAGACGCCTTGATCGTCCTTGCTTCTCTTCTGTTGATTTGGTATGGCTTTCCTCCAAATACATCCGGTTGAAGATTCCATCTTACAAGTTGGGTCCGCGGTACGCTGGTCCTTTTAAGGGCATCAAAAGGATCAATGAGGTCTCCTGCAAACTGCAGCTCCCGGGCCACGATGCGGATCCCGAACTCCTTCCACGTCTCCTTGCTCAAGCCAGTCGTCCTTGGTCCCTTCTCCTCTGATGCCGGTACTCCTCCTCCTATTGCTGACGACAATGTGTACACAGTAAGAGATATAGTGGCCATGAAGACCGTGCGGGGTAAGCAGTTCTTCCTTGTTGATTGGGAGGGCTACGGCCCTGAGGACTGGTCCTGGGAACCCCGGGAGAACGTTGGCACTCCTCTTATACGTGACTTCTTGTCCCGGTTGCGGGGAGGGGGGCGTGAGGGAGGGGTTACTGTCACGCTCCCCGGGTTCCGGCGCCATCTGTCACTCACCACTCCGGTTCCTGGTCCTTCTGACGCGGCTGCCCTCCTCATTTTCCCTCCTCTGCGCCCTCCGTGCCTCCTTCCCGCCGGTCCCGGTGTCCCCCTGCAACCCAGGACACTCTGTCTGGTCCCCCTGCAGCTCCTGCTCTGATCTCCGGCACACGAGCCTCGCGCATGCGCATTAGGGCGCGCTCACTCACCTCTTCTTAAAGGGCCAGCGTCCCGGAAACAGGATATAGTCAATTACAGGTACAGGGTATATTAGGACTTCCTTTCCATGTGGGCGGTGCCTGATCAACGTGTTCCCATAGCTAGGTGTTCAGGTCCCTTTGTGCCTTGCCCCCGTTTAACTCTGTCTCTTCCACAGAACCCATCCTGCCACATTAACCTGGTCCTGACTGCTGATTTCCCCAGGATGTCTCCCGATGACCGTCTGCTGAGGATCCCGCCATCTACTGTCAGCCTGAACCCGTCACCGATCCCCGACTTCACCTGGTAACATCAGCCTTCACGTCTCGCTGGACCCGGACCCCGTCTACGGTTCTTACCTGGCACCTGAATCCGGTTCAAGTCATCCGTCCGGCCTCCGGTGTTCGTTGGACACAGAGACATTCCCGTACAAGATCCCTGAAGGACTCTGATCCCGTACCCCTAGTCTTCCGGCTACCGTGCATGTAGGCCCTCTGGTGGGGTGATCGGACAGTCCCTGTATAGGGGTTAGCTCTGGGTTGCCTCACTGGGGGAGTCCGGTGCATGGTCCAGTGAATCCACCTCCAGGACGTTACACCAGTACTTAGCTACACTCAGCAGCTCATTGCTCGACACGTTTCTCCCCCAAGAGAAATCAGTTTGAGGTTCATCAGGGGCTGTCCTCAATCAGACCACATCATATGACAAGCTGTAACAGTAATACATATAGTTAGCAAAATATCCATTCCATCCACAGTATTCATAGGAGGAGATTGTAATATGCTTAGTACCCACAATAGAGCCATGTCATTCAAAAGCCATTCTCAATCAGGATAATTTTGTATACCGGCTGCAATAATAGCATATATAAGTAACCAATTTCCATCACCCTCCATTCATAATTTCCCATGCAGTCAGTGTACTCACTCAGGGACCATGCTGTTCCATGTAACTTAGGACGCGCGCCGATAATACTAGCTAGTGACGCACATCCGGTCCCTATCACATGATCTTTATACTTTGCATGGGGCAGTCGCATTACCTCACTTCCGGTACCCGGAGCTGGGAAAATCCCTCCCTCAGTTCTCAGGCGCATTTCCGGAATTCAACGCATTCTAAGTCTGACTCCCATTGTGGCCAGTGACATGTTTCCGGCCCGCGTCATGTGACAATGTGCTATGTGCGGCTGGATGGCTTTTAATTCACTTCCGCTTCCCACTGATCTCCCCTGTTTCTACTGCACATACCCGGAAGAGGAATATGCGTTCCAGACCTCATCATCAATTATATCTAATACACAGGGTATGTTATCCTTTCTCCTACACATAGATTTACACGGCGGAATCACATGTATCCATACACATCAATACTCTGGCATGTACCACTATTATCAACCCCCATACCTATAGAAAAGGAGGCGGTCGGGAAGGGGGCGGGGAAAAAATTAGAGGGGGAGGAAATATCACAGTGGAGTTACTAACTCTCCATAGGAGATGGAATAAGAAGATACAATAGTCAACTACCGTGTTTTTCCAAAAATAAGCCCTCCCCCAAAAATAAGCCCTAGCAGGGATTTTCAGCATTTTCGGAGCAAGGCTTAAATATAAGCCCACCCCCGAAAATAAGCCCTAGTCATGGATCAATAATTAAGTGTCCATGCAGCTAAGAAAGATACAGATACTGCAGGACACTTCATTATACACAGCGGCACCCAGCAATTACACTAACCCGACACTAAGCGGCAGGACCTGTAGCTATCGCACACCCGCACACATCAGATCTCATACACACACACACCAGATCTCACACACAAACATCGGATCGCACACACAATCAGATCGCACACATAATCAGATCGCACACACAAACATCGGATCACACGCAAACATCAAATCGCACACATAAACATCGGATCGCACACACATCGGATCGCACACACATCAGATCACATACATACTCACCACATCCAGCGACACTGATCTCTTCTCGCCAGCAGAATCCTGAGAGGCAGTGCGGTGGAGCACAACGAACAGGACCTGCGGCAGGACACGTGACTTGCTCTCATCATTCCCTGCGGCCAGAAGCGCTGGATATGATGTGATGTGTGCGATCGGCTGTGTGTCTGTGATCTGCTATGTGTGTCTGCAATCTGCTGTGTGTGTCTGCGTTCGGCTGTGTGTATCTGTGATCGGCTGTGTGTGCCTGCGATCTGCTGTGTGTCTGAGATCTGCTGTGTGTGTGATCTGCTGTGTATCTGCGATCTGCTGTGTGTGTGTGTGTGTGACCTGCTGTGTGTGTCTGCGATTTGCTGTGTGTGTGAGATCTGCTGTGTGTGTGTGATCTGCTGTGTGTGTCTGGGGTCTGCTGTGTGTGCGATTTGTTGTGTGTGTCTGGGATCTGCTGTGTGTGGGATCTGCTGTGTGTGTGTGGGATCTGCTGTGTGTGTGTGGGATCTGCTGTGTGTGTGGGATCTGCTGTGTGTGTCAGTATGTCAGCTAGCAGCAGGGTAGGATGGCTTGCAGCACCGACCGGAGATCACAGGGAGGACCTGGGAGCCACACAGACATCCGGGTCTGGTGAGTATGAGTCTCCTGGGAAGTGGGGGGGGTCTGCTTTTTTGGGGGTAAACTTACCCTCCAACCGTGTTTCTCCAAGAATAAGACCTCCTCCAAAAATAAGCCCTAGTGCTTTTTTGGGGGGACAAAAAAATATAAGACAGTGTCTTATTTTTGGAAAAACACGGTAATATATATTTTATCAAAGGCAGTATGTCATATTTGATATTAAACAATGACCTAGGTCACCCTACACACTATTCAATATTATCAATAGATAAATTATATATAGAAATTCGAGAACTGATATTTAAAGCCTAAACCTGAGGCTACTGTTCCACTGGAGCATATATTATGTGTCTGCTGAATTTCATGGAATCCCCAATCAAACTGGTTTCAAATGAAATTGACATAGCTGAGCTGCTCATTAAGTCCCTCTGGATGTGTTGTTTGCAACCAAAATAACCAGCGGGTTTCCCTCTGAATGATCATCCTATCCCAGTCACCTAATCTTATTGGTGTTGGGACTGTTTCATTGGCTCTAAAGGACAAAACTCCCACATCCCCTCTATGACAGTTGGTAACATGACGAGCAATGGGGGTATCGTTTTTATTTCTTACATCCTCCAAGTGCTCGCTGATCCTCACCCTAAATTGCCTCTTAGGGGTACTTTGCACGTTGCAACATCGCTACTGCGATATCGTCGGGGTCAAATCGAAAGTGACGCACATTCGGTGCCGGTAACGACGTTGCAACGTGTAAAGCCTAAGAAAGAAGATGAACGAGCGTGAAATAGTCAAAAATCTGTGTCACGTCATTCATTCATTTCCATAATTTCGGGGCAGCGACAGGTACAATGTTGTTCCTCGTTCCTGCGGCAGCACACATCGCTGTGTATGAAGCTGCAGGAGCGAGGAACATCTCCTTACCTGTGTCCGTCTGCAATGAGGAAGGAAGGAAGTGGGCGGGATGTTTACGTCCCGCTCATCTCCACCCCTCCGCTACTATTGGCCGCCTGCCGTGTGACGTCGCTGTGACGCCACACGACTCACCCCCTTAGGAAGGAGGCGGGTCGCCGGCCAGAGGGACGGCGCAGGGCAGGTAAGTGCGTGTGAAGCTGCCGTAGCGATAATGTTCGCTACGGCAGCTATCACAAGACATCGCATCTGCGATGGGGGCGGGGACTATCACGCTCGGCACCGCTACAATCGGCTAGCAATGTCTCAGCGTGCAAAGTACCCCTTAGTCTACCACACATAGTTCAGTGGGCACATACATGTACACAGATACACTACCCCTTCAGTTCTACAGTTTACAAAGTTCCTGTTCTTATATGTCCTTCCAGTCAGAGGTGTATCTAGGCTTTCCAGCACCCGGGGCAAGAATTCATTTTGGCGCCCCCCCCCCCACCAAGCAATTTGGGTGGTCGTCATGTGACCAATCATTTATATGTGATTTGCACACTTACAGTTATGTGGTAACGAGCTTCTCTTAATAATTCTCTCAATGTTCAATGAGAAACGTATGAAGAAAAGCTAATTGTCACATGCAAGTATGAAAATCACATATGAGTGGAGTGGCCATGTGGTGACCAGCGAGCAGAGCTGAATTGTGACAGTGGGTGTATTACACGCTGTTAGAACTGAGGATACTACACTACTTAATTTTGTAATTAAAGGGATTGTCCAGATTAGAGATGAAAGTCTGCAGTGACTCTATTTGTGACTTCATGCTCTGCACACTTTTAGGATTCTCCGGTGCCAGTGTCGAGAATGGACGATCATGTGAGCACAAGAATGAGATTTGTAGACTTCTGGCCACATTCTGATTTGATATGTCCAGCCTCAGTCAATTCATTTTCATTGAGCATGTCTGTTCAGCACATGACCACTATTCTGTCTCTTCCTGGTAGCTGTGAATCCAACCGCTCTAATTATCAGTCCCTTAGATAACTGTATGATTTTACTCACTCTACCGCCTTCCACAGATAGTGTTAACTCAGCCCAACGATGACTTGTAGAAAGACAAGGAGAAACGCTGTAGTTTTCTTCTAGAATCTTGTATTAAGTACAAAGTAAAGGCAGGTGAAAAGGAATAATCTGTACAGGGTTGCAGACATGTCTCTTCAGTAATGGTTCCTCTAGACTAAACTGAAGGAGAAGGGAGGAACTTTCTATACAGAAGCCAACTAAGGGAGGTACATAGGGACAAACTTCATACAGTCTAATCTACCTAGTAACAATAAGGAATTTCCTGATAGGAGGAAAAATATGCAATGCAAGAATTATATACAACAGGTTGTTCCCATTCATGGGACACAACAACCACATCTATGTAAATTGCATACTTGCAGCTTCACAACCTCCCACTGTCACTGCCGGCATCAGAGAATCCTGACAGCGTGCAGTGTGCGCACTGTGAGAATTCAGAAGTCTGCAGTCACAGAGTGACACAAGGAGTGACTGCAGGTCATCACAAACTTGGACAACCTCTTTAATGCTCCTAACATAAATAAAAATATAGTAACCCTTAACTTGTCAGATGGCACAAGACTTTATTAAAGAGATTGTCCACTACTTTAACACTGAAGACCTTTCCTTAGGATAGGCCACCAATGTCTGACTGGTCGGGATCCGGCACCTGGCACCCCCGCCAATCGCCTGTTCTAGGTGCCATGTCGGTGGTTGCAGGTGGCCGGAAGTGCTCAGTTCTGGATCTGCTCCGTCTTCTGATAGTGGCAGCAGGTTCCTATTAAAATCAATGAGGCTGATGTGCAGTACCTGGCCGCGGACACCATCAGAGGACGGAGCAGATCCAGAAATAAGCATTTCCGGCCACCTGCACCAAGAACAGCTGATCAGTGGGAGTCCCATTGTGCTCACATCAGAAGCAATGCGCAAGTGGGACCCAGGCCTAATGATGGGACATAGTATCACAAATAATCATTTACATTTAGGTACCTTATAGATGATGTTGCCTCTGAGTCGTTTCTTTCTATTCACCTTGTCCTGACGCCATGATGACTTTTCACATTCACATCTCATCTCTGCAGATTTCCATCTTCTCCGGTCTTCTGCAGCACATCCCATCACGATGCCAATAAAATAGCAGAAAGATTATAATACTTCTACTTAAAAATATCTGCCCTACACTGTTCCCCTGAACAAATAATGGCCCCTCACTGTGTTCTCTGCACAAAATATGACCCACACACTGCCCCTCTTATCTTACATGCCCCACACACTCCCTTTCCATACTACTCTTCACACTGTGCTCTCACTGTATCACCCTATACTGCCCAGTCTGTATACTGTGCCCTCTCATCCCACCCCCTCCTCGCTATGGCCTCACACTGTCCTCCAATTCTGCCCCCTCTCCATACTACGTCCCTCCACTACCCAGTCTCTATTCTGTGCCCCCTCACATTTTTCTCATCCCTTACTGCCTTCCTCACTACCTTCTGCGTGTCCATATACTTTTCCACCTCACTCTCCATCCTGCCTACTTGCTCCTTATACCATGTCACTCTTTATTCTGTGTCCTCAAAATTTCATTCCCATTTTTTCCCCATACCATGTCTATATACGTCACCCCTCCCTCTCTCCATACATCACCCCGCATCCTCCCTCTCCCCATACATCACCCCGCATCCTCCTTCTCCTCATACATCACCCTGCATCCTCCTTCTCCCCATACATCACCCCGCATCCTCCCTCTCCCCATACATCACCCCGCATCCTCCCTCTCCCCATACATCACCCCGCATCCTCCCTCTTCCCATACATCACCTTGCATCCTCCCTCTCCCCATACATCACCCCGCATCCTCCCTCTCCCCATACATCACCCCGCATCCTGTCTCTCCCCATACATCACCCCTCATCATTTCTTACCCCATACATCACCCTGCATCCTATCTCTCACCATACATCACCCCTCATCATTTCTCTCCCCAAACATCATCCCTCATCATTTCTCTCCCCATACATCATCCCTCATCATTTCTTTCTCCATACATCATCCCTCATCATTTCTGTCTCCATACATCATCCCTCATCATTTCTTTCCCCATACATCACCCCTCATCATCTCTCTCCACATACATCACCCCTCATCATTTCTTTCCCCATACATCATCCCTCATCATTTCTTTCCCCATACATCATCCCTCATCATTTCATTCCCCATACATCATCCCTCATCAATTCTTTCCCCATACGTCATCCCTCATCATTTCTGTCTCCATACATAATCCCTCATCATTTCTTTCCCCATACATCACCCCTCATCATTTCTCTCCCCATACATCACCCCACATCATTTCTTTCCCCATACATATCCTTCATCATTTCTTTCCCCATCCCTCATCCCTCATCATTTCTCTCCCCATACATCAACCCTCATCATTTCTCACCCCATACATCACCCCTCATCATTTCTGTCTCCATACATCACCCCTCATCATTTCTTTCCCCATACATCATCCCTCATCATTTCTTTCCCCATACATCATCCCATATCATTTCTTTCCCCATACATCATCCCTCATCATTTCTCTCCCCATATATCACCCCTCATCATTTCTCACCCCATACATCACCCCTCATCATTTCTTTCCCCATACATCATCCCTCATCATTTCTTTCCCCATACATCATCCCTCATCATTTCTTTCCCCATACATCATCCCTCATTATTTCTTTCCCCATACATCATCCCTCATCATTTCTTTCCCCATACATCATCCCTCATCATTTCTGTCTCCATACATCATCCCTCATCATTTCTTTCCCCATACATCATCCCTCATCATTTCTCTCCCCATACATCACCCCTCATCAATTCTTTCCCCATACATCATACTTCATCATTTCTTTCCCCATACATCACCCCTCATCATTTCTTTCCCCATACATCACCCCTCATCATTTATTTTACCATACATCATCCCTCATCATTTCTTTCCCCCTACATCATCCCTCATTATTTCTTTTCCCATACATCACCCCTCATAATTTCTTTCCCCATACATCACCACTTATTTCTTTCCCCATACATCATCACTCATCATTTCTTTCCCCATACATCACCTGTCATCATTTCTTTCCCCATACATCATCCCTCATCATTTCTTTCCCCATACATCATCTCTCATCATTTCTCTCCCCATACATCATCCCTCCTCATTTCTTTCACCATACTTCATCCCTCATCATTTCTCTCCCCATACTGTGCCCAAAGATGCTTCCCCCTCCCCAACCTCTCTTCCCACTATACTGTCAAAAGATCATTCCACCTCACCCCTACTGTATCTATAGATACTGCTCCCTTCCCATCCTCTCTCCTCCATACTGTCTTTAGATACTTCCCCCTCCCCAACCTCTATCCCCTCATAATGTGTCCACTAATAGTTACCTCTCCCCACCCTCTGTTCCCCCATTCCGTGTGCATAGATACCTCCCCCCTCACCCCATAATGTTCCTCCATCTGTGTCTTCAGCTCCACAGTGGAGCACTTATCAGCGTCCTCTGCCACCTCCGCGTTGCGGGCCTGACTTCTGAGTCAGCAGTGTGATCAGCTGACATGATCACATGAAAGCCGTAGCTCTGACCCGGAAGTCAGCATCGGCATCACCGCTCCAATTGTCCTCATGTCTGACAGATGCAAGGACAATTGAGCAGTGGGAGCTGCGTGCTGCACTTTCTATGAGTGCGTCTGCCAGCATGACAGCTGTGCTCAGAGAATGGCTGCTCCCACTGCAGAGTGGCAACCGCAGCCCACGTGGAGACTTTCACAGCACAGCATCAGGCAGCCGACAGCGCTCCCCTGACAGTTGTGCCCGGGGCAGATGACCCGCCAGCACCCCCCTAGATACGCCCCTGTTCCAGTACTCACACTGGTGAATTCTTTAGATGGAATCACAAATTGACAAAATTAAAAAAATTTCCACATCTCCCTTTGATCTAACCAAGTCCCCTTTATCTGGGGAGGGGCATAGAGGCTGTGTATAACATGATTTTGGTTCGTCCCCTCCTAAATGTGACTGTCACTGATGTCTGGATCACTCAGCAGGATCCCCCAGTACTTCCTGAGGATCCCCATAACCTTGGTGTTTTGGTCAACAAAGGTCCCGATTAATCTAGTTTTAGAGCCTTCATCCTCCCTTCGTCTCGGGATCAAAAGCTTATTTCTCTCACTCCGCCATGCATAGTCACATGCTTGATCTATCATATTAGTATGATATCTTCTTTGAAGGAACCTATTTTTTAGATGGTGTGCTTGTTTATCAAAATCCTCATTCAAGGAGCAGTTCCTGCGAAGTCTCAGGAACTGCCCCTTGGGAATACCCCTTTTTAGGGGAACTGGGTGGAAGCTGTTCCAGTGTAGTAGATTGTTTGTAGAGTTAGGTTTCCTATAGATATCTGTCCTCAGGTACCCACTCTCATCCATCTGAATGAAGATATCCAAAAATGGAATCCTATCTCCCCCAATTTCATAGGTAAGTTTCAACCCCAGGTCATTGACATTAAGTTGCTCAACAAAGGATATAATGGATTTGCGTGTTCCGGACCAGATAATAATGACATTATCAATATATCACCCCCAGAAAGATATCTGGGGGCCCTACATTTCATCCTCCTCATTGAAAACTACAGTGTCCTCCCACCAGTTGAGGAACAAGTTAGCATAAGTGGGAGCACATGGAAATATGCAGTGTGAACAGGTGTATATATAACTGAATATGAGATACAATGACAAAAAAATACAGTTGCACTCTGTAATGCTAAAGCATGCAAACCATGAATGTATGAATATAGACATGCATTACAGCTAAAGGAAATCTGAGAAACAAATGCCAGTGGCCTCATCAAGGCATATCTCAAAATACTGGGTACCTACTCTGAATTGAAGATTCTTCCTGGGTTTAAAAACCTCCATGTGTATGGGAAAGTAGGAACCTGCTACTAGAGATGAGCGAACCGGTTGCGGTTCGGCTCGAGCTCGGTTCGCCGAACCGAGGTCTGGTTCGCGTTTGGTTCGGCGATCCGGTTCGGCGAACCGCTCGAACCACATAGGAAACAATGGGAGGCAATCACAAACACATAAAAACACCTAGAAAATACCCTCAAAGGTGTCCAAAAGGTGACAAACAACTCACAACACAACACAACACAAACACATGGGAAAGTGAGAAGAACAAATTCTCATGTGAAAACAAAACAGCGTAACGAGGAAAAAGAGGATGAGACACAGATATAGGCATGGCATGCCCTTGTAAAGTCATGTAAAACACCGCAAGGTGACTCCAAGCAGAGTCTCCCTTTTTTCCAAAAATTGGGCCACACAGACACCCACCCCTTCAGTGGCAGCACTTGTGCCCCAGTTGTACACTTCACAGGTAGATTTGCATCAAGCACATTCAAAAATACGCCATCCTTAACCGTCCCCAGGATGACACCGGGGTAGGTAGCTAAGTCTTTGCTGATCCCAGATCTGTTCATTTTGGATCATTTTTAGAAATACTGCAAGCAAGGGTTACTCCAACTGGAGTCTCCCTTTTTTCCAAAAATTGGGCCACACAGACACCCACCCCTTCAGTGGCAGCACTTGTGCCCCAGTTGTACACTTCACAGGTAGATTTGCATCAAGCACATTCCAAATACACAAGCATTTACTCTCCCTAGGATGACACAGGGGTAGTAAATTCCTTGTGGATCCATGACTTGTTCATTTTGATGAACGTTAGTCTGTCCACATTGTCACTGGACAGACGCATGTGCTTATCTGTCAGCACACACCCAGCAGCACTGAAGACACGTTCAGAGACAACGCTGGCAGCTGGACACGACAAGATCTCCAAGGCGTAAGTGGAAAGCTCTGGCCATTTTTCAAGATTTAAAGCCCAAAATGAGCAAGGCTCCATTTGCAAAGTCATGGCATCGATGTTCATTTGGAGATACTCCTGTATCATCCGCTCCAGCCGTTGACTACGTGTCAGACTTGTTGTCTCTGGTGGCCTTGCAAAGGATGGTCTAAATAAATTATGAAAAGATTAAATAAAATTGCTGTTACCAGCACCAGATACGGTGCTACTGGTACGGGTAGACTGTTGAAGATGACGAAACCGTCCCATGTTTGTCAAGTTAAAACTGGGAGATTCACTCCGTGCACCACGGTTGTTTGGTGGAAAAGCCGAGCTAAGATCGAGTAACAGCTTTTGCTGATACTCCTGCATACGTGCGCCCCTTTCTATGGCTGGAATTATGTCACAAAATTTGGACTTGTACCGGGGATCTAATAGTGTGGCAAGCCAGTACTCATCATCACTTCTAATTTTGACAATACGAGGGTCATGTTGGAGGTAGTGCAGCAAGAAGGCGCTCATGTTTCTGGCGCAGCCATGCGGACCAAGTCCACGCTGTGTTTGTGGCATAGAGGTGCTAACCGTTCTTTCTTCCTCAGACATCTCACCCTAACCTCTTTCAACTGAAATTTGACCAAGGTCTCCCTCATCCGCTGAGTCTTCCATGTCCATGGACAGTTCGTCCTCCATTTCTTCATGTTCTCCTGCACCTATCTCAACATTTTGCCTGCTACCATGCGCCCTTGTTGATCCCTGTCCCCCATGGTCCCATGCCTGCCGCCTTGGTGATGTTGAACGTCTGGACCTTGGTGATGTTGTTGTCCCTTGCACATATGAATCCTCCTGTAGTTCCTCCCCTTCCTGTTGTCTCACCCCCTGACTCCGAATAGTGTTTAGCGTGTGCTCCAGCATGTAAATGACTGGAATTGTCATGCTGATAATGGCATTGTCAGAGCTAAACATTTTCGTCGCTATGTCGAAACTGTGCAGAAGGGTGCATAGGTCCTTGATCTGAGACCACTCCATCAGGGTGATCTTCCCCACCTTTGCATCTCGTTGGGCCAGGCTATAAGTCATGACATATTGAACCAGGGCTCGGCGGTGCTGCCACAGTCGCTGTAACATGTAGAGAGTTGAATTCCAGCGTGTCAGCACATCACATTTCAGGCGATGAACCGGCAGGCTGAAAAACTTCTGGAGCGATGCAAGTCGCTCAGCTGCGGCGGCTGAATGGCGGAAGGGAGCAGACAGTTTTCGTGCCCTGTTCAGAAGGCCATCTAGGCCGGGATAGTGTGTTAAACATTTCGGCACAACAAGGTTCAACACGTGAGCCATACAAGGCACGTGTGTCACCTTGCCCAGGTGAAGGGCCACACCCAGGTTTGCAGCATTGTCGCAAATGGCCTTACCAGGCTGCAGGTTGAGTGGAGACAACCATTTACCAAACTCAGTCTCCAGAGCTGCCCACAACTCAGCCGCTGTGTGACTCTTAGTTCCAAGACATTTCAAGACAAAGACCGCCTGATGCCGTTGCGCTCTGCTGCCAGCATAGTAATGAGGGGTGCGTGATTCCTTCTGCGCAGTTCCAACGCAGGTGGCCTGACAAGGCAGGCTTGGGGCGGAGGTGGAGGACCCAGACGAGGTTGAGGAGGCAGAAGCAGTGGAGGAACTTGGACAGACAGAGGACTGATGCCCAAGTCGTGGGGATGGCAAGACTTGTGCAGCAGACCCTTCACCATCTATCACCATAGTTACCCAGTGCCCAGTCAGCGACATGTAACGTCCCTGTCCATGCTTACTGGTCCAAGTATCGGTGGTGAAATGCACCCGTTCACACACAGAGTTTCTCAAGGAAGCGGTGATGTTGTGTGCGACATGCTGGTGTAGCGCAGGCACACCTTTCTTAGAGAAGTAGTGGCGACTGCGCATCTGGTACTGGGGCACAGCGACAGACATAAAGTCTCTAAAATCCTGTGTGTCCACCAGGCGGAAAGGCAGCATTTCGGTAGCCAAGAGCTTACAGAGGGATAAAGTCAACCTCTTAGCTTTGTCATGGGTCGCAGGAAATGGCCTTTTATTTGTCCACAGCTAAGGGACAGAGATCTGGCTGCTGTGTGTAAATGGTGGTGAGTGGGGTGTCCCTGAAAAAATGCAGGTTTGTGAGGAAAGTGCAGGTGTAGACATGATGTTGCCTTCATCCAACGTTGATGCTATCGATGTCTGAGAGAGCTGTACACACGCACTTGTTTCCCCTTCCAAACCAACTGACGACCTACCAAGCAAACTGCCTGTTGCGGTTACAGTGGTGGAAGTTGTGCGTGGAAAACCAGGTGTGACAGCTGTCCCCACAGTCCTAGAAGATGTAGAGCGCGCGGATGCACTGGAAGCGGCAGGCGGTGGATGGTTCGCTCCGCTAGGCCGCATTGCAGCACAGTGAGCTTCCCACTGGGACATATGATATTTATTCATGTGACGATTCATGGAAGAAGTTGTCAAACTGCTGCGGTTTTGGCCTCTACTAACAGATTCCATACAAATTTTACAGATTACATGATTTTGGCGATCCTTTGCAAGGTCAAAAAAGGACCAGGCTAGGCAAGGCTTAGAGGGCATGCGACCTGCTGAGCCCCCCCCGACTAGTGCTCAGAGGCAGAGTAGTGGCTGAGGATGCAGTTGTAGACATGCTACCAGTACTCCTCCTCTGTCCAGGAAGGCACAAGGTAACTTCATCATCAGTAGCATCCTCCTCCACCGCCTCTGTTGACCTCCTCGAGTGCCTGACTATGGGTTGACAGTAGGTGGGATCTAGAACTTCCTCATCAATTGTTGTGTTTGCACTCCCCTACCCCTCAGACCGAGCCTCTTCCTGCCCTGAACGAATATTTAAGTTGTCATCCCAATCAGGTATCTGCGTCTCATCGTCATCAGTATGTTCCTCATTGTCTATTACAACAGGTGTTTCAGTTTGTGAATAAGGGTCAAAATTATGCTCAGAAACTTGGTCATCACGGCCTGAATCTGAGTCACAAAGGTTCTGGGCATCACTGCAGACCATTTCCTGGTCTGTACTCACTGTAGCTTGGGAGCAGACCTCTGATTCCCAGGCTATAGTGTGAATGAACAGCTCTGCAGACTCAGCCATCTCTGTTCCACCATACTGTGCAGAGCGGATGGAGACTTGAGAGCTGGGAGAAAGCAAGTGTGATTGGGATGATAACTCCGAGGACTGGTGTTTTTTGGATGCGGCAGTTGAGGTGGCGGAGAGGGCACTTGTTGGACCATTTGAGATCCATTCAAGCATTTTCTTTTTTTGGACATCATCTACCTTTGTTCCAGTTGTTCGTGTTCGTAAAAAAGGGAGCACATCTGATTGTCCACGGAAAGTAGTAGACATCTTACTTTTGCTAGAAGATGGCCTATCTTCAGCAGATGTTAATGGAGCTTTGCCACCTTCCCCACGGACACAAACTTTTTTCCTTTTCCAACACGCCTGTTCCCCTTTCCACCAGCATCTGTCATTTTGCCACTCATTTATATTGCGACAAGATTGTGCACTTAAAATGTGTTAGGAGAAATTGAGAGGTGGTGCAGATTGCAGCGGTGGTCTACCTTTATTGACAGCAGAATAAACAACAATAACTATCCCGGACAATGCAACTATGTCCCTTAAACTGGCAGCACAGTTTGCTAGTATAATGGCTTAGTAACAATGAGTTTGAGTGTGTAATGCAGAGGTGCTGCAAATATCTTTGCACCAGTGGGACACTAATGAAGTCCAACAGCCACTTTTAGAATGCCACTAAGTTTCCTCAGTGTTTGCTAGTATAATGGCTTAGTAACAATGAGCTTGAGTGTGCAATGCAGAGGTGCTGCAAATATCTTTGCACCAGTGGGACACTAATGAAGTCAACAAGCCACTTTTAGGATGCCACTAAGTTTCCTCAGTGTTTGCTAGTATAATGGCTTAGTAACAATGAGCTTGAGTGTGCAATGCAGAGGTGCTGCAAATATCTTTGCACCAGTGGGACACTAATGAAGTCAAACAGCCACTTTTAGGATGCCACTAAGTTTCCTCAGTGTTTGCTAGTATAATGGCTTAGTAACCATGAGCTTGAGTGTGCAAAGGGTAGGAGGGTACAGTGGCCGGGTTGTGGGTCAGTGTGGAGGAAAGGAAGCCTCACTTTCTATCCCTCCTAATGGTGAAATGCAGCAAGGAACTCCCTGACCTTAGCTACACAGACGCTCTTATCTGTAGCTATTAAAAACTCTTTCCACGGACCTGACTGTCACCTATGGCTCTAAGCCTGCTGTAATTATCCCTTACAAGGGCTGAAAGAAACTTCTATCCCTATTCTTTATAGCGCTGTGTGTAGAGCGTAGACAGCAGTATCGGAAACAGGAGCTGCGCCAGCGGTGACTGACACCCAGACGCAGAAGGCAGATAATGGCGTCCAGATGGGCAGATACCCGTTTTTATAATGCAGGGACATGTGACATGGACAGCCTATGACACATGCCCTTGCTTCTCTGGCAAAAAGTCCACTTAGCTGTGTGTGTGTCTGGGATTGGCTGACATGCTGGCCCGCCCCACTACACGCGCGCTTAGGGAAGGAAGACAAGGAAAAAGAAAAAAAAAATGGCGATCGCCATTATCCCAACAGCAGTGATCTGGACGCGCTGTCCCCGCACACTATACTCTGAAATTTCATAACAGTGTGAGTCACAGAGTGACTTACACTATTACAGCGAAAAGCCAGCTAGTAATTAGCTTGGTTTTTTGCTGCTAGAACCGTTCTCGAACGTAACTAGAACTATCGAGCTTTTAGCAAAAAGCTCGAGTTCTAGTTCGATCTAGAACAGCCCCCAAAATCACTTGAACCGCAAACTGGAGAACCACGAACCACGAACCGCGCTCAACTCTACCTGCTACTAGAGAATAAAATCACTTGTGGCTAATAGGGGAGGAGTGCACAGTAAGAAGGCACCCCATAATCTACACAAAAAGACTGATGGCACTCCCGAATATATAGTGTGAACAGGTGTATAACTGAATATGACATACAATGACAAAAAATAAAGACTGTTGCACTCTGTAATGCTAAAGCATTATATTTTAAAGCGCCCTTGTGGCATAGCATATGTTAGCCAAATGATTAGATTTGTGAGAATACATCTTAATTAGAATCACCTGGCCATTAGGATGAATGTCGAATAAAGGAACTAAAAGACAATAAGAGAGGGAAAGCCAGCACTGCTTGAGAATGGTATGCAAACAATTAAAAGTGTAAATTCACAAATTATTCCAACTGTACTATAATGCGAAATGAGATTTTTAGCAAATAATTGATCAATTTTTTGAGCCACCCCTGCCACGTCACGGCAAATCTTAATAAGGGGGTCTTACTCTATATTTAATATATCCATGGTGCCATGCGGCCTCCTAAATTCATTAAAAGCAGAAACATATTGAAGCAACACATATACCTGTAACATTTCAGAAACCGCTTCCATGTTTACAAGAAGAAGCAACCGTGAATAAAAGCAGCCCAGGTCCCAGCATGTGCAGCAAACGCCATACAAACCAGAACAATGTCAGAACTGGCCTTCACAGTGCCAGACCAGGGTTCATGAATAAAGGCGGAACATGCCCAAGTAAATGGTGCTTAATTAACAAAGCCTGTGGAAAAGGGTGAGGTGGTTGAGTGTGAAAAGCCACCAATATTTAATTTTGATAGCAACTGAAGGAATTTGCAAACAAACCAGTTGTGCACGGCATGGTAGAGGTCAGCCACCAAATTTAGAGTAGGAGTAATCTATTGAGATTTGCCATGACATGGCAGGGATGGCTCAAAAAATTGATCAATTGTTTGCTAAAAATCTCATTTTGCATTATAGTACAGTTGGAATAATCTGTGAGTTTACACTTTTAATTGTTTGAAGGCCATTCTCAAGCAGTGCTGGCTCTCCCCTTTCCTCAGGTATTGTTCACTTAAACCTTTGGCTCTTATTGTCAAATACAAGGATACTGAACTGAAAAAGTTACATAAAGAGATTTTTAAAGTGCAGAGAAATATTAATGCTTGTGATATTATTGAATCTATCTCCAACCTCAAGACAAAACTTTATAACAACATAGAGAAACTGGAAAACATCATTGCTTAGTCCAAAAAAAACTATATTTGTGAGAGACAGCACGATTATGAAACAAATCAAATTTGTAATTGGAGTACATTAAAATCTATACTGAAAAATCGCTCACAGTACAAAATGCAACAAATAACAGCGATAAGTCAGTATTTCACATTTTAATACTTCCGCTGGCTTTTCCAGTTCCCACTATACTGATGATTCTTCAGATTCCCAAAGTATAGCCACCGGAACCGCTGAAACCTGTTGGTGTTAGGGAGACATCTTGACAAGTTTGCATTTTTTTTTATGTCACTCTCTGTATGGACATGGTTTTTACTTGTCTCTGGTTCTCCTTCATAGCCAGATTCCTCTGACTTCTCTGTTTTGAGGTTTTTTTGTTATGCTGTTTACTACTGATCGGATTAATTTATTTTACATTTTGATAGAACAGGTGTTGCGGGCGGGGAGGGGACGCTGCACTCACCACGCTCGGGATCGGCGCTGCTGCTGCTTGGTGGCTCGAGCGGTGGGCCGGATGATAAGTGAAAGGGATGGTTTGGTTTGGGGATGTAGTCCGTGACGCCACCCATGGTTTGTGGTGATAATGGGACACCACCGCTGTTCTGGGCGGGGATCCCGGGAGCGATGACAGGGAGCAGCTGAGATGTTTCTCTCCCCTCCGTGGGTAGGGGGGTTTGGTGGTCCCGGGGCCCGGTGATAGCGACTGGAGGGTGGATGGCAGGAGTTGGGGAGGTGCAGGGTCGCGGGGGGGGCAGCGCAGTGCCGGACAGCACGGTGGTACTCACTTAGCCAGTAACGTACATGGAGTCTCTGGTAAAACAAACGGCTGGATGGACGGGTCCCACAGATGGCTGCGGTGGTCACTCCTGGTAGCTTGGCGGTGACTGTCTCTCCCTGCACCTTTGATGTGTTTTCGGCCCCGATGGCTTCCCACCGGTAACCCACTTCCCAGCGGTGTATTTGCCAGAGGAACCCCTTTTGCCCGCAGGCACTGGCCCTGGGAACTCTAGCTGTGGCGGTAGCTGTATTTCCCTTCACGGTTGAGCGGTTGCCTTCAGTTGGGTCTTTGCTGCTGGGAAACCCCGGAGGTTCCCGTCGCTGACGGATTTGACCAGTTTAATGGCGACTCCAAGCCTGGTCGGGGTCCGTAGGCCCTGCCGAATGGTGCTGGCTTCTCTTCGCTCCCCGGTCCTTACGGTTGTGCGTCAATCGGCCTCGCCTGCAGACGGTCACCACCGTCTGCCAACCTTGCTGTAGGTGCCCGGGCCACGTACCCGGACACGGTCAGACTGCTCCTTTACCACTTCCCTCAACTCTCAAAACTGTTCTCCTTCCTTTTCCCGCCTTCAGGACTGTGAACTCCTCGGTGGGTGGAGCCACCTGGTGTGAACATCAGCCCCTGGAGGGAGGCAACAAGGATTTGTGTGTGACTCTGGTGTTCCTAACCGGGGTGTGGGGTGTGTTATTGCTGTACCTGTGATGTCCTGGCTTGTTCAGGGCGCCACATTCCCCCTTGGTAAAACGCAGACCGTCCGCGGGCTGCCCGTCCATCACCGGTTTTATTTTTGTTAACTGTAAAGAAGTAGAAAAACATATAAAAACATTAAACACAAGCCTTACTGTATAAACTTCCCATAACGGGAGGCACGGTACTTTTAACATTACTAAACGGTAGTCAAGTTTTATTAAACAAACGGCTTCCGCTCTTCCCCCCGCCCAAACAACCTGGCCCTGATGCTGCCCCTAAGAAGTGGGCAGCACCCCTTGCAACAGTCCAGAACCAAATTGCCCGAGCGGGTAAGGTCTCTTTCAGGAGACCCACGTCCATGGGGGATCCCTGACCCCCGGAGAATCGCCACTGGTTACGGTATTGGAGGGCCTGGGCCATCCATTTCCTCCAGGCCCATCCTCCAAATCAGCCTCTCTGGAGGCGGTAACCGTATAAGCCAACATTTTTATTTACATGCCACTAGTTTGTGGTTGCCCTGCAAGTTCTCGGGCTTGTCCGTAAGCAGTTTCTTACGCAAACGGTGCAGGAAGTTCCAATGGGGACTAGTTGCCGGCAACAGCCGGTTCAATCACGGTTGCAAATCAGATAACAGTTCGGCTGATTATCTTTCCTATCATGCGGTTACACATTTATACATTCAACAGATCAATGGTACTGATGGTCCCAACGGGGACAACTTGTGGCGGAGGACCGCTGCCATCACTTCAGGTCCACCCCACTGACCGGGGGAGGGGGCTGGGCTAGTGCTTGGGGCCCCTGGCTGTTATGATCCGGAACCATGGAAGACCACCACAAATCATTGGCAAAAGATGACAAGAGCATTGGCAACTAATCTGGCCGCCATCCCCTTATTAACCATCACAACTAGAAGTAGCCGAGGGGTGAACTAACATCCTGTGCACTGCGAACCCAGCCGGAGAACTAACTATCCTAAAGGTAGAAAAGATATATAACTCTCTGCCTCAGAAAATAGACAAGAATAGCTAGCCCCCCACATTCAAAGACTGCGGTGATATGGGAAAAACACAATACACAGGTAGATGACAGGATTAGCAAAAGGTGAGGCCCCCGCTGACTAAAATAGGAAAGGACAGGAAAGAGACTGATGGTGGCCAGAGAAAAACCCTGCAAAATACCAACTTCCTGATAGTACAAAAAGGCCCTCAGATCGCACGATCTGAACTCCGTCCTATACCAGGTGCCCTTGTCATACCAATGAACAGAAAACAAGAATCATAACAAAGTCAACAAGCCACAAACACATGGACCCAAAGGAGCTATACTCCACACAGAACTGCAGGGAGTTCCCCAACAATCCAATGAGGGGGAAAATCCCTGCAAGCAAATAACCTAAAACCAACCACAGCAAATGACAAACCCAGATAAACAAAAGAACCAGACAATAAATAAAGAGCAAGCACTTATCTGGGGAAGATGTGGTGTAGAGCAGGATTAAGCAGGCTGGAGATACAAAGAACAACTGACAACAGCCGGCAACAGCCTGCAATCAGACCAGGATTTAAATAAGCAGAGAGTTAGCAAAGGAAACACCCACTGCACAGCACACCTGGTCCAAGTCCAAACCATTCCTGGCCACCAGAGGGAGCCTCCCAGCAGCCAAAACATAACTAACATTCACAACACCTGGCCTTCTCTCAGCCTAGCGTCCAGGGCAAGACCTCCCCACAATTGTTCAGCAAGGTCAAGTAAGCATAACTTACTAATAACTCAATAATGAAAAAGAGGGTTATCCAAGGAGGTCTTGGAGCATCTAAGGTCAGATTGTTACCAATTGAGGGGTAGTGTGAGGCTAAAATTTTGCCCCCCCTCTATATATTGGATAACCCTCTTTTTCATTATTGAGATAGTAGTAAGTTATGTTTACTTGACCTTGCTGAACAATTGTGTCTGACAACCTGTCTAGTGTTGTCATAATTATTACCACGGTGGAGGGTAACCCCTTCTTTTGTGGAGTTTTGTCCTGTATTGACAATAACTGGAGCCTAAAATTTGCTCCTTCATTGGGTTGGTTTTACAACCGTTTATGTTTATGTTGTGTGGTCCTTTCTTTTAGACATTATTTATTAAAGGTTATATTTTAATCGTTACTACATTTATATACTTCTGCTCGGCTATTTTTGGTTAATTGGTGGAGCATACGACACTTATTTTTCTTTAACGGCGACTCCAAGCCTGGTCGGGGTCCGTAGGCCCTGCCGAATGGTGCTGGCTTCTCTTCACTCCCTGGTCCGGTACCGGCGGGCCACCGCCTGTCCCCAGGCCTTACTGTTGTGCGTCAATCGGCCTCGCCTGCAGACGGTCACCATCGTCTGCCAACCTTGCTGTAGGTGCCCGGGCCACGTACCCGGACACGGTCAGACTGCTCCTTTACCACTTCCCTTAACTCTCAAAGCTGTTCTGCTTCCTTTTCCCGCCTCCAGGACTGTGAACTCCTTGGTGGGTGGAGCCAACCGCCTGGCTCCACCCCACCTGGTGTGGACATCAGCCCCTGGAGGGAGGCAACAAGGATTTGTGTGTGACTCTGGTGTTCCTAACCGGGGTGTGGGGTGTGTTGTTGCTGTACCTGTGACGTCCTGGTTTGTCCAGGGCGCCACACAGGCATTTCTGAACTTTGCGAGACTAAATAGGTGTATTTTTTTCATGTTTATAATCTTTTTACTAGTCCTCTTTTGGGAACTTAAAGCTGTGATCATCCAATGGCTTGTGCTATACACAGCAGTGCATGAGCACTGCTTTGTATACCACAAATCACAGCCTCCTAAGAATACCGGCTCACAGCCAGCAATCACAAGAAGATTATTATGGCAGACACTGTGGTCATCAGCTGACTATGAACAACAAAAAAGAACTGTGTCTGATGGGCACCGAGACCAAATAAATAATCATATAATTGCCTGCATAAATGTATCAAAAAAAATTTAATTACAACAAGATAAAAAAACACCTAGAAACACACAAAGTGAAAAGTGCAGTTAAAGCTACCTAGTGACCTCTCCAAAATATGCTCAAAAGAATGTATTGTATAAGTTCAATAGCATATAGAGCACCTGTCAGCAGTAGACAAAATGAAAAAACAGAATGTAAATAGGCATGAGAAATAAATGAATGCTATAAACTGCTCCAAAAAATAAACGGAACACTAAAATACCATTGTGTTGTTTTAAGTGTCCCCTTTATTTTTTTTAGCAGTATATATTTTACCCCGTATTTGTCATTTCTTGCTTTTTACTGTGTGTGTTCAGCTTTGTGACACATATGACAAGTTCCTTTTAGTGGTGGTATGTGTTCCACTGTGGAACTCTCCCAGGTTTCTATCTTCCCTTTATCTTTATCCGTGCATGTGCAGCCTTGGCATTTTGCATGGGAGTATATATTACTTTACTCCTTTGACCGGCAATGCATTCCACTGTAGAACGCACGCCGTCATTCCTCCATGCCTCAGCCTGATTCTATGCATGCGCGGTCTGACATTCTGTGTGGCAGTGTACATTGTTTTACCTTCTCCACCACGCATGCGCAGCTTGGAATACTGTGTGCTTCTACTTCCTTGTTTGGCTATGCATTCCACAGTGGAACCCATGTCGTATATTCTTTCATGCTTTTGCCTGATTTCACTGGTAAACCGCATACACTAGTCTTTCTAAAGGCCGCTTTACATGCTACGACATCGCTAAAGCAATGTTGTTGGGTTCACGGAATTTGTGACGCACATCCGGCCGCGTTAGCGATGTCGTTGCGTGTGACACCTATGAGCGATTTTGAATCGTCGCAAAAACGTTCAAAATCGCTAATCGGTGACATGCCCCCATATTCTCCATTATCGTTGCTGCTGCATGTACGATGTAGTTCATCGTTCCTGCGGCAGCACACATCGCTATGTGTGACACCGCAGAAACGAGGAACCTCACCTTACCTGCGGCCGCCGGCAATGAAGAAGGAAGAATGTGGGCGGGATGTTACGTCCCGCTCATCTCCGCCCCTCCTTTTCTATTGGGTGGCGGTTCAGTGACGCTGCTGTGATGTCGCAGTGACACTGAATGAACCGCCCCCTTAGAAAGGAGGCGGTTCGCAGGTCACAGCAACGTCGCAGGGCAGGTATGTGCGTGTGACGCTGCCGTAGCAATAATGTTTGCTACAGCAGCGATCACCACATATCGGCCGTATGACGGGGGCGGGTGCTATCGCGCTTGACATCGCCAGCAAATGCTAGCGATGTCGCAGCGTGTAAAGTGGCCTAAAGACTCATGGTTTTTTTTGTTTTTCATTATTGTATGTTTATAGATTGCAATTAGATCTGCCTGCACCTCGTTTACTGATTATTTAAAGCATCATTTTGTGTCCAGCCATTGCACCCCTGAGGAAGGCCAGCACATTGTGAGGCCTGCAACACACATCCGTTTAAAACGTGCGTGTTTGTTCCGTTTCCGTACATACCGGAGATACGACCAAACGTGCACATATGTTTTTTTATGTTTAAAGGCACACGTGCGTGTTATTTGATCTTCCGTGTGTTCGTGTGCGTCCCACGTTTTTTGCTCCGTTTGGCACGGAAGCATGTTCGTTTTTGGGACGGAGCACGCACACACAGACATAATGTTAGCCTATGGGAGTCCAATTAAAACGTTCTTTGCACGGATGTGTGGTTATGTTGTCCGTGAGAAATGTCCGTGTGTGATGCAAAATGTCGTTACTACATGTCGGAAGACAGAGTAGCGGGATGAGAATGAACTCGGGTGAACTTCACCCGACTTCATTGTCATGCCGCGGCTCTGTCTGTGTGCCGTGTACTGATTAGTGGTCACCTGTGAAGAATTCACCGGTGACCGCTAATCCCCCAAGTGACTGAAGTATCCCCCCCTCTCTCAAACTCACCGATCCCCGATCACCGGCGCTGCACGGCGTTCACACTGCTCTAGCGGCTTTTTCAAATTTGAAAAAGCCGGCCGCTCATTAAACAATCTCGTATTCCCTGCTTTCCCCGCCCACCGGCGCCTATGATTGGTTGCAGTGAGACATGCCCCCACGCTGAGTGACAGGTGTCTCACTGCACCCAATCACAGCAGCCAGTGGGCGTGTCTATACTGTGCAGTGAAATAAATAATTAAATAATTTAAAAAAACGGCGTGCGGTCCCCCCCAATTTTAAAACCAGCCAGATAAAGCCATACGGCTGAAGGCTGGTATTCTCAGGATGGGGAGCTCCACGTTATGGGGAGCCCCCCAGCCTAACAATATCAGTCAGCAGCCGCCCAGAATGGCCACATACATTAGATGCGACTGTTCTGGGACAGTACCCGGCTCTTCCCGATTTGCCCTGGTGCGTTGGCAAATCGGGGTATTAAGGAGTTAATGGTAGCTCATAGCTGCCACTAAATCCTAGATTAATCATGTCATGCATCTCCCCGAGATACCTTCCATGATTGATCTGTAAATTACAGTAAATAAACACACACACCTGAAAAATCCTTTATTAGAAATAAAAAACACAAACACATTCCCTGGTTCACCAATTTAATCAGCCCCAAAAAGCCCTCCATGTCCGGCGTAATCACACGCACACACGTGGTTACCATACACCGGACACACAGCCACCACGCGTGCGTTATTTACAGACCAAAAAATGGATTACGAAAAACGGACCGTATTACACGTGCGTAGTTATCAAGGACGTGTGTTTTAGGCCTCAGGGTGTAACGCGTGGGTCTAGCAGTCGGCTTTCGGTCTTTCCTCTCTTTGTATGGACTCGGGTCATTTATACTTCTGTCCTTCCAGGTATATTTTATAAATCATCCTGTGATTCTGGGATGATCCATTATACTTCTGTATTATCATTCATGTATTTCTCATGTCTGTTTACATTATGTTTTTTCATTTTGTCTACTGCTGACAAGTGCTCTATATACTATTGAACTTATACCATATATTCTTTTGAGCATGTTTTGCAGAGGTCACCGGGTAGCTTTGACTTCACCTTTCACTTTCTGTGTGTTTTAGGTGTTTTTTAATCTTGTTGTTGTAATAAAATATTTTTGATACATTTATGCAGGCAATTATATGATTATTTATTTGGTTTCAGTACCCATCAGACACAATTCTTTTTTTGTTGTTCATTTACAGTCCCCTTTGTGTGGTGCACGTTACATATAGTACGTTATATATAGTTATTTCTTGTAGTGCCAACCCCATCCCTCCTCTCTTCAGTCATAAGCTGACCCATTTGTCATGTCACAACTAGGGCTGATCAAACCCGCCAAAATCCGGGAGCGCCGGTTACCTGCCGAATTAAAAAAAAATCCGTATCCGCTCCGGATTCCGGTGCCCCTATAAGTTTATGGGGACCAGAATCCAGAGATTAAAAACGTTTTGTGGAAGGGATAGGGGGTAGGAGCACGAGCGGTATACTCAACCGAGGCTGTGTCATGGCAGCAATCTCCTTCAACAATTCAATATTCATTGTTTTGCCCGCCAACCGGCACATGTAATTGGTTGCAGCTAGACGCGCCCCCACCCTGAGGGAAAGCGTGTCAGCTGACTGTAACCAATCACAGGCGGCAGGATGGCCGGTGGGTGGGGAAAGCACTGCAAGTGTTTGCGGATCAGTATGGTGAACGTGCATGTCTTTCAGAAACACATGCACGTTTCAGTCAGAAGTGTGCGACTGTAACGACTGAATGCCGGTCGTTATGACTATTAAGATACGATGGCACAATGGGAAACACAGGGACACAAAGATGGTGAATAACAGTTTTCTTTATAAGTCTCAAGAAAAAAAAATTGACAAAAAAAACAGTTCTTTTACAACTTATGGACCACAACAGCCCAGAATAAACAATGACAGTTTATGCAACTAGGAGGACTTCAAGTGTCGGTCTGTAGCGATGAATGGACTATATTCCCCCCCACTATACCGCTCCCTCCCTTATCTATTGATGGGTCTTACCCGGGTACACTACTACAGATAATGGCATGTGATCCTTCCAAGGATATAATCCTACAGCCACCTCCCCTTATGTTTACAATTCAATCAGGGTACCTGGCCAACTTCCCATATACAGTCAGAAACAAGTAAATATATGTAAATGTACCTCTATTCACTATTCTGTACCTCACTGCCCCCAGACAGTGTGATGAAGCAAAGGTAAAATTGTCAAGTAGATTTAATCTGTTATTATCAGCACAACACAGCTTAACTTCTAATAAATTCCGGTTCAGAGCAAGTGCTTCAGGATAAACAAGCAAACACAGCTCCTTCTCAGTGAATAATCTTTCGAAGAATAATCTTCCGTCAATGCATCTTTATCCTATCTATCTATCTGTCCCTAACTGACTATTAGTACACCGATCAGTCTCGAGTCAATTGTTACTCACAGAAGTCTTTCACCCAAGTTTGCGTCCATCTCCATCAGACTGCTTCTAATTCACTCTTAGATGATTTTATCCTAGCACTTTCTGGAGAAAAATTCACTCAGATGAATTCCCCTCCGCAGTAAGAGATCCCAAGAAAAAAACGAATAAGCAGTCCACAAAATAAAAAAACAGGCAATCCAAATAGTCCAAACACAGGGAAAACAGAACCTTTTTCCTCTTGTGCAGTCCATCGGATCTTGACTGAACTTTATATCCATCTCTCTCTGTCTACGTTACCAGATAAACCTAATGTAACCCTTTACTGTCTAGCAGTGTGCCTTCCCTCTAGTAACACCTAGTGGCCATTTAAGTTATAGCATATATATATATATATATATATATATATATAAAAATACATTAACAAACATACAAGTTTATCTTATGTACATTTTCACCCTGTTACATGGCTTGTACAAGTCTAACATGACATCAGCCAGCACAGCCTGCACTCTCTGAACATGAGCGTGTGTGTACACAGAAACACATGCACGCTCCTCTCAGAAGTGTTCTGCTGTGCCGGTGATGCAGCTTTTTTTTTTATTATTATTTAAATAAATAATTAAAAAAGCCCGACGTGCGGTCCCCCTAATTTTCATCCCCAGCCATGATAATGCCGTCTGGGGTAGTAGTCTCAGCCTGCAGCCTCCCTATTGCCTCATCTATTAGATGTGACAATCCCGGCGCAATACCAGCTCTTCTCAATTGCCCTGAAGCGGTGGCAAATGGGGTAATAAGGGGTTAATAGCAGTGCACAGCTGCTACTAAACCCTAGGTTAGTAATGGCACAGGCGTCTATGAGATACCTGCATCACACTAACCTGTAAATGACAGTAAATAAACACAGACACAAAGAAAAATCTTTTATTTGGAATAAAGTAAAAACACACAGCCTCCTTCACCTCTTTATTAACCCCAACACCCTGCATAATCCACACGAGGTCACACGCCGCTTCAGCCCTGCTACATAGCCAGCGGCTATAGAACACGACCGCAGACTGAGCAGACAATGACAGCTGCGATGACTGCACGGCAGGCAGATACTGTCACAGGCTGGGGGCGTGTCCGCCGGCAACTAATCACAGACGAGAGGATGGCCGATGGGCGGGGAAAACACGGAAAGCTGTGTGTATACGATGCACAGTACTGGAAGTAAATGCGTGACCCGGACGCAGTGTGCCGCCATGACACCAAGTATCGGTAATTATGAAACACTGTTTTATTTCTGTTTTTCTTTATTTTTCAATTATTTCCCCCAGTGCTGGATCTGGATCGTGCAACTGGAATCCCGTATCTGAAATCGGCACCCAGAAATCTATGAAACTGCCCGGATCCGGACTTTTACAGTTTGGATCCACTCAGCCCTAATGACAATCCATTAGTACCCCACAAAGAAAACGCAGGAGCACTGTTGGGAGTGTAGAATGGCGCACTCCCAACCGCTGCCTTTAAATCATGCTGTCAGAGACTGACAGAAGGATTTAACTGGTTAACAGCTGCGGGCGGATCTCCAATCCACTCACAGCTGTTAGAGGCACATGTTGGCTGATCAGATCAACTGACATGTGCAGGGAAAGATGCGGACTCGGAGTGCAATTGCGCATCAAAGCAAGGGACATGACCTAGGATATACCAGTAAGTCCAAGGTCATCAAATGGGTTTAAAAAAATATCAGTGACCAATATAGTCATCTTTCTTTTCAGTAACAGTCATAATCATAAACCTTCAAACCCATGGAGTCTGTCAGTTTCTTAATCCGTTGACAATGAACTTTTTGGGGATCACCAAGCACAGCCTTCCAGACACTGCTCAGAGAGGAGTACTATTTTTCTTCACCGGATATCTCCCATTTAAGAAGTGCCCATAAGTTCTCAATAGAGTTTAAGTCAGGTGAGTAAGACAGCCATGTCATTATTCAGTCTCATTTAAAGCATTTACTGGGTAGCCAAGTAGTGGAGTATTTTGATGCATGCGATAGAGTATTGTCCTGCATAAAATCATAATTTTCATGAAAGATGCGGGTATTCTCCTGGACCACTGCTTGAAGAAAGTATCTTCTAAAAACTATCAGTAGGCTTGGGAGCTGGTTTTGATTATAATGATTATTTGATTATAATACCTGCACACAACAGTACTCTACCTCAACTTTGCTGATGTCTGAGTTGAAGTGTAGGTCTGCGCCATTAATTTATGCAGCTACAGCTCCATCCATCTGGTCCATGAAAGTCAATCTCATCTCATCAGTCTATAAAACACTTAGAAAATCTGTCTTCAGATATTTCTTGGCCCAATCTTGATGTTTCAACTTATGAGTCTAGTTCAGTGGTGGTTGGGTTTTAGATTTCATTACCTTGGCCATGTCTCTGAGCACTGAATACTTTCTACTGAGCACTGCAGGGAGGTTGGAGTTCTGGAATATGACCATTTATCACATAGGTTTTGAATGTTCTGGGATCATGAACAAATGTCTTAGCAATTTCAAGAGTGCTGCATCCCTATGTAAGAAGTTTCACCACTTTTGGATTTTCAGAGTTAGTTAAATCCTATTTTTTCCCATTTAGTCTGAGAAAATTAACAAGCTGCCTAATAACTTTGCACACCTTGATAAAGAGTGTTGATATCCTTAGACCACATTCTCCTACATTAGAGAAATATACATCACCTGATATGCATCAAATAAATAATTATTCAAGTTCATACTGCTTGGAGTTGAAAAATGTGTATAAAAAGTATAAGGGCAAAATACTCACTTGCCTAATAATTGTGCAAATAGTGTAAAAATATCTATTATATTGCATATACGTTTTCAAATAAAACATTTGCAATTGGTTTAATAAAAAAAGATGTTATGTTGTTGAACTTTTGCTTCTTGCATGTATTTCCTAAAATGCAAGCTGCTTTATGCACTTCTGTGCCTAATTTAATCAGATGGTTCCCTGACAGCGTTCATAAATTTGGGTAATACATATCTTAAATAAGTAAATTAATAAACGCTAATAAATAAACTTTAAGGTCAAATAAAATAAACTTAAATCAATATATCAAATTCCATCTGACGGATTGAGCACAGAATGGAATAGAGCAGCTTGTTTTTAATTATAATACATGCAAGCTGTATTAGTAGTAGAGATAAAGTTCAATTAAAGCCAATTGCAAATATGTTTAATATCTAAAAGTACATACAGTGCAATAAAAAATTATTCAGGGGGCTCAATAGTTTGTAAATCAGAGACCAATAAAAGTTACACTAATAAACGTTACACTAAAAATATTTAATAGCCCATACTAATCTTAAAACCTTAGTTACAATACCTTTTTTCCCATAGCATAATCTGAAATATTCAAGGAACCTTTACGATAAAACATACTGTTGTCTCTTAAGCTTCTAAATGTGAACTAGATGACTGTACTACTAGGAGACAAAGTTTGAGCAGACATTTGTAAGCTTGATTATGAATGTTTAATTAAAGGCATTTTCCTGGTACAATGTAATTTTTTTACTTTATTTTTCCAGGAAGACTAAGAACTAAGAGTGCTTTTATTTTCTCAACATTTTCCAAGTCAAAAGATAAATTGTTGAAACATTTAATTTAATTAAAGTGACTTACTGAGGGTCCAAGATTAGAATCCTATTTGCATTATTAATAATGGAAAAAAAGTCTAATTTTCCTTTCACAATATATGGCTGAGTCCACTGAAAATGAGTCATTTGAAATAATTAACGCTGCAGTGTAGCTACTATATGTATTAATAGATTTCATTAGCAGCATTATTTGGATATAAAAGTAGGGTCGATAGATTGTCAAAAACTCTGTAAACATTTAAGTACAGTACTACTTTCAAACTATATTTAATTTCCTTATGAGCTTTGGTGCTGCTAGTATTTTATCATCTTTAAATATCCAATAATATTTACCTACATATAAATGTTTAACCCCTTAACGACAGCCAATACACATTAAAATGATGGTTGTTAAGGGGAATTATTTCTTCCTGCTGTAGCACCCCCCTGCAGGCAAAAATCCCTTGGGTGATTACCTGTACATGATGGCAAACAGCCGCGGTCATCGGTCTGGACCAGATTTGGAACTGATCAATGCCAATTAACTCATTAAATATCGCTGACAATCGTGACAGCTGAATCTAAGTGGTAAAAAGGGGGTTTAAAGACCCACTTTGACATGATTGACCTCTCCCGATCCTAATTGCCATGGTATCCCAAGGTCATGAGATTGATTCTGCTATGACTCTGACCAGGGTCTAACAGGCTCTGTCAGTGAGACACTAACAGGTCTATGACAGTGCAGGACACATGTCCTGCAATGCATGAGACCAGCCATCAGACTAAATCAAGCAATGCCCCACAGTGGACCTACGATAACTGATAAAATTAAAAAAAGTAAAATAAAATATGTAAACAAGTAAAAAAAGTGCATACAAATCATAAAAACCTGTTTCGCCACCACCAAAACCGCAGCATTTGCGTTAAACAAAAAAGTACACAGAATTGGTATTGTCAATGTCATGTTATTTATTCCTTATGGGGAATAATGTAAAAAATGAATGAAAACACACCAAAAATTATGCTTTCTCATCATACTGACACTAAAAATTGAATAAAAAGATCAAAACTATATATATATATATATATATATATATATATATATGAAAAGAAATCATATCAATGAAAACACCAAGCCATGCTACAAAAATTAAGCCTTATTATTAGAGATAAGCATATCTGTGGAAGTTTGGTTTGGCGGGTGCAGCTGAAATTTTTAAAAAGTTTGGTTTGGGACCCAGGCTTGACCTGAATCACAATGGAAGTCACTAAATGGGCATTTTGGGTCTCCACCCACATGCAGCCAGCCATAAACAGATCACTTCCTGGGGGGGTGGAGTTTTTACCTTTTTTTCTATTTTGGTGCACACTTCATCTTATGTTGTTACTCCCAGTGCGAGCCGATCAAACCCTGATGAAGCACTAGGCTGAACAGTGAGAGAACCTGAGAACAGCAATGCTCAAACGAGTGGTTTGTATATGTAACGTACCCGATCTTCGAACTCAAACTCTTGTTTTGTAAATTTTGTGTTTGGTACCGAACACCAAACCTCGGATTCGCTCATCTGTCCTTACTATGTCTCATTGGGAAAAAAAATGAAAAAAAAGTTACAACTCTCAGAATATGGTGATGGAAAAGCAAATAAATTTTTGTAAAAACAGTTTTTAGTGTCTAAAAGTAGCAAAACTTATAGCAAAGATGGGCTGCAGTGTATACATGGCCCAGGCCAAAAACTAAGGCTGTGTGCGTACGTTGTGTTTTTTCATGCGTTTACGCTGCGTTTTGCACTGCAGTGTAAACGCATGTGTCCTGAGTTCCCAGCACAATCTATGAAGATTGTGCAAATTTCATCCGCACGTTGCGTTTTAGAACGCAGTGTTTCGGCTGCTGCCAAAACGATTCGTTCTAAAAAACAACATATCACTTCTTTTGTGCATTCTGGATGCTTTTCCCACTCTGTCTATGGCAGAGCAAGCATCCAGAATTCATGAATTCCGCAAGAATTCAGCATGGCACGATGCGCAGTGACTTAAATGCTGCGGAATAGAACGCAACATGTGCACATATCCTAATACTCTAGCAGGATACAGCTAAGCCCCCACTAAGTGGAGTCATCACAGGTGCAGGAGCAGCAAATCACACACACGTCCAAGAAATGGAAGGGGCGATTGCTGGATGATAAAACTGCACACTGATAGCTTGCATAGAGCGTTGTTCACTCATGCAGATACACAGTCACAAGCCCGCAGCTTATTAGGTGACACCCATACTGTTAGATTAGACCTTGCATATTAGAGTTTCTGTCCCTGTATGGTACACAGATGGGGTACGGCTTTGCAGCCCGCCTGATCTGATAGTATGGTCGTCATCTAATAGGCTGCGGTCTTGTGACTGTGTATCTGCATGTGTGAACAGCGCTCTATGCAAGCCATCAGTGTGCAGTTTTATCATCCAGCAATCGCCCCTTCCATTCCTTGGAAATATTTATGTGATTTGCTTCTCCTGCACCTGTGATGCCTCCACTTCGTGGGGGCTTAGCTGTATCCTGCTAGAGTATTAGTTTTGGCCTGGGCAATGTATACAATACAGCCCATCTTTGCTGTAAGTAATACTTAATTTTTGGAGGATATTTATTCCTCTTTTTGTTGTTTTTTTATATTTAGTGTAGGGACTTACAAGCATGAGGTTCCCGTGATGAGGGTTGTAGGCTTCTGTTTTATGGCCATAATACCAACTAAAACCTCATATTTTTTTGTACAGGATACAGCCAAGCACGTTTCTGTTAGGCTTTGCATATTAGATTTTCTGTCCCTGTATGGTGCACAGATGGGGTACAGCTTGGCAGCCCACCTGATCTAATAGTATGGGCGTCATCTAATAGGCTGTGTGTCTGCATGTGTGAACAGCGCTCTATGCAAGCCATCAGTGTGCAGTTTTATCATCCAGCAATTGCCCCTTCCATTCCTTGGAAGTGTGTACGTGATTTGCTCCTCCTGCACCTGTGATGCCTCCACTTAGTGGGGGCTTAGCTGTATACCGCTAGAGTATTAGGATATGTGCGCTTAAAAAAATATATACATTTGGGATCGTTATAAGCATACTGACCCTAAGAATAAATTGGTCTTACCACTTTTACCACAAGGTGAAATGAGCAAAAAAATCAATTGTATTGCTAATTTTCGTTCATTCTACCTTTGAAATATCTGAATAAAGTTTTCAAAAATGTTATATATCCAAAATGGTACAAAAACATCTCCAACTTGTCGTGCAAAATTAAGCCCTCATACAGCTCTATTTGCCAAAAAATAAGAATGTTAGAGTTCTCAGAACACAGTGGAAAAAAAAACTATTATAATTTTTTTTACCGCTTAGTAATCATAAAAAATTATATAAATCTGATATTGCAGTAACCACATTGACACGAAAAATAAAGCCGTTTTATCGCAAATACTTCATGGTGACTGCATAAAATTTAAAAAAAACCCTATTCTTACTGCTGTCTATTTGCTCATTCTACCTCCCAGAAACCAGAATAAGGTTCAGTTCACATTTTTCTTGCGCTTACCATTTAGTGTTTACTTTGAATTTCCTTATGAATCCCAAAAACAACGAATCAGACAAAATTCAAAGAGATCCACTCACTATAAGGCTGTGTGTGCACATGTACGTATTGCATGGATTTACGCTGCGTCTAGCACTGCAGCCTAAATACATGTGTCCTGCGTCCCCTGCACAATCTATAAAGATTGTGCATAATTCATCTGCACGTTACGTTTGAGAGCGCAGCGATTTCCATGCTGAAATTTTGATTCAAATCGCTGTGTTCAAAAAAGCAACATGTCGCTTATTTCATGTGATTTGGATGCAGCTCTCACTCTGTTTATGGCCCTCTTCACACGTCCGTGAAAAGCAAGCACGTGTCATACAGTCCGTTTTTCAGGTCCGTGATCCGTTTTTTACATCCGTTTTCTTGTTCCGTGTGGGTTGCGTGTTGCATCCGTATGTACGTTTGTTTAATCCGTTTGTCAGTTATCTGCTTTTGTCATCCGTTTTAATAGTCCGTTTTGGTGTGTTTAATCCATAATGTATTGTGTAAATGTATTGTTGTTGATTTCCATTGGCCTTGTTCATAATATAATCAAGAAGGGTAATCCCGGCACACAGCATATGAAAAAATGGTAAGTCCAGGTATGATATGCTTGAACAAAATTTCTTTATTTTTCAACAATTATTGTACTGCCCGCCCAACGTTTTGGCTCACGCAGGAGCCTTCATCAGGGGTCAAGAGCACTAAGAAAAAGAGATATGGTATACAAAGAAAAACAAACAGAAACAGTGTTTACAAAATGCATCATAACATTACATCAAACAAGTAATAAGGTAAGTAACCTATTGGGGACTATGTAAAAGAGGGGGAAACCATTGTCGTAGTGTGAGGGGTAACCTAAAGGGATCTAACCGCTAGAAAAAGAGAAATCCTATGAGTATGAGGGGTGAAAGGAGGAAGAGAACAATGCAAAGGAAAAAAGAGATATAGTGAGAAGGAGAGGGAAACAGGGAAAAGAGCGAAGCTGAAAAGTATGCAATAGTCAAGAAGTAAAGGAAAAAATGGGAAACATACCCGTGAAAATGGTTATAATGGTTATAATGAAGAATCATGTAGGTACAGCAGGACCTATGAGCAAGAGGAAAATATAAGGAAAAAAAGGGGGAGGAAAAAAAGGGAGATGCATAAGATGTCACCAAGTGTAACTAAGGTGGTAAAAGTAGTAGGACCATGTTTGACTTACTTAGTAAAGTCAGCAGATGGATTAGTCCAACAGGAGGAATTGGTTGCTACCGATAAGGTAGGCAAGGAAAACCCTGATATGAGGACATATAATTAGTATAGGTGGAGAAAGAGTTAAAGGGACAACAGGGAAAAAAAGGGGGAAGGGGGGGGGGGAAAAAAGAGGGGGTTGTATATAACGATACATACCAAAAAGGGAGGGTGAGGTAGGCATATAATGAGAAGGGGCTCACACTGTAGTATAGGATATAAGGTGAATGCTGTCAAAGGAGAACAGTATCAGTAAAAAGTGTATATAATGAATAAAGTAGAATATAGGGAAGGGGATACATACCAAAGGGACATAGTCATATGTGTGCTGCGATTATCAATCATATGCAATATGACAAATGGATGGGCAATATGACATCCGTGATACTAGGGAAAGAAAAGGAGATCATGACTATCAAGGTATGTAAAAGGCAAAAAAGGAGGAGGCAAGGAAAGGATAAGAACATACCTAGGGGCCTCTGGATAAGGGTGAGAGCACCAAGAAAAGGCCTGTAAAGTATCAGGGAGTAAAGTAAGTCACATGAAAAAAGAAACCGAAGTAGAGCAAAGTAAAGCATCATAGCAAAAAGGTCTTACCTAGAGTGGCATGGTAGTGTAATAACTACGTGGTGGGAGCCCAGGGACTGTGTAGGAAGTGAGCCTCTATATACAGGCACTTGAATCTCCATTGGTGGAGTGTGAGTCACCGCTATCAGGTGTGGAGGGGAGTCCTGAGTGCGTGCAAGACACGCAGCCGACGCCCACCAGTGGGCGGGGTAAAGGCGGTCGGTGCGTGCTGATGCCCCCATACAGAAGTAGCAGTGTGGATGTGTAGGCGTGTGCGTGACGCGCGGCCCCCGCCACGCCCACCGTGGGCGGGACATCGGCGGGCGGCTCGCGCCAGGCACACACGGAGAGGAGGTGACAGGAGGGGGTACGCGTGACGCGCGGCGGCCGCCACGCCCCTGTGGGCGGGGTATAGGCGGGGGACGCGTGCCAGGCAAACGCCCACACTGTGTGATGAGTCAGGAGTGATGACGCGCTGATGACGTGCAAGCGCATGCGCGTTGCACAATACCCAATCCACGCTCCAGTATATGGAGCGTGGATGGGCGGCGTGGAACGGGCGCATGCGCCGTGCGATGGGATAAGTGATGACAGCGTTATCCGAAGTAACTCTTTGTGGTTGAGAGATCCTAGGTGAGACAGATAGACAGCTGTGGAGCATGCTGGAGCGAAGACGGCCAGAGTGCATGCTATAAGACTTGTGGAGGGTGTTCTAGGATATCTAAAAAAGAAGGGATAAAATATGCAATTAAAACCCAAAAGTAAAGTCACATACATGGGATTACATAAGTGATAAGATAAATAAGTGCTAACATCTTTATCTCAAATGACATTATGAACTAGTGAAATATAAACTAATGAGATATGAAGCACATGATAATAGTACCAAAACATGATACAGTATGTCATGGAGGAGACAATCGATACACATAACAGGAAAATGTGATAATATAACATGTAAAATACAGAGCTGTAGAGGATATAAGGACAAGCGAATACCGTAACATCAAGGATAGGTATCATGGATACGTAAAGGACTCCTATAGAACCTCATAAAACAATGAAAAATAGAAATATTAGCAGACAATTTCATATTCCCTGTTGAGCCCCATGGGCTCCAGGGTTTTGAGTGTGTGGATCCAGAAGGCTTCTCGTAGTTTAAGCCTCTGGATCCGGCTGCCACCTCTGCGAATGGGGGGGACATGTTCGATCACCTGATACCGCAACTGGGCTATGGAATGGTTATGTGAAATAAAATGAAAGGGGATAGGTAGTAAGGTTTGTTTACAGCGAATTGTGGATTTATGCTTGCTTATTCGGTCTCGGATATGTTGGGTCGTCTCCCCAACATATCCGAGACCGCAGGGGCACTTGATGAGATAAACGACATACGAAGAGTCGCATGTAAAAAGACCCTTAATGGGAAATTGCTGACCGGTATGAGGATGGGTGAAAGTATGCCCCTTAGTCACATTAGAGCATTGTGTACAGCCTAGACAGGGAAAGGTTCCATTCCTCTGTGTGGTCAGAGTGGGCTGAAGGTGAAGGGGTTTAGAGGAACCGATGTCGGCTCTTACCAAATGGTCTCTTAGATTTTTAGATTTCTTATGACAGAAGAGTGGAGGATGACAGAATTCCGAAATAGATGGATATGACCGGGAGAGTAAAGGCCAGTGTTGGCGAATAATATTGCGAATGGGTATCTTGAAAGGATGATATGTTGACACAAAAGGAATCCTCGTGGGCATAGGGATTCTAGGAATGTTAGCGGTAGGTAACACCTTATGGTGGGATATATGCGGTGGATAGCCCCGTTCCTGAAATTTCAGGCTCATGTCAACATGACGAGTATTTCTAGTCTCCGGGTCGGATACAATGCGAGCGATCCTATGGTGTTGAGAAAGGGGTAGGGAATTCTTCATGTGTTTGGGATGACTGCTAGTGTAGTGTAAGAGGCTATTGCGGTCAGTGGGCTTGGTGTATAAGTCAGTAAGTATGTGACCATCTCTGTCCAGTGTTACAGTGGTGTCCAGGAAATTGATGGATCTGGGGTCATGATGTAATGTAAAGGTGAGGGTAGGGATACATCCATTCAGAGAGTCAAAAAATGCAAGAAGTTCAGGGAGCTCACCGTGCCAGATGACAAATACGTCGTCTATATAGCGTTTCCAAGTCAGTACGTGAGACTGGAATAATGGAGAGTTATAAACATGGCGATCCTCGAACCAAGCCATAAAAATGTTGGCATAGGGGGGTGCCACATTCGACCCCATCGCAGTACCTTTCCGCTGGATGTAGTATTGGTCGCCAAATAGAAAAAAATTGTGTTCCAATACAATGCGTAGGAGGTCTTGGCAAAAAGTATGTTGCTGCTCAGAAAAAGGGCTGTATCGTCCGAGGAACCAGTTAACTGCCTCTATACCTAGGTGGTGATCAATACTGGTATAGAGGCTGTTAACGTCCATAGTCACTAGTAGGCAATCGGTGGGTAATGTCCCGAGGGTATGCACATGAGATAAAAATTCTGTGGTGTCCCTGAGATATGAGGTGATGGAAGGAACTAGAGGGGACAGAATTTTGTCAAGGGTGATGGCCAGAGGGGAAAGGATGGAATCGGTGGATGCAACAATGGGTCGTCCAGGGGGGCGGGTCAAATTTTTGTGGATCTTGGGTAAGATATAAAAGACTGGTGTAATGGGGTTAGTCTTATGGAGATACTCAGCTAGCTTTTTGTCTATAGTGCCGATCTGAAGATGATAGTCGACTATGTTAGTGATGATGCTACATATGTTAGAAGTGGGATCTCGTGAAATCGGAGCGTAAGTATTGGTATCACTAAGCTGGCGAGTAATCTCAGAGAGATAGTAGGTTTTATCCAAGACCACTATGGCCCCGCCCTTATCCGCAGGTTTGACAATAATATGTGGATTATTCTTGAGACTAGAAATTGCACGTGTCTCATCAGGTGTGCAGTTGTGTTTAAGGCGAAATGTGCCTCTATGTATACTGTCCACGAGATGATTGATATCGTTAGAAACCAAAGAAATATATGTCTCCACTGGATGATGATTTTTGGGTGGAGAAAAAGTACTGGGAATACGTAGACCCAAACCCTTCAAATGAAATGTGTCTGAGGACACAGGACTGCTAGTGTCCATGGAACTAGGTGGTAGATTATCAAAATGCACCTTGAGACGGAGGTTCCTGAAGAATCTCCTAGTCTCTTGGTCTAAGGTAAAGGAATCGAAGGGTGGAGTGGGACAGAACGATAAGCCCTTCTGGAGGACTGATGACTCGGTGGGGGACAGGGTGTATGAAGAAATGTTGAAGACCAAATTGGTCTTACCTGTGAGCGTGTCGTCACTGTTCTTGGGACAAATTCCCTTGCTCCGCCGCGTTTTCCTTTTTGCGGTCGTCGCTGACCTAAAAAAAGAGAAGAGTGAGCTTGATTTTGCTCGCTGTCCGAGCTGTTGGACGAGGTGTAATGTCCAGGGTAGGGTGAGCGTCTTGGATAGGTGGATGAACGCCATGTGTACACTTGGTTCTTAGCGTAATCTTGTTGGTCTCGCTGGAATTTCTCTCGTTTGCGTATTTGCAGGTTTTTACGAAATTCGAAAATCGTGGATTCGGTTTTAGTTTTGATGGACGAAAACTCTGTGGATGAAAGGGTGTTCTGTAATTGTTGCTCAATAGAGGTAATGTTGGCACCAATGTCCGTAATCTCCTTCTCCAAGAATTCTATGGTTAGTAATATAAGGTCCATGGAGCATTTGTTTAGAATGCTCTCATATTTATCGCAGTAAGAGGTATTGTCCGAAAAAAGGGTCGGTCGTAGGGGGATGCGAAGTCCACGCGGAATCCTCTTCGCCCTATGATACTCTGCTAGAGTGATATAATGCAGTTCCAAGGCGGTGTGTCGGCGTAACTCCTTCTCGTAATCCTTGTTTCGAATCTCCTCAGTTGGAGTCATAAGAAATTGATTGGATACATGCACTTTAGATAGTATAGCGGAAGTATCATCGTCATTATATGAGAACGTAGAAAACGACATATCCAGAAAAGTAATGGAAAAGCAGGAGCAACAACCAAAAATCGATAATAGCAATGAAGAATAAGTTGTGCTCACTGCAATGACCTGGTGCTCGGGAAAAAAATAATAAGTCAATCAAGAAGGGTAATCCCGGCACACAGCATATGAAAAAATGGTAAGTCCAGGTATGATATGCTTGAACAAAATTTCTTTATTTTTCAACAATTATTGTACTGCCCGCCCAACGTTTTGGCTCACGCAGGAGCCTTCATCAGGGGTCAAGAGCACTAAGAAAAAGAGATATGGTATACAAAGAAAAACAAACAGAAACAGTGTTTACAAAATGCATCATAACATTACATCAAACAAGTAATAAGGTAAGTAACCTATTGGGGACTATGTAAAAGAGGGGGAAACCATTGTCGTAGTGTGAGGGGTAACCTAAAGGGATCTAACCGCTAGAAAAAGAGAAATCCTATGAGTATGAGGGGGTGAAAGGAGGAAGAGAACAATGCAAAGGAAAAAAGAGATATAGTGAGAAGGAGAGGGAAACAGGGAAAAGAGCGAAGCTGAAAAGTATGCAATAGTCAAGAAGTAAAGGAAAAAATGGGAAACATACCCGTGAAAATGGTTATAATGGTTATAATGAAGAATCATGTAGGTACAGCAGGACCTATGAGCAAGAGGAAAATATAAGGAAAAAAAGGGGGAGGAAAAAAAGGGAGATGCATAAGATGTCACCAAGTGTAACTAAGGTGGTAAAAGTAGTAGGACCATGTTTGACTTACTTAGTAAAGTCAGCAGATGGATTAGTCCAACAGGAGGAATTGGTTGCTACCGATAAGGTAGGCAAGGAAAACCCTGATATGAGGACATATAATTAGTATAGGTGGAGAAAGAGTTAAAGGGACAACAGGGAAAAAAAGGGGGAAGGGGGGGGGGAAAAAAAGAGGGGGTTGTATATAACGATACATACCAAAAAGGGAGGGTGAGGTAGGCATATAATGAGAAGGGGCTCACACTGTAGTATAGGATATAAGGTGAATGCTGTCAAAGGAGAACAGTATCAGTAAAAAGTGTATATAATGAATAAAGTAGAATATAGGGAAGGGGATACATACCAAAGGGACATAGTCATATGTGTGCTGCGATTATCAATCATATGCAATATGACAAATGGATGGGCAATATGACATCCGTGATACTAGGGAAAGAAAAGGAGATCATGACTATCAAGGTATGTAAAAGGCAAAAAAGGAGGAGGCAAGGAAAGGATAAGAACATACCTAGGGGCCTCTGGATAAGGGTGAGAGCACCAAGAAAAGGCCTGTAAAGTATCAGGGAGTAAAGTAAGTCCATGACATACTGTATCATGTTTTGGTACTATTATCATGTGCTTCATATCTCATTAGTTTATATTTCACTAGTTCATAATGTCATTTGAGATAAAGATGTTAGCACTTATTTATCTTATCACTTATGTAATCCCATGTATGTGACTTTACTTTTGGGTTTTAATTGCATATTTTATCCCTTCTTTTTTAGATATCCTAGATAATCGCAGCACACATATGACTATGTCCCTTTGGTATGTATCCCCTTCCCTATATTCTACTTTATTCATTATATACACTTTTTACTGATACTGTTCTCCTTTGACAGCATTCACCTTATATCCTATACTACAGTGTGAGCCCCTTCTCATTATATGCCTACCTCACCCTCCCTTTTTGGTATGTATCGTTATATACAACCCCCTCTTTTTTTCCCCCCCCCCCTTCCCCCTTTTTTTCCCTGTTGTCCCTTTAACTCTTTCTCCACCTATACTAATTATATGTCCTCATATCAGGGTTTTCCTTGCCTACCTTATCGGTAGCAACCAATTCCTCCTGTTGGACTAATCCATCTGCTGACTTTACTAAGTAAGTCAAACATGGTCCTACTACTTTTACCACCTTAGTTACACTTGGTGACATCTTATGCATCTCCCTTTTTTTCCTCCCCCTTTTTTTCCTTATATTTTCCTCTTGCTCATAGGTCCTGCTGTACCTACATGATTCTTCATTATAACCATTATAACCATTTTCACGGGTATGTTTCCCATTTTTTCCTTTACTTCTTGACTATTGCATACTTTTCAGCTTCGCTCTTTTCCCTGTTTCCCTCTCCTTCTCACTATATCTCTTTTTTCCTTTGCATTGTTCTCTTCCTCCTTTCACCCCTCATACTCATAGGATTTCTCTTTTTCTAGCGGTTAGATCCCTTTAGGTTACCCCTCACACTACGACAATGGTTTCCCCCTCTTTTACATAGTCCCCAATAGGTTACTTACCTTATTACTTGTTTGATGTAATGTTATGATGCATTTTGTAAACACTGTTTCTGTTTGTTTTTCTTTGTATACCATATCTCTTTTTCTTAGTGCTCTTGACCCCTGATGAAGGCTCCTGCGTGAGCCAAAACGTTGGGCGGGCAGTACAATAATTGTTGAAAAATAAAGAAATTTTGTTCAAGCATATCATACCTGGACTTACCATTTTTTCATATGCTGTGTGCCGGGATTACCCTTCTTGATTGACTTATTATTTTTTTCCCGAGCACCAGGTCATTGCAGTGAGCACAACTTATTCTTCATTGCTATTGTTCATAATATAGTCTTACTGATGCATGTGCCAGGTGCCGGTTTAACTTGTAATCTTGGATAATGTTGGTTTACCAATTAAATACATATTAAAGGAGGCTTATGCTATTCTATGATGGAATGTTATGAGTTTTTTACTGGTTGGTGATCTATGTTTATTTTATATAAAATTAAAGATTCACAAACTAAACTTGCTATAAGGGTGCGTTACAAGCTGCGACATTGCTATCGTTCTCGGTAGCGATATGACACGAGATCACACATGCGACCGACGCAATAAAAGTGACTGGGGAGCAATCGGCAAATTGTTTTAATTTATAATTTTCATTTTTTTTATTTTAAAAAACAACTTATGGATTAATCATTTAAAAATATTTTAAAGTTTTAATTAAAAACGTTGAGGAATTAAACCAAAATTATTTAAAAAATAATGTAAAAATAACGATTTGTTTTAATACTTTTTTAAATATGCAAATCCTAATTTTTTGGATTCTTTAATGATTATTTTTAAAATAATTATTTGGCACATATATTTGGAAAATGTAATGAATGCCTGATATATTAATTTTTAACCAAATTTTTTTTTACCACATTTTTGAATGACATTTTCTAAAATTTCTTCATGCAAATAACAATGATAATTTATTGTTTCTTTTTTTAACAAATAAAACAAAAAGACACACGTTATTTCAAAATTAAATTCTTCTTTATTGTTCTTCATAAAGAAAAAAAAACATTTATAAGATTTTATTCATTCAAAAATTTTGAACAACCTTTTGTTTTTAGGAATCAAATTTTAGTACTGGATAAAATATCATCAATTACATTAATTTACATATGCATTTGAACATAACAATGTAATTTTGTTTTTTCAAAAATAATGATATTCAACACACGTTATATATTTTTAGTGAACCAACATATTAGTGATTGTTATAATTTCACTTTAATGTCAAATAAACATAACATTTTTGAAGTAAGCTTTTATTCAAGTTATCTTAAGCTTGAAAAACACAAAACAAAAGTGATTTTTAGAAATTTAAATCTAAATAAACCTCTTTTTTGGTTAACTAAATTTGTTGAACTCTTCAAATTTTAAATTTTTATTGCCAAATGTTTAATCTTTGGAAATAACATTTTAAGCTCCATTTTTTAAGCCACATTATGAGTGTTAAATATTTAAACATTGGTTTTTATTTAAAGTTTGATTTACCCAAATAATAAAAAAAATTAAAATTAATAAAAAAAACCCAAAAACTAGTCTATGTAGTCATCATGACTTAGACCTGACTCTTGTGTCAAACTTATATTTCCTTCTGTTTCAGAGGTTCATTGGGTAACACAGGTAGTTGTTTGTGTCTTATTGACACATGTGACTAAATTTGCATCAGGGTCAGATGTGGATGGTAAAACATGAGAGGATGAGGCATACATGGGATGGCTAATTTTTTGACCAAACATTAGTGGTGCTTGAATTTGTGGATGAGTTGTGTATGTGAATTGTGTAGGAAATTGTTGACCCTGTAAAAATGGTTAAGAAGATGTTTGACCAATGTAAAATGACTGTGGGAATGTTGAAATTTGGTTGAGTGGTGGTCTTGATGGAATATTACTGGGAGTAATGTATGTTTGTGCTTGTGGTTGTTCTGTTATGAAATTTTGGGGTATAGTTTGGCTTGTAGGTTGAGATATATGTGTCAACATGTTGGTGCTTTGGCCAGCAAACAGAGTTGACACAGATGTTTTGGGTATATTGATGACATTTTGGCCCTCAATATTTGTAACGCTTGGATTGGCCAAGTTTGTTGCAACAGTTGATGATGGCTGGTTTCTCAAATTTTGCGCTATTAGTGGTACTGCAACATCCAGACTTGACGAATTATAATTAGTGTGCCATTGTTCTATAGTTAATAGAATATGGTTCGGCAAAGGTGTGGTTTGACAAGCTGAAATGAGAGTGAGGATTGCAGCTCTAACACGTTCTTGATGTTCTGAAGACACTTTTGCAAGACATAGTGCTAATGACCTACAAAAACGCTCCACGTCATTTTCTGGCAATAAAGAATTCATGATGGACATGACACGAGTGTCAATTATTTCAGGAAGTGACCTCATGTCTTCTGGCCATCTACGTGCCCGATATGTGCTAGGATTGTAATGAGGCACAGTTGTAAAAATGGTTGATGGGGGCACATTAGTTGTTGTATGTGTAGTGCTTTGTGTTTGAGTCACTGTAGACTCAGCACCAGGCTCACTTGAGACATGATCTATTTGTAAATTTTCTGGGGTTCGGCTTCCAGGTAAATTTGGATTAGGAGGGTCAACCTCTGATGCAGATGTGGCTGTTGCTGAGTGTGTAGCAGATGGTTGGTCATCAGAATTCTCCAAATTGTCATCGGTTCTGTAATGAAATTAATTAAAATTAGTTTAAAAACAATTTAAATTGTAAAATTTTCCTTTTAAAAGGGGCATAATAATACAATTGAAATAATATTATTATTTTTTTTTTTTTTTTAAAAAAACTTACTATGTAACCTCCATTATTGGACGAAGGAAATCTAAGTTATCAAAGTAAACATATTTCCTCTTTCTAGTGTTGGCTGATGTTGAGGGTATGGGATTGAATTCTCGCCTGTATTGGTCCCTTGCTGATCTACATCTCCGACGGACCAAATCAACTGTTCAGGAGAAAAATAAAAAAAAAAAAAAGTATTACACACAATTAAGAACATGCATATATTTGTTGCAAATATACATTTTTTAAAATAATAATTTAAACTAATTAATATATTTAAAAAAAAATTAGAACAAGCAAGATCGCAGTTGCGTTCAGCTGATAACGCACAGAAGTTTTTTTTTTATTTTGTTTTTTTTAAACACCATGCCGCATGTGCGATCTGGCCTTATCACATCAGCGATATAGCTAATGTGATCGCTAGCAATGTCACAGTGTTCAAACAAAACAAGATAAGTTTAAGTTTATCAAAAAATAAATATAAAAAAATGTTTCTAAAAAACAAAAATTATAAATATAATAAAAAACACTGCTTAATTATTAAATTTATAAAAAAGGACTTACCAAATTTCGCACGTTTCCTCGGTGAACAGCGTGCCCAACCATTGTTGGGGTATAGTTCCTCTGCCACGGCCTTCCATGTCCTCTCAACTGTAGCACGATCCCGGTATCCTTCCATCCTGGTGTCCCATAATTCAGGGTGTCTTTCGACGACTGCAATAATCCTCTCAGTATCAACTCTGGGAGCCATGATATTTAAGGTTTTTAAAGAAAAAAATATCTTGGATCCTGCTGCCAAATAGCCACACACTGCTTTCCCCACTGTGTTCAGCCAACAAAATGAGTTTAGCACCTGCACTATACTTATTACATGCACCTGGAGTAAAAAATTACAATCATGGCCATATTTGTAAAAAAAAAAAACGACACGGACCACACGGAGATGCATCCGTGTCACGTACGTGTTCTCATGGACCCATAGGCTAACGTTGGGTCCGTATGTGCGTGATCTGTGCAGAAAACGGACATGCATCCGTGCAAAACGGATACACATACGTATCACGCACACGGACACACGGACCGTATGGAAAAACACAGGTGGAAACTCAAACATAGCATAACAATGGAGAACGTGTGTCCGTGTCTCCGGAACATACGGAAACGGACCAAACACGCACATGTTTCACGGACGTGTGAAGGGGGCCTATGGGAGAGCGCATGAAATTGGCATTTCTTCTGCAGAAAAACTGCATCCATTATGCAGTGTTTCTGCAGCGATTTGAAGCGCACATGCGCTGCCAAATCACTGCAGAAAATTCTTAGGCAGAGTGAGTCATTTTAGGTCTATTTTCTGGTGGTATCCCATCATTTTAGGCATCTTTTTAGCACACAATTGTGGTCAAGCTTAGTTCTGTACACGCCTAAAAAGACAGCACCAGAATAGACACCAAATGAAGTCCAAAGTGTCTGCAAATATTTCATTATAGTGAATGCTTATTTCAAGGGTTTTGTCTGAATTGCTTTTTTTGTGATTTACACGGAAACCCCAAGGAAACCCCAACTGCTCAGCATAGAACACAAGAATGTGAAACCAGCATTATACTGAAAACACTCAAAAAATGTTATGTACCCCAAAATGTTACCAATACAAAACCCTAACATAACCCACACAAAACCAGCTCCCTCTTGGGTCCATCATCTGCCACTGGAAATGTGATGCCCTGGCCTATCAGGTCGTCACAGGGTATTGTGCAATCTGCCCTTCTGCACAGTATCCACCCTGCTAGGTAAGGAATCCTGGTCCTTTGGTGTTGCTAACAGCTTAGCCAATCAAAATCCTAGGAACACTTCCCACTTTTACCTACCAGACACACCATTGGGGGCCTGAAGGGAATAGGGCCGCCCACATGGGGGGTTGGTGAGGAGAGAGTGAGGACAGTGACAGTTGAGAGTTGAGCAGTGGGGAGAGGAGGTGAGGTGGATCTCATGAGGAGAAGCCACGGAGGAGAGCTCCTGTATACTAGGCAGCAGACGGTGGTCTGGGCCCGGTAGGAGCTGGAACCCGGTCGCAGGGGACAGTGTCAAGGGGCACGGACAGCCGAGGAGGGCAGCCGGCGGCCTTGAGCTATCACCGGGCAGGGGTCTGGGCACGACGGGGTACGTGGACCCCAGGCCGGAAAGTAGCTTCACGCGTTCCGGTAATTTACCCGACGGGGGTGAAGACTTCAAGTGTCATCCCCAACCCGCTCCAAAATCGGGGTACTAGCACACCAATGAGATAGGATTTTCCCACTACAGTCCAAAGAAATCCTACGCGTAAACCCTGAGAGCAAGCTCACTCCATTAGCCATACGGGTAAGCGGGACCCGGAGAGTTTCATACCAACGGGTCCAACAGAGAGAAAGGTGCCAAGGACAGGGCCACAGGCTAACAGCAACACCGAGGGCACGGACCCAGGCGTGCTCCCTACAAGCTGCAGTGGTGCTCAGAATTCTGGTTTACAAGTTGTCGGTGTTGTTATTCCGGGACTGAGTGAGTACATTGAAAACCCCTGTCCCTATCCCCAACGGCACCCAACTACCATCCCAACAATCAACGGGCCCCCGGAACACAACCCCCTACCCACGGAGGGGTGAAACATCAGGCTGCCACACCATCGTCACTTGGCTACCTAACGGCAGCGGTGGTCCCTCACATTACCACGCACTGTGGGTGGAATCACGAACTTTCAAAAAAACCCCTGTACATATCTCCCCCCTTCTTTTAATCAAGCAGCCGCGTGACCCCCAGGTCCGGAGACCCCTCGAGCCACCGCGGATCCGGATCCGAGCAGCAGCAGCCCAGCTGCTTGCACGGGGGCGGTACACCTCAAAAAACCTGGTGTGACGTGCGCATGAAAGCCGAAGACCGCGAGTCAAGATTCTGTTTCCCGCCAATTCCGCCATTTTCCGCCATATTTTCACGCCAAAACCTCGTCTTCTCCAAGAAAGCGCATGAAGATTAAGCCCCGCCTCGCGTCTTCCTGAAGAGGCCGAAACCGGAAGTTCCCAGAGGGCCACGGTTAGCAAGAGAGTGCTGCGAAAAGACCGAGGGGGCTGGTCAGAATGTGTTACTAGCGGAAGTGGAGCAGGGATGCCAGGACTCTGTCACAACGTTCCTGGAAGACGCAGTGGAAAGATGGCGGAGCGAGACTGGTCCCCAGAGCGTGCTGTCCCCAGGACTGCGGCATGGATAGAGGAGGAAACAGAGCAGCTGTGCTGGAGGATGCGGACGCAATTCCTCTTCATTCTGAACCACTGGAGGGAAGAGATGAGGAATCTGGCGGTGGAGGTGTGAGCCCGTGAGATTGAAATCCCACGTGAAGAGAGGGTAAGCGGTTACCCAGTCCCTGTTGATTGCACAAATCCGGACAAAGTGGCTGAGGGATCCGGACCGTCCCCGCTCGCAGTAAGCGCTCCACAGCCGACTACCCCGTCCTCAGCGGATGCCGAGCTGCCCCCACCAACCCAGGCAGTGGAACCTTCAGTATGTTTACCAGAGTCTGCAGCTGCAGAGATCCAGAGCAAGGCCCTCATTCCAGCTACAGCAGCGGTCCCCCAGACACCGGCCAGACCAGACCCGGCTGCATCACCGGCCCCGTCCTCAGAGGCGGAGCACCCGGGCCTTGCAACCCCGGCTACGGAGCAGTCGGTTCATTTGTCTACACCAGCTGGAGCGGAACCAAAATGTCTGTCTGTTCCGCTAACGCGCGGCATTCCAACGCTTGTTGGGGCCGCCAGAGTTCAAATCAAGCCAGAACCAGATAGGGAGCTGAGGCCGGACGCTGATGCCCCCTACTGGGAATGACAGCAATACCAGTTACAATCCGAAATTTCAACCCGAGACCGGCGACGATGGGAGCTTGCCGCCCGTGATCGAGAAGAAAAGGAGTAGATAAGGAGCGCTGCTTCCCGAGTGAAAGGGCTGCAGTGCTGTGGCCTTGTGGCGCGGTTTGACCCTGAGCAGGGATGGGGGGTTCATCCACGAAGCAGGCCTCGCAGCGGGGGTGCGTGTGCCTTGATGATATGTGGCTCAGCACCTTTCGTGGGGCCACCCGGAGCGTAATCTTCAGCCTGAGGAGTTGGTTACCTACACCCGGCATTGCAGAAGGCGCGGCTGTTATGCCCTGGAGGTAACCAAGCGTCTTATGTTTGAGGAAGGGTATGTGTCGGCGTCAGTAGCACGTAGTCGCAAAGAAGCATGGCTACGGGACCCCACAATCTATTACTAGAGTGTTAAATGTTACAGTACCAGCAGTAGTGATGCCATAGAATGTTAGGTATCGGTGTTTTCGTTTGTTATTTTCCACAGTTTATTATTTTTCATATAGAGAATGTTAGTAAATCAGCCAGTTTTTAATGAAAAGAGTGAAAGCCACCAGATTTTCTAGAAACATTGTCAAATGTGTACACCGGTACATGGACTCCGTTCAGTTTATATATATCTTAAGAAAAATGGACCACGGTCACAGGACTGGTGTGACTAACACAAACTTGTGTCTTGTATAATAGTTGCACCTCCTGTGCCAGCCAGAGTTGTCAAAATTACAACACTCGAGACCTTAACCCGGTCACGGACTCACTTTAGGTTTCCAGGGGAACAGGTTGTTTGGGTGGTGGGTTATTGGGATCTGGGACATTGAGACTGGACTGTCGCAGGAAGGGGCTGCAACGGAGTAGGTTGAGCCTCCGTTACCATAAAAAACAGTACTGTCCCACCGTTGGGCGACGAACTCTTAATAAAGTAGTATTTTAGTAACGTTAAGTGCATTAGCTCCCCTTTGTGGAATGGATCCGTTGAATAAAGTGTGTTAATTTATATTTTTCCTTTTCCAGTTTAAGCAAAACAAAAATAGACCTCTGGCATCCTGTAGCTCGCGGATGAGCTATGTTTAACCAAGGGGGAATGTCACGCCCTGGCCTATCAGGTCATCATAGGGTATTGTGCAATCTGCCCTTCTGCACAGTATCCACCCTCCTTGGTTACGGATCCTGGTCCTTTCATGTTGCTAACAGCTTAGCCAATCACAATCCTAGAAACACTTCCCACTTTTACCTACCAGACACACCATTGAAGGGAATAGGGCCGCCCACATGGGGGGTTGGTGAGGAGAGAGTGAGGACAGTGGCAGTTGAGAGTTGAGAATTAAGCAGTGGGGAGAGGAGTAGAGATGAGCGAACCGGTCCCGAGGTTGGTTCGCCGAACGGAGCTCCCGTTCGAGTTCGGTTCGTCGAACGTTCGACGAACCGAACTCGAACTGCATAGGAAACAATGGCAGGCAATCACAAACACAGAAAAACACCTAGAAAACACCCTCAAAGGTGTCCAAAAGGTGACAAACAACTCACAACACAACACAAACACATGTGAAAGTGACAAGGACATATACTCATGCGAAAACAAAAGAGCTGGACAAGGAAAAAGAGGAGGACACACAGATATATGAGTATATGCAAGGAAACCGATGCCATTACTGTGCAACTTGAGCCCTGCTCATTTTAGGCTTCCAATCTGGATAAATTGCCTGAGCTCGACACGTACGCCTTGGGGATCTTGTCGTGTCCTGCAGCCAGCGTTCTCTCGGAACCTGTCTTCAGTGCTGCTGGGGGTCTGCTGGCAGATAAGCACACTTGTCTGTCCACTGACAATGTGGACATGGCTCTCAGAGGACTTTTCTTCCCCTGGGTCAGCCAGGTGACGGGAAAGGCACACGTATTTTTGAGAGTGCTTCATGCAAAGCATCTTTTTCTTTTTCAAAAGGGGGGTCAACTGATGCCAGTCAAGTGGGGTGTGTGTGGCCCAATTAGTGGAAACGAGGGAGACTGTGGTTGGAGTCCCCTCGCTGTGTTTCTAAAAGAACCAAAATGAACAAATCATGGCTCTCAGAGGACTTTTCTTCCCCTGGGTCAGCCAGGTGACGGGAAAGGCACACGTATTTTTGAGAGTGCTTCATGCAAAGCATCTTTTTCTTTTTCAAAAGGGGGGTCAACTGATGCCAGTCAAGTGGGGTGTGTGTGGCCCAATTAGTGGAAACGAGGGAGACTGTGGTTGGAGTCCCCTCGCTGTGTTTCTAAAAGAACCAAAATGAACAAATCATGGCTCTCAGAGGACTTTTCTTCCCCTGGGTCTGCCAGGGGACGGGAAAGGCACGCGTATTTTTGAGAGTGCTTCATGCAAAGCATCTTTTTCATTTTGAAAATTGGGTCAACCGATGCCAGTCAAGTGGGGTGTGTGTGGCACAATTAGTGGCAACGAGGGAGACTGTGGTTGGCATGACGTGGCTTGGAGGTTGACTTTCAGCATCTGCAAACTGTTGGCTACCAAAATGCTGCCTTTCCAACCTTTTTAACCGAGGATTTTCGAGACCTTATGCCCATCGCAGTGCCCCAAGAGCCGATGCCCAGGCGCCACTCCTTCTCCAACAAAGGCGTGCACACGCTACACCAGCATGTCACACTAAACATCACTGATTCCTTGAGAAACTCTGTGTGACAGGGAGCATTTCACCACAGATAATTGGCCCAGTAAGCATGGACAGGGGCGTTACATGTCGCTGACTGGGCAATGGGTTACTGTGGGGAGAGATGGAGAAGGGTCTGCTGTACAAGTCTTGCCGTCCCCACGAGTTGTGTCAATCCTTCTGTATGTAGAAATTAATACACTGCTTCTGCCTCTTCAACCTCGTGTGGGTCCTCCACCTTGGCCCAAACCCTGTGTGGTCAGGCCACCCTTCCTTGTAACTGCGCACAAGGAATACCACACACCTCCTTACTATGCTGGCAGCAGAGCTCAATGCCATCAGGCGGTCAAAGGTTTACTTTGAAATGTATGGGAAATGTGAGTCACACCGCTGAGAAGTTGTGGACGGTTAGCTCTGGAGACCGAGTTTCATCAATGGTTGTCTCCACTCAACCAGCAGCCAGGGAAGGCCGGGTGCGACAATGATGCAAACATGGGTGCGGCCCTTCGCTGTGACAATGTGACACATGTGCCTTGTGTGGCTCACGTGTTGGACCTGGTTGTCCAGCAATTTTTAATGCACTATCCTGGCCCACATGGCCTTCTGCAGAGAACACGGTGTAACGCCTTCCTTGATCCACACACTCAGATGGGCTGTAAATGATAGGCTAGAGGGAAGCCACTCACCAAGCAGGACCCCTAGAACCCTGAAACCCCTTAAACCCTATACAGGGATTAGGAATTACACAGGGCCCAAGGTGATCAATACCTGTGGAAGGCTGCAGTTCCAGAGAATAGTAGTCAGGCAGGGTCAAAACATTAATTGAGTAACAGGAACAGAATGGGACGGCCAGGACTTAATCAGAAAACAAGCAGAGGTGAAATGCGGATCGGCCAACAAGGTACATAAACAGCAAGCAGGAAAAGTAGTCAGGTAACAAGCACACAAAATCATAAAACTGAACTGGGGGTAAAAGTAACCAGAGGTTCATAGCTATGTCTGGCAGTGGTCTGCAGACAGGATGGGCATAAAAAAGGGTGTGGTGTCTTCCCATTGGTTGTAGCTGAATGATGGTACTTCATCTGTGAGATACCCAGCAGCTACATTCAGCCAGAGATTCTGCATCTGTCAAGGTAATGCAGCCCAGTGGGTGAGCATAACCTGCATCCACCTGCGCCGCTGGCATCGACTCCTCTCCCATCATCAGCACTATGCATGAAAGGAACATGTTGTCACCTGGCGACCGGAGTACAAATTGACGGAGCGGACTCCGTTGGTGACTTAACAGCCGTGTGCGGCAATGATGCAAACCTGGCTGCGGGCCATCGTCAGGGCAATGTGAGACACGTGCCTTGTATGGCTCACGTGTTGAACCTAATTCTCCAGCAATTTTTAAAACACCATCCCGGCCTACATGGCCTTGTGCGGCGGGCACGCTCGCTATGTGGTCACTTCCATCGTGCGCACACAGCAGCTCAACAACTTTCGTCGCTACAGAAGTCTTTAGGTCTGGTGGTTAAACGCCTGAAATGCGATGTGCCGACACGCAGGAATTTTAATCTGCACATGTTGCAGGGTTTGTGGCAGCACCGCCGAACCCTGCTGCAATACGTTATGACATATAGCCTGGGATAACTTGATCCAGAGGTGGTGCAGATCACGCTGCTGGAGTGGTGTCAGATCAAGGACCTATGCACCCTTCTACACAGTTTACAAATGTCGACGAAGATGTTTAGCACTGGCGATGCCATTCTCAGCGTGACATTTCTGGTCATCTACATGATGGAGCACACTGTAATTATTATTCGGAGTCAGGTGTTGGGACAAGAGGAAGGGGAGGAAGTACTGGAGGAGTCATATGCGGAAGTGATAACAAGATCCACGAGGTCCAGATGGTCAGCGGCACCTAGACGGCAGTCATGGTGAGGGAGAGGGATTAACAAGGGCGCATAGTATCAGCAAAAAGTGTTGAGGAAGGTGCAGGAGCCCATGAAGAAATGGAGGACAAACTGGCGATGGGCATGGAAGACTCAGCAGATGAGTGAGAGATTGCTCACATTTCGGTTGTGCGAGGTTGTGGGGAGAGGGCAGAGGAAGGAGGCACGATTCTCACCTCTCTGCCACCAACACACCAAGGACTTGGTCCTCCTGGATGCACAAGACACATGAGCGCCTTTTTGCTGCACTACCTACAACATGACCCTCGGATTGTACGAATTCAAAGTAATCCTGACTACTGGGTTGCCACACTGTTAGATCCACGGTACAAGACAAAATTTGGCAAAATAATTCCTGCCATAGAAATGGACGTACGTATACAGGAGTATCTGCAGAAGGTGGTACGCAATCTTAGATCTGCTTTTCCAGTAAACACCAGTGCTGCACAGAGTGAATCTCAACGCTTTGTCATGGATAGGAGGAAATGGTCTTTTACTTGTCCACATCTGAGGGACCGAGGGCTGGCTGCTGTGCTGAGATGGCGTTGAGTACGGTGTCCCTGCAGAGTTGCACTTTTGGTCATATACAAAATGAGTTGAAAAAGGACAGATGCTGGTGGAAAGGGGAACAGGTGTGTTGGAAAGGGGAAAAAAGTTTTTGTCCGTGGATTTGGTGGTTAAGCAACAGTAACATTTGCTGAAGAAACACCATCTGTTACAGTGGGACTGGCAGATTTGGATAAGGTGGTATATACTATGTTACCGCTATATACCGAAAATTATTAAGAAAAGAAAGAGAAAGGTATATATCCCCATCAGCAGTCAGTGTCCACCGTGCTCCCAGATGGAAAAGGAGAGGTTGGCAACTGGAAGGTTTGGTGGAGGATACAGAGCTGTGTGGCTATGAAACTAATAGTAGCCTGAACCGAGTTAGACGCCATTCGGATCTGGAGACTGGGAGCCCTGTTAGTGTCACAGGGTCCACATGCCCACCCAGCCCAGGAACTCACTGTTAACAACACAGGGGCCATTGAGTACGCTGACCGTGTGCATAGGGGCCACACCTGTGGACAGCAGATGCATCAGCAGCAGCAGGCCTGTTAATGCCACTGGGCTGCACAAGCAGGACTGGTAGGACAGGAGCTGGTCTTAACCGTTCTGCGTTACCAACTGTGTTGGCGGCCTGCATCGACGCCCTATCCCTGCCTACCTCTGGCCTAAAGCCGCAATGGGTTCAACACATGGAGGTGTGCTCTTTCGGAGCATAATAGAAGACTGCGCACCTCCTTGTTGGCTCCAGCCCCTTTTATAACCTGGGTCCGCCCCAAACCAGGGTGAACCACAATGCACCTCCTGGAGACAAAAGCAGAGTGACACGTCATGAGTGGCATAACTAGCGTCCTATTTGGAACCGCAACTTCAATGATGACCTCATGGCTGCCATGACCCAAACACCTCACCAGTCATCGTCTGACCATCAATAATGCGGTGACAAGTCATAGGGGCGGGCCTCTGCAAGCCATTTGGGAGTGGCCTGGCCACATTGTCAGGACACCTGATGCCCTGTGGTCTATATGGGACCCCCACATCAGGGGCAGGGCCAAAGAGTTCATTACCGGACATAGTCTCTGATGTAGTAAGTGCCTGAGCATGCTCAGTAGCATGAAATACAGTGTCTGAAAAAAGACTATCAGCTTTATGGTGTCTAGGCACAACACTGGACCTAGACCCGGCACGGAGTGCAAGTACCTGTGCAAAGAGGCTTTTTGCACTAAGTGTGGGAGCATGCGCTGTATCCAGAAATGAAGACTTAGCCTCAGCAATGGCACAGTCAGGCTGAGCATACTCACTAGGCGAAACACTGTAGTTAGGCTGCGGCTGGGTTAAATCGGCACACGCATGCGCACTAGCAGCCTCTCCACACTTAGACGTGGAGGAGAAAGCAGCCAGCTGGACAACCCAAGGCCCAGCCCTAAATGGCAGCTGACGCCTGGGCGCAAATGAAACCGCAGCAGGCTTCAGGTTACAGGTTTTGTAACAACAAATACCATCCAAAAGAACAGGTGTACTTCTTCCCATGGATAATCTGATATGATCCTTTTTTTCACGGACACAACCATCGCTAACAAATGTAGATGAGGCCAAAACAGCAGCTGCTTCAATGGATCTGAAGTGCTCCATAAAGTGGCCTCTCCTCCACCCCAATTTCAAGATCCCAAATACTCCATTCCTCTGTGGTGTCAATCCAATCGCACTTGCTTCCTAACAGCTCTCAAGTTTCCACCAGCCCTGCTGAGTATGGGGTAACAGAGATGGTTGAGTTTGCATAGCTGTTCAGTCGCACTATAGCCTGCGAATCAGAGGTCTGCTCCAAAGCTGCAATGAGTACAGACAAGGAAGTTATTATTATTTTTATTATTATTGATTTATAGTATAATTATTATTATAGATTGATTTATAGAGCACCATTGATTCCATGGTGCTGTACATGAGAAGGGGGTTACATGCAGAATACATATACAAGTAACTATAGACAGACTGGTACAGAGGGAAGAGGGGCTTGCGCTTGCGGGATTACATTTTAAAGGATTTTTGGGAGGAGACAGTAGGAGTGGTGTAGGTTGAGCGTCAAGTACGTATGGTGGTGGTTTCATTGAAGGTTATAGTCATTTCTGAACAGATGAGTTTTCAGATTCAGTTTGAAGCTTGCGGGTGTAGCAGATAATCTGACGTGTTGAGGTAGCGAGTTCCATGAGTCAGGGGAAATGATCTGCGCAGATGGCCAGAAGCTTTGTGAGTGGGATCCAGGCCCCGATGAAGAAGGTGCTGAGCCTAATCTACACCCTCATTTCCAAAAAGTCAATCCTCCTGGTGGAGACAATGGGGAACATGATGAGGAGCACAGATACCTGATTGGAATGACAACTTTACTATTCGGTCAGGGCAGGAAGAGGTTTTCTCGGAGGACTCAGGACGAGGGGAATGAAAACACACAGGGTTATTGATGAGGTTGGAGACCACACTTAAGGTCCAGTCACACTAAGCAACTTACCAGCGATCCCAACAACGATAGGGATCGCTGGTAAGTTGCTAGGAGGTTGCTGGTGAGATGTCACACTGCGACGCTCCAGCGATCCCACCAGCAACCTGACCTGGCAGGGATCGCTGGAGCGTCGCTACACGAGTTGCTGGTGAGCTCACCAGCAACCAGTGACCAGCCCCCAGCGCCGCGTGGAAGATGCTGCGCTTGGTAACTAAGGTAAATATCGGGTAACCAACCCGATATTTACCTTGGTTACCAGCGCACGGAGCTACACGTGCAGAGAGCAGGGAGCAGCGCACACTGAGCGCTGGCTCCCTGCTCTCCTAGTTACAGCACACATCGGGTTAATTACCCGATGTGTACTGCAGCTAAATGTGCACAGAGCAGGGAGCAGCGCACAATGCTTAGCGCTGGCTCCCTGCTCTCCTAGCTACAGCACACATCGGGTTAATTAACCCGATGTGTCCTGCAGCTACATGTGCACAGAGCAGGAGCCGGCACTGACAGTGAGAGCGGAGGAGGCTGGTAACAAAGGTAAATATCGGGTAACCAAGGACAGGGCTTCTTGGTTACCCGATGTTTACTGTAGTTACCAGCCTCCGCAGAAGCCGGCTCCTGCTGCCTGCACATTTAGTTGTTGCTGTCTCGCTGTCACACACAGCGATGTGCACTTCACAGCGGGACAGCAACAACTAAAAAATGGCCCAGGACATTCAGCAACAACCAACAACCTCACAGCAGGGGCCAGGTTGTTGCTGGATGTCACACACAGCAACATCGCTAGCAACGTCACAAAAGTTGTTCGTTAGCAGCGATGTTGCTTAGTGTGACGGGGCCTTTACTGTCAAACCAAAGTCAGCCAGTCGATGAGGTCAGCAGAGGAGGTGGAGGAGGATGCTACTGACGACGAGGTTACGTTGCGTCTCCCTGGCCAGAGACAAAGTACTGGAAGCAAGTCAACAACTGAATCCTGGACCACAACTTTGACTCTGAGCAGAAGTCGTGTTGGCTATGCAGGTCGCATGGGCTGTAAGCCTTGCCTAGCCTGTGAATTTATTGACATCGCAAAGGATCACCCAAGTCATGGAATCTGTAAGATTTGTCAACAATCTGTAAGTAGAAGGCAAAAACTCACACCTTTGAGTAGTTCCTCCTTGAAGTGTCACATGGAAATGAATTGATAGCGTGAAGGTGTATTGCTCAGCTTTAGCCACTGTCAATGCAACATGCTTATTTGCCATTGCATGCATTGTTGCAGACTACACACAAGGGGCTGCTGTTTTTTTGGATCTGCCTTGGTTTGGTCACTATAGCAATATCAAATTGCTCTTCGGATGTGGACTTGGAGATGCTGTCTATGAACAGAAGGAAAAGCTAAAGGTGTGTGTTACAGCAAGGAGCCACCGCGGAAACACTTCGTTGAATTGTGAGGGGAGTCATGTTGTACTTTGATGATGAGCCTTGTAATGCCAGTGAGCAACATCCTGAGCCACAGACCAACATTCTTACAGTGCTGTCTATACTGTTTACCGTGAGAGGAGCGTAAAGTCTGTATTTCTGGAAACTGGACATCACAGTACCCGGGTACGGTAGGCTGTGCCCAGACAATAATGCGGGCACGCAACACTTTGTTTTATTAGCAAAACACATATCTGTTCTGGGTAGGCCAACTATATAGACAATAAGACTTGCTGCCTCTGCACTGTCAAATTGTCACGTACAGTTTAAATCATAGAGGGACAGCAACACATGTTTGCATTGACTGTTGCTTTTCAAGATTTCCATGACTGTGTTGCAGAGCTGTGTGGTTTGCATTCACACTGTTATCATCTGCATTATCTGTGAGGCTTCAGCTAACAAGGGTATTCAGGGGGGGTAATGTGTTTTGACTATGTTTAGGTAGATAACTTGGAAGCTCTTGTGATGCGCCACTGGTAAGTCGTGTTCGCGCACACAATCACACACACATACGCACAAACACACAATTACTGCTACGCAGAGGGATTAGCAGGTAGTAGGCAACAGAATAGATTGTTCAATTATTTAAATTGTATGCATGGTTCTTATTGTTTGTTTTGGTAAAGTTAAACAATCATTTATCAACCCAACTGCCTAGAGTCCTTTTCCTGTTGCCTGGTTTTGCTGCATACTGGGGAGCCCACCCTGTACACAACTTAAAATGAAGCATAAGTCGCAATGTGAATTTCACTGTGCTACAATGCGGCCTAGCGTGCCTGTGCAACCACCGCCTGCCCCATTAAGTGCATCTGAGTGCTCTTCATCCTCTGTGACTGTGGGGATAGCAGTCACACATGGTTTTTCACACTGAACTTCCACTCCTCTACCCGCAACAGGGAGTGTGATTGGCAGGTCATCACATGTTTTAGAAGTGGAAACAGAAGGTATTGTTGAGCTGTTAGACATCGAGAGAACCATCATTGGATGCAGGCTACATTATATCCACGCCTGCACCTTCGTCACAGATTGGCTGGACTACCTGCAGTTAATAATTGCATTCCAGAAATGGAAAGGAGTGTAGAATGCACATGTGTTGTATCTTGCTTGGCAGCAAAGGAACACTAACTTAGTATTCCAGACAATTTTAGGATGGCAGAAAAAGAGTCAGCTCTTTGGGCAAATTAAATAGCGTGGCAAAAGTGGACAGATGGGTATAGTGGCCGTGTTCTGTGGGTACCAGGACAGTAAAAGAAGCCTCACTTTCTATCCCTCCTAATGATCAATTGCAGCCAGGAATTCCCTGAGTTTGCTATAAAATTAGCATAGCAAAATGTGCATGAGGGTAGAATGCTGAGGTGCTTGAGATTGCTTGGCACAAGTGGCACAATAAAGGAGTCCTACAGCCATTTTTTGTATGCCACTAAATTGCAGTATTTTTTGCTATCATTATAGCTTATTAAAAACAGAGCAGGAGGGTGTCATGCAGAGGTGCTAGAAATAGCTTGGCACCAGTGGGGCACTAATGGAATACAACAGACAGTTCTATGATGCCACTAAATGGCAGTATTTTTTGCTATCATTATAGCTTATTAAAAACAGAGCAGGAGGGTGTCATGCAGAGGTGCTGCACATAGCTTGGCACCAGTGGGGCACTAATGGAATACAACAAACAGTTGTATGATGCCACTAAATGGCAGTATTTTTTGCTTTCATTATAGCTTATTAAAAACAGAGCAGGAGGGTGTCCTGCACAGGTGCTAGAAATAGCTTGGCACCAGTGGGGCACTAATGGAATACAACAGCCAGTTCTATGATGCCACTAAGTTTACTCAATTTTTGGTATTATAACGTCTTAGTAAGTAACAATGAGTTTGAGTGTGCAATGCAGGCAGAGGTGCTGCAAATATCTGTGCACTAGTGGGACTATACAAAAGTCCAATAGCCACGTTTAGGATGCCACTAGGTACGCTCAGTGTTTGCTAGTATAATGGCTTAGTTATAATGAGTTTGAGTGTGCAATGCAGGCAGACGTGCTGCAAATATCTTTGCACTAGTGGGACTATACAAAAGTCCAATAGCCACGTTTAGGATGCCACTAGGTATGCTCAGTGTTTGCTAGTATAATGGCTTAGTTATAATGAGTTTGAGTGTGCAATGCAGGCAGACGTGCTGCAAATATCTTTGCACTAGTGGGACTATACAAAAGTCCAATAGCCACGTTTAGGATGCCACTAGGTACGCTCAGTGTTTGCTAGTATAATGGCTTAGTAACTATCAGTTTGAGTGTGCAATGCAGGCAGACGTGCTGCAAATATCTTTGCACTAGTGGGACTATACAAAAGTCCAATAGCCACGTTTAGGATGTCACTAGGTACGCTCAGTGTTTGCTAGTATAATGGCTTAGTTATAATGAGTTTGAGTGTGCAATGCAGGCAGACGTGCTGCAAATATCTTTGCACTAGTGGGACTATACAAAAGTCCAATAGCCACGTTTAGGATGCCACTAGGTACGCTCAGTGTTTGCTAGTATAATGGCTTAGTTATAATGAGTTGGAGTGTGCAGAGGACAGGAGGGTACAGTGCCAGGATTGTGGGGCTCTGGGTAGAGGAATGGAAGCCTGCCTTTCTATTCCCTCCTAATGGGGAAATGCAGCGAGGAAATCCCTGACCTTAGCTACACAGACGCTGTCTCCGTTTTCAGGACCTGTCACCTATGGCTCTGACCCTGCCGGTACGAGCCCTTAAAAGGACTGTTAGAAAGTGCTATCCCTATGCTGTACAGCGCTGTGTATGGAGCGTAATACAGCTGTATCGGCGATAGGAGCTGCGCCAGTGATGTCTGACACCAAGGACGCAGAAGGCAGATAATGGCGTGCTGGAGGAAAATGTCCGGTTTTATAATGCAGGGACATGTGACATGGACATCCTATCACACATGCTGTTGCTTCTCTGGCTAAAAGTCCACTTAGCTGTGTGTGTGTCTGGGATTGGCTGACATGCTGGCCCTCCCCACTACACGCGCGCGCTTAGGGAAGGAAGACAAGGGAAAAAAAAAAAAAATGGCCATTATACAAACAGCAGTGATCTGAAGGCGCTGTTCCCGCACACTATACACTGAAATTTCATAATAGTGTGAGTCACAGAGTGACTTACACTATTACAGCGGAAAGCCAGCTAGGAATTAGCTGTTTTTTTGCTGCTAGAACCGTTCTCGAACGTTTCTAGAACTATCGAGCTTTTGCAAAAAGCTCGAGTTCTAGTTCGATCTAGAACAGGCCCCAAAATCACTTGAGCCTAGAACTGGAGAACCTCGAACCGCGAACCGCGCTCAACTCTAGAGAGGAGGTGAGGTGGCTCTCGTGAGGAGAGGCCACGGAGGAGAGCTCCTGTATACTAGGTGGCAGACGTTGGTCTGGGCCCGGTAGGAGCTGGAACCCGGTCGCAGGGGACAGTGTCAAGGGGCACCTACTGCCGAGGAGGGCAGCCGACGGCCTTGAGCTATCACCGGGCAGGGGCCAGGGCACGACTGGGTACGTGGACCCCAGGCCGGAAAGTAGCTTCACACGTTCCGGTAATTTACTCGACGGGGGTGAAGACTTCAAGTGTCATCCCCAACCCGCTCCAAAATCGGGGTACTAGCGTACCGATTGGATAAGACTTTCCCACTACAGTCCAAAGAAATCCTACGCGTGAACCCTGAGAGCAAGCTCACTCCGTTAGCCATACGGGTGAGCGGTACCCGGGGAGTTTCATACCAACGGGTCCAACAGAGAGAAAGGTGCCAAGGACAGGGCCACAGGCTAACAGCAACACCGAGAGCACGGACCCAGGCGTGCTCCCTACAAGCTGCAGTGGTGCTCAGAATTCTGGTTTACAAGTTGTCGGTGTTGTTATTCCGGGACTGAGTGAGTACATTGAAAACCCCTGTCCCTATCCCCAATGGCACCCAACTACCATCCCAACAATCAACGGGCCCCCGGGACACAAGCCCCCTACCCACGGAGGGGTGAAACATCAGGCTGCCACACCATCGTCACTTGGCTCCCTAATGGCAGCGGTGGTCCTTCACATTACCACGCACCGTGGGTGGCGTCATGAACTTTCCAAAAAAACCCCTGTACATATCTCCCCCTCTTCTTTTAATCGAGTGGCCGCGCGACCCCCGGGTCCAGAGACCCCTGGAGCCACCGCGGATCCGGATCTGAGCACCAGCCCGGTCACTTGCACGGGGGCGGTACAGAAACATCAGGGTGTTCCCACGTTACTGATAGAACAAAGACTATGAAGAAGCGACTTGGCTTTCATCCCTTCAAATAAAATCCAGTGAAATACAGTATGTGCTTCCAAATACAAATGCTCTCCTCCTTCTGAGCCGCACTGCCCAAACGACAGTGAGGGGCGGCATGTTTGCAATTATTGCAATAGGGAGAGCGCACTTAAAGGTAAGGTTCGCGGGTTTTTATTTTTGCATTAATAATAGTGATTATGAAATCAAATATTTTTAACACAAAATTAAACTCACTGTTTATTTAGTTTTTATTTCATTCTAGTTTTACTGAAGCACTGGGGGGTGCCATCTTGGATTTGCTGTGAGTAGCGACAGTTACTCACCTCCTTTACGGCAGTGCCCCGGGCATTGACTCTGAAAGTTGGACTCTGTACCTTATACATAACACCGGAGAGCTCCCTGCTGTGACATGGAGATGCCCCCTGGGCTGTCCAGATCACAGCATGACCTGGAGATGCCCCCTGGGCTGTCCAGATCACAGCAGAGGGAGGAGATCGCTGACATCTCTGTGGAGCTCACAGCATATCCTGTGTGCTCTACTTTCCACCCGCCACCCGACGGGATGGATGGGGTGAGTACCGGCACCGTGAAGTGGTGATTGCACCGTAATTGATACTGCCGCTCACCCCATGCACTCTGCCGGTCACCCCCCGCACTCTGCTTGTCACCCACCCTCCCACTCTGCTCCCCCTCCCCCCCACTCCGCTCACCCCCTCTGCCAGCATGTGTTCACCTTGGGCCTCCAGAGCACAAAAAAAGAAAGCGGTCCTGCACCACTGTATGTTATGGAGTTGCACGTGCGCCAGAGATGTAGCTCCAACCCAAAGTGTGTCTCGGATGCGGGGTGCCCATCCACGGTCAAAAGGTAAGTCCAAGTAACTCCAAGAAGAGAAAATAGACCGCACTCAACTGCTGTGCCGAAATCAGTTTATTGAAGACTGTGCAGGTTAAAAGGCAGGAGGAGACCTAGGTGCAGGCTCCTTGTGAGGGACGACGGCCGTTTTGCCTAACAATTAGACTTCGACTGGTCCACATGTGGAGACGAGAAACCACTCCTTATAAAAGGAGTGCACCTAGGTCGCGTCACTACCACATAAAATCATCAGATGATTGTGTTATTGGGAGAATGAGGATCCACTGTATTATTCAATTCCTCCAAGAAACAGACTTTCTCTTGTGGCCCCTTCCCCTTACGCCTCTTCCTGACCCCCCCCAATCGTATGCGTTTCCTAAAGGGGCAGGAACTTGTACCATAGCGGAAACCGCACCAGAGGGTCCCGGAATCACGTCCTCAGAGCCACTGGACTCTGAATCGGTGGTCCAGTACCCTCTGTGAGCGTTACCCATCCTTCTGTTTTTCATATATGGTTTTTGTCTATAATTTTTTGATTTATATTTGGCCCAACAGAAAATCTATTTCGTATCGTAATCCTTTTTTATCTCTCAAAAATGTCTCCCTTTTTTTATTCTTAATATCCGTCTGTACAATCATCAATTTTTTGTCAAGTTTTTGAATAAACGCTAACCAATAATCCTCCAATACTCGAGATCGAGTCTCATTTTTAAGAATGTCCAATTCAGTGTTTAAGGCAGTGTAATCATCTTCATTCTTTTTTAACACCAACTGCAACAGTTTCATTGAACAATCAAGCTGTATTTTCTCCCATTGCTGGGTAAAAGCAAGATCCTCTTGAAAGTGGGAAGGAGTCTATATAATCTTCTGCCCATGCGGAAGATTTTATATAGGCAAAACTATAAGATGCCTATATGTGCGTTTCAGAGAGCATTTCAATTCCATCCTTTCTGGGAAGGGCTCCCCCAGATTGATCGAACATATCCACGATCAACATGGGGAAAGACCAGAAACCCTGCGCTTTGCTGGCTTGAAAAGAGTAACTCTCCCCCCCCCCCTCCCCCCGGTAGGGGATTTACATAGGTTACTGTTGCAAACAGAAGCCAAACTGATAATAAAATTCAGAGTGCAAGGGGAATTGGGCCTCAATGATCGCAATGATCTTACAGTGTTTTTGTAGCATACCTCTTCAATGTACCTCTGTATCTACTTGTTGTACATATATGTTACGAGGGGGACCCGGGGAAGCGTGCCAAGATGGGAAATGGACAGATTCCACCGGTCAAGGTCCACTGTGCGGTGTAAGGGACCGCTGCTATGGTCAGGAAAGAGTGAGCGGGTTGCTACTAGTGATCATCTGGAATGTCACAGACGATCTATGTACACCGGTTCGCCCTAACCCGTGAGGGTTGTATGGCTCGGGGCTTCTCGATCGGTGTACCTGTTGCACGGGGACGCACAGAGGGGCCTACACACGTGTGCCAGCGGGAGTCACAGGATATGGCACGAGGGTAGCACAGAGGTGCCCACGCACGTGTGCTTTCAATAACCAGGTGAGTCCAGTGGAGACTCGAGGAGCTCACCTGGGACAGGAACACGGCCTGTTAAAGGAGATACTGCCGGAGCAGCAAGGCAGGAACACGGCCTGCAAACCAGGTGCTGCCTGAGCAGCAAGAGCAAAGCCCACAAAAGACAATAATGCCTGAGCAGTGGCGTGGCAGCACGCTGCCAGACATCCAAACATAGAAGGACGGTCGCGCGCCGCCATGATGGCAGGGGGAGCTTTTAAGGAGGTGTAGCTCCACCCAAGGGCGGGCGCGAGACGGGCGTGACCCAATCAGGATTCGTGTTGTCCTGGCCCAGCCAGTCAGGATTCAGCACATCACCAGCCTCGTCATCGGGCCGTGTGATATCAGTGAGCGAATCAGAAGAAGTCACGTGGAGCACATGCTCATCCTCCTGCCTCTGGGTCATAAAGGCGGGATCCCTGGTTTCACAATGTGCAGAGACATGGGAAGTCTTGCTGCTTCCCTGAGCATCTATTCTTTGCACACTGCGCAACCCCCCCAGAGCCTCCATGATGCTGAGCAGGAGAGCTCGTGGCAGGCAAGGGATGGGAGACCGCTCCATTCCCTGCAAGAGGAGTACCACTAGGTGTCACCCTTCTGCTGTGTCTCTGAGAAGGCAACTCCTGCAGTCTCCCAGACCTTTGGCGCTGCTGAGCAGGAGGGCTCGTGGCAGACAAGGAATGGGGGACCACCTCATTCCTTGCAATAAGAGAGCCACGACGTGTAACACATATACATGGTTTTTAATGAGACATGGAATTTTAATGTATTTGATTGTATTGATTATGAGCATTTCCTCTGATGATTTTATGTGGTAGTGACGCAACCTAGGTGCACTCCGTTATAAGGAGTGGTTTCTCGTCTCCACATGTGGACCAGTCGAAGCCTAATTGTTAGGCGAAACGGCCGTCGTCCCTCACAAGGAGCCTGCGCCTACGTCTCCTCCTGCCTTTTAACCTGCACAGTCTTCAATAAATGGATTTCGGCACAGCGGTTGAGTGCAGTCTATTTCCTCTTCTTGGAGTTACTCACCTTTGGCCTCCGCTGCTCGTACTGTGATTGCTGATAGGACAGGCTGCCGGGGGCGCAGGTCTGAAATGAGTGCATGCTGCTGGGAGCAGTGAGCATGGCGTGACATCTGTTATGCAGTGCTACTCAAGGTGAAGATCATCCCTCCTCGCCGTATGTTACCTCGGACCTCCGATCCTGGCCGGCAGCACAGTATATGGGGGCACGAGGTAAAGTGAGGTATTGGGAAACAGTCAGTGGAGCATTGGGAAACAGTCAGCAAGGCATTGGGAAACAGTCAGCGAGGCATTGGGAAACAGTCAGAGGGGCACTGGGATACAGTGCGGCACGGGATACAGTACAGCACTATACAGCTGTCCTTGGTGACACTTTAGACATTAGGATCACTTTGCTACCACCAACAAAATGGCTCCGCACTGTGATCCTAAACTCAATCTTCCCCTATCCTTTTGGGAACACCAAGATTGGGAGGGGGGAGGTGTGACCTCACACACAGGAGAGCAGATTCCACCCACTTTTACTGCAGTTGTAATGTGAGCTAGTTCTACAGTAGCTCTACAGCAGGATTTCAGCAGCTGCTCCCCCTAGTGTTTGAGTGGAAAATATCGAACTTTTAATTTTTTTAAAATATTTTTCTCAATTTAAAACAAATAATTTTATTTAAACATAACATTAAAACATTAATACTTTATATTTTTTCAGTTATTGAAAAAAAAAATTTCACGACACCCTCCCTTTAACAATTTTTTGGGTGTGTATCTCCAGAAGTAGAAGCTGGGCACAATGTACGGGCACTAGGCTGACATGTTTGCAATTCTGAAAAAAAATAAATAAATCACAGTTTGAATGTTACAAACTATTAAGGTGTTGTTTTTTCACTTACAAAGCATCCAGCTATGAGTCACCACTTACACAGGAAGCTGGACAGTCTGGGGAATTCAAGGTTACCCGGGCAAAAGCCACTAAGAGTCATCCCAAGGGTGGGAGCACCGATTGAGTGAGAGAGACACAAACATTTTTTACTTCAGAACAGTCTGAGACAGCGAAGGAACAACAGGTCCCCTGGGGGGAGTGCTACACTCAGCTGGGATGTGTGCTTAGAAGCTATCTCGGGGAAGGAGGAGAGAGTGCCAGAACATCATGGGACTTTTAGTACCACGGCTACTATAGAGAGTGCTTCACAGAACTTCTATAGCTATTACCGGCCAGACTGGAAGAGGGCGAGAGACAGGAGCGACCGGTTGAGATGGTGAGACAGAGGAGACATGGCAGCTGGGGGGGAGCTTAACCGCTTCCACAGATTTCATGTCCCATCGCCCACCACCCACTTTCCTGGAGCACAGTGATATATAGGATCCGGGGTCGGGTTTACAGCCAGGCCCCACAGCAAGAACCCACGTCATCTGCATATGGGATAGGACACTTAACACGGACAGTGGAGTCCCCAAGTTGCTTCAGGCCACGGGGAGCCGTGAGTCAGAGCAAGGAGGAAGGTCTCACACATTTCCACAGACACCAGATTGCCTCTGATTCACTCGGGACCGGCTGGAGTCAATCCATGGCGGCGGAAAGCAACACTTCTGGGGACCTTTAAGAACTGTGAGTAAAAAGAACTTCAAATGGGCCTGAACATGTTATGATATAAGCAGGGGGACCTTGCATGTCCTCCAAGACTTTAATCCATGACGGTGTAGTGTGTTACTAACGGTAATCTTTGAGACTCTGGTCCAAGTTCTCTTAAGATCATTGGCCAGGTCCTAATTTTCAGCAGATTTCTGACCTTTCTCAGCCTTATCCTTACCCCACGAGGCAATATCTTCCATGGAGCCCCAGACCGAGTAAGTTTGGCAGTCATCTTGTGTTTCTTCCATTTTCTAATAATTGTAGCAACAATTGTTGCCTTCTCACCAAGCAGCTTGTCCTGTAGCCAAGTCTTCTTATTTCAAACAGGTGCAATTAATGCAGACAATGAGTGCAGAGGAAGAGGGCTTCTTAGGTTTTGTGCAGACGTTTAAGATTTGGTTGCAGATATTTCTGCAGCAAATCTGCATCACTTGGCAGAAAAAAACACAACTTAAAAAATGCATGTTTTGTTGCATTTTTTCTTTGTTTCAATACATTTTTTGATGCTTTTTTGGTGCTTTGTTCCACTGCTTTCAAAGGTGATAAACGCAGCCAAAGATGCAGAAAGAATTGACAAGCTTCAGATTATTTTCTGCACCAAATCTGCACATAGAAAATCCTCAATGTGTACACTACACTTTGTTGGCATCAGGAGTTGCTTACAGGTTTTTGACAAATCTGCAAGAAAAACTGCATCAAAAAACGTGTCAAAAATGCAACGTGTGCACACAGCCTTAAAGAAATAATAGGTCTATGAGAGATAGAATTCTTGCTGGTTCGTAGGTGATCAAATACTTATTTCATGCAATAAAATGCAAATATATTATTTAAATATCATACAATGTGATTTTCTGGATTTTTTTATTCTGTCTGTCACGGTTGAAGTCTACCTATGATAAAAATTACAGAACTCTCCATATTTGAGAAAATTTGCAAAATCAGCAGTGTATAAAATACTTATTTTCCCCACTGCATTTGTGCACATTATAAATATATTATTGTAATAGAAAAGTGTAAGATGAAAGTGACTATTTTCACATGATTGGTGATCATGTGAAGAGAGCATTATGTCTCACACAGAATTACTACCGAGCTTTATTAACAGTCAATTAATTTTAAAAGCCACTTACTTCATATATGAGGTTGTATTGTGATGATACGTTAATGCATTTACTAATTGCAGTACATTTACACCATGCATGTAGGCCGTGTCCAAGTTAATTATCTATTAATTATTATGCACTTAACTAGGTTTTTGTCTTCTGCATCACAATCAGGTGACAATTATATTACTTATTTGGAAAAAAGCTAGAGAATATAATTGTATTATTTCCATAAAACTCAAAAACTATAAAGCAATTCTTATTACATTTTGAGTTCACTTTCTTTTTCATGGTAATATGACTGATGGCAAGGAAAAGCGTTTTAGTTCACATGTCCATTTGCTATCTGTTTTTAATGAATCCAGTGGAAATAAAAAGGACGTGAAAAAAAATTAAAAAACAGATAAGTTACAAGGATGAATTTTTGGCAAAAAGTTGATGTAAAACCCATTGATAAGTCAAAATCTCTTACCAATTCCTGACGAGCTGTGGCATATCTTACACCTGAAATCTTACTCCAGTCTCTAACATAAGATTTGTGGCGAGGCACACAATACTTTTCAGATATGCCTGATTCATTAGAAGGCATGCGCCTCCTAATGAATCAGGGGTGTCAAAATAAGGCTATGTTAACATTTCTTGTAATCATTACCGTTTTTGCATCCATTTTTAAAATGCAAAAACGGCTATGTTAACAGATTTGTCAAAAATTGTCATCTGTTAGACTCAATTTGTCAGCCATCTGTTGTTGATGGATGAAAGTCCTGCAAGCAGAACTTTTCTTGTGCGGATCCAAATATGGATCACTAACGGATTAAAGCATAATGGGAGTCTACTGGCAACAGATCTGTTAGTAAAGCATCAGTTCACCTTTAAGTTAACTGATCCGTTGCCCATAGATTCCCATTTTGCTTTAACGGATCTGTTGTCCATAAATGCTAGATAGATTAGAATAGAAAAGATTAGAATAAAATAGATAGATAGATGTGCAATACAATTATAATGTCCTACTTCCTTGCATATTTTAAGTTTGCACTCTTTAGTGCCTTTCATGTGGCACTAAAGAGTGTTTATAATAATAATTTATAATAATTTAAAAAAACAAATGTGGGTCCCCCAATATTGAATCATGAGCCAAAGAAAAGCAGACAGCTGGGGTCTGGTATTCTCAGGTTGGGGAGGTCCATGGTTTTTGTGCCCTCCTCAGCCTAAAAATAGCAGGCTGCAGCCACCTCATTAGATGTGTCAATCCAGGGATTTCGCATTGACTCATCCCATTGCCCTGGTGCGGTGGCAAACAGGGTAATAAATCGGGTTGATGCCAGCTGTGAGTTGCCAGCTAGCATCAAGCCCTGGTATTAGTAATGGGCATCTAGCAGACACCCCCATTACTAATCACGTAGTTGAAAAAAAAGAAAACAAAACTTAATTTGGATAAACCGCCCCCGACTACAGCCCTCATTGAGCAATTTATTACAAATTTTTTTCCAAAAAATGTCAGACATCATCCATAACGACATCTCATGACGTGAACCTGAAAGATAGAATAGAAAATTAGTTAAAAAAAGAAAGACAAGCAAATTTCTAATCCACGTTCAGCATAACCCAATAAGCGGGTCCCACGATGATTCCATTCTCGCTGTCCCAGTCAATTAAGAACAAAACATTCCCCATTTGCTGGGAGACCAGTCACTCCAGCAGACTGCAGTGACCACTCTCCCAGCCAATGGGGAATGTTCTGATGTTTATTGACCTGGACAGCGAGTATGGGATTTTCGTGGGACCCACTTATTATGCCATACTCGGAATAGGGATTTTCCAGAGAAATAAATTGGTGAATGAGGGTGTCTCTTTGGGGAACGTCATGGGATGTCACTATGGATTACGTTGGACCTTTTTATAATTTTTTTTTAATAAATTGGTAAACGAGGATGGTAGTTGGGGGTGTTTGTCCAAATAAAAGGGTGCAAGCTTACAATATGCATGGGAGTGGGACATTATGTATGTATTGCACATCTATCTATCTATTTATCTATCTATCTAAAATTATAATGGATCTTTTATTGGTTCCATTGACTATAATGATAACGCATACATTATAGGATCCATTTTTGCAATTGATTAATGGATCCGTTATTTTACATCCATAGGATCCTTTACAAATTAATCATTACAGGACATGGAAACGCAGCCTAAATCAATTTTTTCAAAATGGAAAAAACCCTGCAAAAACAAAAAATTGCCCAGTCCTTAAGGGGTTAAACATATGGTTCCTATAAGTGAATATTTTAATACAAACTAACATGTGAACATAGCTTATCCCAGTCGACTATGAAAAGATTTACCAATGATCAAAAAATTAATTTGTAAATTTCTGCACAAAACATCTATAAATATCAACATGTATGTAAAAAGCTTGTATGCAGAAATTACAGAAGTTATGTCGGTGCAGAATGGGTAAATTCTGCTTGTAATAAAAATAAAACAAAAAATGTCCCTGTTATACTGGTGGGTGTTGACTCACTCTGCCAAACACCAGCTCAACCTTCACCATCAGAGGCTGTAGGGAAAAAAATGAGTGACTACCTCATTTTCACTACAGCCTCTGATGGTGAAGATAGCCTTGTGCTGGTAGGAAGCCACCAGGTGTTACTCCAGGAAGTGTCACGGCACTGTGTCAGCTGACCCCAGGGGTTGAGGATGTAGGAACTCAGGTGCAGACTAGAAGGCTGGTTCAGGCTGGTGCAGAGGGTATGACAGATACTGCAGGTGTTGCAGGTACAACAGATACATCAGGTACAGCAGGTATGGCATGTACATCAGGTGTAGCGGGTACAGCAGGTACAGCAGGTGTAGCAGATAACAGAAGAAAGGTATGGGTTAGCAGGTACAGGTAACGGACAAAGGATACAGGGAACAGGAACAGGACCTGACAACTTGCTTCATGTCTCTAACAGTAAGACCAAATTGCTCAGGCACCTCCCATAGGGTGAGGATGCCTTAGGTTCCTAGTGCCTCTTAGCCATGTGCTGAGAGACACTTCCAGGTTAGGGCATGTTGGCCCTTTAAGAGCAGGGAGGCGCATGCATGTGCACCCTAAGTGCGCTCCAAGGAGAACTGTGCAGCATGTGCAGGCCGCGGGAGGCAGCAGTAAAAGCAGAAGGACATGAGCAGCCGCGATGGTGACTGCACCAAAATGCTTGCCGGGAGGAGGAAGCCAGACAGTATGGGGATGCTGGGAACAGCTTTAGAACTTATAGTAGACATATACAGTTAGGTCAAAAAATATTTAGAAAGAGGTGGGGCTCCTAAACAGTCCCTCAGGCTAGGGGGGCCCTACCTGTCCCTGATCCCAGAGATACATTTGATGGTGACGATGTCTGGGCCACTTTCGTACCACTGCTCCTGACCAACCCCGATCTAGTACCTCCTCCCTTGACCTCCCCCCCTTCCATGAGTGGGGTCCAGGACAGGAGTGTGAAAACACCAAAAGTGATAGACAAACAGAAGAAACCAAAACTGTATCACAAAGCATGCTCACACAGAGTAATCAAACAAAAAGTGATAAGGAAGAAAACTAAAGCAAGGTGAAAATAACCAGACAACAGTAAATCACCAGATATGGAAAACAACAGCACATGGACTTGTGTAGTGGAACGCTATAATCAGCAAAGGAAAACAAATTCCTCCATATTAAAAAAGCTGGGAGTACCTGTGATAGGTCTTCTACAACATGTGATTAAAAAAGTAACCAGTAGGCTAGCAGAAATTAACTCCTGCTGGTCTGATTACTAAAGAGCATACAGGTGGTTGACGCATGAGCCTTTGTGCAACTCAGGAGCACCAAAGTGTAGTGAGGAGTTTTAAAATGTGTGGTCTGTACAGCATCTGATGCCACTATGACACTCTAGAGTCTAGAGGAAATCGCTGTGTGACACACAAGTTTTGGTAATAGGGCTGTTTATCAAAAATTTTTTTAGATACAGCTATATACTGTACTCAATATGGGCTTAAAGTGCAGACTCTTTAATTTGAGTATTCCTGCATCTGCGACATCTTCTGATACAGCACTGGCAGTGAAAGGGAGCGGAGTCCGTGGCCTGCGCAAACTGTACCTCTCACCACTAGAGTATTTGAGGCTGTGTGTGGGAGTGTCCCACTAGACCACAAGAGGAACCCAAGCTTACCTTTTAGTGGGAGGGGCTCGATGAATTGCCTGTCGCGAGGCACACACCAGGTACCACTCCCAGTGCAGTGATCATAACTGTGGCAGTTGTCCCCCAGGATAGGAGACAGACTCAGGTACGAAGACGTGCAGGCAGGTACAGGCGGGATGACTGAGGCAAACATGAAAGGCTGGTACGGACAAGTATGGTGGGCATGGCAAGGACAAATAGGTATGGGAAGGTGGACTCAGGAATAGGTAATGAGAAAGGAACATGGAACCTGACAACAAGCCAGCCTTTGGATAGGTCTAACAGACTACTAAGCCTGGCACACCACAAGATCATTCTTTGGCCTCCAGGTGCCATGACAACTATTGTCTCCTCGTGATTTCATCAAGGGTGTGCTAATGAGGGTTAGACAGGGAGCCCCCTTCCTCCCCCAACCTTCTAAATGCCATGATCTCTTTAGTTTATGGCATCTAGAGGTTTAATCAGCCAGTGGCAACGCATGTTGGATCTAGCTAATACAGCAGGAGCTCAGCTGTCAGCTGAATCGCACCGCTCTGGTGATTGCGTAGAGTAGTGCTGATATTTTAGCACCTTCCACACGAGCATGTAGCGATCAGTAAGGCTGGAGTCACACGAGTGTATGGCATCCAATGTGATATGTTAATGACCCTTGGCTCCCGCTCTGCTGCAAGAGTGAGCCAAATGTCATGCAGCTGTGGAGGAGAGGGAGAGAGTAATTGTTCCATCTCTTCCATTGTCAACCTGTATGTATATCGCACTGCACTTGGATGTCATCTGAGTGCAATCCGATATTTCACTTGCACCCATAGACGTGTATGGTTGCGAGTGATCCAACACTCGCAGACAATCAAAGCATGCTGCAATTACAGTTAGGTCCAGAAATATTTGGACAGTGACACAATTTTCGCGAGTTGGGCTCTGCATGCCACCACATTGGATTTGAAATGAAACCTCTACAACAGAACTCAAGTGCAGATTGTAACGTTTAATTCGAAGGTTTGAACAAAAATATCTGATAGAAATTGTAGGAATTGTACACATTTCTTTACAAACGCTCCACATTTTAGGAGGTCAAAAGTAATTGGACAAATAAACCAAACCCAAACAAAATATTTTTATTTTCAATATTTTGTTGCGAATCCTTTGGAGGCAATCACTGCCTTAAGTCTGGAACCCATGGACATCACCAAACGCTGGGTTTCCTCCTTCTTAATGCTTTGCCAGGCCTTTACAGCCGCAGCCTTCAGGTCTTGCTTGTTTGTGGGTCTTTCCGTCTTAAGTCTGGATTTGAGCAAGTGAAATGCATGCTCAATTGGGTTAAGATCTGGTGATTGACTTGGCCATTGCAGAATGTTCCACTTTTTTGCACTCATGAACTCCTGGGTAGCTTTGGCTGTATGCTTGGGGTCATTGTCCATCTGTACTATGAAGCGCCGTCCAATCAACTTTGCGGCATTTGGCTGAATCTGGGCTGAAAGTATATCCCGGTACACTTCAGAATTCATCCGGCTACTCTTGTCTGCTGTTATGTCATCAATAAACACAAGTGACCCAGTGCCATTGAAAGCCATGCATGCCCATGCCATCACGTTGCCTCCACCATGTTTTACAGAGGATGTGGTGTGCCTTGGATCGTGTGTCGTTCCCTTTCTTCTCCAAACTTTTTTCTTCCCATCATTCTGGTACAGGTTGATCTTTGTCTCATCTGTCCATAGAATACTTTTCCAGAACTGAGCTGGCTTCATGAAGTGTTTTTCAGCAAATTTAACTCTGGCCTGTCTATTTTTGGAATTGATGAATGGTTTGCATCTAGATGTGAACCCTATGTATTTACTTTCATGGAGTCTTCTCTTTACTGTTGACTTAGAGACAGATACACCTACTTCACTGAGAGTGTTCTGGACTTCAGTTGATGTTGTGAACGGGCTCTTCTTCACCAAAGAAAGTATGCGGCGATCATCCACCACTGTTGTCATCCGTGGACGCCCAGGCCTTTTTGAGTTCCCAAGCTCACCAGTCAATTCCTTTTTTCTCAGAATGTACCCGACTGTTGATTTTGCTACTCCAAGCATGTCTGCTATCTCTCTGATGGATTTTTTCTTTTCTTTCAGCCTCAGGATGTTCTGCTTCACCTCAATTGAGAGTTCCTTAGACCGGATGTTGTCTGGTCACAGCAACAGCTTCCAAATGCAAAACCACACACCTGTAATCAACCCCAGACCTTTTAACTACTTCATTGATTACAGGTTAGTGAGGGAGACGCCTTCAGAGTTAATTGCAGCCCTTAGAGTCCCTTGTCCAATTACTTTTGGTCCCTTGAAAAAGAGGAGGCTATGCATTACAGAGCTATGATTCCTAAACCCTTTCTCCGATTTGGATGTGAAAACTCTCATATTGTAGCTGGGAGTGTGCACTTTCAGCCCATATTATATATATAATTGTATTTCTGAACATGTTTTTGTAAACAGCTAAAATAACAAAACTTGTGTCACTGTCCAAATATTTCTGGACCTAACTGTATTTCTTCAGACTCATTAGGGCTGAGGAAAAACTCGCAGATGTAAAGCACGCTTTACATGCTTCAATATATCTCACAATCCATCGTTGGGGTCAAGTTGTAAGTGACACACATCCGGCATCATTTGTGAGGTATCTGCGTGCGACATCTACGTGCGATCAGGATTGAACGCAAAACCGTTGATCGCAAACACATCGTATCTTTGTCTAGAATTGAACGTTTTGTTGCACGAACCTAGTCAATTGAAACGTGTGACATCCCTCATACGATTGTGATGTCTGAGGCTATGTGCGCAGGTGTGCGCTCTGCACCGCAGCTTAAAAAAGGTCCGCTTCAGAGCGCAGCTGAAAAGCTGCGTTCTGAAGCGCCTCAATGTCTGTCATTCACTAATCTCTGTCAGTCGGTCACTATCTCTGTCCCTCTCTCTCTGTCCATGTCAGTCTATCCCTCTTACCCCCTCTCTCATACTCACCGATCCCCGATCCCCAGCGCGGCGCTGCACGGCATTCACACTGCTCCGGCGGCTTTTACTATTTTGAAAAAGCCGTCCGCCCATTAAACAATCTCGTATTCCCTGCTTTCCCCGCCCACCGGCTCCTATGATTGGTTGCAGTGAGACATGCCCCCACGCTGAGTGACAGGTGTCTCACTGCACCCAATCACAGCAGCCGGTGGGCGTGTCTATACTGTGCAGTGAAATAAATAATTAAATAATTGAAAAAAACGGCGTGCGGTCCCCCCAATTTTAAAACCAGCCAGATAAAGCCATACGGCTGAAGGCTGGTATTCTCAGGATGGGGAGCTCCACGTTATGGGGAGCCCCCCAGCCTAACAATATCAGCCAACAGCCACCCAGAATTGCCGCATACATTAGATGCGACAGTTCTGGGACTGTACCCGACTCTTCCCGATTTGCCCTGGTGCGTTGGCAAATCGGGGTAATAAGGAGTTATTGGCAGCCCATAGCTGCCAATAAGTCCTAGATTAATCATGTCAGGCGTCTCCCCGAGATACCTTCCATGATTAATCTGTAAGTGACAGTAAATAAACACACACACACCTGAAAAAATCATTTATTAGAAATAAAAAACACAAACATTTACCCTGGTTCACCACTTTAATAAGCCCGAAAAAGTCCTCCATGTCTGGCGTAATCCACGGACCTCAAGCGTCGCGTCCAGCTCTGCTGCATGGAGGTGACCGGAACTGCAGCAGACACCGCCGCTCCTGTGAGCTCCACGCAGCAAATGAGGTGAGTAGCGCGATCAGCTGAGCTGTAACTGAGGTTATCCGCGGCCACCACTGGATCCAGCGGTGGCCGTGAGTTACCTGACTGACAGCAGCTGATCGCGCTACTCAACTCAGTTGCTGCGTGGAGCTGACAGGAGCGGCGGTGTCTTCTGCAGCTCCGGTTACCTCCATGCAGCAGAGCTGGAAGCGACGCTGGAGCATCCTGGATTACGCCGGACATGGAGGGCTTTTTCGGGCTTATTAAAGTGGTGAACCAGGGTATATGTTTGTGTTTTTTATTTCTAATAAATGATTTTTTCAGGTGTGTGTGTGTTTATTTACTGTCACTTACAGATTAATCATGGAAGGTATCTCGGGGAGACGCCTGACATGATTAATCTAGGACTTATTGGCAGCTATGGGCTGCCAATAACTCCTTATTACCCCGATTTGCCAACGCACCAGGGCAAATCGGGAAGAGCCGGGTACAGTCCCAGAACTGTCGCATCTAATGTATGCGGCAATTCTGGGCGGCTGTTGGCTGATATTGTTAGGCTGGGGGGCTCCCCATAACGTGGAGCTCCCCATCCTGAGAATACCAGCCTTCAGCCGTATGGCGTTATCTGGCTGGTTTTAAAATTGGGGGGGACCGCACGCCGTTTTTTTTAATTATTTAATTATTTATTTCACTGCACAGTATAGACACGCCCACCGGCTGCTGTGATTGGGTGCAGTGAGACACCTGTCACTCAGCATGGGGGCGTGTCTCACTGCAACCAATCATAGGCGCCGGTGGGCGGGGAAAGCAGGGAATACGAGATTGTTTAATGGGTGGCCGGGTTTTTCAAAATAGTAAAAGCCGCCGGAGCAGTGTGAATGCCGTGCAGCGCCGCGCCGGTGATCGGGGATCGCTGAGTATATGGGAGAGGGCTGCTCACTTCAGTCACTCAGGGGATTAGCGGTCACCGGTGAGTCCTTCACAGGTGACCGCTAATCAGGACGCGACACAGACAGAGCCGCAGCATGACCATGAAGTCGGGTTAAGTTAACCCGAGTTCATTCTGATCGTGCGGCTCTTTCTGTGTCTGCTGTCATCTGCCATTCAGCTCTGCTACATGGCTGTCTGTGTCTGCTGTTAGCGGCCATGCAGCAGAGCTGAATGGCAGATGACATTAAAAACGCATCCCTACACATTACACACGCTTGGCAAGTCAATAAAAAAAAAATAAAAAGGGTGCCCAATGCATACGTCACAGAACACATGATCTAAAGGATCGCACACAAAATTGATCAATTTAACATAGACTACTAACGCTCGTGTGACAGCAAATTAATGACCTACGTGCAATCTCTTAAGATCCCGTATGCAACCTGGGCGTGTCACATCGCAAATGCGATTGTACAACTAATTGCAATGTGTAAAGCGGGCTTAAGCTGCAGCATTGTCTTAAAGGGAGCCGAGAGCAATACGAGATTTTCTCGCAATGCCCTCGTGCGAGTCATACGCGTGTATGAGTGTATCCTAAATTAAATTGACTGGCAGATTACAGTGAACAGAGAGCGGGGACCAGTGAAATGGGTCCACATAGCTCTGACTGTGTCAGTTAGCTGTCAGCGCTGTTGGCACAAAGATTTTTTCACGCAGTGACAGTTTTAATCCATGAGGTACATGGTATGTCATGATGCAGTCACTAATAAGGAATAACGTTTGGAACTCCATTCTATGTCTGAACTGGGTGCAAAAACCTAAAAAAAACATCACTATATGGAGATAAGGTATGCACACCAGTGACTATGCAAGGGGAATACATGTAATAGCAGAAACTGTTGTGTGAATACTGACATGAAAAATTCAATAGCTATATGTGAGAATGAAATGTGAAAAATGGAACCTGCATTACTGCCATGAACATATGAACAAAGAGAAATTTAGCTACTGAATTGATCAATGCAATAGAGCCCCAACACTACGCCAAAGTATTTCTCTACGTTGGGGTCCCTAGCTTGTGTGTGTCCTCTCATGCAGTTAAAAAACTTACCGTGTATGGGAAGCTGAGACCCAGGCTATATATACGTATCATGTGGATTGGCAGTAGGTGTGAGTGGGGTGGGTTCACATATGAAAAACTACTAACAAATAAGGAATAACGTTTGGAACTCCATTCTATGTCTGAACTGGGCGCAAAAACCTAAAAAAAATCACTGTATGGAGATAAGGTATGCACACCAGTGACTATGCAAGGGGAATACATGTAATAGCAGAAACTGCTGTGTGAATACTGACATGAAAAATTCAATAGCTATATGTGAGAATGAAATGTGAAAAATGGAACCTGCATTACTGCCATGAACATATGAACAAAGAGAAATTTAGCTACTGAATTGATCAGTGCAATAGAGCCCCAACACTACGCCAAAGTATTTCTATACGTTGGGGTCCCTAGCTTGTGTGTGTCCTCTCATGCAGTTAAAAGACTTAGGGCGGCTTTGCACGTTGCGACATCGCAAGCCGATGCTGCGATGTCGCACGCGATAGTCCCCGCCCCCGTCGCAGGTACGATATCGTGTGATAGCTGGCGTAGCGAAAATTATCGCTACGCCAGATTCATATGCACTCACCTGTGCTGCGATCGTCGCTTTGGCCGACGACCCGCCTCCTTCCTAATGGGGCGGGTCGTGCGGCGTCATAGGGACGTCACACGGCAGGCGGCCAATAGCGGCGGAGGGGCGGAGATGAGCAGGATGTAAACATCCCGTCCACCTCCTTCCTTCCGCATATCCTACGGAAGCCGCAGTGACGCCGGTAGGAGATGTTCCTCGCTCATGCGGCTTCACACACAGCGATGTGTGCTACCGCAGGAGCGAGGAACAACATCGGACCATCACGTAATTATGGATTACGCCGACGCTGCACCGATGATACGATTACGACGATTTTGTGCTCGTTAATCGTATCATCTAGGCTTTACACACTACAATGTCGCCTGCGATGCCGGATGTGCGTCACTTTCAATTTGACCCCACCGACATCGCACCTGCGATGTCGTAGTGTGCAAAGCCCGCCTTACCGTGTATGGGAAGCTGAGACCCAGGCTATATATACGTATCATGTGGATTGGCAGTAGGTGTGAGTGGGGTGGGTTCACAAACAAAAAACTACTAACAAATAAGGAATAACATTTGGAACTCCATTCTATGTCTGAACTGGGTGCAAAAACCTAAAAAAACATCACTATATGGAGATAAGGTATGCACACCAGTGACTATGCAAGGGGAATACATGTAATAGCAGAAACTGCTGTGTGAATACTGACATGAAAAATTCAATAGCTATATGTGAGAATGAAATGTGAAAAATGGAACCTGCATTACTGCCATGAACATATGAACAAAGAGAAATGTAGCTACTGAATTGATCAATGCAATAGAGCCCCAACACTACGCCAAAGTATTTCTCTACGTTGGGGTCCCTAGCTTGTGTGTCTCCTCTCATGCAGTTAAAAAACTTACCGTGTATGGGAAGCTGAGATCCAGGCTATATATACGTATCATGTGGATTGGCAGTAGGTGTGGGTGGGGTGGGTTCACAAACGAAAAACTACTAACAAATAAGGAATAACGTTTGGAACTCCATTCTATGTCTGAACTGGGTGCAAAAACCTAAAAAAACATCACTATATGGAGATAAGGTATGCACACCAGTGACTATGCAAGGGGAATACATGTAATAGCAGAAACTGCTGTGTGAATACTGACATGAAAAATTCAATAGCTATACGTGAGAATGAAATGTTCATGGCAGTAATGCAGGTTCCATTTTCACATTTCATTCTCACATATAGCTATTGAATTTTTCATGCCAGTATTCACACAGCAGTTTCTGCTATTACATGTATTCCCCTTGCATAGTCACTGGTGTGCATACCTTATCTCCATATAGTGATGTTTTTTTAGGTTTTTGCACCCAGTTCAGACATAGAATGGAGTTCCAAACGTTATTCCTTATTTGTTAGTAGTTTTTTGTTTGTGAACCCACCCCACTCACACCTACTGCCAATCCACATGATACGTATATATAGCCTGGGTCTCAGCTTCCCATACACGGTAAGTTTTTTAACTGCATGAGAGGAGACACACAAGCTAGGGACCCCAACGTAGAGAAATACTTTGGCGTAGTGTTGGGGCTCTATTGCATTGATCAATTCAGTAGCTACATTTCTCTTTGTTCATATGTTCATGGCAGTAATGCAGGTTCCATTTTTCACATTTCATTCTCACATATAGCTATTGAATTTTTCATGTCAGTATTCACACAGCAGTTTCTGCTATTACATGTATTCCCCTTGCATAGTCACTGGTGTGCATACATTATCTCCATATAATGATGCAGTCACTGACACATGCTCATGACGTACCATAAGACATCAAAGAAAAATATGCAGCATCAAAAACAAGATAATAATGCAAAACGTTAATGACTAAAATGCAGCGCAGCACATACCTCAAACCAAAATGACGCGCCCACAGGGTTTGTCGTTACCCATCACCGGGCCGCGGTTCTTCTCCTGGGATGCCACAGTGGCCTTGCCCAGTTTCGTGACTTCGTTGGTGTCAATAAAGATGAAGGTATGAGGATGATGGGGGTAGTTGTTTGTCACGCCATCTGTGGTGTGGAGCCAGTATTAGCCGCCACTGTGGGAAGTCTCTTATCTACTGGGGCACAGCTCGGTTGTTGCAGCTCTCCATAGGCAGAGCTAGGCCCCAGGGAGGATATTGGTGGTTGTAGTTGCCTATGGCGCAGGGGCTCAATGTTGAGAGTGTCGGCAGTAATGGGACGACACAGAAGGTGCAGTTCAAGTTCTTTTACTCATTGGGGTACCAGGCTGCGCTGTGATGGACTTCAGCCGATACTTCGGAGGTCGAGGCCGGTGTTTCCTTCTGTGCCTCATCTTTCAACGGTTTCCCTTCACCCCAGCTTCTGGGCCGTGGAACGGGTCACGAGTGCCTTCTGCACTCCCCATGAACCCTGGGATCCCCCTTCTTTCCTAAGAACCCAAGCCGAGCATCCAGCTCCAGACCACGGGTCCCGAACTGTCCGTGTCTTTGCCTATATCCTCCTGAGTGTGACCTGGCGCTTGCTACGCCCGGAGCAGACTTCTCACTGACTTCAGTGTGTCAGATGACTCCTCACTTCCCCTGTTGGTGCCCCACCTCCCGGGTTCCTGAACTAATGGGCAAGAGTTCCCATGCCTCATGATGGCCACCCCAGCACCTACCCTAGCCCAGTCTCAGTGGAACAGCTCCCGTGTTATGTGTTGGTTGAGTGTGTTGTTGGTTGTATTCCAGCGACAACCTCCTCCGTATCCGAGATGAATACTGCACATCGGGTGAGGTGCAGTACCCTGTGGCGCCTGAAGCCAAAGGGGCGCCACAAAAACACTAGAAGCACGTTTCCAGGCACATTAGATAATAGGCCAAACAATAACTTGCAAGAGAAAACAAGGCACTATAACATATATAGGTATAGACAAATAGCATGTTCTGTGGTGTTATGTCATATATCGAGGTAGGCATTAGCGTTTTGCGAAATACAGCACTTAGACAATACTACAAACTTTATCAATTTGTTTTTCCACTCCTGAAAAACCTCTCATTTGAGGGGAACTGCGTCAGGTATTCTGAGACCACTTTGACTAAGGTGTCTATTTCTGTGGGCTATTGGGCCTATATACGCTTTCCAGATTACGGTTCAGTTGGCTCTGGTAAAGTGTCTAGTTGATTAGTTATATGAGTAGTATATTAGTAGTGGTGCTTTTTAGTGTGGTAATTTTGTCTATCATTTATATCTATTATATAGGGCTCTTTAGGGACATAAGGGTCAGTCGTTGGTGAGTGGTGTCACCATTTGCGCAGGATTAGGGTGCCGACCTCCGCGGCAAGGTAGGGGTGAGAGATAGGGCCTACTAGGGTAGCTCTCCCAGCTATTATTATTACCACAGTATTTATTTGTCGGTGTTTGCTTATTTTATGGAATTAATTCTCAATTTTAATGCATATTCAATAAATTTAAAGCTTTAGGAGTTATTTATTATTAATTTTGCTGGCTTGTACTTCTAAATTTATCCAGTTTTGCTTGGTATAGCAGTTTCTACCAAACTACATATCACAGAAATCAGTTTATTTGCAAAAATCCCCATTTATTAATAAATAGCTGTAGTACCCGTGCGTTGCCCAAGATTGTCTCTGTCTGTCTCTGTCTGTCTGTGTCTGTCTGTCTCTGTCTGTCTGTTTGTCTCTGTGGGTCTGTCTCTGTCTGGTTCTTTCTGTCTGTGTGTCTGTCTCTGTGTGTTTGTCTCTGTCTGCCTGTCTCTCTCTCTGTCTCTCTGTCTGTCTCTTTGTGTCTCTTTCCCGGTCTGTCTCTTTCCCGGTCTGTCTCTTCCCCCGGTCTGTCTCGTTTCCCGGTCTGTCTTGTTCCCCGGTCTGTCTCATTCCCCGGTCTGTCTCGTTCCCCATCTGTCTCTTTCCCAGTCTGTCTCTTTCCCCGTCTCTCTCTTTCCCGGTCTGTCTCTTTCTCCATCTGTCTCTTTCCCCATCTGTCTCTTTCCCTTTCTCTGTCTCTTTTCTTGTCTGTCTCTTTCCCTGTATTTTTCCTTGTCTCTGTCTCTTTCCCTGTTTTTGTCTTTTTCCTTGTCTCTGTCTCTTTCCCTGTCTGTATGTCTCTTTCCCTTTCTGTCTGTCTCTTTTCCTGTCTACCTGTCTCTTTCCCTGTCTGTCTGTGTCTGTTTGTCTGTGTCTGTCTGCCTCTGTCTGTCTCTTTGACAGTCTGTCTCTCTCTGTCTCTTTCCCTGTCTGTCTGTCTCTTTCCCTATCTCCCTCTCTCTGTCTGTCTCTGTCTCTTTCTATCTCTCTCTATCCGTCTCCCCATCAACATCTTATTACTTCACACATAAGCTTCTTATACTAACAATTTATTTTGTTCCTATAGCAACCACTCACAGCTGCTATTAATAACCTGTAGCTCCATTCACTTTAATGGAGGCAGTTTTTTTGGAGAGTAACTGTAAAGTGCGGGGTTAAATATTCTGGTCAAAACATAGTCTATGACGTTCCCTGAGACACATGGGATGTCTGTGCAGAATTTCGTGATTGTAAATGCGACGGTGCAGAATCCTTTAGTGGACATACACACATACACACATACATACATACATACATACACACATACATACATACATACATACACACATACATTTAGCTTTATATATTAGATTGAAAAACTGCCCCCATTTGTGATAAAAAGGTTTTTGTTTTTTTAAGAATAAGAGTAGCCGCTTCATAAGCACTTCAAGCTGGAAACCCTTCATGGACTATAAAGGAAATGTACTCACTAGAACATGATATATAATCAGTTTTTATTTTTGGAACATATGCAACACAGTTTTATAAATGACAACAAAACAACAAAATACCTAGGTTGTGATTAGAGAAATTTCATAAAAGAAAGGTCAATGAGCAATATAAGAGTATATCATAAACACAAGAGCTGATCTAAACTATGAAAGGTATCAATAAGGCATTAAGTGTAAGTGCTCTATTATATGCAGTCTGTACCTTTTCATCTATGGAACTTCAAAAGGAACCAACATTTTTCAGGTGGAATTCAATGGGTGCCAGCAGCTGAGCCCCAGCTGTCTCTGGGAGGGGGATCACTGCCCAGCAGAATGGCAGTAGTTGGGTCACATATTATTTTTAGAATCATATACATTTACTTTAACAGTTTCTTTTAGTAAATGGACTTATTTCATCAATTCAGCATGCCTTGCACAGATTTTATGTTTATTGAGATCTGCTATTTATTAGATTAGTGTAACAAATATGATTTGTTATTTGTGTTACAAATCATGAAGTGTCTCAAACTCTATATGGCCTCATTTTGCAAGGTAAAGTTTCCCACAAGGTGCCCTATGGGAAAACTAATCTTGCTTATAGGGCAGCAGTCCAGAGGGAGTCAATCCACAAGTAAATTGTCTGTCATGCCTTTTTGACATCTCAGAAAGACATTTTACTCTTTCTTGCTTCTGCCTCCAATGATAGTAATTATTCCTGACAGCAATATATATTTCTCTCTATCTTTCTTATTCGCTATCTCTATGTATACACATACACAGAACTATGCAAAAGTTTTAGGCACTTGTGGAAAAAAAGTAAGAATGCTTACAAAAATGAAAGTGTTAATAGTTTATTTTTATCAATTAAGAAAAATCAATATTTGGTGTGACTCCAAAACAGCATATCAACATCACCACACAATTTTTAAAGGAACTTGTCAGGCAGGTTGTTTCAAACATCTTGGAGGATTTAGCACTAGAGATGAACAGATCTGACAAAGTTCGAATTTACCAATCGCTCTCCAGAACCTAAAGAATAATAAATGTAAGATGTACAAAAATAGTACTCTCCCCACCGTTCACTTCTTCAGTATATATAGTAAATAGTGCTGTAATGTATTACAGGGGCAGTATATAGTGCTGTAATGTATTACAGGGGCAGTATATAGTGCTGTAATGTATTACAGGGGCAGTATATAGTGCTGTAATGTATTACAGGTGCAGTATATAGTGCTGTAATGTATTACAGGGGCAGTATATAGTGCTGTAATGTGCAGTATATAGTGCTGTAATGTATTACAGGGGCAGTATATAGTGCTGTAATGTATTACAGGTGCAGTATATAGTGCTGTAATGTATTACAGGTGCAGTATATAGTGATGTAATGTATTACAGGTGCAGTATATAGTGATGTAATGTATTACAGGTGCAGTATATAGTGATGTAATGTATTACAAGTGCAGTATATAGTGATGTAATGTATTACAGGTGCAGTATATAGTGCTGTAATGTATTACAGGGGCAGTATATAGTGCTGTAATGTATTACAGGTGCAGTATATAGTGCTGTAATGTATTACAGGTGCAGTATATAGTGCTGTAATGTATTACAGGTGCAGTATATAGTGCTGTAATGTATTACAGGGGCAGTATATAGTGCTGTAATGTATTACAGGTGCAGTATATAGTGATGTAATGTATTACAGGGGCAGTATATAGTGCTGTAATGTGCAGTATATAGTGCTGTAATGTATTACAGGTGCAGTATATAGTGCTGTAACGTATTACAGGTGCAGTATATAGTGATGTAATGTATTACAGGTGCAGTATATAGTGCTGTAATGTATAACAGGTGCAGTATATAGTGATGTAATGTATTACAGGTGCAGTATATAGTGCTGTAATGTATTACAGGTGCAGTATATAGTGATGTAATGTATTACAGGTGCAGTATATAGTGATGTAATGTATTACAGGTGCAGTATATAGTGATGTAATGTATTACAGGTGCAGTATATAGTGCTGTAATGTATTACAGGGGCAGTATATAGTGCTGTAATGTATTACAGGTGCAGTATATAGTGCTGTAATGTATTACAGGGGCAGTATATAGTGATGTAATGTATTACAGGTGCAGTATATAGTGCTGTAATGTATTACAGGGGCAGTATATAGTGCTGTAATGTATTACAGGTGCAGTATATAGTGATGTAATGTATTACAGGGGCAGTATATAGTGCTGTAATGTGCAGTATATAGTGCTGTAATGTATTACAGGTGCAGTATATAGTGCTGTAACGTATTACAGGTGCAGTATATAGTGCTGTAATGTATTACAGGTGCAGTATATAGTGACATAATGTATTACAGGTGCAGTATATATGTCACGGCCAGGTGGACGGGCAGACCCAGGAGGTGGATCCACTGGGCCGAACTCCTAGATGGTAGTAAAGAGTCCGGTAGCTGGAGCACTATAAACAGCAGAACAGTCCATGCACACGAGTATAGCGGAGAAGTCCCTGGGACCACGGAGTCACGGGTGGTAGTCCGGGTGACGCAGCTCTGGTTCGGAAGCCGAGATGATGTCAGGCGGGGTCCGGAACCTTTGGAGCGAGGTGATGAGTCACCGCAGGGATCCGGGATGGTGCGGACTGTCAGGATGGCAGATGGACAGCGTTCGGGGTTCGGGATACGGCAGGACTGGATGGCGAGGCAGGCACGGCTCTACGAGAGAGATAGGTAAGTACATGCACAGAAACACCAGGAGACCTGACTCCTAGCTTAGGAAACACGAAGATCAGGCCCCGCCCCCTTGGACAATAACCCCCTTTATACCCTGTACCTGTTTAGCCTCATTTCCTGTTAATGGACGCTGGCCCTTTAAGAAAGGGTCAGTGACCGCGCGCGCGCCCTAATGCGCATGCGCGCCGCCCGGGTGCCAGAAGCCAGGGAAGGAGGCTGCGAGGAGGACGCAGGGGAGCCGGCCAGGGCCTGGGAAGCCGTCGGGCGCCGGGATCGGGGACCAGGGGGCCTGGGAAGGACGGGCACCGGAGGCTGGAGAGCGGGGAGCGTGGCAGGTGAGCCGGGGAGCGGGGGTGAGGACCCGGGGAGCGGAACCGAGGACCCGGGGAGCGTGACAATATAGTGCTGTAATGTGCAGTATATAGTGCTGTAATGTATTACAGGTGCAGTATATAGTGCTGTAACGTATTACAGGTGCAGTATATAGTGCTGTAATGTATTACAGGTGCAGTATATAGTGACATAATGTATTACAGGTGCAGTATATAGTGCTGTAATGCATTACAGGTGCAGTATATAGTGATGTAATGCATTACAGGAGCAGTATATAGTGATATAATGTATTACAGGGGCAGTATATAGTGCTGTAATGTATTACAGGTGCAGTATATAGTGCTGTAACGTATTACAGGTGCAGTATATAGTGCTGTAATGCATTACAGGTGCAGTATATAGTGCTGTAATGCATTACAGGAGCAGTATATAGTGATATAATGTATTACAGGGGCAGTATATAGTGCTGTAATGTATTACAGGTGCAGTATATAGTGCTGTAATGTATTACAGGTGCAGTATATAGTGCTGTAATGCATTACAGGTGTAGTATATAGTGCTGTAATGTATTACAGGTGCAGTATATAGTGCTGTAATGTATTACAGGTGCAGTATATAGTGATATAATGTATTACAGGTGCAGTATATAGTGCTGTAACGTATTACAGGTGCAGTATATAGTGCTGTAATGTATTACAGGTGCAGTATATAGTGATATAATGTATTACAGGTGCAGTATATAGTGCTGTAACGTATTACAGGTGCAGTATATAGTGCTGTAATGCATTACAGGAGCAGTATATAGTGATATAGTGTATTACAGGGGCAGTATATAGTGCTGTAATGTATTACAGGTGTAGTATATAGTGCTGTAACGTATTACAGATGCAGTATATAGTGCTGTAATGCATTACAGGTGCAGTATATAGTGCTGTAATGTATTACAGGGGCAGTATTTAGTGCTGTAATGCATTACAGGGGCAGTATATAGTGCTGTAATGTATTACAGGTGCAGTATATAGTGCTGTAATGTATTACAGGTGCAGTATATAGTGATGCAATGTATTACAGGTGCAGTATATAGTGATGTAATGTATTAGAGCTGCAGTATATAGTGCTGTAATGCATTACAGGTGCAGTATATAGTGCTGTAATGTATTACAGGGGCAGTATATAGTGCTGTAATGTATTACAGGTGCAGTATATAGTGCTGCAATGTATTACAGGGGCAGTATATAGTGCTGTAATGCATTACAGGGGCAGTATATAGTGATGTAATGTATTACAGGGACAGTATATAGTGATGTAATGTGCAGTATATAGTGCTGTAATGCATTACAGGTATAGTATATAGTGCTGTAATGTATTACAGGGGCAGTACATAGTGCTGTAATGTATTACAGGGGCAGTATATAGTGCTGTAATGCATTACAGGGGCAGTATATAGTGATGTAATGTATTACAGGGGCAGTATATAGTGATGTAATGTATTACAGGTGCAGTATATAGTGCTGTAATGTATTACAGGTGCAGTATATAGTGATGTAATGTATTACAGGTGCAGTGTATAGTGATGTAATGTATTACAGGTTCAGTATATAGTGATGTAATGTATTACAGGGGCAGTATATAGTGCTGTAATGCATTACAGGGGCAGTATATAGTGCTGTAATGTATTACAGGTGCAGTATATAGTGCTGTAATGTATTACAGGGGCAGTATATAGTGCTCTAATGTATTACAGGTGCAGTATATAGTGCTGTAATGCATTACAGGTGTAGTATATAGTGCTGTAATGTATTACAGGTACAGTATATAGTGCTGTAATGTATTACAGGGGCAGTATATAGTGCTGTAATGCATTACAGGGGCAGTATATAGTGCTGTAATGTATTACAGGTGCAGTATATAGTGCTGTAATGTATTACAGGTGCAGCATATAGTGCTGTAATGTATTACAGGGGCAGTATATAGTGCTGTAATGCATTACAGGGGCAGTATATAGTGCTGTAATGTATTACAGGTGCAGTATATAGTGATGTAATGTATTACAGGTGCAGTATATAGTGATATAATGTATTACAGGGGCAGTATATAGTGCTGTAATGTGCAGTATATAGTGCTGTAATGCATTACAGGTGTAGTATATAGTGCTGTAATGTATTACAGGGGCAGCATATAGTGCTGTAATGTATTACAGGAGCAGTATATAGTGCTGTAATGCATTACAGGGGCAGTATATAGTGATGTAATGTATTACAGGTGCAGTATATAGTGCTGTAATGTATTACAGGTGCAGTATATAGTGCTGTAATGCATTACAGGGGCAGTATATAGTGCTGTAATGTATTACAGGTGCAGTATATAGTGCTGTAATGCATTACAGGTGTAGTATATAGTGCTGTAATGTATTACAGGGGCAGTATATAGTGCTGTAATGTATTACAGGGGCAGTATATAGTGCTGTAATGTATTACAGATGCAGTATATAGTGCTGTAATGTATTACAGGTGCAGTATCTAGTGCTGTAATGTATTACAGGTGCAGTATATAGTGATATAATGTATTACAGGGGCAGTATATAGTGCTGTAATGTGCAGTATATAGTGCTGTAATGCATTACAGGGGCAGTATATAGTGATATAATGTATTACAGGGGCAGTATATAGTGCTGTAATGTGCAGTATATAGTGCTGTAATGCATTACAGGGGCAGTATATAGTGATGTAATGTATTACAGGTGCAGTATCATAGTATCATAGTATCATAGTTTTTAAGGTTGAAGGGAGACTCTAAGTCCATCTAGTTCAACCCGTAGCCTAACATGTTGATCCAGAGGAAGGCAAAAAACCCCAATGTGGCAAACAAGTTCCAATGGGGAAAAAATTTCCTTCCTGACTCCACATCCGGCAATCAGACTAGTTCCCTGGATCAATACCCTGTCATAAAATCTAATATACATAACTGGTTATATTAAATTTTTCAAGAAAGGCATCCAGGCTCTGCTTAAATGTTAGTAGTGAATCACTCATTACAACATCATGCGGCAGAGAATTCCATAGTCTCACTGCTCGTACAGTAAAGAATCCTCTTCTGTGATTATGATTAAACCTTCTTTCCTCAAGACGTAGCGGATGCCCCCGTGTTCCAGTCGCAGGCCTAGGTGTAAATAGATCTTTGGAAAGGTCTCTGTACTGTCCCCTCATATATTTATACATTGTGATTAGATCCCCCCTAAGCCTTCGTTTTTCCAGACTAAATAACCCCAAGTTTAATAATCTGTCTTGGTATTGCAGCCCACCCATTCCTCTAATAATCTTGGTCGCTCTTCTCTGCACCCTCTCCAGTTCAGCTATATCCTTCTTATATATCGGTGACCAGAATTGTACACAGTATTCTAAGTGCGGTCGCACTAGTGACTTGTACAGAGGTAGAACTATATTTTTTTCATGAACACTTATACCTCTTTTAATACATCCCATTATTTTATTAGCCCTGGCAGCAGCTGCCTGACACTGTCTACTAAAGTGAAGTTTACCATCCACCCATACACCCAAGTCTTTTTCTGTGTCTGTTTTACCCAGTGTTCTACAATTAAGTACATAATCATAAATGTTATTTCCTCTACCCAAGTGCATGACCTTACATTTATCTACATTAAACTTCAATTGCCACTTCTCAGCCCAATCCTCCAATTTACATAAATCTCCCTGTAATATAAAATTATCCTCCTCTGTATTGATTACCCTGCAGAGTTTAGTATCATCTGCAAATATTGAAATTCTACTCCGCATGCCCCCAACAAGGTCATTTATAAATATGTTGAAAAGAAGCGGGCCCAATACTGACCCCTGTGGTACCCCACTATGAACTGAGACCCAGTCCGAGTACGTACCATTAATAACCACCCTTTGTTTCCTATCACTGAGCCAGTTTTTAACCCAGTTACACATATTTACCCCTATCCCCATTATTCTCATTTTATGTACCAACCTTTTGTGTGGCACCGTATCAAAAGCTTTTGAAAAGTCCATATACACAACATCCACTGCATTTCCCTGGTCCAGGCTTGAACTTACCTCTTCATAGAAGCTGATCAAATTAGTTTGACAGGATCGATCCCTCATAAACCCATGTTGATGTACAGGTGCAGTATATAGTGCTCTAATGTATTACAGGTGCAGTATATAGTGCTGTAATGTATTACAGGGGCAGTATATAGTGCTGTAATGTATTACAGGTGCAGTATATAGTGCTGTAATGTATTACAGGGGCAGTATATAGTAATGTAATGTATTACAGGTGCAGTATATAGTGCTGTAATGTATTACAGGTGCAGTATATAGTGATATAATGTATTACAGGTGCAGTATATAGTGCTGTAATGTATTATAGGTGCAGTATATAGTGCTGTAATGTATTACAGGTGCAGTATATAGTGCTGTAATGCATTACAGGTGCAGTATATAGTGCTGTAATGTATTACAGGTGCAGTATATAGTGCTGTAATGCTTTACAGGTGTAGTATATAGTGCTGTAATGTATTACAGGTGCAGTATATAGTGCTGTAATGTATTACAGGGGCAGTATATAGTGCTGTAATGCATTACAGGGGCAGTATATAGTGCTGTAATGTATTACAGGTGCAGTATATAGTGCTGTAATGTATTACAGGTGCAGTATATAGTGCTGTAATGTATTACAGGTGCAGTATATAGTGCTGTAATGTATTACAGGTGCAGTATATAGTGCTGTAATGTATTACAGGGGCAGTATATAGTGCTGTAATGCATTACAGGGGCAGTATATAGTGCTGTAATGTATTACAGGTGCAGTATATAGTGCTGTAATGTATTACAGGTGCAGTATATAGTGATATAATGTATTACAGGTGCAGTATATAGTGCTGTAATGTATTACAGGTGCAGTATATAGTACTGTAATGTATTACAGGTGCAGTATCTAGTGCTGTAATGTATTACAGGTGCAGTATATAGTGATATAATGTATTACAGGTGCAGTATATAGTGCTGTAATGTATTACAGGTGCAGTATATAGTGAAGTAATGTATTACAGGTGCAGTATATAGTGCTGTAATGTATTACAGGGGCAGTATATAGTGCTGTAATGTATTACAGGGGCAGTATATAGTGCTGTAATGTATTACAGGTGCAGTATATAGTGCTGTAATGTATTACAGGTGCAGTATATAGTGCTGTAATGTATTACAGGTGCAGTATATAGTGCTGTAATGTATTACAGGTGCAGTATATAGTGATATAATGTATTACAGGTGCAGTATATAGTGCTGTAATGTATTACAGGTGCAGTATATAGTACTGTAATGTATTACAGGTGCAGTATCTAGTGCTGTAATGTATTACAGGTGCAGTATATAGTGATATAATGTATTACAGGTGCAGTATATAGTGCTGTAATGTATTACAGGTGCAGTATATAGTGAAGTAATGTATTACAGGTGCAGTATATAGTGCTGTAATGTATTACAGGGGCAGTATATAGTGCTGTAATGTATTACAGGGGCAGTATATAGTGCTGTAATGTATTACAGGTGCAGTATATAGTGCTGTAACGTATTACAGGTGCAGTATATAGTGCTGTAATGCATTACAGGTGCAGTATATAGTGATGTAATGCATTACAGGAGCAGTATATAGTGATATAATGTATTACAGGGGCAGTATATAGTGCTGTAATGTATTACAGGTGCAGTATATAGTGCTGTAATGTATTACAGGTGTAGTATATAGTGCTGTAATGTATTACAGGTGCAGTATATAGTGCTGTAATGCATTACAGGTGTAGTATATAGTGCTGTAATGTATTACAGGTGCAGTATATAGTGCTGTAATGTATTACAGGTGCAGTATATAGTGATATAATGTATTACAGGTGCAGTATATAGTGCTGTAACGTATTACAGGTGCAGTATATAGTGCTGTAATGTATTACAGGTGCAGTATATAGTGATATAATGTATTACAGGTGCAGTATATAGTGCTGTAACGTATTACAGGTGCAGTATATAGTGCTGTAATGCATTACAGGAGCAGTATATAGTGATATAGTGTATTACAGGGGCAGTATATAGTGCTGTAATGTATTACAGGTGTAGTATATAGTGCTGTAACGTATTACAGGTGCAGTATATAGTGCTGTAATGCATTACAGGTGCAGTATATTGTGCTATAATGTATTACAGGGGCAGTATATAGTGCTGTAATGCATTACAGGTGTAGTATATAGTGCTGTAATGTATTACAGGGGCAGTATATAGTGCTGTAATGTATTACAGGGGCAGTATATAGTGCTGTAATGCATTACAGGGGCAGTATATAGTGCTGTAATGTATTACAGGTGCAGTATATAGTGCTGTAATGTATTACAGGTGCAGTATATAGTGATGCAATGTATTACAGGTGCAGTATATAGTGATGTAATGTATTAGAGCTGCAGTATATAGTGCTGTAATGCATTACAGGTGCAGTATATAGTGCTGTAATGTATTACAGGGGCAGTAGATAGTGCTGTAATGTATTACAGGTGCAGTATATAGTGCTGCAATGTATTACAGGGGCAGTATATAGTGCTGTAATGCATTACAGGGGCAGTATATAGTGATGTAATGTATTACAGGGACAGTATATAGTGATGTAATGTGCAGTATATAGTGCTGTAATGCATTACAGGTATAGTATATAGTGCTGTAATGTATTACAGGGGCAGTACATAGTGCTGTAATGTATTACAGGGGCAGTATATAGTGCTGTAATGCATTACAGGGGCAGTATATAGTGATGTAATGTATTACAGAGGCAGTATATAGTGATGTAATGTATTACAGGTGCAGATCAAGACCTCCTGAGAGACTAACTTCTGAAATGGCCAATAGGACTCACAATAGGATCATAAGTCCTTCCGTTACTTCTAGGAAAAGAGCAAACCGCTGCACGGCCTCTGATCCATCTTACAAACCAGGAAGGAAACTACAGAACCAGAATAACAAAGGACAGAGAAAAGAGCCCGACCACCTAACCAGAGAGACACCAAGAAGTGCAAGGAGAAAGTCCAGCTCTACTGAGGTGCCAGCCAGAGAAGCAGCCACACAAGCTACAACTGACGTGACCACAGCCCACCATGAATCCTTAGAACTTCCTCAACAAACTTTGTATCATTCTAGAGGACATCATACGGCCTTACCCCAGGAAATAAACCAACACGGGGGGATGGGCTTAGGACACACAACATTTCCGGATCCGGGTTCTCATTACACGAGGAGTGGCAGGAATCCAAAAAGACAACTGCGCAAAAGTACTTTAACCAGACAAAGACCTCTTCGGCCGGCTCAGGATATGAGTCCGGCAAGAAATCTACAGCTACAAGACTCAGAAGAGATTCCAGACAATGACTATGACACAGATAACGACTGCCCACTAGAGGGCAGCAGCACGCAGCACTTCAATAATGGAGGGGCTGTAGAGACTATAACTAATACGTCACGGACGGCTGGTCAACCTAGGACGCAGCCAGGTATTGGTGAGAACACTTTTTCTTGTCCTATATCTAGTGTAACAACACCTGTAATGAATCCAGTGGGCGCAGTTTGGGGTACAGGTCCCGGCAATGTAGGATGGGATCTTAATTCAGTAGTACAGCAATTAGTGTCCGGGGTTAAGGAGGCTTTGAGTCAGTCTAGCTTACCCATAACCTCTTCTCCTATTGCTGCATGGTGCGGGAATGGTCGCCGGACATCGGAGGTGGTAAGTCAGTCGTGTGCTGATCCAGAGACACAGGAGGATGCAGTAATTTCACAAGGGGTTACATTATCTGATGCAGCAAAAGGAGAATTATATGTATGTTTTGAGGGTCCTCTAGGAATTCATTTGAAACAGGAGGTTAGGGAGAAGATTTGGGCCGACGAATATGTGGAAATATTTTCATTATTGCCCTTAGAAAAATATAACTTGGATAGAGTAAGGTTTGATGAGAGGAAAAGAGAGGAACAAGAAAGACGGTATTGTCTCATCCCCCAAACATTTAGCAATTGGTTCCAGGCTTTTTGCCATATTAGCAAGTGTAATAGGCCAAAAAACTCCTGAACATTGCTCTGCCTTATTTTGTTACATGAATTCTATCGGGGAGGCGCACCGTGCGTATGGAGGTTTAGCATGGCTGCGCTATGATGAGCAGTTTCGCCAACGAAAGGCTGGTCGCCAAGGGATTCGTTGGGATCACAAAGATATTAGTTTATGGATGCGTCTCATGACAGCGCCACGTGGGGTTAATCAGCCCTTTCAGGGCTATGTCGGCAGATCATCAGCAATCGGATTGTCGGCAGCAAACAGAAAAGGTTGCTGCTGGCAGTTCAATGATAGCCAGTGCAGATTCGGAAACACATGCAGGTACAAACATGAATGCAGCTTCTGTAGTGGAAACCATAGCCTATCAAAATGCTTTACACGAAATAAAACCCCAACAGCAGAGATTAACCAAAAAGGGGGAAACCCCAATTAGACTCGGGGAGATGGTGGGCTATCTAAGCAGGTACCCAGATAGAAAAGCAGCACAATTGCTGGGGGAGGGTTTCTCAGAAGGTTTTAAGATCCCATCTACTTCAGGCCCATTAACCTGTTCTCGTAACCTTGCTTCAGCTTATACATATTCTCACATTGTCTCCACAAAACTAAACAAAGAAATTGACCTGGGCCGCATGGCAGGCCCATTCCCCAAAATGCCAATAGAAAACTTAAGGGTCTCTCCATTGGGGGTGGTCCCAAAGAAGGAACCCAATAAGTTTAGGCTGATCCATCATCTGTCCTTCCCTCATGGAAGCTCAGTTAATGATGGAATCGATCAGGAACTTTGCACAGTCTCGTATACTTCATTTGATACAGCGATTGCATGGGTTCAGAAGTACGGCAGAGGAGCTTTAATGGCAAAAACAGACATTGAAGCTGCCTTTAGACTCTTACCAGTCCATCCAGAAAGCTTCCATCTCTTGGGTTGTCAGTGGCAGGTTTTATGTAGACTTGTGTTTACCGATGGGCTGCTCCATCTCATGCTCCTTGTTTGAATCATTTAGCACATTTTTGGAGTGGGTAGTAAAGAAGGAAGCCGGCGTGCGTTCTGTCCTGCATTATCTAGATGATTTCCTATGTATTGGTCCACCAAAGTCATTTGTTTGTGCTTCATTATTGGCAGCGATTCAGTCGGTTTTTAAGCGTTTCGGAGTACCGTTAGCATCAGATAAAACAGAAGGCCCGTCTACACTTATCAAGTTTTTAGGAATTTTGATTGACAGTGAAGCAATGGAGTGCAGATTACCGGATGACAAGGTCAGTGATCTGCTGGAGGCAGTCAGAGAAGCTAGATCTCACCGTAAGATCAGATTAAAGGATCTACAATCGCTGTTAGGGAAAATGAACTTTGCGTGTCGCATTATTCCAATGGGTAGAGTTTTTTGTAGGCGCCTAGCTGCAGCTACCTCAGGCATAACCTTTCCACATCACTTTGTGCGGCTGGCTAGAACATTAAAGGACGATCTGGCGGTATGGGAACAGTTCTTAATAGAGTTTAATGGGAGGTCATTGTGGATCAGACCACCGGTTTCAAATTTTGATCTAGACATCCACACTGATGCAGCGGGGTCAACTGGTTTTGGTGCATATTGTTCGGGACAGTGGTGTGCAGATAGGTGGCCAGAGAGTTGGAGAAACAATGGGTTAACACGAAACTTAGTACTCCTTGAATTGTTCCCCATAGTGGTTGCTTGTGAAATTTGGTACAATATTTTCCAAAACCGAAAAGTGAGATTTCATTGTGATAACTTGGGAGTTGTAGAAGTCATCAACAAACAATCAGCTTCTTCCCTGCCTGTTGTTACGTTGCTGCGTCATCTAGTGCTGCGCTGTTTAAAGTCAAATTGTCAGATTACAGCTGTGCATGTTCCCGGTGTTTGCAATTCTGTGGCTGATGCTCTGTCTCGTTTTCAGTGGGACAGATTCCGTTCGTTAGCCCCGATGGCAGAGGTACAAGGCAAGAAGTGTCCGGATTTTCTGTGGTCACTGCCAGTGACACCGCATACGCTCTGATAGAACGGTCTGTGGGTGTAAGCACATGGCAGAGGTACCAGTCAGCATGGAGGGAATGGGAAGACTTGTGTGCTCTAGTGGCACATGATGCCAGGTTACATGACAATGTTTCCTTGTTGTTATTTTACATTAGCAGGGCCTTTGTGGATGGTACTTCATTGTCCAGTATTGATAGTAAAATGTCTGGATTAGCTTTTTGGTTTAAGTTGCACGACTTCACTGATTACACAAAGCATTTTTTAGTTAAGCAGGCCCTAAAGGGTTACAGGAAAAGTTGTAAGAAGACCAGAGATAAACGGCGTCCGATTTCTTTCCAGTTATTGCAGCAGATACTGAGTGTACTAGGCCGAGTCTGTAGCAGTCCCTTTGAAGTGTTTCTCTTTAGTTGTGCATTCACACTGGCCTTTTTTGGCGCTTTTAGAATCAGCGAGTTGGTGGCGAGTAGCTCCACCAGAAGTGGGGGTCTACAAGCCGAGGACGTGCATCAGTACACAGACAGATTAGAATGTTTTCTGGCAAAGTCAAAAACTGATCAACAGGGTAGAGGAAAATGGATCACATTGTTTCCTTTAAGCGGGTCCAGGGCCTGCCCGGTCATCTGTTTTAGAAACTATGTCTTAAGAAGGCCAAATATCCAAAGTTCATTACTAATTCATGAGGATTGTAAGTCATTGTCACAATTTCAATTCACAGCAGTTCTTAAAAAATGCCTGACAATATTGGGAGAGTCTCCAAATGCATTCACTTCACACTCATTTAGGATAGGAGCAGCCACAGAAGCTGCTAGATGGGGCTTAGAGCCTGACATAGTTAAAAAAATCGGGAGATGGGAATCGAGCAGATTTAAGAGTTACATTCGATTACATTTATTATAAATGGCGTACATGTATATATATGTGTACATTGTGGTAATCCTATAGTAGTTGTGTCTTCATTTAGATAATTGTGTGATAATTGTGTTTTTGTTTTTTGTTTTAGCTGAACAGCAATGCCTGGTTTGGATCATGGGACATTCATTTGTTTTTTGGGGGGCCTTACGTGCAGCAGTCAGGCCTAATGGCAAACAGTTGGGGTTGCCCAGTTCCTTGGCACGGGTGACATGGATAGGAAAGAGGGGAATGCAGTGGCATCAGCTGTTAAAAGAAATCCAGTATCATGTGGAGTTCTACCGCCCCCCGGACGTCTTACTTATCCATTTAGGTGGTAATGATTTAGCAATAAGAACATCAAGACATTTAGTTAGGAACATAAAGCTTGATATGTTGAATTTATGGAGGTCTTACCCAGAAACAGTGGTGGTCTGGTCGGATATAGTAGCTAGACAAATGTGGAGAACAGCGCGATCAGTGGCTCGCATCAATAATACAAGGATAAAGGTTAATAAAAAAATAACAAAATTTGTGTTGGAAAACGGAGGGGTGGCCATACGTCACCAGATGCTGGAAAATACAAAGGAACATTTTTGGAGAGATGATAAGGTACATCTTAATGACATTGGCATTGATATATGGATGTTGGGAATACAAGAAGGAGTAGAACGAGCCATTAAGTTGTGGAGGAACTCACTCTTGTAAGGTGTCACAAGAGCGAGTCTTGGCGGGATGTGGTTGTTTAAACCCCCTCTTTGTTGGTTGGAGAATTATGTTTTTAATGGGGTCCCTGGGCCAGAGCTCAGCGGACAGTGGAATATGGGTCCCTGGGGAGGAGCTCAGTGGACAGTGGAATAGATGGGTCCCTGGGGAGGAGCTCAGCGGACACAAGGAAAATGATCAAGGGGTATACCCAGATTCCCCCTTGAGCTAGGTGTACACGGCGGAGGGGGATATGGGGCTGGGATTTATAACAACCACATCTCTGGGCCGATAATCTTGTTTTTTCTTATTGATGTTTTTTCTTATTAAAATAAAGGGCTGCTGTGGCCAAAATTTTAATCCATGTCACGCAGTGTGTGGTGTCTTATTTATTAGATTACCAGGAGCGCAATTCACTAGTCCATCAGTCAAGCAGAGTGAAGGCAGATAGCCATAACGTACATGACTGAGGCAGTGATAGATCCAGGAAAGGGTTAAGGAGTAAGGGATGGGGGTTTTTACCTAAGGAATGTGGTGGTGGGCGAGCAGGAGGAGAGATGGGGGCAGGGGCCATATAAGAAATAGGTCCCATGTTAAGGTGTCATTCCTTTGTCCTGGACTTAAAGACTGAACAAGCAGTTGTCCCACCCACCCTCCCTATAATAAAGGGAAATGTATCAATATCAGGACTTTGCAACACTGTCAATATTCTAACAATGTTATTGGTATTCAACATCATCGGTATTTTATCAACATTATTAGTATTGTATCGTATTGTATCAATTGTTATCAGTAATGTATCCAAATTGACAATGTCATATCAACATATTAATATTGTATTAACATTTTAATATTGTATGTTACAGCAGCATTTGGCGGCGGCGGGATGTGGTTGTTTAAACCCCCTCTTTGTTGGTTGGAGAATTATGTTTTTAATGGGGTCCCTGGGCCAGAGCTCAGCGGACAGTGGAATATGGGTCCCTGGGGAGGAGCTCAGTGGACAGTGGAATAGATGGGTCCCTGGGGAGGAGCTCAGCGGACACAAGGAAAATGATCAAGGGGTATACCCAGATTCCCCCTTGAGCTAGGTGTACACGGCGGAGGGGGATATGGGGCTGGGATTTATAACAACCACATCTCTGGGCCGATAATCTTGTTTTTTCTTATTGATGTTTTTTCTTATTAAAATAAAGGGCTGCTGTGGCCAAAATTTTAATCCATGTCACGCAGTGTGTGGTGTCTTATTTATTAGATTACCAGGAGCGCAATTCACTAGTCCATCAGTCAAGTATATAGTGCTGTAATGTATTACAGGGGCAGTACATAGTGCTGTAATGTATTACAGGGGCAGTATATAGTGCTGTAATGCATTACAGGGGCAGTATATAGTGATGTAATGTATTACAGAGGCAGTATATAGTGATGTAATGTATTACAGGTGCAGTATATAGTGATGTAATGTATTACAGGGGCAGTATATAGTGCTGTAATGCATTACAGGGGCAGTATATAGTGCTGTAATGTATTACAGGTGCAGTATATAGTGCTGTAATGTATTACAGGGGCAGTATATAGTGCTCTAATGTATTACAGGTGCAGTATATAGTGCTGTAATGCATTACAGGTGTAGTATATAGTGCTGTAATGTATTACAGGTGCAGTATATAGTGCTGTAATGTATTACAGGGGCAGTATATAGTGCTGTAATACATTACAGGGGCAGTATATAGTGCTGTAATGTATTACAGGTGCAGTATATAGTGCTGTAATGTATTACAGGTGCAGCATATAGTGCTGTAATGTATTACAGGGGCAGTATATAGTGCTGTAATGCATTACAGGGGCAGTATATAGTGCTGTAATGTATTACAGGTGCAGTATATAGTGATGTAATGTATTACAGGTGCAGTATATAGTGATATAATGTATTACAGGGGCAGTATATAGTGCTGTAATGTGCAGTATATAGTGCTGTAATGCATTACAGGTGTAGTATATAGTGCTGTAATGTATTACAGGGGCAGCATATAGTGCTGTAATGTATTACAGGAGCAGTATATAGTGCTGTAATGCATTACAGGGGCAGTATATAGTGCTGTAATGTATTACAGGTGCAGTATATAGTGCTGTAATGCATTACAGGTGTAGTATATAGTGCTGTAATGTATTACAGGGGCAGTATATAGTGCTGTAATGTATTACAGGGGCAGTATATAGTGCTGTAATGTATTACAGATGCAGTATATAGTGATGTAATGTATTACAGGTGCAGTATATAGTGATGTAATGTATTACAGGTGCAGTATATAGTGATATAATGTATTACAGGTGCAGTATGTAGTGATGTAATGTATTACAGGGGCAGTATATAGTGCTGTAATGTATTACAGATGCAGTATATAGTGCTGTAATGTATTACAGGTGCAGTATCTAGTGCTGTAATGTATTACAGGTGCAGTATATAGTGATGTCATGTATTACAGGTGCAGTATATAGTGATATAATGTATTACAGGGGCAGTATATAGTGCTGTAATGTGCAGTATATAGTGCTGTAATGCATTACAGGGGCAGTATATAGTGATATAATGTATTACAGGGGCAGTATATAGTGCTGTAATGTGCAGTATATAGTGCTGTAATGCATTACAGGGGCAGTATATAGTGCTGTAATGTGCAGTATATAGTGCTGTAATGTATTACAGGTGCAGTATATAGTGCTGTAATGCATTACAGGGGCAGTATATAGTGCTGTAATGTATTACAGGTGCAGTATATAGTGCTGTAATGTATTCCAGAGGCAGTATATAGTGATGTAATGTATTACAGGTGCAGTATATAGTGATGTAATGTATTACAGGTGCAGTATATAGTGCTGTAATGTATTACAGGTGCAGTATATAGTGATATAATGTATTACAGGTGCAGTATATAGTGCTGTAATGTATTACAGGTGCAGTATATAGTGCTGTAATGCATTACAGGTGCAGTATATAGTGCTGTAATGTATTACAGGTGCAGTATATAGTGCTGTAATGCATTACAGGTGTAGTATATAGTGCTGTAATGTATTACAGGTGCAGTATATAGTGCTGTAATGTATTACAGGTGCAGTATATAGTGATATAATGTATTACAGGTGCAGTATATAGTGCTGTAACGTATTACAGGTGCAGTATATAGTGCTGTAATGTATTACAGGTGCAGTATATAGTGATATAATGTATTACAGGTGCAGTATATAGTGCTGTAACGTATTACAGGTGCACTATATAGTGCTGTAATGCATTACAGGAGCAGTATATAGTGATATAGTGTATTACAGGGGCAGTATATAGTGCTGTAATGTATTACAGGTGTAGTATATAGTGCTGTAACGTATTACAGGTGCAGTATATAGTGCTGTAATGCATTACAGGTGTAGTATATAGTGCTGTAATGTATTACAGGGGCAGTATATAGTGCTGTAATGTATTACAGGTGCAGTATATTGTGCTGTAATGTATTACAGGGGCAGTATATAGTGCTGTAATGCATTACAGGTGTAGTATATAGTGCTGTAATGTATTACAGGGGCAGTATATAGTGCTGTAATGTATTACAGGGGCAGTATATAGTGCTGTAATGCATTACAGGGGCAGTATATAGTGCTGTAATGTATTACAGGTGCAGTATATAGTGCTGTAATGTATTACAGGTGCAGTATATAGTGATGCAATGTATTACAGGTGCAGTATATAGTGATGTAATGTATTAGAGCTGCAGTATATAGTGCTGTAATGCATTACAGGTGCAGTATATAGTGCTGTAATGTATTACAGGGGCAGTATATAGTGCTGTAATGTATTACAGGTGCAGTATATAGTGCTGCAATGTATTACAGGGGCAGTATATAGTGCTGTAATGCATTACAGGGGCAGTATATAGTGATGTAATGTATTACAGGGACAGTATATAGTGATGTAATGTGCAGTATATAGTGCTGTAATGCATTACAGGTATAGTATATAGTGCTGTAATGTATTACAGGGGCAGTACATAGTGCTGTAATGTATTACAGGGGCAGTATATAGTGCTGTAATGCATTACAGGGGCAGTATATAGTGATGTAATGTATTACAGGGGCAGTATATAGTGATGTAATGTATTACAGGTGCAGTATATAGTGATGTAATGTATTACAGGGGCAGTATATAGTGCTGTAATGCATTACAGGGGCAGTATATAGTGCTGTAATGTATTACAGGTGCAGTATATAGTGCTGTAATGTATTACAGGGGCAGTATATAGTGCTCTAATGTATTACAGGTGCAGTATATAGTGCTGTAATGCATTACAGGTGTAGTATATAGTGCTGTAATGTATTACAGGTGCAGTATATAGTGCTGTAATGTATTACAGGGGCAGTATATAGTGCTGTAATGCATTACAGGGGCAGTATATAGTGCTGTAATGTATTACAGGTGCAGTATATAGTGCTGTAATGTATTACAGGTGCAGCATATAGTGCTGTAATGTATTACAGGGGCAGTATATAGTGCTGTAATGCATTACAGGGGCAGTATATAGTGCTGTAATGTATTACAGGTGCAGTATATAGTGATGTAATGTATTACAGGTGCAGTATATAGTGATATAATGTATTACAGGGGCAGTATATAGTGCTGTAATGTGCAGTATATAGTGCTGTAATGCATTACAGGTGTAGTATATAGTGCTGTAATGTATTACAGGGGCAGCATATAGTGCTGTAATGTATTACAGGAGCAGTATATAGTGCTGTAATGCATTACAGGGGCAGTATATAGTGCTGTAATGTATTACAGGTGCAGTATATAGTGCTGTAATGCATTACAGGTGTAGTATATAGTGCTGTAATGTATTACAGGGGCAGTATATAGTGCTGTAATGTATTACAGGGGCAGTATATAGTGCTGTAATGTATTACAGATGCAGTATATAGTGATGTAATGTATTACAGGTGCAGTATATAGTGATGTAATGTATTACAGGTGCAGTATATAGTGATATAATGTATTACAGGTGCAGTATGTAGTGATGTAATGTATTACAGGGGCAGTATATAGTGCTGTAATGTATTACAGATGCAGTATATAGTGCTGTAATGTATTACAGGTGCAGTATCTAGTGCTGTAATGTATTACAGGTGCAGTATATAGTGATGTCATGTATTACAGGTGCAGTATATAGTGATATAATGTATTACAGGGGCAGTATATAGTGCTGTAATGTGCAGTATATAGTGCTGTAATGCATTACAGGGGCAGTATATAGTGATATAATGTATTACAGGGGCAGTATATAGTGCTGTAATGTGCAGTATATAGTGCTGTAATGCATTACAGGGGCAGTATATAGTGCTGTAATGTGCAGTATATAGTGCTGTAATGTATTACAGGTGCAGTATATAGTGCTGTAATGCATTACAGGGGCAGTATATAGTGCTGTAATGTATTACAGGTGCAGTATATAGTGCTGTAATGTATTCCAGAGGCAGTATATAGTGATGTAATGTATTACAGGTGCAGTATATAGTGATGTAATGTATTACAGGTGCAGTATATAGTGCTGTAATGTATTACAGGTGCAGTATATAGTGATATAATGTATTACAGGTGCAGTATATAGTGCTGTAATGTATTATAGGTGCAGTATATAGTGCTGTAATGTATTACAGGTGCAGTATATAGTGCTGTAATGTATTACAGGTGCAGTATATAGTGCTCTAATGTATTACAGGTGCAGTATATAGTGCTGTAATGTATTACAGGGGCAGTATATAGTGCTGTAATGTATTACAGGTGCAGTATATAGTGCTGTAATGTATTACAGGGGCAGTATATAGTAATGTAATGTATTACAGGTGCAGTATATAGTGCTGTAATGCATTACAGGTGTAGTATATAGTGCTGTAATGTATTACAGGTGCAGTATATAGTGCTGTAATGTATTACAGGGGCAGTATATAGTGCTGTAATGCATTACAGGGGCAGTATATAGTGCTGTAATGTATTACAGGTGCAGTATATAGTGCTGTAATGTATTACAGGTGCAGTATATAGTGCTGTAATGTATTACAGGTGCAGTATATAGTGCTGTAATGTATTACAGGTGCAGTATATAGTGCTGTAATGTATTACAGGGGCAGTATATAGTGCTGTAATGCATTACAGGGGCAGTATATAGTGCTGTAATGTATTACAGGTGCAGTATATAGTGCTGTAATGTATTACAGGTGCAGTATATAGTGATATAATGTATTACAGGTGCAGTATATAGTGCTGTAATGTATTACAGGTGCAGTATATAGTACTGTAATGTATTACAGGTGCAGTATCTAGTGCTGTAATGTATTACAGGTGCAGTATATAGTGATATAATGTATTACAGGTGCAGTATATAGTGCTGTAATGTATTACAGGTGCAGTATATAGTGAAGTAATGTATTACAGGTGCAGTATATAGTGCTGTAATGTATTACAGGGGCAGTATATAGTGCTGTAATGTATTACAGGTGCAGTATATAGTGATATAATGTATTACAGGTGCAGTATATAGTGCTGTAATGTATTACAGGTGCAGTATATAGTGATGTAATGTATTACAGGTGCAGTATATAGTGCTGTAATGTATTACAGGTGCAGTATATAGTGCTGTAATGTATTACAGGTGCAGTATATAGTGCTGTAATGTATTACAGGTGCAGTATATAGTGCTGTAATGTATTACAGGGGCAGTATATAGTGCTGTAATGTATTACAGGTGCAGTATATAGTGATATAATGTATTACAGGTGCAGTATATAGTGCTGTAATGTATTACAGGTGCAGTATATAGTGATGTAATGTATTACAGGTGCAGTATATAGTGCTGTAATGTATTACAGGTGCAGTATATAGTGCTGTAATGTATTACAGGTGCAGTATCTAGTGCTGTAATGTATTACAGGTGCAGTATATAGTGATGTCATGTATTACAGGTGCAGTATATAGTGATATAATGTATTACAAGGGCAGTATATAGTGCTGTAATGTGCAGTATATAGTGCTGTAATGCATTACAGGGGCAGTATATAGTGATATAATGTATTACATGGGCAGTATATAGTGCTGTAATGTGCAGTATATAGTGCTGTAATGCATTACAGGGGCAGTATATAGTGATGTAATGTATTACAGGTGCAGTATATAGTGCTGTAATGTATTACAGGTGCAGTATATAGTGATATAATGTATTACAGGTGCAGTATATAAGTGCTGAAATGTATTACAGGTGCAGTATATAGTGCTGTAATGTATTACAGGTGCAGTATATAGTGCTGTAATGTATTACAGGTGCAGTATATAGTGCTGTAATGTATTACAGGGGCAGTATATAGTGCTGTAATGTATTACAGGGGCAGTATATAGTGCTGTAATGTATTACAGGTGCAGTATATAGTGCTGTAATGTATTACAGGGGCAGTATATAGTGATGTAATGTATTACAGGTGCAGTGTATAGTGATGTAATGTATTACAGGGGCAGTATATAGTGCTGTAATGCATTACAGGGGCAGTATATAGTGCTGTAATGTATTACAGGTGCAGTATATAGTGCTGTAATGTATTACAGGGGCAGTATATAGTGCTCTAATGTATTACAGGTGCAGTATATAGTGCTGTAATGTATTACAGGTGCAGTATATAGTGCTGTAATGTATTACAGGGGCAGTATATAGTGCTGTAATGCATTACAGGGGCAGTATATAGTGCTGTAATGTATTACAGGTGCAGTATATAGTGCTGTAATGTATTACAGGGGCAGTATATAGTGCTGTAATGCATTACAGGGGCAGTATATAGTGCTGTAATGTATTACAGGTGCAGTATATAGTGCTGTAATGCATTACAGGTGTAGTATATAGTGCTGTAATGTATTACAGGGGCAGTATATAGTGCTGTAATGTATTACAGGGGCAGTATATAGTGCTGTAATGCATTACAGGGGCAGTATATAGTGCTGTAATGTATTACAGGTGCAGTATATAGTGCTGTAATGTATTACAGGTGCAGTATATAGTGCTGTAATGTATTACAGGTGCAGTATATAGTGCTGTAATGTATTACAGGTGCAGTATATAGTGATATAATGTATTACAGGTGCAGTATATAGTGCTGTAACGTATTACAGGTGCAGTATATAGTGCTGTAATGTATTACAGGTGCAGTATATAGTGATATAATGTATTACAGGTGCAGTATATAGTGCTGTAACGTATTACAGGTGCACTATATAGTGCTGTAATGCATTACAGGAGCAGTATATAGTGATATAGTGTATTACAGGGGCAGTATATAGTGCTGTAATGTATTACAGGTGTAGTATATAGTGCTGTAACGTATTACAGGTGCAGTATATAGTGCTGTAATGCATTACAGGTGCAGTATATTGTGCTGTAATGTATTACAGGGGCAGTATATAGTGCTGTAATGCATTACAGGTGTAGTATATAGTGCTGTAATGTATTACAGGGGCAGTATATAGTGCTGTAATGTATTACAGGGGCAGTATATAGTGCTGTAATGCATTACAGGGGCAGTATATAGTGCTGTAATGTATTACAGGTGCAGTATATAGTGCTGTAATGTATTACAGGTGCAGTATATAGTGATGCAATGTATTACAGGTGCAGTATATAGTGATGTAATGTATTAGAGCTGCAGTATATAGTGCTGTAATGCATTACAGGTGCAGTATATAGTGCTGTAATGTATTACAGGGGCAGTATATAGTGCTGTAATGTATTACAGGTGCAGTATATAGTGCTGCAATGTATTACAGGGGCAGTATATAGTGCTGTAATGCATTACAGGGGCAGTATATAGTGATGTAATGTATTACAGGGACAGTATATAGTGATGTAATGTGCAGTATATAGTGCTGTAATGCATTACAGGTATAGTATATAGTGCTGTAATGTATTACAGGGGCAGTACATAGTGCTGTAATGTATTACAGGGGCAGTATATAGTGCTGTAATGCATTACAGGGGCAGTATATAGTGATGTAATGTATTACAGGGGCAGTATATAGTGATGTAATGTATTACAGGTGCAGTATATAGTGATGTAATGTATTACAGGGGCAGTATATAGTGCTGTAATGCATTACAGGGGCAGTATATAGTGCTGTAATGTATTACAGGTGCAGTATATAGTGCTGTAATGTATTACAGGGGCAGTATATAGTGCTCTAATGTATTACAGGTGCAGTATATAGTGCTGTAATGCATTACAGGTGTAGTATATAGTGCTGTAATGTATTACAGGTGCAGTATATAGTGCTGTAATGTATTACAGGGGCAGTATATAGTGCTGTAATGCATTACAGGGGCAGTATATAGTGCTGTAATGTATTACAGGTGCAGTATATAGTGCTGTAATGTATTACAGGTGCAGCATATAGTGCTGTAATGTATTACAGGGGCAGTATATAGTGCTGTAATGCATTACAGGGGCAGTATATAGTGCTGTAATGTATTACAGGTGCAGTATATAGTGATGTAATGTATTACAGGTGCAGTATATAGTGATATAATGTATTACAGGGGCAGTATATAGTGCTGTAATGTGCAGTATATAGTGCTGTAATGCATTACAGGTGTAGTATATAGTGCTGTAATGTATTACAGGGGCAGCATATAGTGCTGTAATGTATTACAGGAGCAGTATATAGTGCTGTAATGCATTACAGGGGCAGTATATAGTGCTGTAATGTATTACAGGTGCAGTATATAGTGCTGTAATGCATTACAGGTGTAGTATATAGTGCTGTAATGTATTACAGGGGCAGTATATAGTGCTGTAATGTATTACAGGGGCAGTATATAGTGCTGTAATGTATTACAGATGCAGTATATAGTGATGTAATGTATTACAGGTGCAGTATATAGTGATGTAATGTATTACAGGTGCAGTATATAGTGATATAATGTATTACAGGTGCAGTATGTAGTGATGTAATGTATTACAGGGGCAGTATATAGTGCTGTAATGTATTACAGATGCAGTATATAGTGCTGTAATGTATTACAGGTGCAGTATCTAGTGCTGTAATGTATTACAGGTGCAGTATATAGTGATGTCATGTATTACAGGTGCAGTATATAGTGATATAATGTATTACAGGGGCAGTATATAGTGCTGTAATGTGCAGTATATAGTGCTGTAATGCATTACAGGGGCAGTATATAGTGATATAATGTATTACAGGGGCAGTATATAGTGCTGTAATGTGCAGTATATAGTGCTGTAATGCATTACAGGGGCAGTATATAGTGCTGTAATGTGCAGTATATAGTGCTGTAATGTATTACAGGTGCAGTATATAGTGCTGTAATGCATTACAGGGGCAGTATATAGTGCTGTAATGTATTACAGGTGCAGTATATAGTGCTGTAATGTATTCCAGAGGCAGTATATAGTGATGTAATGTATTACAGGTGCAGTATATAGTGCTGTAATGTATTCCAGAGGCAGTATATAGTGATGTAATGTATTACAGGTGCAGTATATAGTGATGTAATGTATTATAGGTGCAGTATATAGTGCTGTAATGTATTACAGGTGCAGTATATAGTGCTGTAATAATAATAATAATAATAATAATTTTATTCATTTATATAGCGCTATTAATTCCACAGCGCTTTACATACATTGGCAACACTGTCCCCATTGGGGCTCACAATCTAGGTTCCCTATCTGTATGTCTTTGGAGTGTGGGAGGAAACCGGAGTACCCGGAGGAAACCCACGCAAACACGGGGAGAACATACAAACTCCTTGCAGATAGTGTCCTTGGTGGGATTTGAACCCAGGACCCCAGCGCTGCAAGACTGCAGTGCTAACCACTGAGCCACAGGTGCAGTATATAGTGCTCTAATGTATTACAGGTGCAGTATATAGTGCTGTAATGTATTACAGGGGCAGTATATAGTGCTGTAATGTATTACAGGTGCAGTATATAGTGCTGTAATGTATTACAGGGGCAGTATATAGTAATGTAATGTATTACAGGTGCAGTATATAGTGCTGTAATGCATTACAGGTGTAGTATATAGTGCTGTAATGTATTACAGGTGCAGTATATAGTGCTGTAATGTATTACAGGGGCAGTATATAGTGCTGTAATGCATTACAGGGGCAGTATATAGTGCTGTAATGTATTACAGGTGCAGTATATAGTGCTGTAATGTATTACAGGTGCAGTATATAGTGCTGTAATGTATTACAGGTGCAGTATATAGTGCTGTAATGTATTACAGGTGCAGTATATAGTGCTGTAATGTATTACAGGGGCAGTATATAGTGCTGTAATGCATTACAGGGGCAGTATATAGTGCTGTAATGTATTACAGGTGCAGTATATAGTGCTGTAATGTATTACAGGTGCAGTATATAGTGATATAATGTATTACAGGTGCAGTATATAGTGCTGTAATGTATTACAGGTGCAGTATATAGTACTGTAATGTATTACAGGTGCAGTATCTAGTGCTGTAATGTATTACAGGTGCAGTATATAGTGATATAATGTATTACAGGTGCAGTATATAGTGCTGTAATGTATTACAGGTGCAGTATATAGTGAAGTAATGTATTACAGGTGCAGTATATAGTGCTGTAATGTATTACAGGGGCAGTATATAGTGCTGTAATGTATTACAGGTGCAGTATATAGTGATATAATGTATTACAGGTGCAGTATATAGTGCTGTAATGTATTACAGGTGCAGTATATAGTGATGTAATGTATTACAGGTGCAGTATATAGTGCTGTAATGTATTACAGGTGCAGTATATAGTGCTGTAATGTATTACAGGTGCAGTATATAGTGCTGTAATGTATTACAGGTGCAGTATATAGTGCTGTAATGTATTACAGGGGCAGTATATAGTGCTGTAATGTATTACAGGTGCAGTATATAGTGATATAATGTATTACAGGTGCAGTATATAGTGCTGTAATGTATTACAGGTGCAGTATATAGTGATGTAATGTATTACAGGTGCAGTATATAGTGCTGTAATGTATTACAGGTGCAGTATATAGTGCTGTAATGTATTACAGGTGCAGTATCTAGTGCTGTAATGTATTACAGGTGCAGTATATAGTGATGTCATGTATTACAGGTGCAGTATATAGTGATATAATGTATTACAAGGGCAGTATATAGTGCTGTAATGTGCAGTATATAGTGCTGTAATGCATTACAGGGGCAGTATATAGTGATATAATGTATTACATGGGCAGTATATAGTGCTGTAATGTGCAGTATATAGTGCTGTAATGCATTACAGGGGCAGTATATAGTGATGTAATGTATTACAGGTGCAGTATATAGTGCTGTAATGTATTACAGGTGCAGTATATAGTGATATAATGTATTACAGGTGCAGTATATAAGTGCTGAAATGTATTACAGGTGCAGTATATAGTGCTGTAATGTATTACAGGTGCAGTATATAGTGCTGTAATGTATTACAGGTGCAGTATATAGTGCTGTAATGTATTACAGGGGCAGTATATAGTGCTGTAATGTATTACAGGGGCAGTATATAGTGCTGTAATGTATTACAGGTGCAGTATATAGTGCTGTAATGTATTACAGGGGCAGTATATAGTGATGTAATGTATTACAGGTGCAGTGTATAGTGATGTAATGTATTACAGGGGCAGTATATAGTGCTGTAATGCATTACAGGGGCAGTATATAGTGCTGTAATGTATTACAGGTGCAGTATATAGTGCTGTAATGTATTACAGGGGCAGTATATAGTGCTCTAATGTATTACAGGTGCAGTATATAGTGCTGTAATGTATTACAGGTGCAGTATATAGTGCTGTAATGTATTACAGGGGCAGTATATAGTGCTGTAATGCATTACAGGGGCAGTATATAGTGCTGTAATGTATTACAGGTGCAGTATATAGTGCTGTAATGTATTACAGGGGCAGTATATAGTGCTGTAATGCATTACAGGGGCAGTATATAGTGCTGTAATGTATTACAGGTGCAGTATATAGTGCTGTAATGCATTACAGGTGTAGTATATAGTGCTGTAATGTATTACAGGGGCAGTATATAGTGCTGTAATGTATTACAGGGGCAGTATATAGTGCTGTAATGCATTACAGGGGCAGTATATAGTGCTGTAATGTATTACAGGTGCAGTATATAGTGCTGTAATGTATTACAGGTGCAGTATATAGTGATATAATGTATTACAGATGCAGTATATAGTGCTGTAATGTATTACAGGTGCAGTATATAGTGCTGTAATGTATTACAGGTGCAGTATCTAGTGCTGTAATGTATTACAGGTGCAGTATATAGTGATGTCATGTATTACAGGTGCAGTATATAGTGATATAATGTATTACAGGGGCAGTATATAGTGCTGTAATGTGCAGTATATAGTGCTGTAATGCATTACAGGGGCAGTATATAGTGATATAATGTATTACAGGGGCAGTATATAGTGCTGTAATGTGCAGTATATAGTGCTGTAATGCATTACAGGGGCAGTATATAGTGATGTAATGTATTACAGGTGCAGTATATAGTGCTGTAATGTATTACAGGTGCAGTATATAGTGATATAATGTATTACAGGTGCAGTATATAGTGCTGTAATGTATTACAGGTGCAGTATATAGTGCTGTAATGTATTACAGGTGCAGTATATAGTGCTGTAATGTATTACAGGTGCAGTATATAGTGCTGTAATGTATTACAGGGGCAGTATATAGTGCTGTAATGAATTACAGGTGCAGTATATAGTGCTGTAATGTATTACAGGGGCAGTATATAGTAATGTAATGTATTACAGGTGCAGTATATAGTGCTGTAATGCATTACAGGTGTAGTATATAGTGCTGTAATGTATTACAGGTGCAGTATATAGTGCTGTAATGTATTACAGGGGCAGTATATAGTGCTGTAATGCATTACAGGGGCAGTATATAGTGCTGTAATGTATTACAGGTGCAGTATATAGTGCTGTAATGTATTACAGGTGCAGTATATAGTGCTGTAATGTATTACAGGTGCAGTATATAGTGCTGTAATGTATTACAGGTGCAGTATATAGTGCTGTAATGTATTACAGGGGCAGTATATAGTGCTGTAATGCATTACAGGGGCAGTATATAGTGCTGTAATGTATTACAGGTGCAGTATATAGTGCTGTAATGTATTACAGGTGCAGTATATAGTGATATAATGTATTACAGGTGCAGTATATAGTGCTGTAATGTATTACAGGTGCAGTATATAGTGCTGTAATGTATTACAGGTGCAGTATATAGTGCTGTAATGTATTACAGGTGCAGTATCTAGTGCTGTAATGTATTACAGGTGCAGTATATAGTGATATAATGTATTACAGGTGCAGTATATAGTGCTGTAATGTATTACAGGTGCAGTATATAGTGCTGTAATATATTACAGGTGCAGTATATAGTGCTGTAATGTATTACAGGGGCAGTATATAGTGCTGTAATGTATTACAGGGGCAGTATATAGTGCTGTAATGTATTACAGGTGCAGTATATAGTGATATAATGTATTACAGGTGCAGTATATAGTGATGTAATGTATTACAGGTGCAGTATATAGTGATGTAATGTATTACAGGTGCAGTATATAGTGCTGTAATGTATTACAGGTGCAGTATATAGTGCTGTAATGTATTACAGGTGCAGTATATAGTGATATAATGTATTACAGGGGCAGTATATAGTGCTGTAATGTATTACAGGTGCAGTATCTAGTGATGTCATGTATTACAGGTGCAGTATATAGTGATATAATGTATTACAGGGGCAGTATATAGTGCTGTAATGTATTACAGGTGCAGTATATAGTGCTGTAATATATTACAGGTGTAGTATATAGTGCTGTAATGTATTACAGGGGCAGTATATAGTGCTGTAATGTATTACAGGGGCAGTATATAGTGCTGTAATGTATTACAGGTGCAGTATATAGTGCTGTAATGTATTACAGGTGCAGTATATAGTGCTGTAATGTATTACAGGTGCAGTATATAGTGATATAATGTATTACAGGGGCAGTATATAGTGCTGTAATGTATTACAGGTGCAGTATCTAGTGATGTCATGTATTACAGGTGCAGTATATAGTGATATAATGTATTACAGGGGCAGTATATAGTGCTGTAATGTATTACAGGTGCAGTATATAGTGCTGTAATATATTACTGGTGCAGTATATAGTGCTGTAATGTATTACAGGGGCAGTATATAGTGCTGTAATGTATTACAGGGGCAGTATATAGTGCTGTAATGTATTACAGGTGCAGTATATAGTGATATAATGTATTACAGGTGCAGTATATAGTGATGTAATGTATTACAGGTGCAGTATATAGTGATGTAATGTATTACAGGTGCAGTATATAGTGCTGTAATGTATTACAGGTGCAGTATATAGTGCTGTAATGTATTACAGGTGCAGTATATAGTGATATAATGTATTACAGGGGCAGTATATAGTGCTGTAATGTATTACAGGTGCAGTATCTAGTGATGTCATGTATTACAGGTGCAGTATATAGTGATATAATGTATTACAGGGGCAGTATATAGTGCTGTAATGTGCAGTATATAGTGCTGTAATGCATTACAGGGGCAGTATATAGTGATATAATGTATTACATGGGCAGTATATAGTGCTGTAATGTGCAGTATATAGTGCTGTAATGCATTACAGGGGCAGTATATAGTGATGTAATGTATTACAGGTGCAGTATATAGTGCTGTAATGTATTACAGGTGCAGTATATGTGGCGCCCCTGACTTGGTCAGGCACCACAGAGTATTGCACCCATGCGGGAGCAATGCTTTCAGGTAATCTCCAAAGGCCAGGATGAGGCGCACACACAAACATATAGTGACCAGGCCTCCCACATCACCAGAGGGGACCCTTGGGTAGCCAGAAGGGGTTAACTTTCAATTCCCAGCTAGGGGTGTGTTCAGGGGCTGGTTGCTAGGAAGCAGGGCAGAGAGAGAGGAAGAAGTTGAAGTGTGTGGAAGGGGGCAGAGGAGCTCTCGTGTCAGACAGGTCCTGAGGAGTGCAGTAGCTGAAAGCGGGGGAGAAAGGAGTACCGTGGGTCGGCCTGAAAATCATCCAGAGAGAAGGGTGGCTGAGTACGGAGACCCCGGTATCCGAGCACACAAGGGGAACTAGATCCCCAGTACAGGCAGCAAATCATTCGGAGCTGCTCAACCCACAGGTGGGGATACTTTATGCCCTCACCACTACTACGCAGAGCTCGGGCCAAGCAGCAATCATTGGGCCCATAAGGGGACAGGGCCAGAAGCCATCCCACCAAGGCCACGCTGCCGGCAGACGGGCCAGAGAGAGGGGAGCAGGGTAGTAACAGCTTCCCTGGAGGGGTCCTACCACGCTTCAAGCAAAGGATCCTCCTAAAACAGAAAGAGTGCAAGGAAGGCAAGTGGACAGCTACCCTCAGAACGGCCTCCTGGAATTCCTGGTTCAACCTGGTTATCACAGTGTCGCCCGGGCATCTCACCGTGACCTCCAAACAGTGAGTAAATACGTTGAAAGACTTCCTGGACTGTGTTTGAGTCATTCTGCGACCTGTGGTCCCACACACATACACCGGGGCCTGGGGCTTGCCTCACTCTCAGGAGGCTAATACACTGACTGCACCCACCATCAGCCCCAGGCATCCCTTAATCTGCAGTGGCGGTCCCCGCTGACCGCAGTGCTGAGAGTGGCGTCACGACAATCCTAAAAGAAGGTTCCCTACCTGTGACCAGACTGTTCCATCCACGTGGAGTCCCTGAAGGTAATGCACCGACACACACTTGCGGGGCTTCACATCTTCTGGCGTCACGAACAGGATAAGGACTAGACCTGTTCAGACAGGTGACCGTGTGCCTCAGAGGTCCGACCGCAAAAATTGAACCGCCGCCATATTGCCATCTTCAAAGGCGCGCTCTGCAGCCCGCGCGAGGGAGAAGAGCACCGCCCACGAAGAGGTGTGGCCGCCCGAGAATCCCCACAATTCGGAGAGCGTTCTGACCCAGGAAGTGGAAAGGGAGCGCGCAGATTGTTTGAAGAAAAATGGACGCTGCAGGAGGTAATGCCCCTGGTCAGGGCGACGCAGCCCAAGCGATGCCAGCCCCCGTCGCGCTGGACGCAGCAGCGCCTGGTGCCGGTGCCGCGGTCGCAGCTGCGCCGGCCGAAATCTCCCCCATAATGCCAGTTTCCTTGCTGTATGTCCCAGGAGCGCAATGGCTGCCCCAATACGCCGGTAAAATAGACACGCTGACCGGGTTTAAGAAGAAGATCAACACCCTGCTAGACATGCACGCGATGACTGGTAAGCAGAGGGCCGCTGTGGTGCTGGGACAATTGACTGGAGCCGCAGAATTGGAAGCTGAGTCCTGGACCAATGATGACTGGGGCTCTGTTGAGACCATCTTTGCCAAACTAGCAGCTGCTTTTGAACACCGCACAGAGGGAGAGCTGAGGACGGACTTCTATAACTGCCGTCAGAAGCCCCAAGATAGTATAAGAGACTATGCCCTCAGGCTGCAGGCTGCACTACGGGCTCTCAAGCTGGTGGACCCTGTCAGTGATCAGGAAGGAAACCGGATGATGAAGGAACAATTCTTGCGGGGCCTGCGCTCTCCTGAGGATGGGAAGCAGATGAAGCTGTGGTCCCTGGAACACCCTGACGTGGACTTTGCCATTCTGAAAGACAGGGCAGTGAAAGCACTCCAACCTCCTGTGGACACAGACCCCGTCGCACCAGCATGGCCTGCCAGTTCCACGGCTGCAGGAGCGGAATCCTCCTCGCAGACCCTGGTAACTGCAAAAGGACTCAACGCGCCAGCAGAGACCATAAGTACGCTATCCTCCCAGGTGCAACAGCTCACTAAGGACGTCGCACAAATCCTGAAAGCAATGCAGTTGCCCTCAGACACCAAAGTCCCTCATCGGATCCTGCTAGCTGACAACCCAGAGGACGTCCCTTGGATGCGGAGGAGAAGAGGTCCCCCAACCCGAGGCAGGAGCAGTGATCGCTATGACTCATCTGGACAACCCATCTGTCGTCGTTGCCAGGAGGCAGGTCACTATGCAAGGGCCTGTCCTTTAAACGAGCCAAACCTGGGGCCGGGGGCCAGTCCTCAGGATTAAGAAGATCAGGCCCAGGTCGCTGCTGTGATCAGTACGTGGGTGGACGTCCTGTCCTGTCCATCGTCCTGGACGGGATCCCTACCCCGGCATTATTGGACACCGGCTCTCAGGTCACCACGATCCCGTATGTCCTTTATCGTAGGTTTTGGTCGGACGACGATCTCCGACCACCGGACCCCTCCCTCACCATCTATGCTGCCAACGGACAACCTATAGACCAGATCGGGGTCAAAGAGGTAACCATAAAGGTGGGAAGGCAGGAAATGAAGGGACAAGGACTGATTGTTGTGGACACTGATATTAGAGAAAGGAACCCGCAAATGATTTTAGGCACTAATGTCATAGAAAATTGCCTAGGGGAAGTGTTGTTGTTGCTTCACCAGATTGTTGAAGGTGCTGAGGGCAGGTCGCAAAGAGCCTTGCAAAAGGAGATCCGAATCATTCTGAGGAAGCAACAGGTAAAACAGACTGGCGGTGAGATTGGTAGTGTACGGGTGATGGATGCTAACCCCATTGTGATACCCCCACGGAGTGAAATGATGATGTGGTGTAGAGCAGCGGTAGGTCTCAGAGGACAGGATTACCAGGCTGTACTAGAGCCCACTCATTCAGACCACTGGCCCACGATTCTGACAGCCAGGGGGGTAGTTGATGTACACAAGGGACGAGTGCCTGTACGAGTGTTGAACTGTGGGGAGGAGGAAGCCAGACTACCAAGGTACGCTACCATAGCCAAACTGTTTACATGCTCAGATGACGCCATAACACCTGTAGGTCCCCTGACACAAGCTGACTCAAAAGAGGGCGAGACCTCCCAAAAGCAGTTAGAGGATTGGTGCCAGAAACTCCACGTGGGGACTGACTCTACACCCGACTACCAGAAACATGGGGTTTACAGGGTCGTGCAGGAATACGAGCAGGTCTTTAGTAAGAACCCACTAGACTTTGGTAGGATCAAAGGGGTGCAACATCACATACCCACAGGCAGTCATCCTCCCATTAAGGAAAAACATAGGCCTATTCCACCAGCCCATTACCAGCGCACAAAGGACATGCTGAAGGACATGAAGGAGGCAGGAGTCATAAGGGACAGCTGCAGCCCCTGGGCGGCTCCCCTGGTCCTGGTAAGAAAGAAGGATGGCACGATGAGGATGTGTGTGGATTACAGACGGATAAATCAGATAACACACAAGGATGCCTACCCTTTGCCCAGGATAGAGGAATCCCTCGCTGCCTTGAAAACCTCTAACTACTTTTCTACCCTAGATCTTACTAGTGGCTACTGGCAAGTATCTGTAGCAGAAGAAGATTGGGAGAAGACGGCCTTCACCACCCCAATGGGCCTCTGTGAGTTCAACAGCATGCCATTTGGACTCTGCAATGCCCCCGGGACCTTCCAGAGGCTTATGGAATGCTGCCTAGGGCACCTCAACTTTGAAACTGTCCTGCTCTACCTGGATGATGTCATCGTGTACTCCAAGACCTACGAGGACCACCTGAAACACCTGGCTGAAGTCTTTGAAGCGCTATCCCGATATGGAATGAAGCTGAAACCATCCAAGTGCCATTTACTGAAGCCAAAGGTCCAGTACCTAGGTCACGTGGTCAGTGCAGAAGGAGTAGCACCGGACCCAGAGAAGGTCACAGTCATCCAGGAATGGCCCACACCTACTACCGTCCGGGAGATACGTCAGTTCCTTGGCTTGGTAGGCTACTACAGGAGGTTCATCAAGGGCTACACGAAAATGGCAGCGCCTTTGCAAGAGCTCCTGGTAGGCCACCCAAAGAAGAAAGGAAAGATCTCCGGCCCGCCATTTCACTGGGGAGAAGCAGAAGAACACTCCTTCAGACAAATGAAAGGGGCCTTGACGGGTGAAGAGATCCTAGCCTACCCTGACTACGGTCTGCCATTCGTACTGTACACAGATGCCAGTAATGTGGGACTGGGAGCAGTGCTTTCACAGGTGCAGGGAGGCAAAGAGCGTGTGATTGCTTACGCCAGCAGGAAGCTCAGGCCTACTGAAAGAAACTCAGAGAATTATAGCTCATTTAAGCTAGAGTTCCTGGCCATGGTATGGGCTATCACAGAGCGGTTCAAGCACTACCTGGCAGCCACCAAATTCACTGTCTTCACGGACAACAACCCCCTGACCCACTTGGATACTGCTAAATTGGGTGCCATGGAGCAGCGTTGGGTAGCCCGACTGGCGAATTATGACTTTACTGTCAAGTATCGAGCTGGCCGCAAGAACGGCAATGCAGATGCTCTGTCCAGGATGCCCCACCTAGCAGACGAGGGTGAAGATGTAGATGATCTTGAAGAGATTGAGCTGCCAGCGTTCCATCGCCATGGAGCAAAACAGTGTCGGCAGTCGCGTGCCAACCGCCAAGAGGTGACCCTGAACCCATTACCTCACTACAACTGGAAAGAGACCCAGGAAAATGATCCAGCGGTAGGCTTGGTAAAGCAACTGATCAGCCAGCCTGGCGCCAGCCTTGACAAAGGAGCCCCACCTGAGGCACAGTACCTATGGAAGGAGAGGGGTCGATTATTCATCTATCAAGACAAACTTTACAGGAGCATCATTGACCCGAGGACGCATGAGAAGGTGTGGCAAGTGATTGTACCACAGAAGGATACGAGGATGGTGCTAGAAGCCTATCACAATGGTGCAGGCCACTTTGGTTGGAAGAAACTGGAGGCCCTACTTAAAGTAAGATTCTACTGGGTGGGTATGAGATCTGCCCTAGAGAAGTGGTGTCGAAACTGCGGGCCCTGCAATCTTAGAAGAAAAGACCAGCACAGCCAGAGAGCACCACTCCAGCCAATCCAAACTAAACGGCCCCTGGAGATCGTGGCCCTGGACCATGTAAAGTTGGCACCCAGCAGACAAGGCTACAACTACGCTCTCACTATGGTTGACCACTACTCCAGATTCCTGGTGGTAGTACCAGTCAAGGACTTGACAGGTCAGACTGCAGCCAAAGCTTTCCAGACACATTTCTGTCGACCACATGGCTATCCAGATCAAGTGCTCACTGACCAAGGACCAGCCTTTGAAGCTGAAGTGTTTAAGGAGTTTTGTAACCTATACGGCTGCCAGAAGATTCGTACTACGCCTTACCATCCTCAGACCAATGGCATGTGTGAGAAAATGAACCACATCATTCTCGACCTTCTGAAGACTCTCCCACTAGAAGAACGAAGTCAGTGGCCGGAAAAACTGCCCGATCTAGTGGACATGTATAATAACATCCCTGTGAGTTCCACGAACTGCACACCGGCATACCTGATGAGGGCCAGACCAGGGAGATTGCCAGTAGATCTGGAGATGGGAGTTGAGACCCCTGAAGACCATCTACAAGGTGCTGATTGGGATTCCAACCGCCAAGCCCAATACAAGAAAGTACAAGAGTGTGTGGAGCGAAGCCTGACTCAGCAGCGTGAGAAACAAGAAAAGGCCTACAATCGAAAAGCACCTGCTGTTCCTTTGATGCCAGGAGATATAGTTCTCAAGAGAAAGAGAAGACGTCATAAACTTGACAATCACTGGGAAGAAGAACCCTATACTGTGTTACCATCGACGCTTAGCAACGAAAAGACATGCCGTATCAGCAAGGATGGAGGAAAAACAACAGCTGTCGTTTCTAGAGATCGCTTAAAGAAATGTCCTGAACAACTAAGAACCCCTGAAGAAAGTCCCAACCCTTTGCCAGTTCAAGAACCAAAAGAAAAGATGATCCATACTGTACTTGGAGATTTTCCAGCAAGTTGGCCTCAATACAATGGAGCAGTAGTTATTCCGGTTATTACATTCCCTCAATCTGGAGAAGTAAGAGACCCAGAAGAACCTGTTCAGAACCTGGAAGAGCCAAATGTAGCTGAAGCAGAAGACCATGCACTGGTATCAATACCTAGTACACCTATTATTCACATTGAGACACATACATCGGGTGGGAGGACACAACCTCAGACAGATGACAGTATAGTACTGCGTAGATCAACCCGCAGCAACTTTGGTCAGCTCCCATTACGCTATAGAGAAAGTACAGTTTAGTTCAAAGTGACGGTATGAAATGTAATGTTTAACCTGTTTACAGTTAAGTAACGTTTAAGCGAAATGTGCCCACAAGGACTATTGTGAGACCTCCTTAAAATGTTAGACCACTGGTTATGAACTGGCTTTAACCACAAACTTTTGCATTGTAAAAAGTTGCCTCCTAGGTATCAACCACAGAGTCTGCCTGTTGAGGGGCATGGCTCTGCACCAACAAGGGGGCACGCCTGTTTATGGGGCCTGCCCTCCAACACTCGGAAGCGGGTACGCCTGTTTATGGGGCCTACCTTACACCACTCTCCTCAGGAGAGGAAGATTGGAGGAAAGGTCTGGGGAATGTGATGGCCCAGCCCTGGTCACCAAAAGGACCGGCGACCTACCTCCTGGAGGTTTTTGGGTGGGGTTCGGACATGTGGGTGGTTGGTGGTGGAATGGTACCTGGCATGTTTAAATGTAAATAATTGCCCCTGTGTGGGAAAAGTTTGTATTTACCTTTTTTCTTTCTCCTGTCTTTGCAGCCCGAGGACGTGCTGATGGTAACTAAGGGGGAATGTGGTGCCCCTGACTTGGTCAGGCACCACAGAGTATTGCACCCATGCGGGAGCAATGCTTCCAGGTAATCTCCAAAGGCCAGGATGAGGCGCACACACAAACATATAGTGACCAGGCCTCCCACATCACCAGAGGGGACCCTTGGGTAGCCAGAAGGGGTTAACCTTCAATTCCCAGCTAGGGGTGTGTTCAGGGGCTGGTTGCTAGGAAGCAGGGCAGAGAGAGAGGAAGAAGTTGAAGTGTGTGGAAGGGGGCAGAGGAGCTCTCGTGTCAGACAGGTCCTGAGGAGTGCAGTAGCTGAAAGCGGGGGAGAAAGGAGTACCGTGGGTCGGCCTGAAAATCATCCAGAGAGAAGGGTGGCTGAGTACGGAGACCCCGGTATCCGAGCACACAAGGGGAACTAGATCCCCAGTACAGGCAGCAAATCATTCGGAGCTGCTCAACCCACAGGTGGGGATACTTTATGCCCTCACCACTACTACGCAGAGCTCGGGCCAAGCAGCAATCATCGGGCCCATAAGGGGACAGGGCCAGAAGCCATCCCACCAAGGCCACGCTGCCGGCAGACGGGCCAGAGAGAGGGGAGCAGGGTAGTAACAGCTTCCCTGGAGGGGTCCTACCACGCTTCAAGCAAAGGATCCTCCTAAAACAGAAAGAGTGCAAGGAAGGCGAGTGGACAGCTACCCTCAGAACGGCCTCCTGGAATTCCTGGTTCAATCTGGTTATCACAGTGTCGCCCGGGCATCTCACCGTGACCTCCAAACAGTGAGTAAACACGTTGAAAGACTTCCTGGACTGTGTTTGAGTCATTCTGCGACCTGTGGTCCCACACACATACACCGGGGCCTGGGGCTTGCCTCACTCTCAGGAGGCTAATACACTGACTGCACCCACCATCAGCCCCAGGCATCCCTTAATCTGCAGTGGCGGTCCCCGCTGACCGCAGTGCTGAGAGTGGCGTCACGACAATCCTAAAAGAAGGTTCCCTACCTGTGACCAGACTGTTCCATCCACGTGGAGTCCCTGAAGGTAATGCACCGACACACACTTGCGGGGCTTCACATATATAGTGATATAATGTATTACAGGTGCAGTATATAAGTGCTGAAATGTATTACAGGTGCAGTATATAGTGCTGTAATGTATTACAGGGGCAGTACATAGTGCTGTAATGTATTACAGGTGCAGTATATAGTGCTGTAATGTATTACAGGTGCAGTATATAGTGCTGTAATGTATTACAGGTGCAGTATATAGTGCTGCAATGTATTACAGGTGCAGTATATAGTGCTGTAACGTATTACAGGTGCAGTATATAGTGCTGCAATGTATTACAGGTGCAGTATATAGTGCTGTAATGTATTACAGGTGCAGTATATAGTGCTGCAATGTATTACAGGGGCAGTATATAGTGCTGTAATGTATTACAGGTGCAGTATATAGTGCTGTAATGTATTACAGGTGCAGTAAATAGTGCTGTAATGTATTATAGGTGCAGTATATAGTGCTGTAATGTATTACAGGTGCAGTATATAGTGCTGTAATGTATTACAGGTGCAGTATATAGTGCTGTAATGTATTACAGGTGCAGTATATAGTGCTGTAATGTATTACAGGGGCAGTATATAGTGATGCAATGTATTACAGGTGCAGTATATAGTGCTGTAATGTATTACAGGTGCAGTATATAGTGCTGTAATGTATTATAGGTGCAGTATATAGTGCTGTAATGTATTACAGGTGCAGTATATAGTGCTGTAATGTATTACAGGTGCAGTATATAGTGCTGTAATGTATTACAGGGGCAGTATATAGTGATGCAATGTATTACAGGTGCAGTATATAGTGCTGTAATGTATTACAGGTGCAGTAAATAGTGCTGTAATGTATTACAGGTGCAGTATATAGTGCTGTAATGTATTACAGGGGCAGTATATAGTGATGCAATGTATTACAGGTGCAGTATATAGTGCTGCAATGTATTACAGGTGCAGTATATAGTGCTGCAATGTATTACAGGGGCAGTATATAGTGCTGTAATATATTACAGGTGCAGTATATAGTGCTGTAATGTATTACAGGTGCAGTAAATAGTGCTGTAATGTATTATAGGTGCAGTATATAGTGCTGTAATGTATTACAGGTGCAGTATATAGTGCTGTAATGCATTACAGGTGCAGTATATAGTGCTGTAATGTATTACAGGTGCAGTATATAGTGCTGGAATGTATTCCAGGGGCAGTATATAGTGCTGTAATGTATTACAGGTGCAGTATATAGTGCTGTAATGTATTACAGGTGCAGTATATAGTGCTGTAATGTATTACAGGGGCAGTATATAGTGATGTAATGTATTACAGGGGCAGTATATAGTGCTGTAATGTATTACAGGTGCAGTATATAGTGCTGTAATGTATTACAGGTGCAGTATATAGTCCTGTAATGTATTACAGGGGCAGTATATAGTGATGTAATTTATTACAGGTGCAGTATATAGTGCTGTAATGTATTATAGGTGCAGTATATAGTGCTGTAATGTATTACAGGTGCAGTATATAGTGCTGCAATGTATTACAGGTGCAGTATATAGTGCTGTAATGTATTATAGGTGCAGTATATAGTGATGTAATGTATTACAGGTGCAGTATATAGTGCTGTAATGTATTACAGGTGCAGTATATAGTGATGCAATGTATTACAGGGGCAGTATATAGTGCTGTAATGTATTACAGGGGCAGTATATAGTGCTGTAATGTATTACAGGTGCAGTATATAGTGATGCAATGTATTACAGGGGCAGTATATAGTGCTGTAATGTATTACAGGGGCAGTATATAGTGCTGTAATGTATTACAGGTGCAGTATATAGTGATATAATGTATTACAGGTGCAGTATATAGTGATGTAATGTATTACAGGTGCAGTATATAGTGATGTAATGTATTACAGGTGCAGTATATAGTGCTGTAATGTATTACAGGTGCAGTATATAGTGCTGTAATGTATTACAGGTGCAGTATATAGTGATATAATGTATTACAGGTGCAGTATATAGTGCTGTAATGTGCAGTATCTAGTGATGTCATGTATTACAGGTGCAGTATATAGTGATATAATGTATTACAGGGGCAGTATATAGTGCTGTAATGTATTACAGGTGCAGTATATAGTGCTGTAATATATTACAGGTGCAGTATATAGTGCTGTAATGTATTACAGGGGCAGTATATAGTGCTGTAATGTATTACAGGGGCAGTATATAGTGCTGTAATGTATTACAGGTGCAGTATATAGTGATATAATGTATTACAGGTGCAGTATATAGTGATGTAATGTATTACAGGTGCAGTATATAGTGATGTAATGTATTACAGGTGCAGTATATAGTGCTGTAATGTATTACAGGTGCAGTATATAGTGCTGTAATGTATTACAGGTGCAGTATATAGTGATGTAATGTATTACAGGTGCAGTATATAGTGATATAATGTATTACAGGGGCAGTATATAGTGCTGTAATGTATTACAGGTGCAGTATCTAGTGATGTCATGTATTACAGGTGCAGTATATAGTGATATAATGTATTACAGGGGCAGTATATAGTGCTGTAATGTGCAGTATATAGTGCTGTAATGCATTACAGGGGCAGTATATAGTGATATAATGTATTACATGGGCAGTATATAGTGCTGTAATGTGCAGTATATAGTGCTGTAATGCATTACAGGGGCAGTATATAGTGATGTAATGTATTACAGGTGCAGTATATAGTGCTGTAATGTATTACAGGTGCAGTATATAGTGATATAATGTATTACAGGTGCAGTATATAAGTGCTGAAATGTATTACAGGTGCAGTATATAGTGCTGTAATGTATTACAGGGGCAGTCCATAGTGCTGTAATGTATTACAGGTGCAGTATATAGTGCTGTAATGTATTACAGGTGCAGTATATAGTGCTGTAATGTATTACAGGTGCAGTATATAGTGCTGCAATGTATTACAGGTGCAGTATATAGTGCTGTAACGTATTACAGGTGCAGTATATAGTGCTGCAATGTATTACAGGTGCAGTATATAGTGCTGTAATGTATTACAGGTGCAGTATATAGTGCTGCAATGTATTACAGGGGCAGTATATAGTGCTGTAATGTATTACAGGTGCAGTATATAGTGCTGTAATGTATTACAGGTGCAGTATATAGTGCTGTAATGTATTACAGGTGCAGTATATAGTGCTGTAATGTATTACAGGTGCAGTATATAGTGCTGTAATGTATTATAGGTGCAGTATATAGTGATGCAATGTATTACAGGTGCAGTATATAGTGCTGTAATGTATTACAGGTGCAGTATATAGTGCTGTAATGTATTACAGGTGCAGTAAATAGTGCTGTAATGTATTATAGGTGCAGTATATAGTGCTGTAATGTATTACAGGTGCAGTATATAGTGCTGTAATGTATTACAGGTGCAGTATATAGTGCTGTAATGTATTACAGGTGCAGTATATAGTGATATAATGTATTACAGGTGCAGTATATAGTGCTGTAATGTATTACATGTGCAGTATATAGTGATATAATGTATTACAGGTGCAGTATATAGTGCTGTAATGTATTCCAGGGGCAGTATATAGTGCTGTAATGTATTACAGGGGCAGTATATAGTGATGCAATGTATTACAGGTGCAGTATATAGTGCTGTAATGTATTACAGGTGCAGTATATAGTGCTGTAATGTATTATAGGTGCAGTATATAGTGCTGTAATGTATTACAGGTGCAGTATATAGTGCTGTAATGTATTACAGGTGCAGTATATAGTGCTGTAATGTATTACAGGGGCAGTATATAGTGATGCAATGTATTACAGGTGCAGTATATAGTGCTGTAATGTATTACAGGTGCAGTAAATAGTGCTGTAATGTATTACAGGTGCAGTATATAGTGCTGTAATGTATTACAGGGGCAGTATATAGTGATGCAATGTATTACAGGTGCAGTATATAGTGCTGCAATGTATTACAGGTGCAGTATATAGTGCTGCAATGTATTACAGGGGCAGTATATAGTGCTGTAATGTATTACAGGTGCAGTATATAGTGCTGTAATGTATTACAGGTGCAGTAAATAGTGCTGTAATGTATTATAGGTGCAGTATATAGTGCTGTAATGTATTACAGGTGCAGTATATAGTGCTGTAATGCATTACAGGTGCAGTATATAGTGCTGTAATGTATTACAGGTGCAGTATATAGTGCTGGAATGTATTCCAGGGGCAGTATATAGTGCTGTAATGTATTACAGGTGCAGTATATAGTGCTGTAATGTATTACAGGTGCAGTATATAGTGCTGTAATGTATTACAGGGGCAGTATATAGTGATGTAATGTATTACAGGGGCAGTATATAGTGCTGTAATGTATTACAGGTGCAGTATATAGTGCTGTAATGTATTACAGGTGCAGTATATAGTGCTGTAATGTATTACAGGGGCAGTATATAGTGATGTAATGTATTACATGTGCAGTATATAGTGCTGTAATGTATTATAGGTGCAGTATATAGTGCTGTAATGTATTACAGGTGCAGTATATAGTGCTGCAATGTATTACAGGTGCAGTATATAGTGCTGTAATGTATTACAGGTGCAGTATATAGTGCTGTAATGTATTATAGGTGCAGTATATAGTGCTGTAATGCATTACAGGGGCAGTATATAGTGATATAATGTATTACATGGGCAGTATATAGTGCTGTAATGTGCAGTATATAGTGCTGTAATGCATTACAGGGGCAGTATATAGTGATGTAATGTATTACAGGTGCAGTATATAGTGCTGTAATGTATTACAGGTGCAGTATATAGTGATATAATGTATTACAGGTGCAGTATATAAGTGCTGAAATGTATTACAGGTGCAGTATATAGTGCTGTAATGTATTACAGGGGCAGTCCATAGTGCTGTAATGTATTACAGGTGCAGTATATAGTGCTGTAATGTATTACAGGTGCAGTATATAGTGCTGTAATGTATTACAGGTGCAGTATATAGTGCTGCAATGTATTACAGGTGCAGTATATAGTGCTGTAACGTATTACAGGTGCAGTATATAGTGCTGCAATGTATTACAGGTGCAGTATATAGTGCTGTAATGTATTACAGGTGCAGTATATAGTGCTGCAATGTATTACAGGGGCAGTATATAGTGCTGTAATGTATTACAGGTGCAGTATATAGTGCTGTAATGTATTACAGGTGCAGTATATAGTGCTGTAATGTATTACAGGTGCAGTATATAGTGCTGTAATGTATTACAGGTGCAGTATATAGTGCTGTAATGTATTATAGGTGCAGTATATAGTGATGCAATGTATTACAGGTGCAGTATATAGTGCTGTAATGTATTACAGGTGCAGTATATAGTGCTGTAATGTATTACAGGTGCAGTAAATAGTGCTGTAATGTATTATAGGTGCAGTATATAGTGCTGTAATGTATTACAGGTGCAGTATATAGTGCTGTAATGTATTACAGGTGCAGTATATAGTGCTGTAATGTATTACAGGTGCAGTATATAGTGATATAATGTATTACAGGTGCAGTATATAGTGCTGTAATGTATTACAGGTGCAGTATATAGTGATATAATGTATTACAGGTGCAGTATATAGTGCTGTAATGTATTCCAGGGGCAGTATATAGTGCTGTAATGTATTACAGGGGCAGTATATAGTGATGCAATGTATTACAGGTGCAGTATATAGTGCTGTAATGTATTACAGGTGCAGTATATAGTGCTGTAATGTATTATAGGTGCAGTATATAGTGCTGTAATGTATTACAGGTGCAGTATATAGTGCTGTAATGTATTACAGGTGCAGTATATAGTGCTGTAATGTATTACAGGGGCAGTATATAGTGATGCAATGTATTACAGGTGCAGTATATAGTGCTGTAATGTATTACAGGTGCAGTAAATAGTGCTGTAATGTATTACAGGTGCAGTATATAGTGCTGTAATGTATTACAGGGGCAGTATATAGTGATGCAATGTATTACAGGTGCAGTATATAGTGCTGCAATGTATTACAGGTGCAGTATATAGTGCTGCAATGTATTACAGGGGCAGTATATAGTGCTGTAATGTATTACAGGTGCAGTATATAGTGCTGTAATGTATTACAGGTGCAGTAAATAGTGCTGTAATGTATTATAGGTGCAGTATATAGTGCTGTAATGTATTACAGGTGCAGTATATAGTGCTGTAATGCATTACAGGTGCAGTATATAGTGCTGTAATGTATTACAGGTGCAGTATATAGTGCTGGAATGTATTCCAGGGGCAGTATATAGTGCTGTAATGTATTACAGGTGCAGTATATAGTGCTGTAATGTATTACAGGTGCAGTATATAGTGCTGTAATGTATTACAGGGGCAGTATATAGTGATGTAATGTATTACAGGGGCAGTATATAGTGCTGTAATGTATTACAGGTGCAGTATATAGTGCTGTAATGTATGACAGGTGCAGTATATAGTGCTGTAATGTATTACAGGGGCAGTATATAGTGATGTAATGTATTACATGTGCAGTATATAGTGCTGTAATGTATTATAGGTGCAGTATATAGTGCTGTAATGTATTACAGGTGCAGTATATAGTGCTGCAATGTATTACAGGTGCAGTATATAGTGCTGTAATGTATTACAGGTGCAGTATATAGTGCTGTAATGTATTATAGGTGCAGTATATAGTGCTGTAATGTATTACAGGTGCAGTATATAGTGCTGTAATGTATTACAGGTGCAGTATATAGTGCTGTAATGTATTACAGGGGCAGTATATAGTGATGCAATGTATTACAGGTGCAGTATATAGTGCTATAATGCATTACAGGTGCAGTATATAGTGCTGTAATGTATTACAGGTGCAGTATATAGTGCTGTAATGTATTACAGGGGCAGTATATAGTGATGCAATGTATTACAGGTGCAGTATATAGTGCTGTAATGCATTGCAGGTGCAGTATATAGTGCTGCAATGTATTACAGGTGCAGTAAATAGTGCTGCAATGTATTACAGGTGCAGTATATAGTGCTGTAATGTATTACAGGGGCAGTATATAGTGCTGTAATGTATTACAGGTGCAGTATATAGTGCTGTAATGTATTACAGGTGCAGTATATAGTGCTGTAATGTATTATAGGTGCAGTATATAGTGCTGTAATGTATTACAGGTGCAGTATATAGTGCTGTAATGTATTACAGGTGCAGTATATAGTGCTGTAATGTATTACAGGTGCAGTATATAGTGCTGTAATGTATTACAGGGGCAGTATATAGTGATGTAATGTATTACAGGTGCAGTATATAGTGCTGTAATGCATTACAGGTGCAGTATATAGTGCTGTAATGTATTACAGGTGCAGTATATAGTGCTGCAATGTATTACAGGTGCAGTATATAGTGCTGTAATGTATTACAGGGGCAGTATATAGTGCTGTAATGTATTACAGGTGCAGTATATAGTGCTGTAATGTATTATAGGTGCAGTATATAGTGCTGTAATGTATTACAGGTGCAGTATATAGTGCTGTAATGTATTATAGGTGCAGTATAGAGTGCTGTAATGCATTACAGGTGCAGTATATAGTGCTGTAATGTATTACAGGTGCAGTATATAGTGCTGTAATGTATTACAGGTGCAGTATATAGTGCTGTAATGTATTACAGGGACAGTATATAGTGCTGTAATGTATTACAGGGACAGTATATAGTGATGTAGTGTATATAAATATATATATATATATATATATATATATATATATATATATATATATATGTAGATATATATATATACATACAGTATTGGGTAGAATTGAGTTAGGTATATCAGTCCGGCCCTCTAAAAGGATCCCAAGTTCTCATGCGGCCCCATGAGAAATTTAATTGCCCACTCCTGGTATATATTGTAGTGGTAGTCACTACTCATGGGCTAGTCATTAGGCTGATCAGTCAAAAGGCCCAAGGTCAAATGCCAAGAGGACTCGTCATAAACAAAGGGGTGATACAAAGGTGTAGTGAGGTCACCGTCCGAGGTTACAATTCCAGGCAGATAGTGGGTCAAGACAATGGGGCTAGGCAAGTGGATTGTCAGAAGCAAAGTCCAAATTCAGGTAAACAATAGATTGAACTCATCACAGGAACAATAGGCATGCAGACCCCACCGAGCTAATGCTACAACTGGCAGAAAGGATAAAGGCCCAGTCACACACAACGACTTACCAGCGATTCCGAAAATGATGCAACCTGATAGGGATTGCAGGTAAGGGTACCGTCACACTTTAGCGACGCAGCAGCGAACCCACCAGCGATCTGACCTGGTCAGGATCGCTGCTGCATCGCTACATCGTCGCTGGTGAGCTGTCAAACAGGCAGATCTCACCAGCAACCAGTGACCAGCCCCCAGCCAGCAGCGACGTGCAAGCGACGCTGCGCTTGCACGGAGCCGGAGTCTGGAAGCTGTGGACACTGGTAACTAAGGTAAACATCGGGTATGGTTACCCGATGTTTACCTTAGTTACCAGCGCACACCACTTAGCTTAGCGTGTGCAGGGAGCAGGATCCGGCACTGGCAGCGTGAGAGCTATGGAGGCTGGTAATGAAAGTAAATATCGGGTAACCACCTTGGTTACCCGATGTTTACCTTGGTTACAGCTTACCGCAGGCTGTCAGACACCGGCTCCTGCTCCCTGCACATTCAGGATTGTTGCTCTCTCGCTGTCACACACAGCGATGTGTGCTTATCAGAGGGAGAGCAACAATAAAAAAACGAACCAGGGCTGTGTGTAAAGAGCAGCGATCTTTAAGCAGGGGCCAGATCGCTGCTCAGTGTCACACACAGCAAGATGGCTAATGAGGTCACAAAAACCGTGACTCAGCAGCGATCTCAGTAGCGATCTCGCTGTGTGTGAAGTACCCCTAAGTCACTGGGAGATCGCAGGTGAGATGTCACACAGTCAGATCTTACCAGCGATGCAGGAACAATACAGGTCGCAGTAGCGACCTGTATAATGATCTCAGCAGTCACTGGGACTCTGTCACACAGTGTCAAACACAGCGATGGGTCCTGCCCAGTAGGACATCGCCTTTGAAGAACATGGCCTGGACCATTCTGCAACGACTAGAGATCTCACAGCAGGGGCCTGATCGCTGGTAGGTGTCACACATAACAAGATCGCTAACAGGATCGCTACTACGTCACAGAAACCGTGACTCAGCTGCGATCTCGCTAGTGATCTCGTTATGTGTGATGGTACCTTAACACTGGGAAAACAGCCTACAGGTCTGGCTAGAAAAAGCAGCAAGGCTGTCAGTCATAATGCTGATAACAGAGAGTAATAGAGATGGGTTTCAAAGCCGCGCCAAAGACGTCATCTCTAAGGTATATAATGCTGTGTAGGCTCTCTATACAGCAGATTTGATGTTCTTTGCTGGCTTGTCCTGAGGAAGGGAGCTGTGTCTCCTGAAACACGTAGACCTGACCTGTGCATGAAATAAAGCAACATTAATCTTAAGCTTACATGATCCGTTGGTCTTTGGCGCGGCTTTGAAACCCATCTCTATTACTCTCTGTTATCTGCCTTATGGGGACCACTGCCGGGACTTGGAGTTACTTGCTGTTATAGGAGTTGTGACTTTCACAACCCCCTTTGGTGAGTAGTATTGCTCATTGCCTCACCCTGTATATATTGGGGTAAGACCCTATTGCGCTTCTTTTTTCCACAGTTTTTCTCTGAGTCATAATGCTGACACACCCGGCACACCCTTTACTCAGATTGGATGACTGAGCTGTCTTACACCATACTGACAGCCCAGCATGACTTAAATCCTATATGGTGGCTGATCTGTCACTCACAGAGTCCATAGGACACAGTGAGTGGTGGAATTGTGACAGTATCTCCTCTCCAGTCTTCAGAGGGTGGGCCACTGGACCACAGGTTTACTAGGAAACCTTGTACAAAAGGCCCTGACCAACCAATTGGCCTTTGTGGATTGAGCTGAACCCCAGAATCTCTCCCCTGGTCCATATCCCTTCCAATAGATGACATACTAGAGGAATTTTCGGGCCCTCCAAGAATCCATGATTCTTTGCACCTCATACTCTAAATCGACATCAACAGAAAGCAGACGAGGCAGGGACAAGGGAGAGACAAACTTCTTTAACCCCTTCCCGCTATTGGCTGTTGAATCCCCTAAATGCTGTGATCATAGCATTTAGGAGGCTGAAAGAGAGAATGCGCTCCCTCTCTCACCCAATCATGACCCGCATGACACGATCACAAGTGCTCGATTATTGCCATGGCAACCCAAGGTCATCATGACGATCTTCTGGTCAGTCACCTATGGCAATCCTGTCAGACCATGCTTCTAAGAGGCTAGTGTCAGGGCAGCAGTGACAGGTATAATGTATTGCAATGCTGGTGCATTGCAATATATTATACCAGGGATCATAATAATAATAAAAAAAAACTATTCCTGAATTGCTGGTTCTTCTTGATTCTTTCTCACAAAAAGTGGAATAGAAAGCGATCAAAAAATATTATGTGGCCCAAAATGGTACCAAGCAATCTCCAACTCATCTCGCAAAAAATCAGCCCCTACATGATTGTGTCGTCAAAAAAATAAAAAAAACATAGCCTTCAAAATCCGGTGATGTAAAAACATTTATATTGTAAAAAAGCATATTTTAGCGTGATAGCAACAAATCTAAAAATAAAAAAATTAAAACACCACCAGCTTCTCAAGATAGTCTTTTGTGAGTTGTAGCCTGTAAATGGAAGTCTGCACGGAGGAGGGTGGGAGCCAGCCACAAAAATTACTATGAAAAGAAGGAGAGACACATGTAATTGAGAATACAAGGATTTCTTTTTGGGTAAAAAATACCTTTATTGTCCAAAAGTTTAAAAATAAGAATAACGACATCACAAAATGATTTCTAAACAAGAATAGACCCAAAACACAAACAATAACAATAAAAATCCTCTATTCAAAGATGCAGGGATAATAAGAACCTTTAAAAACAAGGAGAGGAGTATGGATGCAATGCAGGGTTAGTATAATAAATAAAGCCAAATCTGGTACTAACTATTATTTTTCAAAATTCACTTGGACCAAAATGGTTCCATTAAAAATCCTCTGGGGGGCGTGGCCTGCACGCTGATGGCGACGGCTGCTTGAAGGAGAGCTCTGTGCTGACAGCAGGATAAACCGGCTCTTATCAGCTCACAGATAACAGGATTACCAGCTACAGGAGGTGTGAGTAACCCCAGCCCCCACCTATGCCTAAGGGGAGACCCAAAAAAACTGGCACTCCAGCCAAACTGACAGACTTCTACCCCCGGGATAGGGATCTCTCCTCACCAAGCAAGATGGGGCTGGCTTCCCAATCAGCTTCTTCCCACTCCTCACAAGGAGATACAGGCTGCTTGAGAGGCTGCACAGCCATTCCTCTGACAGAGGAAACAATGCAAGCTCTGCTGAAAATGCTGAGGGCTTCCCTGCAGGCTGATCTCAGAGAAATAGTAAGAGAGCTGAAGGAAGAGATCAGGTCTCTAGGTGATCGCACAGAGCATGTAGAAACTAAAATGGCTGAACTTGCAACATCACATAACAATCTGATAGATGCTAACACAGCTTTGGAAAAGGAGGTGGAGGCACTAAAACTTAAAATCAGTGATATAGAGGACAGATCCCGAAGAAATAACCTAAAAATCAGAGGGATTCCCTCATCAGTAGCAGATAAAGACCTCCAGGAATACTTCCACAAGTTTCTGCAGCTTATACTCCCTGGATGGGACACCAGAGACCTGATAGTGGACAGGATTCATAGAGTCCCTAAATCCAAAGGCATAGATCCAGCTCTACCTAAAGATGTCCTGGCTAGACTTCATTTCTATAAAACAAAAGAAGCTGTGCTGCACACACTGAGGGGAAATCCAGCCCTGCCAGACACTTTCATGGGACTAAAAATCTTCCCAGATCTTTCTGCTGCAACTCTTAATAAAAGAAGAGAATTTGCCCACCTTTCTAAACTCCTTAGAGATCAAGACATCAAGTACAAGTGGGGTTTTCCGGTGAAGATGATAATTTTCAAAGATGGAGGCACTCACATATGTCATACTCCTTCTCAGCTGGGCAAATTGCTGGATGACTGGGGAATAGCCCACCCACCAAACCCTGGTGGGCAGGAGAATCATAGAGGCCCTCCAGACAGGATTAACCCTGAATGGTCAGTAGCTTAGCTGGGACTCCTTCCTGCTTATGGCACCTGCTGTCCCTGCTCCTGTGACACGGGATGTCACGTAGCCCCCCTGATGTTCTCGCCTATGGCGAGCGGTTATACACCGGGCACACTACTCGGGGCAAACCGGTGTTGTTGGAATTTTTTTGTTTTTGTTCCTCTTCTCACAAATGTTCCTTAATTTTTTCTGGAAATTTCTCTCAATTCCTTGCTGGTCTAGCCCCTCTCATCCCTGATGGCGATCCTAGGAATTCAAACCCCCCTGCGGCTCCAATATGAGAATTAAGATATTGTCTATTAATGTGAACGGACTCAACTCCCCAGCAAAAAGGTCAATGATGTGGAGAGAGGTGAAAGCATCTAACTGTGATATAGCGTGCATTCAGGAGACCCACCTTCTTTCCACAGATAATAAACGACTACTTCATCCAAGGTTCCAACACACCTTTTTTGCTAATGACTCAAAAAAAAGAGGAGGAGTGGCCATTTTAATAAAGAACTCAGTGGCCTTTAAATTGATAAATGTCTGTTATGGAGCGGATGGAAGATATATCATTTTGTCTTGTTATATCAACAGCGTCCCTTATACCTTGGCAACGGTCTACTCCCCAAATTCATCACAATTGACCTTTGCTAGGAAATTTTTCCAAGCATTCAAAGATATTGCCACAGGGGCGGAAATCATCTGTGGAGACTTTAATATACCTGTAATACGCTCCATGGATTGCTCCAACACCAGCATCCCACATGCTAAGGAACTTAAGCATCTCATCAATGAATTCCATTTTCATGACATCTGGAGATATTTGCACGCATCAGAAAGAGACTATACATTCTTCTCTTCCAGGCATCGCTCATACAGTAGAATTGATTTTTTTTGGTCGACAGCAAATCTATAAGTAATTGTGTGGCAGCTGATATTGGTTTAATTACTTGGACAGATCATGCGCCGATCTCTTTGTCTGTTCAGGGTAGCTTTAATGTTCAAAATTCCCCTAGGTGGAGACTGAATACCAGCTTGCTTGGTAGGCAGAAGGTACATGATGAAGTAGAGTCAGTGTTAACAGAATATTTTAAACTTAATAATAATGGGGAAATTTCTGATGAGACCCTGTGGGCTGCTCATAAAGCAGTAGTCAGAGGGCAGCTCATAAAAATAGCCTCCATCCAAAAAAGGAAAAAAGACGCAGATATTAAATATATATTAACCCGTATTCATCACCTTGAATCCCTGAATAAAGCCAAAGCAACCCCTAACTTGACTAAAGAAATTGTAACCCATAGATTCCAACTAAGATCCCTACTCCTGCAAAAATACGAACATAATCTTAAAAAAAATAGATCGACATTTTATGCTATGGGGGATAGAGCGGGGTCCTTATTGGCAAGACGGACGAAAAAACGTGAGATCCAATCTAAAATAGAATTCCTGAGGGACCCAAACGGAACAATCACTAGACATCCCATTGAAATAGCAGAAGCATTTGCGAAATACTATGAGGCCCTGTATAATCTAAAATATGATTCCAATACGTCACAGCCGACTCAAGTGGATATACAGGGTTTCCTAGACACCCTGGATCTTCCCCGGGTCTCAGATGAGCAATTAGAGGAACTTAATCTTCCCTTTACTACACATGAAATCCTAGGTGCCATCAAAATGACTAAGTCTAACTTTGCCCCGGGCCCCGATGGGCTGCCATACGAATATTACAAACAATTTACATCCACCCTGTTCCCTTTATGTCAAAAACCTTCAATTTTTGGCAAAATAAAGGGTCAATTTCCCCAGACAACTTAGAAGCGATTATTATCACGCTACCCAAGCCAGGGAAACCTGCAGACACCCCGGGTAATTTTAGGCCCATTTCACTCCTAAATTGTGATGTTAAAATGTATGCCAAACTAGTGGCACATAGACTTCATAAAGTGATCCCGGCCTTAGTTTCTCCAGACCAAGTTGGTTTTGTGACAGGGAGACAATCTAAGGAGGGCACCAGACGGATGCTTGACTTGATTGGACTGGTGGAGATATCGGGTGAACCCAGTGCATTCCTGTCTCTTGATGCTGAAAAAGCCTTTGACAGGGTGCACTGGGGATACCTGGAGAGAGTTCTAACAAAATTCGGGTTCTTGGGGAAAATCAAGTCATCCATTCTAGCCTTCTACTCTTACCCAAATGCGTCAGTGTTGGCATCGGGGTTTCTGTCATCTAAATTTCAAATACGTAATGGCACCCGCCAGGGGTGTCCATTGTCTCCCGCTATTTTTGCTTTAGTGGTAGAACCTCTGGCGGAAGCTATACAAAAAAACATAGCCATTTCTGGTATAAGAGTTGGGGAATTTGAACATAAACTTGGTTTATACGCAGACGATGTGATAATTTCCTGTTCTAACCTTGCAGTGTCGATTCCAGCAGTGGTGAACACATTATCAAACTTTTCTAAAGTGTCGTATTATAAGCTTAATGCGGCAAAGTCTTTGATACTGCCGTTTAATGTACCGGTGGAGGCCAGGAGTGCGCTGGAGGGGGCCTTTCAATTCAAATGGTGCGAAAGGGGGATACCTTATTTGGGTATTAAGCTGACACCATCGCAGATGGTAATTAAAGAAAATTTGGAACCTCTGATCCAAAATTTAGAAAAGGAATTGGGAAGGTATGAAAAAATATCATTGTCCTGGATGGCCAGGATACAGTCCTTTAAAATGGTTTTCTTACCCAAAATATTGTATGTGCTCAGATGCCTTCCCATCAAAATTTCTCACAAAACCCTGATGAAACTTCAATCGTTGACTAACAAATTTGTCTGGGGTAATAAAAGGGCTAGGGTCGCAGTGTTATACCCCCCATATGACTTAGGGGGATTGGGCACCCCAAACATATCGGCATATTATAAAGCCTTACTAATTGAATCACTAAAGGAATGGTGGCGTCCAGGTAATTCACATAGATGGGCTCAGATTGAAAATTTCCTGTCCCGCCAGGGCGTGGTCAGAAGAATGATGGAAGCAGAATATTTGAGCCGTTCACGGTTCTCCCCGTGTGTTCCCACCATGTCAGCCTCCCTGGAGGTCTGGCGAAATGACTTGATTCATAAGATTCAGATTCCTCTTTCAGAGATTTCCCTCAAGTCGTTGGAATCTCAAATCTCCTTTTTGAATCTGGCCAGGTGGGAGGGATCGGGCATTACAGTGCTGGCGGATCTATACTCTGATTTGGGTGGTAACCCCTTTAATGAAATAGTATGGGAACACCCCTCTTTAAAGGGCTGTTTCTATCAACACATCCAAATTAGTCATTTTCTGGCCTCTAAATTTCCTCCAAAGTCAAATCCTCTGTTACCTACAACAAAGGCTTTGGTATTTAAAAAGATAGCTAAATCCAAAGGTATCTCCTCGACATACAAATGGCTCAATAACCCCCCCCCGAAGAGCAAAAATCTCCTTATATGAATAAATGGGACGTGGAGTTGAGTGTCTCTACCTCTCCTTCAAACTGGCACTCGGCATCAGCAAATATCCAAAAATATTCCAAGTGTATAAATCATCTGGAGCAACTGAAAAAAGTACACCTGCGATGGTATCGGTCCCCAGCCAACTTAGCACAGTTCCTCCCAAATTATTCGCCACATTGTTGGAAGGGCTGCCTCCAAAGGGGTACTCTTGGTCACTGCTGGTGGGCTTGTCCCAAGGTTTTCTCGTTCTGGTTGGAGGTGTTTGGCCTGATGGGTGAGCTGACAGGCAATCCTATTAATCCGAATCCAGGTCTGGCAGTGCTAAACGTGGGTATAGAGGAGTTCTCTTGGGAATCCAGGGGTTTATTAGTTCACATTCTAGTAGCTGCCAGATATTGCATAAGTTTTCACTGGAAATCCCCAAAGACGCCTACATTAGTTGAACTATATAACCGAATTAATCTCCAATGCCAATACGAGTTCTGTCTGGCTCACTCCATCCGCGCCAAAAACAAAATACTTCAGATTTGGGACACGTGGCTAAACTCTGTATATGCATCCCCTGTCAGGCATCTGTCTCCAGGGCAAACTGTTGATAATTAAAAATGGGTCAAATAGGGTCAAAGAGAGTGTTACGCAGGGAGTTCACCCATACCACATGTCAATATTCAAGGTGTTTAAATCTCTATTGCTGTTACTGCTCGGGCTACCCCGAAACGCCATCCAATTCCCTCCCTCCCCCCTCCCCCTCCCTGGTTGCTTCCTTGCAACCATCCATGGTTCTCCCCCTCTCCCCCACCTCTCTCGCCCCTCCCTTTTCTTATCTTCCTTTCTTACTCTCTGGTTCTGGTTGTTTGGATCCCTCGTTTTGAGGATTAAAGAGTAAATTGGTAGGTTGACTCTATACGTATTGGGTATTGATTAACCTAAAAAAAGTTGCAACTTGCATCAGACATGATTGGTGGTGGTGTGACAGGAAATGTGAATCATAATCAAAGGTGATACTACCACATGTTAAAGCGTTGTTTTCTTTGTGTATTATTGCCAATGATACCTGAATTTCTCCTTTTTGTAATATAACTTCCTACAATAAAAAATTGATTGGAAAAAAAAAAAAAAATCCTCTGGTGCTGGGTAGATGACATTTTTTTTTTTACATTAATGAAAAAAAAATGCAAATTCAGATGATCAAAAGTATAAATATATAATGTATTCAGCAGTGAATAATAAATTAGAAATAACATTAAAGTGCCTTAAGTGCTGTGCAAAAAATATACAACAAGATTGACACCTATCTACATACAGGATAGTGTTAGAACCAACATGGATGCAGCTATGTGTAAATGAAAATTGTGTAACAGTTGTTTTTTTTAGAAAAATAGAAAATTTTCTGATCAGTCCATAATAATGGACAAATAATGACAAAAAAACAAATGGAGATGAGACAGAATTCTGGAAAAAATGTATAAGAGAAATATCGGTAAATACCAATATAAACAATCAGCCAGCAAGTTGTCTCATTCCCTTAGTAACTCCTGTCAGCACATAAGGTAAGCCAGATGAAAAGAGCAATCATGCAACGAAGCAGTTCAGTACAGTGAATTAAGCATAATTACCAGACAGCACAGACCACTGCTCCCTCCCTTAACGCACGTTTCGTGTGGAACACTTCCTCAGAAGATTTTTATTGTTATTGTTTGTGTTTTGAGTCTATTCTTATTTAGGAATTGTTAAGTTTTGGCTCAAGTTTCATTTTGAGGTATATTGGAGAGTACATCACAAAAAGGGCAGGTGACAGGGTGATTGTCAAGTAAGGACTATGTGTTTTGGCACTATTTCATGCCTTCCTCATGGTCCATCAACAACCTATGTGAAAGTGATTTAATTTAAAAAGAAGGTTACTACCCTCCGTATATTATAGTTATTGTTCTCTGGGGTCTGGACAGAGAGACACTGGAGCATACTAAGAAACATTTAATTAGCTGAGAATAACTGCTCTAAATGAATTTCCCAGGGAAAAAAATACATGAACAGTTGAGTTCCAATTTTGCCTCATCTGCTAATCTCCAATGGCATTTACACTAAATTTCTCACATTACTTGCACATTGGATTTCTACAAAAAAATTAATTTTAAAGGAAAAATACTGTCCCCATACCAATGTTTGTAAAAATGTTTTCACAGGTTCCCTTCAAACTAAGCTTTCTATTAAAGGTGCATCCAATTGAATAGCAGTAATTGTTCTAGCTCTTATATCAATATGAAAATTAAACCAATTTGTTTTGTTGCAAATTTGTTATCTTTTTTACTAATTAGACTTTGTCAATGATAAAAGTTTTAAAAAGTATTTATTTTTATTGCTTACTTTAATAATTGCATTAATTTAGTTGTGACTTTAACATCAATACTTACTATGTCTGGCATGAAAGTTTACACTGAATCAAAAAAATAAAACGTAATTTTCCATTTGTTTTGTAAACCTATAAATATATTATATATGTGACTCTTTCAATGTTTACATTCAATCTTTTTTTCCACTCCTTGGAACAGCTTTTGGATATGATCTTGGTAATATGGTAATATACTAAGTAGAATTTAAAGGGTAATTGGATCTCTAATTAATGATGATAACATTGGCTTTACTAAGAATAGACCCTCAATAGCTAGAATTCACTGGCTAATTAACATATAATATACTGCCAACAATGCAAAATCACCATCTGCCTGCTCTTGCTCTGAACAGAGTAATCAGCACATGAACAGCCCTATACATTTGGGCAAATGAAAAGAGAGAATTGATGTGGATCAATAAAATAGCCTCCATAGTCAGTATACTACTCAGAAAGATGAATGAGACCTTGCATTCATTTTATTCCCCTAATTTTAAGCTGCTATAGTTGTAGAGATAATGTAGTATGTAACACCCCTTTAAGCTGCCTCTGCATGTTAGTTCTCACCTCACTATAGCACAAGGCCTCCACTTGATCTTGTTGGGAGCTTTATAGGAATGCAAAAGGGTCTCCCCTCAAATGAGGTGACATTAGAACAACTTAATGGGTTTATTTTAAGGGGTTGAATGGTGAAAAAGGCAGGGGGATGAACCAATAATAGCAAGTCATGTAATACAACACAAGTGCAACAGGCATATGCCTTACTCCTAGAGGTACATGATGTGCTTTATATCAGACCTGGTTGGGGTGCAGCATGAAATAATTCCTGAGGTATAAGACCACATGCACATGGTGAGTTTTTTTTCCTCAGTATTTGTAAGCCAGACAGTCCTGTGGTGTCCGGCTATAGAAGGTCACAGCATTTCACTCACATATTCCTCCCTAACCTTCAATTATATCTGCTTGGTTTTCATCCATTTTCCCATAGGACCCTGCTGAGATCCTCAGGCTTTCAGCTGCTTTTCATCAGCACTTGCCTGGCGGCTTTATATACCTTCACTTCCCATTACTCTGTGCTGTTCATAGTTCTAACTGCCTACAGATCCTAAGTGTAAAAAGAATATGCAGCAGGGTAGAGAAGTAATTAACACCTAACTTTTAATACCACAGTTAAAATTGAGTACCCAATGACATACAATACGCAAAAAAACGGGTGTGAACAGGTACCACGGTGGTCTGTGACAGATGTGTTCAAAACAGACATAAATAACTGTCACAAGACCCACAGATCACATCTAAGCTGTATAAATAAATCCAAGTATACAGCAGAGTGCAAAAACAACATTAAATGTGACTGAGAAATAAAGGAAGTCTCACCAATTGATGTCCTTAGACCAGTACCAATGATAGGATAGTTCACAGGGGAGACAGGCAACGGCTGCCACACATTACCCCAGGTTTCCAGTTGTCAGATGCATTTTAAACAAATTATGAATCATCAGGGGATCCGGAGCTCAGAAGCACAGGAGTATGAGACCATGTCCACATTGACATTCCATGTGGACATAGTCTCATACTCTCTGTGCTTCTGACCTCCGGATTCAATGAAACGCATTAAGAAGGAGGGATGCAAGTGGTGACTGACAACTGGGAACCTGGGGTAATGTGTGGGTGGCAGCCATTGCTTGTCCCCCCTGTGAGCTATCTCATCATTGGTACTGATCTCAGGACATCAATTAGTAAGACCGTTCCTTTATTTCACAATTACTTGTTTTTATACTCACCATGTGTGGACAAAAATAATCACTGAGAAATGTCTGTTTTTTAAGCAGTGCCACAGATATAAAGTAGAAAGACAAACATAAATGGAAAATGACCTACATTACCCAGATGGCATTAGTGTGTAGTCCATATGCTGTGCATGATTGACATAGCAAGCAGTTTATTTATTTATATTTCCACACTTAAAAGGTACTGCAGTATTATCTCCTCTCCTCACACACTGAGCTGCTGGGCTGTCAGCACTCACTCTCCATTTCTGTGCTTTACCGTCCAGGGAAAGGCTTTCGGCAGGCTGTAATGGAGAATTATATAGAGTGGTGCAAAGCAATAGTTAATGGCGAGGGATTGACTTTGGATTACCTGGAACATTGCGTAAAATACCTGGACCTGTCTGGGTGTGGACTTTGGCTGTCTTAGCTGGGAACCCATGCAAGCCGCATATTGCCACTTGTGTTGGCAACTCACATGCAAAAGAAGACAAACTGTACACTTTAAACCACAACTCTTTACTGTATTGTTCATTGTCGTGCACAACTTTATACTCCAGAGCAGAGAGGGCACATATCTTCCAGAATATTATATTTTTAATTTGCATTAACATTAACAGACATAGTTCAATTACCCCCTGGGTTGCATCCAATCTAATTGGACCGGTGAGTCCCAGTGCAATCCAGTTCAACATTACAGTGTGCACTGTGACGGGGTCACCCTCGCTTCCTGCAATCCCATGTCCAGTGTCATCAGGGGTCCCATGATCACCAGAGTAAAGCTTTGTACACCCGGATGTCTAGTGGGAGACCACTCGGTTGGTAACCTACATCACACATCAGAAGTTAACTTGGTACCTTGATGGTTAAGAGGCCTGTCTATTAGGTTTCTGCACCAGTAGAAATCAACAGGTACCTTGACAGTAAATGGGCCTGGATGTTATGGTTCTGTTCTCCGGCTGGGCCAACCCAGCATGAGAATACCAGTTCCCAGCTGTCAGGCTTTATCATGGCTGGGTATCAAAATTGCATGCTGTTTTTTTTAAACTATTTAAAATTATTTAAATAATAATAAAAAAAAAAAGAAATATCCACATGCGGTTCCTCTTATTTTCACACAGAGCCACAATAAACACATGGCTGGGGGTTTTCAGCCTGTAGCTGTGGCTTTATTTGTGCTAGTATCAATACAAGGGGGACCCTACACCAATTATTAAATTTATTTATTCATTACCAGTATAAGGACACAGACAGTGTTTGTGATTCCAATTAATCACAGACGCTGTCTCAGAGAGTGGGAGCGTGGTCCAACGGGAACCAGACATGCAGGTGAACTGGGAATGCAGTGAATATGGATAAGAGATAATTATCAGATTCAGAAGTAGTGCTACAGCCGCCAGGACTCGGTAAGTATGTACTGCTTGAACCCTTTTTTCTTTTTTTTCTTTTAGAGCGTCCCTACACCATTTTACAACACATCACTTTTGCCTCCCATTGAATTTAATGGGTTTGGCTAGGATCGACAATCCGATCAGCGATCTCGGGCTGGCTCGGCAATCTTGAACCGATCCGATACTTGGCAGGATCGCTCATCTGTACAAATGACACACCAAAACACAGCCAAAAAATGCAGGAAAAAAGCCGTAAAAACTGCTTTTTGGAAGCAGGTTTCATAGTGCCATAAGAGCAGATTTTGCCTGCAGAAAAAATGCAGCAAAAACAGACTGTATGAACATAGCCTTAGGCTAGTAGTACAAACTTAGGGATGTCATCTACAGCATCAATGATAGGTTTTTGAGTTTCAAAACAGATTATTGATTTATGTTGTGATTAGAAATGGGTGAATAGTTAAATATTCGGGTTCGGATTCTTGGTGCTGAATACTTTCTATTATTCTTGCATTCATACCGAATAACAAACCTAATGCAAGTCAACTGGAAATTCAAATCATTTTTTGGAGGACCTTAGAAGTAGGACTGGAAGGGCTGTGAAAATACTGTAATGGATGGAAAAGTGTTGGAACTAAATGGGAACAGCTTAAGAAAGATGCCTGGATGCATTTCTGACTCATGTTTGGTTTGCGGGAATAATGTTGTCAGAGTATTATGGGTATTAATGCAGGAGATTTACACTTAGTAAGTTTCCCTGTGGCTGTCACACTGCTTCCTCATCCGATAATTAAAGTTCATTGAATTTGAACTGCTTCCAATGCCCAACCTCTCTGCTGGCGTCTGTGATTGGTTGTCCTCACAGCAGCTGTCTAGGTCCCCAAATTGGAGTGCAAAAATAATTAAATAATTGGAAAAAAATGGAGTAGGGTCCCCTGTATGTTGATACCCAGAGCAGATAAAGCAGGCAGCAACCAACTGCAGCCTCCAGTTGTGTGCATTATCTTGGCTGTGTATCAAATACGAGGGACCCCATGTGATTTTTTTTATTAATTATTTAAATAAATAATTTAAAAAACGTTGTGAGGTCCTCTCAATATTAATACCCAGCAAAGATAAAGCAGAAAGATGAATGCTGGTAATCTCATGCTAATGAGGCCCATAGTTATGGGGCACTCCCCAGCCTAAAAAAAACAGCCTACAGCAACCCCACAATTGGTGCATCCATTAGATGCTCCAATTCAGGAGCTTCATCCAACTTATTCCAATTGCCCTGGAGTGGTTGTAATTGGGGTAATTTAAGGGGTTAATGACTGTGATTTGTAAAAAAAAAAAAAAGCCTGAGGTTAATAATGGGCTGGGGTCTATGAGACCCCCCCATACTAGCCCTATAAGTCAAAAGAAATAAACACAAAACACAGAGAAAAATCCTGTATTTAAAAAAACCCACACACTGACTTTTTCCAATTGATTAACCTCCAAAACACTCCTGTAAGTCCGACATAATCCACACAAGGTCCCAAGACGATACTGGCTTTGTTACAGAAATCGCAGTGTGCAGTTACATTAGAAAATGTAACTGCTCACTGCGGCGTGTGGGACACACTGACAAAGCTGAAGGTGTGAGTGGTGATGTCACTGAGTTCACCTGAGGTCACAGTTAGGGTTCCCACAGTACCCTAGCTATGACTTCAGGTAAACTGACATATAATGAACTCAGTGACTCCACCTCAGGTGAATCAGGTGTACTCAGCTGAGGTGAGTTCACTGAGTTCAATGCATCTCTTGGAAAAAATGCACCAAAAATGCAATGCGGTTCTGATGCATTTTTGGACCTCTGGTGAACTCATTGAAGTCAATGCCAGATTACTGGATTGTGAGATGTGCATACATTGAGTATTTGGTTGCAGATATTTCTGCAGCAACTCTAGACCTCCTAGCAGAAAACCACATTAAAACTGCATGCGATTTTGGTGCATTTTTTTTACCAGGAGATGCAGATTTGGTGCAGAGATTTCAGCACATGCACATAGCCTAATCTGGTAATTCACCAGTTAGTTGAACGAGTTCACCTAAGGTGAGTTCACTGCATCTTCTGACAGAAAAACTCACCGAAAATGCATGCGGTTTTGACACGTTTTTGATGCATTTTTCTGCCAGGAAATACAGATTTGGTACAGAGATTTCTGCAACAAAATACTCAAATTGTACACATAAACTAATCTGGTAATCTGCCACTGAGTTCAATGAGTTCATTTGAGGTTAGTTCACTGAGTTCACTGCATCTCCTGGCAGAAAAATGCACCAAAAACTCATCAGAACCGCATCCCATTTTGGATGCATTTTTTTTGCAAGGTGATGTACTAGTTAACTCACCTCATCTGAGTTCACCTGAGGTAAGTTCACCTGAAGTCACAGCTGGGGTACCGTTGAAACCCCAGCTGGGACCTCAGGTGAACTTATTGAACTCAAGGCCGGATTACCGGATAAGGAGATGTGCATTTGTTGAGTAGTTTTCTGCCAAGAGATGCAGATTTGGCGCAGAAATGTCTGCAACCAAATACTCAAAGTGTGCACATCACCTAATCCGGTAGTCTGGTGTTGACTTCAATGAGTTCCCCTGATGTGAGGTCACTGAGTTCAATGAGCTCACCTGAGGTGGGTTCTACTGAGGACACAGCTGCAACAGTCAGTGTGTCCTTGATACCGCAGTGAGCGGTCACATTTTCAAATGTGACCGTGCACTACAACCTGAAATGTAGTAGATCCGGAATAGAAGAAGAAAGTAGGTGGCAGAAATCTGGACCCGACGTAGTGCCTGTGAGCGCGAAACGACCATTGTCATCTCTGACACCCCCCCGCATACCTCCCTGCTTTCTGATGTCTATTTTTAAAGAATAAACAAAGATTTTTACTTAATTTAAAACAAAACACTAGCGCTCACGGAAAAAGATGAAAAAGGACTGTATCAACCCTAAAACAAATGAGGTTTATTGAGAAGATAGCTAGTCTCACAATTTTGAAAGCTGCAAGCTATGGACAAGGTCCACGTGAACCTGTCAGGGTAAAAAAACAAAACGGAATTATGTACAGTGCCTACAAGTAGTATTCAACCCCCTGCAGATTTAGCAGGTTTGATAAGATGCAAATAAGTTATAGCCTGCAAACTTCAAACAAGAGCAGGATTTATTAACAGATGCATAAATCTTACAAACCAACAAGTTATGTTTCTCAGTTAAATTTTAATAAATTTTCAACATAAAAGTGTGGGTCAATTATTATTCAACCCCTAGGTTTAATATTTTGTGGAATAACCCTTGTTTGCAATTACAGCTAATAATCGTCTTTTATAAGACCTGATCAGGCCGGCACAGGTCTCTGGAGTTATCTTGGCCCACTCCTCCATGCAGATCTTCTCCAAGTTATCTAGGTTCTTTGGGTGTCTCATGTGGACTTTAATCTTGAGCTCCTTCCACAAGTTTTCAATTGGGTTAAGGTCAGGAGACTGACTAGGCCACTGCAACACCTTGATTTTTTCCCTCTTGAACCAGGCCTTGGTTTTCTTGGCTGTGTGCTTTGGGTCATTGTCTTGTTGGAAGATGAAATGACGACCCATCTTAAGATCCTTGATGGAGGAGCGGAGGTTCTTGGCCAAAATCTCCAGGGAGACCGTGCTATCCATCTTCCCATGGATGCGGACCAGATGGCCAGGCCCCTTGGCTGAGAAACAGCCCCACAGCATGATGCTGCCACCACCATGCTTGACTGTAGGGATGGTATTCTTGGGGTTGTATGCAGTGCCATCCAGTCTCCAAACGTCCCGTGTGTGGTTGGCACCAAAGATCTCGATCTTGGTCTCATCAGACCAGAGAACCTTGAACCAGTCTGTCTCAGAGTCCTACAAGTGATCATGAGCAAACTGTAGACGAGCCTTGACATGACGCTTTGAAAGTAAAGGTACCTTACGGGCTCGTCTGGAACGGAGACCATTGCGGTGGAGTACGTTACTTATGGTATTGACTGAAACCAATGTCCCCACTGCCATGAGATCTTCCCGGAGCTCCTTCCTTGTTGTCCTTGGGTTAGCCTTGACTCTTCGGACAAGCCTGGCCTCGGCACGGGTGGAAACTTTCAAAGGCTGTCCAGGCCGTGGAAGGCTAACAGTAGTTCCATAAGCCTTCCACTTCCAGATGATGCTCCCAACAGTGGAGACAGGTAGGCCCAACTCCTTGGAAAGGGTTTTGTACCCCTTGCCAGCCTTGTGACCCTCCACGATCTTGTCTCTGATGGCCTTGGAATGCTCCTTTGTCTTTCCCATGTTGACCAAGTATGAGTGCTGTTCACAAGTTTGGGGAGGGTCTTAATTAGTCAGAAAAGGCTGGAAAAAGAGATAATTAATCCAAACATGTGAAGCTCATTGTTCTTTGTGCCTGAAATACTTCTTAATACTTTAGGGGAACCAAACAGAATTCTTGTGGTTTGAGGGGTTGAATAATAAATGACCCTCTGAATAAACTTTTCACAATTTAAAAAAAAAATAAAAAAAGAAATAACATTCTTTTTTGCTGCAGTGCATTTCACACTTCCAGGCTGATCTACAGTCCAAATGTCACAATGCCAAGTTAATTCCGAATGTGTAAACCAGCTAAATCTGCAGGGGGTTGAATACTACTTGTAGGCACTGTATATGACTGCTGCACAGCAGTCATATACATAATTCCGTTTTGAAGATTTTTACTTGGTGAGTGCCACCTCCTTTCTTCTTCTATTGCAGAGTTATTATACGTGTTGCACCACAGGTGTTTTTTCTGTCTCTTTCGTGACCTATTTGTTGCCCTGCGTTACTTAAAAATGGATGAGGAGCAGTGAATGTGGTTTTAGTGCCAGACTGTCTTTTCTTTGATCAACTGTAGTAGAGCCAGCATCGTTGTGCCAGATGTCGTGGTGTGTATTATATTAGATCTGCAGGGGTTTTAATTAATTGGAGAAAGAGGGTGTTTTTTTAATTACAGGATTTTTCTCTCTATTTTGTGTTTATTTCTTTTTACTTACAGGTTTATTAATGAAGGGGGGTCTCATAGACCCCTCCCCATTACTGACTTCGGGCTTGATGACAACTGTGATTTTTTGCCAAATCACAGCTGTCATTAACCCCTATATATTTCCCCAATTTCCATTGCACCAGAGCAATCAGGATGAGCCAGGTAGTGACGGAATTAGAGCATTTAATAGATCTGACAATTCTGGGTTGGCTGCAGGCTGCTATTTTTAGGCTGGAGAGGGCCAAGTAACCATGGACCTCCCAAGTCTGAGAATACCAGCCCAAAGCTGTCTGCTTTATCTTGGCTGGGTATCAAAATTGAGGGGGACCTCACAATGGTTTTGTTAAATATTTATTTTCTTTGATCAACTGTAGTAGAGCCAGCATCGTTGTGCCAGATGTCGTGGTGTGTATTATATTAGATCTGCAGGGGTTTTAATTAATTGGAGAAAGAGGGTGTTTTTTTAATTACAGGATTTTTCTCTCTATTTTGTGTTTATTTCTTTTTACTTACAGGTTTATTAATGAAGGGGGGTCTCATAGACCCCTCCCCATTACTGACTTCGGGCTTGATGACAACTGTGATTTTTTGCCAAATCACAGCTGTCATTAACCCCTATATATTTCCCCAATTTCCATTGCACCAGAGCAATCAGGATGAGCCAGGTAGTGACGGAATTAGAGCATTTAATAGATCTGACAATTCTGGGTTGGCTGCAGGCTGCTATTTTTAGGCTGGAGAGGGCCAAGTAACCATGGACCTCCCAAGTCTGAGAATACCAGCCCAAAGCTGTCTGCTTTATCTTGGCTGGGTATCAAAATTGAGGGGGACCTCACAATGGTTTTGTTAAATATTTATTTAAATATTTTTTCTTTCAAAAAACTAACAAAAAAAAACGCTTGCGGTCTCTCATATTTTGATACACATCCAAGTTAATGCACACAGCTGAGGGCTGCACCCTGTATCTGTCTGCTTTATCTGCACTGGGTTTCAAAATATAAGGACCTTGCACCTTTTTTTCCAATTATTTTTTACACTCCTTCAGAGACTCATACAACTAGTGTGAGGGCAACCACTCACAGATGACGGCGCAGAGGGTGAACGGGTGAAGCAGTGCATATTAATGAACTTTTATAATCAGTCCAGGAAGCAGTGTGACAGCTGTGAGGGAACTGTATGTATAGTTCTCTTGCTTTAACCCCCATAATACTCTGATATTATTTCCAGAAACCAAATGTGTCTTGGAAATGTATCCAGACATTTTCCTCCTACTGTTCCCATTCAGTTTCAGCACTTATCCATTCACTGCAGTGTGTTCACAGACCTCCTAGACCTGCTTCCAAGGTTCTCCAAAAAATTATTTGAGTTTCCCATTGACTTTCATTACATCCATTATTTTGTACAAATACACAAATAATAAAAAATATTTGGTTCAAAGAATCCAAACCCGAATATTTGACTATTCTCCCATCTCTAAAAATAATAATAATAATAATAATAATAATAATAAGTTCCATAATTAGATGTGTTTAAAAATATGTTCCTATGCAGAGATAATCTGTTTCTGACTTTACAAGGACATGGTCTGATCATAAAACATATCCTTGACCAGGGAGGAACTAAAAAGGTATACAGACATTACAGCACAAGATTGCAAATAATTATTTGAGATAAAACATTTTTTAGAAACAGGCAGTAAAATATTTGACCTCACAAAAAGAATCAGCTATGATCCCATGCTGTAATGTCTGTATATTCTTTTTTGTTACGACTGAAACCTAACACTCTCATGGGGATGGACAAACCAGGGAAGGTGTAAAACCAGAAACTTACAGGTCCCAAAACAGGTTAGCATTTGCTCTAGATCTGATCCTGATTTGTCCCTGCCTGACAGCAGAGGTTGTCACCCTAAGATCACGTAATGGTGCCCTCACTCGTTGACGGTTGACACTTAAGTCCGCTTTACACGCAGCAACATCGCTAAAGTGATCTCGTTGGGGTCACGGAATTCATGCCGCACATCCGGCCTCGTTAGCGATGTCATTGCGTGTGACACCTACGCGCGATCAAAAAAGGACGCAAAATCGTGCAAAATCATTTATCGTTGACATGCTCCCCTATTCCCAAATATCGTTGCAGCTCCAGGGACGATGTTGTTCGTCGTTCCTGCGGCAGCACACATCGCTATGTGTGACACCGCAGGAACGAGGAACCTCACATTACCTGCATCCGCCAGCAATGAGGAAGGAAGGAGGTGGGCGGATGTTCCGGCCGCTCATCTCCACCCCTCCGCTTCGATTGGATGGCCGCTTAGTGATGTCGAACGAACCGCCCCCTTAGAAAGGAGGCAGTTCACCAGTCACAGCGACGTCGCTAGGCAGGTAAGTAGTGTGACGGGTCTGAGCAATTTTGTGCACCACGGGCAGCGATTTGCCAGTGACGCACAAACGATGGGGGACGAGTACACACGCTAGCGATCTCGCTAGCGAGATCGCAGCATGTAAGGCGGCCTTTAGTGTCCTTAACTATACCATAAGCTATAAACCAAGTGTAGCACAAAAACAACAATAAACATAAATGAAGTGGACCCAGGCAAAGGGTGAAACATAGGGCTTTGAACATGCAAAGTCTTTCAGGAATGATAGAATACAAGAAACCAAAAAGAGTAACAGAATATGTGGAAACCCCTCAAAACCTAAATAAAACAAAATAGTAGATAACTGGGAAGGGATTCACACAAACTGGAAGGAATGGTAATGTCTCAGCAAGTAAACATTAACCAAGGAGCTGGGAATCCAGACAACTATACATCCAGAAATATAGTCAGCATTGATGCATGTGAGTACTAAGTATAAATAGCCACACCCAAAATGTGATTGAGCAAACCAAATGAGAAAGTGCACACACCTGAATAGAAGTGAAACAGGAAGGTAGAGAATAAGAAAGAAAGTCAAGAGATCCTTCAGGAGTTGGCCCAACATAAAAAACAGGCTGCGGTTCAATCAAGAGGGAAACTGACCAACAACCAGAGCTCACCGGCTTGAAAATGAGTGGAGTCATGACACTTTCTTTTGTATCTGTCCTTGCCAAGTAGTTGTTATATGATCACACCATGTTCCTGTTCTGTCATTGCACAGTACATAGCAGAAGCACATTTATTAGATTACATCAGCACAGGAACATTTTTTTTAATCACTCCAAATTGTGGAACCTATTATTATTTCAAGATCTATTAATTAAAATAAGCTTTAAAATTACATTTGTTTGTCAGAAAAACCTTTAATTTGGTGTGAGTAGCCTGAAAAAATGTGCCAAAGTCCATAGGGCATGAATATGTTTTCAATGCATTGTATGTATAACACTCTTTAGCAGGTAAATCTTTTTTACTGGCTTTCAACATACTATGTCCATCATAAGTCATCTCCCTGCCTTTGCGATTCCGCGTCTTTACTGGCAGATGATGGCTGAATAATTCTCTTCCTGTGGCTGGTAACATGTTAAATGCTGCTGTCAATTTTTGACAGTGGCACATAAACTCCGGTAAGGGGGCACGCTGTTCTAACCATTGATGTGTCATGACAGCCAGGGGTCCAGTCTCCTGTGTCTATCATTTCAGTACTCCTATGAAAAATAGCAAACCGTGGCTGGCGTTTATAGAAGACTGTGATTTCTGCTGTATACAGCAATTATTTGGCATTGCCGTATAGAGCACAAGCTCTCAGAAAATCGTAGGTTCAAGTACTCTAAGAGGACTATTAAATACAGTGAGAAGTAGAAAAAAATGTTTTGAAAAAAAAATGAAAAAAAAAATAAAAATTTCAAATCACCCCCTTTTACAAACAGAAAAAAAATGGAATAGCAGGCGATCAAAACAACATACTGTATATACCCCATGATATAAAAAAATATTTGCTCAGGGCACAAAGAATAAGAACTCACGGAGCTCGATTTCCAGAAAATGTAAAGTGTTACAGCTCTCGGAAAGTTGTGACACAAGCAAATCACCAAATTTATTTTACAAATTTCTTGGTTTTTTTCACCATTTAAATAAAACATAAACTATACATATTTGGTATCTGGTTAATCATACTGACCTGAATAATCATATTTCAAGACAGTTTTATGGTAAAATGAACACTGTAAATAAAAAAACAAAACAAAAATAAAATGGCAGAATTGTACTTTTTTTGCTATTTTGCTACCTGGAATTTTTTTCGTGCTTTCCAGTACATAATATGATAAAACGGATGATGTCATTGAAAATTACAACTCATTCTGCAAAAGACAGCCCTCACATGGCTATATCGATGGAAAAATAAAAAAAAGTTATGGCTCTTGGAATAAGAGGAAGAAATAATGAATGTGCAAAAAAGAAAAATAACCTGGTCCTTAAGGGGTAAATAATAGGTTGTATTGTATAACTAGTGGTCATTGATCTGTTTTTCACTATACCCCTTTTGTCATAGATGACTATTATATACAATACTTAATACTAGTATACAATATTTTGTTGCTCTTTTGTACAGCCATTAATTTATTGCCCGTCTCTTCTAACTTTCTTAAATTGTATATATCTCCCTATTACATCAGTAATTCACAAAAATATTGTTTGCTGGTCTTGAGTACATTTCATAACTTCTAAATCAGGCTTGCACAACATACAGTCCAGGAGTCCCATGTGGTTCGGCAGAGGGTTTTCTGCAGCTTATGGACCTGTCCAGCAGATGCTGTTCCCTTCTTTCTGAATTCAAATGTATTTCCGTCTTTCAGACTAGGGCACAGGAGTGCACATCATCTCTAGCCCCAAAGTGCAGCAGCGTGATGATGTCAGTATGTTACTGATGTCATCACGCTGCTGCTGGCACCACAGAGGAATCTGACATAGCTATCTGCGATAAGGGATCAGTGAAGGAGCTAAAAATTAAATGTGTAATTATCAGAACGAGGGAGGAGGAAGATTAGGGTTACTGATAAGCCACCATATGGGGGAAAAAGGATTGTTAAAGAGGGCACAGTATAGCGAGGACCAGTGGGACTTTAAGCAGAGATGTAGTGTGAGGGGATTATTATGAATAACGAGAGTTTGGGAGGTGATAGTATGAACAGACGTAGTGTGGGTGAAACATTATGGAGAAGGGCTGTGTAGAGGAGGATATTATGGATAGGCTCACTATGGGGGAACATTATGAAGTGCAGCTGATGGGGTATTATGAAGAGGAACAATGTAGGGGAGCAGTATGGAGAGTTGCAGTGTGGGAGGAATACTATGGAGAATGACTGTATGGGGGACATTATGGAAAGAGTTATATTATTGAGAGGGGCAGTGTAGGGGATATTTTGTGCAGGAAGCACAGTGAGGGACAATTATATTTATTCAAGATTCCAGCATGGGAGATATTTATGGGGCAGAATAAAGATCCTCTTATTTTTAAGGGAACTATGGCAGGAAGTGCTGCTGAAGACGGAGATCTGCAGAGATGTTTAGGCATGAAATCTTATCATGGCATCAGTAATAGATGGAAACAAAAGGGATGGAAACAACTTCAATCAGAAAAAATGTCATCTATAAAGTAGCTGGATGTAAATATTTATTTGTGATACTGAATACATCTCATCAGTACTGTGGCTCCTATATGGTCCGCTGACTGATGATAACTGGTAACTACAACTCTCAGTATTTCTTTAGCATTGTTTGGGAAATATTGGAAATTGTGGATTCAAGCAATACATGTACGGGGATGACAGGACATTACAATTGATTGCTGCACTATGCTTGGTGCTGTATACATATACTATCGGTGGTTCTGGCACTGTATTCATGTACTGACAGTGGTTTTGATGGTGCATTCATGTACTGATGGTGGTTCTGGCAGTGAATCCATGTAGTGAGGATGTTTCTGACCCTGCATTTGTGTACAGAGAGTGGTTCTGATGCTGCATTTGTGTACTGACAGTGGTTCCGGTGCTAAATTCATGCACAGATGGTAGTTCTGGCACTGACTTCATGTACTAACGGTGGTTCTGGTGCTGAATTCTGGTACTGATGTGGTTTTGACACTGCTGTTATTTACTGATGGAGGTTGTGGCATCACACTAATGTACTAACGGTGGATCTAATGCTCATTTATGAACTGATGGTGCTTCTGGTGTTGCATTCATATACTGACGGTGGTCCTGATGCTGTATTCATCTACTGATGGTGTTTCTAGTGCCACAATCATGTACTGACTGTAGTTCTGATCTACTACATGTGTAGCAATCCATAACATGCTTCATGGCTTCAAGGTTAAAACTTATTCTCAAATTTCTAAGTTTTGAGACTTTTCATGAGGTGGATTTGGTGCTCCAAAATTTCAGTTTAATATAGCATGTGCTCACACATTTTTTGGAAAATAAACTGAGCACAATCTCTCAAAATCCTCTTCAAATACTTAAAACTTGATTTTGTGTCGTATTTATGTACTGATGGTAATTCTGGTGATGTATTCATGCAAGTATCCCTTTAAAAATTTTTGCGGCCCTTGTGATTGATTCAGTATGGCAATGTGGCCCTTGGACCAAAAAAATGTTGTGCACTCCTCTAAATAAAGGCCTATTTTTTTTTTTAATATAATATTTAGTACGTTTGTCTAAATGAATTGTATACCTTTTAATAGTTTACAATAGTTTACAATCAGGACATAATAAAACCACAATAACAACAAGAATATTAAACAATAATCATATTTAAACAAGCAAATTGTGTATTTGTTGCAGGAAGTATTATGTAAGCAGTTCCCAGGAACCAAATCACTAGCAATTGATGTTTACAAGGACTCCTAGAAAATTGATATTTTTTATATGCTCTAGTTTTTGCTTTTGAAAAATGAAAACCATGCAGTTTTATCCTCATGACTAATAACATTTATATATCCCTTATCTGCAGGAAGGCTCTCTTGCCTCCACAATAACAAATCTTTTTAATAAAACTGTCTGGTACAGAAAGACATGGTTGCTAGGTAGCCAGTGTCATGATGCCAGAAAATACTATAGAAGCATCTGTAGGTGATTTCCTAATTATATAGTAAATTTTGCTTTTTGGTTTCTATTAATTTGTTTGCAAGTATTTAAAATGTACTGTAATCTGTAAATTTTGAAGGGGAAGACAACATATTCATCACGCATATACAGTGTACACACATAAAGATTTTTGTTTGTTTTAATTCCTTCTTGCCAAATCAATAAATTATTGTCAAAATAGTTAGGAAACTATCAACTAATATTATAAGGTAGCAGAATTAATTTTCATCTACATAAATAATAAGGGATGTTGATTTGAAGAGGTTTCCTGAGTTCATAAAAATACAAACAAGTACCTACATGTATCACAATTATCACATGAAAAATGCTGTAGTTATGTAACATTTTTGTCAGGTTATCCATATCTGAGCAGAACACCTGTTTTCAGGTTGCCAAGGCTTGGGTTGGGTGATTATACCAATGTTCCAATGATTTTACTCCCGTTTCATAGACTATGGCTCTCATTCAAAGTCAAAATTTCACCCAGCTACCCCAAAATATGGCGTACTGCCACAGCTCATCTATTTCATGATGACTTGTGGTGTACTTTATGCCATAAATCTTACTCCAGTCTTTGGAGTAAGATTTGTGGTGAGGCGCACAGAGGCGCAGTCTACTTGTCAGATGTGCCTGATTAATTTAGAGGAGTGCGCCTCTTAATGAATCAAGAGTGTCTGACTCCAGAATGCCCCTTCATTAGCACTGATGGGAACAACTCTGGTCTTGATGGATCAATGCCATTGACTTAAGGGGTTGTCCACTACTTGGACAACCTTACTCATTTCCCTTATTCGCCCCCCCCCCATAACAATAAATTAACCTATACTCATCTCCGATGCAGCCACAGTTCCAACGATGCCTTAAGCAGCGTTCCTGGGGCTTACATGACATTGTTATGACACGAGGGCCCCGGGACCAATCAGCGCCCAGCGTATGTCTCCCTGTCTTCAGACATTTGAGCAGGATGTGAGCACTGTGCTGATATCCTGCTCAAATGTCCGAAGGCGGGGAGAAGGATGCCGGTGCTGATTGGTCATGGGAGATGCGTGTCATAGCAATGTCATGTGGGCCGAAGTAACGCTGCTTTAGGCATTCTTGGAACCGTGGCCCAACGGAGGTGAGTATAGACTTATTTATTTTTATGGGGATGAACAAGGGGAATGAGAAGGGGATATCCAAGTAGTGTACAACCCCTTTAATTACAGCTGCTTGAATTCACCTCTAATACAAGATATATAGTAGTGCAGTAATTAATGACTGTGTATAGACAACACTGCTCTACTGTTCTGCTTTACACTAGCACTGCATATTTAATACACAGCATGTGAAAAAACAACCCTCCAGTATCAATGGGAGAGCAAGAGCAGAGTGTAAATAGTAAACAGAAAAGTTGGGAGATTTAGAATATTTTAGGGAGGAATATAACTATTCCTTCAGAATACAGGATCATAGAGTTGGGCGTCGATAGACACTTTGATTCAGGCCCTGCACCCTGTCATAAGCACACTGCCTCGGTGCTCTTGAATCGCAGTGTTCTACTTTAAATAAAGTTTACTTTCTTTTAATATTCTAAAAGCATGTTACCTAAATCTCAGTGTATGCAGGCATGCACGTTGCCTTACCTTCCACAGCGTGGTGAGTCAGCAGCCACCTTTGGAATTTTTGCTCCTTCTCATGGCTACTACAGCCTCCCTCTACCATGTTGCTGCTTCCCGTCCAGGGTTGCCAACTTGACTTTTTTTGGACAGCTTATTACTTACAGTAGAAATAATCTGTATTTTTAGTAGTTTAAAAAATAATCATGGAAGCCTTAATTTTTTTTAATAACAGTGTAAATAAGTGCCCTATTTTTATGGATGCTCTGGAATTTCTGGACGGTTGGCAACCCATTTCCAGAACGGTGTCTGCACACAAGCCTGGGATCTCCAACAGTTGCTGCTGTACTGTCTGCGGGGTTTTACTTACAAAATGCTCCTTGTCCAGGAGCAGGTATTTAACAGCCATGAATTCTATCTGATGTTTGTTTGACCAGATTAGTAATGATAGGGAAGCAGCACAGTCATAGATTGGAAGCTGACATTTGCTGATTGTGATCCCACAGCTCCTTGCTATATGGTAGATACAGGATGAGGTTTTTAAGCTACCCATTGCACTGTCCGGCTAGCTGGGTTGCAATTGTCCAGAAATTCCAGAACGGTCTGTAAGGGTAAGTTCACACAGTGCGTTTTTCGCGGCGTTTTTGTGCGTTTTTCGGGTGTGTTTTTGCTCAGAAAACTGCATGACTTTGCTTCCCCAGCAAAGTCTATGAGTTTTCATTTTTGCTGTCTGCACACAGCGTTTTTTTTAGCTGCGCTTTTGTGGTGCCCACAAAAACGCAGCATGTCAATTATTTTTGCGTTTTTCACTGCGTTTTCCACCCATTGAGTTCAATGAGATGTTCAAAAATGCAATGAAAACAGCAAATTGCAAATATAGCTGCGTTTTAGTGCGTTTTTATTACTAAAAATGCAGCTATAAACGCAAGGGGTGGGTAGTAAAGTGACATGTACAGGAAGAGGATTCCTTCTGTCAGTAAACACAGAAACGTGAATCCTCCTGGTACCGCCACCGCTGCTTCCATTTCTCGCCCGGTGCCATGTCCGCTCCCGTGCGGGAGGTGGAAGCTGCTGCTAAATCAAAAGTGAACAGTAGAAAAATGTCATACTCACCTGTCTGCAGACTCCCGGTGCCATGTCCGCTCCCAGCTCCTCTCCCTGTCCCGCCACCCCCGCTCTGGCTGTGTGCAGGCTCCCAGGCACGTCCGATAGCTGCATGATCTGGCCGTGAGGACCTGTCGGTGATCACCTGATGCGATCACCTGACGCATCAGCTGATCGTAAGTCTCGTGGTGACACCGGATTTTACCGCCGAGTGACTGATTCCCCGGCGCTTGCTGTCAGTTCATGACAGCTGTAGAGAGGCCGGGGTACAGGTGAGAGCACCGGAGATTAGCCCGGGATGTCTGTTATGAACTGAATTGCAAGTACCAGGGAATCAGTCACTTGGCGCTCGCTGTAAAGTCCAGGCTGCACGCCGGAGCTCAGGTGAGAGCTCCGGAGTGCAGTGCAGGTACCTGAATCCAGGCCTGACATTACTGAAGATTCCTCCGGTAGCCAGTCCGACACTGCACAGAAGTTTTTTTTATGCACTGCTGCATCAGCTGATTGTATGAAAGCCATTTATACATTCAGCTGCTGTGTCATGTGATTCAGGCCTTGAACCTGACACATCATCTGATCGCTTTGCCTTCCAGCAAACCGATCAGATGATATTGGATCCGGATTGGACGGCGCGGGACCCTTGACCCAGGATTACTGAGGAGGGGGGTTCTTTATTTTAATAAAGATGGAGTCACTAATTGTGTTGTGTGTTATTTCTAATAAAAATATTTTTCTGTGTGTTGTGTTTTTTTTTTATCTTTACTAGAAATTCACGGTGGCCATGTCTAATATTGGCATGACACCATGAATTTCGGGCTTAGGGCCAGCTGATAATATACAGCTAGCCCTAACCCCATTATTACCCAGCAAGTCACCCGGCATCAGGGCAGCTGGAAGAGTTGGATACAGCGCCAGAAGATGGTGCTTCTATGAAAGCGCCATTTTCTGGGGTGGCTGTGGACTGAAATTCGCAGCGAGGGTGCCCAGAAAGCTTGGGAACCCTGCATTGTGGATTCCAATCCCCAGCTGCCTAGTTGTACCTGGCTGGACACAAAAAAACGTCATTTTTTTTTTAAAATCATTTCATGAAATTCATGAAATAATTAAAAAAAAAAAAGGGCTTCCCTATATTTTTGGTTCCCAGCCAGGAATAGGCAGCTGGGGGTTGGGGGCAGCCCATACCTGCCTGCTGTACCCGGCTAGCATACAAAAATATGGTGAAGCCCACGTCATTTTTTTTGTTTGGGGGGGAAAAGAAATCCTGCATACAGTCCTGGAAGGAGGATGCTGACCTTGTAGTTCGACCGCTGCTGTCTGCTGTCCTGCATACACTATTGGATGGAGGATGCTGAGCCTTGTAGTTCTGCAGCTGCTGTCTGCTCTCCTGCATCCACTAGCGGATGGAGTATGCTGAGCCTTGTAGGTCTGCTCCCCCTGACTCTCCCTCCAGCATACAGTCCTGAATGGAGCATGCTGAGCCTTGTAGTTCTGCAGCTGTCTGCTTTCCTGCATACACTAGTGGAGAATGAAGAACATATGAAAGAAGGAAATGACATCAGACCTTTTTTTTTTTCAACAATCTTTAATGGCAATGGCAATGTTGATAAAAAATGCAGAAAGTGAGCAAAAACGCAGCAAAACGCAGCCAAAAAGCACCAAAACGCGGTAAAAACGCATGCTTTTTTTCATGCATTTTTTAAAGACGCTGCGTTTCTGTGCGTTTTTAGTGCTAAAAAACACACAAAAAACGCGGCGTCAAAAAAACGCAGTGTGTGCACATAGCCTAAAAGTAGGGCACTTTTTTGCCCTGTGTGTAAAAACATTTAAGGCAGCAATGATTTTTTTTTTTTTTAAAGCTGAAGAAACTTAAGCAGGATATTTTGACCGAAATTATGATCATTTTAGAGTTTACAGTGAATGTAGTTCGTGTCGTAGTAGGGTGCCTAGGAGCCACCAGTAGAACTGACTCGACCCTACTCTATAGTTCAATGACTTCTCGGCCAGTTGCCAGCTTACCATAGTCTTGTTCACACTGGGTGGTTCTGCATTCAGTTTTATTAAAGCACACCCATCACCAGGATTTTCCTATCTAATATATAAAGCTGAATGTGTGTATGTATGTGTGTATGTGTGTGTGTATGTATGTCCGGGATTGGCATCTGCACCGTCGCAGCTACAGCCACAACATTTTGCACACTCACACGTCTGGACCCCGAGAGCATCATAGGCTATGTTTTGAGGTGAACTTTTAACCCCGCGCGTTCCAATTGACCAATCAATTTTGCACCTATCTACATAATGGGGAAAAAGTGAAACGAAAAGTGTATCCGTACCGTCGCATTTACAATCACAAAATTTTGCACAGACACCTCATTTGACCCAGGGAATGTCGTATACTATGTTTTGACAGGAAAATTTAACCCCGCGCTTTACAGATACTCTCCAAAAAACATGCCTTCATTAAAGTAAATGGAGCCTGGAACTACAGGTTATTAGTAGGAGCTGTGAGTGGTTGCTATAGGAACAAAAGACATTCATAATATAAGAAGCTTATATGTGAGGTAATAAGATGTCGGTGGGGAGATGGATAGAGAGAGACAGACAGAGAGAGAGACAGACAGACAGAGAGACAGACAGAGAGACAGACAGAGACAGACAGGGAAAGAGACAGAGAGATAGAGACAGACAGGGAAAGAGACAGACAGAGACAAGCGGTGAAAGGGACAGACAGAGACAGGCGGTGAAAAAGAGAGACAGACCTGGAAAGAAAAAGATGGAGAGAGAGACAGACAGACATGCAGACAGGGACATAGACAGACAGACAGGGAAGGAGGAGACAGCCAGAGAGAAAGACAAAGATAGATGGGGAAAGACACAGACCTTGATAAAAACAGATGGGGAAAGAGACAGAGAAATAGAGACAGACAAAGACAGTCAGACAGGGAAAGAGACAGACAGGAAAAGACACAGACAAAGAGACGGGGAGACAGATGGGGAAAGAGACAGACCTGGGAAAGAGACAGACCTGGGAAGAGACAGATGGGGAAACATACAGAGAGATAAAGACAGACAAAGAAAGAGACAGAGACAGGCAGACCTGGAAAGAGACACACCTGGAAAGAGACAGACGGAGCACATTACTTGGCCAATTTAGTTAAATCTGTGTGGAATATCTGTGGTGTTGAAATATATGTTGTGAAATTCTTCTATTAGCTTAGTTTTTGCCTTTTAATAATTACATTTCTAACTAATTGTTTTGTGGTTTTTGTGTGCAGAATACATTTTTGTTAATACATTCTTTTTTGTTAACAGCAGTTATTAACCCGGGCGAAGCCGGGTAGTACAGCTAGTATAACCTAAAGCCAGTGCTATACTGGGCACTATCATGCTGGTTCTATGCATACCTTTAATTGTCAGCTAGGATGTATAGATTTTGAAACACATGCAAGTAAAGTTTGTAAAATGAACAGCTCTTTGAATGGCAGCAGCTGCCGATCAGCTGATAGCTGGGGTGGGTTTTGATAATGATTCCTGCCCCCCTGCCTGTCCGTCCTCCCCCTATCTGTTATTTATGTTAATTCTATTACAGAATCGTTTTACTAAGTAGCTAGAAGGATCTGTGCTGATGTCATACCCATGTGACCAGAAGGGGCGGGGTCTCAGCCAACATAGCTGATACCAGGAAGCTACGTTATTTTTCTATTGCCTGAGGCTCCAGCCCTTCTGGTCACATGGGTATGACATCAGCACAGGTCCTTCTAGCTACTTAGTAAAATGATTCTATAATAGAATTAGCATAAATAACAGATAAAGGGAAGATGGACAGGCAGGGGGGCGGGAATCACTATCAAACCTCACCCCAGCTATCAGCTGAATGGCAGCTGCTGCCATTCAAAAAGCTGCTTATTTTACAAGCTTTACTTGCTTATGTTTCAAAACCAATACATCTTAGTTGACAACTAAAAGTATGTACCGTATTTTTCGGACTATAAGACGCACTTTTTTCCCCCAAATGATGGGGGAAAGTGGAGGGTGCATCTTATAGTCTGAATGTAGGGCTGCGGGGAATGAGAGTGCTGCGGTGGAGTGGGTCATCGGTGGCATGCGCAGGCTGTAGCAGCGCCTACTGTGACCTCATGGGCCCACTCATTTCATATGCATGCATTCTCCTGCCCATCATCTCGCAGTGCTGAAGCCGGCACTGACAGGTGGGCGGGATGATGGGCGGGGTATACTCGCAAAATTAGCAGCCAGCCAGCGTGATCACCCCTGGCAGCTACAGCCTGGAGTGATCATGTGTGGCTTTATTCACTGCCCCCCCGCGCATCATCATCAGCATGGGGGCAGTAAATAAGTATGGTATACTTACCGGTCACCGCTCCCTGCAGCATTGCAATGTTCTCCTGTCTGCCGGCTCGCTGATGTGTGTGGAGAGCGGTGCGCACAGAGATGACGTCATAGCTGTGCGCCCGGCTCCACACACATCAGGGGGCAGGCAGACAGGAGATCATTGCAATGCTGCAGGGAACGGTGACTGGCTCCACACAGGTCAGTGACGCTGCTGCTGGCACAGACAGGAAGACGAGTGATGCTGCTGGAGTGAGGAAAGGTGAGTAGAAACGTTTATTTTTTTTGTGTGCCACAGGATGCAGGCCATATACCAGGATGGGAGTATTTATCAGGATGGGGGTATTTATCAATATGGGGGTATATATCAAGATCGGGTTATATAGCCGGATGTGGCTATTTATCGGAATGGGGGTATTTATCAGGATGGGGGTATATAGCAGGATGGGGGCTATACCAGGATTGGGGTATTTATCAGGATGGGGGGTATATAGCAGGATGGGGGCTATATCAGGATGGGAGTATTTATCAGGATGGGGGTATTTAGCAGGATGGAGATATTTATCAGGATGGGGGTATACAGTATAGCAGGATGGGTGTATTTTTCAGGATGGGGGCTATACCAGGATGAGGGACATATACATACAAGATTAGGGATCATATACAAGGCAGGAGGATCATTACCAGGATAGGGTACCTTAGTAGAGAATTTGGGAACATTACCCCCATAACAGTGTCAGCAGCAGATCCTCACCCCATAGCAGTGTGTCATGACCTCATTTTTTGCTTAAAATTTTATTTTCCTATTTATATAGAATCAGCATGATTAGGTTATATAGGAAAATCCTGGTGATTGGTGCACTTTAAAAATGAGTCCACAATGGTTAAAAATGGCACATAGTTTACTGGTAACACGTTTTGTACACTATTTCACTTTGCTTGAGGTTTCTCTTCAGGCATTAACTTTGTAGTACCGACCGACTTTTCCATTACAGCTACAAACAAATTAAAATTGGCTACCAAGGTGGATAAGGGTTTGGCACTTCACGGTCCCATGGCCATCCAACCACACGGGTCTGTGTGTGTAACTGGGGCAACCTTCAAGGCTATGCTACTTTCTTGAGATGACACCCAGAGTCCTATTCCCGCAGTGTCAGTGGCTATCAGTCAACACTATCCCCGCCGCTGTCCGCACTATTCACAGTCACCTATTTGATGGCAGTACACACTCTCTGATCCCTCAGTTAACCACAACAGAGCTTTTATGTTGTAATCTGCCTTCGGTCACCTTTGTTTCTTCCTGCATGTCACTTCTGCCTGTTCTTCTCTCCACACCACACTCTCCACTCTGAAAGAAAATAAGCTTTTTTTTAAATTTTTCTGTCAATATAGCCATATGAGGGCTTATTTTTTGCAGGACAAGTTCTTCATTTGAACGAGACCATTCATATTATAAGTGATAAAAGCAAGAAGAAAATTCCAAGTACGCTGCTCTTTATTGCAATTTCAATTCCACAATCGTTTTTTTTTTTTTTATTTACCATGTTCACTATAGAGTAAACTTCACCTAGCGCTATTATTCTCCAGGTCAGTCCAATTGTGCAGATACCAAATGTTCATTGTTTGTTTGTTTTTATTTAAGTGGTGATAAAAATTCGAAAATTTGTAAAAAAAACCCCAAACATATAAAAACACCTATAAAATATTTGGTCTATGGGGCTGTGTGATGGATCTTATGCATGACGTTTTTACTGATACCATTTTGGGGTAGCTATGATGATTTGTTTGTCTCTTATTGCATTTTAATGCTGTTTTGTGGCTGCCAAAAATTCCAATTCTGCAGTTTTATATTTTTTCTCATTACGCTGTTTACTGATTGATTTATTTTTTTTTATGTTTTGATGGATCAGACATTTACGGACACAACTATACCAAGTATGTGTATTTTTTTTATTTATTTATTTTTAATCAGGGAAAAGGTGGTTTATTAGAACTTCTATGTTTTTTATTTATTTAAAAAAAAAAAGACAAAAAATATATATATATTTTTTCATTTTCTACTGTATTTGTTAGTCCCCAAGGGGACTTGAACCTCTTTCGGTTCGCATGTACTATTCACATTAATGTGTATAATAGAAATTACAGTCTCCTGTGATCATCATCTAAATGTTGGCTTTCATGGGAGTATCGTAATGTTAGGCATGGGTGTCTGAAGCAGACTTCTGGCTGTCATGACAACCAATTGGAGCCTTGCAATGATGTCACGGGTGCACCGATGGGTGTGTAGAATGATGCACCCCCTGTTGGCGAGTGTTAAATGCTGCTGTTAGAGGCTGATCATGGCATTTCAAAAGGTTAACATAAGCGGCTGGAGCTCCACTCCACCTGTGGCTGTTAGAAATAGATGATGGCTGACTGTGACTAACACAGCCATTATCTGCAGGGTAAGATCCGAGTTCGGTGTGCCACCTGGATCAAAATCAGGGACACAACATATGAATTAACTGTATGGCTACATTCACACTTCCGTTGGTTTGCATCAGTCACAATCCGTTTTGTGACTGATGGGACGGATGCGTGGCACTTTGTTGTAAAAGGCAAGCAACGGATCCGTGAAAAAAACGGAATCCGTTGTATGTTTTTTTCATGTGTGTGAAAAGTTATTTGGTACTGAAAATGTAAGTGAAGCAATCCGAGAGAGAGAGAGAGAGGCCGGCGTCACACTTGCGATTGACTTGCATGAGTGCAATGTGAGAAAATCTCGCATTGTACTTGGACCAATGTTAATCAATGAGGCAGCTCAGGTCTGCTTTTTTTTCTCAGCTCAAATCGGACTGAGAAAAAAAATCGCAGCATGCAGCTATTTCTAGAGTTTCTCGTGCGAGACTCTCCAATGTAAGTCTATGGGTGCGAGAGAAAAACGGATGTCACATGGACGGCACACGGACCATCCTAGTAACATCCGTTTTTCTCAATACAATGCTATCATGTAGCAGAGAACACTGTAAATGCTCCTGTACATGACTGTAAATGAGTAACAGCAGCTGAGGAAAAAAACGGATTGCACACTGACAGCATACTGATGAAAAGTGAGAAAAAATCATCCGACTTTCTGGCACGAGAATCGGATCGATTTTTCAATCGCAAGTGTGACGCCGGCCAGAGAGAGAGAATTTTCATGACCAGAAGTGCATTTACGCTTGATCTGGGCATGCCCAGAATAAAAGACGGATCCATCGCCGGATTCCATCATTCGACAGATACAGATGGATTCCGCCGCCCATAGGCTTACATTATAAAACACGACGGACGCCGACGCATCCGTCGGCATACGTTTTTTTGCTGATGGAAAAAAACGTTACATTCAGCATTGCTCCCGCCTGACGGTCAGTCAGTAAACAACTGATCTGTCACACGGTGGATGCAACGCAAGGCCATCAGTCACAATCCGTTGCTAATACAAGTCTATGGGGAAAAAATGGATTCCTGCAAAATATTTTGCAGGATACCATAATTCCTCAAGGCGATGGATTGTGACTGATGCAAAACAATGGAAGTGTGAATGTGTGAATGTAGCCTACGTCATATGTGAGGAAGGTGTTAATGATTTACTTTTATTTACTTTTTTCAGGGTGGGGAGGTGGGAATTTGTTTTGCTGTATATTATATTTGTGCTATAAAATTAGAACCATTCTAAGTACAATTTTATATGCAAAATAAATATATTTTTTAATGGTATATGAGTTTTGGCATTTCAGTTTTCTTGGACTGCTTTGGATCTTTATGGCTTTTTTTCTTTTCTTTTTAATAAATTGAGGAAGCAGAGCAAGAGTCATAGAGTGTTTTTTTAAAATAAAATATTTTTTTCTGTGTTCTTTGCTTTATTTACTTACTGGATTATTAATGAGGGTGTTTGATAGACGCTCTTCATTACTAACTGCTGGAGTTGATGTCAGATGACACTTAGCTGACATCAACCCACCACATCAGGGCAATCAGGAAGAGCCAGGGGTAAGTGCCAGAATTGGCACATCTAATGTGAGGCACCACTTCTGGGGCGACTGCAGGCTGTTATTTTTAGGTTGGCAAAGAACACATGACCATGGAGCTTCCCAACCTGATAATAGCAGCCAGCAGCTGTCTGATTTACCTTTGCTAGTTATCATAAATAAGAGTGACCATATTTTATTTTATTATTTATTTATTTATTAGGTTAAGCTAGGCTAAAAACACCCTTTACTCCATTTGACAGGCACTAAAGCATCGGGCTCCGGGTCTCATAAAACACCCGATGATGCAATATTGTCCTAAAATCACAGTAATGCCAGGGGCAGACACCAGGACAGTTTCATCAACTGCCCCAGAGTACACATAGTGTCTTTTCACAGCAGTCAGCCATGGCCCATGCATCAGACAGCCTGGCCCAGAATTTAAGGCTGCGTGCACATGTTGCGTTTTTTCATGCGTTTACACAGCGTTTTAAACTTCAGCATAAATGCATGCGTTGTGCGTCCCCAGCAAAGTCTATGACAATTAAGTAAATTCCATGCGCACGTTGCGTTTTGAAACGCAGCATTTTGGATGCCAAATTTACAAAATCGATGCGTACTAAAAAACAACATGTCACTTCTTTTGTGCATTTTGGATGCTTTTCCCTCTCTATCTATGGTAGAGCAAGTATCCAGAACGCATCCATACTGCATTCAAAATGCATCCAAAATGCAGCGTTTTAGCTGTGTTTTGAAACACACATGCAGTGACAAAACGCTGCAGAATATTTGTCAAGGGAGAACGCAATGTTCGCACATACCCTAAAGCTTTTAAATGAAGAGGTAGATGAAAGATAGGAGTAGGCCTATTTCTTTGAGACCATTGTCACTAGAGACAAGACACAACTTGGAAACCCAACTTGGAGTCTCCACATTTCCAAAAATTAGGGGTACACACCAGGACAGTTTCATCAATTGCCCCAAAGTACCCATAGTGTATTTGCATAGCAGTCAGGCATGGGCCATGCACCACACAGGGTCTGGCCCAGAATTTGCAGCTTTCAAATTAAGTTAAAATACAGAGGTAGGTGAGTGAGTGACCAGTTTAGGCCTGCTGCGCTGGGAGCAATCATACCTCATGCAACAGCTAAAACTGCTTTTCTGCTCAGGCCCAGTCTGGTGGCAGCAATATTACAGTAGCTTCATAAACCGTTATTGCTAAACACATTTTAGGATGGTAAGATAGGTAGATTAGTGAAAGGTGGATGCATGCATACCAATCTGGGAGGCCTCTGGCTACAGTCAATACACAACAAGCAGACCCAATAAGCATTAGTCTGGGAGTCTTACTACACTAAAACAAAGGCCAATATAATGAAGGTGACCAAAAAATCCAAATATTGAGTGTGGTGTGACAGCCGGAAACCAGATAAAAGCAGAAGATGGAATGATGGTAACTATCTCCCCATAAGTAGAGTTTACCATTCTGGAAAAAGGGGTGTAGGGTAAACGAGTGGTGACTGCCCTGGTGGATAAAACAGATAACGTAACTTAAAAAACAGACATTTTCCATAGACATTTATAAAAATAATCTGTTGGAGATCAAAACATTAAAACTGTATATAGTTATATCTTCTGCAAAAAAAACAGACAAGTCAGCAGTGTACTCTGAAAGACAAAAAGAAAAAGAATTTTCAAATATTTGTCTTCATTATATAAATAAGCTGCATCAAGTGGCCTCTCTTCTCCCTCCACCTCAACACCACACACAGAACAGTCCTCAGAGGTGGCAACTCAATTACTCTTGTTTTCCCCGCATCATAGATCTCAAACCTCCCAACTGACTGAGGGGATCCACAGATGGGTCTTCAGAATCTGCAGAGCTGTTCACACATTCTATACCATAGGCATCAGAGGTCTGCTTGAAAGTTTCACAGGCTCATGAAGAGGAAAGCATCTCCACCGATGGCCAAAATTTTTGTTAGTTGGATCTGGGGCTAAATGAAGAAGGGTCCAAGCAGGACCCAGACCCTCGTCAACAGATTTTAAGCCCCGGGGGTGGAAGTGATCATGATGAGACTCAGATACCTGAGGTCAACGCGTACTGTACTTTGCTGTCAGGGCAGAAGAGAAGGAAGGTGACTCTCAGGGGGAGGAGTATGGACAACAGGGAGGATGGTGATAGCGATGTCCCACGATGTTCCCCAAAAGCGAACCTGAAACACATAAAGAGAGAAAATTATTAAAGAGATAAAGAGTAGACATAAGACACCCTCATTTACCAATTTATTTCCATGAAATATCCCTAAGCCACATCTTTCTCAAACCACCATAACATCTCCGCCTGCACCTGCACAGTCCACCAGTTTGTCTTGTACACCCTGCTCCACCCTCTCTAAGCAAAGCAGCCAGCCCTTGGTGCTACTATTGTGGTCATGTAAAAGAATATTTCCTCCTACACATGCCAAAGCTAAAGCCTGCTTTACATGTTACGATTTCGCATACGATATCGTATGCGATCGTAACCGCCCCCATCGAATGTGCGGCACGTTCAATATGTTGAATGTGCCGCACAAAAGATTAACCCCCGTCACACGTACTTACCTTCCATACGACCTCGATGTGGGCGGCGAACGTCCACTTCCTGGAGTGGGAGGGACATTCGGTGTCACATCAATGTCACGCGGCAGCCGGCCAATAGAAGCGGAGGGGCGGTGATGAGCGGGACGTAAACATCCCGCCCACCTCTTTCCTTCCGCATTGCCGGTTGGAGCCGCGGGAGGCAGGTAAGATCTGTTCAATGTTCCCGGGGTGTCACACACTGCGATGTGTGCTGCCTCAGGAACATTGAACAACCGGACGTGCAATTCTTCAGGATTCAAAGACGTGTATGCGATGAACGTTTTAACGTTCAATCGCAATCGCACATACCTGTCACACACTACAATGTACCTTACGATGCCGGATGTGCGTCACTTACGACGTGACCCCGCAGACACATCGTAAGATATATTGTAGCGTGTAAAGCGGGCTTAAGAACTTGAAATTCACCATATACAATCTCTTGGCAACAGAAATGCTTCCTTTCTGCCTGGTGGACTCAGATGATTATCAAAAGCTGATGGCCGTTGCAGTCCGCCAGTACCAGTTGCCTAGTCGCCATTACTTCTCTAATAAAGCTGTGCCTGCCCTAGACCAGCATGTCATAGACAATATCACCCATTCCTGGAAAAAATGGGTCTGACAGGGTGCATTTCACTACTGACACCTGGATGAGCAAGCATAGCCAGGGGTGTTACATCTGGCTGACTGGGCACTGAGTGACTTTGGTGGCTACAGGGGCAGGTGGGAAAGGGGCTGCTCCATAAGTCTTGAAATCCCAAAGGCTTGCAGGACAAACCTCTGTATCTACCACTTTTTTTCACTGCTTCTGCCTCCTCCACCTCCTGTAAGACCACCACCTGCACCATTAACCTCTCCCTTAATGTGAACTGCATTCCATCAGTGTAGAGAGAATCACCCCACCTCATTATTGTGCAGCCAGAGCTCACTGCAGTCAGGCAGTGTTGTACTTTAAATCAATGGAGAACGCAGGCACACAGTTGTACAGTTGTGAACAGCTATCTAAGCTGAGTTTGAGCAATGGCTGTTGTGGCGCCCTGGACTAGCCAGGTCATCACAGGTACTACAACATACACCCCCACCCTGAGACAGGCACATCAGCCACACACAAAATCCTTGTTGCCTCCCTCCAGGGGCTGATGTCCACACCAGGTGGGGTGGAGCCAGGCGGTTGGCCCCACCCACTGAGGAGTTCACAGTCCAGGAGGCGGAAAAAGGAAGTCAGAGTAGAGATCAGTTAGGGAAGTGCAAGTAAAAAGAGTGAAGTAGCAGTGGAGGAGTAAACTGACAGTGTCCGGGTGTGTGGCCCGGGCACTAAGAGCAAGGTTGGCAGACGGTGGCGGCCGTCTGCAGGAGAGGCAGATCAACGCGGAACCGTACGACCGGGGACGGGCGGTGGCCCACCGGTACCGAACCGGGGAGCGAAGTGAAGCCAGCACACACAGGCAGTGCCTACGGACCCCGACCAGGCTTGGAGTCGCCATTAGAGGTCAAATCCGTCAGTGACCGGAACCATAGGGGTTTCCTAACAGCCAAGACCCGATTGAAGGCAACCGTCCGACCAGCAAAAGGAAATACAGCTACCGCCACAGCTAGAGTTCCAAGGGCCAGAGCCTGCGGGCAAAAGGGCTCCTCCGGCACATATACACGCTGAAGAGCGGGTTACCAGTGGGAATCCATCGTGACCGAACATACACAAAGGTGCAGGGAAAGGCAGCCACCACCAACCGTCCGGGAGAAGTCACAGCAGCCGGCTGCGGGACCGGTCCATCCAGCCGTTTGGTTTACCAGAGACTTTGTGTACATTTGTGGCTGAGTGAGTACAACCGTGCCATCCGGCACCGCGCTGCGCAGTCCAGGCAACCATGCACCCATCCAACCCTGCCTCCTCGTCACCTCACTGGGCCCCGGGACCACCAACCCCTACCCACGGAGGGGGGAAACAACATCCCAGCTGCTCCCTACCATCCCTCCCGGGATCCCCATCACCAGCAGCGGTGGTGTCCAACCTCACCACAACCCGTGGGTGGCGTCACGGACCAAATCCCCAAACCAAACTACCCCCTTTCAGTCACGGGCGAGGAGCGCCGCTCGAGTCCCCGGATACGGCCCACCGCTCGAACCACCGAGCAGCCATCGCAGTAGCGCCGGACCTGAGCGTTAGCGAGCGCAGCGCAGTGGCGTCCTCCCCGCCCGCGACACTGTGACTATTTAACCTGGAGTCAAGGAAGACTGTTGATATGGGTGTGACATGGGTGACAGACAGTCCTTTGGCATCCGGCTATAGAAGGTCACAGTGTTTGGCTGCACAAATCGCTCCCTGACCTTCTAGCATTCCTGCTTGGTTTTCATCCTCTTCCCTTTAGAACCCTGTGGCATTGTTCAGCCTGTTAGCTGCTGTTCATCAGCTCTGGCCTGGTGGCTTTATACTGTAAAACAATATATATGTGTTGGAGGCCCACACATGTATCGAAATATTTTTATCTCTGCTGAGATACTGTGGCAGGGGCACAGAATTGTCAATCAATATTTATATGCTGAAATGTCTATTTGTGGCAGGCTGCATGACCAGAGATGTACAGTGCCTTGTGAAAGTATTTGACCCCCTTGAATTTTTCAACCTTTTCCCACATGTCAGGCTTTAAACATACAGATAAAAATGTTAATGTTATGGTGAAGAATCAACAACAAGTGGGACACAATTGTGAAGTTGAACGAAATTTATTGCTTATTTTAAACTTTTGTAAAAAGAATAAACTGAAAATTGGGGTGTGCAATTGTGGCGGCCCCTTTACTTTCAGTGCAGCAAACTCACTCCAGAAGTTCATTGAGGATCACTGAATGATCCAATTATCACGCTCCCGGTCCGATCGTGCCGCTCACCACTTGTCGCTCCAACCCCTGGGGTCCCCGCCGAGTCCGCTCTCCTGCTACCCTGTCCATACCTTTTCGCCGTCGGTCCCGGCCCCACGCCGCTCACTCACTGCAACCACCTGCGCCCCAGCGTCCTGCATCTCCTCCTGTGTTCTCGGCTCTGACTTCCGGGTTGCGGCCCTCACACATTCACACTAGGGGGCGCATGCGTGCACTCTCCTTGACTTAAAGGGCCAGCACAGCTGTCCGGAATATCACTAATTAGTTACCTTGGGTATTTAAGACTTGCTTCTCCTCATGGCCACTGCTTATTCAACGTGTTCCTGTAGCTTGTCTCTTGTACTAGTTGTTCAGGTCCCTCTATGCCTGTGCTTGGTGTAACTTTGTCTCTGCTTGCAGATCCCGAGTACCATTCTAAACACACACTCCAGCCTGATCCCAGTAACCTGCACCAGTCTCCGCTCCTGGACTTCAGCATAATCCATGTGACCTGCACCAGTCTCCGTTCTGGACTTCTGCCTGATCCCGTTAACCTGTACCTGGTCCAGATCGGCTCATCCATCCAGTGACTCTTGCTGATCCCGGCTTTCGTGCATCTAGGCCCTCTGTGGTAACGCCCAACAGTCCCTGTATAGGGGTTCGCTCGAGGCGGCGTCGCAGGGGAGTCCGGTGCATGGTCTAGTGGGTCCACTTCCAGGACTATCCTTACAGCAATGTTGTCCTAAATGACAGATGATGATAAATGTAAGGCTGCTTTCACACCTCCGGTTTTTGCTATGCGGCACAATCCGGCACTTTGCAGGAAAATCGCAACCGTTTTTTTTTGCTGCCGGTTGCGATTTTCCTGCATAGACTTTAATTAGTGCCGCATTGTGCCGCATGGCCTTGCGTTCCGTCCGGTTTTTGCCGCATGCGGCAGATTTAGCCGATGCGGCGGCCGGATGGAACGTTGCCTGGCACGTTTTTTCGTGCGTAAAAAAAAAACGCATCGCGCCGCATTCGGCCGATGCGGCGCATTTTTTAATGCATGCCTATGGCGGCCGGATGTGGCGCGATGCGGCAATAACCGCATCCGGCCGCCGCATGCGGTTTTTGCCACTGCGCATGCTCAGTAGCATGCCGCAAGCGGCAAAAACCGGACTGGCCGCAAAGGAAAAACTTATGCAAAGGGTGCGGTGTTTTCACCGCATCCGTTGCATAGCTTGCACAGCCGGATTGAGCCGCAGAGCTCAAGCCGGATGTGTGAAAGTAGCCTAAGCCACCTGTGTGTAATCTAGTCTCCGTATAAATGCACCTGCTCTGTAATAGTCTCAGTGTTCTGTTTAAAGCACAGAGAGCATCATGAAGACCAAGGAACACAACAGGCAGGTCCGTGATACTGTTGTGGAGAAGTTTAAAGTCGGATTTGGTTAGAAAAAGATTTCCAAAACTTTAAACATCCCAAGGAGCACTGTACAAGTGATCATATTGAAATGGAAGAAGTATCATACCACTGCAAATCTACAAAGACCCAGCCATCCATCAAAAATTTCATCTCAAACAAGGAGAAGACTGATCAGAGATGCAGCCAAGAGGCCAATGATCACTCTGGATGAACTGCAGAGATCTTCAGCTGAGGTGGGAGTGTCTGTCCATAGGACAACAATCAGTCGTACACTGCACAAATCTGGCCTTTATGGAAGAGTGGCAAGAAGAAAGCCATTTCTCAAAGATATCCATAAAAAGTGTCATTTAAAGTTTGCCACAAGCCACCTAAGACACACCAAACATGTGGAAGAAGGTGCTCTGGTCAAATGAAACCAAAATCGAACTTTTTGGGCACAATGCCAAACGATATGTTTGGCGTAACATCGATACAGCTCATCACCCTGAACACACCCTCCCCACTGTCAAACATGGTGGTGGCAGCATCATGGTTTGGGCCTACTTTTCTTGAGCAGGGACAGGGAAAATGGTTAAAATTGATGGGAAGATGGATGGAGCCAAATATAGGACCATTCCTGAAGAAAACCTGTTAGAGTCTGCAAAAGACCTGAGACTGGGACGGAGATTTGTCTTTCAACAAGACAATGATCCAAAACATAAAGCAAAATCTACAATGGAATGGTTCACAAATAAACGTATCCAGGTGTTAGAATGGCCAAATCAAAGTCCAGACCTGAATCCAATCGAGAATCTGTGGAAAGAGCTGAAAACTGCTGTTCACAAACGCTCTCCATTCAACCTCACTCAGCTCGAGGTGTTTGCAAAGGAAGAATGGGCAAGAATTTCAGTCTCTCGATGTGCAAAACTGATAGACACATACCCCAAGCGACTTGCAGCTGTAATCGTAGCAAAAGGTGGCGCTACAAAGTATTAACTTAAAGGGGCCGAATAGTATTGCACGCCCCAATTTTCAGTTATTTATTTTTTTGAAAAAGTTTAAAATAAGCAATAAATTTCGTTCAACTTCACAATTGTGTCCCACTTGTTGATTCTTCACAACAACATTAAAAATTTTTATCTTTATGTTTCAAGCCTAAAATGCGGGAAAAGGTTGAAAAATTCAAAGGGTCCAAATAATTTCCCAAGGCACTCTAGCTATCAGAATTTAGATGCTGAACTTTCAATTGCAGGCAGGGCTACACAAGTAGCAATCTCTATTTAGATGCTGAAATAGCAATTTTAAGCTGGACCACTGATTTTGTACTTTTAAGATAACACTTTTTGGCTGGACCACACAATTGCCACTATTTTGATGATTAAATAGCAATTTTTGGCTGGACCACAGATTTTTGCACTATTTATATGATGAAATAGCAATTTTGAGCTGAACCACAGATTTTGCACTATTATCATGCTGAAATAATTTTTAGCTCGACCATAGATATTGCATTATTTAGATGATGAAATAGCAATTTTTGGCTGGACCAGACAATTACCACTATTTTGATGACTAAATAGCAATTTTTAGCCGGACCACACAATTGCCACTATTTAAATGATTGATGTAGATGATGAAATAGCATCTTTTGGAAGGACCACACAATTAGCATTAACTACAGGATGAAATGCTAATGTGTGGTACACAAAGTTCCCTATGCTGCACTACCCTGCAGCAACCTATTCTACACTATAACCCTCTTAACTATCTCAACTACCTAAAATTAAACCCCCTACCTAAGCTATCTGTCTCTAAGCTGTAGCAATTGCAAAATGGCATCAACAAGGGACATGTGAGTTAGGCGACTTGCACACTTGCGTAGTTTGGCATCCGCCACAATGCGTTGTGACGTATGTGACAGATGCGTTGTAAATAGTGTGATAATAAAGGCAACGGATTCCTGTGAAATAACACGTTGCGTTAGTTTTCTTTAGCTGAGAGAGAGAGAGAGCCCCCATCATCACCGCACACACCCCGGCACTACCGCCCCCATCATCGCCACACACACCCCGGCACTACCGACCTCATCATCACCGCACACACCGGCACTACCTCAGTGACATCCCTGCTAACAGCGCGATTTACTTCAGTTGCTGTGTGGAGTTGACAGAGAACGGTCTTGGTCTGTGGCCCCTCCTGTCAGCTTCATGTAGCAGAGCTGAAAGCGTCGTGGGACCTCGTGTGGATTACACCGGACCTGGATGGGTATTTGGGGATTTTAATAAAGTGGTGAAAGAGGGTGTATTTTTGTCTTTTTATTTCAAATAAAGGATTTTTTTGGGTGCATGTGTTTATTTACTTTCACATACAGGTTAATCATGGGAGGTATCTCATAGACGTCTGCCATGATTAACTTACAACTTAGTGGGCTGCCATTAACTCCTTATTACCCAGACTGCCACCACACCAGTGCAATTCGGGATGAGCCGGTTAGAGTCCCAAGACTGTCGCATCTAATGGATGCGGCAATTCCGAGTGGCTGCTGGCTGATATTTTTAAGCTGGGGGGCTCCCCATAATGTGGGGCTCCCCATCCTGAGAATACCAGCCTTCAGCTGTGTGGCTTTACCTTGGCTGGTATCAAAATTGGGAAGGACCGCACGCCGTTTTTTTTAATTACTAATTTATTTATTATACTGCACGATATAGACCCGCCCACCGGCGGCTGTGATTGGTTGTAGTGAGACAGCTGTCACTCAGCGTGGGGGCGCATCTGACTGTAACCAATCATAGGTGACGGTGGGCGGTGGAAGCAGGGAATACGAGATAGAATAATGAGCGACCGGCATTTTCAAAAGAGGAGAAGCCGCCAGAGCAATGTGACAGCTGTGCAGTGCTGCGCCCGTGATCAGTATGTATGAGTGAGGAGGTGACAGGGAGAGACTGACAGACAGAGAGAGATAGAGACCAAGAGAGAGAGAGACCGACTGTCAAACCAACTGACCGACAGAGAGAGAGACCGACAGACAGAGAGATCGACCAACAGAGAGAGAGAGAGAGACCAGGAGTGATTTTAAATGATTTAGATCGTTCTGCTGGCCATGCTGAGCATGCTCAGTAGAACGTGCCAGAATCCGTCACCGTAGACAAGCATTACAACACCAAAAACGCTACAAGCTGCGTTCCCTGCGCCCGGCGCCCAGTCAAAATAACGACTCAGTGTCGGCCAGCACAACGCAGACACTTGCGTTACAGTGCGTCATCAATACAAGTCTATGGAGTATAGCGCACTCCGTTAACGGACTGCGCTATTTTCCATAGCGGCAGATTGCGATCAACGCAAGTGTGAAAGCACCCTTAGGCAGCCAATGACACAAGCTCTTGTGTCTGAACTTTGTGGATGTTTTCTTCGCCCTGATTGGCTTGTGCCAATTTTGAAATATGCAAACCATTTTTTATAAAGTTTGCTCATCTCTATTGAGCAGTGCTAAGCACTCTCACTCATTAATATGCGTAATAGATAAATGATACATAGATAGATACATAGATAGATACATAGATAGATACATAGATAGATAATAGATAGATAGATACATACATGCATAGATAGATACATAGATACATAGATAGACACAGCACATTATTCTCACCTATGTAGAAGTCTTTTCTTTCCTGGCGTTTTGGGAGATCAGTGGTTTTTTGGCACTTCATTAATTCTTTCTCCCAGTCACATGAGGATGTCCTTTGACCCAAAAGTCCGGCCAGGTTCTTCAGGCTTTTGTGAAATTGAACAGTTTAGAAAGAAGCTTCAGTTTGGATTGGTTAATCCAATTAGCTTTGTCCTTCCCCTGCTGCCTGCACTGTGTGGTTGGCAGAAACTGGGTGTGATTTAAGTGGTTACGTTAAAACCAGTCTCTGTCAGACATGGAAAACTCTAGTTGGGGTGTGAGCAACTCCTCCACAATCAGGAGAGAGCTGGTCACAATACTAAAGCCTGCTTTACACGGTACGACCGATTGTGCGATTTCACAATCGATCGTACCCGCCCCCGTCCTTTTTGCGTCACGGGCAAATCGCTGCCCGTGTCGCACAAAGTTAGTAACCCCCCATCACACATACTTACCTCTCGTGCGACCACGCTGCGGGCGGCGAACGTCCACTTCCTGGAGTGGGAGGGACGTTCGGCGTCACAGCGACGTCACACGGCCGCCGGCCAATAGAAGCGGAGGGGCGGAGATGAGCGGGACGTAAACATCCCGCCCACCTCCTTCCTTCCACATAGAGACGGCGGCGGCCGCGGGAGGCAGGTGAGCTGCTCATCGTTCCCGTGGTGTCACACAGAGCGGCGTGTGCTACCACGGAAACGATGGTCAACTAAATTAAACGATATTATGGAACCTAACGAGCAGTACCCGACTCACGATTTGTGAGCGATACTGCGTCGCTAGGAGGTGTCACACAGGCCGGCATCGCCAGCGATGCCGGATGTGCGTCACAAAAACCGTGACCCCGACGATCTATCGCACGATAGATTGCCTGGTGTAAAGCAGCCTTAAGTATCTAGGCAACAGAGCAAAATGTTAACAGGGAGTATATTACAACCTGTCAGCATTCTGCAGCATAGATACACACAAATTATAAAGAAAACTCGGAAAAGTCTTTTAAATGTATTTATTGCATTTGTTTATTTTCATTATCACCGTCTTTATTAAAATTAACATGGGGGGAAAGACAGACAGTGGGATGGCACCACCCACGGGGATCTCCTAGGTACACTGCGTTACGTGGCAAGAACAAGAAAAAGACATACCTAAATTATGGGATCACCACTTATGAAGTATTATTAAGAATCATCAATGTTTTATTGCCAATAGAACACACATAAAACACATAGTGAAAGTGAAAAAATACCGATAAACGAATACACACAGACAAATACGGACATCTAAAATCAATTAAAAGCACTAATGCACTTGAGAGATACCCACATTGAAAAATGTATATTCTTGGTCCAATACCAATAGGCTGTAGTCAATATGGAACAAACCCTGAAATACCCCTATATTTGTGCCACAAGGAGCGGACTTTCCACAAAATAGAATAGCAGCTTAGGCCGAGGATCCCACAGGTACTCAAATGAAATTAACTGGCTGGCCCATGGCAAAGTGAGCAGCAGAAAATAAATGAACAAGATCAAAAATTGTACAGTTCAATGTGGGTATCCTTCAAGTGCATTAGTGCTTTTAATTGATTTTAGATGTCCATATTTGTCTGTGTGTATTCATTTATCGGTATTTTTTCACTTTCACTATGTGTTTTATGTGTGTTCTATTGACAATAAAACATTGATGATTCTTAATAATACTTCATAAGTGGTGATTAGTGATGAGCGAGCATGCTTGTAACTACTCGGTACTCGCACGAGTATCGCTGTGCTCGGGCTGCTCGGCGGGGACCGAGTAATCTCGCGATACTCGTGCTGTACTCGTGGTCTTCATTTCTGCATGTTGGCGCTCTTTTGAGAGCCAGCCCTCATGCAGGGATTGGCTGGCAGACCACTGCAATGCCACAGCCCTGTTAGTTGTGGAATTGCAGTGATTGGCCGGCCTGCACAGCGTGACCGAGCCTTTATACCGGCCGGCGCGCTGTGCTCTGCTCACAGCTATCCAGACAGTCAGTGCAGGGAGAGTGTCGCTGATTCAGGGAAAGCTTTGCGGCCCTTTATAGCTTTTTCAGTTGCAGGGCTGCAAACAGTGTGACCAAAAGTCCTTCTCAGGACTATTCTAGTTGTATACAGGCAGGCAGGGTATAGCCAGGTCGGAGTACAGTAGCAGAGTCCTTCTCAGGACTATTGTTGCTATATACAGGCAGGGTATAGCCAGGTCTGAATACAGGCTAGTGACCAGAAGAGTCCTTGTCAGGACTATTGTACCAGTATACAGGCAGGCAGGCAGGCAGGGTAGTGGTGACCGTATACCAGCCTTCATCATATCTGGGGCTGGTGTACACAGTGTAAAACAGTCCAGATAGTGTCTGACTTGTCTGTAATTGTCGCTCCCCAAAAAAACCTGTTAGGTTCTTATTGCGTCCGTGCTTGGTTTTTAAAACCGCACGTGTGTGCCTGTTGGTGGCAGCGTACAGGTGCACTTGTGTGCAATTTCCACAAACTTTGATATAACGCACAAGTAGTGAATATACACGTCAGCAGTGCACAGCATTGCAAAATGCGCAAGGGCATTGGCAAGGAACAAGGAAGTGGACGTGATGGTGGTGCAGGCAGAGGCCGAGGTCGTGGGCAAGCTCTAATTTCGCCACAACAAAGGGCCACATCTAGTCGCTCGCACGTCCTGTCCCAAATTCTTGGGGACCGCAGCAGTACACCGCTCTTGAACCAAGACCAGTGTCAACAGGTTGTTAGTTGGATAGCAGATAATGCTTCCAGTCAGATTGGCACCACCACAAACACTCTGTCTTCCACACGGTCAAGTGTCAGTAGCCGTGATACTGCACCGCACATTTCTGAACCTGATCCTCCTTCCTACCACCAGGCTGAGTACACGTCCTCCTCGGACATTAATGATCCCACACTTGGACACTCGGAAGAGCTGTTCACGTTTCCATTTACACATTCTGGCCTCTCGCCAGCTCATATTGAAGTGGGTCATGAGGAGATCGTCTGTACAGATGGCCAAATATTTGAGCAGCCACGTTCTCACGAAGTTGGCAACGTGTCTCAACAAGTGGTGGACGATGATGAGACACAATTGTCAGGAAGTCAGGAGGAGGAGCAGGGTGCGGAAGAGGAAGACGACGTGGTGGATGATCCAGTAACTGACCCAACCTGGCAGGAGGATATGCAGAGCGAGGACAGCAGTGCACAGGGGGAGGGAGGCGTAGCATCACAACAGGCAGTAAGAAGCAGGGTGGTGGCCCCAGGCAGAAGTCAGGCAACCGTTCCCCGGAACAACACAACGACACAAGGTGCCTGTACAAATGTTAGGTCTTCCCGAGTCTGGCAGTTTTTTAAGTTGGATCCAGATGATTCAAAAAAGGCCATTTGCAACACCTGCCGTGCCAGCATCAGCAGGGGTACCAAAACTAGCAGCCTGACCACCACCAGCATGATCAGGCACATGTCAGCCAAGCACCCGACTTTGTGGGAAGTACAACAGAGTCGAGGAGCAGTGCTTGCTGATGTCACTGCTACGTCTTCGCTGGTTGTGCATGCGAGCCAATCCCCTGTCCATGCTGCCTGCGAACAAGCCTCCTCCACTCCTGCACCTGCAGTTGCCTACGCAGAAAGAACACCATCATCAAGCACGTCCTTGTCCCAGCGCAGCGTTCAGTTATCCATTCAGCAAACCTTTGAACGCAGGCGCAAATACACTGCCAACACCCCACATGCCACAGTTCTAAATGCTAACATTTCGCGACTGCTTGCGCTGGAAATGTTGCCTTTTAGGCTGGTGGAGACAGAAGCATTCCGTGACCTGATGGCGGCAGCTGTCCCACGTTACTCGGTCCCCAGCCGCCACTATTTCTCCCGGTGTGCCGTCCCCGCGTTGCATAACCACGTGTCACAAAACATCACACGTGCCCTGAACAACGCTGTTTCACCCAAGGTCCACCTAACCACAGACACGTGGACAAGTGCTTGTGGGCAAGGCCGCTATATCTCGTTGACGGCACACTGGGTTAATATTGTGGAAGCTGGGACCCAGTCTGAGCGAGGGACGGAACACGTCCTTCCCACACCAAGGTTTGCAGGCCCTACCTCAGTCAGTGTTTCACCCACACTCTACAGCTCCGGAATGTCATGCTCTTCAGCCTCCTCCTCCTCCTGCGCATCCTCATCCACTGTACCCTCCACACCAGTCACAAGCTGGAAGCACTGCAGCACTGCCTCGGCGAAGCGGCAACAGGCTGTGCTGAAGCTAATCTGCATAGGTGACAAACCCCACAATGCAGAAGAGCTGTGGACAGCTCTGAAACAGCAGGCAGATCACTGGCTCACACCTCTGAACCTAAAGCCAGGAAAGGTCGTGTGTGACAATGGCCGGAACCTGGTGGCGGCTTTGAGGCGAGGCCAGCTGACACATGTTCCATGCGTGGCCCATGTGCTCAACCTCGTGGTTCAGCGGTTTCTAAAGTCATACCCAGAGCTGTCTGATCTGCTGGTAAAAGTTCGCCGCCTGTCTGCACATTTTCGAAAGTCACCTACTGCTTCAGCCGGCCTTGCCGGCTTTCAGCGCAGTTTGCATCTTCCGGCTCACAGACTGGTGTGTGATGTCCCCACGCGTTGGAATTCAACTCTGCACATGTTGGTCAGGATATGTGAGCAGAAGAGGGCAGTTGTTGAGTACCTGCATCACCTAAGCCGTCGGGAAATGGGTCAAACTCCACACATAACACCTGAGGAGTGGAGATGGATGTCAGACCTATGTACCATCCTCCAAAACTTTGAGGACTCCACCAAGATGATGAGTGGTGATGACGCCATTATTAGCGTCACCATACCGCTACTCTGCCTTCTAAAACGGTCTCTGCTGAAAAACAAACATGATGCATTGCAGGCGGAGCGCGATGAGTTGCAGCAAGAAACAGTAGTGGGTGTGGGTGATGATAACACACAGCCCAGCCTCGTCTCATCACAACGTGCAGTGGAGGACTATGACGAGGAGGAGGATGAAGACATGGAGCAACTCTCCGGCCAAATTGAGGATATGACATGCACACCAGTCATATCCTCGGTTCAGCGTGGCTGGCCAGAGGACAGGGTAGATGAGGAAAAGGAGGAGGAGGAGGACAGCATGTTCAGTCATCTTGTTGGTCAGGCTACTGAAGTCCTGGCTGTTAAGAGTCTGGCGCACATGGCTGACTTTATGGTAAGCTGCCTGTCTCGTGACCCTCGCGTTAAGAACATCTTGGCCGACAATCATTACTGGTTGGTAACACTGTTAGACCCACGCTACAAGGAGAACTTTTTGTCTCTTATTCCCGTGGAGGAGAGGTCAACCAAAATGCAGCAGTTCCGGAAGGCCATAGTCACGGAAGTAGGCAAAGCATTCCCCTCACAAAACGCTAGCGGCATAGGTCATGAATCAGTGGACAACCGAGGCGTACAGCCGAGAGAGGCACAAGTCCAATCCGCCAGAGGTAGGGGAACAGTCTTTAAGATGTGGGACAGTTTTCTCAGCCCCTCACGTACCACAGCCCCTGAGGTGCGGGGTAGTGCCACAAGAAATCCTAAGTTTGCCCAGATGCTGAAGGAGTACCTTGCAGATCGAACAACTGTACTCCGACATTCCTCTGTGCCTTACAATTATTGGGTATCCAAGCTGGACACGTGGCATGAATTGGCTCTCTACGCCTTGGAAGTCCTGGCCTGCCCTGCTGCTAGCGTTTTGTCAGAGCGTGTTTTTAGTGCCGCAGGTGGAATCATTACAGATAAACGCACCCGCCTGTCAACTGAAAATGCTGACAGGCTGACTCTGATCAAGATGAACAAGGGTTGGATTGGGCCAGACTTCACCACACCACCAGCAAATGAGAGCGGAATTTAAAGTTTGCCATGTACCTCCACTCACCCATGGGTACACACTTCTGGACTTTGGATAATCGCTGGACTGCTCCTCCTTCTCCTCATGCGCCACCATGATGATGACCGTTACAAATTGCAATACTTAGGCCTTTGTTTCAGGTATACCCCCAGTGGTAAATTTTTTCGCCCATTCTTTGCAGAATGGACATTACAACGACAGGAGACCCGCTCCTTTGCAATGGGAACAATGTTTTGAGGCCCTCATGCACGTCTCTACCCAGGGACAACGTGGAGCCTCCCAATTTTTGGCTGCCCTGCCTAAGGGCTATACTATAATACACCCACTTCCTGACAATGGACACTTAATGTTTTGAGGCCCTCATGCACGTCTCTACCCAGGGACAACGTGGAGCCTCCCAATTTTTGGCTGCCCTGCCTAAGGGCTATACTATAATACACCCACTTCCTGACAATGGACACTTAATGTTTTGAGGCCCTCATGCACGTCTCTACCCAGGGACAACGTGGAGCCTCCCAATTTTTGGCTGCCCTGCCTAAGGGCTATACTATAATACACCCACTTCCTGACAATGGACACTTAATGTTTTGAGGCCCTCATGCACGTCTCTACCCAGGGACAACGTGGAGCCTCCCAATTTTTGGCTGCCCTGCCTAAGGGCTATACTATAATACACCCACTTCCTGACAATGGACACTTAATGTTTTGAGGCCCTCATGCACGTCTCTACCCAGGGACAACGTGGAGCCTCCCAATTTTTGGCTGCCCTGCCTAAGGGCTATACTACAATAGACCCACTTCCTTCCAATGGGCACTTCAGGTTTACAGGCCCTCATGCACGTCTCTATCCAGGGACAACGTGGAGCCTCCCAATTTTTGGCTGCCCTGCCTAAGGGCTATACTACAATAGACCCACTTCCTTACAATGGGCACTTCAGGTTTACAGGCCATCATGCACGTCTCTATCCAGGGACAATGTGGAGCCTCCCAATTTGTGGCTGCCCTGCCTAAGGGCTATACTATAATACACCCACTTCCTGACAATGGACACTTAATGTTTTGAGGCCCTCATGCACGTCTCTACCCAGGGACAACGTGGAGCCTCCCAATTTTTGGCTGCCCTGCCTAAGGGCTATACTATAATACACCCACTTCCTGACAATGGACACTTAATGTTTTGAGGCCCTCATGCACGTCTCTACCCAGGGACAACGTGGAGCCTCCCAATTTTTGGCTGCCCTGCCTAAGGGCTATACTACAATAGACCCACTTCCTTCCAATGGGCACTTCAGGTTTACAGGCCCTCATGCACGTCTCTATCCAGGGACAACGTGGAGCCTCCCAATTTTTGGCTGCCCTGCCTAAGGGCTATACTACAATAGACCCACTTCCTTCCAATGGGCACTTCAGGTTTACAGGCCATCATGCACGTCTCTATCCAGGGACAATGTGGAGCCTCCCAATTTTTGGCTGCCCTGCCTAAGGGCTATACTACAATAGACCCACTTCCTTACAATGGGCACTTCAGGTTTACAGGCCCTCATGCACGTCTGTATGCAGGGGCATTGGTGAACCTCACAATTTTGGACTGCCCTGGCAAAGGAAAATACTACAAAGACTCACTTCCTCAAAATGGGCACATTAGACTCAGAGGCCTTTATGTACGTCTCTTCTCAGGGACATCGGAGTGCCACACAATGTTTTCACGTAAAATCTTTCATGTATTAATCTCAAAAAGTAACATACACCAGCTCTATCTCACTATTGGGTATGTGCCCTTAACATTTCCGCCATGAAAAATCATTTTGGGGTCATTTTGGAAGGTTTTCTGGTGAGTCCGTAAAAATGGCGTAAAACGCGGACAAAATTGTTCACAGCTGTGACTTTTCAGTGATAAATGCTTCAAGGGGTCTTCCCCATGCTGTTGCCATGTCATTTGAGCACTCTTCTGAGACTTTTGTGACATTTTTAGGGTTTCTCCATGCTGCCGGGGGGTCATTTCACAAAAATACTCAGGTCTCCCATAGGATAACATTGGGCTCGTTGCTCGGGCCGAGTACACGAGTATCTTGGGAGGCTCGGCCCGAGCTTCGAGCACCCGAGCTTTTTAGTACTCGCTCATCACTAGTGGTGATCCCATTTTTTAGGTATGTCTTTTTTTTGTTCTTGCCTATTAAAATAAACATTAAACATCAAGAAATTTCCACTTTGGCCACTAATTTTATCTTCCTTTTTGTTTTAGGAAATTTACATTAACCCTAATGAACAGACTCTGTTACTATGTGATGTATTGAAGTGTCTAATTTGCGTGTGCAATGGTGATTGTAAAGGTAGGGAGAGCTGTGACATTACTTATTGTGATTGGTGGATCTTGTGTTAAAACCTGTGTATAGAGGTATTATGGTAATCCTGCCTCTCATGATAAGGAAACCACAGAAGCCTCTTAGTAAGGGCTGCTTCTCACTTGCGAGTTTCTCGCAGTAGAGCAATGCGAGAAAAACTCTCATTGAAATCGGACACATGTTAGTCAATGATTCAGCTCTCATCTGCGATTTTTTTATCAGTCCAAATCGGACCGAGAAAAAAATCGCAGCATGCTGCTTTTTTGCGAGTTTCTCGCACCATTTGTCCCAATGATTTCCTATGGAAGGGGATTAAAAGTAGCATCACACACGCGCACCACCGTTCACATTTGCGAGTGTGGCAGTAACTTCGCACATTAGATGAATGTGACAGCACATTCCCATAGGTTAATTAAATGACACATGTGTAATAGCTTTTATCTAATTAAGATGTTGCATGAAACTAGCATCGCAATCGCAACACACACGCGAGCAAATAGCATCGCACTTGCGTTGCACTCGCACCTAACGTGAACTAAAATCAGCCGAGTATTTTTCAGCCCAGTCGGACCGATTTTACTCGCATAGATGTGTTTCCACCCTTAAAGAACAACTAGTATGAGTCCAAAACAGCTCCAGTGGCCTGTTTAAAATCTGCTAATTACTAATTAGGCTACTTTCACACATCCGGTTTGAGCCCTGCGGCTCAATCCGGCTGTGAAAACTATGCAACGGATGCGGCGAAAACACCGCATCCTTTGCATAAGTTTTTACATGCGGCCCGTCCGGTTTTTTCCGGTTGCGGCATGCTACTGAGCATGCGCAGTGGAAAAAACCGCATGCGGCGACCAGATGCGTTTTTTTCCGCATCGCGCCGCATCCGGCCTCCATAGGTATGCATTGAAAAATGCGCCGCAGCGGCCGGATGCGGCGCGATGCGGTGTTTTTTGCCGGAGCAAAAAACGTTGCAGGTGACGTTCGATCCGGCCGCCGCATCGGCTAAATCTGCCGCATGCGGCAAAAACCGGACCGAACGCAAGCCCCTGCGGCACAATACGGCACTAATGTAAGTCTATGCAAAAAAAAACCGCCACCGGCGTTACAAAAGCCGGTGGCGGTTTTTCTGCAGAACGCCGTATTGTGCCGCAGAGCAAAAATCCGGATGTGTGAAAGCACCCTTACTGTATCTATGAGACTGTAAGTTCAGGTTGGGAGACTCACAATCAGCCCAGATATTGTAGCCAAGATATAGACCTTGAAATATGCTCATGTGAACTGGGCCTTAGCCTGATATAATTACTTTTGAGCTGTGTTCATTTATTTTTCTAACCTAGTGTTGCGCTTTTATAGGAATCACACAATGATTTTTGACAATTCACACAAAATACAGCTCGAAATACCAAAATCCTTTGAGCATAATAATATAACATAAGCCTTTTGTTCTTATAATCATTTTGAAATGTGAGAAATTGCATTAAAGAGTTGCAGATAGAATGAACACAGCACAAACATTCGCCCAGCTGCGATTCTTTAATATTCCCCAACAAACATTTTTTTTTATTATTTGTCATCCAGTGAATAACGAGTTGTTTTGCTGAAATAAATAGAAACATCAGAGTTTCTGGATTTAGAATGGGGTCAGCCCCTGATCAGCAAACACAAGGAAATTGGATTATGAGAGTTTTGGGCTGAATTCTAGTTATTGTTTTTTTTTTCCTAAATCTTCCATTGAAAGTAATCACAAAGCAGTAAAGTAGCAGAAATCATCTGTAATTCTAAATACCATGTAGATATATTTATTGTTGTAAATCACTGTGATAAATTCCATCTTCTGCATTACTTGGCAAGTGGTTTGTACAGTATGTGTGACATTATCATTAATGCCAACAATGCCTATTATTAGTTTGGAGGGTAATGTTGTTAATGTACATTTCCTATGACATGTGGGTTTGATGATTACTTAAGGGGTGATGCGCTTCTGTTTTTTATCATTATTTTTTTTAACTCTTTACCAGTGAACATACAGTATTTGAGTGTTGTATACTATATTCCCTATTTTAAATTCATATTAACGTAGATCTCTGGCTGCTTTGTTTGTACAGTGTTGAAAGGATTTTAGTTTTTCAGAAAACCTGTGCCCCAGGCGCAGTTCGCTTTAAAAATACAAACTTTTCTTTACTCACCCTGTATGGGTTCAGTACTCAGCCTCCTTCAGTGTCCCAGTTTCTTTTGTTGTCTGCAGTGCTGATGTCTGATCAGGGACAGTTTTTGACAAATTGTTCCCATGCACTGTTTTTGGTGTAGATTTTTCTGCATAAAAGTGTTGGCAGTCAAAAATGAGTTTTATATATGTATTTACGAGTGTTTTTAGGCTATGTGCACACTTTGCGTTTTTTCATGCGTTTCCGCAGCGTTTTGAACTGCAGTGTTTTAATGCCAAAATGCATGCGTTTTGATTTCCAAGCAAAGTCTATGGGAAATTGTGATTTCTTGTGCGCACAATGCAGTTAAAAACGCAGCGTTTCTGTTGCAGAAAATTTGGCAAAAACTCAGCGTTTAAAGAAGCAACATGTCAATTGTTTTTGCCATTTGGGCAGCGTTTTGCTAACATTGGAGTCAATGAGAAATGTCAAAACGCACACACAATCAAAATCCCAGTGTTTTACATGCTTTTTGAATGCAGAAAACATGCTTTTTTAACAAAATAAACACATGCATTTTTTACTTTATAAGGCTATGTGCGCACGTTGCGCAAATACATGCAGTTACGCTGCGCTTTGTAGCGCAGCGTAACTGCATGCGTCCTGTGTCCCCTGCACAGTCTATGGAGATTGTGCAGGGGCCGTGCGCACGTGGCGTTTTAGAGCGCAGCGCTTCGGCTACTGCCGAAGCGCTGCGTAAAAAGAAGTGACATGTCACTTCTTCCGTGCGCTTTGCCGGCAGCTCCTGCTCTGTCTATGGGAGGAGCTGCAGGCAGAGCGCATGGAATCGGCTTCACTACGGACATTTCTGCAGCGATTTAAAGAGCACATGTGCTCTTCAGATCGCTGCAGTGTTTCTGCAGTGAACTGTACGCAACGTGCGCACATAGCCTAATAAAGGAATAATATGTCCCTTTACACACACATAGTCCGACAAGTAAAATAATGAAAAAACATAATTTAACATTATTTTTTGCATAAATATTAAAGAATAGTTATAATTTTAATAAAATTATGTATTTTGTGCATGATTTTAATCATGATATTTGTTATCATTTCTTTCCGTTTTTTTCATAGTGTTTGAATGTTTAAACTTTATTTAGTAGTGTATTTGTATTCAAGACGCATCTGACCTTCCTAAGCAAGGAAAAAGCATGTAAATCGCGGTAAAACGCGGTAAAGACGTAAGCGTATTTATAGCGTTTTGGTGGTCAAAAACAAATTTCACAAAGACAATTTCTGCCAGAGGATACTTTTAGAACTGCAACTACCTCGACGCAAAATATGTGTAACTGGGTTAAAAACTGGCTCAGTGATAGGAAACAAAGGGTGGTTATTAATGGTACGTACTCGGACTGGGTCTCAGTTCATAGTGGGGTACCACAGGGGTCAGTATTGGGCCCGCTTCTTTTCAACATATTTATAAATGACCTTGTTGGGGGCATGCGGAGTAGAATTTCAATATTTGCAGATGATACTAAACTCTGCAGGGTAATCAATACAGAGGAGGATAATTTTATATTACAGGGAGATTTATGTAAATTGGAGGATTGGGCTGAGAAGTGGCAATTGAAGTTTAATGTAGATAAATGTAAGGTCATGCACTTGGGTAGAGGAAATAACATTTATGATTATGTACTTAATTGTAGAACACTGGGTAAAACAGACACAGAAAAAGACTTGGGTGTATGGGTGGATGGTAAACTTCACTTTAGTGGACAGTGTCAGGCAGCTGCTGCCAGGGCTAATAAAATAATGGGATGTATTAAAAGAGGTATAAGTGTTCATGAAAAAAATATAGTTCTACCTCTGTACAAGTCACTAGTGCGACCGCACTTAGAATACTGTGTGCAATTCTGGTCACCGATATATAAGAAGGACATAGCTGAACTGGAGGGGGTGCAGAGAAGAGCGACCAAGATTATTAGAGGAATGGGTGGGCTGCAATACCAAGATAGGTTATTAAACTTGGGGTTATTTAGTTTGGAAAAACGAAGGCTTAGGGGGGATCTAATCACAATGTATAAATATATGAGGGGACAGTACAGAGACCTTTCCAAAGATCTTTTTACACCTAGGCCTGCGACTGGAACACGGGGGCATCCGCTACGTCTTGAGGAAAGTAGGTTTAATCATAATCACAGACGAGGATTCTTTACTGTACGAGCAGTGAGACTATGGAACTCTCTGCCGCATGATGTTATAATGAGTGATTCACTACTAACATTTAAGCAGAGCCTGGATGCCTTTCTTGAAAAATTTAATATTACCAGTTATGTATATTAGATTTTATGACAGGGTATTGATCCAGGGAACTAGTCTGATTGCCGGATGTGGAGTCAGGAAGGAAATTTTTCCCCATTGGAACCTGTTTGCCACATTGGGTTTTTTTTGCCTTCCTCTGGATCAACATGTTAGGCTACGGGTTGAACTAGATGGACTTAGAGTCTCCCTTCAACCTTAAAAACTATGATACTATGATACTATGATACAGTATTATGTATGCAACAAAAACAGGTATATAAAGTTGAAACCAGAAGTTTAAATACACTATCTAAAAAAACACATTTACATGTTTGTATCACTATCTGACATGAAATCGGTTTAAGGTCAATTAGGATTACCAAAATAATTTATATTTGCTAGAATAATGAGAGATAGAATGTTTTAAGGCATTTTTTATTACTTTCTGAAAGGTCAAAAGTTTACACTAAGAGTACTATGCCTTTAAACAATATGGGACAGCCCATATGATGATGTCATATTTTTAGAAACTTTTGATAGGTTTATTGGCAATATATGAGTTAATTAGAGACACTCCTGTGGATGTATTTTATTACACACCTGAAACACACTGCTTATTTGTGTATCAATGGAAAGTCAAAAGAAATCACCCAAGATTTCAGAAAGAGAATTGTAGACTTGCACAAGTCTGGTTCATCCTTGGGTGCAATTTCCACATACCTAAAGGTACCACATTTATCTGTCCAAACAATTGTACACTAGTGCAAACAAGATGGGAATGTCCAGCCATCATACCGCTCAGGAAGAAGACGGGTTCTGTGTACCAGAGATGAACGTGCTTTGGTCAGACATATACATATCAACCCAAGAACAAATGCAAAAGACCTTGTGAAGATGCTGGCGAAAGCTAGTAAGATTATGTCATTAACCTCAGTGAAACGAGTACTGTATTAACATAGGCTGAAATGCCACTTTGCCAAGAGGAAGCCATTACTCCAAAAAAAAACATAAAAAAGCCAGAGTAATGTTTGCAAATGCACACAGGAAAAAAACCTTCATTTTTGGAGATATGTCCTGTGGTCTGACAAAACTAAAATTGAACTTTTTGGCCTAATGAACATCGTTACGTTTGTAGGAAAAAGGGAGAAGCCTTGAAGCCTAAGAACATCATAACAGCTGTGAAGCACGGGGGTGGCAGCATCATGTTGTGTGGTTATTTTGCTGCTGGAGGGACTGGTGCACTTCACAAAATAGATGGCATCATGAGTAAATAAGATTATGTGGCAATACTGAAGCAACATCTCAAGACATCAGCCAGGAACTTAAAGCTTGGGTGGAAATGGGTCTTCCAAATGAACAATGACCCAAAGCATACTGCTAAACTGGTTACAAAGTATCTTAAGGGTAACAAAGTCAATGTTTGGAGGGGTCATCACAAAGCCCTGATCTCAAACCTATTAAAACCTTATGGGCAAAGCTGAAAAGGAAGGTGCGAGCAAGGCGATTTACAAACATGGCTCAGTTACACCAGTTCTGTCTGGAGGAATGGGCTCAGATTCCTGCCAACTATTGTAAGAAGCTTGTGGAAGGATATCAAAAACATTTGACCAAAGTCATATAGTTTAAGTGCAATGGTACCAAATACTAATGAAATGTATGTAAACTTTTGACTTTGCAGTAATAAAAATGCCTGAAAACATTGACTCTCTCATTATTATTTTGGCAAATATAAATAATTTTGATAATCCTAACTGACCTAAAACATGAAAGGTTTATTCTGATTTCATGTTAGATAGTGAGAAAAGCATGCATATGTGTCATTTTAGATAGTGGATATAAACTTCTGGTTTCAACTGTACACTATATATGCACACACATATTTTATATACTTTATGCATTATACTTAATTAAACCCACACTATGTATTGTTTATATACACACACACATTTACGATATACATATGCATACATTTACAGTATATATACACATATACAAAATATATTATAAACATACACACGCAAAGTATATACACACACAGACACATACAGTTTATATATGTATTTACACATTATAAGTTTATACATATATTTACACATTATACTGTATATGCACAGTTGGGAAAATAAGTATTTTATACACTGCTGATTTTGTAAGTTTTCCCACCTATAAAGAATGGAAAAGTCTTTAATTTTTATCATGGGTACACTTCTACTGTGACAGACAGAATCCCTGTTATGAAGGGACTGGTGGATTAGGATCTAGGTAGAAAATATCCCGATCGCCAGTCGGGGTCCACCGTGCAGTTATGTTAAACTTCTGCTGGAAACCCATAGGTCAGGTGGATAAGACAGAGCTGGTGGCTCTGCAAATAATATAAAGCCTGATACGATTTAAAGAACACTCGGATCAGGTTAATTGTGAACCTTGGAACACCTCAGAGCCCACACACCGAAACTAGGACCTGTCTGTGTGCGTAGGGGGGCATATCGGGACAGTAGAGGCAGCCCAGTTAACGTCATTGAGCTGCCACAGTATTACTGGAGTGGTAGGACTGGAGCGGGGTAACTGGCCCTGGCTCTGCCTCACCATGAATCTTGGCGCGACGGGCACTGGATGCCTAACCCTGCCTACCACTTCCACTGAGGCCATACAATGGCTACACTGATCTGTTAACCTCCAGAGCTATAAAGATGACTGCACCCCGGGGTATGCACTCCAAGACCTTTTATCAACTAAGGTCCGCCCCAAACACAATGCCAATCTAAGATGGTGCCAACAGGAACCAATGGCGGATTGCCACATCATTAGTGACATCACCAGCAGCCTATCCGGGACCACCACCTTACTGATAACACAACCCCAGCACCGCCCCAAACATAGTGCCAATCCAAGATGGTACCTACAGGAACCAATGGTGGAGTGCCACATCATCACTGACATCATCAGCGGCCTATACGGAACCTCCATGTCACTGACACACCCGCAACACTGCCCCAAACACCTTACCAGTTATCGTCAGAAGACCAATGTTGGGGTGTCAAGTCGTAGGGACAAGCTTCCATGAGCCAGTCCGGAATGGCCACATCATCAGGACACCTGACGCTATCCAGCCAAACAGGTCCTGCCACCTCACGAATATTCCCAGTGAAGTCCTCATTGGAATTAGTCTCAGATACTGCAGGCTGCTTGTGGCAATAGCGGTGCCAATTTGTAAGAATACCCCCCCAAAAACTGAGAAAATCACATTGTATGATTTTTAAATAATTAATTTGCATTTTATTGCATGAAATAAGTATTTGATCACCTACCAACCAGCAAGAAATCTGGCTTTCACAGACCTGTTGTTTTTTCTTTAAGAAGCTTTCCTACTCTTTATTTATTACCTGTATTAATTGCACCTGTTTGAACTTGTTACCTGTATGAAAGACACCTGTTCACACACTCAATCAATCACATTCCAACCTCTGCACCATGGCCAAGACCAAAGAGCTGTCTAAGGACATCAGCAACAAAATTGTAGACCTGCACAAGCTGGGATTGGCTGCAGGGCAATGGGCAGGCAATAGGGAAGCAACTTGGAAACTGTTGGCAATTATTAGAATATGGGAGAAACACAATATGACTGTCAATCTTACTCGGTTTGGGGCTCCGTGCAATATCCAATTTTGTGGGGTAAGGATGATTCTGAGAAAGGTCAGGAATCTACCCAGAACTACATGGAAGGACCTGGTAAATGACCTGAAGAGTGCTGGGACCACAGTCTCAAAGATTACTGCTAGCAACACACTACACTGTCATAGATTAAAATCCAGCACGGTCCGCCTGCTTATGCCAGCACATGTCCAGTCCTGTTTGAAGTTCACTAATGACCATCTGGATGATCCAGAGGAGGCATGTGGTCAGATGAGGCCAAAATAGAACTTTTTGGTAACAACTTCACTCGCCATTTTTGAAGCAAGAAGAAGTATGAGTACAACCTCAAGAATATTGCCCCAACCATGAAGCATGTGTGGCGCCCCAGGACCTGGTCGCCACAACAGCATTGCCCTCCCAAAGGGTTAATGCTGAGCCTGGAGGTAATTGGGAGATCTATTGGCCAGTAAGGTTAACATCCAACGCAGTTCTCCCTCCGGCCAGCAGGGGGAGCTCTGAACCTGGAATTCCAGGGAGCATTCCTTAAGTCTGACCTGAGGGAGGAAGTAGTGTTCAGTCTGTAGAAAAGAAGCAAAGAGAGCAGACGCAGAGTAGTGCTGCCTTGTGGAACTGGGGCCTAGAGCTGGAATAGCTTGGCCCAGTGAACCAAGAAGTGCAGAGAGGCACAGAAGAGACTCGGACATCGGAGTCTGTGGTTGCCAGGGTATAAAATCCTTCCCTGGTAGCCGAATCCGGAGGGCAGGAGAGCTGCAAGCCCCCTGGCCCAGAAGAAATCTGAAGGTACAGCTGCATCCCAAGGGCCCGGTGTGGACTCCAGCAGAGAAGCACCAAAGAGGGCCTGCGCAGTCTACTACACAGAAAAAGGGATGAACCACTGGTCCCAGCAGCAGGAGGGCCTTTGCTAAATTCAGAGTGCAGGGTCCTATAGAAGAAAAGAAAGATTAGGGAGTAGGCCTCATACTCAACTGGCCAAAGATCACCCCCAGGCACTTCCAGGCCGGCCGGACCATCTTTACCATCTGTGACGGTCTCCCTGGACTAAACTGCTGCCGAGTAAAAGAGGAGAAGGTAAAGAGACTACTGTTTGTGCCTGTTTCTTTCACTGCCTGTCGGCTCTGCACCGTGTTATCCACACAACACCATAGACTTTCACGAGCACCAACAGTGTCCCCGGGGCACCGCTCCACCTGTGGGGAGCAGTACCACCATTGCTGCCGTATCATCACCCCGGAGGCCTCACACAGCAGCGGCGGCTTAATAGCCGCAAACCACAGGTGGCGTCACGAAACAAATACTTTAATTGCTCCCAAGTCACCAGCCATATTTACTGACACCCACCAAGGCCACGGAGTCGGGCCCCGCCACCACTGACTATCCCCGGACTAGTCCGGCCCGGCACCGGGTGTCCCATAGCCCTGGGGTGGGCGAGTCAACTTTGGCGTCACGAACAGGATTTCGTGCCCGGCGCCCACCGGGTACTGTGCGCCTTTGAAAAGACTATGTGTTTACTGTTTGAAGACTGCCGCCGCCATTAGCTTTGCTGAGTGCAGAAAGAAGGGGGGCGTGCCCGAAAAAGAGCGCGAAGGGAGCACGCCATCAGAGCGGAGGGTCGTTAACCCCGCGCTACCTGGAAGAGATTGTAAAAAGAAAGCGGAGCCTGGCAAGGTTCACTAAGGGGGAGGAAGATGTCCGACACCGAGGGAGAGCCGGTGGCTGTAGTAGTTCAAGACGCAGCAGCACCGGCCGATGTAATCCCAGTCGCCGTCGCCCCAGCCCCCGCGGTAGCGCCGGTAATGCCGATCACAATGCCGTACATCCCGGGAGCAGAATGGCTGCCGCAGTACTCCGGGGAGTCACATACCCTGAGCGACTTCAGAGAAAGGCTGCACAGCTTGTTCCGGGTGTATCCGCTGACTGGGAGCCAGAAGGTGGGCATATTAATGAGGCAGCTAGCCGGCGCGGCCCAGCGTGAAGTGAAGTCCTGGCCTGATACAGATAAAGGGACAGCAACAAAGATACTGGCCAAGTTAAAGAGTACTTTCGACACCCGCACCGCAGCAGAAATAAAGATGAGATTCTTTGGGTGCAAACAACGGGCCACAGACAGTATAAGGGACTATGCCTTAAACTTGCAGGAGGCCCTGAAAGCAATTAAACAGGTGGACCCAGAGAGTGTACATGAAGAAGACTAACTCCTAACTGAGCAGTTCATAGAAGGGCTCCTGTCAGATGCCCACAGGACCCAGCTGCGTATCATGGTCCTGCAGAACCCTGCTCTGGACTTTGCAAAGTTTAAGGACCAGGCCATCCGGGTACTGAGGGAATCTACACCGAATGACCCAGTACCCCTCCGGCCTCTTGCTATCACGTACCCCGGGGTGGTGCCTGCAACACGAGCCGCTGCAGGGGCTGAGGCGCAGTCCCTGGATAAGGATCCCGCTGCAGAGCTCAAACAGTAGGTCCAGGAGCTGACCAAGACTGTAGCTGCCCTTGCCAGGACCGTGCAGTCTCTACAAGTGACCCCATCGCCTGCAAGAATCGAGTTGGCCTCCAGCCCAGATGACATCCCATGGATGCGACAGAGGAGGATTCCGCCGACCCGAGGAAAAGACACAGACCGGTATGATTCAACGGGACAACCGATCTCCTGCCGCTGCAGCCAGGCGGGCCATATTGCAAGACACTGTCCTTTAAATGGGCCGAGCCTGGGGCCAGGAGCCGACCCCCAGGTGTAAGGAAGCCCGGCTCAACCCCCAGTCGCAGCAAGTATGTGGGAGGACGCCCGGTCCTTCCTATTGTGCTGGATGGGATCCCTTTGAATGCCCTCCTGGATACGGGGTCCCAGGTAACAACCATCCCTTATAAACTGTACAAAAGATATTGGGCTGATTCAGACATTGACCATGGCCCAGATGATGATTTAACAATTGTGGCCAGTAATGGTCAGCCCTTACCTCAAATTGGGTATAAAGAAGTAACCATTAAAGTGGGGCGGGTAGAATTGCCATGTCAGGGGATGATAATTGTAGATATTGATCGCAAAGAATCTGACCCACTGCTAACCATTGGTACAAATGTGATAGAAAATTGTATTGCCGAAGTGATAATTTTGTTGCAACAGGCGTCTGAAACTGCCAGCTCCGGGCAGCAGCGTGCCCTACAGAGGGAGATCAGAGCCCTGATGAGGAGGCAGCAGGTAGAGCTGGCCGGTGGAGAAATTGGCAGTGTGAGGGTAAGTGACCCCCTCCCCATTGCAATACCCCCAAGAAGTGAAATGTTGATATGGTGTCGGGCAGCAATAGGCCTCAAGGGTCAGGATTACCAGGCCTTGGTAGAACCGGTGTATTCAGACAGTAGGCCTGGAGTCCTGATAGCCAGAGGGGTAGCAGACGTTCGCAAGGGGAGAGTGCCCGTTCGTGTCCTGAATTGTGGGGAGGAGGAAGCCAAATTGCCCCGATACGCCACTGTAGCAAAACTGTACACTGTCAGTAACAATACCATCAAAGCAGTGGAACCCTTGATCCCGTCCGACCAGGCGGAAGACAATGGCTCCAAGGGACAGCTGGAAGACTGGTGCCAAAAATTACATGTGGGCACCGACTCCACCCCCTCACACCAAAAGCATGGGGTTTACTGGGTGGTACAGGAGTATGAGCGGGTCTTCAGCAAACACCCCCTAGATTTTGGGCAGGTAAAAGGGGTTAAACATCAAATCCCCACGGGTGATCATCATCCCATTAAAGAGAGATACCGCCCTGTACCCCCAGCACAGTATCAGCGTGCCAAAGAAATGTTACGGGAAATGAAGGAGGCTGGGGTTATCAGAGATAGCTGTAGCCCTTGGGCAGCTCCACTAGTGCTCGTAAAGAAAAAAGATGGTACAATGAGAATGTGCGTAGATTACAGACAAATTAACCGCATTACACATAAAGATGCTTATCCACTACCCAGAATAGAAGAGTCACTAACGGCCTTAAAATCAGCTAATTATTTCTCCACCCTGGATCTCACCAGTGGGTATTGGCAGGTTCCCGTGGCAGAGGCGGACAAAGAGAAGACTGCATTCACGACACCAATGGGTCTCTGCGAGTTCAATTGTATGCTGTTCGGGCTCTGCAATGCCCCAGGGACATTTCAGAGATTGATGGAGTGCTGCTTGGGCCATCACAATTTTGAAACCATGCTATTGTACCTGGATGACGTCATAGTCTACTCCAAGACCTACGAAGATCACCTGAGGCACTTAGCAGAAGTGTTTGAGTCCCTGTCGGAGTATGGCCTGAAGATAAAGCCGTCCAAATGTCACCTCTTGAAGCCAAAGGTACAGTACCTGGGTCATGTGGTCAGCGCAGAAGGTGTGGCACCTGATCCGGAGAAAGTCACCGTAATCAAGGACTGGCCAAGATCCACCACGGTAAAGGAGGTGCGGCAGTTCCTTGGGCTGGTGGGCTACTACCGAAGGTTCATTGATGGTTTCACAAAGATAGCAGCGCCTCTTCAAGATCTCCTGGTGGGCCAGCCAAAGCAGGCTAAGAAGCAGAGCCCTCCATTTGAATGGAACAGCCAAATAGAAACATCTTTTGTCCGGCTGAAAGGGGCTCTCACGGGAGAAGAAATTCTGGCCTACCCTGACTACAGCCAGCCGTTTGTACTGTATACAGACGCCAGCAACGTGGGACTGGGAGCAGTTCTGTCCCAGGTGCAGGGAGGCAGAGAGAAGGTGATAGCTTACGCCAGTAGGAAGCTTCGGCCCACAGAAAGGAATCTAGAAAACTATAGTTCCTTCAAGCTGGAGTTCCTCGCTATTGTTTGGGCAGTGACTGAACGCTTCAAGCACTATCTGGCATCGGCCAAGTTCACCATCTTCACGGACAACAATCCGTTGACACATCTGGTAACAGCCAAGTTAGGTGTGTTGGAACAGCGATGGATGGCCTGGCTGTCTAACTTTGACTTTACCATCAAGTACCGGGCTGGCAAGAAGAATAACAATGCTGATGCGCTGTCCAGAATGCCTCACTTACCCGAGTCTGGAGAAGACCTGGATGAACTCGAAGAGATAGAGTTACCGGCTTTCCATCACCAAGGTGTTTCCCAGTGTGAGCATGCTGTAGGAGGGAAGCGCTCGAGCCAGCACGAGGTCTCGGTCAACCCATTACTCCACCATAATTGGGAAGAGACACAGAACGGTGACCCGGCCGTGTGATTGGTCAAAGAAAAGCTAGCACAAGCTGAGACCCATCTCGGTCCAGACGCTCCACAAGAAGCCCAGCAGTTGTGGAAGGAGAGGGGACGACTGTTCACCTACCAAGGCAAGCTCTGCAAGAGATATGTCAACTGGCGAACGAATGAACTCGTCTGGCAGATAGTGGTCCCACAGAGGGATGCTCCAATGGTACTAGCAGCTTACCATGATAAAGCAGGACACTTCGGGTGGAAGAAGTTGGAGACCCTACTCCGCGATCGGTTCTACTGGGTGCACATGAGAAAGACGATCGAGAAGTGGTGCCGAGACTGTGGTCCGTGTAACCTGAGGCGGAAGGATGATGCCAGCCAGAGGTCTCCCCTACAGCCAATTGTCACGAAGCAGCCCCTGGAGTTGGTGGCCCTGGACCACGTGAAGTTAACACCAAGCCGGTCAGGCTATGTGTACGCCCTCACCATTGTGGACCATTACTCTCGTTTCCTGGTAGTAGTGCCTGTGAAGGACCAGACAGCCAGAACAGCATCTAGAGCATTCCAGGCATACTTTTGTCGGCCTCACGGTTATCCGGAAAGGGTTCTGACTGATCAAGGTCCTTTATTCGAGGCCGAAGTGTTCCAAGAGTTCTGTAACATGTACGGCTGTAAGAAAACCCGAACAACACCGTACCACCCCCAAACCAATGGATTGTGCGAGAAGATGAACCATGTGGTTATTGATATGCTGAAGACTCTACCTCTGGAAGAAAGAAACCAATGGCCAGAGAAGTTACCAGATCTGGTAGACCTGTACAACCATATCCCAGTAAATTCGACCAACTGCAGCCCTGCTTATCTGATGCGAGCAAGACCTGGCAAGTTACCTGTAGACTTTGAGATGGGGACTGTGTCACCTGAAGCGGTTCAGGAGATAGAAGATTGGGATACAGAGCGACAACAGCAGTACCGCAAAGTCCAGGAATGCGTAGAAAGGAGCCTGTCCAAAGCAAGAACGTGACAAGAGCAGAACTACAATCAAACAGCCCCAGCAACTCCCTTAGCACCTGGAGAACAGGTCCTCAAGAAAAAGCGGAGGGCGCATAAATTAGATGATCAGTGGGAGAATGAACCCTACACCATTATTCCCTCCAACTTTGACAATAGCAAGGTATGCCTCATAAGCAAAGATGACCACACTGTGGTCGCGGACATGTCTGGGGTGCTATTCATATCAAAATATTCCTGTAACAGGTCTTTGATTTGGGATTTGATACGATCTGAGGATATTAAGTGGTTATAAATTCTCCATGGGGAATATGTTGGGTTATTATATGTCTCTCTTATTTGGCATGACATAGGAGCATGGTCTGACCAGGGTATGTCCCCTATTTGGGCCGATTGTATATTTTGCAGGAGCCACGTATCCACCACTATTAGGTCAATTCTGGAGTATATTTTATGTGGATGTGAGTAAAATGTGTAGTCACGTTCGGAGGCGTGACGGACCCTCCACGTGTCGTACAATTCTTCTGACAGGAGGCATTGGGACAGCGCATGGGACTGGGATATTTTCTTGGAGCACCAGGATTTGTCTATATTGGGGATTGGGGCGATATTGAAGTCTCCGCAGATTAGTAGCAATCCTTGTTTTATTTTGGATAATTTGGTCATGAGTTTTCTAATAAAGGTGATTTGTCCTGAATTGGGTGCGTATATAGATGTGATTGTGTACGTCTTATTATTGATATTGCATATAAGTATCACATATCTGCCCTCGTCATCTAGGATTTTATCAATGAGCTGGAACGCTATGGTGTCCTTTATCGCAATCGTTACGCCTCTTTTCTTTTTCACTGCATGTGAGGCATAGATGTGGGGGTAATGTTGGTGTTTTAGTCTATGTGCGTCTTTGCTGTTTAGGTGATTCTCTTGGACACATAATATGTCCGCTTTAAGCGTCTGGGCGTCTTTCCACAATAATGATCTCTTAAAGGGGCTGTTCAAACCTTTCACATTAATAGTTGAAATTTTAAATACCATCAGATATAGTAATAAGAGAAGAAAAACAAAAATTAATATGTAACCAAGTACAAGGTAATGGTAAGGGAAGCAAAGGGTTAGGGTGCAAACAGTAATTACAATAGGTTACAATTCAGAGTCCGGTTCTACGTGAACCAACTGGATATTCATCCCTATCCAGTATCAGTGAGGGGTGAGAATAAAACGAGAGAGAAACTAAACGTTATTCTTGTGCCCCTCCAACCTGCCAATCAAAACAAAGAGTGGCATCAAAATAGAAAGTGGCATCAATATCGAAAGTGGCATGAAGGTGTCCCTATTCAGGACCATTCCTTGTTCAGCGTCGGGGGTCTCTTCTTTAGCGGGGAGCTGGTGTCTTTATCCACAGATGTCAGGGACCAGTCTTGGAGCAGGGTCATAGCCTCTCTGGGGGACACGAGGACGTGTGTGACTCCATTTTTCATCACGATGAGTTTTACCGGGTGTCCCCATTTGTAGGTGATGTTATTGTCCCGCAGGATCTTGGTTGCGGATGAGAATTCCCGCCTTCTATTCAGAGTGTCCGCAGACAGGTTGGTGAACACCAGGATGTTCTGGAATCTTTCTGGAAGTTCTTGCTTGTTTGCTGCCGCCGCCTTGGTTACTGCCTCTTTAAGATGATAGAAGTGTAGTCTGGCAATCACGTCCCGTGGTGCGGAGTTGGAAACGGATTTGGGTTTGGGGATCCGGTGCACCCTATCAATTAGTACATCCCTCTGCTCTGCTGACGGCACTAGTGCTGTAAAAAAGTCCGTTAGGAACTCTGTCAGTGCATCCGCGGGCACGTTCTCAGGTATCCCTCTGAAACGTAAGTTATTGCGTCTGGATCGGTCTTCCAGATCCGCGATTTTCAGTTTTAGGGCTGTAATCTCATCGTCCGCCTCATTATGCGCATCTACAGTCTACATATATTCCATGTTCACTCCCCAGCTAAGAAGCACAGGGGATATAATATTCACCTGTTTATATGAGATATATGATTATTCCCCTGTAATCTAGATTTATTCCATGTTCATTTCCCACCTATCAGGCACAAGGAATGTAATATACAAATGTTTACATGAGATATGTGTTAATTTTCTTATTATCTACATGTATTCCTGTTCATTCCCCACCTAAGAAGCACAGTAAAGGAAATATACACCTGTTTATTTATTCCCCACCTACATAGCACAAGGGATCTAATATATACCGTTAGGCTATGTGCGCAGTAGAAAGTGCCTTTTTCTTAAGAAAAAAACGGACCCTCTGAAAGAATCCCGCAACAGCGGTAAAAACTGCACCCGCGTTTTTGCCGCAATTTGCCACGGTTTTGCCGCGGTTTGCCTCGGATTTTCCACAAGTTGGTTCCCGCGGATTTTTACCATTATCTATGGCAAAAATTGCAGGTACCTGCAGAAAAGAAGTGACATGCTCATTAATTCCGCAGCGGAAAATCCGCGGGTATAAAAAAAAAGCAGTGTGCGCACAGCATTTTTTAAAACCCATAGGATTTGCTGGGGATTTGACTGGAGCAATGTTAGACACATTTTCTGCAGCAAATCCGCGGCAAATCCACGGCAAAATCCACGGTAAATCCGCAGCATGCGCACAGGGCCTTGATGTGATTTGTGTTGATTTCCTGATCATCTTCATATATAACTTGTTCATTACCCACCTAAGAAGCACAGGGAATATAATATTCACCTGTTTATATGGGATATATGTTTATTCCCCTGTAATCTACATTTATTCCATGTTCACTCCCCACTTATCTAACACAGGGAATCTAATATACACCTGTTTATATGGGATATATGTTCATTCCCCTGTAATCTACATATATTCCATGTTCATTCCCCACCTAGGAAGCACAGGGAATCTAATATGCACCTGTTTATATAGGCTATGTGTTCATTTCCCTATTACATACATACAGTATATTGCATGTTCACTCCCCACATAAGAAGCAAAGGGAATCAAGTGTACACCTGGTTATTCCCTACCTAAGTAACACAGAAACACTAATATACTCCCTTTAATATGGGATTTGTGTTCATTTCCCTATTATCTACATGTATACCTTATTCAGTTTACACTTATTTAACCCAGGGTTACATCTTCATTCCCAATCTAAGAAGCACAGCCAATCTAATATACACCTGTTTATATGTGTTAATTTCCCTATTATCTACATATATTCCATGTTTATTCCCCATCTAAGAAGTACAGGTAATATAATATACACCTGTTTATATGTGTTAATTTCCCTATTATCTACATATATTCCATGTTTATTCCCCATCTAAGAAGTACAGGTAATATAATATACACCTGTTTATATTGAATATGTGTTCATTTCCCTATTACCTACATAAATTCTTTGTTCATTCCCCACCTCTCTGACACAGGGAATAAAATATTTTAATGTTTATCCGGGATATATGTTTAGTCCCTTGTAATCTACATTTATTATATGTTTATTCCCCACCTATCTAACACATTGCATATAATATACATCTGTTTATATGGGATGTGTTAATTTTCCTATTATCTACAAATATTCCATGTTTATTCCCCACTTAAGAACTACAGGGAATGAAATATACACCTGTTTACATCCACTATCTAAAAAGACACATATTCATGTTTTTCTCACTATCTGACATGAAATCAGAGAGAGAGAGAGAGAGAGAGAGAGAGAGAATGATTTAGAGGCATGTTTATTACTTTCTGCTAAGTCAAAAGCTTTCATTAGTATTTGGTATCATTGCCATTAAACTGTATGACTTTGGTCAAATGTTTTGGATAGCCTTACACCAGCTTCTCACAATAGTTGGTAGGAATTTGGTGCCATTCCTCCTGACAGAACTGGTGTAACTGAGCCATGTTTGTAGGTCGCTTTGCTCACACCTGCCTTTTCAGCTTTGCCCATAAGTTTTCAATAGGATTGAGATCAGGGTTTTGTGATGGCCACTCCAAAACATTGACTTTATTATCCTTAAGCCACTTTCTAACCAGTTTGACAGTATGCTTCAGGTCATTATCCATTTGGAAGACCCATTTCCACCCAAGCTTTAAGTTCCTGGCTGATGTCTTGAGCTGTTACTTTAGTATTGCCACATAATCTTCTTTCCTCATGATGCCATCTATTTTGTGAAGTGCACCAGTCCCTCTTGCAGCAAAACAACCCCACAACATGATGCTACCAACCCATTCTTTTGCTTTTGAGTTCATGTGCACATTTCTGAACAAAGTACGTTTATCTCTGGTACACAGAACCATCTTCTTCCTGAGCGGTTTGACGGCTGTATATTGCCATTTTGTTTGTACTTGTGTATAATTTTTTTGTACAGATTAACAATGCACCTTCAAGTATCTGGAAATTGCACCCAAAGATGAACCAGATTTGTGCAAGTCCACAATTCTCTCTCTGAGATCTTTGTTTCAAGTGTGGATTAAAATACATCCACAGGTATGGCTCTAATTAACTCAGATGTTGCCAATAAACCAGAAGCTTCCAAAGACATGGCGTCATGATATGGGCTGTCTCATTTTGTTTAAAGGCATAGCATTCTTAATGCATGTAAATATTTGACTTTGCAGAAAGTAATAAAAATGCCTTAAAACATTGTCTCTCTCATTATTCTGGCATTTGGCAAATATAAATAATTTTGGTAATCCTAATTGACCTAAAACAGGAAAGGATTAAGGCCACGTCACACTAAAGGCCCCGTCACACTAAGCAACATCGCTAGCAACATCGCTGGTAACGAACAACTTTTGTGACGTTGCTAGCGATGTTGCTGTGTGTGACATCCAGCAACAACCTGGCCCCTGCTGTGAGGTCGTTGGTTGTTGCTGAATGTCCTGGGCCATTTTTTAGTTGTTGCTGTCCCGCTGTGAAGCACAGATCGCTGTGTGTGACAGCGAGACAGCAACAACTAATGTGCAGTGAGCAGGGAGCCAGCTTCTGCGGAGGCTGGTAACTAATGTAAACATCGGGTAACCAAGAAGCCCTGTCCTTGGTTACCCGATATTTACCTTTGATACCAGCCTCCTCCGCTCTCACTGCCTGTGCTGCCGGCTCCTGCTCTGTGCACATGTAGCTGCAGCACACATCAGGTAATTAACCCGATGTGTGCTGTAACTAGGAGAGCAAGGAGCCAGCACTAAGCAGTGTGCGCTGCTCCCTGCTCTGTGCACATTTAGCTGCAGCACACATCAGGCAATTAACCCGATGTGTGCTGTAACTAGGAGAGCAAGGAGCCAGCGCTCAGTGTGCGCTGCTCCCTGCTCTGTGCACATTTAGCTGCAGCACACATCGGGTTAATTAACCTGATGTGTGCTGTAACTAGGAGACTGGGGGCTGGTCACTGGTTGCTGGTGAGCTCACCAGCAACTCGTGTAGCCACGCTCCAGCGATCCCTGCCAGGTCAGGTTGCTGGTGGGATCGCTGGAGCGTCGCAGTGTGACAGCTCACCAGCAACCTCCTAGCAACTTACCAGCGATCCCTATCGTTGTTGGGATCGCTGGTAAGTTGCTTAGTGTGACTGGACCTTAAGCAACATTGCTAGCAACATCGCTGCTGAGGCACGACTTTTGTGACGTAGCAGCGATGTTGCTAGTGATGTTGCTGTGTGTGACATCCAGCAACAACCTGGCCCCTGCTGTGAGGTCGTTGGTTGTTGCTGGATGTCCTGGACCATTTTTTAGTTGTTGCTCTCCCGCTATGAAGCACACATCGCTGTGGGTGACAGCGAGAGAGCAACAACTGAATGTGCAGTGAGCAGGGAGCCGGCTTCTGCGGACGCTGGTAACCAATGTAAATATCGGGTAACCAAGAACCCTTTCCTTGGTTACCCGATATTTACCTTCGTTCCCAGCGTCCGCTGCTATCACGCTGTCAGTGCCGGCTCCCTGCTCCCTGCACACATAGCCAGACTACACACCAGGTAATTAACCCGATGTGTACTCTGGCTAGGAGTGCAGGGAGCCAGCGCTAAGCGGTGTGCGCTGGTAACCAAGGTAAATATTGGGTTGGTTACCCAATATTTACCTTAGTTACCAAGCGCAGCATCGCTTACACGCGTCGCTGCTGGCTGGGGGCTGGTCACTGGTTGCTGATGAGATCTGCCTGTTTGAAACTCACCAGCAACCCCTGTAGCGACGCTCCAGCGATCCCTGCCAGGTCAGGTTGCTGGTGGGATTGCTGGAGCGTCGCTTAGTCTGACGGTACCTTAAGGCTATGTGCGCACTTACCGGATTTTGCCGCGGATTTTCCGCGGATTTGCTGCATGTTTCGCTGCAGAAAATGTTCATAACATCTCTGCAGTGAATCACCAGCAAATCCTATGGAGAAAAAAAATCCTGTGCGCACTGGGCGGAATTTGACAGCTGCATGTTTTGCTGCAGAAATCCCGCAGCAAAAACAAGGGCATGTCACTTCTTTTCCGCACATCGCTGCGGGATTTCACTCCATTGACTCAATGTTAATCATGAAATCCCGCAGGGAATAACGCAGGAAGCAAATTCTGTGCGGTTCCCTGCGTTTTCCTGCGTTATTCCCTGCGGTATTTTGCGGTTTACCTCCGGTAATGTACATCACTTGCTTGCGGTTTTGCAGGGAAGTGATGTCATTACAGGAAGAGGAAGCCGTGCAGAGAGTAAACACAAACACAGATCACAGACACACATAGACATCACAGACACAGAACACATAGACACAGACACATAGAACACACATAGAAAGAAAACGGAAATATAGAAAAAAAAGAACGTGGGCTCCGCTGCATATTCACCGTCCAGCCGAGGTGAGCACACAGCGGCGGCCCGGTATTCTCAGGCTGGGGAGGGAGAGGGGCAGGGGTAATGTCTCCCGCCTCACTCCCCCTCCCGCAGCCGAGAATATCAGCCGCAGCTGCCCCGGCACTGTCGCATGTATTATGCAACAATACCGGCGTGTCCTCGGCTCTTCTTGCCACCGTGTAGCAGTGGTGGCAAGGTAATACAAGGGGTTAATGGTGATGGGGGACCACCGCCATTAACCCCAGGCTTGATCATGGCAGCGTCTATGTGACAGCTGACATGATCAACCCGTAAGTAAAGTGAAAAAACACAGACACCGAAAAATCCTTTATTTTAAATAAAACAAACAAGCCTCGTTCACCATTTTATTAACCCCCCCCAAACAAAGCTCCGGCGTAATCCATAGGTCCGACATAATCCACAGCTCCGGCGTCCTGCACTGCTGACATCCAGCCGCGACTGTCACAGACACAGGCTGAATGCAGCAGACAGCAGAGGTAATTACCGGTCATTTCCCACGGCCGGTAATGTGAACTCACTGCCGACCGTGGGAAATGCAGCAATCTGTCATCTATCTATCCTTCTATCTATCCCTCTGTCTATCTATCCCTCTATCTATCCTTCTATCTATCCCTCTGTCTATCTATCCCTCTATCTATCCTTCTATCTATCCCTCTATCTATCTATCTATCTATCCTTCTATCTATCCCTCTGTCTATCTATCCCTCTATCTATTCTTCTGTCTATCTACTATCTCAGAATTAAATGACTTTTTTTTTTTTTTTTTTTTTCAATGTGCTTTATTGCATTGAATGCAATAAAGCACATCCCAACCCGCACGCGGTAAAACCGCGGCAAACCGCATGCGGTTTTCGGGTGCGGTTTCCCGCGTTTTTTTACCGCGGGTGCGGTAATCTTTGAGAGGATGCGGAATTTTTACAAGAAAATTTCATTTCCCAGTGCGCACAGAGCCTAACTCTGATTTCATGTCAGATAGTGATAAAAACATGCATATGTATCTCTTTAGATAGTGTATGTAAACTTGTGGTTTTCAAAAGTGTTAGCACCCTTGAATTTGTTCCAAACAAATGAAGTACTTCTTTCAGAAAATTAATAAGACACCCTCTACACCGCCCCTCTCCATAACATACCATCTACAACACCCCTCTCCATAATACAAAAAAGGAAAGGTCCAGCACCAAAATGTTCCATTAATAATTCTGTCATCTTTATTGAGAAATCACATACAGTCATATGAAAAAGTTTGGGCACCCCTATTAATGTTAACCTTTTTTCTTTATAACAATTTAGGTTTTTGCAACAGCTATTTCAGTTTCATATATCTAATAACTGATGGACTGAGTAATATTTCTGGATTGAAATGAGGTTTATTATACTAACAGAAAATGTGCAATCCGCATTTAAACAAAATTTGACCGGTGCAAAAGTATGGGCACCCCTATCAATCTCTTGATTTGAACACTCCTAACTACTTTTTACTGACTTACTAAAGCACTAAATTGGTTTTGTAACCTCATTGAGCTTTGAACTTCATAGGCAGGTGTATCCAATCATGAGAAAAGGTTTTTAAGGTGGCCACTTGCAAGTTGTTCTCCTATTTGAATCTCCTATGAAGAGTGGCATCATGGGCTCCTCAAAACAACTCTTAAATGATTAAAGATTATTCAACATAGTTGTTCAGGGGAAGGATACAAAACGTTGTCTCAGAAATTTAAACTGTCAGTTTCCACTGTGAGGAACATAGTAAGGAAATGGAAGAACACAGGTACAGTTCTTGTTAAGCCCAGAAGTGGCAGGCCAAGAAAAATATCAGAAAGGCAGAGAAGAAGAATGGTGAGAACAGTCAAGGACAATCCACAGACCACCTCCAAAGACCTGCAGCATCATCTTGCTGCAGATGGTGTCAATGTGCATCGGTCAACAATACAGCGCACTTTGCACAAGGAGAAGCTGTATGGGAGAGTGATGCGAAAGAAGCCGTTCCTGCAAGCACGCCACAAACAGAGTTGCCTGAGGTATGCAAAAGCACATTTGGACAAGCCAGTTACATTTTGAAAGAAGGTCCTGTGGGCTGATGAAACAAAGATTGAGTTGTTTGGTCATACAAAAAGGCATTATGCAAGGAGGCAAAAAAACACGGCATTCCAAGAAAAGCACTTGTTACCCACAGTAAAATTTGGTGGAGGTTCCATCATGCTTTGGGGCTGTCTGGCCAATGCCGGCACCGGGAATCTTGTTAAAGTTGAGGGTCGCATGGATTCAACTCAGTATCAGCAGATTCTTGACAATAATGTGCAAGAATCAGTGACGAAGTTGAAGTTACGCAGGGGATGGATATTTCAGCAAGACAATGATCTAAAATACCGCTCCAAATCTACTCAGGCATTCATGCAGAGGAACAATTACAATGTTCTGGAATGGCCATCCCAGTCCCCAGACCTGAATATCATTGAAAATCTGTGGGATGATTTGAAGCGTGCTGTCCATGCTCGGCGACCATCAAACTTAACTGAACTGGAATTGTTTTCTAAACAGGAATGGTCAAATATACCTTCATCCAGGATCCAGGAACTCATTAAAAGCTACAGAAAGCGTCTAGAGGCTGTTATTTTTGCAAAAGGAGGATCTACAAAATATTAATGTCACTTTTATGTGGAGGTGCCCATACTTTTGCACCTGTCAAATTTTGTTTAAATGCGGATTGCACATTTTCTGTTAGTACAATAAACCTCATTTCAATCCAGAAATATTACTCAGTCCATCAGTTATTAGATATATGAAACTGAAATAGCTGTTGCAAAAACCCAAATTGTTATAAAGAAAAAAGGTTAACATTAATAGGGGTGCCCAAACTTTTTCATATGACTGTACATGATAAAATCAGATATGTCCCATGATGCCTAATAAGATGACTCCGTACTCATAGGCATACACAGATAAATAAAAACAAATCCATACATAAAACCAACCTAGTACAAAACACACATGAATGTGATAATCAATTAACAACATTTCACACATTAACACTTTTGGAAAAACACCCCACTACCTAATTCTATAAAGTCACATTATTTGTATACCTAAAAAGCTGTCTAATGATCAGAGTAAAAAATTCATCAGATTATATAAATATTTTCCCAAGAATGAGGCAGATCACATAATATGCAATGCAACCATAAACATTTATTCTGCCTGCATACCATACATGTTCTTTTATACATACTGTATAACATTTTATCATTAAATAATTTTAATTAAATAATTTTATTTCAGTCTTTGTCACCCTGTCTCTGAATTTATAATGTTATATATCCCCCTACTATACTCTATAGGAAATATTCCTCAATAACATGTCCATTTGAAACCTATAATAAGCAAAAAAACAAGAAAAATATTCCGTATGTGTGAATGATGCACAATATGCATGATATTATCAAAATCCTTTCTTATACATAGATGTTACCTAAAGATATCCACAAATTGGGATCATTCAATAACCTTGTAAAAAAAATAAATAAAAAAAAATAAATATATATATATATATATATATATTATAAATCTATGTATATAAATATATATATAATATATATATATATATATATATATATATATATATATATATATATATATATATACAAAAATCATATGTAAATGAACACAGAAAATACAATCACATAAATGTGGCCGATAGGGGCAACCCACAGTTATTCAATGAATATACAACAGGTATCCATGATAGTTTAACCCTTCAGGAAAGCATGCGTTTAAAGCAAGTATCCAAGATGCTTCTCTATCCAGGAGTAAACACTCCCAATCTTCCCCTTAGAAGCTTGAACACCTCCTCTATTCCTTTAACTCTTAATCCCATCATCTCACCCCCATGCACCTCACAAAAACGTTTAGATAACACACAGATGGAACATTGGGAACTATTATTTTCTGGATTGGATGCGGTAATATGTTCAGACAATCTTTTTTTCATAGTGCGGGTAGTGCAACCCACATAGTACACATTACATACCGCACATGTTGCTAAATAAACAACATGTGTAGTATTGCAGTTTATATAACTCTTAATTTGATATCGCTTGTTTGTTTTTTGCTCTCAAAAAATGTCTGTTTTGTCTATATCCTGGCAAAGCCCGCATCTCCTCTGTCCACACCTGTGCCCTCCATTTTGCTAATGACCGAAGACTGACCTCCTCAATAATCCGCCTGCAAGATTTCTCACGAGCTGCACCAATGCTCTGCAACACATTACCAAGAACAATTTGATTAATTCCAACATCCACACTTTTAAGCGGGTCTTAAAAAAAATGCATTATTTTTAAACTAGCCTATCACCTGGTTACATTCCTCTTCATGTACTTTGTAAACTCTGTATCTGTGCTTGTATAAATTTTGGCTGGTGACCGGTTCATGAAGCTGTATTTGAATCCCATGTTATACTGATGACTGGGCAATATATGACAAACTCCCCCCCAATTTACATTTTGTGCCTCCCCTATTTTCTTATAGATTGTATGCTTACGACTAGGAATCTCTCTCCTCTAGGTATCTGTTGAATGTTATTATTCTGTAATGTCTCATATTGTCTGTATATATCCCCTCAAAATTGTAAAGTTCTGCAGAATATGTTGGCACTATAGAAATAAAAATTATTATTATTATTATTATCATCTATGCGATTTCTCAATAAAGGAGATAGAATTGTTTTTGGAAAATGTTGGTGCTGGATTTTTCCTTTTTTATATTTGACTTATGGTAGCCAGCCACATCCATGCACATGTGAGTCTGCAGAACTAATGGTGAGCTTTCTCCCCACACCTGTTTCCTTTTATTTACATATACATCTCCATAATACACCCTCTACACCACCCCTCTCCATTAGATACTGTCTAAACCACCCCTTTCAATAATATCTCTCCCCCAGTGCCCCTATGTAAAATACCCCCATACACAGTGCCCCTTTGTATAATTCTCTCTCACACACACTGCCTCTGTGTATAATATCCTACACACATTGCCCCTCTCCATAACACACATTCTACACCGCCTCTTTCCATAATACACCTTCTACACCGCCCCACTCCATAATACACCCGCTACACCGCCCCTCTCAATAATACTCCTTCTACACCGGCCTTCTCCAAAATAAACTCTCTATACCATCCCTTTCCATAATATCTCACCCTGACTGCCCCTATGTATAGTATCCCATACACACTCTTCCTATCTGTATAATATCTCTCCCACACACACTGCCTCTCTGTGTAATATCCCCCACACACTGCCCCTCTCCATAATACACCTTCTACACCACCACTCGCCATAAAATCTCTCCCACACTGTCCCAATGTATATTATCCTCCACACATTTGGGAGCCAATGGAGGGATTAAGGTCATTGATGAAGGTCCAAGGTATTAGAACAGAAATGTCTGTGCTCTGTTCACTTTGTAGGGTTTTTTAAATAAAAAATCACAGCTTTTGTTCAACAATCTGAGTGCCAAGTCTCTCTCTCTCATACCATAGCAAGGGATTGGGATTGGATCCTACTTGGGCACCACAAACAGAAGTGCCGTGGTTATTCTTCATAGCTGCTACACACTGGGATGTGGGATGATGCGTTGGTGCCCTGCACTGCTCCACTGACCCTGCTTCCAGCACATGGCTAATTTGCATGCGATGTCCCTTTGCATGTAAATTTAGCTATGTGTGGTGGCCAAAGCGACACAGTCAGGCCCCTCTGCTGCGGCTGTGACCGGGACCCAGTAAAGAGGGGCGCTCGTCCTTAGCCTTAATACAGCTAAGTAATTACCCCAAGATGCCCAAAAAATTAACACATGCACAGTAATGTCTAAACGACTTGATTTGCAAATGTTTTGTGAAGTGGCAAAAAGAAGTTGCCTGAAAATTATTTTGCATGGAAGTGACTCGCCCACCCCGGGGCCATAGGTGACTTGGTGTCGGGCCGGACTAGTCCGGGGTAGTCAGCGGTGGAGGGGCCCGACTCCGAGACCCCGGCGGAGTCAATTAATGTGGCGGTATTGGGGAAGATGGTAATAAAGTTTATATAAGATTCGTGACGCCACCTGAGGATTGCGGCTTTGGAGCGGCTGCTGGACGGGACCACTGGGGCTGGTGTTGTGGCAGCTGAGTTTCTTGTGTGAGCTGTGTTTCTTGTTCCCTACAGGTGGAGCGGGTACCCCGGGGCAACTGTTTGTAAAGTCTATGGTGGATGTTGATGAGGTGCAGGACAAAGCAGATGACACAGGGCTTGCAGTTCAGATGTTTTATTCACTGTTGCGTTAATCGGTTACCCGTGGTATGCCGGGATTCACTGTTCTGGGCATCCACTGATCCCGGGCAGGTCAAAGGTCAGTACCAGTGCACCCCTCAGTGTGCCTTCCCTGGCCGTCTCACTAGTGCCGACCTTCACTAGACTGTCCTGCATCACCAAGCCTGTCCGAAGGGTGGCTGACTACAGTCCTTTTATTGCTCCCCCTTGCAGGTGATGGGTGGCAGGTTGTGGCCTCGGGTGCCTGAAGCAATCTCCCGAGCCTTCGGATTACTAAAGGGAAATGTTTTCCTCCTTTAGCCTGGGGACTGTCCCCATTGTTGCGACCAGATTCCTCCACCCCAGTGTTCATGGTGGAACAAGTCCACGGAGGCCTCCCACACATCCGTGGCACTCTGGAACTCTTTTCCTCCTCCTTTTCAGTGTCACCTGGACCTAGCAGGGCCTCAGGGTCTTCACCACAAAAAAAAACCAGTCTCCTCACTCCTTTCTCTCAAACTTTCTGTCACAGACCCTCTCAAGGACTCCTGTCCACTGTCACTTCTCTGACAGACTGCCTAGTTCAAACTTGAACTAACCGTTTTTTCTTAACTACCCCACTTACTCCTCCTACACTCCTCTTGGCCAGGCTCCACCCTTCTAGGACAGTGAATGGGACTTAAGGCCCCATAACCAGATATACTGGTCACTACTCCCAGCATTAATGGGGTACCTGCCTTAAACCCTGACCTAGTATGTGTCCTAACAATTGGTGTGTGCAGGTTTTGTCTGTGAAGAAAATACACCAACAGCAAATCGTCTACCAAAACAATGAGAAGGACACCAAAGAAGATGCCCAGGAAAGTCACTGTTTTCATGAAGTGTCTTCTGCTTCAAAATCAATTAATTTATGCCAGCATCTCAAAGAAGCCATGTGCACCCACTTTAAGTGAGCAGCACTTCAATGTTTCATACAATATATACCTATATATACCTCACTATGCAAATTCAAGCTTCCAAACTAGAAATAATATATGTGTCTCTTGTGCTTTATTACTTTAATTCACTTATATGCTATCTATCTCATTCATGTTAACAATAGTTATTTTTACAAAAACAAGTATTTGTAAGCTGCCTGTTTACGTGAAGAGGGGATTTGCTGGTTCACTAGCTTGGGAAATGTTCTTGTATGCCTTTTCTGTTTGATTCTCGTTATTATTCATGTCAGTGGGTTCCTTTAAGTGTTTTTTGTTTTCCCTTTATGGTATGTAATAGGAAATAACACCCAAGATAAATACTTTCCTAAAAAAAAGAAGTCTGTGGTCCTTTTATTGTTGTGTGAGACAAAGGAGATGACAAAGGCAGTGGTTAGGGTATTGCCATGAACTTATCAAAACAATGTAGAAAATTCCCCCAGAAATTCACATACAAATGAGAAAAAAATATATTTTTACATTTAAATTGTTCAGTAGATTGAGTGCATGGAAGATACTTCAATGAATTTACAAATACCTCCATATACGTTTAACTTCAAAATATTCGGATTATGGATATATCAACGTTGGGTGAACAATAACATCATATGCTGCATTATCAATACATCACAAATGCCTTTAAGGCTATGTGCGCACTAGAAAAGTGATTTTTCTCAAGAAAATTTCTTGAGAAACTTCTGGGAGTTGAAGATTACCACATCTGCGGTAAAAAACCACACCAAAACCGCGGGAAAAACGCATGCCGTTTTGCCGCGGTTTTGGTGCGTTTTTGCCGCGTTTTTTCCGCAGGTTGATCCCTGCGGTTTTTTTTTTATAAATAAAGCATGTTGAAAAGGAGAAAAAAAAAAAGTAATTTCCTTCTGATATAGATATATAGAGAAATAGATAGATAATGGACAGATAGATAGATAGATAGAAGGATAGATAGAAGGATAGATAGATAGATAGATAGATAGAAGGATAGATAGATAGATAATGGATAGATAGATAAATAAATAGATAATGGATAGATACAGTCATATGAAAAAGTTTGGGCACCCCTATTAATGTTAACCTTTTTTCTTTTTAACAATTTGGGTTTTTGCAACAGCTATTTCAGTTTCATATATCTAATAACTGATGGACTGAGTAATATTTCTGGATTGAAATGAGGTTTATTGTACTAACAGAAAATGTGTAATCCGCATTTAAACAAAATTTGACCGGTGCAAAAGTATGGGCACCCTTATCAATTTCTTGATTTGAACACTCCTAACTACTTTTTACTGATTTACTAAAGAACTAAATTGGTTTTGTAACCTCATTGAGCTTTGAACTTCATAGGCAGGTGTATCAAATCATGAGAAAAGGTATTTAAGGTGGCCACTTGCAAGTTGTTCTCCTATTTGAATCTCCTATGAAGAGGCTCCTCAAAACAACTCACAAATGATCTGAAAACAAAGATTATTCAACATAGTTATTCAGGGGAAGGATACAAAAAGTTGTCTCAGAGATTTAAACTGTCAGTTTCCACTGTGAGGAACATAGTAAGGAAATGGAAGAACACAGGTACAGTTCTTGTTAAGCCCAGAAGTGGTAGTCCAAGAAAAATATCAGAAAGGCAGAGAAGAAGAATGGCGAGAACAGTCAAGGACAATCCACAGACCACCTCCCAAGCACACCACAAAGAGTCGCCTGAGGTATGCAAAAGCACATTTGGACAAGCCAGTTACATTTTGGAAGAAGGTCCTGTGGACTGATGAAACAAAGATTGAGTTGTTTGGTCATACAAAAAGGCGTTATGCATGGAGGCAAAAAAACACGGCATTCCAAGAAAAGCACTTGCTACCCACAGTAAAATTTGGTGGAGGTTCCATCATGCTTTGAGGCTGTGTGGCCAATGTCAGCACCGGGAATCTTGTTAAAATTGAGGGTCGCATGGATTCAACTCAGTATCAGCAGATTCTTGACAATAATGTGCAAGAATCAGTGACGAAGTTGAAGTTACGCAGGGGATGGATATTTCAGCAAGACAGTGATCCAAAACACCGCTCCAAATCTACTCAGGCATTCATGCAGAGGAACAATTACAATGTTCTGAAATGGCCATCCCAGTCCCCAGACCTGAATATCATTGAACATCTGTGGGATGATTTGAAGCGTGCTGTCCATGCTCGGCAACCATCAAACTTAACTGAACTGGAAAATGAACAGGAATGGTCAAATATACCTTCATCCAGGATCCAGGAACTCATTAAAAGCTACAGGAAGCGACTAGAGGCTGTTATTTTTGCAAAAGGAGGATCTACAAAATATTAATGTCACTTTTATGTTGAGGTGCCCATATTTTTGCACCGGTCAAATTTTGTTTAAATGCGGATTGCATATTTTCTGTTAGTACAATAAACCTCATTTCAATCCAGAAATATTACTCATTCCATCAGTTATTAGATATATGAAACTGAAATAGCTGTTGCAAAAACCCAAACTGTTATAAAGAAAAAAGCTTAACATTAATAGGGGTGCCCACACTTTTTCATATGACTGTAGATAGATAGATAGAAGGATAGATAGATAGAAAGATAGATAGATAGAGGGATAGATAAATAAATAGATAATGGATAGATAGGATAGATAATCAATAGATTGATCTGTCCTCTATCAATCAATAGATAGAGTCCCTGTGAGCACACACTGCATTTCTCACAAGCGGTAGTGTGTTCACATTACTGACCGTGAGAAATGACATCTCTGTAGTCTCATTACGAGGCTGCATTCTGTACAGTGTCAGTCGCGGCTGGATGCAAGCATGGCAGGAACTGCGTGGATTACGCCGGAGCTGTGTGTTGGGGGGGTTAATAAAATAGTGAAAGAGGGGGCTTTTTGTCTTTTATTTAAAATAAAGGATTTTTCGGTGTGTGTGTTTATTCACTTTACTTACAGGTTAATCAGGAAACCTGTCTCATTGACGCTGCCATGATTAAGTTTGGACTTAAATGGCAGCGATCTGCTGCCATTTAACTCATTATTTCCCTGATTGCCACTGCATCACGGCAATCTGGAAGAGCCGGGACACTCCGGGACTGCCGCATAATGGGTGCGACAGTCCCGGGTCAGTGGCAGGCTGATATTCTCGGCTGTGGGAGAGGGGGGGCATTAACCCTGGCCCTCGCCCTCCCCAGCCTGAGAATACCAGGCCACCACTGTGTGTTTACCTCTGCTGGATGGTATAAATACAGCGGAGCACACGCTCTTTTCTTTCATATGCACGTTTGATTTCTATGTGTACTCTATATGTCCGTGTCTGTATGTGAGAGTGATGTGTGTGTGTTTACTATATGTCTGTGTCTGATGTGTGTGTGTTTACTATATGTCTGTGTCTGATGTGTGTGTGTTTACTCTCTGCACGGCTTCCTGTAATAATGACATCACTTCCCTGCAAAACGCAGGCACTGATGAACATTACCGCAGGTAAACCGCGGCTATACTGAGGGTATACCGCACATCATTTGCTACCTGCGTTATACCCGCGGTATTTCACGATAACATTACAGTGAATGGAGTGAAATACCACAGGTACCTGTGGAAAAGAAGTGACATGCACATTTTCTCAAGAAAGTTTCTCAAGAAATTCTGCAGAAAGAATTTTCTTGAGAAAAAATGCAGTGTGCGCACAGCTATTTTTTTTCCCATAGGTTTTGCTGGGAAATGTCTGCAGAAAGATTACAAACATTTCTCAAGAAATTTCTGCAGCAAAACCGCGGGTAAAACCGCAGTGTGCACACAAGGCCTAAGTTTTAAAAAAATCTTAGAGCTTAAAGGGGTGGTCCGAAGTCAAACTAAAGCTCCATCTAAATCCCTATGTATTTAGTTCTGTACTTTTTCTAATATATAAAAAAAGCAACAAAAAGAGGAATATAATTTCCTCAAAAAATTCAGCAATTACTTACAGCAACAAGAGGGCAGCAGTTTTAACCTGCCTAGGCCAAAGGATCTAATGCACTGACAGGATTCAACAATGGTGCATAAAGATGGATGCATCACAGGTGCAAAACTATAATGAAGCAACCATTCTTAAACTACCAATACATGGAGGTGGTGATTGCTTGGTGATAAAATTGCACACAAAATGACTTGTATGGGGCACCGTTCACAAGTGTAGGTGTTCTCCAATGTTTTGACCCCCAAACACCCAGTTCCAACGTAATACATACGAGGACCCATAACAATTCTGGCTCTGTTACATACTGAAGTCACAGAGCGTGGGCACAGAACATGACCACATGCTGTGGCTTCAGGCAGAGACTGACTGAGCTGCAGCTGTGAGTGGTGACATGACTCAGTTTATCTGTGGTCACAGCTGGAGGTTTCCACGGTACCCCACCTTTGATCACTGGTAAACTGACCTCAGGTGACCTCACTAAATTCAGTGACCACCAAGTAATTGACTATATATCTTGTACAGTTAATGATGATGGTGCGGAGGTACTTTGTCATAATATAGATCAGTTTCTGAGAAAGATGGTCCACCACCAACAGCTGTGCACCCAAACTGCCACGCTGCTCCTTCTGGATTCTGCAATTCCCGTGAATGACCCCAAGGATATTTTCGAGGTGCTGGATCATAAGCAGCTAAATTGGACAACATCAGCACCACCATCTGTGTCCTCCCAGGAAGGACCACCTCACCCTCAATCACCACCAGCCCCAGCACCACCAGCATCCCCTGGATATGATACTGGTCCTTACCAACAGCACACCATCAGCGGTCAAGGGGAAGAATGGCACCATGGGGCACAACAACATCCATAAGAGGGGTACCTGTCCCAAAGTAGGTCTAGGGAGTAGCAATATGATTCAGCAGCAGGTCCATTTTTGCATGGAACCTACATGCCACCAGAACCATACCATTCTCCTTCCAACCCACATCCATCAACTTTGATGTTTATTCTCTTTATTGTGCTACCTAGCAAATTCCTTCTCCAGCCCCCCATCCTCCTCCACTTCTTCTCCTACCTTTTATAATTTATGAACCTCTTTTTGGGGTTTATTTGCTGAATTAATGATTTATGTTTGGCTACTAAAGCTTACCCAGATGTGAGCTTCTGTTGAGGATGTTTATGTTTGTTTTAAATAAAACATTCTTAGTTCATTATACTATTTGTTTATGTGTCTTTTATTATTGGGCTAACAAATACTGGCTAAAGGTAGAACAATTTTTTTTTTTACAGATGGACATAAAAATAAAGGAAAAAGAAAAACACTAAACATATTTATCGTGAAAGGGTAAACACACCTCTTGCGTTACAAAATAATCAGTGAATATTTGACTTACCCTCAGGCCAGATGGGTCATGGTGTGTGGAAGAAGCCTTTGTTTCGTGATGAAAATTGTGAACCAATTCATCCGCCGCATCTACAGGAAAGTTGTGGATCAGGGTGAAATTATGAAGTATGACACTGGCATAAATGACACCATTGACATTTTGCTTACCGTATTTTCCGGACCATAAGGCACACATAAAAGCCTATGATTTTCTCAGAAATCGACAGTGCGGCTTATAACCCGGTGCGCTTTATATATGGATACAGTACAGTACATGGATTGAGCATTACGGCCACCGTAGTCAGGAGCCTCACTGAGTGCGGTGATATGTACAAATCTGTGCGCGGGAGCAGCGCGTGTTATCTGTGCCCCAAAAATGCCTCCTGTTAAGCGACATGCTTATGATGCAGATTTTAAGATTAAAGCTATAAATCATGCAGTAGAGCATAGAAATAGAGCAGCTGCAAGAGAATTCAACATAAATGAATCTTGGTGCGTAATTGGAGGAAACAAGAAAATGCACTGCGCCAGGTAAAGAAGACCAAACTGAGTTTCCGAGGTAACAAAGCAAGATGGCCACAGTTGGAGGACAAAATAGAACAGTGGGTTATCGAACAGAGAACCGCTGGTAGAAGCGTCTCCACTGTCTCTATTCGACTGAAAGCCACAGCGTTAGCACGCGACATGGAGATCACAGAATTTCGAGGAGGTCCTTCATGGTGCTTTCGTTTTATGAAAAGACGTAATCTCTCCATCCGCACCAGAACTACTGTCTGTCAACAACTGCCAAAGGATTATGAAGAGAAGCTGGCCATTTTCCGCACCTACTGCACAACCAAGATAAATGAAAAGAACATCAAGCCAGAACACATAACTAACATGGATGAGGTCCCCCTCACTTTCGATATCCCCGTAAATCGTACTGTTGAGAAAACAGGGACCAGTACGATATCTATACGCACCACAGGAAACAAGAAGTCCTCTTTCACTGTAGTTCTCGCCTGTCAGGCTAATGGCCAGAAACTACCACCCATGGTCATTTTCAAGAGAAAGACTTTACCCAAAGAAAAGTTTGCTGCTGGTGTCATCATCAAAGCTAACCCAAAGGGCTGGATGGACGAGGAGAAGATGATTGAGTGGCTGAGGGAGGTCTACGTCAAGAGACCGGATGGTTTCTTTCACAAATCCCCATCCCTATTGGTTTGTGACTCCATGCGCGCCCATGTGACCGATAATGTCAAAGCCCAAGTGAAGAAAACTAATTCAGAGTTTGCCGTAATTCTGGGTGGATTAACCAAAAAGCTCCAGCCACTAGATATCGGCATCAACAGGTCATTTAAAGTTAAATTGCGAGCTGCGTGGGAGCATTGGATGACAGAAGGTGACCACACATTCACCAACACAGGGAGGCAACGCCGGGCAAGTTATGCCACTATGTGCCAGTGGATCGTGGATGCCTGGAAAAAGGTATCAGACTCCAGTGTAATCCGAGCTTTCAGGAAGGCTGGAATCATCACTGAAGAGCTAAGCAGCTGCAATGAGACCGACTCAGATAATGATGAGGGGGACCCGAGAATGCTTGATACAGAAATCGCCCAACTGTTAAACTCCGACACTGAAGATGAAGAATTTGATGGATTTGTGGAGGAAGAATGAACTGAAAATGTATTGATTTGCAGTTACCGTACAACTGAACAAGTTGAGAGTTACCGTACATATTGTGAAAGAGTTACCGTAAATAACTTTTGACCTACAGTACAGTCTGAGCTTTTTCATTTACGGTAAAGTGAACCTTTCACCAGTTTTATGGCCCCTAAGCTGCGGCCACCACCAGTGGGCTCTTATATACAGCATTCTAACATGCTGTATATAAGAGCGCAGGCCGCGCTGTACAGCATAAACATCACTTTATAATACGGTACTCACCGAAACCGGTCACTCCAGTGCTGCTTGTCCAGATGAGCGGCGCTGTTCTCCGAGACCGGCGCCTCCTCTTTCGGCCATCTTGCTCCTCTGTCTTCTGAAGCCTGTGTGCATGACGCGTCCACGTCATACACACTCGCCGGCACTGAAGTCCTGCGCCTGCCCATCTGGACAAGCAGCACTGGAGTGACCGGTTTCGGTGAGTACCATATTACAAAGTGATGTTTATGCTGTACAGCGCGGCCTGCGCTCTTATATACAGCATGTTAGAATGCTGTATATAAGAGCCCACTGGTGGTGGCCGCAGCTTAGGGGCCATAAAACTGGTGAAAGGTTCACTTTAATGCGCCGCGGCTTATAATCCGATGCGCCTTATATATGAACCTAGGCGCCTTAGCCGGCACTCACTGCTAATGCGGCTTATAATCCGGTGCGCCTTATGGTCCGGAAAATACGGTACTTAATTGAAGGGCACTCAACAGGACCCTCCATTTAATGCACAAAAGGCAAAAGATGTATTCAATCAGATGCTGTGTCCTATTTAACCAGTATTAAAGACACAGTGTGTCTGCTCCAGAGAGCATTAAGGGGACCGGAAGGGCCTCATCCCCAACTGTAACAAATAGGACCGGTCCAGCACTTGAGCCAGGTAAATTCCAGGGAGGGCGCACACCCACTTAATTGTTCGCAGATGGATTGCTGCATAAGATAGGCCAGACAACAGAAATCCAAACGGGTCCATAACAAAATAAAAAATTACATGTAAACTGCAAAACAAAATTTAAAAAAAGATTCAAACAAAAATTTATCTAAATTAAGGAGACATTTAGGCCATAGGCAATATTATATTTCCCCCCCAAAAAAAAACAAACAACAAACAAGCAAAGAATTAAAAACAAGCAGCATATCAAACACACAATGCTAGTTATATACTGTATGTATATATATATATATATATATATATATATATATATATATATATATATATATATATATATATATATATAAAATAATAAAAAGCTTGGCGGCTTGGGCTAGGAAATAATGCACACGGCATCTTAGGGGAAGTTGCATGTGCTGTGATTTTGTCATTTTAATGATGAAGAAGCCTACAGTTAATGAAGCTGGACTTGGATTTTCTTCTCATCTTGTTTAGAAGTTTTGGAAAAGCGGACCCGATCTCCTAACAAAAGGGCTTGTCACAATGCGGAGAGCTCGATTTTCTGTCTTATTTTGCATAACGCATAATGGAACTGGAACAATGTCATGATCACCCTCAAATAATATCAGCTGAATAGCATTATTAGAAAATAAAAAAGACCATAAAAGCACACAGACCAAGTGTCACGGTTGTGTCACGCTTGACAGACAGTCCTGTAATTTCCGACTGTAGACAGTCACAGCATTTGGCTGCACAAGTTATGTAGCTGTGACTTTTCCTTTTTTCCTACTTGGGGTTCATCGCTTTCTCTATAGGACCCTGCAGATTTCCTCACTTTTTCAGCTGTTATTCTTCAGCACTTCCTTTTGTATCTTTAAATACCCTTCTTCCCCCTTACTCTGTGTTGGTGATAGGTCTAACACCCTTAACAAGTCTTCAGTGCAAGCAGTCAGCTTGTATTCATCTGGCAAAACTTTGTGGTTGTTGCAGTTCCTCTCCGTGAGCCATCTGGAGATAGGTTATTTGTCTATTTCCCTATTTGTGCTCCCTGTGTGTTCTATAGTGCTTAGTGAGGTTGACTAAGTGCTCATTCCATCTGTTCACTACCTAGGGCCTATTTCAGGGTCAGCCAGGGTCAGGCATCTGGCATGGTGTATAGGTGCAGAACCTATCTCGGGTGGTGAGGGAAACCAGGAGCCAGTATAGGTTTGTATTGGTACATTATCTCAAAACAGCAACAGGCACTCCTTGGCTGAAATACAATGCCTCAAACAGGTGTTTTGGAAAGTGAGCCCTGGAAAAAGCTCCTCCAGTAGGCAGTCAAAGATAGGTAATAAGGTTAATGACGGGCACACCGAACAGGTATGAGTAGGTGCACAGTGGTAGAGATAATCCAATAGTAAGAGATGATACACCGGCACTCAGTGAATAAAGTTTATTTTTGAAAATAAAAGCAGCATGATATGTTTGTGTTAGAAACTGGCCAATGTTCGGTAAACATGACCTTTTTCACGGCATGAAATATATATACGACGGAAAAAATTACAACAAATATATATACGATAGCATGATTGAAAAATAATACAGTACATACAGATATACAGATTCTAATAAAATAAATATAGAAAACATGATTATGGAAAAAATAGAACCATATAACAAATAACATGATTGACAAAATAAATATATATATATATATATATATATTATAAAAATATGGCATGATGAACAATACACATAAATTCCCATATCACACTGGATAAAAGGAAAACAGCATAGACAATATTATTGCTGAGGAATAATAATAAGAAGAACATCCAAACCAGGACAGAAAAAAAGATAAAAATGGTAAACAGTGCTTATACATTGTAATAATTATGTGCACATGTACTGTCTACAGGTGAATGGTCAATAGGTTTAGCTGCATGAAAAAAACCCATAAGTAAACACAGAGAGAAATCATAAGTATATACAGTAAGGGTATGTAAGGACTGGAATAATTAAAGGATAAGAAGAAAATTCACATGTCCCAGGTAATGTGCTCTTAACTCAGAGTATGACAGATAGTCTGTTTGCTGCTTAGCAGTGTGTATCAGTGTGTGGCAGGGGGGTTAAAAACAGTACGCCAAATGAGAGACATAATGAATGATATGTGGGCGGAGGTGTGACATAACTAGCAGCAGCAGCTGGAGAGAAGTGGGGCATAGAACTATGTATGAGGAATAAAACAAGAAGTGTGTCAAAGAAAGGAGGAGCAAAAGTATGGAAGAGAGGCATAGAGCTATGTAGAGGTCAGTAGTGACATCCTATAGTAGGCCAAATTGTTTGGCTACGTGGTTCCGAAGCTCAATATATAACCTTGCAAAATACCCTCTTGAACCACGTTGGCACAGGAGAGGATGGACCCAGAAGTTGTGACGCCTCCTCAGAACTTCCATGGAAAGATACCTTGTGCTAAATTAACAGGACCACACCCTGCTATACAGCACCTGTCCAGTGGTGTTGAAGGACAAATTATTTGGTGCCATATCACAGTAGCAGCAGCAAGAAAGTTGTTTGAGAAATTTGCCAAGCAAAATGGATGTGCTCAGCGTTTGACCTTTTCTTTTTTATAGGGTTAGCAATCAAAGCAAATTCAGTAATTTGCCTTTTAATTTAGAAAAAGATGTTGAAAAAACACATCAAATGTGGATTGTATACAGATTGCCCATGAATCACACAAGAATCGCACTTGATTTGCACATGGATCACACACAGATGTTTTACGGATGTCATAAAGAAGGTATGCAAGGAAATAATGCACACTCGCATTGCATTCGCATGACAAAATATTACCCAGACTGATTCTACTCATCCATCTTTTCAGGAGTGCATAGGGATCAAATGTTTTCATACCGGAGTGAGCGTACCTTTGTAGTGTCTGTACTGTTGTCAGCTCAGATGAGTAATCTGCCGGCAACAGAGTAGCGTCAATATTCGATATGCAATAGACCATTAATGTCACTGGCTGAGGTGGCACTAGTCTCGGTCATGCCAGGTATTGACACCGCTCGGTTGTCAGTAGATTAGTACTGAACTGAGCTAACAGCAGAGAAGACACTGTCACTATACAGATTACACAGTGCAGAGCTCGCAGGGAGGGACACAGCTGGATCCAAGCGGGGATGAGCAAAGCCCCTGAAACAAGCATTACTAATAATACTTCATTTCAGAGAGGGAGCGGAGACTTTGGCAGTGACCACAGTCTCTGCCCCCTACTCTGATGATGCTTTTTTTGAGTATCCTAGCATGCACTGCTATTCTCAAACAAAGCATCATCAAACAGGAAATAGGTAAAAAAAAACAAACAAAAAACAGTTAGCGTAGTTAGTGAAGAGTAGGGAATTTTTAATACAACTATATTAGAAAATATCTTAGATTTCGACACTAAATAGAGGGGGATAGAGGATGAAATTTAGTTTGACTTTGGACCACCCCTTTAAGATGACAACCTGATGTTAACTTCAATCATTTTACATAATTCAGTGGAATTGTAGTAAATTTTGAAGACAAGAGAATAATAAGTTCACACTTTTGCTGTCTAGACTTGAGAGGAGACAACAGAGGGTAAAGGGATTTTATGACAACATTATAAAAGCAATAACATAAAATAGAATGAGCACATTATTTCTCATCTACTGTACATACCAACATACTTAGAAGTAATTAATGAAACGAACATTAAATATCTTAGGCAAGTGTAGAAAATTACTGCAAAGTAAGAGTGCTTTAAAAAATAGATGAGTTATTCATTTAGTTTTATGAATTAACAAAATTCAAAGTGAATGAATAAGAGAATTCTAAATCAAATCAATATTTGGTGTGATCATCTTATGTCTTCAAAACAGCATCAAAGCATCAATTCTTCTAGGTACACTTGTACACAGTTTTTGAAGAAGAGATTGTTCAAAACATCTTGGAAAACCACAAATCGTTTGTGGATGTATTCTTGTGAAAAGGTTTCTGTATCTTCCTGCAATTCCAGACAGACTCCATGATGATGAGATCATAGCATTAACAAAGTGTGGTTTTTGGTCACAATTCTTCCATTAATACTACTTTTGGCCAGACTTCTCTTAAAAGTAGTTGGGTGTAGATTCATTGCTGATAGTTTTGAGCTGATGACACTACGGGTTGTCTTCCAATTTCAAAGGAAAGTAAGCATGATATGTCTTTCATCTGGTCCATTAATTTTCCAGGACTGACCAATGCGTTTACAGTCTCCAAGTTTGCCATTTCTTAGTGTCCCCAATGCTGAGAACCAGTGTCGAACTTACCTGGCAGAACAGTGGGGATCCCTCTGTGGTCCCTGTGATGAATACAGATGGGGCTCGACGGTAAACACAGTAATTTGTATGACCATGAGCTTATCAGAAGCCCGTGCATACTAGTGACATTAAAATGGCCTTTGAGCCACTGAACATACCTGCTATGCACTGGGAGCTGACATCAGTACACAGTGCATAGCAGTGATGCTTAATGGCTGCCAATCTATCAGAGGCCGTAAGCTGCCATGCGAGGCCTTTGATAGGCGGTCTTTTAACATTACTGCTGACATCAGCATGCCTCCTCTGATGGAATAATGGCCATTTACAGGAAGATGGAGAAGGGCAAAATGTATGCCCCACTGGTACTGGTGCTTCTGGACCATTTAATTTCCCTCAATTTTCTACTTGTTATGTCTCTGCCCCCTCCCTTCATGTATTGTCAATGCCCTAACACCTATTTGAATCTCCATCCCTTTTCTTTAAAAGCTTCTTTCTCCTTCCCTCTTTGCCATAGTTTTATCTCACCTGCTGAGTGCCGCTAGACATTACAAGTCAGGGAGTGACACTTAAAGGCCACCAGTCTGACACGGGTTTGATGGATGGGCTAACACATGTGACCATTGGTAGGCTGGTGGCCTTATAGCATCATTGCTATGTGCCACACTCTGACGTAAGAGTATGACCTTTTAAACGCTATATATCCAGCCATTTTAACGGCTGATCTGGATATAGAGGTGCAAGAGGACCCTAGGGGTGCGCAAGAAGGTGAGAAAAATCTCCCCACCCTCCTCTGGGAATTGGCAGGGTAGTGGACATAAGGGCCAGGGTGGAGGACATAAGGACCTAGAATAGTGCAATATAGGAACCCAAGATAGAGGAACATAAGGGCTTGGAATGGAGAAACATAGGGGCCTGGGATGGAGGAACATAGGGGCCTGGGATGGGAGACATTGTTAAAGAGAAAGGAGGCCAGGATGTGCGACATTGTGTGATAATGGCTTACAGGTGTTTGCATATTGCTGTACAGTGGGCCCCTAGAGTCAATTCCCCCTGTAGACACCAGATGTACCACCCCGCGCTTGGTTGCAGCCAAGCCGCTCGGATCCGGGCTCGTTGGTGGGTGGCTCGAGCGTCTCCGGACCTGGGGTCACTTCGCTCTGAAAGGGTGCTGGCGCTACTTAGGGGGGTGGTAGGTAGGTGTACGGCCGGAGCCGTGTTTGAGTTTGTGACGCCACCCACGGGTTGTGGTGAAGGTGTAAACACCACTGCTGCAGTTACGGGACACCCGGGGGAGATTGTGATGCAGCAAGATGTTAACCCCTCCGTGGGCAGGGATGATGGCCCCGGGATCTATTGGGGAGAGTTGGCTGGGCGGTACGCGGCCGGATGGCACTGTTGTACTCACTGTTATTGACACACACAAGTCTCTGGTAAACAAAGTTGATGGTGGTCGGTGCGCGCAGCCGGATGTGTCTGGTCCCCCACCCGGTTTGGTGGTCTTGGCCTTTCTCATGTGCAGTGTATGTGTAGACTGCCTGCCCTTCAGCGACGGGAGTCCGCTCCCCGGCTTGTATATGTTGGAGGAGCCCGTTTGCCCACAGACGCTGACCCGTGGGATCTCTCTGCCTGTGCGGTGGCTTTCCTTCCCCCTCGGTGGGCTGTTGTCTTCAGTCGGGACTTGGGTGGGAAAGGACCTATAGTCCAGACTGCAATCAGTCAATTAACTCAGTCCAGTGGATTCTGGACCTCGTTTCATGGTCTGAGTACCCCCCTGTGTGCTCCGGTTTCCAAGTCGGTTCCCCGGGTCGGTACCGGCGGGTCACCACCCTGTCCCGGTCCACCACGGTTCCACCGAGCCATCTTCCCAGCTCCTGCAGGCTAAGGCCACTATATGCCTCCTAGCCAAAGGTGCCCGGGCTCCAACCCTGGCACCTGTCAGTCTGTTACAGGCCTGTCACACAGGCCTGTCCTCCTCCACTGCACTCTGAAACTGGACTCTACAACTACTGAACTGTGTTTCCTGCCTCAGGCCCTCTGAACTCCGCAGTGGGCGTGCCAACCGCCTGGCTCCGCCCCACTGGTGTGTCCATCAAGCTCTGCAGGAGGTGACTAGGGTTTATGGTTTGGCTGGTGTTACCTTGTGTGGGACTGGTGTTGTGCGGGGCGCTATCTGTGACTACCTGGCTAGTCCAGGGTGTCACACAGACACCCCAGTCCGACCTTGCTGAGGCAGATACTTATGAATACCATCAGCAAGCACCCTCCAAATTTAGTCTTCAAAAGGACATTAACCCCAAACATACAGACAATGTTACTAAGAACTATCTTCATCACAGAGTAGGTCAAGGAGTCCTGGAAGCTATGATATGAAAAGTCAAGAGAGAAGAATTTGTACAAGCTTACATCCATATATCCACAGAAGATATGTGTTTGATTAGTTCTCAATTTTTTTTCACACCTATTTAAAACTTTTGTATAGAGCTATATTTTAAGCATATTAAATTATTATTTTAGAGTAAAACAGTTACATAAATTAGTCAAATAGTTGTCTTTTGGTAGTGATGTGGTTAATCTCCTAATATTCAGGTCTAGCTGAAGATTTTGAGATTTTAGTGCAAATAGGGATGAAAATAAAGCTTTGCCCTTTTACAGTGTTTTTCATTGATGCTGTACTCAGCTGAAACATGCTTGAATGTTTCTGGCACCCTTATCAATCAAACCCAGGTCTCTGGCACCACAGTGACCTTCGGTGTCCAACTTTTCAAACATTTTCCTTCGTTCTGTGCATAAGGCAATCCAATGTAAAAATATAAGTCAGCTGAACCTGACCACATAATTTGCCACTCTACTGGTACACTATTATTATTATTATTATTATTGTAATTCTCTTAATTACCATGTTACTATAGCTTATAAAAAAATATGTTTTTATGTAAGTAAACTAAATTTATCTGTTAAACAGAAACTATCACCACTCACCAGGTCAAAAGTGAGCATTTTCTTGCTCTTGTTTTTTCTTGATTATTCCAGGTTTTGTCTTTTTATAAATCCACTTCACAGTTCCACAGATATAAGGCTTTTTTTAATTAGTGCCATTTTTATGTACCGTACTTATTACATGGGGGCATTGCTCACAGGGTAATAATGCAGGGAAGGTCTACAGACACATCCACAGAGAATTATGTAAGCAACATAGGTGGTAAAAATGACCCTAAATTAAAAGGCCCATATCTCTGGAACTGTACGCCTGATTTAAAGAAAAAAAAAATGCATATTTCAGGGAGAAGCAAGAATGAAATAAAAGCAAAAACTGCCCACTTTTGACCTGATGACAAGTTCTCTTTAATAGGAACCTGTGAGCAGATTTGGTGACTATAAGCTGCAGCCACCACCACTGAGCACTTATATACAGCAATCCAGAATACTGTATATAAGAGTCTAGAGCGCTCTATATAACGTAAAAAACACTTTAATAATACTCACCTAGGGGGTGGTCCGGTTCGATGGGTGTTGCTGCTCTCCAGTCTGGCGCCTCCTCTCTGCTGCGATCTCTGTCCTCCTTCTTCTCAGCCCAATGTGGATGATGCATCTACATTGCAATTCCTGCACAGGTGCACTTTGCTATGCCCTCCTGAGGGTAGACAAAAGTACTGTAATGCACAGACGCAAGGAAAGGTTAAAGACCGCCCGCGCATGCACACTACAATACTTTCATCTGCCTTGAGCAGGGCAGGTCAAAGGGCACCTGTGCAGGACCTCAATGCTGGATAGTGTGCATGACGTAGGATGCCCATCGTACCATACTGCCCCTTAGGTGAGTATTATAAAAGGGTTTGTTACGTTTTACACAGCGACCTGGGCTCTTATATACAGCATTCTGTAATGCTGTACATAAGAGCTCAATGGTGATGGTTATAGCTTATAGTCGCCAAATCTGGTGACTGGTTCCCTTTAAAGTGCACCAATCACCAGAATTTTCCTATATAACCTAAAGCCAATGCTATATTGGCACTTTCATGCTGATTCTATTTATACTTTAAATGTCAGCTAGGATGTATAGGTTTTGAAACACAAGCAAGTAAAGTTAGTAAAATCAGCAGCTTATTGAGTGACAACAGCTGCCAATCAGCTGATAGCTGGGGTGGGTATTCATAGCCATCCCCATCCCTGTTACTTATGGTAATTCTATTAAACAATCGATTTACTTTGTAACTAAAAGGACCTGTGATGATGTCATACCCATGTGACCAAAAGGGGCGGAGTCTCAGCCAACAAAAAAATGTTGCTTCCTGGTATAAACTATTTTGACTGAGGCCCCACCCCTTCTGGTCACATGGGTATAACATCAGTACATGTCTTTTTAGTCACAAAGTAAAATGATTGTATAATAGAATTAGCATAAGTAACAGGGTTGGGGATTACTATGAATACCCACCCCAGCTATTTGCTGATTGGCAGCTGCTGTTACTCAACAAGCTGCTGATTTTACAAACTTTACTTGCTTGTGTTTATAAACCTATACTTCCTAGCTGACAACTAAAGATATGTATAGAATCAGCCTAATAGTGCCAGTATAGCACTGACTTTAGGTTATATAGGAAAATCCTAGTGATTGGTGCTCTTTAAAGATCAATGCCATAATAACACTACACAGCCAGGAGTGCTCAGAGGACATGTTCTGTCTTATTGTGATGCTTTAATACTACAGGAATTCTGAATTAGTTAAGTATTACAAATCCGTATGAACAATGTAAATAATTTTATTAAACAACATATCTTTCTAAATTGTTAAAATTTACACAGATAACCACATTCAAGGTGTGTGCACAACTCCAATATGGACCCCAAAATACAAATTAGACCCAATGATGCTGAATAAAAACAAAGACAATACAAAGCCACAAATGAAATAAACAGTTAAGCAATAATGCTAGTAGACATATCAAAAGGCTGTAAAGGCAACAAATGAACACATATGGTATTACCAAAAAAGTTGTATGACCAAATGAAGGACCCTGGTTATAGGTACTAAGGGAGAGAGACCATGTGGGAGGATAAAAAAATCCATGCGTTACGCCAGTGTATGGCTTTCTCAGGGGTAAACTTAGGCTGGTTTCAGACATCCGTGTTTAATCAGGTACCAGTCACACACATGGTTATGGTCACACGTGTGTCATACGTGCGTCATACGTGTTTGCATACGTGTGACATGTACCGGGTAAAACACATGTCTCTGCAATGAAAAGATGTTCTATATTTACCTGTATCCAGCGATGCTGTCTTCTACTCTGCTGCCTCTCGCTCCTAACCCCCGCTCATTATTTTCATTGATTATTCACTGCCCAAGTATTTGGAAGCCAGAGAATAGTGGGGTCAGCGCCGGACATCACAGCCAAGGACTGCATCGCTGGGGACATCACCGGGGACATCGTCGGTGACAGGTGACTATATAGTAGTTTGTGCAGTGACATCCAGGGGGTCATCGGAGTTCCCAATGAACTCTCATGAACCCCTGGAAGCCACAATCGTGACACTCGCTGTAGCGCAATTGTCGCAGGGGTGTCATCAGGAGGTCATCAGAGTTCATTGGGAAATCCGATGACCTCCTAGACGTCCCTGCACACACTTCTGGCAGGATACTCACCTGTCACTAGCGATGACCCCAGCGATGCTGTCCTCGGCGATGCTGTCCTCGGCGGTGCTGTTTGCAGCGCTGTCACTGCAATGCCTCTTCTTTCAGCTGCTCACTGCAGTGAATAATCAATGAAAATAATGAGCGGTGGTCAGGAGCGGGTGGCAGCAGAGCCGGAGACAGCATCGCTGGATACAGGTAAATATAGAAAATCTTTTTATTTAAAAACCCATGTTTTCTCCGGTACGTGTCACACTGATGTCACAAGGATCACATCAGTGTGCGGTTCGTGTGACACTCGTGCAGCCGGAGAAAAAACTGACACGTCTTCGTGTGAAATAGCGGGGCCACATGGTCAATGTGAAAACACGGCCGTGTGAGTACACAATAGGGTAACATGGCTACGTGTGACATCCGTGTTAAAAACGGATGTCACACGTACCTAAAACACGGATGTCTAAAACCAGCCTTATCGTGTACCATAAGGGATATTTAAAGGATAGACGTGATTAAGATACAAAATAGGTGTAGGTAGACGTAATACATAATTAAATACCCTATAAGGAATTAAGTTAATCAGGCAGTTGATATTGGAGGCATAACATAGGAGGCTGTAATATGCGTGCAGAGATTAAATGAAACCGCACCGCCGGATAGGAAGTAAAAAGCATGTGCTAGACAGTTTACACAAGCAGAGGAGCATGTGATCCAGCGTGAAATGCACAACCGGAAATTACACTGACGACTAGAGATGAGCGAACCGGCCGTGGTTCGGCTCGAGTTCGGTTCGTTGAACGGAGGTCCCGTTCAAGTTCAGTTCGTCGAACGTTCGACGAACCAAACTCGAACCTATAGGATATAATGGGAGGCAATCACAAACACATAAAAATGCATTATAAATGTACACATACAGTTAATAAACATTGCCATAACACTTACTGGTCCCCGCGATCCCTCCTGCACTCTGTCTCCTGCCGCTATTCCATCCGATGATCACTGAATCCTCCCGGTGACCAGCACTGCCAGCAGTGATGCAGGACCTATCGTGACGTCAAAATAGCCATGTGACCAGTCACGTGGCTATTATCTCATTGGCTACAGACTGGTCACATGACTATGACGCGTTATGTAGGACCTGCGAGTGCATCTCTCCGGTACACGGTGCACATTTGTGTATCGCCGTGTACCGGCGACATGCTCTAGCACATGGTCGACTCCCCGTTACGTTAGGGACCGGCTGACACAGCCGGTCATTAACGGAGATCACCGTTGCCATAGCAATGCAGTTAGCGGTGACGTCACCGCTATCTGCGGCTCCGGGAGCACCGTTGCTATGGTAACGCATCTGTCAGCGTTACCGCTGTTACCGCTAGCAGCACTGATCTCTCACGGAGTGAAGGCTGCACGCTGCTTCCCGTGGAGCCTTCATGGAGTGAAGGCTCCACGGGAAGCAGCGTCTTGCCCCATGCAGCAGTGATGGAGCAGAGCTGCATTTGTTGAACGAGAAAGACAGAAGACCATGGATCGTGGAGGGCTGACAGGGGGTAATAAAGATGGAGTCTCTAATGTGTCTGTGTATTTATTTCTATTAAAGTATTTTTTCTCTGTGTGGTGTCTTTTTTTAACCCTTTATTGGAGATTCTTAATGGCCGGGTCAAACGTGCCTGACATTAAGAATCTCTGGCTTAATACTGGCTAGTAAAACAAAGCCAGTATTAACTCATGATTACCCAACAAGCCACCCGGCTCCAGGGCTGTTGGAAGAGTTAGATACAGCGCCAGATGATGGCGCTTCTATGAGAGCGCCATTTTCTGGGACGGCTGCGGACTGAAATTCGCAGCAGAGGCGCCCAGAAACCTCGGGCTAACCTGTCCTGCGGATTCCAATCCCCAGCTGCCTAGTTGTACCTGGCTGGACACAAAAATGGGGTGAAGCCCACGTCACTTGTTTTTTAATTATTTCATGAAAATAAGTGAAATAATTAAAAAAAATGGGCTTCCCTATATTTTTGGTTCCCAGCCGGGTACAAATAGGCAACTGGGGGTTGGAGGCAGCCCGTGGCTGCCTGCTGTACCTGGTTAGCATACAAAAATATGGCGTAGCCCACGTCTTTTTTTTGGTGGGCAAAAAACTTATGCATACAGTCCTGGATGGAGTATGCTGAGCCTTGTAGTTCTGCAGCTGCTGTCTGCTCTTCTCCATACAGACAGACAGCAGCTGCAGAACTACAAGGCTCAGCATACTCCATCCAGGACTGTATGCAGAAGTTTTTTGCCCACCAAAAAAAAGACGTGGGCTTCGCCATATTTTTGTATGCTAGCCAGGTACAGCAGGCAGGTACGGCTGCCCCCAACCCCCAGTTGCCTATTTGTACCCGGCTGGGAACCAAAAATAAAGGGAAGTCCTTTTTTTATTATTTCATGAATTTCATGAAATAATTAGAAAACAAATGACGTAGGCTTCGCCCCATTTTTGTGTCCAGCCAGGTGCAACTAGGCAGCTGGGGATTGGAATCCGCAGCACAGGTTGGCCTGAGCTTTCTGGGCCCCACTGCTGTGAATTGCAGTCTGCAGCCGCCTCAGAAAATGGCATTTTCATAGAAGCGCCATCTTCTGGCGCTGTATCCAACTCTTCCAGCACCTGCCTGCTATACCTGGCTAGCATACAGAAATATGGCGAAGCTCACGTCCTTTTTTTGTAGTTTTTTGGCAAAAAAAATAAAAAATGCTTCCCTGGATATTACATTGCCAGTGAAGGTAACACCAAGCAGTGGGAGTTAGCAGCCAGTAGCTGCTTGGATTACCCTTAGCTAGCAATACAAAAAATGCAGCGGGAGCCCATATATATTTTTTTTAATTATTTATTTAAATAACTAAAAACAAAATGGGCTTCCCTGTATTTTGATTGCTGGACATCACAGTGCTGTAAAAATAAATCTTTAAAAAAAATGATGTAGTGCTCCGCGGTATTTTTGATTCTCAGCGCAGATAAAGCAGACAGCTATGGGTTGCCACCCACATCTGCCTGCCGTTACCTTGGTTGGCAATCAAAATGCAGGGAAGCCCATTAATTTTTTCTATTTAAAAAATAGTTAAAAAAAAAATGACGTTGGGTCCCCCCATTTTTGATAGCCAGCTAGGGTAAAGCAGACGGCTGTAGCCTGAAAACCACAGCTGGCAGCTTTACCGTGGTTGGAGATCCAATGTGGAGGTCCCCTCAGGCTCTTTTTTTATATTTATTTTATAAATATTAATAATTACACAATAAAAGTAGGGTCCCCCCAAATTGGATCACCAGCCTTGGTAAAGCGGACAGCTGTGGTCTGGTATTCTCAGGGTGGGAAGGTCCATAGTTATTGGGCCTTCACAGCCTAAAAATAGCAGGCCGCAGGCACCCCAGACGTGGCGCATCCACTAGATGCGCCAATCCTGGCGCTTCACCCCAGCTCATCCCGTGCCCTGGTGCAGTGGCAAACGGCGTAATAAATCGGGTTGATACTAGCTGTAAAGTCACCTGAGATCAAGCCCAAGCAGTTTGTGATGTCATGGCGTCTATGAGATACCCAACATCATAAACTGTCAGTACTAACAAAAAAAAAATCGACAAAAGAAATTTATTTGAAAAAACAGTCCCCAAAACACTTCCTCTTTCACCAATTTATTGTAAGAAAAAAAATAAAGGGGTCCCACGACGACTCTGGACCGTCTAGAATATGGGGGGGAGACACTCAGGGAACGTATCCCCCATTTTCTAGGAGTGCAGACCCTTCATGTGAGGAGTGTAGGTGCAATGAATCTGCACTCACTCTCCCCGGGTCCACAGCAGCAGAGTCCATGTCGTAATGGTTGCTACCAAAGCTGCAATGCCCTGCTCATGAGGTAAGGGCATGCCTAATCAGGAGAACTATTCTACATTTCCAAATATTGGTATTTGCTGATATTATTGCTATTCCACCTACTATATATTGGGGATAGGATCTTGGAGATGGAATATCCCTTTAAGTCCAGTTATCCAGCTGAATGAATACTTAACAACAGAGCTCGCTATTAAGATGTGTTTTCTTGTGGCGTATAACGGACTCTCATGTTTGGTAGTCGTTCAGCAGGGAAACTATAAAAGCAAATCCCTCCATTTGGAAATGTAGTATATAGCTCTCCTGATCAATTATGTTCCTTACCTCATGAGCAGGGCATTGCAGTAATAATAATAATTTATTCATTTATATAGCGTTATTAATTCCTTAGCGCTGTATGTCTTTGGAGTGTGGGAGGAAACCGGAGTACCCAGAGGAAACCCACGCAAACACGGGGAGAACATACAAACTCCTTGCAGATGGTGTCCTTGGTGAGAATTGAACCCAGGACCTCAGCACTGCAAGACTGCAGTGCTAACCACTGAGCCACCGTGCCGCACATTTAGCTTACAGATGCATAACCACCACTCACTGTGTCTGAACATAGGAAGCTGAGCTGACAGCCGCTCTGTGCATACGGCAGCGTCTATTGTGAAGGAGAGGGCCGTGGGGGGATCAACGCTGCACAGGTACCGTGGGACACCGGGGAACACCGGTGGGGTTATAGGGGGTGACCTGGCAGGGCCTGGGGAGGAGTTTTCTGTCGCATGTGTCATGGCACATGCGACAGAAATCAGAGGAGTAGGGTGAATGCGGCCGGCGCGCTGCTGTGCGCGCGGCCATCTTGGATTTCTGGGAGGGCATCAGGGGGGGCACTTTGGCGACACCGGGGGACCGGAGGGGACCGGGGAGGAGATTTATCATGTTTGTTCATGCCAGATGGGAGATAAATAATTTTTTACCGGCGCTGTCATTTACTGTAACGTGATCATCGGTGTACGGTGTATACCTATGATCACATGAGCGGGGACCGGAAAAAACGTCCTGAATCATGATCTCCAGGGTCTCAGCTACCCCTGAAACCCCGGAGATTTTCTGACGCCGGGGGGCATTATTCACTTATTTCTGCCTGCTGTTTATAAACGGCAGATCAGAATAAGGCTACATTAACACGACCGATCCATTTTTGCGGTCTGCAAAAAACAGTCCGTTTTTTTTCACGGGTGCATCCGTGTGGCATCCGTTTCCGTTCCGTAGACCGTCCGTATGTCATCTGTTTGTCATCCGTGTGCCTTCCGTTTTTTTTGTGTACTGCAAAAAAACTGAAGGAGGGTAAATGCATAAATTTACCCAGGATCCATAGCTTCATCCTACATGAGGCGGTCACATGTTCACTCCAGTGCCATTTTCTACTGCTTTTCATAGCGTAGTGCGCTCTGGTGATTTTCTTGTGCTTGTGCACTTCATATCAGTCTTTTCTGTCATTATAATGGCAGAAAGACACATAATGTCCCACTCTCCTGCATTTTGTAATTTTGCAGTGCTTTGAGTGCTCCTCACTCCCCCTGGTGGTTGCTTATCCCTGTCCCTGAGTCCCCGGTTCAGTGGATTCACGGAGCCCGTGGTGCGGTGGCGTCCTGTAAACCCACCGCTGTAGTGGCCCCCATCTGTGATCCCTCCCTGGCCCGGTCCCTATTGGGGAGGGCAACCCAGTGTTGCTGTATGTTTGTGTGAGTGGAAACCGGTACCAACCTTCCCTGGACCCAGGATAAGTACTACACCTTAATGGGGGTGCAGTACCCTGTGGCGCCTGAAGCCTCAGGGGTGCCACACATGTAATACAGCCTAATAACTTGTTAGGGCCAGGTGGACGGGCAGACCCAGGAGGTGGATCCTCTGGGCTGAACACCTCACCGAGGGCAAGGTGCCCGGTAGCCGGAGCACTACAGGTAGCAGGACAGTCCGTTCAGAGGAGTGTAGAAGTCCCTGGGACCACGGAGTCACTGAAGGTAGTCCGGGTGACGGAGCTCAGGTTCGGAGGCCGAGATGACGTCAGGCAGAGTCCAGAACCGACGGAGCGAGAAGACCACAGGGATCGGAGATGGTATGAACTTGATGGGATGGCAGACCGTCACCGTTCGGGGTTCGGGTATCGTCAGAACCGGTTGGCGAGGCAGGAGCAGCTCTAGGAGAGAGATAGGTAAGTATACCACAAAACACAAGGAGACCTGACTCCTAGCTTAGCAAAACACGAAGAACAGGCCCCGCCCACTTGGAAAGGATCTCCCTATATACCCTGTACCTGATTCTTCAATATCCTGTTGGAGGACACTGGCCCTTTAAGAGAGGGTCAATGACCGCGTGCGCGCCCTAATGCGCATGCACGAGGCCCGGGTGCCAGAAGCCAGAGCAGGGAGCGGTGAACAGGAGGCAGGAGAGCCGGGCTGGAGCAGAGCCGCCGACGGGCGCCGGGAGCGGGGACCAGGCTGCCTGGGGACCGCAGGTGATGGGGCACGGAGGCTGTGGAGCGAGGGACGCCTGGCAGAGGAGCCGGGAAGCGAGGCAGGGGAGCCGGGGAGCGTGGCAGGGGAGCCGGGAAGCGAGGCAGGGGAGCCGGAGAGCGTGGCCGGGGAGCCAGGAGCGTGACATAACTGCATTAGATAGAGTATAAGGCAGCAAAGTATTGGTTCAATGAAATATTGAAAGCACCTTTAATGTTATTTGGCAGATTGTCCAAGCCAGTGACTCCCATGTCACGAATCCTGCAGCCATGTTGATGAATCTTAATCACGTGTCTGTCCTCTAAATATCGCTTATAGTGCACCTATTGTAGTTTGTTGCATTGCATGAAACCTTTTTTGGCTATTGTCTTTATATACTGTATATCATCCAGTACTGTAAATCCCCCATCCTTTCCTAATTCTATAGGAAGTGTCATTGTGCTTGAGTGATTAGGAGAAGGACGACGGCTTTACTTCCCAGCCACTGCATGCCACTGAGATGCATTTTTTTTGACAATTACAGAACGCAGCATGCGCACATGGAATTTCTGGGACTCTACAGCTTCTGTGTCTGATGCCTATTTTTAACCTTTTCACCATTAGGCGATTTTCCATTTTTCCTTTTAGCTATTTCCTCCCCTTCTCCCAAGAGCCATAAATTTAGTATTTTTCCATCAACATAGACGTATTAGGGCTTGTTGTTTGTAGGACAACTTGAACTTTTGAAAGGAACCAATAATTTTACCATATAGTGTACTGGAAAATGTAATAACAAATTCCAAGTATGGTGAAAATACAAAAAAGGGCAATTTCAGAATTTTTTTTTTATTTACCATGTTCACTACATTGTAAAACTGACTTGGCCGTTTGATTCCCAGGTTAGTGCAAGTTTGTAGGGACCAAAAATGTATGGTTTTGATTTTTTTTTAATTGGTGAAAAAAAAATCTGAAATTTGTCCATCAAAAATGGCTTTCTTGCTGCCATTTTCTAAAACCTGTATGTTGTAATTTTTTGAGATCTGGGGCTATGGTATGGCGTCTTTTCTTTTCCCTGAGTTTACGTTTTTACAAATACCATTTTTGGGTATATGCAATGTTTTTATCGCCACTTATTTAATTTTATTGCAATGTTGCGGTGGCCAAAACAAGTTAATTCTGTTGTTATTCTAATATGCTGTTTACCAATCAGATTATTTGTTTTCATTGTTTTATTTTCAATGGGGCAAAAGTGCATTAGCACTCGTCTGTACTGACTTCCTATGAATGCCAGTGTAAGGGGTGGACAGACCCCTCACCAAGAAGCCTAGTTAACCCGGAAACGTTATTAATAAAAATGTTTTATATTGTATGCATGTATGTTGCTGTCAGGGTACCCCCTAGTGGCCGGGTGGGACGGCTGTCACCACAGTAGGGAGGAGGAGCCGGCAGGTTAGGAGGGAAGAAAGTGTGAAAGACAGGGCAGTGGTCTCTGGGACAGAAAAGAAGAAGGAACAGCCAGGGGCAGAGTGTGGCAGCTGAAGTACAGGGAAGCCGGAGAAGACAGGAGCGGGCGGAACCTCGTAGGGTGAAGCAGTCCGGTGTGGGTCCGGGCTGTGGGTAGCCAGAAGTGGGAGCCGGGCGAAGTGAAGTAGTCAGGCAAGTCGCCCACTTGAGGGAACGCTAGAGTAGACTTCCCCTCAGCTGAAGGAAGCGCCATAGCATTGTGCTTTATTACTGCCAAGTGTGAAGAACTGCGGAGAATAAAAGATGTTTGTTGTTTGCATTGACCCACGCCTGAAGAGTATTTGTGCGCCGGACAACACCTGCACCACCACACTCTGCCCCACAAAGGCACCTCCTGTCCCCCCAGTGACGGCGACGCCAGGGGTAAGCCTGCCAGCAAGGGCCACGACTACAAGCCCAGAGGCGCCCCTGGCACCCCGTTACAATTGGTGTAGTCGGCAGGATCCGAATCATATGCAAGGGGACCCGCTCCAAGAAGATGGAGACCAAGTGGTGCCAAGGGCCCCTGATCCGGACTCTCAGCGAAGATTTACAGTCCCATGGTGGGAAGAAGAAACAGTGCCTGAGGTGAAGGACCGGGCACAAGATGGCGGCAAGGTGGCCGGCGTCTGTGAAGAAACAGAAAGTGCGTGGAGAATTGGCGCCAAAAGAAGAGCCTGGGGCTGGCCGGTACCGAAAAAGAAGTTCGGAGTGCTCCGCCCAAAGAGGGGAGGTGCCGGTCCCAGGGCACGAACAGAGACATGTACAGTGGGCGGCGTTGTAAGAAGAAAGAAGTGCCGTCGCAGAGGGGTCGATCTGTGGTGCGAGGCTAAGGGTGGAGTATCCTCAAGAGCGGGAAAAGTGAGCCCGCCTCCACTTCCTCTAGTCTCGCCACTGACCCTGACGCCATTACTGAGAGCTAGTGTTGCCGAGAAAATGGAGAACTTGGACGAGAGCCGTCAGAAGCAGGTGGTGTCTGCGGAGGGATTCCCTACCTACTTGCCGGCTGTACCCGGAGGACCGGGGCAAGCCAGTAGGGTGACTTGGCTCACTACGTGGGACGCGGAGACCGGTGCGACCACAACAGAGGTCCGGGCGACCTACGCCGCCCAACTACCGTCGGGGAGCCGGATGCTGGGAGCTCCATATCCCTGCCTAGAGAGATCCCCGCCAGCCGCGGTAGGGTCTGAAACGCCTGGTCAAATCCAGACTCCGGCGGAGACATACGCCCGGAAATTGGAGAGAGACGACTGGGGTTTTTACTGGGATCCGGTGCTGCCGTCTCCCCTACCGACCCGAAGATCCCCGTCACCTGAGCCGGACCCAGTGCAAGAGCGGCTGCTCGTTGAAACCGTCGCCCGGGAGATCATGGCGGGTCCCCACGGCGAAGAGCTTGAGCGTCAGTATACCACCGGAGTGGTCGTCAAGTTCAACCAGAAAGAAGGGTATGGCTGCATCCGGGATGGCGAAACCGGCGACGACTACTTTTATAATCGCGTCAACTTGGATACAGAAGGCCTCCCGCAGCGGCTGCATACCCTATACACCGGGGAAAAGGTACGATTCCTGAGGGAAGTGGGCTGCCGGGGCTTGTTTGCAGTGGGGGTGCATCGTACGCCTAACCGAGCAGGAGGCTGCCCAATGGCAGCAGGAGGTAGAATGGGAAGAACACCAGGCCCGGCGACAAGTGCAACGAAGACCGGTGCTGGCTGAAGCCTCCCGACCCCGACATACCGTAGCTGTAGCTCCGGCAGTTATGCCCGTGCAAAGTACCGACCCGGAGAAGGGAACCTCGCCGGTACTGGCGATTAATCAGAACATTATTACTCACCCGACGATTGTGATGGGCAGTCCGCCACCGTCCCGCGCAGCGACCCCCTCACCTCCGTCAGAGACTGAGGAGCCCATGCTGGGGGCTGCAGCAGCGGAGCCGCTCATCAGTCAGGAGCCATTCCGGCGGCTGCGCCGACTACCCGGGCAGTCCCTATCGGAATACATCCAGGCTCAGAGGGCTGAGTGGCAACGGGCCTTCCACCCGGAATGAGTATCGAGACCGGAGGATGGCGGGACTGTTTTGTTTGAAGCCGGCGTGTTTAACCCAGCGGGAAGTTTGATGTTTGAGTTGCATATTCCGGAGTGAGCCTGCTTGCTGGACTGAGCCAGGGGCTCCTTCGTGTTATTGAGAGAAAAGCTTCCGTGTTCCTGCGGTGATCGCCAAAGACCGGGAGCGCTGCCAAGCCTCCGGGCACACCAAAGACCAGGAGTGCTGCTAAGCCTCCGGGCACACCAAAGACCGGGAGCGCTGCCAAGCCTCCGGGCGCTGGACAGGTTCGCAGTTGATTAAACATGTTTTATGTGGTTTTAACAGTTGTAATTTTAGATTGGAGCCTGGCCGGGAGGCTCAGGTTAAAGAGGGGAGGAGTGTAAGGGGTGGACAGACCCCTCACCAAGAAGCCTAGTTAACCCGGAAACGTTATTAATAAAAATGTTTTATATTGTATGCATGTATGTTGTTGTCAGGGTACCCCCTAGTGGCCGGGTGGGACGGCTGTCACCACAGTAGGGAGGAGGAGCCGGCAGGTTAGGAGGGAAGAAAGTGTGAAAGACAGGGCAGTGGTCTCTGGGATAGAAAAGAAGAAGGAACAGCCAGGGGCAGAGTGTGGCAGCTGAAGTACAGGGAAGCTGGAGAAGACAGGAGCGGGCGGAACCTCGTAGGGTGAAGCAGTCCGGTGTGGGTCCGGGCTGTGGGTAGCCAGAAGTGGGAGCCGGGCGAAGTGAAGTAGTCAGGCAAGTCGCCCACTTGAGGGAACGCTAGAGTAGACTTCCCCTCAGCTGAAGGAAGCGCCATAGCATTGTGCTTTATTACTGCCAAGTGTGAAGAACTGCGGAGAATAAAAGATGTTTGTTGTTTGCATTGACCCACGCCTGAAGAGTATTTGTGCGCAGTACAACACCTGCACCACCACACTCTGCCCCACAAAGGCACCTCCTGTCCCCCCAGTGACGGCGACGCCAGGGGTAAGCCTGTCAGCAAGGGCCACGACTACAAGCCCAGAGGCGCCCCTGGCACCCCGTTACACCAGCTCACAGCTAGCATTCACTGGAGATTCATCATTACAGACACAGGTGTCATCAGCTGACTTCAGCCTGCAATGACAACCCATTAGCGATCCACGGTCACTTCACGGAGCAGGGAATGGCACCGATGCATGTTAAATCCCGCTGTCATAGACTGACAGCAGGATTTAACTAGTTAACATCAACAGGCAGTTAGGAGATCATCCCGCCATTGTTTGGGGCACATGTTGGCTGATCAAATCAGCCAACATGTGCAGGGAAAGATGCGAGCTCGGCGTGCGAGCCAGCTTCCTAAGGAGGGATACGACCTATGATGTACTAGTACATCATGGGTTGTGAAAGGGTTAACGTACATTTACATTATTAATTGACAGTAAAAAAGCATTTTGTTACAAGAACATAAGCAGTGATGGCAGGGGCATTCACTCCATAGTGGAAGACCATGCTGCTGCTATGGAGCCTGTAAGCTGGGCGGGCCCAGCACGGCATTGCACGGGCCCCTACACCACCAATTGTCATGCTTTCAGCTGCATCAGAATCCCCAGGATGATGAATAATTTATACTTGCTGGAGTAGCTAGCCAGGGGAAAAGGTTGAGGTAAGTATTGTTTTTTTTTTTATAATATGTGTCAGTAGCTGTAGGGGCCTTCATGTTGAGCATGGGAGTAGGCTTGAGTACAATCATACTATTTTTAACACTTGGAAACCGATTCAAAAGGTAGTATATCAATTATTTGCACACAGAAGCTACCTCAATTAGTATAACTAAAAATAATTTTAATTGAAATATATTAAAACAAATCAAAATTCCACCTGTGTAAATGTGACACACACAAAAAAATCCCAGGACCATGGGATAGCCCCAATATTATTCACCAAAGGAACAAACCAGTTATTCCACTATTATGTCACCTTCATAGTACTGCCAATGGGAAAAATCTCTAGATAACCCTCGTTCTCTCTTTCCTCTGCCTGCCAATGGAGATATAACCTAGGTTACACGCACCCTAAAGGTAAAGAGGTGCCCCCATTCCTCGGCAGCTTTCCCTCCTATGATCTCCCTGAGCTCCCTTCTTATCGGGTAAAATCTAAAGGGTTATACCATCAAATAGTGAGGGAAAATAGAAAATAAACAATTTGCACTTATCTGAGATACATTCGGGTCAAAAGTCCCTTAGCAGTTTTTTTCCTTTAAGGTGAAGGTGTCTCGGCTTTCATGGTCCTCAACCCAATAATATAAAATCACAAAATCTCAGTCTCAAATCATCACAATCATACTATGTGAAAGCTGTGGGAAACATCATACTGAGTAGAGGTTGGGTGCTGTGGGGGACATCATGCAGAGTGGGGAACTGTGGGGACATCCTACCGAGTGGTGGGCGGGTGGAACCATCATACTCAGAGTGGAACTGAAATTGGTATCCATCATAATGAATGGGGGCTAACTTTGGGGACTATCATACTGACTTGGAGGTTGGCATTGGGGGTTATCATAATGAGTTGTGAGCTGGCTGTGTGGGTCACAACACTGAGTGGAAAGCTTGCTATGGGGGGGGCGATAAACGTGAGTAATGAGGGCGTCACACGATATGATCTATCGTGCGATCGCATGAGCAATTGTACCCGCCCCCGTCGTTTGTGCGTCACGGGCAATTAATTGCCCGTGGCGCACAAAGTTGTTAAACCGCCGTCACACGCACTTACCTGCTGAGCGACGTCGCTGTGGGCAGCGAACATCCACTTCCTGAAGGGGGAGGGACGTTCGGCATCACAGCAACGTCACACAGCGGCCGGCCAATAGATGCGGAGGGGTGGAGATGAGCGGGACGTAAACATCCCGCCCACCTCCTTCTTTCAGCATTGCCAGCGGCCGCAGATAAACTGCAGTTCATCATTCCGGGGTGTCACACGGAGTGATGTGTACTACCCCGGGTACGATGAACAACTGGCACAAAGAAGAATAAACGATTTTTTAAAAATAAACGACGTGTAAATGATACACAATTTGTAACCGATTTGTGATCATTCTGAGACGCTCGTAGGTGTCACACGAAACTACATCGCAAACGATGCCGGATGTGCGTCACGAAAACCATGACCCCATGACATATTGCATGATAGATCGTCTCATGTGACACCCGCATAAGGGTCTGTGGGATCTTCTTACTGAGGAGAAATTATACTGTGTGGTGTGCTGTGGGGACCATTATACTGTGTAAAGTGTGTTACTCTGTGGAATCATACTATGGAGGGTGATCATACTGAGTAGCGCATCATATTGGTCACTCCTGGTGAGCAGAAGGCCAGAAATTCTCATGAGAAATTCCATGCCTACCACTCCACTGATCAGCAGTGACTTATGGAGCCTCGTTCTGAGAAAATTCTCAGAACGAAGCTCCATAGGAATCGATGGACTTCCTGGGACATTACACCATTGGATTACATCAGAGCTTCAAGGATTTATTATAATTAACAAATTGGTGAACAGGAGAGTGTGGGGATGACTTTATTCAAAAAAACTTTTTTTCTCCAGTGTGAGTGTGTTTTTTAACTCTACGCTTGTCGGGTTCGTAATGGGGAGTCTGATTGACACTTTTCCATTACTAACCCCTGGGCTTGATGCCAGCGGTCAATTCACAGCTTACATCAACCCCAAAAGTATTATCCTGATTGCCACTACACCAGGGTAAACGGAAAGAGCCGGGAAATGGATGCGCCACTTCTGGGCAGCGTTGGGCTGCTATTATTAGGCTGTATAGGGCCAAATAAACATGGGGCTTCCCAGTCTGATAATACCAGCCCGCAGCTGTCTGCTTTACCTTCACTGGCGCCCCAACGCCATTCTTTAAAATTATTAAATAAATAATTTAAAAAAAATGGCGTGGGGTTCTATTTTTGATAACCTGCCAAAGTAAGACTGTCAGCTGAGGGCTGCAGCCAACAGTTGTCTGCTTAACCACTCTTTTTTTTATATCAAAAATAGGCTTGAGCTTTCATCATTTTTTTTTCATGTTAACAGCAGTGTCCAGGCATCTTCCGCATGCAATAAAGCTTGTTGATTGGCTGCGCTGCAGCCTTCCAACAAACTTTATTAGCATACGAACAGCACCCGAACTCTGAACTGGAACATAGACTTTTTTTTAAAGTTTTTATTCAAGATTGTGCCTCGGACAACTGATGTCCGGTACGAGCCCTGAACTGTACTGTTTGAGTTCGCTCATCTTAACTGACTAGTTATATTTCATAGTGAAAATATAAGCATAGAAAATCCGTTTTAGGAACTGTATTACATTTGATATAACAACGCACATATGAAACGAACATGATTTCTCCTTCTACTATTCAATTAATTACACACCTATTTAACCTTTTCACCCTCTGCTTTTTTTCACCTTTATGACCAGGCCAATTTTTGTCAATTTTGACCAGTGTCAATATATGAGGAATGAAATGCTCTGGAATGTCTTTTAATGCTTCAATAAATCCCAGTGATTCTGAGAATGATTTTTCATTACATATTGTACATCACAGTAGTGGTAAATGTAGGATGATATATTTAGGATTTATTTAAAAATATTGGAAATTTGCCAAAAATGTTGAAAATTTTGCATTTTCTAAACTTTTAATTTTTATTTTTTTAAAACCAGAGAATTATATCACACAAATAGTTAATAAATAACATTTAAGACATGCCTACTTTACATAAGCACAATATTTGAAACATCATTTTTTTGCTAGAAAGTTAGAAGGGTTACAGTTTTATCAGCAATTTCTAATTTTTCCAACAAAATTTACAAAACTATTTTTTTAGATACGATTAAAGTGATTTTGAGATGCCTAGGTGATGAAATATATCCAAAAGTGACTCTAAAAACTGCACCACTGAGTCTGCTGCAAACGACTTCCAAGAAGTTCATTAACCCTTTAGGTTCTTCACAGGAACTAAAGCAAGCAGGAAGGACAAATTGAAAATTTTACTTTTTCCCACAAAAATGATAATTTAGCAATACATTTTGCATTTTCACAAGTGTAAGTGTAAGAGAAAATGCACCATACAATTTGTTATTTAATTTCTCCTGAGTACACCAATACCCCAGGGGGAGTAGTGTCTCTTGAATTTTAGAGCTCAATATTGTCTGGAATAGATAGCAGATGCCATGTCACATTTTCAGACCCTACTTTGGAAACTACACCCCTCAAGGAATTTATGTAGACATTTGGTAAGCAGCTTGAACCCCCAGATGTGTCGGAGAAACAGGAGAAAATGCACCATACAATTTGTTGTCCAATTTTTCTCGAGTCAATACTTCATGTGTGGTTGAAAACTACTTTTGAAGCACAATACAAAGGGAAGAATGGAAGAAGGGCCATATTTGAGTTAGTTTAAATGATTTGGGGGTGCCATGTCAACTGATCTCAATACTGGTGTGTCACAAATTTTTATAGTATTTGCTGGTGACAAAAAAAAATTAAATTTTTACTACTAAAATGTTGGTTTAATCCCAGATTTCCAATTTTCATAAGGGGAATACATTAAAAAAATGAATCTGTTACACAATTTCTCCTTTAAGTGGCCATACCCCACATATGACTGTACAGTACTATTTGGCCACACTGCAGGGCTTGGAAGGTTAGGAGTGCCATTTTACTTTTGGAACACAGAGTTTCCTAGAATAGTTTGCTGACTCGATATACAGAGCACTTAAAGGGAAGGTGCCATAAAAAATATTTTTCAATAACTGCAAAAATGTAAAGTATTCATATTTTAATATTGTGTTTAAATATTATCATTTGTTTTTAATTGAGCAAAATATAAAACAAATAATTTAAAAGGTTTGATATTTTCCACTCTTAAACACTAGGTTGAGCAGCTGCTGAAAACCTAGTATACAACTAACCTGGATTACAATTGCGTACTAGTGGGTGGAATCTGGTCTCATGTGTCTGATGTCACACCTCCCCTCCCCTTCTGGGTGTTTGCAAAAGGATAAGAGAGGACGAACTTTAGGATCACAGTGCAGAGCCATTTTGTTAGTGACTGCAAAGGGATCCTGAATTGTGGAAAGTGTCACCAAGGACGGCTGGCATAGGGCTCCACTATATAATGTGCCCACTGTTTAATGTGCCCCACTGTATGCTGTGCCTCATATATTCTGCCACCATATTAATCTGCCCCTATATTACTGTGCCCATAATACTGTGCCACCATATTACTATGTCATCATATTACTGTGCCCCATATTATTGTGCCCCATATACTGTGCCCTCATACTACTGTGCCCCATATACTGTGCCCTGTTTTACTGTGCCACCAAATACTGTACCCCCATATTACTGTACCCCCATATTACTCTGATTCCATATTACTATGCCCCATATTACTGTGCCCCCATATTACTGTGCCCCCATATTACTGTGCACCATATCACTGTGCTCCATATTACTGTGCCCCATATTACTGTTCTCCCATATTATTGTGCTCCATATAACTTTGCCACCATTTACTGTGCTCCCATATTACTATGCCACCATATACTGTGCGCCCATAATACTGTGCCCCATATCACTGTGCCCCAAATCACTGTGCCACCTTATACTGTGCCCCATATTACTGTTCCCCCATATACTATGACTCCATATTACTTTTCCCAATATTACTGTGCCATCATATACTGTGCCCCATATTACTGTGCCCCATATGACTGTGCCCCATATTACTGTGCCCCATGTTACTGTGCCCCATAATACTATGCCCCATATTACTGTGCCCCCATAATATTGTGCTACCATATACTGTGCCCCATAATACTGCATCCTCCAGTCCTCTCTGTGCCCTCAGCAATCCTCAGTGCTCTCTGTGCCCCCAGCAACTCCCATGTCTGCCTATTCCCTCAGTGTTCTCTGCACCCCTCCAGCCTCTCCCAGTGCTCTCTGTGCCCCTTCAGCATCTCCCAGGTCTGGCTATTCCCCCAGTGCTCTCTGTGCTCCTCAAGCATCCACCAGATCTGAATATGCACCCAGCATCCTCCTGTGCTCTCTGTGCCCCTCCAGTGTTCCCCAGTGCTCTCTATGCCCCTCCAGCATCCCATAGTGCTCTCTGTGCCCCTCTACTATCCCCCTGTGCTCTCTGTGTCTCCAGTGTCTCCTAGTGCTCTCAGTACCCCCAATATTCCCTAGTGCTCTGTGCCCCCTGCACTTTCCAGTGCTGTCTGTGCCCCCTGTGCTGTGCACAGAGCACTGACAGGATAAACTGCTGGTAACGGAAGTCTGAAGTGATTAATGATGCAGCCATAGCCTGGTATTGTACTATAGATGTCAGGCTGCATATCACCGCTGGCGGTCGTGCTGCTCAGGGGGAAAACTGAGCGCACATTATACACTGTGGGCTCCACAAAGATGGCTATCTCCTCCTTTGGCTTTGATAGGCCAGTCCAGGGGGTTTGTCCAGGTACAGCAGGGAGCAGCCACAGTGCACCCACTGTTAATCTCAGAATCTCTGACAGTGGGCTTTAACACGTGTTGGTGGGGAGTGCGCCTTTCCCTGCTCCCATCAGCGCATCTTTGATGAGATCAGAGTTCGCAGATGGGTTGTCATGACAGTCAGGAGTTGGCTGATGACCCCTGTGTCTGTCATGATGAACTTCCTGTGAATGCTGGCTGCGAACTGGCATTCTTAGGAGGTTATGCGCTTCTATACAGAGCACAAATGATTGGATGATCGCAGATTCAAGTCCCCTAATGGGACTAGTAAATAGAATAAAAGATGAGAAAAACGTTTTTAAAAATGTGAAAAAAATAAAGAAATCAAAATCACCACCCTTTTGCCCCATTGGGAAAAAAACAATAATAAAAAATACACATATTTGCTATTGCTGAGTTCAGAAATGTCCGATCAAAATATAAAATAAATGACTCCAATCAATAAAAGCATCATGGAAAAAAATTAAAAAACACGAGAATAACATTTTTTTTTGGCCGCCACAACATTGCAATAAAATGCAATAAGAGACGATAAAACATCTCAGTTACCCAAAAATGGTATCAGTAAAAACATCAGCTTATGGTGTAAAAAGAAGCTATAACAACCCTATATCCCCAAAAAATTAAAACATTTAAAGTCTTTAAAAATAGTTCCAAAAGCAAACTTTTTTTTTATAAACTTCTACATTTTTTTCACCAATTAAATAAAGGAAAAACTATTAATGTTTGGTATCAACATACTACTACTAACCTGGAAAATCATACTGCCAGGTCATTTTTACCATACAGTGAAAATGGAAAATAAAAACAATTGTGGAATTGCACTTATTTTGCAATTTCATTGCACTTGGAATTTTATTGGCCATTTTCTAGTGCATTATATGGTAAAATTAACGATTTCATTCAAAAGTACAACTCATCCTCCAAAAACAAGCTCTCATGTTAATGAAAAATTAAAAAAATTATGGTTCTTTGAAGAAAGGGTGGAAAAAATTAAAACGAAAAAACTGAAAATTGCTGGGTGTGGAAGGGGTTAAAAGCAGGCAGGTAAATGTTTTACCCCCCAAAAAGAATCATCTATGATCCATACTGAGATGTCAGCATACTCTCTTTTGCATCCTCCCCAGCCCAAGAGCTGTGGAATAGTTAGACCATGTTTCTGCACGGTCAGACACCTCCATTACACAGTACATAGCCGGAGGCAATTTATATGATTATATCAGCACAGGAAAAACTTTTTAAATACATCCAGTTGTGGAAATTCTGAAATAAAAATTAAACGACGGTTATGCTTTATGTTTTGTTCAAGGAAAGTTTATACAATTTTCAAGTATACATATCATTGTGTCATTAAATATAATTTGCCACCAGATTTTTTTTCAAACTAATCTGAGAGCAGTATGATCTAAGGTCAGAAACCCTGATGTCAGTGATGTGCCATATACTGATCTGCTAAGTGTAGTTTTTCTAAAATCACTGTCCACCCATCCCCTAACCAATAACTGGCAACTTTCTGCCTATTCACAGTGTACACAAAAAGCTGACAATCAGTGGTGTGGGTGGGTTTAAATAGAGTTCACCAGTCCGAAAACTGTTACATCTGCAGTAGATAAAAGAGTTTTAATGAAAACATAAACACCCAGAAAAGTAAGTGATACATTCCTGGAATCAGAGTCTATGTCCCACATCGTATTGCTCTCAGATGGGGTAGTAATAACTTAGTGACATGATGGGTGATTCCCATTAAATCATGTACTTCCAAAGATTAAAAATCTGTCCTGGTCATGTGATGACCTCACAAGTATACAGCTCTGATAAACATAGTAATAAGCTGAGTATCGTGTGCTCATTACATGATGAAGACAGAATTGTATCTGTGTCGCCCTGGACAAGCCAGGGGACACAGCTAACAACACCACACACACCCCCACCCCCAGCAGTTCACAGCAGACATCCCCAAAGTGACCTGCTTTCTGCCTCAGGCTCAGACTGACACACCAGGTGGGCGGAGTCAGGAGATGGGGACGCCCACCCTGGAGTGAGCTGGCCTGAGGCAGGAAACGAGCGAGGAGTGAAGTTCAGGAGTGAAGGAGAGAGGAAGTCTGCAGAGAGGCAGACGCAGACTGGGGCCTAGGTTGGAGCCTATGGCCCCTGTGCAGAAAGTCAGGCAGACGGTAGTGGCCGTCTGCAGGGAGCCGGGGAGCCAGTTGGTGGAACCGCAGGTAGCCAGGGCTGGGCGGTGGCCCCCCGGTACTGAATCGGGGAGCCAGCTGGAAACCGGAGAGCAGGAAGAGTGTGCACGGAGGCGAAGGAAAGGACTTACACTAACAACCTGGGGTCAGGGGAAAAACACCGCAGCCGCCTGTGGGACTCGTCCATCCAGCTGTTTGTTTCAGCAAAGACTCTGTGTGCTTCATTGGGCTGAGTGAGTACCACCGTGCCGTGCGGCACAGCGCTGTCCCTGCGCCCCTGCACCTCCACAGGCCCCATACCCGCCTGTCCACCATCCCAACCCCATCACTGGGCCCCGGGATCACCAACCCCTACCCACGGAGGGGCAACACAACAACTGGCTGCTCCACACCATCACTCCCGGGATCCCCAGCAAGAGCAGCGATGGTGTACATTCAATCACCACAACCGTGGGTGGCGTCACGGACAATAAACTATCCCCGAATCCCAATCCCCTTTTCACTCACGGGCGAGGAGCGCCGCTCGAGTCCCCGGGATCCGGCCCATCGCTCGAGCCACCGAGCAGCGGCAGGCCGCAGCAGCCGCAGCGGCAGCCGGACCCGAGCAGTGGGAGAGCGCGGCGTCCCCTCCTCCGCCCGCGACAACTTGGTGTCACGAACAGGATCTTACCGCTCTGCCGTTGGGTAGAGGTGCGCCTTGTGACCGCCGGAGGTGTCCGGACGAAAATTTGCGACATATCCTCTGGAAGTAAATAATTAACTTTTCCATTGAATGACGGAAAGCTATAAGCATTGGTGTACAAAGTATACTGGAAAATCGTAGTACATTTTATTACACAAAGAACAATATTTATATGCGGAAAATAAAATGTCCCTATAATTTTACTTAAAAATTCTAATGCTAGAAAATTTTTATCTCATTTTATTTTTTAATAAGTTTTATTTTCCTAAACCTTATCATTTTACTAGATAAAAGTTTATCAGTTTTTCTTTCTGATTGTGCCATTAGGTACAATAAGCAGATAAGCTCCACATTCTGTGTTGTGGAGCTCCTGTGGAGTCATGCTACAGTGCTCTATGGTATGACTTTTCAGTAATCAGATGTTTGGCTTGTACTAGTAATAATCAGTCAATTTGATATTATTATTACTTTACTTTATTGTGTAAAGATATGGTAGTCAAATTTTCACAAAGTAATGTTGGATTTTTAAACTCAGCAAGTCAAATATTGCAAAGCATAATATTTTGTCCAGATGGGGACTGTATGGATTATGGAGCTGATTCATCGTTGTTTTGTGGGTTTTTTTCTGGTTGAGGAAGAAATGATTCTAATGATTACCATCTAAGACCTCTTTCACATGTCAGTGATTCTGGTACATATGTGACAGTTTTTATACGTACCAGAATCACGGACATATGCAGACCCATTAAAATCAATGATTTTTCACTGACCGTGTTTCCATGCAGCGTACACACGTGTCCGTGTTTCCGCACGGAGACAAGTCCGTTTTTTGTGGCATCACTGATGTCCCACGAATCACACTATGGTGTGATTTGTGAAACACGTACCAGAGAAACACATACATTGAAAATATTTTTTTTTTTTTAAATGTACCCGTTTCTAACAACGCTGTCACTGGCTGCTTCTGCTTGTTGCTTCCAGCCCGCCTAATTATTCTCATGAATATGCAGTTATGCATTGCACAACCGATCTGGAAGTTGTTGCAGCAGTGAGAGATTCCGCGACCGGACACAGCGTCCAGGAAACTTCAGCACCACGGACAGCAAGAGCGTTGACAGGTGAGTTTATCTCCATGTGCTATCACGGATCACGGATAGCACATGAAGAATACATAGAGGGACATATGCGTTTTTAACACATCAGGGAAAAATGTCTGTGTTTTTCACTGATGTGTGAGACAGGCCTAAAGCCTTCTTCACATGTCAGTGATTCTGGTACATATGTGAACGTTTTTATATGTACCAGAATCACGGACATATCCAGACCCATTAAAAACAATGGGTCTGCACACATATCAGTGATTTCTCACTGACCGTGTTTCCGTGCGGCATACACACATGTCCGTGACTTCCGCACGGAGACATGTCCGTTTTTTTCTGGCATCACTGTGTGATCAGTGAAACACGTACCAGAAAAACACATACATTTAAAATAAAAAAGCTTTTTAAACTCACCTTCTCCAGCGATGCTTTCTTCAGCCATATGCATTTATGCACTGCACAGCTGACCCGGAAGTAGCTGCAACGGCGAGACAGCGGTGGCCGGAAACAGCATCCTGGAGAGTTCAGCACCACGGACAGTAGCAGTGTGGACAGTTGAATATAATAAGTGCCTGATTTCCTGTATTATCATGAATAGCACAGAGAGATCACACCTGTGCCAAAATCACGGCACACGGAGGGACATACGCACCTTTAACATGTCAGTGAAAAACATTATGTTGTTCAATGATGTGTGAAGGGGGCCTAAAAGAATCATCCAATTTTCATTCAGAAAAAATAAAACAAATTTTCATCCTTATTGTTATTCATATACCATCCATTTTGCTTGCTGTGTGGTATTTTATACATTAGCAATTCATAAAACTTACAAGACCATGTACAGTTTCCTGTGTTAAGAATTGCACTGTGTCTGTAAAAATGGATTCCATCTGGTTGACCTGTATGGGATCAGATTTTTTTGCGAGCCCATAGACTTGAATAAGTGAGTCTCTTCCTACTAACAGAAGAGACTAGTGCATGGTGCGATTTTTTTTTTCCCATTCGGTCGGTGTGAATAACTGTCATCTGAAAAGCCTAATTGAATAACATTTTGACAAAGATCGATAACACGGTGAACAAATCCTTGTAGTGACTATTTTTTCTAAATCATTATTCAGTCTGTGCCTTTTTTTTTAACCATTTCACGTCCTTTTTCGGAATTTTACATTATGATCGGTTAGGGATTCATGTTCTATAAATAGAATAAGTGGCTCCAGCTACAGAGAGACGTAAGTAAAACTTTTTCTTTTATCTAATTTTCACATATAAAAATATAGATAAAAAAAACATGGGGGGTAGAGAAATGCTTTGTAAGAATGCAGTTGCATTTGAAACACGTGGCTGGTTTCTCTCTACCCCCTCCCATGTTTTTTCATATCTTTATTTTTATATTGGAGATTTAGATAAAAGAAAAAGGTTTTACCTACCTCTCTCTGGAGCTGGAGCCACTTTTTCTATTTTCTAGATTGCTGTTGTCTGATTAGGACAGGCCTTCTGTGCTTGAGGAGGTGTCTGGTGAGATTACAAATACTCTTCAAAAAAGCTCATGTACTTATTGTCATGGTGATCGCATGGGCATAGGAGGTATGCATGCGCGATTGCTGCCAGGAGCTCAGCATATAGGATAGCTGAGCTCCAGCTGTCACAGCCAGGGATGGTCCCCATGCCAACCCTCAACCCTGGCTGTATAACCCCCTAATTACCATGTTCAGTAGCGATTGCAGCCCTTTGGACACTGGGAGAGGGAGCTTGCAACATGATCACGGGGTCCTGATCGTTGCCAGCAGCATTGTCTAACAGGCGTTCTGATGCAGCCTGACTGCTATAGTCAATTGAAATTTTGGAAAGGGCATCTTGTCCCGCAAAAAAAACCACCACACAGCTCAGTCAGAAAAGAAAATAAAAAAGCTACAGCTCTCAGAATACAGAATTGCAAAACAATTTTTTTTTCTATAGTTTTAATGGTGTAAATGTTTGATTTTAGACTCAGCAAGTCAAATATTGCAAAAAAACAAACAAAAAAAAAATCATACTGACCCTAAGAATATAGCTGTCTTATCACTTTTAACAACACGGGGAATGGCGTAAAAAAACAACAAAACTAAACAATTCCTGAATTGCTGTTTCTTCTTGAGCCTGCCTCACTAAAAGTAGAATAGAAAGAGATACACTATAGTTCAAAAGTTTGGGGTCAACCAGACAATTTTGTCTTTTCCATGATTTTTTACTTGAATTAATAATTTTCTCCTTCAAACTTTGCTTTCGTCCAAGAATGCTCCCTTTGCAGACCTTTGGCATTCTAGCTGTTAATTTGATGAGGTAATCTGGAGATATTTCCCCCCATGCTTCCCCCCTCCCACAAGTTGGCTTGGCTTGATGGGCATTTTTTGCGTACCATACGGTCAAGCTGCTCCTACAACAGCTCCATAGGGTTGAGATCTGGTGACTGGGCTGGCCACTCCATTACAGATAGAATACCAGCTGCCTGCTTCTTCCCTAAATAGTTCATGCATAATTTGGAGGTGTGCTTTGGGTCATTGTCCTCTTGTAGGATGAAATTGGCTCCAATCAAATGCTGTCCACAGGGTATGGCATGGCGTTGCAAAATGGAGTGATAGCCTTTCTTATTCAAAATCCCTTTTACCTTGTACAAATCTCCCACTTTACCAGCACAAAACCAAACCCAGACCATCACATTACCTCCACCATGCTTGACAGATGGCGTAAGGCACTCTTCCAGTATCTTTTCAGCTGTTCTGCGTCTCACAAATGTTGTTTTTTGTGATCCAAACACCTCAAACTTCAATTCGTCTGTCCATAACACTTTTTTATAATCTTCCTCTGTCCAATGTCTGTGTTCTTTTGCCCATATTAATATTTTCCTTTTATTAGCCAGTCTCAGATATGGCTTTTTCTTTGACACTCTGCCCTGAAGGCCAGCATCTCAGAGTCGCCTCTTCACTGTAGACGTTGACACTGACGTTTTGAGCGTACTATTTAATGAAGCTGCCAGTTGAGGACCTGTGAGATGTTGATTTCTCAAACTAGAGACTCTAATGTACTTGTCTTGTTGCTCAGTTGTGCAGCGGGGCCTCACACTTCTATTTCTACTCTACCTCTGAAGGGAGTAGTACACACCGTTATAGGAAATCTTCAGTTTCTTGGCAATTTCGCACATGGAATATCTTTCATTTCTAAGAACAAGTATTTACTATTGAGTTTCACATGAAAGTTCTCTTTTTCTAGCCATTTTGAGAGTTTAATGAAACCAAGAAATAAAATGCTCCAGATTCTCAACTAGCTCAAAGGAAGGTAAGTTTTCTGGCTTCTCTAATCAGCAAAACTATTTTCAGCTGTGCTACCATACTTGCACAAGGGTTTTCAAGGGATTGCTAAACATCCATTAGCCTTCTAACACAGTTAGCAAACACAATGTACCATTAGAACACTGGAGTGGTGGTTGTTGAAAATGGGCCTATGTAGATATTGCATTAAAAACTAGATGTTTGCAGCTAGAATGGTCATTTACCACATTAGCAATGTATAGAGTGTATTTCTGTTTCATTTAATGTTAGCTTCGTTGAAAAAAAATGTTATTTTCTTTCAAAAATAAGGAAATATCTAAGTGACCCTAAACTTTGGAACTGTAGTGTAAAAAAATATGTTGTGGTCCAAAATGGTACCAATAAAAACTCCAACTCATCTTGCAAAAAAACAAACCCTCACATGACTCATAAAAAGAAAAAAAAAACTATAGCCTTAAAAATCTGGTGATGTAAAAAAAATTTTTTTTATAAAAAGGCAAATTTTAGTAGTTGCTAAATCAACAACAGTTGAAGAATATGCTTTATTTGTTATATCATTCAAGTATGATTAAAGCAATACCAGATTTATACAGTTTTTTTAAACTGTATAAATCTGGTATCGCTTTATTTGGATTGAATAATATAAAAAAATAAATAAAGAAAGAAAATTCTTCATCTGTTGTTCATTTATTCATTTTGACTCCCAAAGATCACAGTAAGGCTCGGCTCACATTTATCCTGCGCTCTACTCTGAACACTTACATCAAGGTTAAAGTGTAAATCTCTAAAAAAGCGTGATTCACTCAAAATTCCCAATGGAATATTCACTGTAATAAGGCAGACAAAGTCACTTTGAACTCCCGTCTGGTCTATGGTCTGGTGGCATCCATCTTTTTATGTGTCTTTTAGGCATGCAGAAAAGTGCAGTCAACAACAGAAGGACACCGATGAACAAACAGTGTCCAACTTAACTGCTGCCTCATTAGTGAATGGATTTATTGGGGATTTCACTTAAATCATACATTTAGGAGATGTAGCTGAAAACCCTAATGTAGGTGCTCATCATAGAGCACAAGATAAATGTGAACTGATTAAAAAAGTTATGTACACCAAATTGCCACCAATAGCAGTCAACTCAGCCCACACATAAACAAGACAAGTACCCACTCAGTTCTGTCATCTGTTAACGAAAACTATTTTAACACCATGGCACCCTGTGATTGGATTGATGGTGGCGGTGAATGGCATGATCCTCGTCGCGGCCCTATAAATCGCGCTGTCAGTGTTTGACAGCATGGTCTAAGGGGTTAAAAGGCAAGGGTAGATCTCTGATCCACCTGCGCCTGTTAGTCATAAATATACAGTACCGACCAAAAGTTTGGACACACCTTCTCATTCAATGAGTTTTCTTTATTTTCATGACTGAAAATTGTAAATTCACATTGAAGGCATCAAAACTATGAATTACAACATGTGAAATGAAATCCTTAAAAAAGTATGAAACAACTAAAAATATGTCTTATATTCTAGGTTCTTCAAAGTAGCCACATTTTGCTTTCATTACTGCTTTGCACACTCTTGGCATTCTCTTGATGAGCTGCAAGAGGTAGTCACCGGAAATGGTCTTCCAACAGACTTGAAGGAGTTCCTAGAGATACTTAGCACTTGTTGGCCCTTTTGCCTTCACTCTGCGGTCCAGCTCACCCCAAACCATCTCGATTGGGTTAAGGTCTGGTGACTGTGGAGGCCAGGTCATCTGGCATAGCACCCCATCACTCTCTCTCCTTCTTAGTCAAATAGCCCTTACAGAGCCTGGAGGTGTGTTTGGGGTCATTGTCCTGTTAAAAAATAAATGATGGTCCAACTAAACGCAATGGATGGAATAGCACGCCGCCGATGCTGTGGTAGGCATGCTGGTTCTGTATGCCTTCAATTTTGAATAAATCCCCAACAGTGTCACCAGCAAAGCACCCCCACACCTTCACACCTCCTTCTCCATGCTTCACGGTGGAAACCAGGCATGTAGAGTCCATCCGTTCACCTTTTCTACAAAGACACGGTGGTTGGATCCAAAGATCTCAAATTTGGACTCATCAGACCGAAGCACAGATTTCCACTGGTCTAATGTTCATTCCTTGTGTTCTTTAGCCCAAACAAGTCTCTTCTGCTTGTTGTCTGTCCTTAGCAGTGATTTCCTAGCAGCTATTTTACCATGAAGGCCTGCTGCACAAAGTCTCCTCTTAACAGTTGTTCTAGAGATGAGAAGGTGTGTCCAAACTTTTGGTCTGTACTGTATGCTGATCAGAAACTTTTTTATGAGTACCACAAAAGAGACTTTTTTATGAGTACCCACACAAAGCGTAGAGCAGAGTGGCCACACAGAGCCCTGTTTCAGAGTACCCCAAAGAGCCTTTTTTAAGAGTACCCCTACAGAGCCTGGTGCAGAGTTCCCCCATAGAGCATTTTTTCAGAGTACCCCCAAAGACCATTATGACATTGTCTTCAATAAAATGGCGTCAAAATCAGTGCATGCACATTCCATGATCTCCGATGCCATCTTACTGAGGACACAGTGGAGATGACTATAAGTGGCAGCGGCGCATGTGCTGATGAAAAATAATTCAACTCTGCATGTGCCACCACTGCTCATATATGTCTCTTCAGTGTCTTCAATCAAATAGAGCCATAGATCGCAGTACATGCCCTGATGCTCAAGCCTGTGCAAACATTACGTAATTTCTGAAGGTTTGAACAAGAATTATTCTGCACTCAAGCCTCGGATTTCTGAACTAAAGGTATCATTTAATCAGCATCCAAGCGCCATCATGGCCCTGTCTCTAGTTTATAGGATAAAAACCCAGTGGTTGGTTGGTTCCCTTTAACTGCATTATGTATTGTTCTAGCATTATTTCTTTAATTACTAGCATTTTTGCATTGGTTATTTTTCTTTTATTCTTTGCAGCATCATGCATTTTGCAAGTTACAACAATGAACAAGCTACAGCTAAAGCTCAACATAGTTTGAAATAAAGAAGCTCTGAAAATTGATATCCCATATTTTTGTGACAGACATATAGCCTAAGAATTGACTTCAGGTATGACTTTTCTAGTGTTACTTTTTATCATATGGAACAAACTTACACTTAAGCTGTAAACATATATAACAATTTCTTAATACTTTCCATCCAACCCAAGTCCCATCGGCACTCTAAAAACTTTTCAAGAAGATATATGAAATCCAATTTTAGCCCAACCAAGTAAATATACTGTGAGTGACAGTAAAACCCAATTAAAAGTAGAACAAACACACTGGTGTTGCCTGTTGGGGTTACCTGTGCCAGTAAACAAAGTACTGACACATATCAGTCTACCAAGCTGAATGCTTGTTACTGGGAAATCGAAAACTAGCCTGTGCTTGTATATTACCTTGCAATTTGAAGTTAAGTTTTCAGTTCAGAAAATTTGTCTTCTGCTTAATATTATGTTTGTGACATAAGTTATGAAACACCATAATGATTTTTAATTCATTGAATAGATTTAATTGTGTATGCATTTGTTCTTTTTTTTTTAGTATAGCCATTAAAAAAATAAACTACAATAAAATAAACATTTTACATATTCATTTACTACTAGTCTTAAAGGAAATCTGTCACCAGCTTCTTGCCCCCCCATCTGAGAGCAGCATAGTGTAGAGATAGAGACCCTGATTCCAGTGATGTGTCACTTACTGAGCTGTTTGCTGTCATTTTGATAAAATCAATGTTGTCTCTGCTGCAGATCTAGCAGTTATGCAGAGCGCATGTGTCGCGGGCGGGGAGGAGGGTGTCAGCACACTACGCTCACCCCTTCTGCTCGGGTCCGGCGGCCGCTGCTCGGTGGTGGCTCGAGCTGTAGGCCGGATCCCGGGGGTTCTCGAGCGGCACTCCTCGCCCGTGAGTGAAAGGGGGGTTGTTTGGGATGTTGGGATAATGTCCGTGATGCCACCCACGGTTGTGGTGATGTGTAGCACCACCGCTGCTCAATGCGGGGATCCCGGGGATGGTGATGGGGAGCAGCCAGGTGTTGTGTTGCCCCTCCGTGGGTAGGGGTTGGTGATCCCGGGGCCCGGTGATGGCTTGTGAGGTGCAGGGCCTGGTGGGCGCAGGGACGCGGGGGCAGCGCTGTGCCTTGCGGCACTGTGGTACTCACTCAGCCTGAGACTTGGACACAGTTTGTACGGTAAACCAAACGGCTGGTAGGACGGTCCCACAGACGGCTGCTTTGCTTCCCCGGTAGGTGACGGTGATGTCCCTCTTCCTTGCACCTGTATGTACGGATGGTTGCGATGGGTCCCCACCGGTAACCCGCTCCCCGGCTTCAAGCTGGGCCGGAGGAGCACTACACTTTGCCCGCAGGCGCTGGCCCTCAGAGACTGGTGCCCTGGCGGTGGCGGTGCCTCTGTTGTACGGGTTGGGCTGTTGCCTTCAATCGGGACTTGGTTGTTGGGGGAATCTACGTCCCCTTCACTGACGGATTCGGCAAATTTGGCGACTCCTAGCCTTGCCGGGGTCCGAGAGGCCCCTGCCCTGGTGCTGACTGTCTTTCGGAACACTGCTCCAGACCACCGGGCACACAGCCAACGGGGTCCTTCCAGGAACTTCCAAACGGTCCCCCTCCAGACAGTCACCGCCGTCGCTGACCTTGCTGTCCTGGCCCTACACAAAGCTGGACCCTTCAGGCTTTGCACACTCTCTGCTCTGTCACCACTTCTTGCTTTCCTCCTTTTCCACTTTCACTTTTCTTACTGTCACTTGCTGTTTACTTTAGCCCAGCCTGGGCTACTCCTTCCACTTCCTCCTCCCTGACTGTTCTCTTGCCCTGCCTGGGCTAATCTGCCTGGTTTCTCCCGCCTCCAGAACTGTGATCTCCTTGGTGGGCGGAGCCAACCGCCTGGCCCACCCCCTGGTGTGAATCATCAGCCCCTGGAGGAAGGCAACAAGGATTTTTGGTTCAGCTGTGATGTGCCTACCTGGAGTGTGGGGTGTGGTGGTGTTGTGACCTGTGACCCCTGGCTTGCCCAGGGCGACACATTCCCCCTTAGCAAAACGCAGACCGTCCGCGGGCTGCCGTCCTACACCGGTTTTATTTTTCTGTAAAAGGGATAACAGGGTTAAACAAAACATAAGCATTTTTAATAAATCTTCCCAAGACGGGAGGCACATTTTACTTTTTAACGTTTCAACGGTATACGGTTACGGTTTCCGCTCTCTCCCACCCAAGTAACCTGGCCCTGATGCTGCCCCTAAAACCCAGGCAGCACCCCTTGACCCACAGTCCAGCACACGGTACCCGAGCGGGATCTGTCCTTCCCTCCAGAGGGTAGCCACCGGTTCCTTTGGTGGCGGGGCCCTGGCCTGCTCTGCTCAGGGCCCTCCCTCCAACCTGCCTCTCCGGAGGCGGCCTGCGGAAACGGTAACGGTACCCAACATATTTACAAGCCACTAACGTTTGTGGTTGCCCTGCAAAGTTCACGGGCTTGTCCATGGATAGTTCCCATGCAAAACTTTTTAAACGGTCCCCACGGGGACAACGGTGCTGGCTCCAGCCGGTTGCAAATCACAAAAACAAATCTGGTTACTGTTTGGTAATCATTTTTCTTCTTATCATTCAACTTTTAAACTTTTCAAACTTTTCAACAAACGAACAACCACTCCTTCATATTTGCGGACCCCCTTTTACTCATAGAACGGTCTCCCTGTACCTAAGTGGGGGTCTACCTAGGTTGGAACGGGTGGACCTTCGGGGCCCGGTGTCAGTGGTGCTAGACAGTGGGGTAGAGGGAACGATCGGTTCCTCCTCCCTGCTATAGTGTGGAGCAGGCGGAGGCGTAGGGGAGCTGGGTACAGGTTCATCCCTGGGCACTGGCACTGGTTCTGGCTCACGGTTAATCGCTTCCACTACTTCTTCATCCACGGGTTGTGGGAACAGTATCACTGGAAGTATCACCGCGCCGTTATGTGTAGGCCAGTTTGCTGGGAAGTCACCCATTACAGTGTGGATTACCTCTGCTGCCTTCTCCACGGGTGGAGGAACCGGTACTTCAGCCTCTGCCTTCAACGCTGGGGGGCATTTTTTTAGATGGTCCCGGGAAACTGTGGCCAGGGTGCCCCCTTGGTCACGACTGATCTGGTAGGTCTTCCCATCTCCCCATTCTGTGGGTTGTATGACGTAAGGGACCTGCTCCCACTGATCATCCAGCTTGTGGGCTTTTCTCTTCCGTTTCAGCACCACATCTCCTGGCTGGAAAGGACCTGCGGGCGCCTTCTGATTGAACCGGTGCTCTTGCTGTTCTCGACTTCGACTGAGATTTTTCTCCACATACTCCTGGATTTGCCGGTACTGGGCCCTCCTCCGACTTTCCCACTCTGCCGTTGAAGGGAGTGCTTCCGGGGCCTCCAACCCCATCTCCAGATCCACCGGCAGGCGACCAGGCCGAGCCCTCATCAGATACGCTGGGGTGCACTTCGTCGAGCTGGACGGGATATTATTGTACATGTCGACCAAGTCGGGCAACTTTTCCGGCCACATGTTCCGCTCTTCCAGCGGTAGCGTCTTGAGGAGCCCCAGGACCAAGTGGTTCATTTTCTCGCACATGCCGTTGGTTTGGGCGTGGTACGGAGTGGTCCGGATCTTCTTGCAGCCGTACAACTGACAGAATTCGTGAAACACTTCTGCTTCAAAAGCCGGGCCTTGGTCAGTCAGCACCTTCTCGGGGTACCCATGGGGTCGGCAAAAATAAGCCTGGAACGCTCGAGCAGCGGTTCGACCAGTCAGGTCCTTAACGGGGACTACCACCATAAATCTTGAGTAGTGGTCTACCATGGTCAATGCGTAGGTGTACCCACTTCGGCTAGGGGTGAGCTTGACATGGTCTAGGGCGACCAGCTCCAGCGGCTGATGGGTGACTATGGGATGTAACGGTGCCCTCTGGCTAGTTTCGTCCTTTCTCCTCAGCGTACAAGGACCGCACTCTCGGCACCAGGCTTCCACCGACTCACGCATCCCACTCCAATAGAACCGCTCCCTCAACAGCATCTGCAGCTTCTTCCACCCGAAGTGGCCAGCACCATCATGGTATGCCTGTAGGACAGTGGCGACATCAGCTTGAGGAACGATTAACTGGCATATTTTCTCATGGGTCTTCGGGTTGATCAGCTCATGGTACAGCCTCCCTTGGTGTAGGTAAAGCCGTTTCCGTTCTTTCCACAAGCGTTGAGCTTCGGCTGGAGCGGCAGGGTCTATTCCCATAGCACCTTGTTCCACCAAAGTCTTGACAAGGCGGACAGCCGGTGCTTGGTCCTGGGCGTCCTGCCACTCTTGACTGGGCCGCGGGTCCAGATCCACCCTTAGCTGACATACTTTTACCCTCTCAGTAGGCGGCTGGTGAAACGCAGGCAACTCGATCTCCTCGAGGTCGTCATCCTCGCACCCCTCTTCTGACAAATGGGGCATCCGGGAGAGTGCATCAGCATTTATGTTGACACGACCAGCTCGGTACTTTATGGTGAAATCATAGTTGGCTAGCCGGGCTACCCACCGCTGCTCCAGCGCGCCCAACTTGGCCGTGTTCAGGTGAGTCAGCGGATTGTTGTCCGTAAACGCGGTGAATTTTGCCGCCGCCAAGTAGTGGCGGAACCGCTCCGTGATAGCCCACACCAACGCCAATAGCTCGAGCTTGAAGGAGCTATAGTTCTCAGGGTTCCGTTCGGTCGGCCGGAGTTTTCGGCTGGCGTAGGCAATCACCTTCTCCTTTCCATCCTGGACCTGGGATAGGATCGCTCCTAGCCCCACGTTACTGGCGTCCGTGTGGAGGATGAACGGGCGCCCATAGTCAGGGTACGCCAGGACCTCTTCTCCGGTCAAGGCCGCCTTCAACTGGCGAAAGGACTCCTCATGCTTGTCCTCCCACGACAGTGGGGCTCCGATGGGTCTACCACCTTTGGTCTGTCCCACGAGGAGATCTTGCATGGGGGCAGCCATCTTCGTGTACCCCTTTATAAAGCGCCGATAGTACCCCACCAGACCCAGAAACTGCCTTACTTCCCTCACTGTAGTTGGTCTCGGCCAGCTCTGGATGGCAGTGATCTTCTCAGGGTCGGGGGCGACACCATCCGCACTCACCACATGCCCTAGATACTGCACCCTGGGTTTCAGCAGGTGGCATTTTGAGGGCTTCAACTTCATCCCGTACTTGGCAAGGGACGCGAACACCTCGGCCAGGTGCTCCAGATGGGCTTCATACGTCTGGGAATAAACAATCACATCATCCAAATACAGCAGGACGGTCTCGAAGTTTAAATGTCCCAGACAGCACTCCATCAACCGTTGGAAGGTCCCGGGGGCATTGCACAGCCCAAACGGCATGCTATTGAATTCACAAAGCCCCATCGGGGTGGTGAAGGCGGTCTTCTCCCGGTCCTCTGGGGCCACGGCCACTTGCCAGTATCCGCTGGTGAGGTCAAGGGTCGAGAAGTAGTTTGCAGTTCTCAGTGCAGCCAAAGACTCTTCAATACGAGGTAATGGATAGGCATCTTTATGGGTTATCTGGTTGATCTTCCGGTAGTCCACACACATCCGCATGGTACCATCCTTCTTCTTAACCAGTACCAACGGAGCGGCCCAGGGACTACAGCTGTCCCGAATAACCCCTGCCTCCTTCATATTCCTCAACATATCTTTGGCACACTGGTAATGTGCAGGGGGAATAGGTCTATACCTCTCTTTGATAGGGGGATGTTCACCTGTGGGAATGTGGTGTTGGACCCCCTTGATCTGCCCAAAGTCTAGGGGGTGCTTACTGAAAACCTGTTCATACTCCTGCACCACCCTGTGTACCCCTGCCCTGTGATGTGTAGGGGTATCATCAGTGCCTACATGTAGCTGTTGATGCCACTCCTTTGTCTCCCCCTGGGGTGGGGAAGTGCTGGTGGTAGGTGGAAGTGTGGATGGACTGGCTTCATGGATAGTGTGAGGGTCCAGGGTGAGCAGCTTGGCAATGGTGGCATACCGGGGAAGCCTGACTTCTTCCTCTCCACAGTTCAGCACTCTCACAGGCACTCTCCCTTTCTTCACATCCACCACCCCTCGGGCGGCCATCACAGTGGGCCAGTGCTCAGAAGGCATGGGCTCCATCATCGCAGGGTAGTCACGCCCCTGAGGCCCTACTGCTGCCCTACACCAGATCATCATCTCACTCCTAGGGGGCACAGTCAACGGAGCAACATCCACCACTCTTACTCCACCAATCTCCCCTCCTGTTGAGCTTACATGCTGGCGGTACATCAGGGCTCGGATCTCACGCTGCACAGCCCTCTGCCGGCTCCCTGCCGCTGTGGCGGCCAGCTGTTGCAATAGGGTCAACACATCAGCCATGCAGTGTTCCATTACATTGGTTCCCAGCACTATCTTCGGGTTATGATCACTGGGTTCATTCATGATCACAATCATACCCTGGTGCTGCAGTTCAGCTTGCCCCACGGTCATAGCCACTTGTTTATACCCCACCTGGGTCAATGGAAGTCCATTAGCGGCTATCAATGTTATGCTATTGTCTGGGGGCGCCAGCTCGTCTACGGCCCAATACCGCTGGTACAACGTGTACGGTATGGTAGTTACCTGTGATCCAGTGTCCAAGAGAGCCATCACTGGTATGCCGTCCACAGCCACGGGGATGATAGGGCGGGCCCCGATATATCGGTCTCGCCAGTCCGGGGGGCCACGATGTTCTACTCCTGAGGATTGGCCCGGGGCCCCAGGGGTTGCTCGTTTAACGGGCACTGTCGGTAGTAATGGCCCGGCTTACGGCACTTGTAGCAGATTGGAGGTCTGCTCCGCGGGTTGTTAGCACTTCTCCGCTGCATCCAGGGAACATCCTCGGGACTGTCAGCAAGCTGTATCTGCGCTGGAGGCTGAGATCTGGTCAAAGGTTGCAGTGCAGCAAGGATTTTGGCAAGGTCTCCGTCCATGCGACGGACCTGGGCTGCCAACTCTTCGACTGTGCTGCTTGGGGCTGCAGGCATTACAGAGGTTGGTTTGGCTGAGGCCGCCACAACAGGAGCCGTCTCGACGGGCCACGGGACGGGTTCCAGAACTTCAGCAGCTGGGGGCTGGAGTGCTTTGATAGCCCGCTCTTTTAACACAGCAAAGTCCACATCAGGGTGTTCCAGAGCCCACAGCCGGAGTTGTTTACGATCCTCAGGGGACCTCATCCCCTGCGCAAATTGCTCCACCAGCATCTTGTTGCTTTCCGCCTCATTAATAGAGTTCACCCGCTTCAGCGTGCGGAGGGCGGTCTGCAGACGTAGAGCATAGTCCCGAATGCTATCCCCGGCTCGCTGCCGGCACTGGTAAAACTGCATCCTCAGCTCAGCTTCAGTCCGGGTCTCGAAGGCAGTCTGTAGCTTCTCAAAGATGGTGGCTACAGAGAGCCGGTCCCCCTCGGCCCAGGTCTCCGCTTCCTGCTCCGCCGCACCGGTTAGCTAGCCTAGCACTATCGCTGCACGTTGCTTATCAGTCAGGGGGTACAGCTCTAGCAACGGGTTAAGCTTTTTCCGGAAGGCCTGTAGGGCATCCGGTTTCCCATCATACTGCGGTAGCCAGGCAGCTCCGGGCGCATAGGGCAAGGAAAACGGCATGACCTGAGCGAGCGCGGGGGCCGCGGCACCTCCCGCCGGTACAACCGGGGCTTGGGCAGGCCCATTCCCATCCGCGGGTGCCGCCGCGGCTGCGACCACCGCTCCTCCAGCGGCTCCGTCGGGCGCAGACATCTTGTTTCCGTCCCCCTTAGCTCTTTCCGGCCCCTCCTCTCTCGGGGCGGGATTTTGGCCTTCGCGCCTCTACTGCTCGAGAAGACGCTCGAGCGGGAACTTTTCGCGCCAAAGATGGCGGCTACTGAAATTTTTCTGCCGGATACCTCCGGCGGTAACAAGGCGCACCTCTACCAGACGGCAGAGCGGTAAGATCCTGTTCGTGACGCCAAGTTGTCGCGGGCGGGGAGGAGGGTGTCAGCACACTACGCTCACCCCTTCTGCTCGGGTCCGGCGGCCGCTGCTCGGTGGTGGCTCGAGCTGTAGGCCGGATCCCGGGGGTTCTCGAGCGGCACTCCTCGCCCGTGAGTGAAAGGGGGGTTGTTTGGGATGTTGGGATAATGTCCGTGATGCCACCCACGGTTGTGGTGATGTGTAGCACCACCGCTGCTCAATGCGGGGATCCCGGGGATGGTGATGGGGAGCAGCCAGGTGTTGTGTTGCCCCTCCGTGGGTAGGGGTTGGTGATCCCGGGGCCCGGTGATGGCTTGTGAGGTGCAGGGCCTGGTGGGCGCAGGGACGCGGGGGCAGCGCTGTGCCTTGCGGCACTGTGGTACTCACTCAGCCTGAGACTTGGACACAGTTTGTACGGTAAACCAAACGGCTGGTAGGACGGTCCCACAGACGGCTGCTTTGCTTCCCCGGTAGGTGACGGTGATGTCCCTCTTCCTTGCACCTGTATGTACGGATGGTTGCGATGGGTCCCCACCGGTAACCCGCTCCCCGGCTTCAAGCTGGGCCGGAGGAGCACTACACTTTGCCCGCAGGCGCTGGCCCTCAGAGACTGGTGCCCTGGCGGTGGCGGTGCCTCTGTTGTACGGGTTGGGCTGTTGCCTTCAATCGGGACTTGGTTGTTGGGGGAATCTACGTCCCCTTCACTGACGGATTCGGCAAATTTGGCGACTCCTAGCCTTGCCGGGGTCCGAGAGGCCCCTGCCCTGGTGCTGACTGTCTTTCGGAACACTGCTCCAGACCACCGGGCACACAGCCAACGGGGTCCTTCCAGGAACTTCCAAACGGTCCCCCTCCAGACAGTCACCGCCGTCGCTGACCTTGCTGTCCTGGCCCTACACAAAGCTGGACCCTTCAGGCTTTGCACACTCTCTGCTCTGTCACCACTTCTTGCTTTCCTCCTTTTCCACTTTCACTTTTCTTACTGTCACTTGCTGTTTACTTTAGCCCAGCCTGGGCTACTCCTTCCACTTCCTCCTCCCTGACTGTTCTCTTGCCCTGCCTGGGCTAATCTGCCTGGTTTTTCCCGCCTCCAGAACTGTGATCTCCTTGGTGGGCGGAGCCAACCGCCTGGCCCACCCCCTGGTGTGAATCATCAGCCCCTGGAGGAAGGCAACAAGGATTTTTGGTTCAGCTGTGATGTGCCTACCTGGAGTGTGGGGTGTGGTGGTGTTGTGACCTGTGACCCCTGGCTTGCCCAGGGCGACACACATGAATATGCTGGACTACCTGCAGCATGCCAAGTAGTCCTCTAATGATGATCTACCACTGATTAATGAGTGATTTTATCAAAACTACACTAAGCAGACCAGTAAGTGACACATTGCTGGAAACAGGATCTCTGTCTCTACATAATGCTGCTCTCAGATTATGTGTTAAAAACCTGATGATTTTTTAAAGCATAGGTCTCAAACACATGGCCCGCGGGCCGCATGCGGCCTCTGAGGCTGCTTGTTACGGACACCAGACCCCCCTGACGATCGTGGCCCTATGCTGGAGGTCGATGCCGGCAGAGCACAGTTGATGCGAGGAGAGATACAAGGAGGTGACGCTGCTGTATGTCGCCACCTCCTTGCATTTGATTGACAGAGAGCAGCCATTGTAATAGTGCAGAAAGCGCCTATGCACAGCACTGCAAATGATTCTGTGTTCTGCCGGCGACGACCTCCAGCATAGGGCTGCGATTGTCAGGGCGTCTGCGGCGGCAACAACAGGTAAGATACATGCCCACGATCAGGACTCACTGCATCCTGGATGCAGCAGGTCCTGACCTGCGGGGCCACAAGTCTCCTCTGCAGGAGATCACAGGAGAGCACAGCGGCCCGTGCCTACGATCAGGGTTCAGTGCGCTTCGATCTCCTCACTGTGTTCTCCCTGCAGAGGACGCTTGCGACTCCACAGCAAACAACTCACATGCTGCGGCCTCTGAAAGCTGCACCGCAAGTCAATGTTTGCTGTGAGCTGCGCACGCACAGTGGATGAGATTTCTAGAAATTCCATCCACTCTGCTTGTACTGCACATTGCAGCGTTTTGGACGCAGCTGAAACATGCTGCCTCCACAACTCTGCAAACAATGATCGTGGGCACACAGGGAACGGAGGAAAGGTGAGATTTTTTTTGAGTATTACTAAAGGATGAGCACAATAGTACAGGGCACATGTATGAGCACAATGCGACAGGGCACAAGGATGAGCACAATACTAAAGGGCACAAGGATGAGCACAATACTAGTGGGCACAAGGATGAGCACAATACTACAGGGCACATGGATGAGCACAATGCTACAGGACACATGGATGAGCACAGTGCTACAGGGCACAAGGATGAGCACAATACTACAGGGCACAAGGATGAGCACAATGCTACAGGGCACAAGGATGAGCACAATGCTACAGGGCACAAGGATGAGCACAATGCTACTGGGCACAAGGAGGAGCACAATGCTACAGGGCACAAGGTTGAGTGTGGCGCCCTGGACTAGCCAGGTCGTCACAGATAACACTCAAACACCCCCCCCCACCCCCACTAGACAGTAACATTAGCCAAACAAAACCCTTGTTGCCTCCCTCCAGGGTCTCATGTCCACACCAGGTGGGGTGGAGCCAAGCGGTTGGCCCCACCCACTGAGGAGTTCACAGGCCTGGAGGCGGGAAAAAGTGTCAGTGAGAAGTTGGAGTTTGAAGAGTGAGGAGTAAACACTTGGGTGTCTGGGTTTGTGGCCCAGGCACTGACAGCAAGGTTGGCAGACGGTGGTGGCCGTCTGCAGGAGTGGTGGAGCAACGCGGAACCGTAGGACCGGGGTCGGGCATTGTCCCGCCGGTACCGACCGGGGAGCGAAGTGAAGCCAGCACACACAGGCAGGGCCATCGGACCCCGACCAGGCTTGGAGGCGCCGACAATAGTCAAATCCGAGTGTGACCGGAACCCCAGGGGTTTCCTAACAGCCAAAGACCCGATAGAAGGCAACCGCCCACACCGTGAGGGTATACAGCTACCGCCTAAGGCTGGAGATCCAAGGGCCAGCGCCTGCGGGCAAACGGGCTCCTCCGGCATCCATACACCGGGGAGCGGACTACCATTGGGGATACATAGTAGTCAATCAAGTACATCAAAGTGCAGGGAAAGACAGCCGACATCACCTGTCTGGGGAGAGACACTGCAGCCAGCTGTGGGACCCGTCCATCCAGCCATTTGGTTTACCGAGGACTTTGTGCATCTCTTACTGAGTGAGTACACCCTTGCCATCAGGCACCGCGCCGCGCTGTCCCTGCAACCCTGCACCTCACCAACCCTGCCTCCCCGTCACATCACCGGGCCCCGGGACCACCGACCCCTACCCATGAAGGGGGAAACAAGGATGAGCACAATACTACTGTGCACAAGGATGAGCACAATACTACTGAGCACAATACTACTGGGGACAAGGATGAGCACAATACTACTGGGGACAAGGATGAGCACAATACTAGTGGGCACAACGATGAGCACAATACTACAGGGCACAACGATGAGCACAGTACTACATGGCACAAGGATGAGCACAATGCTACAGGACACAAGGATGAGTACAATGCTACTGGGCACAAGGATGGGCAAAATACCCCAAGGATGAGCACAATTCTACAGAGCACAAGGATGAGAACAATGCGACAGGGCACAAGGATGAGCTCAATGCTACTGGGCACAAGGATGAGCACAATACTATTGGGCACAACGATGAGCACAATACTACTGGGCACAAAGATGAGCACAATACTACTGGGCACAAGGATGAGCACAATACTTCTGGGGACAAGGATGAGCACAATACTACTGGGGACAAGGATGAGCACAATACTAGTGGGCACAACGATGAGCACAATACTACAGGGCACAACGATGAGCACAGTACTACATGGCACAAGGATGAGCACAATGCTACAGGGCACAAGGATGAGTACTGTCAGGACCGGGAGGACTGATGGGCCCAGGAGGTGGATCCACTGGACCGAGTATCCCACCGGGGGGCAGGGTACACGGCAGCCGGAGCACTGGCGTGGCCGGGACAGGTATAACCAGGTCAGCAGAGTCACAAAGTTCTTCAGGACGGTAAGGAAAACAGGCACAGGTACCAGGGAGCAAAGACAAGAAGTCTACAGGACACGGCACCAGGGGGCCTGAGCACCTAGCACAAAAGACAAAGCTTCTAGACACGTTGATCAGGCAACGCCCCTATGGGGAGGCCAGTCTTATATATCCAGCACAGCCGTATGTCACATCCTGCTTCAGGTGTGCTGGGTCCATAAAACCAGGAGAGTGGGCGCGGCCTGGTCCTATACAGAGGCATGAGGCTAATACTCAGAGTCAGACTCATGAGACCAGGAGCAGGACACAGGAGAGCACGAGCGGGAGCGGCGGCCATGACCGGTGGACACGTGGAGTGGATCAGTGGGTAAGGAGCAGTGCAATGACGGTGAGGCCGGATCAGTGGGTACGGAGCGGTGGTGCGATGCAGGTGCGACTGGATCAGTGGGTACAGAGCGGTGGTGCAATGCAGGTACGACTGGATCAGTGGGTATGGAGCGGTGGTGCGATGCAGGAACCGGCTCAGTGGGTAAGGAGGGCTGCTGGGACACCGGGAGCGTGACAAGTACAATGCTACTGGGCACAAGGATGGGCAAAATACCCCAAGGATGAGCACAATTCTACAGGGCACAAGGATGAGAACAATGTGAAAGGGCACAAGGATGAGCTCAATGCTACAGGGCACAAGGATGAGCTCAATGCTACTGGGCACAAGGATGAGCACAATACTACTGTGCACAAGGATGAGCACAATACTACTGGGCACAAGGATGAGCACAATACTACTGGGGACAAGGATGAGCACAATACTACTGGGGACAAGGATGAGCACAATACTAGTGGGCACAACGATGAGCACAATACTACAGGACACAACGATGAGCACAGTACTACATGGCACAAGGATGAGCACAATGCTACAGGGCACAAGGATGAGTACAATGCTACTGGGCACAAGGATGGGCAAAATACCCCAAGGATGAGCACAATTCTACAGGGCACAAGGATGAGAACAATGCGACAGGGCACAAGGATGAGCTCAATGCTACTGGGCACAAGGATGAGCACAACAAGGATGAGCACAACACTACTGGGGACAAGGATGAGCACAATACTAGTGGGCACAACGATGAGCACAATACTACAGGGCACAACGATGAGCACAGTACTACATGGCACAAGGATGAGCACAATGCTACAGGGCACAAGGATGAGTACAATGCTACTGGGCACAAGGATGGGCAAAATACCCCAAGGATGAGCACAATTCTACAGGGCACAAGGATGAGAACAATATTACAGGGCACACGGATTAGCACAATACTACAGGGCACAAGGATGAGCACAATGCTACTGGGCACAAGGATGGGCACAAAACCCCAAGGATGGGCACAATACTACAGGGCACAAGGATTGCCACAATACTACAAGGATGAGCATATTACTGCAGGGCACACTGATGGGGGACATTACTGCAGCATGGGGACATTACTACAAGATGTTAGCTAAGATTATTATATGATGCTGCTAATTGTAAAACAGTATTAGGCTAGCGCCACACATCCGTGCTGCCGGCACGTGTTTGTCATTTTTTACACGTACCGGCGGCACGGATTCACGTTAACCAATGCTACCCTATTGTAGCAGGCACACACACGTAAAACCACACGGAACGTGTGTCCGTGTGCGTTTGTACGTGTGTGCGTTTTTCAAAGCGCTGACATGTCAGTGTTTTCTCCGGCAGCACGGGTGTCACACGGCCCGCACCCGTACCACACGGGTGTAGTGTGGATGCGGTCCCGTGTGACACGCGCCGGAGAAAACACACATGTCAGTGAAAAAAACAAAAAACATTAACTCACCTTCTCCAGCCCTCCTGTCTCTGCCGCTGCTGCCTCTTGCTGCCGACCGCCGCTCATTATTCTCATTGAATATTCACTTCACTGCCTGGCAGCAGCAGCAGCGGGGAGACGGGAGGGCTGGAGACCGAGGATCAGCACCACGGACAGCAGCGCGGACAGCAGGAAGGACCAGGTGAGTATGATAATTACCGGTTCTACGTGTGCTATCGCGGATAGCACACGTAGAACACACGTGTCACGCACGTACCAGAGACACGTACTTACCTGCACGCAACACGCAGGGAAAATACGTGTCTCTCGGCACGTGCGTGAATTTCACGTGAGTGTGGCAGAAGCCTTACATGGAATCTTATACTGAACCAAATTATAAATGCAATACTTTTGTTGTTGCTTCCATTTTTCACGAGTGGAATACAAACATCTAAGACTTTTTCTATGTACAAAAAGGGGCTTTTTCTCTCAAATAGTGTTCACAGATTTGTCTAAATTTGTGTTAGGCCTGAAACACACATCCGTGAAACACGTGCGTGTTTGGTCCGTTTCCGTATTTACCGGAGACACGGCCAAACGTGCACCAATGTTATTTAATGTTTGAGGACACATGTGCGTTTTTCATTAAGGTCCGTGGGTCCGTGTGCGTGCTACGTTTGTGTTTCCGTTTTGCACGGAAGCATGTCCATTTTCAGCACGCAACACGCAGCACGGACCCAATGAAAGTCAATGGGTCTGTGCGCATGTCCAAGTGACACGGACACATCTCTGTTTGCTCCCTGTACGTTTTGTGCTTTTTTCATGTGATGTCGGTCTTTTTTCTTTTTCTGTTTCGTTCTCTCCCTCAGTCCGTCGGTCGGTTGGTCTCTCTCTATGTCTGTTGGTCGGTCTCTCTGTCTTATCTGTCCCTCTCGCTGTCTATCGGTCAGTTCCCCCCCTCTCTCATACTTACCGTTCCCCGATCTCCGGCGCGGCGCTGCACTGCTGTTCTCTAAACTCCGGCGGCTTTTCCTCTTTTGAAAAAGCCGGGGGCTCATTAATCAATCTCGTATTCCCTGCTTTCCCCGCCCACCGGTGCCTATAATTGGTTGCAGTGAGACACGCCCACACGCTGAGTGACAGGTGTCTCACTGCACCCAATCACAGCAGCCGGTGGGCGTGTCACTATGGAGTATAGAAATAAATAAATAAATAATTAAAAAAAACGGCGTGCGGTCCCCCCCAAATTTAATACCAGCCAGATAAAGCCATACGGCTGAAGGCTGGTATTCTCAGGATGGATAGCCCCACGTTATGGGGAGCCCCCCAGCCTAACAATATCGGTCAGCAGCCGCCCAGAATGGCCGCATACATTAGATGCGACTGTTCTGGGACAGTACCCGGCTCTTCCCGATTTGCCCTGGTGCGTTGGCAAATCGGGGTAATAAGGAGTTATTGGCAGCCCATAGCTGCCACTAAGTCCTAGATTAATCATGTCAGGCATCTCCCCGAGATACCTTCCATGATTGATCTGTAAATTACAGTAAATAAACACACACAACTGAAATATCCTTTATTAGAAATAACAAACACAAACACATTCCCTGGTTCACCAATTTAATCAGCCCCAAAAAGCCCTCCATGTCCGGCGTTATCCGGGATGGTCCAGCGTCGCTTCCAGCTCTGCTGCATGAAGGTGACCGAAGCAGCAGAAGACACATCCGCTCCTGTCACCTCCACGCAGCAGATGAAGAGAGCCACATGATCAGCTGTGCTGTCACTGAGGTTACCTGGATCCAGCGGTGGATGCAGCGGTGGCCGCGGGTAACCTCAGTGACAGCTCAGCTGATCGCGCTACTCACCTCAGTTGCTGTGTGGAGCTGACCAGAGCGGCGGTGAGTAGCGCGATCAGCTGAGCTGTCACTGAGGTTACCCGCGGCCACCGCTGCATCCACCGCTGGATCCAGATAACCTCAGTGACAGCACAGCTGATCACGCGGCTCTCTACATTTGCTGCGTGGAGGTGACAGGAGCGGCAGTTTCTTCTGCTGCTCCGGTCACCTCCATGCAGCAGAGCTGGAAGCGACGCTGGACCATCCTGGAGTACGCCGGACATAGAGGGCTTTTTGGGGCTGATTAAATTGGTGAACCAGGGAATGTGTTTGTTATTTCTAATAAAGGATTTTTCAGTTGTGTGTGTTTATTTACTGTAATTTACAGATCAACCATGGAAGGTATCTCGGGGAGACGCCTGATATGAATAATCTAGGATTTAGTGGCAGCTATGGGCTGCCAATAACTCTTTATTACCCCGATTTGCCAACGCACCAGGGCAAATCGGGAAGAGCCGGGTACTGTCCAAGAACAGTCGCATCTAATGTATGCGGCCATTCTGGGCGGCTGCTGACTGATATTGTTAGGATGGGGGGCTCCCCATAACGTGGGGCTTCCCATCCTGAGAATACCAGCCTTCAGCCGTATGGCTTTATCTGGCTGGTATTAAATTTGGGGGGGACCGCACGCCGTTTTTTTAATATTTATTTATTTCTATACTCCATAGTGACACGCCCACCGGCTGCTGTGATTGGGTGCAGTGAGACACCTGTCACTCAGCGTGTGGGCGTGTCTCACTGCAACCAATCATAGGCGCCGGTGGGCGGGGAAAGCAGGGAATACGAGATTGTTTAATGAGCGGCCAGCTTTTTCAAATTAGAAAAAGCCGCCGGAGCAGTGTGAACGCCGTGCAGCGCCGATGATCGGGGATCGGTGAGTATGAGAGAGGGGGGGACACTTCAGTCACTCGGGGGATTAGCAGTCACCGTTGAATCCTTCACAGGTGACCGCTAATCAGTACACGGCACAGAGACTGAGCCGCGGCATGACAATGAAGTCGGGTGAAGTTCATCCGAGTTCATTATCATCGCGCTACTCTGTCTGCCGACATGTAGTAAACGACATTTTGCATCACACACGGACATTCCACACGGACAACACAAACACATGTCAGTTAAGTTTCACACACACACACACACGGACATTTCACACGCACATACGGCTAGCATACGGGATACATACGCAGGCCACACATACCATAAAAACGGACCTAAAAAATGGAAAACGGACCCGAAAAACGGCCCGTTTTACACGGACGTGGTTTTAACGGATGTGTGTTTTCGGCCTTAGTGAGCATTTCTCCTTTGTATACATAATCCATCCACCTCACAGGCGCGGCATATCAAGATGCTGATTAGACAGCATGATTATTGCACAGGTGTGCCTTAGGCTGGCCACAATAAAAGGCTACTCTAAAATATGCAGCGTTTCAGTTTTGGGTAATCCATGGCGGTCACAGTTCAACACAGCTCCTTCATATAGAGTTGATCAGGTTGTTGATTGTGGCCAGTGGAATGTTGGTCCACTCCTCTTCAATGGCCGTGCGAAGTTGCTGAATATTGGCAGGAATTTGAACATGCTGTTGTAGCACCATGGGGCAGGGGTTAAATACTCATAGCCAGGTCAGTGATGTCAGGTCAGGGGGATGTCATGGGTGGCCCTTGCCTGGTTTCATGGCCCTGAGGTGTACACAAAAAGGGGAGACGGAAATGGGATGAGGATGGGGGGATGATGAGAGTGATAGGAGTTGTAGTAGTTGTCTTGTAATGCCACCTGCGGTATGCGGCAAAGGATTAGCTGCCGCTGTGGTCGCTGTCCTCTGGGGTGGATGGTGTCACAGCTAGGATAGTTCAACTTCCCGCAGGTGAAGCTAGGCCCCAGGGAGGATGATGGTGGTGGTAGTTGCCATTGGCGCCGAAGCGCGTGGTGACGGCGCCAGCAATAACGGGATGACACAGGGGCTGCGGTCAAAGTTCTTTTTACTCACAGTACTGTCATCACCCTCAGAGTGTCAGTTTCCGCCGTGATGGGTCCCAGACGTTCCCGGGTAGTTCAGAGGTTACCACCGGTGTTGTGAACTGAGAGACCTTCCTTTCTGTGCGCTTTAGTGTGGATCCCCATGACTTGAAGTTACTTGGGGACCCCGGTGTTCTTGGCTTTAGTTCCCATCCCATCTGCAGGCAGCGCGAATCCTTTGTTGGGCCTGACCGTGATCACAACTCCTGCTTTTCTATGTGCTGCTGTGCCCCGGGACTTGTGGTGGCCAGAGGGATGTGAAATCCACCTGTCCAGCAGATTCTGGTGGCGCAACCTGAAATGTATGCCTCCTTAGGGTTCTGCACCCTAACTGCGCTGGTACTGAGGGAGCTATTGAGCTCTACCTCCAGCTACTGTGTTGCTCCTCTGTCTCCCCAGCTCACTCGGTAAACTCTTGCTTCTTCCAGTCAGGCCAGTCCTAACAGGGGAAGCTCTGAAGCACTCTCCCCTGTGACTGTGTTGTTCTGTGTCCCAGACTATACTGAGGTAAAAACTGTGTATTCTCTCACTTCCCCTGTGCTGCCCCTACCCTCATGATGACTCACTGGTGGCTGGGAAAAACCCGTTGTTATGGTGACCACCTTTAGCCCAGTTTTAGTGGCTAGCTGCTAAGCTGTGTGTTGTGTAACTGCTGACTCACTTCCTGGCTTTGTTGTGTAAGTGAAAAGCAGTGGTTAACCTCTTCCTTACCCGGGATGAACATTGCACCTTAAGTCAGATGCAATACCCTGTGGAAACTGAGCCTCAGGGGTGCAACACTGCTGTATGCATCAGACCAGAGCATCCCAAACATGCTCAATGGGTGACATGTCCGGTGAGTATGCTGTCCATACAAGAACTGGGATGTTTCAGCTTCCAGGAATTTTATACAGATCAATGCTCAATGGGACCGTGCATTATCATGCTACAACACGAGGTGATGGTTGTAAGAAATGGCACAACAATGGGCCTCAGGATCTCATCGCGTATATTTGTGCATTCAAAATTAATCAATCAAATTCACCTATATTCATTCTCCATAACATATGCTTGCCCATATAATAACCCTACCTTCACTATGCGCCACTCAATTGTAGCAGCAGCTGTCAAGGTGGTTGATTTGGAGGTGAAGATGCTGTATGTTGAGGTCCTGAGCTGGTGTGGTTACATGTGGTTTGTGGTTGTGCTTGGATGTACTGTCAAATTATATGAAAAGCCTTTGGAGACAGCATATGCTAGAGAAATAAACATTTAATTCACAGGCAATTCTGGTAGACATTACTGCAGTCAGCATGCCAATTGCATGCTCTCTCAAAACTTGTAAAATCTGTTGCATTGTGCTGTGTGATAAAACTGCACATTTTAAAGTAGCCTTTTATTGTGTCCAGTCTAAGGCACACCTGTGCAATAATGCTGTCTAATCAGCATCTTGATATGGCACACCTGTGAGGTGGATGGATTGTCTCTGTAAAGGAGAAGTGCTCACTAACACAACTTTAGACAAATATGTTGGGTGAGTGTTTGCGGTGCAGCTTCAGTCTTGAATAGTTATTAGGAGACCCTCCTGAAAAAACAACTGCCCAGGGGGAGCTCTGATCCTCATCCCAACACGCCCCTGGGCTAAACCATATCAAAGTGAGATATCTTCATACTCACAGGTTTCTGTGGGAACTCAGTTGCTCAAAACAGGTTATTCCAGCAAATGATTGTGCAAAGACATCTCCTGTGCCTCACTCATCACTGCACTTTACAATTTAGGTTCAGATGGGAAGTACATTCAACAGTGTGTAAAAATGATAAATCAACATATTTCTCTAAGCCAATATTAAAACAGTGATTTAAGTAAAAAATGTTGGAATTTCAGGCCAAAATATTTATATTTATATATATGTTGCTTGTGTCAACATTTTCATTTTATAGTCAATGCACTGTTTATATATTGCAGTATGTAGTAGAAATCATGGTCTTCTATGACTGCCAGCCTTAAGGCCACTTTACACGCTGCAATATCGTGACCGATATCGCTAGAGTGCGTATCCGCCCCCATCGGTTATGCGACACGGGCAAATCGCTGCCCGTGGCGCACAACATCACGCGGACCCGTCACACGGACTTACCTTCCCTGCGACATCGCTGCGACCGGCGAACCGCCTCCTTTCTAAGGGGCGGTTCGCTCAGCGTCACAGCGACGTCACAGCAGCGTCATTGAACCGCCGTCCAATAGAAGCGGAGGGGCAGAGATGAACAGGACGTAACAACCCGCCCACCTCCTTCCTTCAGCATTGCCAGCGGCCACAGGTAAGGTGACGTTCCTCGAGATTCCATCACATAGCGATGTGTGCTGCCGCAGGAATGAGGAACTACGTCGCTAGCTGCTGCAGCAGCGATAATCGAGAATAGGGGGGCATGTCACCGATGAGCGATTTTGAACGTTTTTGCGAAGATTCAAAATCGCTCATAGGTGTCACACGCAACGACATCGCTAAAGCGGCCGGAAGTGCGTCACAAATGCCGTGACCCCAACGACTTTGCTTGAGCGATGTTGCAGCGTGTAAAGCGGCCTTTAGCCTGGTCTTCTTAGGAGTACTCTCATACTAGAGACTGCAGTTTTCAGCAGATCCCCATTTCCAATAGCAAATTATTGACATCCCCTGATTGCCATTTGGAGGAAAATGGGCACTGGGAATGTCGTGCCCTCCAGGCCGCAGCTGTAAGAGATTGCTACTGTCGGATATTGACAGACATTTAAGGAGTTGCCAATAGTGAGCAGGCCTGGCTTTCACTCACTGCTGTTAGAGAATGATGATGGCTGAATAAAATTTTCATCCCATGATATGACGGCGATAAGGCCTCTTTCACACGTCAGTGATTCTGGTACGTTTGTGCTTTTTTATAAACGTACCAGAATCACTGACATACGCAGACCCATTATAATGAATGGGTCTGCTCACACGTCAGTGATTTTTCACTGCACGTGTCTCCGTGCAGCGTACCCGCGTGTGCGTGATTGCTGCACGGAGACTTGTCCATTTTTTTCTGGCATCACTGATGTTCCACGGACCACGCAGTGGTGTGGTCCATGAAACACGTGCCAGAAAAAAACGTGTATTTGAAATAATAAACATTTTTCTCTGCTCTCTGCAGCCCATCCTCCCTGCTGCTTCTAAGCCGGCTGATTACTGTCGCGCATCTTAATGATGCACGACACAGCCGACCCGGAAGCAGCTGCTGCAGGGGTCAGCGCCAGCCGGATGCTGCATCGCGGGAGGATTCAGCACCATGGACAGCGGGAGCGGGCGCAGGTGAGTTGATTTCTAAGTGCAATCACGGGCCACGGAGAACGGAGCCCGGATTGCACTTAGACAACCCACGTGTGCCGTGAATCACGGCACACGCAGGGACATGTGCGTGTTTTACACGCTAGTGAAAAATGTCACTGTTTTTCACTGACGTGTGAAACGGGCCTAAAGCAGGCTCAGTTCCTGAGACTCCTTCAAAGACAAGAACCCAACATGAGTTTGATTAGTCTGAAAGGTGTATGAAATAGATGAAAAAGTACGGAGTCACATGTGATGTGCTTCTCTTTGGAGCCTCATTTGCTTGCCTATTATTACAATTAGCAAGATTATGACAAATGTAAATGTGATGCCCTGGACCCCAGGGGTCACAGAACAACATCACATACACACACACCCTCTCCTGGTCAGGAACACCCGTCAAACAAAAACCCTTGTTGCCTGCTCCAGGGTCTGATGTCCACACCAGGTGGAGCGGAGCCAGGCGGTTGGCCCCACCCACCGAGGAGTTCACAGGCCTAGAGGCGGGAGAAAAGTCAGTTGAGTAAAGTTGAGTTTTGGAGGTGAAGTGGAGTGGAAGTGGAGACTGTGTGTGTCTGGGTCGGAGCCCAGGCACCATCAGCAAGGTCGGCAGACGGTGGTGGCCGTCTGCAGGCGTTAGTGGAAATCTGTGGAACCGTAGGAACGGGGTCGGGTGGTGGCCCGCCGGTACCGAACCGGGGAGCGGATTGAAGCTAAGCACCAAGGCAGGGTACTCAGACCCCGACTAGGCTCGGAAGCCGCCATAACGGTCAAATTCTCTGATTGCGGTCTGGACCTCAGGGGTTCATTCCCACCCAAGTCCCGTCAGAAGGCAACAGCCCAACCCGTCCGGATAAGAGCCACCGCCAACGGCCAGAGATCCAAGGGCCAGCACCTGCGGGCAAAACGGGCTCTCCCGACGCGTACAAGCCGGGGAGCGGACCACCCATGGGAATCCATAGGGGTCAAACACTTACACACAGGTGCAGGGAAAGACAGCCACCATCAACCCGTCCGGGGAAAGTGAAGACACCGCAGCCGACTGCGGACCCCGTCCATCCAGCCGTTTGGTTTACCAGAGACTCTGTCATTGACTACCTGAGTGAGTACACCAGTGCCATCCGGCACAGCACTGCACCGCTGCCCCGCATCCGCACTGCCTCCCCGCATCGGCACCTGCACCTATCCCCTACTCATCAACCCAACTGCGGCCCCGTGACCAACAGCCCCTACCCATGGAGGGGCCAACACCTCAGCTGCTCCCCGCCATCGCTCCCGGGAACCCCCGTCACCAGCAGCGGTGGTGCCTACCATCACCACAACCCCGTGGGTGGCGTCACAACCGACATCCCACCACAAAACCTCCCCTTTTCACTCGTGGGCGAGAAGGCGCTGCTCGAGCCCCCGGGTCCGGCCCCGTGCTCGAGCCACCAAGGAGCAGAAGCACCAGACCCGAGCGCCAGAGATTCCCCAGGCGAGCGGCGTTCCCAAAAACCCCTCTCCGCCCGCGACATAAATGATTTTGAATAAATGCAATATTTCAAGAACTGGAGAACATATCATGAACCAAAGGTTTATTGCATGCCTGCTTTTTCTGAAATGTTTTAGTAAATCATTTCTACTGTAAATGTCATAACTGAATGCTCACTAATTGATAATGGCTCATTAACAGTACAGGGAAAGTAAATGATTAAATTTGGAAAGTTTACTGTTTAGCAATAGCAACTTCAGGCGATTTGCTGCCTGAGATTGAAAGAAATCTGATTTACAGCCTCATTAGTAAAAAAAGGGAAGGCTAAACTCGATTGGACAAGATCAGTCAAAATCCACATGCATAGGACAAAGCCGTTTTCAAAGATGGCAGCATATGAGGGCTCTAAAGCTGTATGAATGGAATTATCCTCCCCACCCCAATGCTTTTAGTGAATAAAAACTCCACACTTAAACTATCTAATTGAGCATATAACCATTCAGTATAAATGTGACAAAAATCCTTTTTGTGCCTCTATATATAATTGGAGGCATACTAACGTACAGTAAAGGCTCCATTAGTTACCATGTGAGCCCAATTACATGTCGATTCAAAATAGAGCTATAATATAGCCATGTGCATTTGGACTTTAGTCTGAGGCTCTCAAAGATTACAGTTTTCCCTGCACTGAGCAATGGATGCTTACTAGGAATGATCGAATACTGCAAATATTTGGCAACGCCCATATTCGCCAAATAGGTAGCCACTATTTGACGATTTGCGAATATTCAATGCGCAATGTAAGTCTATGGGAAACCCGAATAGTTGCTAAATAGCAACTATTCGGGCTTCCGATAGACTTACATTGCTCATTGAATATTTGCAGAGCGGCGAACTATTCGTCAGATATTTGCAAAGCCGAATATTGCAGAATATTTGTGATATTCGATTATCCCTAATGCTTACCTCTATTGGTATTACATTTTTTACTCATTATTATTATTATTATTATTATTATTTAAGCGCTATTTATTCCATGGCGCTTTACAAGTGAAAGGGGGTATACGTACAACAATCATTAACAGTACAAAACAGACTGGTATAGGACGAGAGAGGACCCTGCCCGCGAGGGCTCACAAGGAATGGGGGATGGTACAATAGGTGAGGACAGAGCTGGTTGCGCAGTGGTGTACTGGACTGAGGGTTTTTGTAGGCTGTAGACTTGTTGGAAGAGATTGGTCTTGAGGTTCCTCTTGAAGCTTTCCACGGTAGGGTAGAGTCTGATATGCTGAGGTAGAGCGTTCCAGAGTATGGGGGAGTCACGGGAGAAATCTTGTACGCAATTGTGGGAAGAGGAGATAAGAGAGGAGTAGAGAAGGAGATCTTGTGAGGATCTGAGGATCATCACAAGAAGGCAATCTTTATGCTTCCTCCTACTGACAGTATATGCCATTACTCCTTTAAAAAATTCAGATGAGCTTTACCAATTCTCTGTCATGATGTGACAGTAGGAAAGTGAGGGACACGGGCTCCTATGCTCTCCCTCATTCTCAGGGTCCCTAGGCTATCTCTAACCACAGGGTTGCTCTTAATGGTTGAGATGCCTGAGTCTCGTGTTTGGCTATGCTCCTGACCAGAACCAATCTGATTCTCCCCTCCCACCAGGGAAGGAAGGAGAAGTTGTGAGATAGAAACACAGATAAAGAGAGACAGGGGAAATCCAAAAGTCTGACACAAAGCAAACTCATAGGACCAAACAATGAGAGACTCATGAGAAAAGCAAGAGTAGAAAGGTAGCAAAGAAAAGACAACAAGAGTTAACTCCTCAACTGCACACAGCAACAAAAAATACAACCCCCATTTAGTCTGGATCGCAACACCTCACCTGACCTGCTTAGATAAACTATAGCTGGCATAGAAGGAAAGATCTAGCCAGCATATACAGTGTGCAGAATTATTAGGCAAATGAGTATTTTGATCACATGATAATTTTGATACATGTTGTCCTACTCCAAGCTGTGTAGGCTTGAGAGCCAACTACCAATTAAATAAATCAGGTGATGTGCATCTCTGTATTGAGGAGGGGTGTGGTATAATGACATCAAATCCCTATATAAGGTATGCTTAATTATTAGGCAACTTCCTTTCCTTTGGCAAAATGGGTCTGAAGAGAGATTTGATGGCCCCCTTGTTCACCTGATCTGAACCCCATAGAGAACCTGTGGTCCCATAAAATGTGAGATCTACAGGGAGGGAAAACAGTACACCTCTCGGAACAGTGTCTGGGAGGCTGTGGTGGCTGCTGCACGCAGTGTTGATCGTAAACAGATCAAGCAACTGACAGAATCTATGGATGGTATGCTGTTGAGTGTCATCATAAGGAAAGGTTGCGATATTGGTCACTAAGTTTTTTGGGTTTTGTTTTTGCATGTCAGAAATGTTTATTTCTAAATTTTGTGCAGTTATATTGGTTTACCTGGTAAAAATAAACATGTGAGATAGGAATATATTTGGTTTTTATTAAGTTGCCTAATAATTCTGCACAGTAATAGTTACCTGCACAAACAGATATCCTCTTAAGATAGCCAAATCTAAAAAAAACCCACTCCAACTTCCAAAAATATTAAGCTTTGATATTTATGAGTCTATGAAACTATAGAAGACACAAGGTGGACACACAGGGGAAAAAAACATGAACTACTTATGATTAGATGACTCAGGGAGAGGTTCAGCAAAGCTTTCAGCAATCATACTACAGGAGAGTACAAACCACCTGCTTGCAATCTCGGCTTGAAGGATCTGAAAGTATCATGAGCATAGTCCAAAGAAAGGAAGGGGTATTTAAACATCAAGGGAATACTGATAATCAACAGCTGGTTGTAAGTCAAGCATCTGCTGGGTCCAAAAGGGAGAGAGATGAATCCAGCAGGAAAGCTATCTGTACCAATGAATACTGACAGCAGGAACAATGGAAAGTCAGAGAGCATTCTGCACAGCCAGACGCTGTGACCCTCTGTGGCCAGAAACCATATGTCTGTCTGTCTATCTATTGTAGCTATCTATCAAATAGTCTATCCTATCATATTTTGTTTCGTCTTTAAAAAAGCATACAAAAAGCGTTAACAATAACAAGGCAAAAACGCATCAAGACATCATGCGTTTTTTGGGCCACAAGCTGCGTTTTTGTGACCACAAAATAAAAAGATGCACTGAAGTTGCACTCAGAAAAAGATGCAGCATGCGCACATAGCCTAAGGAGCAGAGGAACCAGACAGGTGAGCAGTAAATTGAGCATAACATTTTTTTTTATTATTTTAACCTTTTGGTGGCCCTGTATGGTTCAGAAAAATATTGTGCTATATGTTCTAGTGTATTTAAAAAAAAATAAATCTAAATTTGAGGAATACAGAATTTTGGAATTCAGTTGCACTTAAATATATTTACTTATCTCTTAATACTACCATACAAGTTTAATCACTACACTTTTTACTAGAAATAACAATATCACCATACAAGGGACAAATAATACCACAAGTCCAGGATGGCATATTGCTACTACATACAGATGTTATAACACCATCATACTAATCATTAGAGGAGTTGTCCACTACACGGATAACCCCATCTCCATCTCTATGTTTCCACCAATAAAAAAGGAACAACTATACTCATCTCTGGTGCCAGCACCAATCCAATAGTGTCAGCACTAGCGCTACCGGGAATCACGTGACATTATTATGTCACACATTCCCGTGGGCAATCAGCACTTACTTCACTCTCCCCTCCTTCTTTCTTGGAAATTAAGAAATCCAGAGGATGGCCTTTCCCTTCCTTTGGATGACTGATTACGTTCATAGGAGATACAAGCAAAGACAGCACTGATTGGGTTCAAGGATCATGTGACAATGTCACCCAATCCCCGGGAGTGCTATTGCTGACACCAATAGAATGATGCTGGCATCGGAAGTGAGTATAGGTGCGGTTATTGTGTTGGGGGAAACATAGTGATGGAGAAGAAATTGTTCAAGCAATAACACCACCCGACCATATCCACATATTGGCAGCATACAGTGAAGTGATCATTTCATCATATTGATCATTAACAAAAATGTTGAATTAATAAATATAGAATGATTCCTCCCTCTGAACCATGACAATAAACAAATAACAATAATCTGAAACCCCCTTACTTTACTCCCAAGAAAAATCGCTGACATCCTCCTTGTTTACTGTATACTGTGGCCCGGTGCAGGTGATATGGTGAAGTGATTTCATTGTGCTTGAAATTCTATACATGTTCAAATCTAAAGTAATGGTATCTTAAGGATCAGATTCTGCTACAACTAATGCAGACCCAAACGGCTTACTGCCGAGCCAGCTCATTTGGATTCTGTCAGAATTCCTGGCTGTTAGTCATGACCTGTTTAAGGAAGTTATTCCAAAAATGAACTTTTTTTTTTACCCAAAAGTAGTTTAATGGTATCTATGTAATCTAACATATTCGAGGGCAGCAGCATGTTGGTCTTGCCGCACAGGGGTCCTGGATTCAAATTCCACGAAGGACAACATCTACAAGGATTTTACATGGGTTCCCCTGATTATCTCTCATACCCCAAAGACATACTAGGGAGCTTAGATTGTGAGCTCTGATGTTGTAAAAAAAATATGTTAATCACATGTTACTTTTAAAAGAGAAATGTGTGCAATTTTTAGTTTTAGATCATATAAGTGAAGGATAATGTTTTTTTTCACATTTTCTAAACACTTAGCATTTAAAAGCAGTCCTACTAACACAAATATCAGTCTTTTGCAATTAGGTTTGTTGTTGCTTGTAAAGATTTGTTTTCACTTATCACATCTTAATTCTTTGACGTACTGTATAGAAAAAAAATACCGATATACTTAAATTTTTCTTGATACATAAATTGTGAATCATTAAACTATATCTTATTTAAATTAGATGTTTAGAAAATAATGTAATACCATACCACGATAGAAAAATATATCTGTAATGTAATGATGCTTTAACACTAGGACTACTGGACTTGTGACACCCACTAGAACTACTGAATGTAGTCATTTTGACTACTGACATGTTTTCGTTTATTTTTAGAATTTCATTTGTGGTTATTTATTAATAATTATATTTTTTTAATGTATTATTATTGTGAGATCCAACAGTAATGCTTTGGAATGTTTTTTTCTGATTTTTTTTTCATATTTTTCTACAGGAAATAACAAAAGTAAACTAAGTAAAACAGTAATAATAGACGTTTTAAAATAATTTATTATTAAAGTGCACACATATAAACAACAACTCAAGAACAAAAAGCAGAGAAAATGTAAGTGAAGGAGAAGAAAAATGAAAATATGGCGCAGAATCTCAATAAAACCAACTAACCGTTATTATGAAGTACAACCGGTAACTTTCTAAACATTTGTTGATTCGCATTTCAGGCATCGTCTTTCAATTACAGCGGTACATTGCCCACACAAAGACTTATGGCAAGGTATACAATTTCCAATAGATCGATTATTTTTGCTTTTATCTGGCAAAATTGTTTTTGAGACATCACATCTGAAGATGTAGCAACTTGGGACATGCCACCCTTTCCCCTAGATACAACATACGGACCACTCAACTCTGCGACAAGCTTTTGCAAAAATGCCTTGCGTGACATTTGTCCGGTGGTCATCTCCTTGTATAATATCCAAGCATTTATACCCGCTAAGTCTAAGGTATTTTCAAATGCGTGAACAGGCCGTCTCCTAGTACCTGTTCTTGTGCTCTATTTGCGTGCCATCTGATCTACTACATCTACTCCATATTTGTTTCATTATAAAACTTTACAGTTTCTGGAGGTTTTTTTTGGAGATTCAGAAGCAACAAGAACATCAGGATGGACGGAACTCAGAATTATCACATTTTTGGTTGGCTTACCTTGATACACGGTAAGTGTAAAATTATCTTCATTTTTATAGATTTTAGTGCTGTACAACTTTTCTTTCATTGATTTTATTTCTTTAGGCACTTCTCATCTTATCTTATTTAGCATTCCCACGATAGTCATTCCCTGGCTTTTTAGCTGTTTGGCAAGTTTTACTGATGTAAAATAATTATCAGTGGTTACATTTCGACCTTTTTTCAAAAACGGCTGCAATAGTTTCATGACTACGTGGTCAGCTAAACGGTCATCAGCACGGCGTGAATCATCTTTACCCAGATAAGGGAAGCCATTTGCAACATATTTACTATCCTTATCTACAGCTAGCCAAAATTTATGGCCATATTTATCTGGCTTGGAAGGTATATACTGTGTGAAAGGGCACCTGGTTTTGCTTGGGAAAAGTTGTTCATCAACCGTAATGTATGGGCCAGGTTTGTAACAAGCAATGCAATTGGCAATAAACCTGTCCCACACAATAGAAAAGAGAGCAAATTTGTCAGTTTGCAGTCTCTGCGATCGATTGGACTTCTCATCAAATCTGAGTTAATGCATAATTTCTACAAAATGGTCCCTAGACATTATCGCTTTGCATAACGGTATTCCCCAGTCATTTGATCATATAGTTGCAATAGAGTGAAGGCTCGTGCCCGATAGTCCACGGACATAAAATATTGCTAGAAATGCATCTAGCTCCTCATCAGAAAGAGTAAACTCTTCATTATTGTTCCGGCGTGCTTCTGCAATAGTACAGTTCTTTATGTGAGTCAAGATAAATGAATCAAAAAATAATCTCCATGTACTCAAAGGACTATAACTAATTATATTTCTTCTGGCGTATCCTGTAGTGCTTCTCTAAGAATGTTTTGTTTTTCCCGCCTACCAGGTAAGTTTTATCCAATCTCAAGAGGTTTCCATTGAATACCATCAGCTGAAACTAGTATTCCTGGAGATTCGCCTTCTGTGGTGTTGGTTGCATCGCCTTCGCCGCCATCGTCTTCTGTTGTGGATACATATCTGGGACGTTTAGCAGATTTTTTCTGTCTACGACCGGGAGGATGGTCGTGAGGCAACATCAACGCATGAGCCTGATCCCCAGGTGATGAACTTGCAACGTCTGGCAAGAAAGTTGATGAATATTTAGAATTTTTGTTTAGTAACTCAGTGTGTGGAAGAACAAATAAATACACATAACTACTTACCTTCCAGATTTGTTTCTTCTGAGTCTTCAGATTCACTCGAAATGTTTTGAGGATTGAAATCTTCATCACTGTCCATATCAATTTGAGTATCCTGACATTCGGATTCTGATTCATCCTCTGGTATGGATTACAAAATAGCCAGAATATCTTCAGGCTTTACCGCACGTCTTCTAGCCATATATTGGTAAATTGGAGAAATTTCACTTGAGAGTTCACTGGTTCACTACTGAAAAATAGAAATGAAATGAAAACTATAAGAAATAATACATGTTCTGCCACCTTCAAATGTAGGTGGGTTGAATCAGTTGACAGACAGCTAAAGTCTTTCCTAAAATAATCGAATAATATGACCATAAAATGTTGTATATACCTGTAACAGTTTTCAGAGCTCTTATGTCTGCATCCGTTGTCTTTGTCTCTCCAAGTGAAATGAAAGTAATTTAGTATCCAGACTTAGGGGTGCTTCACACACAGCGAGCTCGCTGCCGAGATCGCTGCTGAGTCACGCTTTTTGTGACGCAGCAGTGACCTCATTAGCGATCTCGCTGTGTGTGACACTGAGCAGCGATCTGGCCCCTGCTGCGAGATCGCTGCTCGTTACACACAGCCCTGGTTCGTTTTCTTCAAAGCCGCTCTCCTGCTGTGACACACAGATCGCTGTGTGTGACAGCAAGAGAGCGACAAATGAAGCGAGCAGGGAGCAGGAGCCGGCGTCTGACAGCTGAGGTAAGCTGTATCCAAGATAAACATCGGGTAACCAAGGTGGTTACCCGATATTTACCTTAGTTACCAGCCTCCGCAGCTCTCACGCTGCCTGTGCTGCCGGCTCCGGCTCTCTGCACATGTAGCTGCTGTACACATCGGGTTAATTAACCCGATGTGTACAGCAGCTAGGAGAGCAAGGAGCCAGCGCTCAGTGTGCGCGGCTCCCTGCTCTCTGCACATGTAGCTGCATTACACATCGGGTTAATTAACCCGATGTGTACTGTAGCTAGGAGAGCAAGGAGCCAGCGCTTAGTGTGCGCGGCTCCCTGCTCACACTGGTAACTAATGTAAACATCGGGTAACCATACCCGATGTTTACCTTAGTTACCAGTCTCCGCAGCTTCCAGACGGCGGCTCCGTGCAAGCGCAACGTCGCTTGCACGTCGCTGCTGGCTGGGGGCTGGTCACTGGTCGCTGGTGAGATCTGCCTGTTTGACAGCTCACCAGCGACCATGTAGCGATGCAGCAGCGATCCTGACCAGGTCAGATCGCTGGTCGGATCGCTGCTGCATCGCTAAGTGTGAAGGTACCCTTACTGTCTACTGCTAGGACCACAGAAAAACACCTCCCTTCGTTAGCATAAGATAAGATAAGAGCCTACAGTTTTACAAAAAAGCTCTATTCAGATCAGCACTACACAGTGATACAACCAGGTAACACAATGAAAATGTGAAAAGTTGACATCTAATTGAACTACATCTATATGAACATCAGAGTAAATAAGATACAGTGAAAAAATTATGCACAAAACTTTACAGCAACTTACAGCAACTTTTAGTGACAAAAGGACAGCAAAATATAGCAGGTAGTCAAAATGACTACCTTTAGTAGTTATAAGTGAATGTTGAAATAAATGCGCAATTTTTGCACCTAAATTATTTATTGCCACAAAATCTTTTTTAACATCCTATTTGAGGAAATGTCACCGAGTCTCAAGCCGGAATTCCAAAAAATGTAGTCACATAGGAAAAATACATAGTGCGAAGTAGTCAAAATGACTACCTCAGTAGTTCTAGTGTTAAGTATTAGAACCCATTTCTTTATTGTCTGATTTTTGTATGATACTTAACCATTCTCTAATGGGCAATTTTACATTTTTATACTGTTTTCGTCTCTTTCTTCTAAGAACCATATTTTTTTACGCCGTATAAGGGCTTGTCCTTTGCGGATTTAGCTGTTGTTTTGAATGACACCATGTATTTCAATATTTGATGTATTGGAGAATGGTGAAAAAAATGACAAGTGCACGGAAATTGAAAAAAAATGTAATTCCACCATCCTTTTTTGTTTTTATTTTACGGCATTCAATGCGCTGTAAAAATTATGAGGCAGTATAGTTTTACATGCTAGTACAATAATGGTTATACTACCCTTTTGTTTTTTTCTTAACTAGGGAAACAAAAAATTTGGATTTTTGAAAAAAAAATTGATTTGTTTCAACATTTTCTACCCCTTTACAGAAGGAAAAATATGGCCCCTGCTTACTATGACAATCCCTTGATCACTAGTGATTGTGCAGTGCCAATGGGAGCTGCTGCCTTCATTCATGGGCAGTCACACTATTTGATGTCAAAAATTGACAGTGAATCTGTCAGCAGATTTTTGTTGTTTGATCTGAAAGGTATTTAATATAGCTACTGACAGACTGATTCCAGGGATGTGTTACTTAAGGTTGTGTGTTATAGCTTCAATACACTGAGTGTTTTCATCAGCAGGAGATTATCACTGCCTAAAGTGGTATGCAAAAGTTTGGGTGCCCATGGTCAAAACAACTGTTATGATAAACAGTTAAGCAAGTTAAGATTAAATCATCTCTAAAAGGCATAAATTTAAAGATGACACATTTCTGTTATACACCGTGTGCAGAATTATTAGGCAAGTTGTATTTTAGCGGATTCTTTTTATTATTGATCAACAACTATGTTCTCAATCAACCCAAAAGACTTATAAATACCAAAGCTTAATATTTTTGGAAGTCGGAGTGGGCTTTTTTTTAGATTTGGCTATCTTAGGAAAAGATCTGTTTGTGCAGGTAACTATTACTGTGCAGAATTATTAGGCAACTTAATAAAATCCAAATATATTACTATCTCACATGTTTATTTTCACCAGGTAAACCAATATAACTGCACAAAATTTAGAAATAAACATTTCTGACATGCAAAAACAAAACCCAAAAAACTTAGTGACTAATATTGCAACCTTTCCTTATGATGACACTCAACAGCCTACCATCCATAGATTCTGTCAGTTGCTTGATCTGTTTACGATCAACATTGCATGCAGCAGCCACCACAGCCTCCCAGACACTGTTCCAAGAGGTGTACTGTTTTCCCTCCCTGTAGATCTCACATTTTATGAGGGACCACAGGTTCTCTATGGGGTTCGGATCAGGTGAACAAGGGGGCCATGTCATTATTTTTTCATCTTTTAGACCTTAACTTGCCAGCCATACTATGGAGTAGTTGGATGCATGTGATGGAGCATTTGTCTGCATGAAAATCATGTTTTTTTTTAACGATACCAACTTCTTCCTGTACCACTGCTTGAAGAAGTTGTCTTCCATAAACTGGCAGTAGGTCTGGGAGTTGAGTCGGAGTGGAGCTCTCTGCCCTTTACTGATCAGACTCTGGCCCATCAAAAGTCACTCTCATTTTGTCCATAATACCATTGAAAAATCATTCTTAAGATATTTCTTGGCCCAGTCTTGATGCTTGATCTTATGTATCTTGTTCAAAGGTGGTTGTTTTTCAGCCTTCCTTACCTTGGCCATGTCCCTGAGTATGGCACACCTTGTGCTTTTTGATACTCCAGTAATGTTGCAGCTCCAAAATATGGCCAAACTGGTGGCAAATGGCATCTTAGCAGCTTCACGCTTGATTTTCCGCAATTCTTGGGCAGTTATTTTGCGCCTTTTTTGCCCAACACGTTTCTTGTGACCCTGTTGGCTATTTGCCATGAAACGCTTGATTGTTCGGTGATCACGTTTCAAAAGTTTCGCAATTTCAAGACTACTGCATTCCTCTGCAAGACATCTCACAATTTTGGACTTTTCAGAGCCTGTCAAGTCTCTCTTCTGACCCATTTTGCCAAAGGAAAGGAAGTTTCCTAATAATTAAGCACACCTTATATAGGGTGTTGATTAGAGATGAGCCACCCCCCTGGAGTTCGAGTTCGGTTCGTCGAAAGGTGCCCCGTTCGACGAGCCGTTCGACGAACCTCTCGAACCCCATTGAAAACAATGGGAGGCAATCACAAACACATAAAAACACATTAGAAATGTACACATACAGTTAATAAACATTGCCATAACACTTACCGGTGCCCGCGATCCGTCCTGCACTCTGTCTCCCGCCGCTTTTCCATCGGTAATCGCTGCGTCCTCCCGGTAACCAGCAGTGATGCAGGACCTATCGTGACGTCAAAATAGCCATGTGACCAGTCACGTGTCTATTATCTCATCGGCTACAGACTGGTCACATGGCTTTGACGTCATGCTAGGTCCTGTCATTGCACCCTCCGGTACACGGCGCACGTTTGTGTATCACCGTGTACCGTTGACATGCTCTGGCACACAGTCGACTCCCTGTTCTGCTTACCCGTTCCATTATTGACCGGCTGACACAGCCGGTAAATAACGGAGATCACCGTTGACATAGCAACGCGCCTGTTAGCGGTGACGTCACTGCTAGAAGCCGCAGCAGCACCGGGAATTACGTGATCGGAGCACCATTGCTATGGCAACCCGTCTGTCAGCGGGGACGTTACCGCTAACAGCACGCAGCACTGATCACTCCCATAGTGAAAAGGCTGCACGGAAAGCAGCGTCCTTCCTCACATGCAGTGCTGTTGATGGAGCAGAGCTGCATGTGTTGAAGGAGAAAGAAGACCATGGATCGTGGAGTTATAAGAGGGAGTAATAAACATGGAGTTTCTAAGTGTGTCTGTGTATTTATTTCTATTAAAGTATTTTTTCAATGTGTGGTGTCTTTTTTTTTAACCCTTTATTGGAGATTCTTAATGGCCGGGTCAAACTTGCCTGACATTAAGAATCTCTGGCTTAATACTAGCTAGTAAAACAAAGCTAGTATTAACGCATTATTACCCAGCAAGCCACCCGGCTTCAGGGCTGCTGAAAGAGTTGGATACAGCGCCAGATGATGGCGCTTCTATGAGAGAGCCATTTTCTGGGGTGGTTGCGGACTGCAATTCGCAGCAGAGCGGCCCAGAAAGCTCGGGCTAATCTGTGCTGCGGATCGAATCCCCAGCTGCCTAGTTGTACCCGGCTGGACACAAAAATGGGGCGAAGCCCACGTGTGGTTTTTTTCAATCATTTCATGAAATTAATTAAAAAAAGTGCTTCCCTATATTTTTAGTTCCCAGCCGGGTACAAATAGGCAGCTGGGGGTTGGGGGCAGCCGTACCTGCCTGCTGTACCTGGCTAGCATACAAAAATATGGCGAAGCACACGTCATTTTTTTTGTAGTTTTTTGGCATAAAAAATAAAAAATGCTTCCCTGGATTTTCCATTGCCAGTGAAGGTAACACCAAGCAGTGGGGGTTGGCAGCCAGTAGCTGCTTGGATTACCCTTAGCTAGCAATACAAAAAATGCAGCAGGAGCCCATATATATTTTTTTAATTATTTAATTAAATAACTAAAAAAAAGGGCTTCCCTGTATTTTGATTGCTGGACATCACAGTGCTGTAAAAATAAATCTTTAAAAAAAGACGTAGCGCTCCGCGGTATTTTTGATTCTCAGCGCAGATAAAGCAGACAGCTACGGAATGCCACCCATCTGCCTGGCGTTACCTTGGCTGGCAATCAAAATACAGGGAACCCCATAAAAAAAATTAATTTAAAAAAATAGTTAAAAAAAAAATGACGTTGGGTGCCCCCATTTTTGATAGCCAGCTAGGGTAAAGCAGACGGCTGTAGCCTGAAAAACACAGCTGGCAGCTTTACCGTGGTTGGGGATCCAATGTGGAGGTCACCCCAGGCTCTTTTTTTATAATTATTTTATAAATATTAATAATTACAAATAAAAAAGTAGGGTCCCCCCCAAATTGGACCATTAGCCAAGGTAAAGCGGACAGCTGTGGTCTGGTATTCTCAGGGTTGGAAGGTCCATAGTTATTGGCCCTTCACAGCCTAAATTTAGCAGGCCGCAGGCGCCCCAGAAGTGGCGCATCTACTAGATGCGCCAATCCTGGCGCTTCACCCCAGCTCATCCCGTGCCCTGGTGCAGTGGCAAATGGGGTAATAAATGCGGTTGATACTAGCTGTAAGGTCACCTGACATCAAGCCCAGCAGTTTGTGATGTCATGGCGTCTAACACATACCCGACATCACAAGCTGTCAGTACTAACAAAACAAATAGACAAAAAAAAATGTATTTGAAAAAACACTCCCCAAAACATTCCCTCTTTCACCAATTTATTGCAAGGAAAAAAAATAAGGGGGTCCCACGATGACTCTGGACTGTCTAGAATATGGGGGGGGACACGCTCAGGGAATGTATCCTCCATTTTCTAGGAGTGCAGACCCTCCATGTGAGGAGTGTGGGTGCAATGAATCTGCACCCACTCTCCCCGGGTCCCAGAGTCCATGTTGTAAGTGTTGCTACCAAAGCTGCAATGCCCTGCTCATAAGGTAAGGGCATGCCTAATAAGGAGAACTATTCTACATTTCCAGATATTGGCATTTGCTGATATTATTGCTATTTCACCTACTATATATTGGGGATAGGATCTTGGAGATGGAATAGCCCTTTAAGTCCAGTTATCCAGCTGAATGAATACTAAACAACAGAGCTCGCTATTTAGACATGTTTTCTTGTGGCATATAATGGACTCTCATGTTTGGTAGTCGTTCAGCAGGGCAACTATAAAATCAAATACCTCCATTTGGAAATGTAGTATAGCTCTCATGATCAAATATGTTCTTTACCTCATGAGCAGGGCATTGCAGTAGCTTACAGATGCATGGTTACCACCACTCACTGTGTCTGAACACAGGAAGCTGAGCTGACAGCCGCTCTGTGCATGCAGCAGCATCTATTGTGAAGGGGGGGGGCTGCGGGGGATCAACGCTGCACAGGTACTGTGGGACAACGGGGAACACCAGTGGGGTTATAGGGGGTGACCTGGCAGGGCCTGGGGAGGAGTTTTCTGTCGCATGTGTCATGGCACATGCGACAGAAATCAGAGGAGTAGGGTGAATGCGGCCGGCGCGCTACTGTGCGCGTGGCCATCTTGGATTCCCAGGAGGGGGTCGGGGGGGCACTTTGGCGACATCGGGGGACCGGAGGGGACCGGGATTTATCTCCCATCTGACATGTTTGTTCATGCCAGATGGGAGATAAATAATTTTTTACTGGCGCTGTCATTTACTGTAACGTGATCATCGGTATACGGTGTATACCGGTGATCATGTGAGCGGGGACCGGAAAAACTGGCCTGAATCATGATCTCCAGGGTCTCAGCTACCCCCTGAAACCCCGGAGATTTTCTGACGCTGGGGGGCGCTATTCACTTATTTCTGCCTGCTGTTTATAAACGGCAGATCAGAATAAGGCTACATTCACACGACCGATCCCTTTTTGCGGTCCGCAAAAAATGGTCCTTTTTTTTTTTCACGGGTGCATCTGTGTGGCATCGGTTTCCGTTCCGTATATGGTCCGTATGTCATCTGTTTGTCATCCGTGTGCCTTCTAGTTTTTTTGCGTACTGCAAAAAAACTGGAGGGAAAATACATAAATTTACCCAGGATCCATAGCTTCAGCCTACATGAGGCGGTCACATGTTCACTCCAGTGCCATTTTCTACTGTTTTTCACAGCGTATAGCGCTCTGGTGATTTTCCTGTGTTTGTACAGTTCATGTCAGTCTTTTCTGTCATTATAATGGCAGAAAGACACAATGTCCCACTCTCCTGCATTTTGTAATTTTGCACCCTTTGGTGCCTTTCAAGTGGCACTAAGGGGTGCTTAGCCTTGTATTTACCAAAAAAAAAAAAAAAATTAAAACAAAATGACGTGGGGTTCCCCCTATTTTTGATAGCCAGCTAGGGTAAAGCAGAGGGCTGGAACCTGCAGACCACAGCTGGCAGCTTCACCTTGGCTGGTAATCCACAACTGACGGCACCCCACACTGTTATTTTAAATTAAATAAATAGTTTTAAAAAAAAAACGTCCGGGTCCCCCCAAAATTGGATCACCAGCCAAGGTAAAGCGGACAGCTGGGGTCTGATATTCTCAGACTAGGGAGATCCATGGTTATTGGACTCTCCCCAGCCTAAAAATAGCAGGCTGCAGCCGCCCCAGAAGTGGCGTATCCATTAGATGCGCCAATCCAGGTGCTTCGCCCCAGCTCATCTCGTGCCCTGGTGCGGTGGCAAACGGGGTAATATATGGGGTTAATACCAGATGTGTAATGTCACCTGGCATCAAGCCCTGGGGTTCGTGAGGTCAGGCGTCTATCAGATACCCAACATCACCAACCCAGTCAGTAATAAAAAAAAAAAATAGATGACAAACACATTTTTATTTGAAAAAACACTCCTCAACACATTCCCTCTTTCACCAGTTTATTAGAAAGAAAAACAAATCCAGGTCTGCTGTAATCCAAGGGGTTCCCATAACGATCCATACCATAGTCTCTGTCCCAGTCAATGAAGAACAGAATGATCCCCATTGGCTGGGAGAGCAGTGCAGTGACCTGAGCTAACATCAATAGGTCAGCCCAGGTCACTGCAGGGCATGACAAGTGTTGCTGTCAGGAGCGAGGTACATTACCTGCGGTGACGATCTCCTGCACTGCTGATAGCAGAGCTGTCACTGACTTCAATGACCGCCACCTTCACAGCCAAGTATCGCAGGAGCCTGTGACGTCACCGCTAGTCACAGTCTCGGGTCGGCAGAGAGAGGAAATGTGAAGCAGCAGTCATGGAGGACAGTGACAGTGCTGAGGTCGGGAGGGCAGGAATTCATCACCGCAGGTAAGCCTAGCGGGGTAATGTGTGCGGAGTGCGAGGTGTGCAAGGTGGGTGGAGCTAAGCGGGGTAATGTGTGCGGAGTGCAAGGTGGGTGGAGCTAAGCGGGGTAATGTGTGTGGAGTGCAAGGTGGGTGGAGCCTAGTGGGGCCATGTGTGCGGGCGGCGGAGTGCGAAGTGGGTGAAGCCTAGCGGGGCCATGTGTGTGGGCAGCGGAGTGCGAAGTGGGTGGAGCCTAGCAGGGCCATGTGTGCGGGCGGCGGAGTGCGAAGTGGGGGGAACCTAGCGGGGGCCATGTGGCGCTGAGGACGTCAGTGCCGGGGACTGCATGGCTGGGGACAGGTGAGTGTGAGTGTGTGTGTGTACATGCCGTGTGCAGGAGGGGGCGGAGCCCAGCGGGGAAGTGTCGGGTCCCTGCACACATAACCAGGGTAAATATCAGGTTACCAAGCAAAGCGCTTTCCTTGGATACCCGATATTTATCTTGGTTACCAGCTTACGCAGGCTGCCAGCGATGGCTCCCTGCACACTGTAGCTGTAAAAAGCACTGCTTTTGGTGATTGAGCCGTTCTCGAACGTAACTCGAACTGTCGAGCTTTTAGCAAAAAGCTCGAGTTCGATCTCGAGCACCCCCCAAAATCACTCAAACATGAAATTGGCGAACCTCGAACATCGCTCATCTCTAGTGTTGATGTCATTACACCACACCCCTCCTCATTACAGAGATGCACATCACCTTATTTACTTAATTGGTAGTTGGCTCTCAAGCCTATACAGCTTGGAGTAGGACAACATGTATAAAAATTATCATGTGATCAAAATACTCATTTGCCTAATAATTCTGCATGCAGTGTACGTTCATCTTTTACATTTGAAAAATTACACAAAGGAAAATGGCTGATGCAAAGGTTTAGATACCATTGTAGATTTGTGTGCTCATATAACTTTGACCAGGGTTTCAGACCTTAATGAGCCTGTTAGTGTTATGGCTTGCTCACTGTCATTGTTAGGAAAGGCCAGGTGATGCAAATTTCACAGCTTTATAAAAACCCAGCCTCCTCTAACCTTGTGCCAAAAAACAGCAGCCATCAGGTTTTCTAAGCCGTTGCCTAGCACTCTAAAAATGAAAATGGTGGACACACAAAGCAGGAGAAAGCTGTAAGAAGATAGCAAAGCATTTTAAAGTTTCCCTTTTTTCAATTTGAAATGGAATTAAGAAATGGCAGATAACGGGAACAATGCAAGATTAGAGATGAGAGAACCTGTTCAAAAAAGGGTTGTCAACTTCAAATTTGGTAGGAGTCTTGGTTCGTTCAGCTTGGGCTCGAATTCACAAGCAATTTTCTAAAAAATTAGCAAAGATCGTTTTTGTTTGGTAACTGTTTGCGGTTGGCTAAGATAGTGGTGTTGTGTGATGAAAGTAGCGACATGTTTGATGGGTGGGGAGAGGTCAGAGGAGTTGTGGACTGTTTTTTTCTTCTTCTTAACTTTATGCTTGGAAGTTCCCACTGGTAATCAGGGTGCAGAAAACATTCACATTGGCTGCCTATGTCACATGTCTCTCTCTATATAAAGTGCGGACTTGCAGCATCAACACCAATTTGTGGTTGCTACAGCTTAGGAATGGTGCTACTGCCGCTGCTGCTAGACAGCTTAGCCGGTGGGTTTAGTTTTAGATAGTTGAGATAGTAAGGAGTGTGATAGTGTAGAATAGGAAAGTGCAGTGTAGGGAACGTTGTGTGCCACAAATCGGCATTTCATCATCTAGTGATTACTAATTGTGTGGTCCCTCCAAAAATTGATATTTCACCATCTCAATAATGCAAAATCTGTTGTCCAGATTCAAATTGCTATTTTAGAATCTAAATAGTTCCAAATCTGTTGTCCTGCTTAAAATTGCTATTTTAGCATGTAAATCATACAAAATCTGCTCCCCCGCTCCAAATTGCTATTTCAGCATTTAAATAGTGTAAAATATGCTCCCCCGCTCCAAATTGCTATTTCAGCATCTAAATGATGTAAAGTTTGTTGTCCAGCTTCAAATTGTTATTTCAACATCTAAATAGTGGCAAATCTGTTCTCCAGCTCCACATTGCTAGTAGAGATGAGCGAACCGGTCCCGGTTCGGCTCGAGGTCGGTTCGCCAAACGGAGGTCCCCTTCGAGTTCGGCTCGTCGAACGTTCGACGAACCGAACTCGAACTGCATAGGAAACAATGGCAGGCAATCACAAACACATAAAAACACCTAGAAAACACCCTCAAAGGTGTCCAAAAGGTGACAAACAACTCACAACACAACACAAACACATGGGAAAGTGACAAGGACATATACTCATGCGAAAACAAAACAGCTGGACAAGGAAAAAGAGGAGGACACACAGATATATGAGTATATGCAAGGAAACGTCGTTGCCATTACTGTGCAACTTGAGCCCTGCTCATTTTAGGCTTCCAATCTGGATAAATTGGCTGATTGATGACTGCTATTTCAGCATCTAAATGATGTAAAGTTTGTTGTCCAGCTTCAAATTGTTATTTCAACATCTAAATAGTGGCAAATCTGTTCTCCAGCTCCACATTGCTAGTAGAGATGAGCGAACCGGTCCCGGTTCGGCTCGAGGTCGGTTCGCCGAACGGAGGTCCCGTTCGAGTTCGGCTCGTCGAACGTTCGACGAACCGAACTCGAACTGCATAGGAAACAATGGCAGGCAATCACAAACACATAAAAACACCTAGAAAACACCCTCAAAGGTGTCCAAAAGGTGACAAACAACTCACAACACAACACAAACACATGGGAAAGTGACAAGGATATATACTCATGCGAAAACAAAACAGCTGGACAAGGAAAAAGAGGAGGACACACAGATATATGAGTATATGCAAGGAAACGTCGATGCCATTACTGTGCAACTTGAGCCCTGCTCATTTTAGGCTTCCAATCTGGATAAATTGCCTGAGCTTGCCACGTATGCCTTGGGGATCTTGTCGTGTCCTGCAGCCTGTGTTCTCTCGGAACCTGTCTTCAGTGCTGCTGGGGGTCTGCTGGCAGATAAGCACACGCGTCTGTCCACTGACAATGTGGACATGGCTCTCAGAGGGCTTTTCTTCCCCTGGGTCAGCCAGGGGACGGCAAAGGCACGCGTATTTTTGAGAGTGCTTCATGCAAAGCATCTTTTTCATCTTGAAAATGGGGGTCAACTGATGCCAGTCAAGTGGGGTGTGTGTGGCCCAATTAGTGGAAACGAGGGAGACTGTGGTTGGAGTCCCCTCGCTGTGTTTCTAAAAGAACCAAGATGAACAAGTCATGGCTCTCAGAGGACATTTCTTCCCCTGGGTCAGCCAGGGGACGGCAAAGGCACGCGTATTTTTGAGAGTGCTTCATGCAAAGCATCTTTTTCATCTTGAAAATGGGGGTCAACTGATGCCAGTCAAGTGAAGTGTGTGTGGCCCAATTAGTGGAAACGAGGGAGACTGTGGTTGGAGTCCCCTCGCTGTGTTTCTAAAAGAACCAAGATGAACAAGTCATGGCTCTCAGAGTACTTTTCTTCCCCTGGGTCAGCCAGGGGACGGCAAAGGCACGCGTATTTTTGAGAGTGCTTCATGCAAAGCATCTTTTTCATCTTGAAAATGGGGGTCAACTGATGCCAGTCAAGTGGGGTGTGTGTGGCCCAATTAGTGGAAACGAGGGAGACTGTGGTTGGAGTCCCCTCGCTGTGTTTCTAAAAGAACCAAGATGAACAAGTCATGGCTCTCAGAGGACTTTTCTTCCCCTGGGTCAGCCAGGGGACGGCAAAGGCACGCGTATTTTTGAGAGTGCTTCATGCAAAGCATCTTTTTCATCTTGAAAATGGGGGTCAACTGATGCCAGTCAAGTGGGGTGTGTGTGGCCCAATTAGTGGAAACGAGGGAGACTGTGGTTGGAGTCACCTCGCTGTGTTTCTAAAAGAACCAAGATGAACAAGTCATGGCTCTGAGGACTTTTCTTCCCCTGGGTCAGCCAGGGGACGGCAAAGGCACGCATATTTTTGAGAGTGCTTCATGCAAAGCATCTTTTTCATCTTGAAAATGGGGGTCAACTGATGCCAGTCAAGTGGGGTGTGTGTGGCCCAATTAGTGGAAACGAGGGAGACTGTGGTTGGAGTCCCCTCGCTGTGTTTCTAAAAGAACCAAGATGAACAAGTCATGGCTCTCAGAGGACTTTTCTTCCCCTGGGTCAGCCAGGGGACGGCAAAGGCACGCGTATTTTTGAGAGTACTTCATGCAAAGCATCTTTTTCATCTTGAAAATGGGGGTCAACTGATGCCAGTCAAGTGGGGTGTGTGGCCCAATTAGTGGAAACGAGGGAGCCTGTGGTTGGAGTCCCCTCGCTGTGTTTCTAAAAGAACCAAGATGAACAAGTCATGGCTCTCAGAGGACTTTTCTTCCCCTGGGTCAGCCAGGGGACGGCAAAGGCACGCGTATTTTTGAGAGTGCTTCATGCAAAGCATCTTTTTCATCTTGAAAATGGGGGTCAACTGATGCCAGTCAAGTGGGGTGTGTGTGGCCCAATTAGTGGAAACGAGGGAGACTGTGGTTGGAGTCCCCTCGCTGTGTTTCTAAAAGAACCAAGATGAACAAGTCATGGCTCTCAGAGGACATTTCTTCCCCTGGGTCAGCCAGGGGACGGCAAAGGCACGCGTATTTTTGAGAGTGCTTCATGCAAAGCATCTTTTTTCTCTTGAAAATGGGGGTCAACTGATGCCAGTCAAGTGGGGGGTGTGTGGACCAATTAGTGGAAACGAGGGAGACTGTGGTTGGAGTCCCCTCGCTATGTTTTACATGATTTTCGAAGGGCATGACATGCCTAAGAGGTTGAGTTTCATCATCTGCAACTTGTTGGCAACAGAAAGGCTGCCTTTACACCCTTTTGAGACCGAGGATTTTCGAGACCTTATGCCCATTGCAGTGCCCCAAGAGCCGATGGCCAGTCGTCACTCCTTCTCCAAGAAAGGCGTGCCCGCGCTACCACAGTAGGTCCCACACAACCTCACCGATTCCTTGAGAAACTCTGTGTGTGACAGGGTGCATTTCAACACAGATACTTGGACCAGTAAGCATGGACAGGGGAGTTACATGTTGCTGACTGGGCACTGGGTAACTATGGTGAGAGATGGAGAAGGGTTTGCTGTACAAGTCTTGCCGTCCCCACGACTTGTGTGTCAATCCTTCCTCTGTATGTACACGTTCCTCCACTGCTTCTGCCTCCTCAACCTCGTGTGGGTCCTCCACCTCGGCCCAAACCCTGTGTGGTCAGGCCACCCTTCCTTGTAACTGCGCCCAAGGAATCCCACACACCTCCTTACTATGCTGGCAGCAGAGGTCAAGGCCATCATGCGGTCAAATGTTTACTTTGAAATGTAGGGGAAATGTGAGACACCGCTGAGGAATTGTGGACGGTTAGCTCTGGAGAGTGAGACCGAGTTTCATCAATGGTTGTCTACAGTCAACCAGCAGTCAGGGAAGGTCGGGTGCGACAATGATGCAAACCAGTCTGCGACCCTTCTTCAGGGCAATGTGACACACGTGCCTTGTATGGTTCACGTGTTGAACCTGGTTGTCCAGCAATTTTTAAAACACTATCCCTGCCTACATGGCCTTCTGCAGAGGGCACGGTGTAACGCCTGCCTGGATCGACACACTCAGATGGGCTGTAAAGGATAGGCTAGAGGCAAGCCACTCACCAAGCTGGACACCCAGAACCCTGAAACCCTTTAACCCCTATACAGTGATTTGGAATTACACAGGGCCCACGTTGATCAATACCTGTGGAAGGCTGCAGTTCCAGAGAATAGTAGTCATGCAGGTTCAAAAACATTAATTGAGGAAGAGGAACAGAATGGGATGGCCAGGACTTAATCAGAAAACAAGCAGAGGTGAAATGCGGATCGGCCAACGAGGTACATAAACAGCAAGCAGGAAACGTAGTCAGGTAACAAGCACACAAACTCATAAAACTGAACTGGGAGTAACAGTAACAAGAGGTTCATAGCTTTGTCTGGCAGTGGTCTGCAGACAGGAGGGGCCTAAAAAAGGGTGTGGTGTCTTCCCATTGGGACCAGAGTACAAATTGATTGAGTGGACTACGTTGGTGACTTAAAAGCCGTGTGCGGCAATGATGCAAACCTGTCTGCGGCCCTTCGTCAGGGCAATGTGACACACGGGCCTTGTATGGCTCACATGTTGAATCTGATTCTCCAGCAATTTTTAAAATACCATCCCGGCCTACATGGCCTTGTGCAGCGGGCACGCTGCTATGTGGTCACTTTCATCCTTCGCACCCAGCAGCTCAACAACTTTCATCGCTCCGGAAGTCTTAGGGTCTGGCAGTTAAATGCTGGAAATGCGATGTTCCGACACGCAGGAATTGGAATCTGCACATGTTGCAGCGTGTGTGGCAGCACCGCAGAGCCCTGCTGAAATACGGTATGACGTATACCCTGGGCTAACTTGATCCAGAGGTGGTGCAGATCACGCTGCTGGAGTGGTGTCAGATCAAGGACCTATGCACCCTTCTACACAGTTTCCAAATGTCGACGAAGATGTTTAGCACTGGCAATGCCATTCTCAGCGTGACAATTCTGGTCACCTACATGATGGAGCACACTGTAAGCATTATTCGGAGTCAGGTATTGGTCCAAGAGGAAGGTGAGGAAGTACAGGAGGAGTCATATGCAGAAGGGATAATAAGATCTACAAGGTCCATATGGTAAGCGGCACCTAGGCAGCAGTTATGGTGGGGGATAGGGATTAACAAGGGCGCATAGTATCAGCAAAAATTGTTGAGGAAGGTGCAGGAGCCAGGAAGAAATGGAGGACGAACTTGCGATGGGCATGGAAGACTCAGCAGATGAGTGAGAGCTTGCTCACATTTCGATTGTGCGAGGTTGGGGGGAGAGGGCAGAGGAAGGAGGCACGATTCTCACCTCTCTGCCACCAACACACCAAGGACTTGGTCCTTCTGGATGCACAAGACACATGAGCGTCTTCTTGCTGCACTACCTACAACATGACCCTCGGATTGTACGAATTCCAAGTCATACTGACTACTGGGTTGCCACACTGGTAGATCCCTGGTACAACACAAAATTTTGCGAAATAACTCCTGCCATAGAAAGGGACGCACGTATGCAGGAGTATCAGCAGAAGGTGTTACGCAATCTTACATCTGCTTTTCCACTAAACACCAGGGTGCACAGAGTGAATCTCAATGCTTTTTCATCGATAGGAGGAAATGGTCTTACTTGTCCACATCTGAGGGACCGAGGGCTGGCTGCTGTGCTGAGATGCCATTGAGTACGGTGTCCCTGCAGAGTTGCACTTTTGGTCATATACAAAATGAGTTGAAAAAGGACAGATGCGGGTGAAAAGGGGAACAGGTGTGTTGGAAAGGGGAAAAAAGTTTTGGTCCGTGGGTTTGGTGGTTAAGCAAAAGTAACATTTGATGAAGAAACACCATCTGTTACGGTGGGACTGGCAGATTTGGATAAGGTGGTATATACTATGTTACCGCTATATAACGAAAATTAATAGGAAAAGAAAGATAAAGGTATATATCCCCATCAGCAGTCAGTGTCCACCGTGCTCCCAGATGGAAAAGGAGAGGTTGGCAACTGGAAGGTTCGGTGGAGGATACAGAGCTGTGTGGCTATGAAACTAATAGTAGCCTGAACCAAGTTAGACGCCACTCGGATCTTGAGACTGGGAGCCCTGTTAGCGTCACAGGGTCCACACGCCCACCCAGCCCAGGAACTCCCTGTTAACATCACAGGGGCCATTCAGTACGCTGACCGTGTGCATTGGGGCCACACCTGTGAACAGCAGGCGCATCAGCAGCAGCAGGCCTGTTAATGCCACTGGGCTGCACAAGCAGGACTTGTAGGACAGGAGCTGGTCTTAACCGTTCTGCGTTACCAACTGTGGTGGCGGCCTGCATCAACGCCCTATCCCTGCCTACCTCTGGCCTAAAGCCACAATGGGTTCAACACATGGAGGTGTGCTCTTTCGGAGCATAATAGAAGACTGCGCACCTCCTTGTTGTCTCCAGCACCTTCTATAACCTGGGTCCGCCCCAAACCAGGGTGGACCACAATGCACCTCCTGGAGACAAAAGCAGAGTGACACATCATGAGTGGCATAACTAGCGTCCTATTTGGAACCGCAACTTCAATGATAACCTCATGGCTGTCATGACCCAAACACCTCACCAGTCATCGTCTGACCATCAATAATGAGGTGACAAGTCATAGGGGCGGGCCTCTGCAAGCCATTTGGGAGTGGCCTGGCCACATCGTCAGGACACCTGATGCCCTGTGGTCTAAATGGGCCCCCCACATCAGGGGCAGGGCCAAAGAGTTCATTACCGGACCTAGTTTCTGATGCAGTAAGTGCCTGACCATAGTCAGTTGCATGAAATACAGTCTCTGAAAAAAGACTATCAGCTTTAGCATGGTGTCTATGCACAACACAGGACTTAGACCCGTCACGGAGTGCAAGTACCTGTGCAAAGAGGCTTTTCGCACTAAGTGTGGGAGCATGCGCTGTAGCCCTAAATGAAGACTTAGCCTCAGGAATGGCACAGTCAGGCTGAGCATACTCACTAGGCGAAACACTGGAGTTAGGCTGCGGCTGGGGTAATTCGTCACACGCATGCGCACTAGCTGCCTCTCCACACTTACACGTGGAGGAGAAAGCAGCCAGCTGGACAACCCGAGGCACAGGCCTAAATGGCAGCTGATGCCTGGGCGCAACTGAAACCGCAGCAGGCTGCTTGCGTTTAAGGCGTCACCGTTTTGTAACAACAAATAACATCCAAAAGAACAGGTGTACTTCTTCCCTTGGATAATCTGATATGATCCCTTTTTTCATGGACACGACCATCGCTAACAAATGTAGATGAGGCCAAATCAGCAGCTGCTTCAATGGATCTGAATTGCTCCATAAAGTGGCCTCTCCTCCACCCCAATTTCAAGATCCCAAATACTCCATTCCTCTGTGGTGTCAATCCAATCGCACTTGCTTCCTAACAGCTCTCAAGTTTCCACCAGCCCTGCTGAGTATGGGGTGACAGAGATGGTTGAGTTTGCATAGCTGTTCAGTCGCACTATAGCCTGGGAATCAGAGGTCTGCTCCAAAGCTGCAATGAGTACAGACAAGGAAGTTATTATTATTTTTATCATTATTGATTTATAGAGCACCATTGATTCCATGGTGCTGTACATGAGAAGGGGGTTACATACAGAATACATATACAAGTAACTATAGACAGACTGGTACAGAGGGAAGAGGGCCCTGCCCTTGCGGGATTACATTCTAAAGGATTTTTGGGAGGAGACAGTAGGAGTTGTTTAGGTTGAGCGTCAAGTACGTATGGTGGTAGTGTCATTGAAGGTTATAGTCATTTCTGAACAGATGAGTTTTCAGATTCAGTTTGAAGCTTGCGTGTGTAGCAGATAATCTAACGTGTTGAGTTAGCGAGTTCCATGAGACAGGGGAAATGATCTGCGCAGATAGCCTGAAGCTTTGTGACTGGGATCCAGGCCCCGATGAAGAAGGTGCTGAGCCTAATCTACACCCTCATTTCCAAATAGTAAATCCTCCTGGTGGAGACAATGGGGAACATGATGAGGAGCACAGATACCTGATTGGAAGGACAACTTTACTATTCGGTCAGGGCAGGAAGAGGTTGTCTTGGAGGACTCAGGACGAGGGGAATGAAAACACACAGGGTTATTGATGAGGTTGGAGACAACACTTACTGTCAAACCAAAGTCAGCCAGTCGAGGAGGTGGAGGAGGATGCTACTGATGACGAGGTTACGTTGCGTCTTCCTGGCCAGAGACAATGTACTGGAAGCATGTCAACAACTGAATCCTGGACCACAACTTTGACTCTGAGCAGATGTCGTGTTGGCTATGCAGGTCGCATGGGCTGTAAGCCTTTCCTAGCCTGTGAATTTTTGGACATCGCAAAGGATCACCCAAGTCATGGAATCTGTAAGATTTGTCAACAATCTGTAAGTAGAAGGCAAAAACTCACACTTTTGAGTACTTCCTCCATGAAGTATCACATGGATATGAATTGACAGCGTGAAGGTGTATTGCTCAGCTTTAGCAACTGTCAACGCAATATGCTTATTTGCCGTTCATTGCATGCATTGTTGCAGACTACACACAAGGGGCTGCTGTTTTTTTGGATCTGCCTTTGGTCACTATAGCAATAGAAAATTGCTCTTCGGGGGTGGACTTGGAGATGCTGTCTATGAACAGAATGAAAAGCTAAAGGTGTGTGTTACAGCAAGGAGCCACCGCGGAAACACTTTGTTAAATTGTGAGGGGAGTTGTGTTGTACTTTGATGATGAGCACTGTAACGTCAGTGAGCAGCATCCTGTGCCACAGACCAACATTCTTACAGTGCTGTCTATACTGTTTACCGTGAGAGGAGCGTAAAGTCTGTATTTCTGGCAACTGGACATCACAGTACCCGGGTACGGTAGGCTGTGCCCAGACAATAATGCGGGCACAAAACACTTTGTTTTATTAGCAAAACACATCTGTTCTGGGTAGGCCGACTATATAGACAATAAGACTTGCTGCCTCTGCACTGTCAAATTGTCACGTACAGTTTAAATCATAGAGGGACAGCAACACATGTTTGCATTGACTGTTGCTTTTCAAGATTTCCATGACTGTGTTGCAGAGCTGTGTAGTTTGCATTCACACTGTTATCATCTGCAATATCTGTGAGGCTTCAGCTAACAAGGGTATTCAGGGGGGGTCATGTGTTTTGTCTATGTTTAGGTAGATAACTTGGAAGCTCTTGTGATGCGCCACTGGTAAGTCGTGTTCGCACACACACACACACATACACATGCACAAACACACAATTACTGCTACACAGAGGGATTAGCAGGTAGTAGGCAACAGAATAGATTGTTCAATTATTTAAATTGTATGCATGGTTCTTATTGTTTGTTTTGGTAAAGTTAAACAATCATTTATCAACCCAACTGGCTAGAGTCCTTTTCCTTTTGCCTGGTTTTGCTGCATACTGGGGAGCCCACCCTGTACACGACTTAAAATGAAGCATAAGTCGCAATGTGAATTTCACTGTGCTACAATGCGGACTAGCATGCCTGTGCAACCACCGCCTGCCCCATCAAGTGCATCTGCGTGCTCTTCATCCTCTGTGACTGTGGGGACAGCAGTCACACATGGTTTTTCACACTGAACTTCCACTCCTTAACCCGCAACAGGGAGTGTGATTGGCAGGTCATCACTTGTTTTGGAAGTGGAAACAGAAGGTATTGTTGAGCTGTCAGACATCGAGAGAACCATCATTGGATGCAGGCTACATTATATCCACGCCTGCACCTTCGTCACAGATTGCCTGGACTACCTGCAGTTAATAATTGCATTCCAGAAATGGAAAGGAGTGTAGAATGCACATGTGTTGTACCTTGCTTGGCAGCAAAGGAACACTAACTTAGTATTCCAGACAATTTTAGGAAGGCAGAAAAAGAGTCAGCTCTTTGTGCAAATTAAATAGCGTGGCAAAAGTGGACAGATGGGTACAGTGGCCGTGTTCTGTGGGTACCAGGACAGTAAAAGAAGCCTCACTTTCTATCCCTCCTAATGATCAAATGCAGCAAGGAATTCCCTGAGTTTGCTATAAAATTAGCATAGCTAAATGTGCATGAGGGTAGAATGCAGAGGTGCTTGAGATTGCTTGGCACCAGTGGCACAATAAAGGAGTCCTACAGGCATTTTTTGTATACCACTAAGTGGCAGTATTTTTTGCTATAATTATAGCTTATTAAAAACAGAGCAGGAGGGTGTCATGCAGAGGTGCTAGAAATAGCTTGGCACCAGTGGGGCACTAATGGAATACAACAGCCAGTTCTATGATGCCACTAAATGGCAGTATTTTTTGCTATCATTATAACTTATTAAAAACAGAGCAGGAGGGTGTCCTGCACAGGTGCTAGAAATAGCTTGGCACCAGTGGGGCACTAATGGAATACAACAGCCAGTTCTATGATGCCACTAAATGGCAGTATTTTTTGCTATCATTATAGCTTATTAAAAACAGAGCAGGAGGGTGTCATGCAGAGGTGCTGCACATAGATTTGCACCAGTGGGGCATTAATGGAGTACAACAGCCACTTCTTGTATGCCACTAAGTTTACTCAATTTTTGGTATTATAATGTATTGGTAACAATGAGTTTGAGTGTGCAATGCAGGCAGACGTGCTGCAAATATCTTTGCACTAGTGTGACTAGACAAAAGTACAATAGCCACGTTTAGGATGCCACTAGGTACACTGACTGTTTGCTAGTATAATGGCTTAGTTATAATGAGTTGGAGTGTGCAATGCAGGCAGAGGTGCTGCAAATGTCTTTGCACTAGTGGGACTATAGCAAAGTCCAATAGCCACGTTTAGGATGCCACTAGGTACACTGAGTGTTTGCTAGTATAATGGCTTAGTTATAATGAGTTGGAGTGTGCAATGCAGGCAGAGGTGCTGCAAATGTCTTTGCACTAGTGGGACTATAGCAAAGTCCAATAGCCACGTTTAGGATGCCACTAGGTACACTGAATGTTTGCTAGTATAATGGCTTAGTTATAATGAGTTGGAGTGTGCAATGCAGGCAGAGGTGCTGCAAATGTCTTTGCACTAGTGGGACTATAGCAAAGTCCAATAGCCACGTTTAGGATGCCACTAGGTACACTGAGTGTTTGATAGTATAATGGCTTAGTTAAAAAGAGTTTGAGTGTGCAATGCAGGCAGACGTGCTGCAAATATCTTTGCACTAGTGTGACTAGACAAAAGTACAATAGCCACGTTTAGGATGTCACTAGGTACACTGACTGTTTGCTAGTATAATGGCTTAGTTAAAAAGAGTTTGAGTGTGCAATGCAGGCAGACATGCTGCAAATATCTTTCCACTAGTGTGACTACACAAAAGTACAATAGCCACGTTCAGGATGCCACTAGGTACACTGAGTGTTTGCTAGTATAATGGCTTAGTTATAATGAGTTGGAGTGTGCAATGCAGGCAGAGGTGCTGCAAATGTCTTTGCACTAGTGGGACTATAGCAAAGTCCAATAGCCACGTTTAGGATGCCACTAGGTACACTGAGTGTTTGCTAGTATAATGGCTTAGTTATAATGAGTTGGAGTGTGCAATGCAGGCAGAGGTGCTGCAAATGTCTTTGCACTAGTGGGACTATAGCAAAGTCCAATAGCCACGTTTAGGATGCCACTAGGTACACTGAATGTTTGCTAGTATAATGACTTAGTTATAATGAGTTGGAGTGTGCAATGCAGGTAGAGGTGCTGCAAATGTCTTTGCACTAGTGTGACTAGACAAAAGTCCAATAGCCACGTTTAGGATGCCACTAGGTACACTGAGTGTTTGCTAGTATAATGGCTTAGTTATAATGAGTTGGAGTGTGCAATGCAGGCAGAGGTGCTGCAAATGTCTTTGCACTAGTGGGACTATAGCAAAGTCCAATAGCCACGTTTAGGATGCCACTAGGTACACTGAGTGTTTGCTAGTATAATGGCTTAGTTAAAAAGAGTTTGAGTGTGCAATGCAGGCAGACGTGCTGCAAATATCTTTGCACTAGTGTGACTAGACAAAAATACAATAGCCACGTTTAGGATGCCACTAGGTACACTGACTGTTTGCTAGTATAATGGCTTAGTTAAAAAGAGTTTGAGTGTGCAATGCAAGCAGACGTGCTGCAAATATCTTTCCACTAGTGTGACTAGACAAAAGTCCAATAGCCACGTTTAGGATGCCACTAGGTACACTGAGTGTTTGCTAGTATAATGGCTTAGTTATAATGAGTTGGAGTGTGCAGAGGACAGGAGGGTACAGTGCCAGGATTGTGGGGCTCTGGGTAGAGGAATGGAAGCCTGCCTTTCTATTCCCTCCTAATGGGGAAATGCAGCGACGAAATCCCTGACCTTAGCTACACAGACGCTGTCTCTGTTTTCAGGACCTGTCACCTATGGCTCTGACCCTGCCGGTACGAGCCCTTAAAAGGTCTGATAGATAGTGCTACCCCTATGCTGTGCAGCGTATCCAGTATCGGCGATAGGACAAAGGACGGAGCTGCGCCAGTGATGTCTGACACCAAGGACGCAGAAGAGATAATGGCGTCCGGACGGGCAGATACTCGTTTTTATAATGCAGGGACATGTGACATGGACATCCTATCACACATGCCGTTGCTTCTCTGGCTAAAAGTCCACTTAGCTGTGTGTGTGTGTCTGGGATTGGCTGACATGCTGGCCCGCCCCACAAGACGCGCGGGCTTAGGGAAGGAAGACAAGGAAAAAAAAAAAAAATGGCGATCGCCATTATACAAACAGCAGTGATCTGAAGGCGCTGTTCACGCACACTATACACTGAAATGTCATAATAGTGTGAGTCACAGAGTGACTTACACTATTACAGCAGAAAGCCAGCTAGGAATTAGCTGTTTTTTTGCTGCTAGAACCGTTCTCGAACGTTTCTAGAACTATCGAGCTTTTGCAAAAAGCTCGAGTTCTAGTTCGATCTAGAACAGGCCCCAAAATCACTCGAGCCTAGAACTGGAGAACCTCGAACCGCGAACCGCGCTCAACTCTAATTGCTAGTTCAGCATCTAAATAGTGCAAAATCTGTTCTTCAGCTTCAAATAGCTATTTCAGCAACTAAATAGTGCAAAATATGTTCTCAGCTCAAAATTGCTATTTCAGCATTGCAACTGTGCAAAATCTGTTCTACAGCTCAAAATTGCTATTTCAGTGTCTAAATAGTGTAAAATATGTTGTCCAGCTCAAAATTCGTATATCAGCATTAAAGTGTAAAATCTGCTCTCCCACTCCAAATTGCTATTTCAGCATATAAATGATGTAAAATCTGTTTTCCAGCTCCAAATTGCTATTTCAGCATCTAAATAGTGGCAAATCTGTTCTCCAGCTCCACATTTCTAGTTCAGCATTTAAATAGTACAAAATCTGTTCTTCTGCTTCAAATACCTATTTTAGCAACTAAATAGTGCAAAATCTGATCTCCAGCTCCAAACTGCTATTTCCGCATCTAATAGTGCAAAATCTGATCTCCAGTTCAAAATTACTATTTCCACATCTATAATAGTGGCAAATCTGTTCTCCAGCTCCACATTGCTAGTTCAGTATCGAAATAGTGCAAAATCTGTTCTTCAGGTCCAAATTGCTATTGAGCATCTAAAGAGTGCAAAATCTGTTCTTCAGCTCCAAATATCTACTTCAACATCTAAAGTGTGCAAAATCTGTTGTCCAGCTCAAAATTTCTATTTCACCATCTAAATAGTGCAAAATCTGTTCTCAGGCTCCAAATTGCTATTTAAGCATCTAAAGAGTGTGAAATCTGTTGTCCAGCTAAAAATTGGTATATCAGCATCAAAAGAGTGCAAAATCTGATCTGCAGCTCCAAATTGCTATTTCAGCATCTAAATAGCGCAAAATATGTTGTCCAGCTCAAAATTGCTGTTTCAGCATCTAAATAGTGCAAAAATCTGGGGTCCAGGCAAAAAATGGCCATTTCATCATCTAAATAGAGACTGGTTTGCTCCTTCTGTGGTCCTGCCAGTGACTGAATTTTCAACATCTAAATTCTGATTCTAAAAAGATTTAGATACTTGTGTGGGCCTCCAACACATATATATCACTGGAGATAAACACTAATTGATTACTGTATGCCCATTAAAAAAACTTAGGGGCAGACACCATGAAAGTGGCATCAATTGCCCCACAGTACCCATAGTGTTGTGGTGCAGCAATCAATCATGCACACTGTGTGCCTCATTCTTGCTTTCGGGAAAAACACCCTTAAATTGTGTACAAGCTTGGTTCCATACTCCAGCATGCTTGTGTTCCTTTATGGAGGATGGAGCAAGCATCTTACAAAATTTGGCTTTTGTACCATGGATCTAACATAGGGGCAACCCAGTAGTCAGCACTATGTCTAATTATAACAATATGGGCATAATGATGCAGATAGTGCAGCAAGAAGGCGCTTATGTGTGGGGTACTTCAGTGAGGTCCAAGTCCATGGTGTGTTGGTGTTGGGGTAACAATCAAGCTTGCTTCCTCCGTCCTCTCCAACCACAAACAACAGAGAATGTATCAATATCTTCTTTATTTCCTAACTGTTACACGCTGTTACGGTTGCTGTGGCTCTGGAGACTATGTCCGGATTTCTTGCTACTGCACATATGCAAGCGCTGGAGACTAAGTCCTATCTTGGAGCCATTGCACATGTGCGGGTGACATCATCGCTGACACGAGGTCACATGTCTCTGACACCTTCTAAGCTGATTGGCCACTGGTCATGTGCTTGTGACATGTGGTCACATGTCTCTGACATCTTCTATGCCGATTGGTTGCTGGTCATGTGCTTGTGACACTTTGCTCGGTGATAGGCCAGCGTGACGTCATTGCTGTCATTCTGGCAGCGAATTGGCTCTGGTGTCCTCCATCTTGGATGAGGCACAGAGTCTATATAAGACCCTGACGCACGCCGCCCGGCGCTCAGTCCTCTTGGTTCATGCATGAGGGTAGACGCCCTGTGCACGTCCCTCTAGGCATCTCTGTCTATGTTAGGTGAGCGCTACCGGCAGGGTAGCGTACTTATACCTTACAGCTTCGGCTGCAGCCCGTATCCTTACCTCTTAGTGGAGCGGACATAGGCAGGTGCCTGAGGCACATGGTCCGGCTGGGCCTTGTGATTCTACTTGTAGGTGGACGTTGCCGCTAGGGTAACGTTCCTTATACTGCGTCTGGCAATTGTTTGTATCCTCGCACACTAGGGGAGTGAACAGAGGTAGGAGCTTTGTGCGGCTTATGCTGCTGTCCGTCTCTTTTGCACCACTAGAAGAGCGGACCTAGGCAGGTGCCATATCTAGTGGTTCGTGTCTTCGCACACTAGTGGAGCGAACGCAGGTAGGAGCTTTGTGCGGCTTATGCTGCTGTCCGTCTCCTGGCACCACTAGAGGAACGGACCTAGGTAGGTGCCATTTCACACTCACTGCTTTTGTCTCTGTGATCTTTAACAGAGACCATTCCCCACACCCTCCAAGTAAGGGAGGAATTGCTTTATTTTCTAATTATATTCCATTGTGAGTTTAACAGAGGTATTGCACTCTGCACTTGTGCTATTATTTTTTACAGTGGCATACTTATATACCCCTTATCCTCTGCCATAGTCTGCAGCAGAGTCTTTGCACAGTGGACCCTGACTGTCTGACATTCCTTTAGGTTTTATTATCAGACAGCCCCCCGTAACATTAGGACTGAGCCAAGGGTCTGGCAGTTATGGCAGAATATCAGCAGTTACACCGTTACATACAAGTACTTGAGTCGCGGCTCAAGAGTATAGAGGATAAACCTCAGACCATGGTGACATCTGCACATGATCCTCGACTTGCTCTGCCAAACAGATATTCTGGCGATGCCAGATCATGTCGTGGTTTCATTAGTCAGATACACCTAGAGGTCAACTCTTCTCGCTTCTCTATGGAGAGGTCCAGAGTAGGTTTTATCATCTCCTTACTTCAGGACAAAGCCTTAGAATGGGCGACTCCCTTATGGGAGCGCTCTGATGTGGTTACTCTGAGACATCAAGACTTTCTTGATGCTCTTAAAGCGGTATTCATGGGTCCGCAGGTTACCCATGATGCGGCCCTGAGACTCTTAGATCTATCTCAGGGTTCGTTATCCACTAGTTCTTATGCCATTGCTTTTAGAACTCTGGTGGCAGAACTAGATTGGCCAGAGAAGGTGTTGATTCCTATCTTCTGGAGAGGGTTGGCAGGCTATGTCAAGGATGCCCTTGCTACTCGTGAGGTCCCTGCTTCTCTGGAGGACTTGATCACAGTAGCAACGAGGATCGACGTACGCCATAGGGAACGTAGACTCGAGGTCTCTTCCTCACGCCCTAAGCATCGGGCTATTCCAGTTGTTGAGGGTCCACTACCATCTTCCTCAGCATCTGAAACATCTCCCACTCCTATGGAGTTTTGGTCATACGTCCTCCAGACTACGCAAGTCTGGTCCTCCTATATGTTACGTATGTCGTCAGGCTGGGCACTATGCCAACAAGTGTTCTAGTCGTCCGGGAAACTCCCAGGCCTAGTAACCATTAGAGGGGGGTTACTAGAGACGTCTTCTGCACCCTCTAAGTGTAGTATCCCAGGTCAGCTCTCATTCTCTGAGAATACATGGCCTATTATGGCTTTTGTGGATTCCGGAGCTGACGGGACTTGTGTCCTCAGGATTTGTAAAGAGACACAATATTCCCTCTATCATGTTAGAGGCGCCTATTCCTGTCCGTGTTGTTAATGGGACTATGTTGTCTGACTCAATTACATTGAGGACAGTTCCCTTGCGCCTTTCCCTGCCTCAGTGTCACATAGAGGAGATTTCTTTTCTTTTTCTGCCTGAGGGTATAGACGACGTCCTTCTGGGTCTCCAATGGCTTCGGACTCATGCTACTCACATTGACTGGGAGTCCGACAGCATTATTAGTTGGAGTTCGAAATGTCAGTCCCGATGTCTTCCCTTACCACCTAAGGTCGTTGCGGTTGCATCAACTGATCTCTCTCCCATACCTACACCCTATTTGGATTTCGCTGACGTGTTCTCCAAACAGGGTGCTGAGGTTCTTCCACCCCATAGGCCGTATGACTGTGCCATAGACCTTATCCCAGGTTCGGTTCCACCTAAGGGCAGGGTTTACCCCCTGTCGATACCTGAGTCGGAGGCCATGTCGACCTATATAAGAGAGAGTTTAGAGAAGGGGTTCATTCGTAAGTCTGTCTCTCCTGCGGGAGCTGGGTTTTTCTTTGTTTGGAAGAAAGAGGGTGATTTGCGTCCCTGCATAGATTACAGGGGTCTCAACGCAATCACAATAAAGAACAAATACCCGTTACCTTTAATTTCAGAGCTCAGGTTTTTACGAAGTTGGATCTGCGGGGTGCGTATAACTTGGTACGAATTCGAGAGGGTGACGAATGGAAGACCGCTTTTAACACACGAGACGGTCACTATGAATACCTCGTCATGCCTTTTGGTTTATGTAATGCACCCGCAGTATTTCAGGACTTCGTAAACGATGTGTTCAGGGATTTACTGTTATCCTCCGTCGTGGTGTATCTGGACGACATCCTGATTTTTTCTCCTGATCTGGAGACTCATCGTCAGGATGTCGTTCGTGTCCTTTCCCGTTTAAGGGAGCACTCTTTGTTTGCTAAACTCGAAAAATGTGTATTCGAGCAGTCATCCTTGCCTTTTTTGGGCTACATTATCTCACAAGAGGGTCTGGCTATGGATCCTGCGAAGCTCTCTGCTGTCCTGGAATGGTCCAAACCTCATTCCTTGAAGGCGGTGCAACGCTTCTTAGGATTCATAAATTACAGGCAGTTCATACCCCATTTCTCTACTTTGGTGGCCCCTTTGGTGGCCTTGACTAAGAAAGGTGCTAATCCAAAAGTCTGGTCTACTGAGACATCCCAGGTTTTTGAGGCAGTAAAAAGACACTTTTCAACTGCTCCCGTTCTTCAAAGACCCGATGAGAATAAGCCCTTCCTCTTGGAGGTTGATGCCTCTTCAGTGGGTGCTGGTGCGGTCTTGTATCAAAAGAACGGTGCAGGTAGAAAAAGGCCGTGTTTCTTCTTTGCTAAAACCTTTTCACCGGCAGAGAGAAACTATACCATTGGGGATAGAGAACTGCTCGCCCTGAGATTAGCCTTGGAGGAGTGGCGTCACTTGCTGGAAGGAGCGAAACATCCTTTCCAGGTCTATACAGACCATAAGAATCTGACGTACTTACAAACCGCTCAGCGTCTGAATCCTCGCCAAGCCCGCTGGTCCTTGTTTTTCTCCCGCTTTCACTTCTCCATCAACTATCTGTCTGGGAGTAAGAATAACAAGGCAGACGCTCTGTCTCGCTCTATGGTTTCTACCCAGGAAGAGATTGACGAACCTCGTCTTATCCTTCCCTCCAGGGTTTTTCATACGTTCTCCCCTGTTACGTTAGACCAAATCCCAACGGGCAAGACCTTTGTGCCGCCTGATCGACAGAATGATATACTGTCGTGGGCCCACACCTCAAAGGTGGGTGGGCATTTTGGTATTAGGCGGACACGAGAGTTACTGGAGAGGTGGTATTGGTGGCCACACTTAGCCAGCCATGTCAAGAGATATGTCGGTTCCTGCTACTCGTGTGCTCACAACCGTCCATTACGGCAGAGACTGGCTGGGCTCTTGCATCCTTTACCAGTGCCAGATAGACCATGGGAGGTGGTAGGCATGGACTTTGTGGGTGATCTTCCGTGTTCACAGGGACATAGATTTGTGTGGGTCATTACGGACCATTTCTCCCGGATGGTTCATCTCGTACTGTTATCGAAAATCCCGTCTTCCAGGGTACTAGCCAAACTATTCCTCAAGCATGTCTTTAGGCTTCACGAGATGCCAGATCGTATCATTTGTGATAGAGGACCGCAATTTGCTTCCCGTTTCTGGCAAGATCTTTGTAGCCTTCTGCAAATTGAGTTGAATCTCTCTTCGGCATACCATCCGGAGACCAATGGTTTGGTTGAGCGTACCAATCAATCCATGATTATATACCTTCAACACTTTGTTGCTGAGAACTACGATAACTGGTCCTCCCTCCTACCCTGGGCAGAATTTGCCCTTAACAATTCGCTGGATGAGGCCACTGGGCAGACACCATTCGTACTCAATAATGGGCAACACCCTAGGGTACCGGTACCGTTTCCCGCTGCTGCACCTTCTCCTCTTGTGGCCGACTGGGCAACTAATGCCAGAGAGGTTTAGGATCGGACTCAAGAGTCGATCCAAGCAGCTAAGGACCGTATGAAGACGGTGTCCGATCGGTTTCGTCGCCCGGCTCCGGTCTTTTCTCCAGGGGATTTTGTGTGGCTCTCTGCAAAACACGTGAAACTTAGAGTGAGCTCTGTCAAATTTGCTCCTCGCTTCCTGGGTCCTTATGAGGTTCTTCGACAGGTAAATCCTGTAGTCTACCAATTGAAGTTACCCGTCCATCTTAGGATCCATGACAAATTCCATGTTTCACTGCTAAAGCCGGCTATTTTACCTCACGCTCGTGAAGTGCACTCTCCTGCCTCTGATTCCTCTCGCTCTAGCTATGAGGTACGAGCCATAGTTGGTTCTAAGATGGTTAGAGGGCGCAGGTTCTTCTTGATAGATTGAGAGGGCTATGGCCCGGAACATCGCTCTTGGGAGCCTGAGGAGGCTGTCCATGCTCCCGACTTAGTTGCCGATTACCTGCGTCGCCGGGAGGGGGGCCCTTGAGGAGGAGGTACTGTTACGGTTGCTGTGGCTCTGGAGACTATGTCCGGATTTCTTGCTACTGCACATGTGCAAGCGCTGGAGACTAAGTCCTATCTTGGAGCCATTGCACATGTGCAGGTGACATCATCGCTGACATGAGGTCACATGTCTCTGACACCTTCTAAGCTGATTGGCCACTGGTCATGTGCTTGTGACACGTGGTCACATGTCTCTGACATCTTCTATGCCGATTGGTCGCTGGTCATGTGCTTGTGACGCTTTGCTTGGTGATAGGCCAGCGTGATGTCATTGCTGTCATTCTGGCAGCGGATTGGCTCTGGTGTCATCCATCTTGGATGAGGCACAGAGTCTATATAAGACCCTGACGCACGCCGCCCGGCGCTCAGTCCTCTTGGTTCATGCATGAGGGTAGACGCCCTGTGCACGTCCCTCTAGGCATCTCTCTGTCTATGTTAGGTGAGCGCTACCGGCAGGGTAGCGTTCTTATACCTTACAGCTTCGGCTCTAGTCCGTATCCTTACCTCTTAGTGGAGCGGACATAGGCAGGTGCCTGAGGCACATGGTCCGGCTGGGCCTTGTGATTCTACTTGTAGGTGGACGTTGCCGCTAGGGTAACGTTCCTTATACTGCGTCTGGCAGTTGTTCGTATCCTCGCACACTAGGGGAGCGAACAGAGGTAGGAGCTTTGTGCGGCTTATGCTGCTGTCCGTCTCTTTTGCACCACTAGAAGAGCGGACCTAGGCAGGTGCCATATCTAGTGGTTCGTGTCCTCGCACACTAGTGGAGCGAACGCAGGTAGGAGCTTTGTGCGGCTTACGCTGCTGTCCGTCTCCTGGCACCACTAGAGGAACGGACCTAGGTAGGTGCCATTTCACACTCACTGCTTTTGTCTCTGTGATCTTTAACAGAGACCATTCCCCACACCCTCCAAGTAAGGGAGGAATTGCTTTATTTTCTAATTATATTCCTTTGTGAGTTTAACAGAGGTATTGCACTCTGCACTTGTGCTATTGTTTTTTACAGTGGCATACTTATATACCCCTTATCCTCTGCCATAGTCTGCAGCAGAGTCTTTGCACGGTGGACCCTGACTGTCTGACATTCCTTTAGGTTTTATTATCAGACAGCCCCCCGTAACACACGCCCACTACTTATTCCTCCTCCTCCATTTGTTTTTCAGCTACTGCACCTTCACTAACAGTTTGTATGGTACCATGAGCCCCCCTTGATTGCTGTACTCTACCCTCCCATGCCACCTGCCTGTGCAACGACAGTCCGGACCTTAGAGATATTGTTATCCCTTCCACATCCTCTTCTGCTTTCTCCTCTTCCCCTGGGACCACCACCTCTTCTTGGAGAATATTGTATTGTATTGCATGTAGTTGGCCGAAATAGTGATGCTAATGACGCATCATCAGCCCTAACCATCTTAATGGCCATTTTGAAAATGTGCAGAAGGGTGCAGAGGTACTGCATCCCTGCCCACTCCGTAAGTGTGATTTGCTCCACAATAGGGCTGCGTGGGCCCATGGTATGCGGCATGACTAGTGATGGGCAGACTCACAGATACCCGCATGTGACTTTTAAAAAAAAATATCTAAAGAAATAATTTTAAAAAAACAATGTGCGACCCCACCAATTTTGATTCCCAGCCATGATAAAGCTGACAGCTGGGAGCTGGTATTCTCAGACTGAAGATGCCCCAGGTTAATGGGGCCCACATAGCCTGAAAAGCCACTTAAGATTGTCGCATCCATTAGTAGTAACAACCAGAACTTTAGCCGGCTCATCTCGATTGCCCCAACGTAATCCACATGAGGACCCACGACGATTCCAACTCTGCTATATCTGAAGTGACAATGTGGCGCCCCTGAGGCTTCCGTCGCCACAGGTCATTGCACCCCACCAGCGGTGTGATGCCCCATTCTGGGAGAGGAAGAGAGTGAACTCCGGTCCCCTGGTAAATCCACACTACACCCATTGTTAGGTACATACTGGGACCAGGGAAAGTGGCAGGCAACCCTCCCATGCTGCATGCTGAGAGGGGCTGTAAGACCCATCCCTGCTCCCATAGGGTGGTAGCTTAGCAACTGGGGAGGTGGGAGGAGCCACCAGAGAGCAGATAGAGAAAGGAAGGTCAAGTTAGTTTCAGTTTACCTCAGGGAGTGAGAGAAGCAGCATGTAGTTGGAGGAAAAGAACAAGAGAAAGGAGGGAGGAGGAGGCCTGCTGAGGCAGGCAAGGAGGAGAAAGAAGAGAAGGAAAGAAAGGGTCACAGGGCCGCGGGTAGTCCTGTAGGTACCACGAGCTGTCCTTGTTGGGTACCGAAGCCGAGGGCCCAGAGGCGCTACGAGTAGCTGCAGGCTGCGGTGGCCTGGTCCACAGTGACATCGGTGGAGTGATTAGCTGCGACAGGGGACGGTCCCTAGAAACTGGAGGAGTGAAAAGACAGTCTCCAGACAGTAAAAACCGAGGCCCAGGGAATTGCAAGCTCCCAGGGCCAGAACCCAGAGCAGACCTTCAGAAAAGGGGTAATCAGCCGACAGGTGACCCCCCAGCCTGGAGGCTGTAATGGAGGCCAAGCCAAGTCCATCTACCTAAGGCAAGGCTAGTGAAGACAGCAGAAAAAGAGACACTAAAGAGAGGGAACCGGATTTCACACTCTGAATCAACCAGAAGACGGAGGTCCCTGACAGCGGTCCCAGCAGTCCAAGGGTTCTGCCTGCCCTGACAAGAACTGTGAGTAAAAGAACTTGAACTGCACCTCTGAAGTTGCCTCAGTTATTTCATCTGCATAGACATTCACAAGCACCAACTGTGCCCCGGGCATTGCTCCACCTGTGGGGAGCAGTACTACCATTGCTGCCACAACATCATCCCGGTGGCCTCACACAGCAGCGGCGGCTTATTAGCCGCATACCACAGGTGGCGTCACGAACACAACCATTAACAAGCAAGCCACATATTCTACTGACACCCACCAGGGCCACGGAGCCGGGCCCAGCCACCACTGACTACCACCGGACTAGTCCGGCCCGGCACCGGGTGTCCCATAGCCCTGGGGTGGGTGAGTCAACTTTGGCGTCACGAACAGGATTTCGTGCCCGGTCTAACCGGGTACTGTGCGCCTGGAGAACCGTGTGACAGACTGTGTACTTTACTGAGAAACCGCCGCCATTAGCGCTGCTGAGGGCGGGAAGAAGGGGGGCGTGCAAGAAGAAAGGGTGCGAAGAGAAGCCCCGCCCCCTTGTCCAAGAAAAGAGCGCGAAGCGGTGCCCGCCATAGAAGGCGGAGGAAGAAAAGATGGCGCGTGAAGAAGCTAAAAGGATGGACGCCGAGCAACGAGCGGCCAGAGGAGGAGTGGCCGAGCCGGGACACGCACCTCAGAACCGGGTTGTGTCCTGCGTCCTGGAGAGCGGAGAAGATCCAGCCGCCGCTGCAGAGCCGGGTAAAGAGAGTGACACCCCCAGCCGGCGGAGCCCGGATTGCCCGGTGGGGTTCCTGCCCGGTCCTCCTGCAGGCGCGCGTGCCACGACCGCAGCTCCGATACCAGCACCCTGCAGCAAGACAGCGACCACCAGAACACCGGAGATGCAACTGAGGGGTGAGTCATTTAATGCCCCTGCCGGCGCGAGAGCCCCAACCCCCGCTGCCATGCCCGCGGTCCCTGGAGAGACGCCCGACACGGCGACGCCGATCCGGGCCGCAGCTACGCCAGGTGCGGCCCGCCAAGATCTCACCGCAGCAGCGGCTCCAACCCAGGCCGCCGCCATGCCAGGCGCGGCCCGCCAAGACAAGGAGGCAGCCCCAGAAGAGCCAGAGTGGCGCCGTATGGCTGGTAACCCCCTGAAAGCCAGCAGCCTCGCGCCAGCCAGTAACCCTATGCAAGCCAGCAGCACTACCTCAGAGCAGGCCCAGGCCGCAGCATCTTGCAGCAGGCCTGCTACAGCCACGCAGGAGACGCAGACTGTGCTGACCGCTGTCTACCTGCTGCCAGGTGGGGAGCCGGAGAAGAATCCCTACAAGTAAAGATGAAGAGATGCTGAACTGTAGATAGCCCCTGTCTGCCCCTCATTCTTTTCGAAGACGACACCCTTTCCTGCTGTGTTTTGCCCCTTATTCTTTTTGAAGACGTCACCCCCCCATGTTATGTGCTACCGGGCCACTGAACTGGAATGTGGGCCCCGGTGAATGTTTAGGTGTCCTGACATACCAGGCCACTGGACTTAGTGGCTGGTGTGTGGTGTACGTGTTTTATGTCCTACCAGGCCATTGGACTTAATGGCTGGTATGTTGTTGATCTGTCTGATGCAACCAGGCCATTGGACTTAATGGCTGGTCGAAGATGTTACTTTGTTTGTTTGAAACGAACTGACGGGCTACTGGACTTGTAGTAGCCAAAAATGTAATTAGTTGCACCCGTTGTGCCCCCTACCAGAATTATGGGGGATTTGCCTGAACCGTGCAATGGACTGGAAGTGCACACTTGGAGTTTTCTTTATAAGAAGTTTGCAACGTTCATGATATGTGCCTCCCATAAAGGGAAGAAATGTTTTGCTGTTTTATGTTATTGCATACCAAAAATGTTTTGCAGTTCTCCCATTTGTTTTTGTTGTTTTTCAGCCCGAGGACGTGCTGGGATTTGCTGTGGGGGAGTGTGGCGCCCCTGAGGCTTCCGTCGCCACAGGTCATTGCACCCCACCAGCGGTGTGATGCCCCATTCTGGGAGAGGAAGAGAGTGAACTCCGGTCCCCTGGTAAATCCACACTACACCCATTGTTAGGTACATACTGGGACCAGGGAAAGTGGCAGGCAACCCTCCCATGCTGCATGCTGAGAGGGGCTGTAAGACCCATCCCTGCTCCCATAGGGTGGTAGCTTAGCAACTGGGGAGGTGGGAGGAGCCACCAGAGAGCAGATAGAGAAAGGAAGGTCAAGTTAGTTTCAGTTTACCTCAGGGAGTGAGAGAAGCAGCATGTAGTTGGAGGAAAAGAACAAGAGAAAGGAGGGAGGAGGAGGCCTGCTGAGGCAGGCAAGGAGGAGAAAGAAGAGAAGGAAAGAAAGGGTCACAGGGCCGCGGGTAGTCCTGTAGGTACCACGAGCTGTCCTTGTTGGGTACCGAAGCCGAGGGCCCAGAGGCGCTACGAGTAGCTGCAGGCTGCGGTGGCCTGGTCCACAGTGACATCGGTGGAGTGATTAGCTGCGACAGGGGACGGTCCCTAGAAACTGGAGGAGTGAAAAGACAGTCTCCAGACAGTAAAAACCGAGGCCCAGGGAATTGCAAGCTCCCAGGGCCAGAACCCAGAGCAGACCTTCAGAAAAGGGGTAATCAGCCGACAGGTGACCCCCCAGCCTGGAGGCTGTAATGGAGGCCAAGCCAAGTCCATCTACCTAAGGCAAGGCTAGTGAAGACAGCAGAAAAAGAGACACTAAAGAGAGGGAACCGGATTTCACACTCTGAATCAACCAGAAGACGGAGGTCCCTGACAGCGGTCCCAGCAGTCCAAGGGTTCTGCCTGCCCTGACAAGAACTGTGAGTAAAAGAACTTGAACTGCACCTCTGAAGTTGCCTCAGTTATTTCATCTGCATAGACATTCACAAGCACCAACTGTGCCCCGGGCATTGCTCCACCTGTGGGGAGCAGTACTACCATTGCTGCCACAACATCATCCCGGTGGCCTCACACAGCAGCGGCGGCTTATTAGCCGCATACCACAGGTGGCGTCACGAACACAACCATTAACAAGCAAGCCACATATTCTACTGACACCCACCAGGGCCACGGAGCCGGGCCCAGCCACCACTGACTACCACCGGACTAGTCCGGCCCGGCACCGGGTGTCCCATAGCCCTGGGGTGGGTGAGTCAACAACACGTTGGCATAGAACATGACTGCCCACTGTGAACTTCAGGCAGAGAATGAGCCACAGCAATGAGCAGTGACATCACTCATGTTATTTGCAGTCACAGCTGGAGGTTTCCACGGTCCTCCACCTGTGACTGCAAATATTTTTTCTTTAATCATTCTTTAAAAAGCCACATGCGATTCCTCCTATTTTCTTTTTTATTACATGGGTGGGTGGACCTGGATTATTACCCAAAGTTCCCTGAGAGACAGAGCACTTCAGGACCAGTGTTGGTGCTTGGGTTCTTTTGAACTGGTAGTGCGAGACTACAACGGCCATCAACTTTTGGAAACTGTCTGTATCCACCAGTCATAAAGGCAGCATTTTCGCGGCCAACAGATCGAATGTGGTGAAGTTAAAGCTCCTAGCTTTGCATGTGTAGGAGAAAATAGTCTATTTCTTTGACGAGAACTGCAGGACTTAGGGGTACTTTGCACGCTGCGACATCGCTAGCCGATGCTTGCTATGCCGAGGGCGATAGTCCCCGCCCCCGTCGCACATGCGATATCTTGTGATAGCTGCTATAGCGAACATTATCACTACGGCAGCTTCACACGCACTTACCTGCCCTGCGACGGTGCTCTGGCTGGCAACCCGCCTCCTTCCTAAGGGGGCGGGTCATGCGACGTCACAGCGACGTCACACGGCAGACGACCAATAGAAGCGGAGGGGTGGAGATGAGCAGGACGTAAACATCCCACCCACCTCCTTTATTTCGCATAGCCGGTGGAGGCAGGTAAGGAGATGTTCCTTGCTCCTGCGGCTTCACACACAGCGATGTGTGCTGCCGCAGGAACGAGGAACAACATCGTATTTCCTATTGGTGCGACATTATGAAAATGACCGACACTACACAGATCATCAATTTATGACGCTTTTGCGATCGTTTATCGGTGCATCTAGGCTTTACACGTTGCAACATCGTTACCAGCGCCGGATGTGCGTCACTTTTAATATGACCCCGACGAGATCGCAGTAGCGATGTTGCAGCATGCAAAGTACCCCTTAGGGCTGGCTGGTGTGCTGAGAGAGAGTGTAGTAGGTTGTACATGACAAACTGGTGGACTGTAAGCAAGGTGCAAGCAAAGATGATATGGTGGATTGCTAAACATGTGGTGTGTTTGGTCTGGATAATTGGTCAAAATCCACAGGCATGTCCACTTCGGTAACAACTGACGGTCTCACTCGCCCCAGCTATAGTTAGTAATCAAGTAGAGGTTCTGTGAAAGGAGATCTGTGTGAGAATAGTTTTGAGGGTGACGGAGGAGCAAGAAGCATCAGATGCAGTTGATGAGGCTTTGGGTGGTTGGGGATTTTTGCTTGGCTGCATTTTAGCACAGTAAGATTCCCAGACTATCGTATGTTGATTGACCATGTGACAGTTCATGCATTTAGTAGACTAATTATTTCTATTTATGCCTATATTGAGTCATTTTTTTACAACATTTGCAAAGAATTTGAGTTGGGTCATGCATTCTGGTCCAAAAAAGGCCCAACCTAGGCAACTCTTGGCCCTCCATGCAAAATGTAGACCTACCACAGTGGCTGGAAATATCCAGAGTTGTGACTGATGATGAAGCGGTTGTCCTGGTTGCATCACTCTGTATCTTTGTGGGAAACATCTTGTCTTCCTCCTCGTCCACCTCCTCTCATGGGATACTCAGCTGCAGGCCTCTGGGTTTACACCAAGTGGGTTCTACCACTTCATTGTCATCCTTTCAGTTGTCCCACTCCTCGCCCTGACAGCTACCCTCCTCCTCTTCCTGGCCTGACATCACAGTATAGTATGTATGCGCCTAAGGTATCTGAGTTCTCATTATCGCCTCCATCCCTGCGGGTTAACATCTGCTGACGAGGGTCTGTATCCTGCATGGACCCGACTTCGTCTGGGCCCGGATCCAACTGACAAAGATCTTTGGCATTTGTGCAGATGCTTTTCTCCTCTTCAGTCTGTGAATTTTGGAGCAGACCTCTAATGCCCATGGGATAAAATGTGTGAACAGCTCTGCAGAGTTGCCTGGAGTCAGTTGAGCAGTTGGAGAGTTGTGACGCGGGGGGAAACAAGTATAATGGAGGTTTCATCTCTGGGGAATTAACTGTGTGTGATGTTGAGGTGCAGGAAAAGGAGGAGAGGCCACTTGATGCAGGGTTTGCCATCCACTCTAGCACTTGCTGTTTCTGGTTAATATCCAAGTTGAAGCGATGTGTGGCTGCCAAAGAAAAGGAGAGTAGTTGCCCGTCGATTAACAGAAGTTCTTCTCAGTTCTCTCAGGATAGGACAAGCTGGTATATGCTCAGTAGAGCTTTGACTAACATTACATCATCCCCAAGGTACACCTCGGACACCCCACCTATCCACCTAGGCCTCGTGATCTACCACTCGTGTTTGATGTACCCGTCCCCTTTCGCAACCCTAGGCCTACACCTGTCAGACACCTGAGACAAAAGTCAAATTCTGTATTTCTTGACTGAAATGGCAATATTGGGATGGCCCACAGAAGTACCAATACTTAGTTCTGTGGGCCATCCCAATATTGCCATCTCAGGGCCTAGGGTTGCGAAAGGGGATGGGTACATCAAACATGAGTGGTAGATCACGAGGTCTAGGTGGATAGGTGGGGTGTCCGAGGTGTACCTTGGGGACAATCTAATGTTAGTCAAAGTCAAAGTACGAATACTTAGATGGTTCACTGGCAAATATTTAGCAGGCACTAAAAAGTAGCAATACCTTTTGAGATGGTTCACTGGCAAATAGAACCGGATAGGGAAATGCTCATCTCTAATGGGGACTCTGATTTGGGTGTCCTTCTTCTGTGTTGCCTGTAGAAGTAGGGTTCCCAGACTGGCAGACCTTTCACTCATCTACCTCTCATGCTATCCTTAAATGTGACTAGCAATAACAGTCTATGAAGCTAATAGTGGTGCCACCTGAGTGTGGCTGAGCAGAAATGCAGTTTGAGCTGTTTCATGAGGTATGAGAGCTCCCAACCCATCAGGCCTATACCTCTCACTCATCCACCTCAATATTTCTTATGATAATAGTCTAGGAAACTAATAGCTGTGCCACAACAGTGTGCCTCAACTGTAAAACAGTTTGAGCTGTTTTGGCTCCTTTTTCAGCCCCCTAAAGGGGTCATCTATGCCTTTATTTTTGCCTCCCATTGAATTCAAAGGAGTTCAGATATGTTTGTTGAGTCATTCGGTGAACACAGGTAAATTTGGCACACACAAACTGAATCAAACCTTGTGAGGTTCACTCATCTCTAGTTGTGAAAAAACAAAAAGTAGTATTAAATGGCCCTGCTTGTTTGTAGTGTGTCAAGAAAAAATGGTGTTCTAAAGGTACAGTATATCACAGGCCAATCAATTCCAAATTACTCTGACTCTGCAGATACTGCACCTCCTTATCACTTGTATCTTTGTATTATTATTCACACACTGAGACCTCACTCCCATTTCCAATGTTTTTCAGTGCTGCAATGGAACAGAACAATCAGATTAAGGCTTTTACATCACCTATCAGTAATGATGAACTGTGTGTTCTGATCCCTAGGTTGTCAATTTTCTAGGCAGAAAATTTTACTCAAATAATTTTGCAGCAGATTGAGCAGCTCATCTCTAGCCAACAGCTTTTTCTCCTGACTCCCACATACATAGGTATTGTCAGCTTGCTTTGCCGAGTATTTCTGTGTGTTTTATAAGAGATTCACTGTTAGATTGTTCTTAGCATTCATATGGATTAGCATGTATTGCACACGTGATGATTTCTCAGAAAAAAAAATTAGACTTAGTATACGGTCTTAGCGTTGTGTCAGAATATACCCTTATCCTATTTTTGACTAATATTAAAATTTTCTTTTTATTCATATGCATTAAAAGTTTTTCAGAACCAAGACAAACAAACAACAATTACTTTTCAGTGAAGATTAACAGGATGTCCTACTCCCTTTCCTTGAGGCACTTAAGAGGCAGAGAGTGGGTGACCTTATTGAGCAAGACAAAATCTCAAAACAATATATATCACAATTCTAGAGGGGAACAGGTAGAACACCAATCATTTCCTTATTCAATCAAAAACTTTTTCAATAAATGTAACAATAGGACTATGCACTTATCTGTGATTTCTTTGTTGTAGGGTGCCTAGAAAACATCCAATATTTCATATCAAAAATTCTTTAGGATCTCATCTTCCAAATTTTTTTTGGAAATGTTATCAAAAAAATATTAATTATATACTATGTACAGAACAATCAGAAGTTGTCCCCCAAGTAAGGTCCAGTCTATATAATATCCCCTTATCTTATTAAATCGGGGAAAAAAACTCCATTATAAAACAGCACAAAGAATAGATTCATTACCTTAGATGTTGTGGCCTCCAGGGATCAGAGCAGTATGACACACCATGGCCCAAACACGGAGGTTTAAATATGATCAAACCCTCCCCTTAAGCACACATGACCTTTTTTAAGGTATTCTATTGGTTCATAAATCATTCGTATCAAAATCTCATTTATCTCATTTGTGGTTTATCAGCAAGGTTGATGGAGCTATTATTACCTTAATCGCTACCTCTTATGAAATCTGGAGTTATTAAATCAGTTGGTACAACTTCAGGTAAATATTCCCGATATCCGGAAGTATGGTGGAACGCAAACATGCGTTCCACGCATGCGCATTACATCTTAATAAACCAGGAAGTATACTAGTGAACCGCTTCCTGCGTTTCACTTACTGCGCATGCGTTCAGGCACTTCCAGCCTTGTGAGTGAATATAGCATAGTAATACTGATACAGTGCATGCGTTTGTAACTATTATTATACGGAAATATAAAGAAAGCAATTCTTCTAGGCGTGCTTATCTGGTATTAATAGAGCCAGAAAGATAATCATAGAGTGAATATTTTTATTATTATTAATTCACTTTCAGTTACCATATATTCACTTGTTATCACTGCGCTTACCAGTGACAACCAGTAGGTGTCACCTATCCGCACAGACATAGTTTACTAGCACACAGCATGTTTTTATATAAGGAATGGAATCACTAAATAATGAATAAGGACTCCATTTAATTTATTCACATCTAAGTGTCTTCCAACGCAAAATATTTTTAATCAAGGCCTATCGAACCCCTATAATAAAGGACAGATTGATGCTCATGTATGCCTTTAAATAGTGTTAAAAAGGTTAAACTCTATTCTCTTCCGGAGTATATTATTAGAGGTTTCTCATCCCCATATGCTGTGCCCAATATTTTTAAAAGATTTTAAATATTATTTCTCAGTGAACGGGGTAGTCTAGACCATAGTCAGGGGACAACCTCCAGACTTCAATAAATTCAAAATATATATATATGGGGTGACCCATCCTGGTCAATACAACCCAGACAGGAAATTTAAAACCATCCTCAACCTGTGTACTAAAAACAGAAAATCTCTCCCCTACGCACCACCAAAATCACAAAAAACAGTTGAACACCAGCTGTTCGTTCAAACTATCAGGACTGATTGATTTGAACCGATAAATCCATTTGCATTCCTTTTGAAGCAAAACTTTATTCCATTCCCCTTTTCTCGGTGATGGGGACACTTGTTCAATTGCAGTAAAATTAATACTCTGTAAATCCCACAGGCGCCCATGATTGGTTGCAGTCAGACATGCCCGCATGCTGAGTGACAGCTGTCTCACTGCAACCAATCACAGCCGCCAGTGGGCGGGTCTATATCGTGCAGTATAATAATAAATAATTACAAAAAAAAACTGCAGTCCCCCCCAATTTTGATACCAGCCAAGATAAAGCCACACGGCTGGAGGCTGGTATTGTCAGGATGGGGAGCGCCACGTTATGGGGAGCCCACCACCCTACCAATATCATCCAGCAGCTGCCCGGAATAGCCGCATCTATTAGATACGACAGTCCCGGGACTCCACCCGGCTCATCCCGAATTGCCCTGGTGCAGTGGCAATTGGGGTAATAAGGAGTTAAATGGCAGCTTATAGCTGCCATTAAGTTCTAGGTTAATCATGGCAGGCCTTTCCTTGAGATACCTTCCATGATTAACCTGTAAGTGAAAGTAAATAAACACATACACCCAAAAAATCCTTTATTTGCAATAAAAGACAAAAAAACCCCTCATTTACCACTTTATTAATCCCCAAACACCCATCCAGGTCCGAAGTAATCCACACGATGCTTTCAGCTCTGCTACATGAAGCTGACAGGGAGCGCCATAGAACACCATAGAACACTACCGCTCTGTGTCAGCTCCACGTAGCAACTGAAGTGACCGTCACCGGAGACTTCACTCAGGTAGTGCTTGCATGTGTGTGGGGATGATGAGTAGTGTGGTAGTGCCGGGGTGTGTGCGGGGATGATGATGATGAGTGCAGTAGTGCCTGCGTGTTTGCGGGGATGTTGATGAGTGAGGTAGTGCCTGTGTGTGTGCGGGGATGATGATGAGTGCGGTAGTGCTGGGGGGTGTGCGGGGATGATGATGGGTACGGTAGTACTTGCGTGTCTGCGGTGATGATTATGGGTGCGGTAGTGCCTGCCTCTGTGCGGGGATGATGATGAATGCGGTAGTGCTTGCATGTGTGTGGTGATAATTATGGGTGCGGTAGTGCCTGCATGTGTGCGGGGATGATGATGAGTGAGGTAGTGCCTGCGAGTGTGCGGGGATGATGATGAGTGCGGTAGTGCCTGCGTGTGTGCGGGGATGATGATGAGTGCGGTAGTGCCAGTGTCTGTGCAGGGATGATGATGGGTGCGGTAGTGCCTGCGTGTGTGCGGGGATAATGATGAGTGCGGTAGTGTCGGCGTGTGTGCAGGTATGATGATGGGGCAGTAGTGTCTGTGTGTGTGCGGGGATGATGATGAGTGCGGTAGTGCCGGGGTGTGTGTGGGCAAAATGATGGGGGTGGTAGTGTCTGCGGGGATGATAATGAGTGCGGTAGTGCCGGGGTGTGTGCGGGGATGATGATGGGTGCGGTAGTGCATGCGTGTGTGTGGTGATGATGGTTGCGGTAGTGCTTGTGTGTGTGCGGTGATGATGATGGGTGCGGTAGTGCCTGCGTGTGTGCGGGGATGATTCTGAGTGTGGTAGTGCCGGGATGTGTGCGGTGATGATGATGGGTGCGGTAGTGCCTGCGTGTGTGCGGGGATGATGATGAGTGCGGTAGTGCCGGGGTGTGTGGGGTGATGATGATGGGGGCGGTATAACCGGGGTGTGTGCGGTGATGATGAAGGGGGCTCGCTCTCCCTCTCGGCTTAACGCAACGCGTTATTTCACAGGAATCTGTTGCGTTTATATCACACTATTTACAACGCATCCGTCACATGCGTCACACAGCGCATTGTGACGGATGCCATTCAACACAAGTGTGAAAGTACCTTCTGCTGTCAGCAGGCATGGAGCCGAGCTGAAAAGCAGAGCAAGCATCCAGCGCGCATACATTCTGCATCAATTCTGCAGTCACAATACATTCACATGTGCTGCCAAATCGCTGCAGAATTATAGGCATGGACACTACGCAATGTGCTCAATGTTAATAATATTATCCAAATTCAGTGTATAGTGTGCGGGGGGGTGGGGGCGGGGGTTCCTGAAATAATGGCGATCTCCATTTTTTTTTTCCTAACCGCACGTACAGTGGGGCGGGCCAGGCTGTCAGCCAATCACACACACACACACACACACAGCAAAGTGCATTTTTTGCACACAAGCAAGGGCATGTGTCATTGACTGTGTATATCACATGTCCTTGCCCTATAAGGACTTCTCAGTAGTTTCACTTTTGGACACTGTAAGAGGTTACTCTGTGTATACGTACTTCATACCAGAACTGGCTCATCTAGATCGATCCGTGCACCTCCTGATTTGTCCTGTGGTTCCTACGCTGGTAGGCTTTTTTTTGTGTTTTCTATGTGTTTGTATGTGTTTGCCTCCCATTGTTTTCAAAGGGGTTCGAAGGTGTTCAGTTGTCGAACGTTTGACGAACACACCCGCCGTTCGACGAACCAAACCGAACTCGAACACTACGGGGGTGGCTCATTCCCTAATCATGACATACAGTATGTAACAAAAGAAAAATATTTAGTAAACATAAGAAAAAAGGTGAGTTAAAATAACCCCTAAAAAATATTAAAATTTGGCTATGATATATATTTTTTTGTGTAACAACAGATTTAAAAATCTACATAACTACACAAGTACACTTATCTACATGACAATCTAGCCCTAAAATAATTATTTTAGATGTATTTAGGGTGAAATGTTAACAGTGTAAAAAAAATAGCCCCAATTTTTTTATGTTCATGTTGAAATTCTTTTTTAAATAATTATTTATATGTAAAATCTAACAGTGTGACTATTGCACCAATCATAGATAACATAATTTATTTTATTTTATTTCCATGCTGTATTATTCTGAAGGGACATGCAACAACTGAACTGAACAATATTTTTAACTCCAGAATGGACTTTAATCACTTGTGTTGTGGCCCAGGCTTTGCTATGATCAAGATGTGAAGCTGCAGCAGAAAAACATTGAAAAGCCCTGGAATAGAGAGGTGCTAACTAGTTATACAATATTTTGCTCACATGACCTTATTATTATATATTTTGTTACATTGTATGTGTGTGCTTATTCATAATAATATACGGTACTATTAACCTTATCAAAACAAACATCTAAAATTGGTTATGAGTTTCTGGGTATGACAAATTTCATAAAACATAAGATAGAACCTATACAACCCACATTAATAACTTTTCTTTTTTTTCCTTTTTTTTTTTTCATCAAGGAAGAGAGGAAAAAAATAACTTTCATTTCCTTTAAGATTATTTTACTTCATATTCCCACTGGGTGAACCACATATGCTATCTAAATTTAAATGAAAATTCAAATGAGGTTTGCAATGTTACCAGGAAGCATATTGCAGATATTCCTCCCAGAGATGAACAGCTGAACATTTTTTTAATAAAACACCTGGTCAATATGCAAATCCAAAATTTACGCAAACTTAAACAAAACATTTAAAGTAAATATTAACAATGGCAGTCAAATATTCATCTGGTTTTTAATAGAACAATTTAAAAAAAAATGCTTAGCTGTATGATCTGTAACATCTCGTATCATATATGATTCTCTATTGGACAGTTAATTGCTAAATTAATTTTCTTTTTAATTATAAAGTTTAATTGTATTATGATCTGTTTCTATGTAAAGATATCACTTAGAAATGTATGTTTACTTTTACATTGATGTAACCCTAGTAACTGAGGAAATGTTGCAATGTAATTATTTTAAATAATAATGATAAACATCATCATCATACTTTATAATCCTAATGATTAAAGCCTGCTTTACACCTTACGATCCAGCATACGATATCGTATGCGATCGTAACCACCCCCATAGTATGTGCGGCACGTTCAATTTGTTGAATGTGCCGCACATACGAGTAACCCCCCGTCACACGTACTTACCCATCCATACGACCTCGATGTGGGTGGCGAACGTCCACTTACTGGAGTGGGAGGGACGTTCAGCGTCACAGAGACGTAAATATCCCACCCACCTCCTTCCTTCCGCATTACCGGCCGGGAGCTGCAGGACACAGGTAAGATCTGTTCATCGTTCCCGGGGTGTCACACACAGCGATGTGTGCTACCCCGGGTACGATGAACAATCTGACGTTCAATTCATGAGAAATGAACAACGTGCGTGTGATGAACGTTTTACTGTTCAATCGCAATCGCACGTAGCTGTTACACACTGCAATGTACCTTACGATGCCGGATGTGCGTCACTTACGACGTGACCCCGCCGACATATTGTAAGATACATTGCAGCGTGTAAAGCGGGCTTAACTCCGTTCTGTCTACATGTACTAGTGCAATAATTAGAGACTGCATTATTAACAGTGGCATTCATGTGCTGTATACCTTCATCAAACAATAAAGGACTATTTTTGTCCTTAGCCCTTTCATCCCTCAGCCTGTTTTTACCTTCATGACCAGGCTTCTGACTAATGTCACTTTGACAATTTATAACTCTGGAAACCTTCATCGGATCCCAGTGATTCTGAGATTGTTTTTTTTTTTACATATTGTACTTTATAGTGGTAAATGTAGGATGACAGTTTTTGCGTTAATTTGGGAAAATATCAGAAAAGTGGCAAAAATGTTGAAAATTTTGCAATTTTAAAACATTGAATTTTTATGCCCTTAAACCAGAAAGTTATGCCACACAAAATACCATATTTTTTCTTTTATAAGACACACTGGTTATAAGACGCATTGCAAATTTAGAGGAGGAAAATAGGAAAAAATAAATTTTAATGTTAACGTGAGAGTCCATCTTATAATCCTAGTGTGTCTTATATTAGCTCACCAGAGGGGAGCGGTGGTGGTGGAATGGCTAAGGCGGGGCAAAGGAGGCAGGGTTGGTGATGCTGCGGGCTCAGAGGAGGGAGTGTCGCGGCTCAGGGGGGGTCACAGGAGGCACAGTAGGTGATTCTACAGGCTCGGAGGAGAGGGTGTCGCAGCTCAGGAGGTTGAGTGGATGGAGGGTCGGTGATACTGCGGGCTTGGGGGTGTTGCAGCGGTGGGTGCCATTGAACTGCTGGCAGGCTGTTGGGTCCATTGAACCTCCGGTGGTTGACGCAAAGGATTTCAAGAAAATGCAGAGGCAGCACTTGCATAGATTGGCCTCATGGCAATTTTCTTGAAGTTCATTGTGTCAACCGACGGCGGTTCAATGGAGCCTGCAGCCCGCCGGCAGATCAATGGCATACACCAACATGACACCCCCGAGTCCGCAGTATCAATGAATCTTGTCCTGTGAGCCTACTGAGCCGCTCCACTGCAGTGACACCCCCCTCCTCTGAGCCCTCAGTATTGCTGACCCTGTCCTGTAACCCCCTTCCACAACCCCTGCTCCAGTAACCCACATCCAGATTATAAGACGCATCCTCATTTCCCCCCCAGTTTTGGGGAAAAAGAAGTGCGTGTTATAATCTGGAAAATACGGTAGCTAATAAATAACATTTCCGAAATGTCTACTTTGCATCAGCAAAATTTTTAAACATCATTTTTTGGGTTAGGAAGTTATAAGGGTTCAAGGTTTATCAGCAATTTCTCATTTGTCTAAAATTTACAAAAACATTTTTTAGGGACCGCATCCCATTTGAAGTGACTTTGTGAGGCCTAGGTGACAGAAAATACCCAAAAGTGACACCATTCTAAAAATTGCAGGCCTCAAACTGCTCAATACCACCTTCAAGAAATGTATTAAACATTTAGTTGCTTAACAGGAAGTAAAGCAATGTGGAAGGAAAAAAGGACAATGTTTTTTTTTCCCACAAAAGTGTTACTTTTGCTCCAAATTTTGCATTTTCACAAGGATAACAAGAGGAAATGCACCTTACAGTTTGTTGAGCAATTTCTCCTGAGTACACCAATACCCTCAAATGTGGTGGATATACTACAGTTTTGGCGCACAGCAGGGCTCAGAAGGGAAAATGCGCTATTTGAATTTTAGAATGCAAAATTGTCTGCAATAGATAGCGGACGCCATGTCTTGTTTGGAGAGCTCCTGATGTGCCTAAAAAGTGAAGCTCCCCCACAAGTGACCAAATTTTAGAAACTAGGCCCGACAAGGAATTTATCTTGATGTTTGGTCAGCATTTTGAACCCTCAGGTGCTTCACAGAATTTTATAAAGTTGAGCCATAAAAATAAAAAAATACATTATTACTAAATTGTTGCTTTAACCCCAAATCTTTCATTTTTACAAGGGTAACAAGTGAAAGTGCACATTCAATTTGTTGTGCAATTTCTCCTTAGTATGCCAATACCCTGAAAGATTTTGGGCATCAGTGCAAATGCATTCCTCCTCTTGAGTTTGCAAATCTTTGGATCAGACCTCTCATACCCATGGAATAGAATCTGTGAACAGCTCTGCAGAATCACCCATGTGTGGTGCACCCCAGTCAGTTTACCAGTTGGAGATTTGTGATGTGGCTGAAACAAGTGTAATTGGGGTGGCACCTCTGAGGAATGAACTGTGCATGATGTTCAGGTACAGGAAGATGAGGAGAGGTTACTTGATGCAGCGCTTGCTGTTTATCAGCCTCATATCAAAGTTGAAGTGATGTGCGGTTGCCAAAGAAATATAGTGGTGTAGGCTGTGCAGTAACAGAAGCTGTTCTTATTTCTTTTGTGATAGGATGAGCCAGTGTTTCCACAGTTAAGCTTTAACTAACAGAACTTCCCACACTTAAAACTCAAACATGTCTCCTATTCATTCTTCCACCACAACTTTGTTGTGATTTACCACTCATGGTTGACGTACCCTTCCCCTTTGAAACAGATGTTTCACAACTCTACGACCACACTTGTCAGACACCTGACACAAAAGATAATGTATGTATTTGCTGCCCGAGTTTGCAATATTGTGAAAGCACTGAAAAGTACCAATAATTCCAAATGTGATTAATTGCGTAATTTTGAGCAAGCAATGAAAAGTGCCAAGACCTTTTTACCTACTTCACTAGCAAATTTACAGCAGGCAATACTAACTAACAGTACCTACAAATGTGATTGACTGCGTAATTTTGAGCAGGCAGTGAAAACTGCGAAGATCTTTTTACCTAGTTCACTAGCAAACTGACAGCAGGCACTACTAACAATAAATATCTAGAAATGTGATTGACTGCATAATTTTGACAAGATATATACTTGGTTACTGTACAGAAATAGTATAGGGAAGCACCCATTGGAATTACATAACAACATCTCGAAAGAGAAACTGGCGCAAAAACAGCCCAATTATAAATAGGCAATTTTTTATTTAATAGAAAATAACTGACAATAATTTAAAAAAGCAATTGTACCACTAGCCAGGGATGACCTCACACCCAGATATAAATATGTATTGCTGTTCAATAATGTGCTGTAGTAACATGCATGAACAATAGGCCAAACCCCAAGTTATATAACACAGGTCTATATACTGTATAGTATGAGACAATCTTGGACCGAGCCATAATTGCAACAATTCAATAAAGTGGTAAAGGCAATTAGAAAAATAGTATAGATTGCTGTGCTATACACAAAATTGTAAGCCCTGACCAAAAATGGGAATATGGTACCTAGTCTAATGTAATAAATCACAACATAGTGTCTAAATATAGATGAAACCACACCTGTGAAACCTGATGTTGCTGTCTATCATGCAAAATGATGGTAAAAAATTAATGCACCAACCTATATGTAATCCAGTGCGAGGCCTCCTATGTCCCGATACGTGTTTCACCTTTTTTTTTCTTCAGGGGACGTATAAGGACTGAGGTAAGTAAGGGGCCTTAAATATTGTACTAAGTGGCAGCATAGCCATGTGTGGACTGTTTGTGATCATGGCACGGATGCCGCTGAGAAATTGGAACAACTATGACTTCCTGGTTCCAGCCGGTGGAAAACACTGCAAGGCTCACCCTCATGGCAAGGTTGTCTTGGTGATGAGTCAAATGTAAACTGTTTGTTATCATGACGCAGGAACCACCAAGAATCCGGAACAATGGCTTTTTAAAATTATTGTCAGTAAATTTCTATTAAATAAAAAAAAGTGTTTTTATAATTGGGCTATTTTTGCCCTACTTTCTCTTTTGAGATGTTGCTATGTAATTTTGACCAGACAATGAAAACTGCCAAAACCTTTTTAGCTCCTTTACTTGCAAATATACAGCAGGCAGTACTAACTAACAATAGCTAGAAATGTGATTGACTGGCTAATTGGAAGCAGGCTGTAATAAGTAGCACTAGCTATTTAGATACTTCACTGGCAACTCTTTAGCATGCACTGAAAAGTAGCTATTTCTATTTCCAGCATTAAACACCGATTTATGGCACACAGCTTTCCCTACACTGCACATCCGTATTCTACACTATCATTCTCCTATCTATCTCAACTACCTGTCATTAAACCTCTACCTAAGCAAACTGTCAAGCAGCACCAGCGGCAGCACAGGCGGTAGCACCTTCCTTAACATTTCACATTCACAAAATGGGGATGACGCCATTTATATGCAAATGGACATGTGACTTAGGCAGCCAATGACACAAACCCTTGTGTCTGAACCTTGTGGATGTTTGCAGTGCTGTGATTGGCTGCAGAAACATCCACAAATAATATTAAGAAAAATAATGGCACAGGGTGCGTTTGGCTTCTCCTGAGTCCCCACCCCCTCCACTCATTAAACACATGCCCCTATTAATCATCAGAATCAAAATCCTATCCAAAAGCATAACATGTTATTAGAAAAGCATTTTTTTAAAATGGGATCAGTGATCAAACAAAACCGAACATTGCAGACTATTGGGGAAAGTGCTCAGGTTACTGAGTCCGAACTAAAAAGACTACTGCTCGTATCGAATTTGAAAGTAGCGAACCTTTATTGAACAGGTTCGCTCATCTCTAGTGACTAGCTGAACTCCTTGGCATTTAACTAAAGGGATGGGGCTTAGGGATCCTTTGCAGACTAGGCACAAGGAATAGGTTTTCTGCTACACCCAGTTATCTTACAGTTACACACCGGACAGTGAGGAGGATGAAGGATATGGCTCACTACTTTGATACATGGAATTTCTAAATATCTGTGTTTTATTTACTATATGAGGTTTTTCACAGAAAAATTGAAGAATAAGGAAGGAATTTCTGGGATATATCAGTTTATGGTGTATTATCTGTGTTTAGTGTCACTAATGAAACTTTTTTAAGCTTTTTTATATAGTATCTTGAAAAAGTAATCATTGCCTGTGAACTTTTCCACATTTTTTCATGCTACACCAGAAACTTAAATGTATTTTATTGGGATTTAACTTGATCCAATAACATTAAGGAGTAAGTATTTTTGATATGTACATGAAATTATGCATTGTTTTCTACATATTTTAAAAATTGAAATATGATAATTGTGACTTGCATTTGTATTTAACCCCCATGAGTTTATACTTTTTAAGACCATCTTTCGCTGCAATTACTGCTGCAAATCTTTTGGGGTAAGTTTCTACCATTTTTGCACATCTAGAGGCTGAAAATGTTGCTCAATTTTCTTTGCTCTTGCTCAGTGACATTGTTTGAAGAGTATCTTTGAACAGCAATTTTCAAGTCTTACCACATATTTTCAATGGGATTTAGGTCTGGACTGTGACTGGGCCATTCACACACATGAATATGCTTTCATATAAACCATTTAATTGTAGCTGGCAGTATATTTAGGGTCCTTGTTCTGCTGGAAGGTGAACATACACCTTAAGGGTGCTTTACACGCTGCAACATCACTAGCGATCTCGTTAGCGATGTGACACGCCAGATCGCAGATACGATCTGCCGAGATCGCACATAGGTTGTTTTTCTAGTGCCAGTCACATGTGCAATCTCGGAAGATCTCATCTGCGATCTGGCATGTCACATCGCTAACGAGATCGCTAGCGATGTCACAGCATGTAACGCACCCTTTAGTCTCAAGTCTTTTGCAGCCCCTAACAGGTTTTGCTCCAGGACTGCACTGTATTTAGCTGCATCCATACTCCAAGCAACTTTGACCAGCTTCTCTGTTCTTGCAGAAAAAACATACCCACAGCATGATCCTGCCACCACCATGTTTCATGGTGTGATTGATGTTATTAAGGTGATTTGAAGTGTTAGTTTTCCAACACACATAACATTTAGGGTTTAGCCAAAACGTTTTACTTTGATCTCATCTGACCAGAGCAACTTGTCCCACATGCTAGCTGTGTTCCTTAAGTGGATTTTTGCAATCTACAAATGGGACTACTTATGGTTTGCTTTCTAAAATGGCTTCCTTCATGCCACTCCTCCATAACGGTCAGATTTGTCGAGTATATATACTAGTATATATACTAATAGTTGTCCTGTGGACATATTCACCTACCTGAACTGTGCATCTGTGCAGCTCCTCCAGAGTTACCATGGGCCACTTGGCTGCTTCTCTAATTAAATATGGTTCTCCTTGGTTGGTATGTCAGTTTAGATGGATGGCCATGTGGTGGTAGGTTTGTAATTCTGCCGTAATCCTTCCATTTTTGGATGATGTTAGATGTTCTGGGCTATTTTTTTTATATCTTAAACCTATTTTACACTTTTTCCACAAATGTTCCCTGATTTGCTTTGTGTGTTCTTTGGTTTTCTTGATTCTGTTTGATCCCTCATGTCTTCAGACAAACCTCTGAGGCCTTCATGGAACAGCTGTGTTTATTCCGAGTATAAATTACACACAGGTATACTAAATTTATTAATTGGTTGACTTCTGAAGGTAATTGGTTACTCAGGAATAAATTAAGTAGTGTCAGACTACAGGTTGCTAAATACAATACGATGTCACAATTTAGATTTTTATTTTTAAAATATTTAAATAAAAAACTATGATTTCTTTCACATTTCATAAATGATTGCTACTTAGAGTTGGTTTATCATACAAAATCCCAACAGAATGCATTTCCATTTGTAAATGTAACATGAGAAAATGCGAAAAAGTTCACAGTGTATGAATTTTTAGATCACCACTAAAATGCTAAATAAGCAGCATGCCAGGCTCAGACCCTAGTTGATGAAGAAATCAATTTACTGAGATCTTCCCTGCAATAAGCTGAGCACAGGTTTGGTCTGCCAAACCCCAGTGAGTACAATAGTTCTCACTAACTGTTATCAGATGTATTCATACTGCAGTCATACAGCACCCAAATTAAGGGTGATATCCAATTGGTATTTATTTTGCATACAACACTCATATTGATGCTGTGAAAAGGATCAAGGCAATATTTTTATTGTCAGCTGAAGCCACCAACTTAAGCGGGCTCAGACAAAAGTTTAATGTGCACGACTCTACAAAAAGTTGATTTGAGGGAAGATAAGGATCTTGAATTTGTACTTCTCATCTTGTAGGTCCCTTTTAGAGATAAGTCAACACCAGAGGAGTCAAGCAGCAGCTATCTCATAGAGAACACAGTGCTCCTTTGTATGTAGGAGTAGGGAAAGAGATCTATTGGCCAAATGATCAGCTGAACAATCATTTGTCCAACAGCTATCTATTGTGTACAAAGGCTTTATACTACGAAGTTGTTGAGGAACCACGTCAGGTAGGTTGTAACTCCTCATGAGGTTTTGGAAGAGAATGGTAGTTAGACTACCTGAAATCTGTACTGCAGTTCCAAATATTCTAGATGAGGATACCATGTACTTTTAGAAAGCAGAGTGAAGCCTTTTATCCATTTTTTCCACCATGCAGAAATACTCTGAGTACTGGTGAGGCAAGACACTCAAAGCACATAGTATCAAACTCTGCAGTGTCATTCAAATGCAAACTAGTGGGTGGGTCATATATATCTGATATATGGTCTGGAATCCTTTGGTTACTGGGATCCCCATGATCACTCACCCAGAGGCCTGCATGGGTCACACCATTATAGCATGTTTAATAGGGTATATTAATTGGAAAAACATGTAAGGTATTATTCGTGAGACAATTTAAAGAGAACCCCTGTCATGTTGAAAACAGCATCTGATTGGATGATATGATAGAGCATGAGGAGCTTATCACATTGATAGTCAGTTTTTTGAGGGAAACGTTTTAGAGAACCTTACATTTTATTCCTTGAAATCCCTGGTATTTGCATGCATAATAGTCCAGTAGAATGTCCTATTTAGTAATTGATAGTCTTCCCTGTATGACTGTGTACACAGAGATATAAGAATAGTATCAAACACTGCACTCCTATGCACACAAACATCTGGAATTTTGATGAATAAAATACAAGTTGTACTGATTTTTTTCCAACAAACCTATATATCAAACCAACAGACATACAGTCAGGGCCAGAAATATTTGGACAGTGACACAAGTTTTGTTATTTTAGCTGTTTACAAAAACATGTTCAGAAATACAATTATATATATAATATGGGCTGAAAGTGCACACTCCCAGCTGCAATATGAGAGTTTTCACATCCAAATCGGAGAAAGGGTTTAGGAATCATAGCTCTGTAATGCATAGCCTCCTCTTTTTCAAGGGACCAAAAGTAATTGGACAAGGGACTCTAAGGGCTGCAATTAACTCTGAAGGCGTCTCCCTCGTTAACCTGTAATCAATGAAGTAGTTAAAAGGTCTGGGGTTGATTACAGGTGTGTGGTTTTGCATTTGGAAGCTGTTGCTGTGACCAGATAACATGCGGTCTAAGGAACTCTCAATTGAGGTGAAGCAGAACATCCTGAGGCTAAAAAAAAAGAAAAAATCCATCAGAGAGATAGCAGACATGCTTGGAGTAGCAAAATCAACAGTCGGGTACATTCTGAGAAAAAAGGAATTGACTGGTGAGCTTGGGAACTCAAAAAGGCCTGGGCGTCCACGGATGACAACAGTGGTGGATGATCGCCGCATACTTTCTTTGGTGAAGAAGAACCCGTTCACAACATCAACTGAAGTCCAGAACACTCTCAGTGAAGTAGGTGTATCTGTCTCTAAGTCAACAGTAAAGAGAAGACTCCATGAAAGTAAATACAAAGGGTTCATATCTAGATGCAAACCATTCATCAATTCCAAAAATAGACAGGCCAGAGTTAAATTTGCTGAAAAACACCTCATGAAGCCAACTCAGTTCTGGAAAAGTATTCTATGGACAGATGAGACAAAGATCAACCTGTACCAGAATGATGGGAAGAAAAAAGTTTTTAGAAGAAAGGGAACGGCACATGATCCAAGGCACACCACATCCTCTGTAAAACATGGTGGAGGCAACGTGATGGCATGGGCATGCATGGCTTTCAATGGCACTGGGTCACTTGTGTTTATTGATGACATAACAGCAGACAAGAGTAGCCGGATGAATTCTGAAGTGTACAGGGATATACTTTCAGCCCAGATTCAGCCAAATTCCGCAAAGTTGATTGGACTGCGCTTCATAGTACAGATGGACAATGACCCCAAGCATACAGCCAAAGCTACCCAGGAGTTCATGAGTGCAAAAAAGTGGAACATTCTGCAATGGTCAAGTCAATCACCAGATCTTAACCCAATTGAGCATGCATTTCACTTGCTCAAATCCAGACTTAAGACGGAAAGACCCACAAACAAGCAAGACCTGAAAGCTGCGGCTGTAAAGGCCTGGCAAAGCGTTAAGAAGGAGGAAACCCAGCGTTTGGTGATGTCCATGGGTTCCAGACTTAAGGCAGTGATTGCCTCCAAAGGATTCGCAACAAAATATTGAAAATAAAAATATTTTGTTTGGGTTTGGTTTATTTGTCCAATTACTTTTGACCTCCTAAAATGTGGAGTGTTTGTAAAGAAATGTGTACAATTCCTACAATTTCTATCAGATATTTTTGTTCAAACCTTCAAATTAAACGTTACAATCTGCACATGAATTCTGTTGTAGAGGTTTCATTTCAAATCCAATGTGGTGGCATGCAGAGCCCAACTCGCGAAAATTGTGTCACTGTCCAAATATTTCTGGACCTAACTGTAAGAAGTCTTTTAACTTTGCCAGATGAATACCCCCTTATTTTTCCTTATTTAGCTCAATAAGGTATGACAAAAAATGCATACAAAACATTTTTATTGGTACAAAAAATTACTTGAACAATTAAAGGCGAAATGATTATTACACAGTTTTACATATAAAGCCAGGTTCACAAAGACACAGGAGGGTGAGAAAAAACCCCCACGGTCTACACATTAAATATGTAAGCATAGTCTTTAGTAGAGATGAGCGAACCGGCCCCGGTTAGGCTCGAGGTCGGTTCGCCGAACGGAGGTCCCGTTCGAGTTCGGCTCGTCGAACGTTCGACGAACCGAACTAGAACTGCATAGGAAACAATGGCAGGCAATCAAAAACACATAAAAACACCTAGAAAACACCCTCAAAGGTGTCCAAAAGGTGACAAACAACTCACAACACAACACAAACACATGGGAAAGTGACAAGGACATATACTCATGCGAAAACAAAACAGCTGGACAAGAAAAAGAGGAGGACACACAGATATAGGCATGTCACGCCCTTCTAAAATCATGTAAAACACCGCAAGGTGACTCCAAGCGTAGTCTCCCTTTTTTTCCAAAAATTGGGCCCCACACACACCCACCCCTTCAGTGGCAGCAGATGTGCCCCAGTTGTACAATTCACAGCTAGATTTGCATCAAGCACATTCAAAAATACGCCATTCTTATCCGTCCCCAGGATGACACCGGGGTAGGTAGCAAAGTCTTCCCTGATCCCAGCTCTGTTCATCTTGGCTTCTTTTAAAAACACAGCAAGCAAGGGTTACTCCAAGCGGAGTCTCCCTTTTTTCCAAAAATTGGGCCCCACACACACCCACCCCTTCAGTGGCAGCAGTTGTGCCCCAGTTGTACAATTCACAGCTAGATTTGCATCAAGCACATTCAAAAATACGCCATTCTTATCCGTCCCCAGGATGACACCGGGGTAGGTAGCAAAGTCTTTCCTGATCCCAGCTCTGTTCATCTTGGCTTCTTTTAAAAACACAGCAAGCAAGGGTTACTCCAAGCGGAGTCTCCCTTTTTTCCAAAAATTGGGCCCCACACACACCCACCCCTTCAGTGGCAGCAGTTGTGCCCCAGTTGTACAATTCACAGCTAGATTTGCATCAAGCACATTCAAAAATACTCCATTCTTATCCGTCCCCAGGATGACACCGGGGTAGGTAGCAAAGTCTTTCCTGATCCCAGCTCTGTTCATCTTGGCTTCTTTTAAAAACACAGCAAGCAAGGGTTACTCCAAGCGGAGTCTCCCTTTTTTCCAATAATTGGGCCCCACACACACCCACCCATTCAGTGGCAGCACTTGTGCCCTAGTTGTACACTTCACAGCTAGATTTGCATCAAGCACATTCCAAATCCACAAGCATTTACTCTCCCCAGGATGACACAGGGGTAGTAAATTCCTTCTGGATCCATGACTTGTTCATTTTGATGAACGTCAGTCTGTCCACATTGTCACTGGACAGACGTGTGCGCTTATCTGTCAGCACACACCCAGCAGCACTGAAGACACGTTCAGAGACAACGCTGGCAGCTGGTCATGACGTATTGCACCAGGGCTCGGCGGTGCTGCCACAGTCGCTGTAACATGTGGAGAGTTGAATTCCAGCGTGTCGCCACATCGCATTTCAGGCGATGAACCGGCAGGCCGAAAGACTTCTGGAGCGATGCAAGTCGCTCAGCTGCGGCGCTTGAACGGCGGAAGTGAGCAGACAGTTTTCGTACCCTGTTCAGAAGGCCATCTAGTGTCACCTTGCCCAGGCGAAGGGCCGCACCCAGGTTTGCAGCATTGTCGCACACGGCCTTACCAGGCTGCAGGTTGAGTGGAGACAACCATTTATTAAACTCGGACCGCAGAGCTGACCACAACTCCTCAGCTGTGTGACTCTTATTCCCAAGACATGTCAAGCTAAAGACCGCCTGATGCCGTTGCGCTCTGCTGCCAGCATAGTAATGAGGGGTGCGTGATTCCTTTTGAGCTGTGAGAATGCTGGTGGCCTGACCAGGCAGGCTTGGGGCGGAGGTGGAGGACCCAGATGAGGTGGAGGATGCAGAAGCAGTGGCGGAACTTGGACAGACAGAGGATTGACACACAAGTTGTGGGGACGGCAAGACTTGTGCAGCAGACCCTTCACCATCTATCACCATAGTTACCCAGTGCCCAGTCAGCGACATGTAACGTCCCTGTCCATGCTTACTGGTCCAAGTATCGGTGGTGAAATGCACCCGTTCACACACAGAGTTTCTCAAGGAAGCAGTGATGTTGTGTGCGACATGCTGGTGTAGCGCGGGCACACCTTTCTTAGAGAAGTAGTGGCGACTAGGCATCTGGTACTGGGGCACAGCAACAGACATAAGGTCTCTAAAATCCTGTGTGTCCACTAGGTGGAAAGGCAGCATTTCGGTAGCCAACAGCTTACAGAGGGATAGAGTCAACCTCTTTGCTTTGTCATGGGTCGCAGGAAGTGGCCTTTTATTTGACCACATCTGAGGGACAGAGATCTGGCTGCTGTGTGTAGACGGTGTTGAGTAGGGTGCCCCTGGAAAAATGCAGGTTTGTGAGGAAAGTGCTGGCGGAGACATGATGTTGCCTTCATCCAACGTTGGTGCTATCGATGTCTGAGAGAGCTGTACACACTCACTTGTTTCCCCTTCCAAACCAACTGATGACCTACCAAGCAAACTGCCTGTTGCGGTTACAGTGGTGGAAGTTGTGGGTGGAAAAACAGGTGTGACAGCTGTCCCCACAGTCCTAGAAGATGACGAGCGCGCGGATGCACTGGAAGGGGCAGGCGGTGGATGGTTCGCTCCGCTAGGCCGCATTGCAGCACGGTGAGCTTCCCAGCGAGCCATATGATATTTATTCATGTGACGATTCATGGAAGAAGTTGTCAAACTGCTGAGGTTTTGACCTCTACTAAGAGAACCATGACAAATTTTACAGATCACATAATTTGGGTGATCTTTTGCTATGTCAAAAAAGGACCAGGCTAGGCAAGGCTTAGAGGCCATGCGACCTGTTGATCCACCCCGAATAATGCTCAGAGGCAGAGTGGTGGCTGAGGATGCAGTTGTAGACGTGCTACCAGTGCTCCGACTCTGTCCACGAAGGCGCAAGGTAACTTCGTCATCAGTTGCATCCTCCTCCACCACCTCTGTTGACCTCCTCGAGTGCCTGACTGTGGGTTGACAGTAGGTGGGATCTAGAACTTCATCATCAATTGTTGTGTTTGCACTCCCCTCCCCCTCAGACCGAGCCTCTTCTTGCCCTGACCGAATATTTAAGTTGTCATCCCAATCGGGTATCTGCGTCTCATCTTCATCAGTATGTTCCTCATTGTCTATAACCACAGGTGTTACAGTTTGTGACAAAGGGTCAACATTATGCTCAGAAACTTGGTCCTCACGGCCTGAATCAGAGTCACAAAGGTTCTGGGCATCACTGCAGACCATTTCCTGTTCTGTACTCACTGTAGCTTGGGAGCAGACCTCTGATTCCCAGGCTATAGTGTGACTGAACAGCTCTGCAGACTCAGCCATCTCAGTTCCACCATACTGTGCAGGGCTGAAGGAGACTTCAGAGCTGGGAGAAAGCAAGTTTGATTGGGATGACAACTCAGAGGACTGGTGTTTTTTGGATGCGGTACTTGAAGAGGCTGAGAGGGCACTTGTTGGACCACTTGAGATCCATTCAAGCATTTTCCTTTTTTGGCCATCATCTACCTTTGTTCCTGTTGTTCGTGTCCGTAAAAAAGGGAGCACATCGGATTGTCCACGGTAAGTAGTAGACATCTTACTTTTGCTGGTAGATGCTCTATCTTCAGCAGATGATAATGGAGCTTTGCCACCTTCCCCACGGACAAAACCTTTTTTGCCTTTTCCACCACGCCTCTTCCCCTTTCCACCAGCATCTGTCATTTTGCCACTCATGTTGATTGTGACAAGATTGTGCACTGAAAATGTGGTAGTAAAAATTGAGAGGTGGTGTAGATTGCAGTGGTGGTCTAGCTTTATTAACAGCAGAATAATAAAGAATAAATATCCCTGAAAATGCAACTACGGCCCTTAAACTAAAAATTGCTAGTATAATGGCTTAGTTATAATGAGTTGGAGTGTGCAATGCAGGCAGAGGTGCTGCAAATGTCTTTGCACTAGTGTGACTAGACAACAGTCCAATAGCCACGTTTAGGATGCCACTAGGTACACTGAGTGTTTGCTAGTATAATGGCTTAGTTATAATGAGTTGGAGTGTGCAATGCAGGTAGAGGTGCTGCAAATGTCTTTGCACTAGTGTGACTAGACAACAGTCCAATAGCCACGTTTAGGATGCCACTAGGTACACTGAGTGTTTGCTAGTATAATGGCTTAGTTATAATGAGTTGGAGTGTGCAATGCAGGCAGAGGTGCTGCAAATGTCTTTGCACTAGTGTGACTAGACAACAGTCCAATAGCCTTGTTTAGGATGCCACTAGGTACACTGAGTGTTTGCTAGTATAATGGCTTAGTTATAATGAGTTGGAGTGTGCAATGCAGGCAGAGGTGCTGCAAATGTCTTTGCACTAGTGGGACTATAGCAAAGTCCAATAGCCACGTTTAGGATGCCACTAGGTACACTGAGTGTTTGCTATTATAATGGCTTAGTTATAATGAGTTGGAGTGTGCAATTCAGGTAGAGGTGCTGCAAATGTCTTTGCACTAGTGTGACTAGACAACAGTCCAATAGCCACGTTTAGGATGCCACTAGGTACACTGAGTGTTTGCTAGTATAATGGCTTAGTTATAATGAGTTGGAGTGTGCAATGCAGGTAGAGGTGCTGCAAATGTCTTTGCACTAGTGTGACTAGACAACAGTCCAATAGCCACGTTTAGGATGCCACTAGGTACACTGAGTGTTTGCTAGTATAATGGCTTAGTTATAATGAGTTGGAGTGTGCAATGCAGGTAGAGGTGCTGCAAATGTCTTTGCACTAGTGTGACTAGACAACAGTCCAATAGCCACGTTTAGGATGCCACTAGGTACACTGAGTGTTTGCTAGTATAATGGCTTAGGTATAATGAGTTGGAGTGTGCAATGCAGGCAGAGGTGCTGCAAATGTCTTTGCACTAGTGTGACTAGACAACAGTCCAATAGCCACGTTTAGGATGCCACTAGGTACACTGAGTGTTTGCTAGTATAATGGCTTAGTTATAATGAGTTGGAGTGTGCAATGCAGGTAGAGGTGCTGCAAATGTCTTTGCACTAGTGTGACTAGACAACAGTCCAATAGCCACGTTTAGGATGCCACTAGGTACACTGAGTGTTTGCTAGTATAATGGCTTAGTAACAATGAGTTGTAGTGTGCAATGCAGGCAGACGCGCTCTGCAAATGTCTTTGCACTAGTGGGACTATAGCAAAGTCCAATAGCCACGTTTAGTATGCCACTAGGTACACTGAGTGTTTGCTAGTATAATGGCTTAGTTATAATGAGTTGGAGTGTGCAATGCAGGTAGAGGTGCTGCAAATGTCTTTGCACTAGTGTGACTAGACAACAGTCCAATAGCCACGTTTAGGATGCCACTAGGTACACTGAGTGTTTGCTAGTATAATGGCTTAGTTATAATAAGTTGGAGTGTGCAATGCAGGCAGAGGTGCTGCAAATGTCTTTGCACTAGTGTGACTAGACAACAGTCCAATAGCCACGTTTAGGATGCCACTAGGTACACTGAGTGTTTGCTAGTATAATGGCTTAGTTATAATGAGTTGGAGTGTGCAATGCAGGCAGAGGTGCTGCAAATGTCTTTGCACTAGTGGGACTAGACAACAGTCCAATAGCCACGTTTAGGATGCCACTAGGTACACTGAGTGTTTGCTAGTATAATGGCTTAGTTATAATGAGTTGGAGTGTGCAATGCAGGTAGAGGTGCTGCAAATGTCTTTGCACTAGTGTGACTAGACAACAGTCCAATAGCCACGTTTAGGATGCCACTAGGTACACTGAGTGTTTGCTAGTATAATGGCTTAGTTTTAATGAGTTGGAGTGTGCAATGCAGGCAGAGGTGCTGCAAATGTCTTTGCACTAGTGGGACTATAGCAAAGTCCAATAGCCACGTTTAGGATGCCACTAGGTACACTGAGTGTTTGCTAGTATAATGGCTTAGTTATAATGAGTTGGAGTGTGCAGAGGACAGGAGGGTACAGTGCCAGGATTGTGGGGCTCTGGGTAGAGGAAAGGAAGCCTGCCTTTCTATTCCCTCCTAATGGGGAAATGCAGGGAGGAAATCCCTGACCTTTGCTACACAGACGCTGTCGCTGTTTTCAGGACCTGTCACCTATGGCTCTGACCCTGCCGGTACGAGCCCTTAAAAGGACTGATGGAAAGTGCTATCCCTATGCTGTCCAGCGCTGTGTATGGAGCGCATACAGCTGTATCAGCGATAGGACTCAGGACGGAGCTGCCCAAGTGATGTCTGACACCAAGGACGCAGAAGAGATAATTGCGTCCTGGAGGAAAATGTCCGGTTTTATAATGCAGGGACATGTGACATGGACATCCTATCACACATGCCGTTGCTTCTCTGGCTAAAAGTCCACTTAGCTGTGTGTGTGTCTGGGATTGGCTGACATGCTGGCCCGCCCCACAAGACGCGCGCGCTTAGGGAAGGAAGACAAGGAAAAAAAAAAAAAAAATGGCGATCGCCATTATACAAACAGCAGTGATCTGAAGGCGCTGTTCACGCACACTATACACTGAAATGTCATAATAGTGTGAGTCACAGAGTGACTTACACTATTACAGCGGAAAGCCAGCTGGGAATTAGCTGTTTTTTTGCTGCTAGAACCGTTCTCGAACGTTTCTAGAACTATCGAGCTTTTGCAAAAAGCTCGAGTTCTAGTTCGATCTAGAACAGGCCCCAAAATCACTCGAGCCTAGAACTGGAGAACCTCGAACCGCGAACCGCGCTCAACTCTAGTCTTTAGGACCATGTAATTGCCAAATACAAGAAGATAGGTGAGTTTCCAGTTAAGATAACTATTTAACTCTATGCTACCGCGTTAGTTAAGTACTGCACAGTACAGCCAGAGAGTTACTACTAAAGTTGGACAAAAACATACAGTGGCATACAGGTATACAAAACAGATAATATGCAGGCTTCTTACCAAAAATAAAACGTGTAGACAAGTGGGGGGACAAGTACCAACACGTGTTTCGTGTGTTGCTTCATCGGGGGACCGTACACACTGAGAGGAAAGTGAGGGTATATATCTTCCAGAGTTGAACAAAATGATATATAGGTTTATTAAACAAAATTGAGAGACAACACTGGATCTTATAATGTAGTTATAGGGCAAAGACTTCATAGAGCATAATTACAAACCAACAGACAAGTCTTTTAACTTTGCCAGATGAATACCCCCTTATTTTTCCTTAATTAGCTCAATAAGGTATGACAAAAAATGCATATAAAACATTTTTATTGGTACAAAAAATTACTTGAGCAATTAAAGGGGACATAATTATTACACAGTTTTACATATAAAACCAGGTTCACAAAGACACACAGATACAGATACAGGAGGGTGAGAAAAAACCCCCACCGGTCTACACATTAAATATGTAAGCATAGTCTTTAGGACCATGTAATTGCCACATACAAGAAGATAGGTGAGTTTCCAGTTAAGATAACTATATAACTCTCTGCTACCGCGTTAGTAAAGTACTGCACAGTACAGCCAGAGAGTTACTACTAAAGTGGGACAAAAACATACAGTGGCATACAGGTACACAAAACAGATAATATGCAGACTGCTTACCAAAAATAAAATGTGTAGACAGGTGGGGGTACAAGTACCAACACGTGTTTCGCGTGTTGCTTCGTCGGGGTACCGTAGACACTGAGAGGAAAGTGAGGGTATATATGTCTTCCAGAGTCCACATGATGCAGTTCACCTGGCGTAATCAATAAATTTGCACGCCATATCACATAGCCCCCCGATGCCAGAGACAATAGGACATCCTGGAGGAACCCGAGGGTTCTTGTGTATTTTTAGTAACAGATAGAAGGGGGACCTTACTGGCGATTTTGGAATGAGTCCATAATGGACTTTCTTGGAGATAGTACCGGCCGTTAAGGCATGTTTCAATATTGCCGACAACTTAATCAGAAACATACTTGTGGGATTGGAGTCAAGTGCCTGATAAAAGTCAACATTACGCAGCTGGCGGTACGGCTCACGCTCATACATGGCTGTAGGCCATATCACCACGTTTCCCCCTTTATCAGCTGGTTTAATCAATACCTCCTTCAGAGTTTTTAATTCCTCAAGGGCCTTTTGTTGGTTATGATAGAGATTCCGACATGGATATCTCCTCGAAAGGCCCTTCAGATCCTCCATGACTAAATCATGGAAAATCTGGGTTTGTGGGCATAGTGAGAAGGGGGTAAAGTGGTGGAGCGTGGGTATAGATGTTTGGCAAAAATATTTGACATCTCACCAGGAGCCTGTTCCTCCAACTCCTCAAGGTTCCAAATGGCCTCCTCCTCCATCTCATCAAGGCGTCTTTCCGATGTTGTTCCCCCAGAGTGGAGTTTGTGAAGGACAAGTTTTCTGAGGAAGAGGTGTAGGTCCTTTGTTACTGTGAAGAGATCAAGGTTGGTGTCAGGGACAAAAGTTAACCCCAATTTCAAAACATCCACCTGATCTCTAGTCAAAACATATTTGGACAGGTTGATTACTTCTAGCTCATTCAACTTGCCCTTCTTGTTGGAACCAGATATTGTTGGTCCAGATTTACTACTCATGGGTGTTCATTTGTTGGATTTATTCTTCCTAGCCAATCCCCTCGTAAAGGGTCTCACAAAAGAGCTACAGGCTACCGTATCATCTTCAATCGATGAGATGGAGGAGGCAGATACTGATGCAGACAAGCCCACTACATGTTGTCTTTGCTGTGGGGCACCCCTCCAACGATACACCATCCTATTTTTATAGTCGGAGACATCACGCTGGTACCTTTTGGTCTTTGTGGCGACAATCTCCTTCTCCCACTTAATGAATTCTTTATCTAGAGCCTCATTGAAAGTGTTCACATCACCTGGTGTCATGTCACCAGATAGGCGCCCTTGAAGGGTGCCAATCTCCACGTCGAGTTCACGGATGGTCGCTTCATTATGTTTAACTAGTAATTCCATTAAGGACTTGGAGCATGCAGAGGCTGCACTCTCCCAGTTCTTCTTAAACACATCATCCGTGACTCCGAATGATGGAAACCATTTATTCATTTTTAATGTTGTTTTTTTTGCACTTTTTTATTAGTGTGTCTTCCCCTTCTTCTTGAAATCCCCTGATGTGCTGTTGTGACTGTTTCACCATGCTGGAATATGACTATATGTGGATCAGCCAGGGCTCTATGGATTTGCACCAGTACTGCAAGACTCCGTTTTCATTGAATCCAGCACATTTAACTATATTAGTGTAATCTATATGCCTTTGACCCTCTTTTTCTATATAAGCGCTGCTGTGCATGTTCTCTCGTGCAATGTGCACGGAGATATATAATTACTGTTGCCCTTAGCGTTGCCAGTCTCCAACATGGTGACAGTGGAGCACACTTCCTGGTCTGCGGTTAGCACATGGGCGGATGGCGCGGTCTCCTACTCTGTGCTCCATGGATAAATTACGTCACTGGGAGTTTTCTACTTAGCCTGTGGAGCACCGGAGAGCCCGCGCCGCCCCCAGCATTACACCTGAGGACCTCGAGTGCGCCAGGTGAACTGCATCATGTGGACTCTGGAAGCCATATATACCCTCACTTTCCTCTCAGTGTCTACGGTACCCCGACGAAGCAACACGCGAAACACGTGTTGGTACTTGTACCCCCACCTGTCTACACATTTTATTTTTGGTAAGCAGTCTGCATATTATCTGTTTTGTGTACCTGTATGCCACTGTATGTTTTTGTCCCACTTTAGTAGTAACTCTCTGGCTGTACTGTGCAGTACTTTACTAACGCGGTAGCAGAGAGTTATATAGTTATCTTAACTGGAAACTCACCTATCTTCTTGTATGTGGCAATTACATGGTCCTAAAGCCTATGCTTACATATTTAATGTGTAGACCGGTGGGGGGTTTTTCTCACCCTCCTGTGTCTTTGTGAACCTGGTTTTATATGTAAAACTGTGTAATAATTATGTCCCCTTTAATTGCTCAAGTAATTTTTTGTACCAATAAAAATGTTTTATATGCATTTTTTGTCATACCTTATTGAGCTAATTAAGGAAAAATAAGGGGGTATTCATCTGGCAAAGTTAAAAGACTTGTCTGTTGGTTTGTAATTATGCTCTATGAAGTCTTTGCCCTATAACTACATTATAAGATCCAGTGTTGTCTCTCAATTTTGTTTAATAAACCTATATATCATTTTGTTCAACTTTTCCCATTCTATAGCTTGCCACTGCATGTACCACGTTACAGGTTTCCTTTAACTGGATGGTTCAATGGCAAACCATCTGTTTTCAAAAATTATTTTAGCATTATGCGAACTTGTTCCTCTAATGTTTTTTCACTGTACGGTTATTGTTGATTGTTTTGGGCAAATTATGATTTCACACAGATTTACTTGATATCATAATTTAGAATTGATGTGAGATTAGGATACCACAACAGCTACTTATTGCATCTGAAAATAGCAAGCCAGATTGTACACGACAAGTGAAAGCAACATCAATAGAAATATATAGTTAAATCACTATTAATGAAGCACATAGCCTTGCAACTTAAAATAAAGAAAAAAAATGTTGTGTAACAAATGAGTCACTGATGACTTTCAGCCAAAACAGTACAGGTTGGGCCCAAGAGAAAAATAAGGTGATCTTGTATAAGATTAACACATTTGCAAAGGTTTTCATTCATTATAAAATACTGGCAGAAAACGTTGGAGTAGAGCCCATGTCCTTGTTGTATGTGCTGTAGGTTACATCTCATTGTTCTGGCTTGTTGCCTAGGGAAATTATCACTAGGATCCTCTAAAAGAGGAAATGTGTCCAGCCGAAGAACAGAATGTAAAAAGTCATAAAAAAGTCAAACTATTAAAATGTTTGAAACTGTTTTGTTAATGGCATGTGGTGTGCTGCAATGGATTCTATCGACTGTAAACATTTAATAGATTTATTCAGATATGAGATGGTCTTGTCCACTTTTAATAATTTTCACTTTTTTTTCTTCAAATTATGGGTTATAGATTGTAAAGTTTATTACATCCAGAAATCTAATGTACAAAAGTAGACACCAGGAATTACAGTTATAGCTACATTCATAAATTTAATGCAACTATATATTTTTACACCTTTTTATAGTCTATAAATGCCTTCATATAAACTTTTATAGAGCTGATCCCACATCTGCAGGCATAAGAAACACTTTTGCATATTTCTAAATAAAAAAAGGAATAATATACATAATGTGACTCTGGCATTACCATTATACTTTAACTATCTTTCTCAGTCTAGGTAAAAATTAGATCTCCAACAATGGAGGAGATGGAAGAAATTATTTAAATATTGTATTGGTGACTCTGCAAGCTGTAGTGGTAAGGGCACTGGCTTTTGTGCGGTTGTAGTGGCACTCTGAGTGAAGACAAATCTACAGGTGGAACTCTGGTGTAAGAGCAGTGAGCTTAGGAAGGACATTTCTGACAATGAGACAACTGTGAGCTGAATTATGGTGTCACAGATATGACACGGTAAACCGGAGTAAGAGCACCTAGACTGGCCCTCAGACTAGGGGCCCTAAAGTGTCCCTTATTCCAGAGGTAGGCTTGATGGTAGCCAGATCTGGACCGCAAGCGTAGCCCTAAATCCTGAGCAATCCTGGTCAAACACCCCATCTCCCTTACCCTGGGGAAGGCTGGGACAGGAGTCATAAGTCCCACAAATACCGACAAACAGGGGAAAACTAAAGCACAAACTCACTGGAAGCAACACTGGTGTAAAGACAATATGTGCTCAGGGAGAAATAAAGTACAGGGAGGAAATAAACAAACAACAAGGATATTTCCACAGCAAACCAAATTGCATACAACCGTTTGCCAACAACTGGATCAACATACACAAAGACCAATTATGCGGGAGCAAGGTTAGACCTATTATCAGCATGTGAGACTAGGCTCTACCATTTTTTATAAGACAGAGGTGGATGTTATAGGACGTCCGCAGTAGAGATGAGCGAACTGGCTGTGGTTCGGCTCGAGTTTGGTTCAACGAACGGAGGTCTCGTTCGAGTTCGGTTCGCCGAACGTTCGACGTACCGAACTCGAACCAATAGGCTATAATGGGAGGCAATCACAAACACATAAAAATGCATTATAAATGTACACATACAGTTAATAAACATTACCAAAACACTTACCGGTCCCCGCAATCCCTCCTGCACTCTGTCTCCTGCCGCTATTCCATCCGATGATCGCTGAATCCTCCCGGTGACCGGCACTGCCAGCAGTGATGCAGGACCTATCTCGACGTCAAAATAGCCATGTGACCAGTCACGTGGCTATTATCTCATTGGCTACAGACTGGTCACATGACTATGACGCGTCGTGTAGGACCTGCGAGTGCATCTCTCCGGTACACGGTGCACATTTGTGTATCGCCGTGTACCGGCAACATGCTGTAGCACACGGTCGACTCCCCGTTCCGTTAGGGACCGGCTGACACAGCCGGTCATTAACGGAGATCACCGTTGCCATAGCAACGCAGTTAGAGGTGACGTCACCGCTAACCGCGGCTCCGGGAGCATCGTTGCTATGGTAACGCGTCTGTCAGCGTTACCGCTGTTACCGCTGACAGCCAGCAGCACTGATCACTCACGGAGTGAAGGCTGCACACTGCTTTCCGTGCAGCCTTCACGGAGCGAAGGCTGCACGGGAAGCAGCGTCTTCCCCCATGCAGCAGTGATGGAGCAGAGCTGCATTTGTTGAACGAGAAAGACAGAAGACCATGGATCGTGGAGGGCTGACAGGGGGTAATAAAGATGGAGTCTCTAATGTGTCTGTGTATTTATTTCTATTAAAGTATTTTTTCTCTATGTGGTGTCTTTTTTTTAACCCTTTATTAGAGATTCTTAATGGCCGGGTCAAACGTGCCTGACATTAAGAATCTCTGGCTTAATACTAGCTAGTAAAACAAAGCTAGTATTAACTCATTATTACCCAACAAGCCACCGGCTTCAGGGCTGTTGGAAGAGTTGGATACAGCGCCAGATGATGGCGCTTTTATGAATGCGCCATTTTCTGGGGCGGCTGCAGACTGGAATTCGCAGCAGAGGCGCCCAGAAACCTCGGGCTAACCTGTGCTGCAGATTCCAATCTCCAGCTGCCTAGTTGTACCCGGCTGGACACAAAAATGGGGCGAAGCTCACGTCATTTGTTTTTTAATTATTTCATGAAGGTACCTGCCTGCTATACCTGGCTAGCATACAAAAATATGGCGAAGCTCACGTCCTTTCTTTGAAATTTTTTTTGGCAAAAAAAATAAAAAATGCTTCCCTGGATTTTCCATTGCCAGTGAAGGTAACACCAAGCAGTGGGGGTTAGCAGCCAGTAGCTGCTTGGATTACCCTTAGCTAGATATTTTTTTTAATTATTAATTATTTATTTAAATAACTAAAAACAAAATGGGCTTCCCTCTATTTTGATTGCTGGACATCACAGTGCTGTAAAAATAAATCTTTAAAAAAAATGACGTAGCGCTCCGCGGTATTTTTGATTCTCAGCGCAGATAAAGCAGACAGCTATGGGTTGCCACCCCCATCTGCCTGGCGTTACCTTGGTTGGCAATCAAAATACAGGGAAGCCCATTAATTTTTTCTATTTAAAAAATAGTTAAAAAAAATGACGTTGGGTCCCCCCATTTTTGATAGCCAGCTAGGGTAAAGCAGACGGCTGTAGCCTGAAAACCACAGCTGGCAGCTTTACCGTGTTTGGGGATCCAATGTGGAGGTCCCCCCAGGCTCTTTTTTTATAATTATTTTATAAATTTTAATAATTACACAAAAAAAGTAGGGTCCCCCCCAAATTGGATCACCAGCCAAGGTAAAGCGGACAGCTGTGGTCTGGTATTCTCAGGGTGTGAAGGTCCATAGTTATTGGGCCTTCACAGCCTAAAAATAGCAGGCCGCAGGCACCCCAGACGTGGCGCATCCACTAGATGCGCCAATCCTGGCGCTTCACCCCAGCGCATCCCGTGCCCTGGTGCAGTGGCAAACGGGGTAATAAATCGAGTTGATACTAGCTGTAAGGTCACCTGACATCAAGCCCAGCAGTTTGTGATGTCATGGCGTCTATTAGATACCCAACATCATGAACTGTCAGTACTAACAAAAAATAAATCGACAAAAGAAATTTATTTGAAAAAACAGTCCCCAAAACAATCCCACTTTCACCAATTTATTGTAAGAAAAAAATTAAAGGGGTCCCACGACGACTCTGGACCGTCTAGAATATGGGGGGGAGACACTCAGGGAACGTATCCCCCATTTTCTAGGAGTGCAGACCCTTCATGTGAGGAGTGTGGGTGCAATGAATCTGCACTCACTCTCCCCGGGTCCACAGCAGCAGAGTCTATGTCGTAATGGTTGCTACCAAAGCTGCAATGCCCTGCTCATGAGGTAAGGGCATGCCTAATCAGGAGAACTATTCTACATTTCCAAATATTGGTATTTGCTGATATTATTGCTATTCCACCTACTATATATTGGGGATAGGATCTTCGAGATGGAATACCCCTTTAAGGTCAGTTATCCAGCTGAATGAATACTTAACAACAGAGCTCGCTATTTAGATGTGTTTTCTTGTGGCGTATAACGGACTCTCATGTTTGGTAGTCATTCAGCAGGGCAACTATAAAAGCAAATCCCTCCATTTGGAAATGTAGTATAGCTCTCCTGATCAATTATGTTCCTTATCTCATGAGCAGGGCATTGCAGTAATAATAATAATTTATTCATTTATATAGCGTTATTAATTCCATAGCGCTGTATGTCTTTGGAGTGTGGGAGGAAACCAGAGTACCCGGAGGAAACCCACGCAAACACGGGGAGAACATACAAACTCCTTGCAGATGGTGTCCTTGGTGAGAATTGAACCCAGGACCTCAGCGCTGCAAGACTGCAGTGCTAACCACTGAGCCACCGTGCCGCCCATTTAGCTTACAGATGCATAACCACCACTCACTGTGTCTGAACACAGGAAGCTGAGCTGACAGCCACTCTGTGCATGCGGCAGCATCTATTGTGAAGGAGAGGGCCGTGGGGGATCAACACTGCACAGGTACCGTGGGACACCGGGGAACACCGGTTGGGTTATAGGGGGTGACCTGGCAGGGCCTGGGGAGGAGTTTTCTGTCGCATGTGTCATGGCACATGCGACAGAAATCAGAGAAGTAGGGTGAATGCGTCCGGCGTGCTGCTGTGCGCGCGGCCATCTTGGATTTCTGGGAGGGCATCAGGGGGGGCACTTTGGCGACACCGGGGGACCGGAGGGGACCGGGGAGGAGATTTATCATGTTTGTTCATGCCAGATGGGAGATAAATAACTTTTTACCGGCGCTGTCATTTACTGTAACGTGATCATCGGTGTACGGTGTATAACTGTGATCACGTGAGTGGGGACCGGAAAAACCGTCCTGAATCATGATCTCCAGGGTCTCAGCTAGCCCTGAAACCCCGGAGATTTTCTGATGCTGGGGGGCGCTATTCACTTATTTCTGCCTGCTGTTTATAAACGGCAGATCAGAATAAGGCTACATTAACACGACCGATCCATTTTTGCGGTCTGCAAAAAACAGTCCGTTTTTTTTCACGGTTGCATCCGTGTGGCATCCGTTTCCGTTCCGTAGACGGTCCGTATGTCATCTGTTTGTCATCCGTGTGCCTTCCGTTTTTTTTGTGTACTGCAAAAAAACTGAAGGAGGGTAAATGCATAAATTTACCCAGGATCCATAGCTTCAACCTACATGAGGCGGTCACATGTTCACTCCAGTGCTATTTTCTACTGCTTTTCACAGCGTAGAGCGCTTTGATGATTTTTTTGTGCTTGTGCACTTCATATCAGTCTTTTCTGTCATTATAATGGCAGAAAGACACATAATGTCCCACTCTCCTGAATTTTGTAATTTTGCACCCTTTGGTGCCTTTCATGTGGCACTAAGGGGTGCTTAGCTTTGTATTTAGCCAAAAAAATGAAAAAAAAATGACGTAGGGTTCCCCCTATTTTTGTAGCCAGGTAGGGTAAAGCAGACGGATGCAGCCGGCAGACCACAGCTGGCAACTTCACCTTGGCTGGTAATCCAAAATTGAGGGCACCCCACGCTGTTATTTTAAATTAAATAAATAATTAAAAAAAAAACACGTAGGGGTCCCCCCAAAATTGGATCACCAGCCAAGGTAAAGCAGACAGCTGGGGTCTGATATTCTCAGACTAGGATGGTCCATGGTTATTGGACTCTCCCCAGCCTAAAAATAGCAGGCCGCAGCCGCCCCAGAAGTGGCGCATCCATTAGATGCGCCAATCCTGGTGCTTCGTCCCAGCTCATCCCGCGCCCTGGTGCGGTGGCAAACGGGGTAATATATGGGGTTAATACCAGATGTGTAATGTCACCTGGCATCAAGCCCTGGGGTTGATGAGGTCAGGCGTCTATCAGATACCCGACATCACCAACCCAGTCAGTAATAAAAAAAAATAGACGACAAACACATTTTTATTTGAAAAAACACTCCCCAATACATTCCCTCTTTAACCAATTTATTGGAAAGAAAAACAAATCCAGGTCTGCTGTAATCCAAGGGGTTGCCATGACGATCCACACTGTCCCAGTCAATGAAGAGCAGAATGTTCCCTATTGGCTGGGAGAGCAGTGCAGTGACCTGAGCTAACATCAATGGGTCAGCCCAGGTCACTGCAGGGCATGACAAGTGCTGCTGTCAGCGAGGTACATTACCTGCGCTGATCTCCTGCACACTGACAGCACCTGTCACTGAGTTCAATGACCACCGCCTTCACAGCCAAGTATCGCGAGAGGCCCGTGACGTCACCGCTAGTCAGTCTCGGGTCGGAAGTGAGAGAAGGGGATGTGACAAGCGGTGGCCATGTAGGACAGTGACAGCGCTGAGGTCGGGATGGCGGGACTTCATCACCACGGGTAAGCCGAGCGGGACCATGTGTGCAGAGTGCAGTGTGCAGAGTGTGTGTGTGTGAGTGAGTGTGTGTGTGTGTGTGTGTGTGTGTGTACATGTACATGCCGCGTGCAGGAGGGGGCGGAGTGAGCTGAGCGGGGAAGTGTGGGCTTCCTGCACGTAACTAGGATAAACATCGGGTTACTAACCAAAGCGCTTTGGTTGGATACCCGATGTTTATCTTGGTTACCAGCTTCTGGCAGGCTGCCAGCGATGGCTCCTGCACACTGTAGCTGTAAAAAGCCCTGCTTTTTGCTGCTAGAACCGTTCTCGAACGTATCTAGAACTATCGAACTTTAGCAAAAAGCTCGAATTCTAGTTCGATCTAGAACAGCCCCCAAAATCACTCGAACCGCGCTCAACTCTAGTCCGCAGCTGTGACCCCAGCAGCAATTCCCCAGCCAGCAGGAATTAACTCCTGCTAAACTGAGGACCAGAAGGCACTAAACAGTTCATACCTGACTCTGGCTGAGCAACTAGGGAGCATCAGCCTGCCAGACTCTGCAATGTGAACAGGATCTGAAATCGCCATGACATGTAGTGAGTGAGGGGCAGGACACCACATGACACATGGATAATGCTGATCATGTTTGGGAACCTGATCAAAGTGCTGAAAAGGCAATTTTATATGGTGGATAGGTTGGTGGAATTATAGTATAAAAGATAAAGTCTGGCTCAGACTGTCATAGACTAGGTGCTCTGGGTAAATAGTAGTACAAAATATACAAAGTAAAACCCCCGCACTCAAATGATGAAGAGAGGAAAAATGTATGCAAAGTGTTTTTTATTGACAGACTGCAAAAATGTGAACCCTAAACAGAAGCATCACCCGACGTTTCGGTTTTGACACCTTTTTCAAGGCTGTTGCACAATGACAAAGATGCTAGGAATCACGGGTCACCTGGACAACTGTCACAGAGAAACAAGATGAGGGTGTCACATATTGCAGCAAATGTCATCAAGAGAAAGGTGGGAGGCTGTGCCAGAGCAGAGGATGGCTGAAGGAGATGCCTGATGAGAGTCCTGGATGTGCTGGAAGTGCTGGAACAGCAGTGGTGGTGCAGGGTTCACATTTTTGCAGTCTGTCAATAAAAAACACTTTGCATACATTTTCCCTCTCTTCATCATTTGAGTGCATGAGTTTTACTTATATAGGTTGGTGGAATTGACATTAAAGGAGAGGGTCAAAATCTGTCCAACATATCTTCTGGGGCTAAATCTGTTCCTCTTTGATATTAGGAGCAAGTGATGTCATGACTGATGCTGGTGGAGGAAGCTCAACAGTGCTTACAACTCGGGGGGGGGGGGGGGGGGTCATATTTGCGGCCATCTTGGGTATGTGAATTCTATTTCATCTTGCTGTGTGTAGGCTCTGCTATTGGAAAGTCACTGTAAGTCACTTGATTATACCTCTGACTCTACACACTGTATACAAGTGTGGATTTTATTGGACCCTCTTAGTGAGTTCTTTTGATTTACTTACAGTATTACAATATAAACCATGGACACATCAACTTGGAAGTATGTCTCTCTGCCATCACATAAAAAGGTATCACCTGCTCAGGGTAAACAAACTGACCAGTGAGATGATCAAAGTTCCAGCTGTCCTCCTTCTTGTCCTCTTGATCATCTTTTTGGTAGACAGTATGACACAAATAGTGTTTGGTTGTAAAAAGGTTGATAAACTGTCATGTTCTCTCCTGAAGAAACCAATTCTATTTGTGTAATCTTTGTATTTCTGCAATATTTTCTTGTTGTTAATTGTTGTTAATTAGCAAATGTTAATTTACCTGTGTGGAAAAAATCTGAGAAGAAAAAGGATTGTACTGGTGAAAGGCTCTGTCAGAAGTTAACCTACTGTGATCTTGGGAATGAATGTCTTAAGTCAAGAAGGACAGTTTCTAGCTGATAATCAAGGAAAAGTAGCCAGACTCGAGCAACTCAGTGACACCCTAGTTAAAGGAACTTCCAGCAGCTCATTCGAGATTGCCACATCCAGATGCTACCTGTGATTCTCACTGTCTGGAGAAGGAAGTGGTGCCCTCATGTAGCACTCTGACCTTGCCAGTAGGACACACTGTTCCCACCATGCTGATCCTGGCGAGGGGAGTAGTGAAGCAAGAAGGGGGCGTGACTTCCTGGTACAAGTGAAGGCTGAGCTGATCTGATTGAGTTTTTTTCCCAAAAGGTTGGACAGATAGAGGAACTATTGGGGCAATATTAGACCAGGTTCACCAAACATGATGATGACTTTGAGTGTACCACCACCATTTAACATGAAATTTCAATGGGGAGCAATGCCCCCATCTAAAAAATGATACTGGCAGATCGCACCAACTATGAATGAGGACGTGAAGGACTTGCTGTCCCACATGCTGCAGAGTCGAGTAATACAGGAGAGCCAAAGCCCTTGGGCAGCACCAATTGTCTTGGTTCAAAAGAAGAAGTGGACATTACCGTTTGTGTGGATTATAGACGGTTGAATGCCTGCATCATCTGAAACTCCTACCTACTACCTATAATAGAAGAATCCCTGTCTGCCTTTGGAAAAGCTAAGTACTTCTAAGTACTTCTTCTCTCTTGATCTGGCAAGTGGGTCAGGTCCTCATGGCTCAAGATGGCATTCATCCATCCAATGGAGTTGTGCAAGTTTAACAGAATGCCCCCGGAACATTCCAGTGTCTGATGGAAAGGTGTCTTGGTGACTTGAACTTTGAGTCAACTCTGACCTTGACAATATTATTATCTACTCCCCTATACTCAAGGAGCATCTTAGCAGATTGAGTCAAACGTTGGAGCAACTGTAGAGGCACAGGCTGAAGGTGAAACACCGGAAGTGTCTTCTGTTTCAAAGAGAAATTGAATACTTGGGTCACACAATATCCAGCGAGGGGGTGTATCCAATGCCAGAAAAAGTGGTCGCAGTACAGAAATGGCTGACACCTACAATGCAGATGGAGCTCAGGGCCTTTCTAGCACTATCTGGGCACTACCAAAAGGTTCATCAAGGACATTATGAAGATCACAGCACCTCTACATGAACTGCTGAGCGGGGGCTGCCAAACGTCACCCTCTTTTTGGTGTGGCTTCAGCCAGGAAGAAGCATTTCGGTCCCTCAAAATGGCACTGACCCATGACCAAATGACCAATGCTCCTATATTGGCATACACTGACTTCACTCAGCCTTTTGTGTTGTACACTGATGAGAGCCTCTATCGGCTGGGAGCAGTGCTGGCTCAGGCCCAGAAAGGATGGGAAAGTGAACGGCATATGCAAGTCATTCCATGCAAGACTCCGATAAGAACCCCGACAACTACAGTTCATTCAAATTGATGCTGTTGGCCCTGGTGTGGGCTACTACCAAAAGGTTCACCGTATATCTATCTGGGTTGGATGAACAAGTGTGCACTGACAATATTCCCCTTGCCCACCTGTAAAATGCCCAACTGGGGACACTGGAGCAGCCTTGGGTTGCCAGAATGTCCAAATTCCGGTACAAGATATCCTACCGGTCAAAAGTTGAAAATACTCACACTATGTGCTGTCCAGAATGAGAAACTAGGCTCAACTGGGTCCTAGTGAGCCATAGGGAGGAGTTGATGCAATTACAGCAGTTCAACCCTGAGCTTGCCAAGAAGCGGGTGTGGGTGACACTCACCAAGGACCCAGCCATGAAGACAGAGAGAGCATGTCAGTTGCAGTCTTACAGCTCCTTGGTCAGTGGGAGAACCTTGCTATGAAAAATAGGTTACTCTATTGGTGGGTCAAGTTGCTGCTAGAGTTTGGGACGACCTGCTGATTATCCCTGAAGGAATGATGTAATTTCTGTCCAGAGAAGCACATGAGAGGGATGCAAACTTCAGGGTGCAGAAGACGTTTCAGTGGCTACAGTGGCTGGTATACTGGCCTCAGCTATGTCGGTCAGAGAAGTGCATCTCTCAGACCTGTCGACAATGTGAACTGGCCAAGTCTCCTGAACAGCAGGCTCCCACACAGATGTTGAGGACATCTAGACCTCTAGAAGTATTGATGGTCAACTATCTAATGATTGGGATATCCAAAAACAGCTGCAAATACTGTTTGATGATGACAGACCACTTCACAAAATTGATGGTTGTAACACCCACAAACGATTAGATAGTGAAATCCATGGTTCGGGCTATCTGTTCGGCCTTATTTGTGTGTACGGGTACAAGAGAATTTACTCCGACTAAGGAGCGTGCTTCCAGAGGAAGGTGATGGAAGAACTACATCGGTTGTATGACATTGAGAAGTCCCACACGACTCCATATCACCCTCAAGGGAATGGGGCTTGTGAACGCTTCATTATCCTTTAGTTGAACCAGCTGATATGAATTCTCAAGTGCTAAGATTGCTTTCTAATTACTAATGGATTTCAGCTGGTGTCATGACTTTCCATTACTTTTTGCACCTCTCTTTTTTTTCTTTCTTTCTTCATGTGTGCAATACTTTTTCTCTGTGTCATTTCTAATTATCACACATAATTTATCAACATCTATAGTTTGATTTCTTTGCCTGCATGGATTAGATGTGTTGTTAACGACACCTGGTGAGAAAATTCATGTCAATAGCACCTTTAGAAATACTTAAAAAATTGTTGACTTGTTCAATACTCGTTTTACCCGCCATATATATAATGATTTCTTGGGTCGGGTGAAGTTTCTGTAGACCATTGTACAGGATTGTGCCATTGGCCAGGACTGGCAACATAAAAGGGTGTGCTGATGTTTTATTACATAGCTTCCCTGTATTCACTATGAAAAAAATATCAGATAACTTAGCAGATAGGAGGTTCCTGTTAAATGTTGTCATATATATTCAATAGACAGTGATATTAAACAGTTATCTTAAGAATGCATCTCTTCAAGGGTTTAAGGTTTACCCAAATTTAGTTTGTATTAGTCATAACTAATTATTTTTGTGATGGAGTAGAATATTTTGCCAGTTCTTCATCTTCAACATTACAATTCTGTAATATAGGTTCTTGAATTAGCAGTATCATTTGTTGGCACTAAGTAACATGGAAGTAGAAGATGATTACTCAAGGAATAAAACTTGTTTTCTGTTTGCTGTAGTCTGGACAGTATGTTACCCATGGAATGTACCACCCACACTTGGTATGACACCCAATTAAAGTGTGTTTGGCACAAAAATGGATGGCTGTCATGATGTCCAGGACCCTGTGTGTATCCTTTAGAAAATATGTTGTCAATTAGTCTTGTCATAGATCACAGGACTAGGTAGGTGAATTCTTAGCTGTTCCCCATGAAGGAATTTTCACTTGTATTCATGAACTAACAGATAAACATGGAATGTTGTGCATAATCAGAAAATATTAAAAGAGATAATGATTGAAAATCAATTTTAATTGTAAAACGCAATCCAAACATGAATATTCCCACTGCGTCTTTTTCCGGTGCTGAAAAATGTCTGTTTTTCAAGCAGAAGATGTTTTATGAATCTCTCCTTTTCTCTAGCATTTTTGTTGACAAAAGATATCTTCTTTTACCATTTTTTGGTAATTTATTAAGCGCTTTTTGAACTTTTGATTTCAGCCAGTGTTTTTTTCCCAGCAGCTTTTTACTAGCACTTTTTGGAATTTTTTAAAAACCATTTCTATTTTTGATGCAAAAACACTGACTTAATGCTGAAAAAGATGCTTGGTCATCTTTTGGTCATCTTTTTAGCTTTCCTCCCACTGCTCCCGCAACAGGGCCAACTGGGCAATCTCGCCTGGCATGACCCACCCACGGGTGTCCTCCTCGACATGGGCCCATTCCCAGGCGATGATTGCTGCTCCCTCAGCACCCGATTCGGAGGTCTCTGGTGCCGAGACTGGGTAGCTCGCTGCCGAGTCCCCGACAGCAGCTTGGAACAGTACCTGGTGATCATCGGCGGTGTCCTCCTCCGTGGCTTCCGGTGGAGGTGCGGCCTAGTCTGTCATCGCTGGGTCAGGAGACGGTGCGGCCTGGTCCTTCTCGGCCGGGGAAGGCGGTGCGGCCTGGTCTGGTCTAGCCGGGTCGGACAGTGGTGCGATCTGGTTGATGAAGGGTGTCAGAATCCGGGTCAAAGAGATCTGGGAAGGTCCTGGTGCCATCTCTACAAGCGGCGCCCGGTTCTCCTGGGCTCGCATGGTCGCCACCGTTCCCATCATCTCTGCTCGCCACTCCACAATCTGCCGGAGCTGCTGCACGCGCATCGTCCAGCACAACCGCTGGACCTCCGGCTCTACCATCTCTGCCATCCAGGTCCTGGAGTGACCTGGTTTGTTCTCCTGGTCCTTGGGAGCTGACATTCTCCTGATGAACCTGGGAGCATTTTGCAGCAGGGTTTCCGATGTCCCTGCTGCTAGTTTCGTTTTCACATGATAGTCACTCCCCGGGGGCAGGGTTTATTTTTCGCGCCCTTTTCACCACTGCTGTGGCACAGTCAGTTTTTTCCCACAAAATGGCGGCAATTGCACAAGTCACAAAAACGTCCATAAGGCGCACGTCACCCGCTGTTAACGAGTCTAGACCAATCCTGTTCGTGACACCAAAAAGCTGACTCACCCCAAGGCTATGGGGTACTCGGTCCCGGGTCGAACAGGGAAAGTTCACTGGGTGGCCGTTGCCCAGTTCCGTAACCCTGGGGTTCGCTTGAAAGGGGGTTATATACAGGGGATTAGTAATAAAGTTTTTGTCGTGATGCCACTTGCGGGTTGCGGATAGGTAGATGGAGCCGCCACTGCACAGTCTCTCACCACTGGGGCTGATGTTAATGGCAGCCGGGACGTTGGGCCCTCTGCAAGTAGGGCCAGAGCCCCAGGGGGTAGGTGATGGAGTTAGGTGCGGAAAGAAAGTAGGCCACACAAGGGATTGCAGTGTAACTGGTTTCTTTACTCACAGAATTGTGATGGCTGGTAACCTGAGGAAGACTGGTTCTCACTACATGCATGAAGAGAGTGACAAACATAGGCCTCTTGCTGCCAGAACCCTGGCATTACAGACAAAAGACAATTAAGATACCCATCTTGGAGTCTTGAGATCAAAAACCTTACAGGCAGACAGCCGGACAGTGGCATCAATTGCTCCCCCCTCCCATCCTCCCATAGTGTCTTTGCACAGCAGGGAATTATGGTCCAACAATGTAACACAAAGGATGTTGGCTGGCTTTTTAATTTTAAAAAGTGAGCACACAGTGACTGTGCCTTCTGCAGCAGCGCATCCAGGCTAGAATAGTGCCCTAGAATTTTCTGTACAACCAAGTTGATGCATCCAATGCACATGTGATGAGGCCAAGGCGTAGTGCCACCACCAGGTTTGCACAGGTATTGCACACTGCCATCCCTGGCTCCAGGTTCAGTGAAGACAGCCATTGAGCAAACTGGGCCACTATAGTCGTCCACAACTCTGCAGCTGTATGACTGTGTTCTCCAATGCATATTAATTTAAACACTGCCTGATTGAGTGGACTTACACACAGGATGTTGCATGTTATTTTCATTTTAAAAATCAAGAGATGCATGAGTGACAGACATTGGCCTCTAGCTCCCAGAACTCTGGCATTACAAACAAAAGACAATTTGGAGACCCATCTTGGAGTCTTGAGATAAAAAATCTTACAGGCAGACAGCCGGACAGTGACATCAATTTCCCCATCCACCCATTTCCCCATAATGTGTATGCACAGCAGGGAAGTATGGTCCATGCAACACACAGGATGTGGGCTGGCATTTAAATTTTGAAATATAAAGAGATGCATGAGTGACAGCCATAGACCTCTTGCTCCCAAAACCCTGTCACTACAGACAAGACACTACTTGGACACCCATATTGGAGTCTTGATATTTAAAAACATTGCAGGCAGCCAGCAGGACAGCAGCATCAAAATCCCCCCATTTCTCCATAGTGTGCTTACACACAAGGAAAGTATGGTACATGCAACACACAGGATGTGGGCTGGCATTTTCATTTTTAAAAATAGAAATATGCTTGAGTGACAGGCGTAGGCCACTTCCTCTGGTACTACAGACAAGACACAATTTGGAGACCCATCTTTAAATTTTGAGATTAAAACTTAACAGGCAGACAGAAGGACAGTGGCATCATTTCACCCCACCCCCACTTTCCCATAATGTGTTTGCACAGCAGGGAGGTATTATCCATGCAACAAACAGGATATGATATCGGTGTCTCCCATGGGTCAAAAACACCAGGCATGGTCACTTCCATAACAGCAGATCAGCTCTCACTCACCCCGCTGGTAAGCAAGTGAAGGTTCTGTGGTAGGAGACCTGTGTCAGAATAGTTTCGTCAGTGAAGCAGAAGGAGGAAGAAGCATCAGATGCGTTTGATTTGGCGGCCGGTGTTTTGGAAGGCGCAGTCCTCTGCATTTTAGCCCAGTATGATTCCAACAGTAAGGCTATGTGCCCACGCTGCGGAAAATACGCGGATTTTGCCGCGAATTTCTCGCGGAAAAGCCGCTGATTTTCCAGAAATCTGCAGCACAGCTACTCCCCAGCCATTTCCATGGCATTTGGGAAATGCTGTGCCCACGCTGCGGATTTTTCCGCAGCGGAAATCAAGGCGGATTTTCGTGCGGAAAAATCTGCAGCATGTCAATTATTGTTGCGGATTTTCATGCGGATTTTGCCAATTCAATTGAATTAAAAAAAAAAAAAATCGCAAAATCCGCAACAAAATCCGCGTCAAATCCGCATGAAATCCACGTCAAATCCGCACAAAATCCGCACCTATGAAAAGGTGCGGATTCCGGGGGAAAGCTTCGGATTTTGATGCAGAAAAATCCGCAGATACAGAGTCCTGTGGGCACATAGCCTAATGTATGTTGCTTGCGCTAGTCCTGGCTCATGCATGTAGTAGTCAAATTATTTTTTTTTGTCTCTAGTGAGTCATTGTTTTTAACGTTGGCAGATAACAAAAGTTAGGTCATCCTTTGCAGTCTCAATGAAGGCCCAAGCTAGACAACCCTTCCTGAAAACTGCAAACCATTGCTGGCCACAGAGAGTTGTGGCTGAGGATGCAGTGCTTCTCAGGCTATGTGCCCACGCTGCAGAAAATGCGCCAATTTTGCTGCAGATTTCTCGTGGAAAAGCCGCGGATTTTCCAGAAATGTGCAACACAGCTACTCCCCAGCCATTTCTATGGCATTTGGGAAATTCTGTGCCCCCGCTGCGGATTTTTCCGCAGCGGAAATCGTGCGGATTTTTGTGCGGAAAAATCTGCAGCATGTCAATTATTGTTGCAGATTTTCGTGCGGATTTTGCCTATTCAATTGAATTAAAAAAAAAATCGCAAAATCCGCAACAAAATCCGCATCAAATCCGCATTAAATCCGCGTCAAATCCGCACAAAATCCGCACCTATGAAAAGGTGCGGATTCCGGGGGAAAGCTGCAGATTTTGATGCAGAAAAATCCGCAGATATAGAGTCCCGTGGGCACATAGCCTTATAGTTGCATCACTACATGTTTGTATGGAAATTGCCAAAGGAAAGTCCTCATACCTCCTCCTCCCTTTCCTCCTCCTCATCAGCTGTGTGCCTCTAGCTTCACACCAAGTGGGTTCTATAACTTCATCATCAGGCTCTGTTGTCCCACTCCTCCTCTTCCTGACTCTGACATGACATGACAGTTAGAGTTGAGCGCGGTTCGCGGTTCGTGGTTCTCCAGTTCGCGGCTTGAGTGATTTTGGGGGCTGTTCTAGATCGAACTAGAACTCGAGCTTTTTTGCAAAAGCTCGATAGTTCTAGATATGTTTGAGAACGGTTCTAGCAGCAAAAACCCAGCTAATTCCTAGCTGGTTTTCCGCTGTAATAGTGTAAGTCACTCTGTGACTCACACTATTACGACATTTCAGTGTATAGTGTGCGGGAACAGTGCATTCAGATCACTGCTGTTTGGATAATGGCGATCGCCATTTTTTTTTTTTCCTTGTCTTCCTTCCTTAAGCGCGCGCGTGTTGTGGGGAGGACCAGCATGTCAGAAAAACCAAGACACACACACACCTAAGTGGACTTTTAGCCAGAGAAGCAACGGCATGTGTGATAGGATGTCCATGTCACATGTCCCTGCATTATAAAACCGGACATTTTCCTCCAGCACGCCATTATCTCTTCTGCGTCCTTGGTGTCAGACATCACTGGCGCAGCTCCTATCGCCGATACAGCTGTATACGCTCCATACACAGCGCTGGACAGCTTAGGGATAGCACATTCTATCAGTCCTTTTAAGGGCTCGTAACGACAGTGTCAGAGCCATAGGTGACAGGTCCTGAAAACAGAATTTAACAGCTACACAAGATGACAGCGTCTGTGTAGCTAAGGTCAGGGATTTCCTCGCTGCATTTCCCCATTAGGAGGGAAAGAAAGGCAGGCTTCCTTTCCTCTACCCAGAGACCCACAACCCTGCCACTGTACCTTCCTGCCCTTTGCACACTCCAACTCATTGTTACTAAGCCATTATACTAGCAAACACTGAGTGAACTTAGTGGCATCCTAAACGTGGCTATTGGACTTCTGTATAGTCCCAGTAGTGCACAGATATTTGCAGCACGTCTGCCTGCATTGCACACTCAAACTCATTATAACTAAGCCATTATACTAGCAAACACTGAGTGAACCTAGTGGCATCCTAAACGTGGCTATTGGACTTCTGTATAGTCCCAGTAGTGCACAGATATTTGCAGCACGTCTGCCTGCATTGCACACTCAAACTCATTATAACTAAGCCATTATACTAGCAAACACTGAGTGAACTTAGTGGCATCCTAAACGTGGCTATTGGACTTCTTTATAGTCTCAGTAGTGCACAGATATTTGCAGCACGTCTGGCTGCATTGCACACTCAAACTCATTATAACTAAGCCATTATACTAGCAAACACTGAGTGAACTTAGTGGCATCCTAAACGTGGCTATTGGACTTCTGTATAGTTCCAGTAGTGCACAGATATTTGCAGCACGTCTGCCTGCATTGCACACTCAAACTCATTATAACTAAGCCATTATACTAGCAAACACTGAGTGAACTTAGTGGCATCCTAAACGTGGCTATTGGACTTCTGTATAGTCCCAGTAGTGCACAGATATTTGCAGCACATCTGGCTGCATTGCACACTCAAACTCATTATAACTAAGCCATTATACTAGCAAACACTGAGTGAACTTAGTGGCATCCTAAACGTGGCTATTGGACTTCTGTATAGTCCCAGTAGTGCACAGATATTTGCAGCACGTCTGCCTGCATTGCACACTCAAACTCATTATAACTAAGCCATTATACTAGCAAACACTGAGTGAACTTAGTGGCATCCTAAACGTGGCTATTGGACTTCTGTAAAGTCCCAGTAGTGCACAGATATTTGCAGCACCTCTGCCTGCATTGCACACTCCAACTCATTGTTACTAAGCCATTATACTAGCAAACACTGAGTGAACTTAGTGGCATCCTAAACGTGGCTATTGGACTTCTGTATAGTCCCAGTAGTGCACAGATATTTGCAGCACGTCTGCCTGCATTGCTCACTCAAACTCATTATAACTAAGCCATTATACTTGCAATTCATGCTGCCAGTTTAAGGGCCGTAGTTGCATTGTCAGGAATATTTATTCTTTATTATTCTGCTGTTAATAAAGCTAGACCACCGCTGCAATCTACACCACCTCTCAATTTTTACTACCACATTTTCAGTGCACAATCTTGTCGCAATCAACATGAGTGGCAAAATGACAGATGCTGGTGGAAAGGGGAAGAGGCGTGGTGGAAAAGGAAAAAAAGGGTTTGTCAGTGGGGAAGGTGACAAAGCTCCATTATCATCTGCTGAAGATAGACCATCTACCAGCAAAAGTAAGATGTCTACTACTTACCGTGGACAATCCGATGTGCTCCCTTTTTTATGAACAACAGGAACAAAGGTAGATGATGGCCAAAAAAGGAAAATGCTTGAATGGATCTCAAGTGGTCCAACAAGTGCCCTCTCAGCCACTTCAAGTACTGCATCCAAAAAACACCAGTCCTCTGAGTTGTCATCCCAATCAAACTTGCTTTCTCCCAGCTCTGAAGTCTCCATCAGCCCTGCACAGTATGGTGGAACTGAGATGGCTGAGTCTGCAGAGCTGTTCAGTCACACTATAGCCTGGGAATCAGAGGTCTGCTCCCAAGCTACAGTGAGTACAAACCAGGAAATGGTCTGCAGTGATGCCCAGAACCTTTGTGACTCTGATTCAGGCCATGAGGACCAAGTTTCTGAGCATAATGTTGACCCTTTGTCACAAACTGTAACACCTGTGGTTATAGACAATGAGGAACATACTGATGACGATGAGACGCAGATACCCGATTGGGATGACAACTTAAATATTCGGTCAGGGCAAGAAGAGGCTCGGTCTGAGGGGGAGGGGAGTACAAACACAACAATTGATGATGAAGTTCTAGATCCCACCTACTGTCAACCCCCAGTCAGGCACTCGAGGAGGTCAACAGAGGCGGTGGAGGAGGATGCAACTGATGACGAAGTTACCTTGCGCCTTCCTGGACAGAGTCGGAGCACTGGTAGCATGTCTACAACTGCATCATCAGCCACCACTCTGCCTCTGAGCACTAGTCGGGGGGGCTCAGCAGGTCGCATGCCCTCTAAGCCTTGCCTAGCCTGGTCCTTTTTTGACATAGAAAAAGATCGCCCAAATTATGTGATGTGTAAAATTTGTCGTGATTCTGTTAGTAGAGGTCAAAACCTCAGCAGTTTGACAACTTCTTCCATGAATCGTCACATGAATAAATATCATAGGTCCCAGTGGGAAGTTCACCGTGCTGCAATGCGGCCTAGCGGAGCGAACCATCCACGGCCTGCCCCTTCCAGTGCATCCGCACGCTCTTCATCTTCTAGGACTGTGGGGACAGCTGTCACACCTGGTTTTCCACGCACAACTTCCACCACTGTAACCGCAACAGGCAGTTTGCTTGGTAGGTCGTCAGTTGGTTTGGAAGGGGAAACAAGTGAGTGTGTACAGCTCTCTCAGACATCGATAGCACCAACGTTGGATGAAGGCAACATCATGCCTCCGCCTGCACTTTCCTCACAAACCTGCATTTTTCCAGGGACACCCTACTCAACACCGTCTACACACAGCAGCCAGATCTCTGTCCCTCAGATGTGGTCAAATAAAAGGCCATTTCCTGCGACCCATGACAAAGCTAAGAGGTTGACTCTATCCCTCTGTAAGCTCTTGGCTACCGAAATGCTGCCTTTCCGCCTAGTGGACACACAGGATTTTAGAGACTTTATGTCTGTCGCTGTGCCCCAGTACCAGATGCCTAGTCGCCACTACTTCTCTAAGAAAGGTGTGCCCGCGCTACACCAGCATGTCGCACACAACATCACCACTTCCTTGAGAAACTCTGTGTGTGAATGGGTGCATTTCACCACCGATACTTGGACCAGTAAGCATGGACAGGGACGTTACATGTCGCTGACTGGGCACTGGGTAACTATGGTGATAGATGGTGAAGGGTCTGCTGCACAAGTCTTGCCGTCCCCACGACTTGTGTGTCAATCCTCTGTCTGTCCAAGTTCCGCCACTGCTTCTGCCTCCTCCACCTCATCTGGGTCCTCCACCTCCGCCCCAAGCCTGCCTGGTCAGGCCACCAGCGTTCTCACTGCGCAGAAGGAATCACGCACCCCTCATTACTATGCTGGCAGCAGAGCGCAACGGCATCAGGCGGTCTTTAGCTTGACATGTCTTGGTAATAGGAGTCACACAGCTGAGGATTTGTGGTCAGCTCTGCGGTCCGAGTTTAATAAATGGTTGTCTCCACTCAACCTGCAGCCTGGTAAGGCCGTGTGCGACAATGCTGCAAACCTGGGTGCGGCCCTTCACCTGGGCAAGGTGACACACGTGCCTTGTATGGCTCACGTGTTGAAACTTGTTGTCCAGCAATTTTTAACACACTATCTCGGCCTAGATGGCCTTCTGACCAGAGCACAAAAACTGTCTGCTCACTTCCGCTGTTCAACCGCCGCAGCTGAGCGACTTGCATCGCTCCAGAAGTCTTTCGGCCTGCCGGTTCATCGCCTGAAATGCAATGTGCCGACACGCTGGAATTCGACTCTCCACATGTTACAGCGACTGTGGCAGCACCGCCGAGCCCTGGTGCAATATGTCATGATGTATAGCCTGGGCCAACGAGATGCAGAGGTGGGACAGATCACCCTGATGGAGTGGTCTCAGATCAAGGACCTATGCACCCTTCTGCACAGTTTCGACATGGCGACGAATATGTTTAGCGCTGACAATGCCATTATCAGCATGACAATTCCAGTCATTTACATGCTGGAGCACACGCTAAAAACTATTCGGAGTCAGGGGGTGAGACAACAGGAAGGGGAGGAACTACAGGAGGATTCATATGCGCAAGACACAACAACATCACCAAGGTCCAGACGTTCATCTTCACCAACGCGGCAGGCATGGGACCATGGGGGAAAGGGATCAACAAGGGCGCATGGTAGCAGGCGAAATGTTGAGGAAGGTGCAGGAGAACATGAAGAAATGGAGGACAAACTGTCCATGGACATGGAAGACTCAGCGGATGAGGGAGACCTTGGTCAAATTTCAGTTGAAAGAGGTTGGGGGGAGATGTCAGAGGAAGAAAGAACGGGTAGAACCTCTATGCCACAAACACAGCGTGGACTTGGTCCGCATGGCTGCGCAAGACACATGAGTGCCTTCTTGTTGCACTACCTCCAACATGACCCTCGTATTGTCAAAATTAGAAGAGATGATGACTACTGGCTTGCCACACTATTAGATCCCCGGTACAAGTCCAAATTTTGTGACATAATTCCAGCCATAGAAAGGGACGCACGTATGCAGGAGTATCAGCAGAAGCTGTTACTCGATCTTAGCTCGGCTTTTCCACCAAACAACCATGCAGGTACAGGGAGTGAATCTTCCAGTTGTAACTTGACAAACATGGGACGGTCTCGTCATCTTCAACAGTCTACCCGTACCAGTAGGACTGTATCTGGTGCTGGTAACAGCAATTTTATGGAATCTTTTCATAATTTTTTTAGACCATCCTTTGCAAGGCCACCAGAGACAACAAGTCTGACACATAGTCAACGGCTGGAGAGGATGATCCAGGAGTATCTCCAAATGAACATCGATGCCATGACTTTACAAATGGAGCCTTGCTCATTTTGGGCTTCAAATCTAGAAAAATGGCCAGAGCTCTCCAGTTACGCCTTGGAGATTTTGTCGTGTCCAGCTGCCAGCGTTGTCTCTGAACGTGTCTTCAGTAGTGCTGGGTGTGTGCTGACAGATAAGCGCACGCGTCTGTCCAGTGACAATGTGGACAGACTAACGTTCATCAAAATGAACAAGTCATGGATCCACCAGGAATTTACTACCCCTGTGTCATCCTGGGGAGAGTAAATGCTTGTGGATTTGGAATGTGCTTGATGCAAATCTAGCTGTGAAGTGTACAACTAGGGCACAAGTGCTGCCACTGAATGGGTGGGTGTGTGTGGGGCACAATTTTTGGAAAAAAAGGGAGACTCCGCTTGGAGTAACCCTTGCTTGCTGTGTTTTTTAAAAATGATTCAAGATGAACAGAGCTGGGATCAGGAAAGACTTTGTTACCTACCCCGGTGTCATCCTGGGGACGGTTAAGTATGGCGTATTTTTGAATGTGCTTGATGCAAATCTAGCTGTGAAGTGTACAACTAGGGCACAAGTGCTGCCACTGAATGGGTGGGTGTGTGTGGGGCACAATTTTTGGAAAAAGGGACACTCCGCTTGGAGTAACCCTTGCTTACATAGTTTTAAAAAATGATAAAAGATGCATACAGCTGGGATCAGGAAAGACTTTGCTACCTACCCCGGTGTCATCCTGGGGACGGTTAAGTATGGCGTATTTTTGAATGTGCTTGATGCAAATCTAGCTGTGAAGTGTACAACTAGGGCACAAGTGCTGCCACTGAATGGGTGGGTGTGTGTGGGGCACAATTTTTGGAAAAAAAGGGAGACTCCGCTTGGAGTAACCCTTGCTTGCTGTGTTTTTTAAAAATGATCCAAGATGAACAGAGCTGGGATCAGGAAAGACTTTGCTACCTACCCCGGTGTCATCCTGGGGACGGTTAAGTATGGCGTATTTTTGAATGTGCTTGATGCAAATCTAGCTGTGAAGTGTACAACTAGGGCACAAGTGCTGCCACTGAATGGGTGGGTGTGTGTTGGGCACAATTTTTGGAAAAAGGGACACTCCGCTTGGAGTAACCCTTGCTTACATAGTTTTAAAAAATGATCCAAGATGCATACAGCTGGGATCAGGAAAGACTTTGCTACCTACCCTGGTGTCATCCTGGGGACGGTTAAGTATGGTGTATTTTTGAATGTGCTTGATGCAAATCTAGCTGTGAAGTGTACGACTAGGGCACAAGTGCTGCCACTGAATGGGTGGGTGTGTGTGGGGCACAATTTTTGGAAAAAAAGGGAGACTCCGCTTGGAGTAACCCTTGCTTGCTGTGTTTTTTAAAAATGATCCAAGATGAACAGAGCTGGGATCAGGAAAGACTTTGCTACCTACCCCGGTGTCATCCTGGGGACGGTTAAGTATGGCGTATTTTTGAATGTGCTTGATGCAAATCTAGCTGTGAAGTGTACAACTAGGGCACAAGTGCTGCCACTGAATGGGTGGGTGTGTGTGGGGCACAATTTTTGGAAAAAGGGACACTCCGCTTGGAGTAACCCTTGCTTACATAGTTTTAAAAAATGATCCAAGATGCATACAGCTGGGATCAGGAAAGACTTTGCTACCTACCCTGGTGTCATCCTGGGGACGGTTAAGTATGGCGTATTTTTGAATGTGCTTGATGCAAATCTATCTCTGAAGTGTACAACTAGGGCACAACTGCTGCCACTGAATGGGTGGGTGTCTGTGTGGCCCAATTTTTGGAAAAAAGGGAGACTCCGCTTGGAGTCACCTTGCGGTGTTTTACATGATTTTAGAAGGGCATGCCATGCCTATATCTGTGTCTCGTCCTTTTTTCCTCATAACGCTGTTTTGTTTTCACATGAGAATTTGTCCTTGTCACTTTCCCATGTGTTTGTGTTGTGTTGTGAGTTGTTTGTCACCTTTTGGACACCTTTGACGGTGTTTTTTAGGTGTTTTTATGTGTTTGTGATTGCCTGTCATTGTTTCCTATGCAGTTCGAGTTCGGTTCGTCGAACGTTCGACGAACCGAACTCGAACGGGACCTCCGTTCGGCGAACCGACCTCGAGCCGAACCGCGACCGGTTCGCTCATCTCTAATGACAGTATGCATGCACCTCAAGTATGAAGTCTCATCATCATCACCTCCACCCCCGGGAATTAAAGTGACTTGATGAGGGTTAGGCCATTGGTGGAGAGGCTTTCCTCCTCTTGAGTCTGGGAATCTTTGGAGCAAACCTCTGATGCCCATGGGATACAATGTGGGAAAAGCTCTGCAGACTGGCCCATGTGTGGTTCCCCATATTCAGTTTGCTAGTTGAAGATTTGTGACACCGGGAGAAACAAGTGTAATTGGGGAGGCACCTTTGAGGAATGAACTGTTTGTGATTTTGAGATGCAGGAAGAGGAGGAGAGGCCATTTGATGCAGCGCTTTCCATCCACTCTAGCACATGCCATTTATCAGCTTTAGGATGATCTGGCGCTTGCTCACTACAGCTTTAACTAACAGAACTTGCAACACATACACCTACTGTGTTTCCCCGAAAATAAGACCTAGCCTGAAAATAAGCCTTAGCATGATTTCACTGGATTTTTGTGGTATTCTTGAAATATAAGCACTACTCCAAAAATAAGCCCTAGTTACAGTCATTGCTGATATTAGGGGGAGTTTAAGTTCACAATTTATCATGGGCCCATGCTCTCAGGGACACCAGCAGTTGTATTCTGAGATTTAGATTGTTTAAGGGCCTTTGACTTCACAGTCATGTGACCACAGGTCTCTTATTTGCAGGTGTTTAAAAGAAATGTACAGGAGACAGGATGATATGCAGGACTGGCATTGGGGGGATGGGAGACCAAAATAGGAAATTTGACAGGGCTTTCATTCTTCCAGAGGCCCCAGGGTTTATATTGGATAATAACACTGCAACAGGACCTGTATGACATCACGATTGCAGCAATCTACAGCTGAAGATGAAACAGGCTGGTATGTATGTGCAGTGTGTTGCTGGATGGATATATAAGATATTGATAGGTAATACATAGATATTAGATGGATGGATAGATAGATAATAGATAAAAAGATGATAGATAAGATACTGTAAATGTGACGCCCCTGGACTATCACAGTGTATTGCACAATCTGCCCTTCCGTGCAGTATCCACCTCCTTCTTAGTTTAGGGTCCCTAACTACATGGTGTTGCCTACATCAGCTAATCAAATCCTAGATACAACCTGCACCTCACCCACCAAACACACCAGTAGACGAATTGAGTGGAATAGAGTCGCCCACCTGGGGGGTTGGAGAGGGGAAGTCAGGAGTGTCAAGAGGAGAGAGTTGTGTCCGGGAAGTGAAAGTGAGAGGAGGTCAGGAGCAGGGCTCCTGGGAAGCAATCTAGGTGCCAGACGGTGGTCTGGGCCTAGAGGAGCTGGATCCCTGGTCACAGGGGATCATGGCAAGAGGCACAGATCTGTCGAGGAGGACAGCCGGCGGCCTTGCAACATCACCGGGCTGGGACCAAGGCACGACGGGGTACATGGACCCTAGGTCGGGGATAGCTTCAGGCAACCCGATAATTTACCCGAGGAGAACGGAGCCTTCAAGATCTATTCCCCACCTGCTTCAAAATCGGGGCATTACCGCAACGAGGGGGATAGGACTTTCAATTCAAAACGGTCCAGAAAATCCCAAGCGAGAGCCCTGAGAGCAAGCTCCCACACTTAGCAATAGTGGTGAGCGGGACTCGGCAAGTTTTAGACTCCCGGGACCAACAAAGAAGTAAACTTAGTGCCAGGAGGCAGGTCACGGATCACCAGGCAGCACCATTGGAGTTGGGACCCGAGCTAAGCTCCCGTCAGAGGCAGCGGTGTCCAGAGACTTGTTTGACCAGTTGTCGGAGTAAGCTTAATGGACTGAGTGAGTACCACAGTGAACCCCTTGCATCCAACGGCACTTCCCTTCAATCACTGAGCCACGGGGTATCCCCCCTACCCGTGGAGGGTCACAACACCTGGCTGCCCCATTCCATCATCCCTGGGTACTCCCAACTGGAGCGGTGGTATTCCTAATTACCACATACCACGGGTGGCATCACGAAATCTATAAAATCCCTTGTAAATAACCCCCTTCATTTGAGTGGCCGCACGACCCCAGGGTCCGGAGACCCTCGAGCCACTGAGAAACCGGATCCGAGCAGCTCGGCTGCTGGCACGGGTGCGGCACATATACACTACAGTTCAAAAGTTTGGGGTTTTCCAGACAATTTTGTCTTTTCCATGAAAAATAATACTTTTATTTATCAAATGAGTTGCATAATGAATAGAAAATATAGTCCAGACATTGGTTAGAAATAATGATTTTTACTTGAAATAATAATTTTCTCCTTCAAACTTTGCTTTCGTCACAGAATGCTCCCTTTGCAGCAATTACAGCTTTGCAGACCTTTGGCATTCTAGCTGTTAATTTGATGAGGTAATCTGGAGATATTTCACCCCATGCTTCCAGAAGCCCCTCCCACAAGTTGGATTGGCATGACGGGAACTTTTTGCGTACAATATGGTCAAGCTGCTCCCACAACAGCTCAATAGGGTTGAAATCTGGTGACTCCATTACAGATAGAATAACAGCTGCCTGCTTCTTCCCTAAATAGTTCATGCATAATTTGGAGGTGTGCTTTGGGTCATTGTCCTATTGTAGAACAACCAAGAAGAAGAGGCGATCAATTGGTACAAAAAATGTTTTAATTATCAATAATTGCAAACAGGTGAAAGGAATAAAGGGCAAAAAACGAATTTACATCACCACAGTTGCAAGGTAGAATTTATATATAGAATGAAAAATAGCTGGCAAGCAGTGCATAGAGAATATATATGTTAAACCCATGTTAATGTGTAGACCATCCGATAATTACCGTGGTTAGAATTAATTGATAAATATAACGTATAAACATGTCATTATCACATCAATAACATAGGGTTAACATCATGGACACAGATGTATCTAAGATTGTCCATTAATTATAATGCATACCATTCAAGGATAAACAATGATAAACATATATTCATACCAATTCAATACAGCTGTGTCTATATCATGAAATATACATTGTTTCATGGTCAAATGGATTGATCATAAAATATATCCTAATTAGTGATGAGCGAGTACTAAAAAGCTCGGGTGCTCGAAGCTCGGGCCGAGCCTCCCAAGATACTCGTGTACTCGGCCCGAGCAACGAGCCCAATGTTATCCTATGGGAGACCCGAGTATTTTTGTGAAATGACCCCCCGGCAGCATGGAGAAACCCTAAAAATGTCACAAAAGTCTCAGAAGAGTGCTCAAATGACATGGAAACAGCATGGGGAAGACCCCTTGAAGCATTTATCACTCAAAAGTCACAGCTGTGAACAATTTTGTCCGCGTTTCACGCCATTTTTACGGACTCACCAGAAAACCTTCCAAAATGACCCCAAAATGAATTTTCATGGCAGAAATGTTAAGGGCACATACCCAATAGTGAGATAGAGCTGGTGTATGTTACTTTTTGAGATTAATACATGAAAGATTTTACGTGAAAACATTGTGTGGCACTCCGATGTCCCTGAGAAGAGACGTACATGAAGGCCTCTTGAGTCTAATGTGCCCATTTTGAGGAAGTGAGTCTTTGTAGTATTTTCCTTTGCCAGGGCAGTCCAAAATTGTGAGGTTCACCAATGCCCCTGCATACAGACGTGCATGAGGGCCTGTAAACCTGAAGTGCCCATTGTAAGGAAGTGGGTCTATTGTAGTATAGCCCTTAGGCAGGGCAGCCAAAAATTGGGAGGCTCCACGTTGTCCCTGGATAGAGACGTGCATGAGGGCCTCAAAACATTAAGTGTCCATTGTCAGGAAGTGGGTGTATTATATAGTATAGCCCTTAGGCAGGGCAGCCAAAAATTGGGAGGCTCCACATTGTCCCTGGATAGAGACGTGCATGATGGCCTGTAAACCAGAAGTGCCCATTGTAAGGAAGTGGGTCTATTTCAGTATAGCCCTTTGCCAGGGCAGCCAAAAATTGGGAGGCTCCACATTGTCCCTGGATAGAGACGTGCATGATGGCCTGTAAACCAGAAGTGCCCATTGTAAGGAAGTGGGTCTATTTCAGTATAGCCCTTTGCCAGGGCAGCCAAAAATTGGGAGGCTCCACATTGTCCCTGGATAGAGACGTGCATGATGGCCTGTAAACCAGAAGAGCCCATTGTAAGGAAGTGGGTCTATTTCAGTATAGCCCTTTGCCAGGGCAGCCAAAAATTGGGAGGCTCCACATTGTCCCTGGATAGAGACGTGCATGATGGCCTGTAAACCTGAAGTGCCCATTGTAAGGAAGTGGGTCTATTTCAGTATAGCCCTTTGCCAGGGCAGCCAAAAATTGGGAGGCTCCACATTGTCCCTGGATAGAGACGTGCATGATGGCCTGTAAACCAGAAGTGCCCATTGTAAGGAAGTGGGTCTATTTCAGTATAGCCCTTTGCCAGGGCAGCCAAAAATTGGGAGGCTCCACATTGTCCCTGGATAGAGACGTGCATGATGGCCTGTAAACCAGAAGTGCCCATTGTAAGGAAGTGGGTCTATTTCAGTATAGCCCTTTGCCAGGGCAGCCAAAAATTGGGAGGCTCCACATTGGAACGCTCTACCTCAGCACATCAGACTCTCCCCTACCGTGGAAAGCTTCAAGAGGAACCTCAAGACCCACCTCTTCCAACAAGCCTACAACCTACAATAGCCCTCAGCCCAGTAGACCACTGCGCAACCAGCTCTGTCCTCACCTATTGTACCATCACCCATTCCCTGTAGACTGTGAGCCCTCGCGGGCAGGGTCCTCTCTCCTCCTATACCAGTCTGTCTTGTACTGTTAATGATTGTTGTACGTATACCCTCTTTCACTTGTAAAGCGCCATGGAATAAATGGCGCTATAATAATAAATAATAATAATAATAATAATAATTGTCCCTGGATAGAGACGTGCATGATGGCCTGTAAACCAGAAGTGCCCATTGTAAGGAAGTGGGTCTATTTCAGTATAGCCCTTTGCCAGGGCAGCCAAAAATTGGGAGGCTCCACATTGTCCCTGGATAGAGACGTGCATGATGGCCTGTAAACCAGAAGTGCCCATTGTAAGGAAGTGGGTCTATTTCAGTATAGCTCTTTGCCAGGGCAGCCAAAAATTGGGAGGCTCCACATTGTCCCTGGATAGAGACGTGCATGATGGCCTGTAAACCAGAAGTGCCCATTGTAAGGAAGTGGGTCTATTTCAGTATAGCCCTTTGCCAGGGCAGCCAAAAATTGGGAGGCTCCACATTGTCCCTGGATAGAGACGTGCATGATGGCCTGTAAACCAGAAGTGCCCATTGTAAGGAAGTGGGTCTATTTCAGTATAGCCCTTTGCCAGGGCAGCCAAAAATTGGGAGGCTCCACATTGTCCCTGGATAGAGACGTGCATGATGGCCTGTAAACCTGAAGTGCCCATTGTAAGGAAGTGGGTCTATTTCAGTATAGCCCTTTGCCAGGGCAGCCAAAAATTGGGAGGCTCCACGTTGTCCCTGGGTAGAGACGTGCATGAGGGCCTCAAAACATTAAGTGTCCATTTTAAGGAAGTGGGTGTATTATAGTATAGCCCTTAGGCAGGGCAGCCAAAAATTGGGAGGCTCCATGTTGTCCATGGGTAGAGACGTGCATGAGGGCCTCAAAACATTAAGTGTCCATTTTAAGGAAGTGGGTGTATTATAGTATAGCCCTTAGGCAGGGCAGCCAAAAATTGGGAGGCTCCACGTTGTCCCTGGGTAGAGACGTGCATGAGGGCCTCAAAACATTAAGTGTCCATTTTAAGGAAGTGGGTGTATTATAGTATAGCCCTTAGGCAGGGCAGCCAAAAATTGGGAGGCTCCACGTTGTCCCTGGGTAGAGACGTGCATGAGGGCCTCAAAACATTAAGTGTCCATTTTAAGGAAGTGGGTGTATTATAGTATAGCCCTTAGGCAGGGCAGCCAAAAATTGGGAGGCTCCACATTGTCCCTGGGTAGAGACGTGCATGAGGGCCTCAAAACATTGTTCCCATTGCAAAGGAGCGGGTCTCCTTTCGTTGTAATGTCCATTCTGCAAAGAATGGGCGAAAAAATTTACCACTGGGGGTATACCTGAAACAAAGGCCTAAGTATTGCAATTTGTAACGGTCATCATCATGGTGGCGCATGAGGAGAAGGAGGAGCAGTCCAGCGATTATCCAAAGTCCAGAAGTGTGTACCCATGGGTGAGTGGAGGTACATGGCAAACTTTAAATTCTGCTCTCATTTGCTGGTGGTGTGGTGAAGTCTGGCCCAATCCAACCCTTGTTCATCTTGATCAGAGTCAGCCTGTCAGCATTTTCAGTTGACAGGCGGGTGCGTTTATCTGTAATGATTCCACCTGCGGCACTAAAAACACGCTCTGACAAAACGCTAGCAGCAGGGCAGGCCAGGACTTCCAAGGCGTAGAGAGCCAATTCATGCCACGTGTCCAGCTTGGATACCCAATAATTGTAAGGCACAGAGGAATGTCGGAGTACAGTTGTTCGATCTGCAAGGTACTCCTTCAGCATCTGGGCAAACTTAGGATTTCTTGTGGCACTACCCCGCACCTCAGGGGCTGTGGTACGTGAGGGGCTGAGAAAACTGTCCCACATCTTAAAGACTGTTCCCCTACCTCTGGCGGATTGGACTTGTGCCTCTCTCGGCTGTACGCCTCGGTTGTCCACTGATTCCTGACCTATGCCGCTAGCGTTTTGTGAGGGGAATGCTTTGCCTACTTCCGTGAGTATGGCCTTCCGGAACTGCTGCATTTTGGTTGACCTCTCCTCCACGGGAATAAGAGACAAAAAGTTCTCCTTGTAGCGTGGGTCTAACAGTGTTACCAACCAGTAATGATTGTCGGCCAAGATGTTCTTAACGCGAGGGTCACGAGACAGGCAGCTTACCATAAAGTCAGCCATGTGCGCCAGACTCTTAACAGCCAGGACTTCAGTAGCCTGACCAACAAGATGACTGAACATGCTGTCCTCCTCCTCCTCCTCCTCCTCCTCCTCATCTACCCTGTCCTCTGGCCAGCCACGCTGAACCGAGGATATGACTGGTGTGCATGTCATATCCTCAATTTGGCCGGAGAGTTGCTCCATGTCTTCATCCTCCTCCTCGTCATAGTCCTCCACTGCACGTTGTGATGAGACGAGGCTGGGCTGTGTGTTATCACCCACACCCACTACTGTTTCTTGCTGCAACTCATCGCGCTCCGCCTGCAATGCATCATGTTTGTTTTTCAGCAGAGACCGTTTTAGAAGGCAGAGTAGCGGTATGGTGACGCTAATAATGGCGTCATCACCACTCACCATCTTGGTGGAGTCCTCAAAGTTTTGGAGGATGGTACATAGGTCTGACATCCATCTCCACTCCTCAGGTGTTATGTGTGGAGTTTGACCCATTTCCCGACGGCTTAGGTGATGCAGGTACTCAACAACTGCCCTCTTCTGCTCACATATCCTGACCAACATGTGCAGAGTTGAATTCCAACGCGTGGGGACATCACACACCAGTCTGTGAGCCGGAAGATGCAAACGGCGCTGAAAGCCGGCAAGGCCGGCTGAAGCAGTAGGTGACTTTCGAAAATGTGCAGACAGGCGGCGAACTTTTACCAGCAGATCAGACAGCTCTGGGTATGACTTTATAAACCGCTGAACCACGAGGTTGAGCACATGGGCCACGCATGGAACATGTGTCAGCTGGCCTCGCCTCAAAGCCGCCACCAGGTTCCGGCCATTGTCACACACGACCTTTCCTGGCTTTAGGTTCAGAGGTGTGAGCCAGTGATCTGCCTGCTGTTTCAGAGCTGTCCACAGCTCTTCTGCATTGTGGGGTTTGTCACCTATGCAGATTAGCTTCAGCACAGCCTGTTGCCGCTTCGCCGAGGCAGTGCTGCAGTGCTTCCAGCTTGTGACTGGTGTGGAGGGCACAGTGGATGAGGATGCGCAGGAGGAGGAGGAGGCTGAAGAGCATGACATTCCGGAGCTGTAGAGTGTGGGTGAAACACTGACTGAGGTAGGGCCTGCAAACCTTGGTGTGGGAAGGACGTGTTCCGTCCCTCGCTCAGACTGGGTCCCAGCTTCCACAATATTAACCCAGTGTGCCGTCAACGAGATGTAGCGGCCTTGCCCACAAGCACTTGTCCACGTGTCTGTGGTTAGGTGGACCTTGGGTGAAACAGCGTTGTTCAGGGCACGTGTGATGTTTTGTGACACGTGGTTATGCAACGCGGGGACGGCACACCGGGAGAAATAGTGGCGGCTGGGGACCGAGTAACGTGGGACAGCTGCCGCCATCAGGTCACGGAATGCTTCTGTCTCCACCAGCCTAAAAGGCAACATTTCCAGCGCAAGCAGTCGCGAAATGTTAGCATTTAGAACTGTGGCATGTGGGGTGTTGGCAGTGTATTTGCGCCTGCGTTCAAAGGTTTGCTGAATGGATAACTGAACGCTGCGCTGGGACAAGGACGTGCTTGATGATGGTGTTCTTTCTGCATAGGCAACTGCAGGTGCAGGAGTGGAGGAGGCTTGTTCGCAGGCAGCATGGACAGAGGATTGGCTCGCATGCACAACCAGCGAAGACGTAGCAGTGACATCAGCAAGCACTGCTCCTCGACTCTGTTGTACTTCCCACAAAGTCGGGTGCTTGGCTGACATGTGCCTGATCATGCTGGTGGTGGTCAGGCTGCTAGTTTTGGTACCCCTGCTGATGCTGGCACGGCAGGTGTTGCAAATGGCCTTTTTTGAATCATCTGGATCCAACTTAAAAAACTGCCAGACTCGGGAAGACCTAACATTTGTACAGGCACCTTGTGTCGTCGTGTTGTTCCGGGGAACGGTTGCCTGACTTCTGCCTGGGGCCACCACCCTGCTTCTTACTGCCTGTTGTGATGCTACGCCTCCCTCCCCCTGTGCACTGCTGTCCTCGCTCTGCATATCCTCCTGCCAGGTTGGGTCAGTTACTGGATCATCCACCACGTCGTCTTCCTCTTCCGCACCCTGCTCCTCCTCCTGACTTGCTGACAATTGTGTCTCATCATCGTCCACCACTTGTTGAGACACGTTGCCAACTTCGTGAGAACGTGGCTGCTCAAATATTTGGCCATCTGTACAGACGATCTCCTCATGACCCACTTCAATATGAGCTGGCGAGAGGCCAGAATGTGTGAATGGAAACGTGAACAGCTCTTCCGAGTGTCCAAGTGTGGGATCATTAATGTCCGAGGAGGACGTGTACTCAGCCTGGTGGTAGGAAGGAGGATCAGGTTCAGAAATGTGCGGTGCAGTATCACGGCTACTGACACTTGACCGTGTGGAAGACAGAGTGTTTGTGGTGGTGCCAATCTGACTGGAAGCATTATCTGCTATCCAACTAACAACCTGTTGACACTGGTCTTGGTTCAAGAGCGGTGTACTGCTGTGGTCCCCAAGAATTTGGGACAGGACGTGCGAGCGACTAGATGTGGCCCTTTGTTGTGGCGAAATTAGAGCTTGCCCACGACCTCGGCCTCTGCCTGCACCACCATCACGTCCACTTCCTTGTTCCTTGCCAATGCCCTTGCGCATTTTGCAATGCTGTGCACTGCTGATGTGTATATTCACTACTTGTGCGTTATATAAAAGTTTCTGGAAATTGCACACAAGTGCACCTGTACGCTGCCACCAACAGGCACACACGTGCGGTTTTAAAAACCAAGCACGGACGCAATAAGAACCTAACAGGTTTTTTTGGGGAGCGACAATTACAGACAAGTCAGACACTATCTGGACTGTTTTACACTGTGTACACCAGCCCCAGATATGATGAAGGCTGGTATACGGTCACCACTACCCTGCCTGCCTGCCTGCCTGTATACTGGTACAATAGTCCTGACAAGGACTCTTTTGGTCACTAGCCTGTATTCAGACCTGGCTATACCCTGCCTGTATATAGCAACAATAGTCCTGAGAAGGACTCTGCTACTGTACTCCGACCTGGCTATACCCTGCCTGCCTGTATACAACTAGAATAGTCCTGAGAAGGACTTTTGGTCACACTGTTTGCAGCCCTGCAACTGAAAAAGCTATAAAGGGCCGCAAAGCTTTCCCTGAATCAGCGACACTCTCCCTGCACTCACTGTCTGGATAGCTGTGAGCAGAGCACAGCGCGCCGGCCGATATAAAGGCTCGGTCACGCTGTGCAGGCCGGCCAATCACTGCAATTCCACAACTAACAGGGCTGTGGCATTGCAGTGGTCTGCCAGCCAATCCCTGCATGAGGGCTGGCTCTCAAAAGAGCGCCAACATGCAGAAATGAAGACCACGAGTACAGCACGAGTATCGCAAGATTACTCGGTCCCCGCCGAGCAGCCCGAGTACAGCGATACTCGTGCGAGTACCGAGTAGTGACAAGCATGCTCGCTCATCACTAATCCTAATGCAACATATAATCACATATGTCAGGGATTATTAAATTATTCCATAGGCACGAGAATCAATCATAAAGAACTCAGCAATCATATGTCAAATGTGCGTACAGCAAACCCCATAACACATGGTGGAATGCATATAAGACATCACCGTACATATATATAATAATGGAAATATATCCTAAGGGAGTTATCCACTGTGGAGACACAGCAGATGTCTAATCAGCACTCCAACAAATAATTGCAGTCAAATAAGGGACCAGCATATATCCCTCCATGTCCACATATGTCAGGGATTATTAATTACTCTATAGGCACGAGAGTCAACCAAAAAGGGAACTCGGAAATCACATGTCCGTGTGCATTCAACAGACCCCAAAACACATGGTGGAATGCATATAAGACATCACCATACAAATATATACTAATGGAAATATGTCCAAAGGGAATTGTCCACTATAAAATCACAGCATATGTCTAATCGGCATTCCAGCAAGTAATTGCGGTCAAATAAGGGGCCAGCATATATCCCTATATGTCCAAAAAGGATGCAGTCAGAATACAGCACTTATGGCACCAAGGTGCCAAAGACACAGCCATATGCCAAAAGGTACTCATGCAAAACTGCAGGATAGAGACAAACCGCACTGCTAAGCACAAGCCAGCATAAATTATGTTACCTAAAGGATGGTAGACACTGTGGTGGTAATGCGCCCGATGTGCATTTCGGTGTGTACCTTCGTCAGGGGGCGTGACCGGAAAGGAAAGGGGGTGCCGTTAAAAAGGCCTCAATCCCCAGCTGATTGGGCAGTCATTATGACGCATCCGAAGCCGGCCGGGCGGAAGTCCCGCCTCACAGACGCGTCATGGCCACAGAGGGCGCCTGGTAAGAAAACCAGCATCCCCGTAACCATAGAGACGCGCCCGAGAGACAAGGAAATCCAAGGCCGGCGACGCATGCGTGGACCACACAACCAGGTGGGGAAAGGCGATAATACTTTACATAGATTATAGGGAGTAGTACATAATCTTTAATCAGTTTATATTAGAAGATCTCATAATAATAGAAAGCTCCCACATATGGAACCCTATAGGACAATGAATATAAACACCATTACTAATCTATACCAAAGATATTATAGCACCATATAGTGTTACATAGGAATCCATCTGAGCTGCATATACATTATTCTAAAATAGAACAATGTATAAATAAAACATATTCATGAACATTCCATAACACCACATGAATAACACATACACATACATGATTCAGTTTGCATTAAAGCACAAAATCAATAAATCAATCCTATATGGTGTACAATGGGGAATATACAGTAACAGATGTTCATGAAAAACAGTCACGTTTTCTTGATCTTGCAGTCCAGGACGTCAATTTTTAGGTTCACTGTCACATGTGGGGAAACAATCAATATATATCGAGCCACTCCGAAATATCACAACACAATGGAAATAGGCCTAAAAATAAAAAATTAAAAACAATTAAAATCAAGAAAAACACCCTATTTTTAAAGAAATGGAATGAAACTCATGTTTTCATTTAGCCCATGGGGCTGGACTGTCCGCAGGCGCCAGATCCATTGGGTCTCCAATTGTGCTAACCGCTGACTAATAAAGCCGCCACGGATATCCACGTCTAACCTATCAATACCACGGACCAGAAACTTGGCTGAATCACATTCATGAAACAGCTTAAAGTGCCGTGGAATGGTCTTTAACGTTGACACGTCAACGTGGTCACGTGCGGCTTCTATCCCCAAAATGTGTTCACGAACCCGAACCTTGAGCTGGCGGGTCATGAGCCCTATGTAAATCTTGGGGCAAGGGCAAATTCCATAGTATATCACGGACTTCGACTCACAAGTGATCCTCTTAATGATCTTAAAATTCTTAGTAAAGGAGGAATCACAGAAGTCATCAGTCCATGATATACTAGGACATGCGACACACTTTCCACATGGGAAGCAGCCGCCCCTAACAGTAGGTATATTAGAAAAGATTGGAGCCATGGTGTTATCATGAAGACTACGGACCAAATGGTCCTTAAGATTCCTAGCTCTCCGTACGGTAATCTGTGTTCTCTTGGGCAGGATTTTAGCCAACGTTGGGTCTGCCTGTAGAATAGGCCAGGATTTAGTAAGTGCCTCCCGAATGGCGGCATGTTGGTTACAATAGTTGGTAATAAACCTAACAGTTGTATCACTGTTTTTAGATTTGCTAGAATACAGCAATTGGTTCCTGGTAGAATATTTAGCTCTATGATAGGCACGCTTAATCATGCGTCTACTATAACCTCTTTCGAGGAATCGCTTAGTCAACTCAGCCGCCTGTATTTCGAAGTCTCCATCACTCGAGCATAGTCTTCGAATACGTAGGAACTGACCAGTAGGCACAGAACATATCATATGTGGTGGATGAAAAGATGACGCATGAAGTAAGGTATTGGTAGCTGTAGATTTGCGATGTAAGTTCGACTGTAAAAAGTCATCAGAGTCCCTGTATACCAGCACATCCAAAAATGAGATGGAATCGGTAGAGCATTGATAGGTCAGATGGATGTTGCGAGTGTTGGAGTTCAATTCCCTTATAAATAACAAAAGAAAATAAAAAGTTCCCTGCCAGATGAGGAAAATGTCGTCGATGTACCGAGTCCATAAAAGGACTCGGCCCATCGACGACTCCAAATCTGACAGGGGGAGGTCCCTCTCCCACAGCCCCAGGAACAGATTTGCGTACGCCGGCGCAAAAGCCGCGCCCATTGCTGTACCCTGGAGCTGGAGATAGAAGGACCCCTTAAAAACGAAAAAATTATGCGTCAGGGAGAACTCCAACACCCGCAACACCAAATCGATAAATTTAGATGATAAACTGCTCATACTTAGATAAAATCTTACTGCCTCGACTCCATCAGCATGTCGGATACTGGTATACAGGGACTCCACATCGCATGATACCAAGAGTGAATCATCCCCCACATACAATCCGTCAATCCGTTTAAGAAAATCGCCAGTATCCTGCATAAAGGATGGAAGGCTTCTAACAAGCGGCTGAAGTTGGCTATTGAGCCATCTATTAACATTCTCCAGGAAATTGCCGTTACCCGAAATAATCGGGCGACCGGGAGGCGAAGACGCATCCTTATGCAATTTGGGAAGTAGATATAAAGTTGCAATCCTAGGCTCCGATACAATCAAAGCTGATGCCAACTCAGGGGAAATAACACAGTCATCTTTGGCCATTTGTATAATCCTTTTGAGTTCTTCTGTATACTTAGCAAGAGGATTAAATGTCAGCTTGCGATAACAAACTGTGTCTTTGGCACCTTGGTGCCATAAGTGCTGTATTCTGACTGCATCCTTTTTGGACATATAGGGATATATGCTGGCCCCTTATTTGACCACAATTACTTGCTGGAATGCCGATTAGACATTTGCTGTGATTTTATAGTGGACAATTCCCTTTGGACATATTTCCATTAGTATATATTTGTATGGTGATGTCTTATATGCATTCCACCATGTGTTTTGGGGTCTGTTGAATGCACACGGACATGTGATTTCCGAGTTCCCTTTTTGGTTGACTCTCGTGCCTATAGAGTAATTAATAATCCTTGACATATGTGGACATGGAGGTATATACGCTGGTCCCTTATTTGACTGCAATTATTTGTTGGAGTGCTGATTAGACATCTGCTGTGTCTCCACAGTGGATAACTCCCTTAGGATATATTTCCATTATTATATATATGTACGGTGATGTCTTATATGCATTCCACCATGTGTTATGGGGTTTGCTGTACGCACATTTGACATATGATTGCTGAATTCTTTATGGTTGATTCTCGTGCCTATGGAATAATTTAATAATCCCTGACATATCTGATTATATGTTGCATTAGGATATATTTTATGATCAATCCATTTGACCATGAAGCAATGAATATTTCATGATATAGACACAGCTGTATTGAATTGGTATGAATATATGTTTATCATTGTTTATCCTTGAATGGTATGCATTATAATTAATGGACAATCTTAGATACATCTGTGTCCATGATGTTAACCCTATGTTATTGATGTGATAATGACATGTTTATATGTTATATTTATCAATTAATTCTAACCACGGTAATTATCGGATGGTCTACACATTAACATGGGTTTAACATATATATTCTCTATGCACTGCTTGCCAGCTATTTTTCATTCTATATATAAATTCTACCTTGCAACTGTGGTGATGTAAATTCGTTTTTTGCCCTTTATCCCTTCACCTGTTTGCAATTATTGATAATTAAAACATTTTTTGTACCAATTGATCGCCTCTTCTTCTTGGTTGTTCTGTAATTCTTCAGCGATTTGGTCCATATATGGTAGTCCTCTTTTGCATTTATGATATATATATATGGTATATAGATATATCCCTATGAATATGCTAATGTTTATGCCGTTATTGATACTGTCTCTTTTCACTGTGTTTTGCACAGATTTTGGTGTACTTAAAATGGACTACAAGGCCATGGAATCTTCATGGCTTAATCAAGCCGATTAGGTGTTTGGGGAGGCTCAAGCGAATATTGAAACCAGTAGTGGACCGGATTTGGATCTCATGTTTTCTGAAATTGTTACATTGATTTCAAAACGTACACGTCTCTGGTGGAGTAGGCTACTCCTTACGAAATATATTGATAAAAAACTTATCCCACGTGGTCTTAGGGTCAGGGTGACACCTACATTTGTGGTTGAAGACCAGGATTTTATTACTAAATGGGAAGATGTTTGCAATGCATGTTCCGCTAATCTAATGCAGCTTCTGATAGACTTAAATACTGCAAGTATTACGAAAATGGACTCTACCATTGATCAGAAGCAGACTTCCTTTCGGTCTATTTGTCCCCCTGATAAGGCTGACAAATATGACTCTGAGGCCTGCAAGAAGGTTGACTCTCTTGTTAAACAAATTCGAGATGTTCATCTACGGAAATTTAAACGTGATCAGAAAGATCTTTCCGAGAATAAAATTTATTTTTGGCGTAAACCATTCAATACGCAGGAGGGAACGAGACGCCCATCAGTGCAGTCAAGTGTATCCTCTCTCAGTGAGGTGTCTGAGGCCTCTGACTCAAGTACCAGGTCTGGAGCAACTTATGGTGGTGGTGGGTTTTCCCGCTATCAACCCCAATGGTATAAGAAGCTTAAAGGATTCAGTGCCAAGACTGACAATAAGGTAATTAATTTGAGTACGCATGCACTCAGTGAGGCTAACCTGTCTTTACTGACTAAAGGTCTATCATTTTCCCCAGTTGCAGGGTTCCATGCATTTACGGCAATCAAAGATTTACATATCTTTGCTAGGTCCCTGCAATTTAAAAGATACTTTTATGATGATACATCTCGGATTTTGTTTCCTGCAGAGAAAGAACAAACAGCACTAGCCATACTATCCGAACTTGAATCGGAGCATAAAGCCGGGGAGGGAGGTAAGGCACCATCATGTATTAAACCTCCTTCAAAGAAATCTTTACCACTTTCCTCGTGTGCAAATATTGATCTTTTTGTGCAGGTAGTGTCAAAGGCTTTTGAGAGTCTGCCTGGTCATGTTAGAGGTGATAACCTGTCCAAAACGGAACGTATACGTCTAAAAGAGCTGCAGCAGATGCCTGACATCACAATCAAGCCTGCCGACAAGGGGGGTAACATAGTCATATGGCCTGTATCCGCATGTATCCGTATGAGAAGGAGGCATTTCGCCAATTGCGTGATACAGTTTGTTATCGCAAGCTGACATTTAATCCTCTTGCTAAGTATACAGAAGAACTCAAAAGGATTATACAAATGGCCAAAGATGACTGTGTTATTTCCCCTGAGTTGGCATCAGCTTTGATTGTATCGGAGCCTAGGATTGCAACTTTATATCTACTTCCCAAATTGCATAAGGATGCGTCTTCGCCTCCCGGTCGCCCGATTATTTCGGGTAACGGCAATTTCCTGGAGAATGTTAATAGATGGCTCGATAGCCAACTTCAGCCGCTTGTTAGAAGCCTTCCATCCTTTATTCAGGATACTGGCGATTTTCTTAAACGGATTGACGGATTGTATGTGGGGGATGATTCACTCTTGGTATCATGCGATGTGGAGTCCCTGTATACCAGTATCCGACATGCTGATGGAGTCGAGGCAGTAAGATTTTATCTAAGTATGAGCAGTTTATCATCTAAATTTATTGATTTGGTCTTGCGGGTGTTGGAGTTCTCCCTTACGCATAATTTTTTCGTTTTTAAGGGGTCCTTCTATCTCCAGCTCCAGGGTACAGCAATGGGCGCGGCTTTTGCGCCGGCGTACGCAAATCTGTTCCTGGGGCTGTGGGAGAGGGACCTCCCCCTGTCACATTTGGAGTCGTCGATGGGCCGAGTCCTTTTATGAACTCGGTACATCGACGACATTTTCCTCATCTGGCAGGGAACTTTTGATTTTCTTTTGTTATTTATAAGGGAATTGAACTCCAACACTCACAACATCCATCTGACCTATCAATGCTCTACCGATTCCATCGCATTTTTGGATGTGCTGGTATACAGGGACTCTGATGACTTTTTACAGTCGAACTTACATCGCAAATCTACAGCTACCAATACCTTACTTCATGCGTCATCTTTTCATCCACCACATATGATATGTTCTGTGCCTACTGGTCAGTTCCTACGTATTCGAAGACTATGCTCGAGTGATGGAGACTTCGAAATACAGGCGGCTGAGTTGACTAAGCGATTCCTCGAAAGAGGTTATAGTAAACGCATGATTAAGCGTGCCTATCATAGAGCTAAATATTCTACCAGGAACCAATTGCTGTATTCTAGCAAATCTAAAAACAGTGATACAACTGTTAGGTTTATTACCAACTATTGTAACCAACATGCCGCCATTCGGGAGGCACTTACTAAATCCTGGCCTATTCTACAGGAAGACCCAACTTTGGCTAAAATCCTGCCCAAGAGACCACAGATTACCGTACGGAGAGCTAGGAATCTTAAGGACCATTTGGTCCGTAGTCTTCATGATAACACCATGGCTCCAATCTTTTCTAATATACCTACTGTTAGGGGCGGCTGCTTCCCATGTGGAAAGTGTGTCGCATGTCCTAGTATATCACGGACTGATGACTTCTGTGATTCCTCCTTTACTAAGAATTTTAAGATCATTAAGAGGATCACTTGTGAGTCGAAGTCCGTGATATACTATGGAATTTGCCCTTGCCCCAAGATTTACATAGGGCTCACGACCCGCCAGCTCAAGGTTCGGGTTCGTGAACACATTTTGGGGATAGAAGCCGCACGTGACCATGTTGACGTGTCAACGTTAAAGACCATTCCACGGCACGCACTTTAAGCTGTTTCATGAATGTGACTCAGCCAAGTTTCTGGTCCGTGGTATTGATAGGTTAGACGTGGATATCCGTGGCGGCTTTATTAGTCAGCGGTTAGCACAATTGGAGACCCAATGGATCTGGCGCCTGCGGACAGTCCAGCCCCATGGGCTAAATGAAAACATGAGTTTCATTCCATTTCTTTAAAAATAGGGTGTTTTTCTTGATTTTAATTGTTTTTAATTTTTTATTTTTAGGCCTATTTCCATTGTGTTGGGATATTTCGGAGTGGCTCGATATATATTGATTGTTTCCCCACATGTGACAGTGAACCTAAAAATTGACGTCCTGGACTGCAAGATCAAGAAAACGTGACTGTTTTTCATGAACATCTGTTACTGTATATTCCCCATTGTACACCATATAGGATTGATTTATTGATTTTGTGCTTTAATGCAAACTGAATCATGTATGTGTATGTGTTATTCATGTGGTGTTATGGAATGTTCATGAATATGTTTTATTTATACATTGTTCTATTTTAGAATAATGTATATGCAGCTCAGATGGATTCCTATGTAACACTATATGGTGCTATAATATCTTTCATATAGATTAGTAATGGTGTTTATATTCATTGTCCTATGGGGTTCCATATGTGGGAGCTTTCTATTATTATGAGATCTTCTAATATAAACTGATTAAAGATTATGTACTACTCCCTATAATCTATGTAAAGTATTATCGTCTTTCCCCACCTGGTTGTGTGGTCCACGCATGCGTCGCCGACCTTGGATTTCCTTGTCTCTCGGGCGCGTCTCTATGGTTACGGGGATGCTGGTTTTCTTACCCGGCGCCCTCTGTGGCCATGACGCGTCTGTGAGGCGGGACTTCCGCCCGGCCGGCTTCGGATGCGTCATAATGACTGCCCAATCAGCTGGGGATTGAGGCCTTTTTAACGGCACCCCCTTTCCTTTCCGGTCACGCCCCCTGACGAAGGTACACACCGAAATGCGCATCGGGTGCATTACCACCACAGTGTCTACCATCCTTTAGGTAACATAATTTGTGCTGGCTTGTGCTTAGCAGTGCGGTTTGTCTCTATCCTGCAGTTTTGCATGAGTACCTTTTGGCATATGGCTGTGTCTTTGGCACCTTGGTGCCATAAGTGCTGTATTCTGACTGCATCCTTTTTGGACATATAGGGATATATGCTGGCCCCTTATTTGACCGCAATTACTTGCTGGAATGCCGATTAGACATCTGCTGTGATTTTATAGTGGACAATTCCCTTTGGACATATTTCCATTAGTATATATTTGTATGGTGATGTCTTATATGCATTCCACCATGTGTTTTGGGGTCTGTTGAATGCACACGGACATGTGATTTCCGAGTTCCCTTTTTGGTTGACTCTCGTGCCTATAGAGTAATTAATAATCCCTGACATATGTGGACATGGAGGGATATATGCTGGTCCCTTATTTGACTGCGATTATTTGTTGGAGTGCTGATTAGACATCTGCTGTGTCTCCACAGTGGATAACTCCCTTAGGATATATTTCCATTATTATATATATGTACAGTGATATCTTATATGCATTCCACCATGTGTTATGGGGTTTGCTGTACGCACATTTGACATATGATTGCTGAGTTCTTTATGGTTGATTCTCGTGCCTATGGAATAATTTAATAATCCCTGACATATGTGATTATATGTTGCATTAGGATATATTTTATGATCAATCCATTTGACCATGAAACAATGAATATTTCATGATATAGACACAGCTGTATTGAATTGGTATGAATATATGTTTATCATTGTTTATCCTTGAATGGTATGCATTATAATTAATGGACAATCTTAGATACATCTGTGTCCATGATGTTAACCCTGTTATTGATGTGATAATGACATGTTTATATGTTATATTTATCAATTAATTCTAACCACGGTAATTATCGGATGGTCTACACATTAACATGGGTTTAACATATATATTCTCTATGCACTGCTTGCCAGCTATTTTTCATTCTATATATAAATTCTACCTTGCAACTGTGGTGATGTAAATTCGTTTTTTGCCCTTTATCCCTTCACCTGTTTGCAATTATTGATAATTAAAACATTTTTTGTACCAATTGATCGCCTCTCCTTCTTGGTTGTTCTGTAATTCTTCAGCGATTTGGTCCATATATGGTAGTCCTCTTTTGCATTTATGATATATATATATGGTATATAGATATATCTTTATGAATATGCTAATGTTTATGCCGTTATTGATATTGTCCTATTGTAGAATGAAATTGGCTCCAATCAAGCACTGTCCTCAGGGTATGGCATGGCATTGCAAAATGGAGTGATGGCCTTCCTTATTCAAAATCCCTTTTAACTTGTACAAATCTCTCACTTTACCAGCACCAAAGCAACCCCAGACCATCACATTACCTCCCCCATGCTTGACAGATGGCATCAGGCACTCTTCCAGCATCTTTTCAGTAGTTCTGCATCTCACAAATGTTGTTCTGTGTGATCCAAACACCTCAAACTTTCATTCGTCCGTCCATAACGCTTTTTTCCAATCTTCCTCTGTCCAATGTCTGTGTTCTTTTGCCCATATTATTTTTTCCTTTTATTAACTAGTCTCAGATATGGCTTTTTCTTTGACACTCTGCCCTGAAGGCTAGCATCCGGGAGTCGCCTCTTCACTGTAGACGTTGACACTGGCATTTTGCGGGTGCTATTTAATGAAGCTGCCAGTTGAGGACCTGTGAGGTGTCTATTTCTAACTAGAGACTCTAATGTACTTGTCTTGTTACTCAGTTGTGCAGCAGGGCCTCCCACTTCTATTTCTACTCTGGTTAGAGCCTGTTTGTGCTCTCCTCTAAAGGGAGTAGTACACACCGTTGTAGAAAATCTTCTGTTTCTTGGCAATTGCTCGCATGGAATATCGTTCATTTTTAAGAGCAAGAATAGACTGTCGAGTTTCACATGAAAGTTCTCTTTTTCTGGCCATTTTGAGAGTTTAATGGAACCAACAAATGTAATGCTCAAGATTCTCAACTAGCTCAAAGGAAGGTCAGTTTTATAGCTTCTCTGTTATGAGGGGGACCCGGGGAAGCGTGCCAAGATGGTGAAGAGGCAGCTTCCGCCGGTCAAGGTCCACTGTGCGGTGTAGGGGACCACTGCTATGGTCGTTAGAGAGTGAGCGGGTTGTTGCTGACGATTGTCTGTTACGTAGCAGACGATCTGCGTACACCGGCTCGCCCTAACCCGTGAGGGTTGTATGGGACAGGGCTTACAGCTCGGTGCACTTGTTGCACGAAGAAGCACAGTGGCGCCCACGCACGTGTGCCCAAACGGAAGTCACAGAAACGTGGCATGAGGGTAGCACAGCGGTGCCCGCGCATGTGTGCTTCAATAACAAGGTGAGTCCGAGGAGGTCCCGAGGAGCTCACCGAAGGCAGGGACACGACCTGCAAAACAAGGCGCTGCCGTAGCAGCAAGGGCAAAGTCCACAAGAAGACAATAATGCCTGTACAGCGGCGTAGCAGCACGCTGCCAGTCATCCAACAAAAGAGGATGGTTGCGCACTGCCATATTGGAAAGTGGGGCTTTTAAGGAGGCGCAGCTCCACCCAAAGGCGGGCGTGAGGCGGAAACGACGGATTTGACCCAATCGGGATCGACGACATCCCAGCCCGGCCAATCAGGGTTCACCACATCACCAGCCTCGTCATCAAGCCGTGTGATGTCAGTGGGCAAATCAATACGCTGTTGATGATTACACATGTTGTCCATTGGTGCATATTTATTGTCTCCAATACTCTAGTCTGATAGATCCCTTGAAAAAGGTCCAGTGTGGACCGAAACGTGGGGACAGACTTTATTCCTTGGTTTAATAAAAATTTATTCAGCACCACCCAAGACCTTCTGCATTTTTATTCTCTAAGGTGTGCCGTAGCTACATTTATTTATCTAGTGGTCAATTTTTCTCCAGAGCACCCAACCAAATAGTGAGCCGGGCTTATTTTTTCTATTGGACTTTTCTAGTGGGCAAATCAAAACCTGCCACGTGGTGCACCTGCTCATTCTCCTGCCTCTGAGACATAGAGGCGAGATCTGTGGCTTCACCAGATGCAGGGATAATGAGATTCTTGCTGTTTCCCTGAGTAGCTATCCTCTGCACATTTTGTAGTCTCCTGGACCTTTGGCGCTGCTAAACAGGAGGGCTCGTGGCAGGCAAGGAATGGGAGACCACATCATTCCTTGCAACAGGAGAGCCACGTAGTCTCCTAGACCTTCAGTGCTGCTGAGCAGGCAGGCAAGGAATGGGAGATCACATCATTCCTTGCAACAGGGGAGCCACGAGGTGTAACATTACCCCCCTGTCTAGGGGCCCCCCCTGCCAGTGCTCGAAGGCTGCTACTAAACCCGGGATGTGGATATGATCTTCCAACTCCCAGAATCTATGCTCCGGGCCACGACCGGCCCACTCCACAAGGTAGTACCTCCTGCCCCTTATGACTTTTGTCTACACCAGCTTCACTATCTCAGGGTTGTCTTTCACTACCTCAGGGTCGTCGGACGAGAAGCCGGATTGGGCCGGCAAAGACCCCGAGAATTTATTAAGTCGTATGGGTTTCAGAAGGGACACATGAAAGGTATTGGCTATAGCCCAGCGTGGAGGGAGCTGGAGCCGGTATGCCACTGGGTTGACCTGCTCTAAGACTTTAAACGGCCCCAGGTACCTAGGGGCGAACTTGGATGCCTGTACCCGTAGATTGATATTTTTAGAGGACAGCCACACTAGGTCGCCAGGGGGTGAAAGATGGTGCAGGGCGGCGGTGCTCAATAGCCGTCGTCAACATCCGGTCCTTGACCCTCTTAAGGGCCTCCTGGGTGTTATCCCAGATCTCCCAGGCCTCGGTCGCCCAATCCTCCACTCTAGGGTCAGGTGACATAAGGGGCATCGGAACCGGGATTCTGGGATGTTGTCCATTGTTTAGCAGGAACGGGGTCTGGCCAGGTGACTCGTGGACCGCATTATTAACGGCAAATTCGGCCCAAGGAAGGAGGTTAGCGCAGTTGTTGTGGTGCGTGGAGACAAAGTGGCGGAGGCAAGTTACAAGGGTCTGATTGGTCCTCTCCACCAGTCCATTGGTCTCAGGATGGTATGCGGAGGAGATGTTAAGCTCTATCTGCAAGAGCTTACAGAGTTCTCTCCAGAAGCAAGATTCGAACTGGGGACCCCGGTCGCTCACCACCTTGTTAGGCATGTCATGCAGCCTAAATACATGCGGAATGAACAAGGTGGCAAGGGCACGTGACGTCGAGAGTCGTGGGAGAGTCACCAAGTGGACAATTTTAGAAAAGTGATCCGTGATGACCCACACGACCCTGTGCCCTGCTGACTTGGGCAGATCTCCCAGGAAGTCCATCCCCACCACTTCCCAGGGACGATCCGGCACCGGCAGTGGGTGAAGAAGACCCGAAGGTCTCTGCCGGGATGGCTTATTCCGTGCACACGACATACAGGCTCCCACATATTCCTGTATGTCCTGGGCTACTCTCGGCCACCAATAATGCCTGGCCACTAGGTCTTTGGTCCTTTTGACCCCGAAGTGACCCCCAACCTTGGAGGCATGGGCCCAGGATAGCCCCTCGTTCCGTAACTCAGGGGGAACGAGGGTCTTGCCCGGTGGCACCTGGTCCAGAGAAGTGGGAGTGACCATCCTCAAGCTGTCCGGGGGTAATATAAGACGAGGCTCTTCCTCTTCTTCCTCCAGTATGACCATACAACGCAACAAGGTATCGGCCCGTACGTTCTTCTCACCGGCCACGTGGCGGATAATAAAGCGGAGTCGGGAGAAGAACAGAGACCATCTCGTCTGCCTTGGGTTCAGATGTTGTGCTGTCTGGAGGTATGTGAGGTTTTTGTGGACAGAAAATACCTCAAATGGATGCTTCACACCCTTTAGGAGATGCTGCCATTCCTGGAATGCCAGCTTCATCACGAGTAACTCCCTATCACCTATGAAGTAGTTCCTCTTGGCCGGACAGAAGGTCTTTGAGAAAAAGAAGAATGGATGCTTCCTTCCTCATTCGTTCTTCTGATACAGGACTGCGCCTTCACCGACCGAAGAGGCGTCTACCTCCAGTAGGAAGGGTTTAGAGACATCCGGACGATGGAGAATGGGAGCTCTGGAGAAGTGGGTTTTAAGAACGTGAAAGGCCTCTACCGTCTCCCGTGTCCAGGCTTTGGGATTAGCACCCTTGCGGGTAAGGGCAATGATGGGTGCTGCCACCGTCGAGAAGTTGGGAATAAATTGGCAATAATAATTGATGAACCCCAAGAATCGCTGGACCGCCTTCAGCGAGCGGGGCTCAGGCCAGTTCATCACTGTCTCCAACTTTTTCGGATCCATTGCCAACCCCTGACTGGACACGATATATCCTAGGAACGGCAAGGACTCACGTTTGAAGACACACTTCTCCTGCTTGGCATATAACGAATGGGTGAGGAGCCTCTTGAGTACCCGAATGACATCCCTCCAATGGGTGGAAAGATCAGGAGAGAAAATGAGGATGTCATCCAGGTATGCAATCACGGAAAGATAGAAATCCCGAAAAATGTCATTCGCGAAGTCTTGGAACACGGCGGGGGCATTGCAGAGTCCGAAGGGCATTACGAGATACTCGTAATGACCGTCCCTGGTGTTGAAGGCGGTCTTCCACTCATCGCCTTTTCGGACTCGCACTAGATTGTATGCCCCCCCGTAGGTCCAACTTCGTGAAGACCTTAGCCCCTCGGAATCGATCAAACAACTCCGTAATGAGGGGCAAGGGGTATTTGTTCTTAATCGTGATTGCATTTAATCCCCTGTAATCGATACAGGGACACAGATCCTCTTCCTTTTTTGCACTAAAAAAAGAACCCCGCACCGGCTGGGGATACAGATTTGTGAATAAATCCTTTTTGCTAGGCTCTCCTGAATATACTTGGACATAGCCTCCGTCTCTGGAGCAGAGAGTGGATAAACTCTTCCCCTAGGGGGCTCGGGGCCTGGTTTCAGGTCAATTCGGTAATCGTATGGCCGATGGGGGGGAGAATATCTGCAGCCCTCTTGGAGAAGACATCCCTGTAGACCTCATAGGGTGCTGGTAAATCCGGCCCCCCTCTATTCCCCGAGGGTCCAACTGACCCAATAGTAGTGGGTAGTCCGGTGCTCACGAGGTGTTCTCTACAAGACCCTGCCCAGGACGAGATCTCCCCGGTTGCCCAGTTGAGCGTAGGAGCATGCTGTCTCAATCAGCGGAGGCCCAGTAAGATCTCATCCGTCCCCTCGGGAAGCACCATGAAGGACACCTGCTCATAGTGTCCTGGTGGTATGTCCATCCTGAGAGGAATGGTGGTCTGGGTAATTGGATCAGCAAGCAGGGACCCATTGACTACCCGGATCTTAATCGGTTTAGGCAACAGAACCAAGGGAACTGAGTACTGAGTTGCCAGGGAAGTCGAAATGAAGTTGCCATCAGCGCCCGAGTCCAAGCAAGCCAGGGCAGAAAAGACAGTAGTGCCGAATTGCAACTGGGCGTTGATGATCAACCTAGAGGGAGAGGCAGCGTCTAGAGTCCCCCCTCTGACAGAAACTAGACGCTGCCTTTTCCCAATGGTTTTAGGACATCGGGAAAAGCAGAGAATAGAAGGTCGAGGACCTGTGGCTGCTTTGGACACCTCCATTGACTCCACGGAGTCATCTACAGAGCTGGCTGGGAGACCTGTCTGGTGGAAAGTAGGGACCAGACGCTTTTTGGGCCGGGTAGACGTGGGTGCAGAAGAGACCTCAAGCCTCCGCTCCACCTGGCGGATATCTATGCGGGAGGCAACTTGAATTAAGGCCTCTAAGGTAGCAGGCACCTCGCGCGTGGCCAGTGCGTCTTTGACGAACCCTGACAGGCCCTCCCAGAACACAGGGACAAGGACCTTATCTGGCCAGTCCAAATCTGCGGCGAGTGTCCTGAAATGTACTGCAAAGTCTCCGACTGAGGCGGACCCTTGCCGAAGGTGTAGGAGCCGCAGCGCGGAGTCGTGGGTGACTTGAGGCCCGAGGAACAGTGTTCTCATGGCCCCAAGATAAGCTGTGAGGTTATTCACCACCCGATCTCCACGCTCCCGCAAGGGCGTGGACCACTTCAGTGCTTTGCCTGTGAGCAGGGATTGGACGAAGGCTACCCTTGCCCTCTCAGTAGCATAGTGGGTAGCGGATAGCTCCAAGTAGGTGGTAACCTGATTTATAAAACCACGGCAATCGGAGCTATCCCCGCTAAAACGCTTTGGAAGCGAAAGGCGAGCTGAGCTTTCGCCCAATGCCACAGCCTGAGTGTCCGCCTGGGTGGCGACTGTCACCAGAGCAGCCTTATTGGGGGAGGGCTGGTCCACTGCTGCCAGCCGTGACTGCAAATGCTGCACATAACGCAACACATGCTGCTGCTCTCCAGCCATAGCCAGACCTTTGGCGCGACCGTAATGTTACGAGGGGGACCCTGGGAAGCGTGCCAAGATGGTGAAGAGGCAGCTTCCGCCGGTCAAGGTCCACTGTGTGGTGTAAGGGACCGCTGCTATGGTCATTAGAGAGTGAGCGGGTCGTTGCTGACGATCTTCTGTTACGTACCAGACGATCTGCGTACACCGACTCGCCCTAACCCGTGAGGGTTGTATGGGACAGGGCTTACAGCTCGGTGCACTTGTTGCACGAAGAAGCACAGTGGCGCCCACGCACGTGTGCCCAAACGGAAGTCACGGAAACGTGGCACGAGGGTAGCACAGTGGTGCCCGCGCACGTGTGCTTCAATAACAAGGTGAGTCCGAGGAGGTCCCGAGGAGCTCACCGAAGGCAGGGACACGACCTGCAAAACAAGGAGCTGCCGTAGCAGCAAGGGCAAAGTCCACAAGAAGACAAAAAGGCCTGTACAGCGGCGTAGCAGCACGCTGTCAGTCATCCAACAAAAGAGGACGGTCGCGTGCCGCCATATCGGAAAGTGGGGCTTTTAAGGAGGCGCAGCTCCACCCAAAGGTAGGCGCGAGGCGGAGACGATGGATTTGACCCAATCGGGATCCACAACGTCCTAGCCCGGCCAATCAGGGTTTACCACATCACCAGCCTCGTCATCAAGCCGTGTGATGTCAGTGGGTGAATCAAAACCTGCCACGTGGTGCACATGCTCATTCTCCTGCTTCTGAGACATAGAGGCGGGATCTGTGGCTTCACAAGATGCAGGGATAACGAGATTCTTGCTGCTTCCCTGAGTAGCTATCCTCTGCACATTGTGTAGTCTCCTGGACCTTCGATGCTGCTGAGCAAGAGGGCTTGTGGCAAGCAAGGAATGGGAGACCACATCATTCCTTGCACCCGTAGAGCCACGTAGTCTCCTAGACCTTTGGCGCTGCAGAGCAGGAAGGCTTGTGGCAGGCAAGGAATGGGAAACCACATCATTCCTTGCAACAGGGGAGCTACGAGGTGTAACACTTGTCTAATCATTAAAACTGTTTTCAGTGTGCTAATATACTTGCACAAGGGTTTTCAAGGGATTTGTAAACATCCATTAGCCTCCTAACACAGTTAGCAAACACAATGTACCATTAGAACACTGAAGTGGTGATTGTTGCAAATGGACCTCTATACACCTATGTAGATATAGCATTAAAAACCAGACGTTTGCAGCTAGAATAGTAATTTACCACATTAGCAATGTATAGAGTGTATTTCTGTTTCATTTAATGTTAGCTTCTTTGAAAAAAAATGTGCTTTTCTTTAAAAAATAAGGAATATCTAAGTGACCCTAAACTTTTGAACTGTTGCGTATATAAATATATAGATAATAGATAGAAAGATATATGGAAGTATAGATAGATAGACACACACGTGTTACACACAGGATTTGGAAAGTTATGTTCCATAATGAATTACCGTATTTTTCGGACTATAAGACGCACCTGACCATAAGACGCACCCTGGTTTTAGAGGAGGAAAATAGGAAAATAAAATTTTAACCAAAAAATATGGTCATGACACACTGTTATGGGGCGAGGATCTGCTGCTGACACTGTTATGGGGGTAATGTCCCCAAATTCTCTACTAAGGTACCCCATTCTGATAAGGATCCTCCTGCCTTGTATATGATCCTGCTCATATACCCCCCATCCTGCTAATAATATACCCCCCATCCATCCTGCTAATAATATACCTTCCATCCATCCTGCTCATGATATACCCCCATCCATCCTGCTCATGATATACCCCCATCCATCCTGCTCATGATATGCCCCCATCCATCCTGCTCATGATATGCCCCCATCCATCCTGCTCATGATATGCCCCCATCCATCCTGCTCATGATATGCCCCCATCCATCCTGCTCATGATATGCCCCCATCCATCCTGCTCAAGATATGCCCCCATCCATCCTGCTCATGATATGCCCCCATCCATCCTGCTCATGAAATGCCCCCATCCATCCTGCTCATGAAATGCTCCCATCCATCCTGCTCATGAAATGCCCCCATCCATCCTGCTCATGATATGCCCCCATCCATCCTGCTCATGAAATGCCCCCATCAATCCTGCTCATGATATGCCCCCATCCATCCTGCTCATGAAATTCCCCCATCCATCCTGCTCATGATATGCCCCATCCATCCTGCTCATGAAATGCCCCCATCCATCCTGCTCATGAAATGCCCCCATCCATCCTGCTCATGAAATGCCCCCATCCATCCTGCTCATGAAATGCCCCCATCCATCCTGCTCATGAAATGCCCCCATCCATCCTGCTCATGAAATGCCCCCATCCATCCTGCTCATGAAATGCCCCATCCATCCTGCTCATGATATGCCCCCATCCATCCTGCTCATGATATGCCCCCATCCATCCTGCTCATGAAATGCCCCCATCCATCCTGCTCATGAAATGCCCCCATCCATCCTGCTCATGAAATGCCCCCATCCATCCTGCTCATGAAATGCCCCCATCCATCCTGCTCATGATATGCCCCCATCCATCCTGCTCATGAAATGCCCCCATCCATCCTGCTCATGAAATGCCCCCATCCATCCTGCTCATGAAATGCCCCCATCCATCCTGCTCATGAAATGCCCCCATCCATCCTGCTCATGAAATGCCCCCATCCATCCTGCTCATGATATGCCCCCATCCATCCTGCTCATGAAATATCCCCATCCATCCTGCTCATGAAATACCCCCATCCATCCTGCTCATGAAATACCCCCATCCATCCTGCTCATGATATACCGCCATCCTGGTAAACGGCGTGTATCCTGTGGCACAGGAAAAAAAAAATAAACGTTTATACTTACCCTTCCTCACTCCCTGAAGCACCGATCTCTGTCTCAGCTGCAGCGCCGCTGTGTGGAGCCGTCACCGTGTGTGGAGCCGTCACCGGTGTCTGCAGCATCGCGTCTTCCTGTCTGTGCCGGCGGTAAGCTGATCGATTCTGGTGGATACAAGCGGCGTGCACAGCGATGACGTTATCGCGGTGCGCGCCGCTAGTGTCCAGATCAGCTGACCGCCGGCACAGACAGGAAGACGCGATGCTGCAGGGGGGCGGCTCCACACACGGTGACGGGTGAGTACACTGATTCACTGCACCCCGCGCTGATAATGATGCACGGGGGGCAGTGAATACAGCCGCACATGATCACTCCAGGCTGTAGTTGCCAGGGGTGATCACGGCCGGCTGCTAATTATGAACCCCCCCTTCCCGCCCATCACCCCGCCCACCTGTCAGTGCCGGTTTCGCTGAGAGATGATGGGCGGGAGGATGGGCGTGCATATGTAATGAGCGGGCCCACGTGGTCACGGCAGGCTGCTGCAGGCTGCTACAGCCTGCTGGTGCCGCCGATGACCCGCTCCACCGCGGCACCCTCATTCCCCGCACCCGCAACCTTATAGTCAGACCATAAGACGCACCCCCCACTTTCCCCCAACATTTGGGGGGAAAAAAGTGCGTCTTATGGTCCGAAAAATACGGTAAATTAAAGAAAGTAATTTCTTTAATTAAAGAATGTAATATGGCCATATTTGAATAAATGTTAATTTTTTTTTACCACGAATAAATGTGGATTGTTGTTCATGAGAAAAAAAGACATCCCATGAAAATAAGCCCTAGTGTTACGAACTGGCGCCGCCATAGCCGCAAGCAGCCTGCTGCGGTTCCTGTTGCGCCCAGGCGCCGGCTGCCGTTTTTGGCCGTGCCTCGGGTCGTCCAGTTGGCTGTTCCATCCACCACGTCTAAGTGTGGAGAGGCGGCTAGTGCGCATGCGTGCGCCGATTTACCCCAGCCAGAGTTTAAGCCCGGTGTTTTGCCTAGTGAGCATGCTCAGCCTAATTGTGTTATGTCTGAGACTAAGTCCTCAGTTCAGGCTACTGAGCATGCTCCCACAATTAACCCTAACAGCCTCTTTGCACAGGTACTTGGACTTCGTGCTGTGTCTAAGTTCTGGGATGTGCCTACTGAGCATGCTCAAACTGATAGTCTGCTTTCTGAGCCTGTTGCTCAGGCTACTGGGCATGCTCAGGCACTTAGTGCACCAGAGGCTAGGTCCGGTAAGGACCTCACTGAGCATGTCCGTGAGGTGGCAGGCCCTGATAGGGCAGAGGGTGTCAGGTGTCCTGATGACGTGGCAACTCCGGACTGACTCGCAGAGGCCCGCCCCTATGATCTGGCACCTCAGTATTGGTCGTCAGACGATGACTGGTGAAGTGTTTGGGGCGTGGCTGCCATGAGGTCATCAATGACGTGGCGGTTCCGCATAGGTCGCATGTGACGTCACTGATGACATGGCACTCTGCTATTGGACCTTGGTGGTTCCACCCTGGGTTTGGGGCGGACCCAGGTTATAAAAGGGGCTGGAGACAACATGGAGGGGCGCAGTCTTCACATTTGCTCAGTCAGAGCACACCTCCATGTTAGAGCCTCATTGCGGCATAAGCCTATGTTGGGAAGCGGTAGGTAGGGTTAGGCGAACGGTGCCTGTCACACCAAGATTCGTGGCTCGGCACATCAGGGTCAGGCGCCGTGCTTCCCTCCTGCCGTTCCAGTCTTGCTATAGCACCCCAGTGGCGTTAACTGGGTTGCGGCTGCTGTGCTTCCTGTCCGATTGTGCTCCCTACGCACACGGACAATGCACCTGCTGCGCCACCTGTCCGATTGTGCCCCCTACGCACACGGACAACGCACCTGCTGCGCCACCTGTCTGATTGTGCCCCCTACGCACACGGACAACGTACCTGCTGCGCCACCTGTCCGATTGTGCCCCCTACGCACACGGACAACGCACCTGCTGCGCCATCTGTCCGATTGTGCCCCCTACGCACACGGACAACGCACCTGCTGCGCCACCTGTCCGGTTGTGCCCCCTATGCGCACGGACAGTATACCCCAGGACCCCTGTGGAGTTAACAGGGTGTTCCTTATCCTCCTCGGCTTCCCGGTCAACGCTACTGGTGTACCCATCTGGCCTGACGTGTCCTACACACACGTGGCCAGTCGAGAGGTGGCCAGAAACGCTAATCGGAGGACCGCTCGGCCTGACGTGTCCTACACACATGGCCGACGGGGCGCTTTCGTGGCTGTCTTCCGGTCAACGCTACCTGGTTACCACCCGGCCTGACGTGTTTCCTGCACACGTGGTTGATGTAGCGCTAGGTGCACCAAAACGCTAATCGGGTTGTCGTCCGGTTTGACGTGTCCCAACTAGAGATGAGCGAACCGGTCCCGGTTCGGCTCGAGGCGGTTCGCCGAACGGGGGGTCTGGCTCGAGTTCGGCTCGTCGAACGTTCGACGAACCGAACTCGAGCCCATAGGAAACAATGGCAGGCAATCACAAACACAGTAAAACACCTAGAAAACACCCTCAAAGGTGTCCAAAAGGTGACAAACAACTCACAACACAACACAAACACATGGGAAAGTGACAAGGACATGTACTCATGCGAAAACAAAACAGCTGGACAAGGAAAAAGAGGAGGACACACAGATATAGGCATGGCACGCCCTTCTAAAGTCATGTAAAACACCGCAAGGTGACTCCAAGCGGAGTCTCCCTTTTTTCCAAAAATTGGGCCCCACACACCCACCCCTTCAGTGGCAGCAGTTGTGCCCCAGTTGTACACTTCACAGCTAGATTTGCATCAAGCACATTCAAAAATACGCCATTCTTATCCGTCCCCAGGATGACACCGGGGTAGGTAGCAAAGTCTTTCCTGATCCCAGCTCTGTTCATCTTGGCTTCTTTTAAAAACACAGCAAGCAAGGGTTACTCCAAGCGGAGTCTCCCTTTTTTCCAAAAATTGGGCCACACAGACACCCACCCCATCAGTGGCAGCACTTGGGCCCTAGTTGCAAACAGGATGTTTTGATTTGCATCAAGCACATTCAAAAATACGCTATTCTTAGCCGTCCCCAGGATGACACTGGGGTAGGTAGCAAAGTCTTTGCTGACCCATGACTTGTTCATCTTGGCTTCTTTTAAAAACAATGTAAGCAAGGGTTACTCCAAGCGGAGTCTCCCCTTTTTTCCAAAAATTGGGCCCCACACACACCCACCCATTCAGTGGCAGCAGTTGTGCCCCAGTTGTACACTTCACAGCTAGATTTGCATCAAGCACATTCAAAAATACGCCATTCTTATCCGTCCCCAGGATGACACCGGGGTAGGTAGCAAAGTCTTTCCTGATCCCAGCTCTGTTCATCTTGGCTTCTTTTAAAAACACAGCAAGCAAGGGTTACTCCAAGCGGAGTCTCCCTTTTTTCCAAAAATTGGGCCACACAGACACCCACCCCATCAGTGGCAGCACTTCGGCCCTAGTTGCAAACAGGATGTTTTGATTTGCATCAAGCACATTCAAAAATACGCTATTCTTAGCCGTCCCCAGGATGACACCGGGGTAGGTAGCAAAGTCTTTCCTGATCCCAGCTCTGTTCATCTTGGCTTCTTTTAAAAACACAGCAAGCAAGGGTTACTCCAAGCGGAGTCTCCCTTTTTTCCAAAAATTGGGCCACACAGACACCCACCCCATCAGTGGCAGCACTTGGGCCCTAGTTGCAAACAGGATGTTTTGATTTGCATCAAGCACATTCAAAAATACGCTATTCTTAGCCGTCCCCAGGATGACACTGGGGTAGGTAGCAAAGTCTTTGCTGACCCATGACTTGTTCATCTTGGCTTCTTTTAAAAACAATGTAAGCAAGGGTTACTCCAAGCGGAGTCTCCCCTTTTTTCCAAAAATTGGGCCCCACACACACCCACCCATTCAGTGGCAGCAGTTGTGCCCCAGTTGTACACTTCACAGCTAGATTTGCATCAAGCACATTCAAAAATACGCCATTCTTATCCGTCCCCAGGATGACACCGGGGTAGGTAGCAAAGTCTTTCCTGATCCCAGCTCTGTTCATCTTGGCTTCTTTTAAAAACACAGCAAGCAAGGGTTACTCCAAGCGGAGTCTCCCTTTTTTCCAAAAATTGGGCCACACAGACACCCACCCCATCAGTGGCAGCACTTCGGCCCTAGTTGCAAACAGGATGTTTTGATTTGCATCAAGCACATTCAAAAATACGCTATTCTTAGCCGTCCCCAGGATGACACCGGGGTAGGTAGCAAAGTCTTTCCTGATCCCAGCTCTGTTCATCTTGGCTTCTTTTAAAAACACAGCAAGCAAGGGTTACTCCAAGCGGAGTCTCCCTTTTTTCCAAAAATTGGGCCACACAGACACCCACCCCATCAGTGGCAGCACTTGGGCCCTAGTTGCAAACAGGATGTTTTGATTTGCATCAAGCACATTCAAAAATACGCTATTCTTAGCCGTCCCCAGGATGACACTGGGGTAGGTAGCAAAGTCTTTGCTGACCCATGACTTGTTCATCTTGGCTTCTTTTAAAAACAATGTAAGCAAGGGTTACTCCAAGCGGAGTCTCCCCTTTTTTCCAAAAATTGGGCCCCACACACACCCACCCATTCAGTGGCAGCAGTTGTGCCCCAGTTGTACACTTCACAGCTAGATTTGCATCAAGCACATTCAAAAATACGCCATTCTTATCCGTCCCCAGGATGACACCGGGGTAGGTAGCAAAGTCTTTCCTGATCCCAGCTCTGTTCATCTTGGCTTCTTTTAAAAACACAGCAAGCAAGGGTTACTCCAAGCGGAGTCTCCCTTTTTTCCAAAAATTGGGCCACACAGACACCCACCCCATCAGTGGCAGCACTTGGGCCCTAGTTGCAAACAGGATGTTTTGATTTGCATCAAGCACATTCCAAATCCACAAGCATTTACTCTCCCCAGGATGACACAGGGGTAGTAAATTCCTTCTGGATCCATGACTTGTTCATTTTGATGAACGTCAGTCTGTCCACATTGTCACTGGACAGACGCGTGCGCTTATCTGTCAGCACACACCCAGCAGCACTGAATACACGTTCAGAGACAACGCTGGCAGCTGGACACGACAAAATCTCCAAGGCGTAACTGGAGAGCTCTGGCCATTTTTCTATGTTTGAAGCCCAAAAGGAGCAAGGCTCCAGTTGCACAGTCATGGCATCGATGTTCATTTGGAGATACTCCTGTATCATCCTCTCCAGCCGTTGAGTATGTGTCAGACTTGTTGTCTCTGGTGGCCTTGCAAAAGAGGGTCTAAAAAAATTATGAAAAGATTCCATAAAATTGCTGTTACCGGCACCAGAAAAGGTCCTACTGGTACGGGTAGACTGTTGAAGATGACGAGACCGTCCCATGTTTGTCAAGTTACAACTGTGAGATTCACTCCCTGCACCTGCACGGTTGTTTGGTGGAAAAGCCGAGCTAAGATCTAGTAACAGCTTCTGCTGATACTCCTGCATACGTGCGTCCCTTTCTATGGCTGGAATTATGTCACAAAATTTGGACTTGTACCGGGGATCTAATAGTGTGGCAATCCAGTAGTCATCATCACTTCTAATTTTGACAATACGACTGTCATGTTGGAGGTAGTGCAACAAAAAGGCACTCATGTGTCTTGCGCAGCCATGCGGACCAAGTCCATGCTGTGTTTGTGGCATAGAGGTGCTACCCGTTCTTTCTTCCTCTGACATCTGACCCCAACCTCTTTCAACTGAAATTTGACCAAGGTCTCCCTCATCCGCTGAGTCTTCCATGTCCATGGACAGTTCGTCCTCCATTTCTTCATGTTCTCCTGCACCTTGCTCAACATTTCGCCTGCTACTATGCGCCCTTGTCGATCCCTGTCCCCCATGGTCCCATGCCTGCTGCGTTGGTGATGATGAACGTCTGGACCTTCGTGATGTTGTTGTCCCTTGCGCATATGAATCCTCCTGTAGTTCCTCCCCTTCATGTTGTCCCACCCCCTGACTCCGAATAGTGTTTAGCGTGTGCTCCAGCATGTAAATGACTGGAATCGTCATGCTGATAATGGCATTGTCAGAGCTAAACATATTCGTCGCCATGTCGAAACTGTGCAGAAGGGTGCATAGGTCCTTGATCTGAGACCACTCCATCAGGGTGATCTGCCCCACCTCTGCATCTCGTTGGCCCAGGCTATACGTCATGACGTATTGCACCAGGGCTCTGCGGTGCTGCCACAGTCGCTGTAACATGTGGAGAGTTGAATTCCAGCGTGTCGCCACATCGCATTTCAGGCGATGAACCGGCAGGCCGAAAGACTTCTGGAGCGATGCAAGTCGCTCTGCTGCGGCGCTTGAACGGCGGAAGTGAGCTGACAGTTTTCGTGCCCTGTTCAGAAGGCCATCTAGGCCGGGATAGTGTGTTAAAAATTGCTGCACGACAAGGTTCAACACGTGAGCCATACAAGGTACGTGTGTCACCTTGCCCAGGCGAAGTGCCGCACCCAGGTTTGCAGCATTGTCGCACACGGCCTTACCAGGCTGCAGTTTGAGTGGAGACAACCATTTATTAAACTCGGACCGCAAAGCTGACCACAACTCCTCAGCTGTGTGACTCTTATTACCAAGACATGTCAAGCTAAAGACCGCCTGATGCCGTTGCGCTCTGCTGCCAGCATAGTAATGAGGGGTGCGTGATTCCTTCTGCGCAGTGAGAACGCTGGTGGCCTGACCAGGCAGGCTTGGGGCGGAGGTGGAGGACCCAGATGAGGTGGAGGATGCAGAAGCAGTGGCGGAACTTGGACAGACAGAGGATTGACACACAAGTCGTGGGGACGGCAAGACTTGTGCAGCAGACCCTTCACCATCTATCACCATAGTTACCCAGTGCCCAGTCAGCGACATGTAACGTCCCTGTCCATGCTTACTGGTCCAAGTATCGGTGGTGAAATGCACCCGTTCACACACAGAGTTTCTCAAGGAAGCGGTGATGTTGTGTGCGACATGCTGGTGTAGCGCGGGCACACCTTTCTTAGAGAAGTAGTGGCGACTAGGCATCTGGTACTGGGGCACAGCGACAGACATAAGGTCTCTAAAATCCTGTGTGTCCACTAGGCGGAAAGGCAGCATTTCGGTAGCCAACAGCTTACAGAGGGATAGAGTCAACCTCTTAGCTTTGTCATGGGTCGGAGGAAGTGGCCTTTTATTTGACCACATCTGAGGGACAGAGATCTGGCTGCTGTGTGTAGACGGTGTTGAGTAGGGTGTCCCTTGAAAAATGCAGGTTTGTGAGGAAAGTGCAGGCGGAGACATGATGTTGCCTTCATCCAACGTTGGTGCTATCGATGTCTGAGAGAGCTGTACACACTCACTTGTTTCCCCTTCCAAACCAACTGACGACCTTACAAGCAAACTGCCTGTTGCGGTTACAGTGGTGGAAGTTTTGCGTGGAAAAACAGGTGTGGCAGCTGTCCCCACAGTCCTAGAAGATGAAGAGCGCGCGGATGCAGTGGAAGGGGCGGGCGGTGGATGGTTCGCTCCACTAGGCCGCATTGCAGCACAGTGAGCTTCCCACCGGGACTTATGATATTTAGTCATGTGACGATTCATGGAAGAAGTTGTCAAACTGCTGAGGTTTTGACCTCTACTAACAGAATCATGACAAATGTTACATATCACATGAGTTGGGCGATCTTTTTCGATGTGAAAAAAGGACCAGGCTAGGCAAGGCTTAGAGGCCATGCGACCTGTTGATCCACCACGAATAATGCTCATAGGCAGAGTGGTGGCTGAGGATGCAGTTGTAGACGTGCTACCAGTGCTCCGACTCTGTCCAGGAAGGCGCAAGGTAACTTCGTCGTCGGTTGCATCCTCCTCCACCGCCTCTGTTGACCTCCTCGAGTGCCTGACTGGGGGTTGACAGTAGGTGGGATCTAGAACGTCATCATCAATTGTTGTGTTTGCACTCCCCTCCCCCTCAGACCGAGCCTCTTCTTGCCCTGAACGAATATTTAAGTTGTCATCCCAATCGGGTATCTGCGTCTCATCTTCATCAGTATGTTCCTCATTGTCTATAACCACAGGTGTTACAGTTTGTGACAAAGGGTCAACATTATGCTCAGAAACTTGGTCCTCACGGCCTGAATCTGAGTCACAAAGGTTCTGGGCATCACTGCAGACCATTTCCTGTTCTGTACTCACTGTAGCTTGGGAGCAGACCTCTGATTCCCAGGCTATAGTGTGACTGAACAGCTCTGCAGACTCAGCCATCTCAGTTCCACCATACTGTGCAGGGCTGATGGAGACTTCAGAGCTGGGAGAAAGCAAGTTTGATTGGGATGACAACTCAGAGGACTGGTGTTTTTTGGATGCGGTACTTGAAGTGGCAGAGAGGGCACTTGTTGGACCACTTGAGATCCATTCAAGCATTTTCCTTTTTTGCCCATCATCTACCTTTGTTCCTGTTGTTCGTGTCCGTAACAAAGGGAGCACATCGGATTGTCCACGGTAAGTAGTAGACATCTTACTTTTGCTGGTAGATGGTCTATCTTCAGCAGATGATAATGGAGCTTTGCCACCTTCCCCACGGACAAAACCTTTTTTGCCTTTTACACCACGCCTCTTCCCCTTTCCACCAGCATCTGTCATTTTGCCACTCATGTTGATTGCGACAAGATTGTGGACTGAAAATGTGGTAGTAAAAATTGAGAGGTGGTGAAGATTGCAGTGGTGGTCTAGCTTTATTAACAGCAGAATAATAAAGAATAAATATCCCTGACAATGCAACTTAGTTATAATTAGTTGGAGTGTGCAACGCAGGCAGACGTGCTGCAAATGTCTTTGCACTAGTGGGACTATAGCAAAGTCCAATAGCCACGTATAGGATGCCACTAGGTACACTGAGTGTTTGCTAGTATAATGGCTTGGTTAGAATGAGTTGTAGTGTGCAACGCAGGCAGACGCGCTCTGCAAATGTCTTTGCACTAGTGGGACTATAGCAAAGTCCAATAGCCACGTATAGGATGCCACTAGGTACACTGAGTGTTTGCTAGTATAATGGCTTGGTTAGAATGAGTTGTAGTGTGCAACGCAGGCAGACGCGCTCTGCAAATGTCTTTGCACTAGTGGGACTATAGCAAAGTCCAATAGCCACGTATAGGATGCCACTAGGTACACTGAGTGTTTGCTAGTATAATGGCTTGGTTAGAATGAGTTGTAGTGTGCAACGCAGGCAGACGCGCTCTGCAAATGTCTTTGCACTAGTGGGACTATAGCAAAGTCCAATAGCCACGTATAGGATGCCACTAGGTACACTGAGTGTTTGCTAGTATAATGGCTTGGTTAGAATGAGTTGTAGTGTGCAACGCAGGCAGACGCGCTCTGCAAATGTCTTTGCACTAGTGGGACTATAGCAAAGTCCAATAGCCACGTATAGGATGCCACTAGGTACACTGAGTGTTTGCTAGTATAATGGCTTGGTTAGAATGAGTTGTAGTGTGCAACGCAGGCAGACGCGCTCTGCAAATGTCTTTGCACTAGTGGGACTATAGCAAAGTCCAATAGCCACGTATAGGATGCCACTAGGTACACTGAGTGTTTGCTAGTATAATGGCTTGGTTAGAATGAGTTGTAGTGTGCAACGCAGGCAGACGCGCTCTGCAAATGTCTTTGCACTAGTGGGACTATAGCAAAGTCCAATAGCCACGTATAGGATGCCACTAGGTACACTGAGTGTTTGCTAGTATAATGGCTTGGTTAGAATGAGTTGTAGTGTGCAACGCAGGCAGACGCGCTCTGCAAATGTCTTTGCACTAGTGGGACTATAGCAAAGTCCAATAGCCACGTATAGGATGCCACTAGGTACACTGAGTGTTTGCTAGTATAATGGCTTGGTTAGAATGAGTTGTAGTGTGCAACGCAGGCAGACGCGCTCTGCAAATGTCTTTGCACTAGTGGGACTATAGCAAAGTCCAATAGCCACGTATAGGATGCCACTAGGTACACTGAGTGTTTGCTAGTATAATGGCTTGGTTAGAATGAGTTGTAGTGTGCAACGCAGGCAGACGCGCTCTGCAAATGTCTTTGCACTAGTGGGACTATAGCAAAGTCCAATAGCCACGTATAGGATGCCACTAGGTACACTGAGTGTTTGCTAGTATAATGGCTTGGTTAGAATGAGTTGTAGTGTGCAACGCAGGCAGACGCGCTCTGCAAATGTCTTTGCACTAGTGGGACTATAGCAAAGTCCAATAGCCACGTATAGGATGCCACTAGGTACACTGAGTGTTTGCTAGTATAATGGCTTGGTTAGAATGAGTTGTAGTGTGCAACGCAGGCAGACGCGCTCTGCAAATGTCTTTGCACTAGTGGGACTATAGCAAAGTCCAATAGCCACGTATAGGATGCCACTAGGTACACTGAGTGTTTGCTAGTATAATGGCTTGGTTAGAATGAGTTGTAGTGTGCAACGCAGGCAGACGCGCTCTGCAAATGTCTTTGCACTAGTGGGACTATAGCAAAGTCCAATAGCCACGTATAGGATGCCACTAGGTACACTGAGTGTTTGCTAGTATAATGGCTTGGTTAGAATGAGTTGTAGTGTGCAACGCAGGCAGACGCGCTCTGCAAATGTCTTTGCACTAGTGGGACTATAGCAAAGTCCAATAGCCACGTATAGGATGCCACTAGGTACACTGAGTGTTTGCTAGTATAATGGCTTAGTAACAATGAGTTGTAGTGTGCAATGCAGGCAGACGTGCTCTGCAAATGTCTTTGCACTAGTGGGACTATAGCAAAGTCCAATAGCCACGTTTAGGATGCCACTAGGTACACTGAGTGTTTGCTAGTAAAATTGCTTAGTTTAAAAAAGTTGGAGTGTGCAATGCAGGCAGATGTGCTCTGCTAATATCTTTGCACTAGTGGGACTATAGCAAAGTCCAATAGCCACGTATAGGATGCCACTAGGTACACTGAGTGTTTGCTAGTATAATGGCTTAGTTAAAATGAGTTTGAGTGTGCAATGCAGGCAGACGCGCTATGCAAATGTCTTTGCACTAGTGGGACTATAGCAAAGTCCAATAGCCACGTATAGGATGCCACTAGGTACACTGAGTGTTTGCTAGTATAATGGCTTGGTTTTAATGAGTTGGAGTGTGCAATGCAGGCAGACGCGCTCTGCAAATGTCTTTGCACTAGTGGGACTATAGCAAAGTCCAATAGCCACGTATAGGATGCCACTAGGTACACTGAGTGTTTGCTAGTATAATGGCTTGGTTAGAATGAGTTGTAGTGTGCAATGCAGGCAGATGTGCTCTGCTAATGTCTTTGCACTAGTGGGACTATAGCAAAGTCCAATAGCCACGTATAGGATGCCACTAGGTACACTGAGTGTTTGCTAGTATAATGGCTTAGTTAAAATGAGTTTGAGTGTGCAATGCAGGCAGACGCGCTATGCAAATGTCTTTGCACTAGTGGGACTATAGCAAAGTCCAATAGCCACGTATAGGATGCCACTAGGTACACTGAGTGTTTGCTAGTATAATGGCTTGGTTAGAATGAGTTGTAGTGTGCAATGCAGGCAGATGTGCTCTGCTAATGTCTTTGCACTAGTGGGACTATAGCAAAGTCCAATAGCCACGTATAGGATGCCACTAGGTACACTGAGTGTTTGCTAGTATAATGGCTTAGTTAAAATGAGTTTGAGTGTGCAATGCCGGCAGACGCGCTATGCAAATGTCTTTGCACTAGTGGGACTATAGCAAAGTCCAATAGCCACGTATAGGATGCCACTAGGTACACTGAGTGTTTGCTAGTATAATGGCTTGGTTTTAATGAGTTGGAGTGTGCAATGCAGGCAGACGCGCTCTGCAAATGTCTTTGCACTAGTGGGACTATAGCAAAGTCCAATAGCCACGTATAGGATGCCACTAGGTACACTGAGTGTTTGCTAGTATAATGGCTTGGTTAGAATGAGTTGTAGTGTGCAATGCAGGCAGACGCGCTCTGCAAATGTCTTTGCACTAGTGGGACTATAGCAAAGTCCAATAGCCACGTATAGGATGCCACTAGGTACACTGAGTGTTTGCTAGTATAATGGCTTGTTTAGAATGAGTTGTAGTGTGCAATGCAGGCAGACGCGCTCTGCAAATGTCTTTGCACTAGTGGGACTATAGCAAAGTCCAATAGCCACGTATAGGATGCCACTAGGTACACTGAGTGTTTGCTAGTATAATGGCTTAGTTATCAGTTGGAGTGTGCAGAGGACAAGAGGGTACAGTGGCAGGATTGTGGTGCTCTGGGTAGAGGAATGGAAGCCTGCCTTTCTATTCCCTCCTAATGGTGAAATGCAGGTAGGAAATCCCTGACCTGGGCTACACAGACGCTGTTGCTGTTTGCAGGACCTGTCACCTATGGCTCTCTGACCCTGCCGGTTGGAGCCCTTAAAAGGACTGCTATAAAGTGCTCTCCCTAAGCTGTCTAACGCTGTGTATGCAGCGCATACAGCTGTATCGGCTATAGGACTCAGGAAGACGGAGCTGCGACAGTGATGTCTGACACCAAAGACGCAGAAGGCAGATAATGGCGTCCGTGAAGAAAATGTCCGGTTTTATAATGCAGGGACATGTGACATGCAGATCCTATCACACATGCCGTTGCTTCTCTGGCTCAAAGTCCACTTAGCTGTGTGTGTGTCTGGGATTGGCTGACATGCTGGCCCGCCCCACAAGACGCGCGCACTTAGGGAAGGAAGACAAGAAAAAAAAAAAAAAAAAATGGCGATCGCCATTATAGAAACAGCAGTGATCTGAAGGCGCTGTTCACGCACACTATACACTGAAATGTGATAATAGTTTGATTCACAGAGTGACTTACACTATTACAGCAGAAACCAAGCTATGATTTAGCTGTTTTTTGGCTGCTAGAACCGTTCTCGAACGTTTCTAGAACTACCGAGCTTTTGCAAAAAGCTCGAGTTCTAGTTCGATCTAGAACATGCCCCAAAATCACTCGAGCCGCGAACTGGAGAACCACGAACCACGAACCGCGCTCAACTCTAGTCCCAACACACGTAACCGGTTCCCAGAGTTCCTGGGTTATCTCAGAGCCATCCAGCTCTATAGTCTCCGCCTAACCCTCAGGTGCCAGCAGCTCCTTTGTCATCTGGAGCACGGTGGGCCCCGACTGGCGATTAGGATATATACCCCCTGGTCCTAATCTGCCGGCCCCCCCGTAACACCTAGCCCCTTTTTTGGAGCAAAAATAATATAAGATACTGTCTTATTTTTGGGGAAACACGGTACAATACCCCACCTATTCAATTTTCCACATTAATCTCATCGTGATTTACCCCTCATGGTTGATATACCCTTCCCCTTTCAAATAGATGCTTTGTAACCCCATGGCCACACCTGTCAGACACCTGACATAAAAGATAAATTATTTATATCCTGCCTGAGTTGGCAATATTGAGAAAGCACTGAACAGTACCAAAAACTTCAAATGTGGTTCACTGTGTAATTTTGAGCAGGCAATGAAAAGTGGCAAGACCTTTTTACCTAGTTCATTAGCAAATTTACAGAAGGCACTGCTAAATAACAATACCTAGAACCCCTTTTACTTAAGAGGGAACCTGAAGTTAGAAAATAAACATTTACGTGGTTTAAATTTGAAAACAAATGTGCTCTTTCTCTATTAAGATTTACAAAATTCCACACATAGCGATGTGTGCTGCCGCAGGAACGACAAACAACCTCGCTAGTCACCTGTCAACGATTTTTGGTGTTGGAGCGACCTCTCCAATACCACTGATTTTTACCTCTTTTGCGATCATTTTAGGTCGCTCAGAGGTGTTACATGCTGTGATATCGCTAACGACGCCGGATGTGCGTCACAAACACCGTAACCCTGACGATATATCGTTAGCGATGTCGCAGCGTGTAAAGCACCCTTAAGTCTGTCAACTTTCCTGCATCTAATTGTTTATTCTATATTCCAATGGTTTTCCTTCATTCAAGCAACATTTGTCTGTTGGTATGTAGTTAGATTCCGCTGAACACTCAGTATAAGATGTTTCAATTTACACTGCAATATTTAATCATTATTTCCATTCATTTTTGGATGGTTTATATGTTTGTTTAATTTTATTTATTACTATATTAATGAAGACTACGTATCAAGTGGACTATTTATAATAACCCATGAGCTTATTTTTGATGATTTATTTTTCTTATATCTTTACCTTGTTTGGATGGTCTATGAGCTTTGACATATCTGAACAAACTTTGACTGCTGATCCATCCTATGTAATGGTATTGAAGACACCTTATTTGACTGTCCATGAGCTTTCCTGGACTAACTTTACCTGCTGATCCTTTTACTTGGAGTTTTGAAGAAACCATATCTTGAAGGTCTATGAGTTTTCCTGCACAAATTTTGCCTGCTGACTTACCTACCTAATTATACTGAAGACACTTTGTTTGAATGCCTATGAGCTTTCCTGGCTTAAATTTGGCTGCTGATTTATTATCTGATGTTATTGAAAATTGTTGCTCGATGTTTTGTACATGGTTTTGAATGGACACCAGGTGGGTTTTTCCACTATTTTAAACTGTTCATAGACTTTTTTGTTATTATGTATTTGACCTTTGTGGAATTTTGTATTATAGCGAATTAGATGCTTGTACTGCATTTATATTTTTCTGTATTTTTCTGTGTGTTTATTATTGTTATGTATATATAATATGGACATACAGTATGTTATGCATATTCAGTATAAAAGCATTTATGTCTACATAAACCTTTTAAGAAAGAGGTTTTGCTTTATATGCAAACATTTTTTTTGTTTTGTTTCCATTAGGCAATGAATCCAACTACTGTTTGTTTCATGTCAACTATGTTTCCTGGCTATGTCATGGTTAATGTTGGTTGTGAGAAATATTTCACCTTTTGTGTATTTGTCTAATTAAGCATTTAATATTTAATGCCTTCTAACATGTAGAGATATGTCAGGAATAAGAGTGGTTTTCCGCTGGAAACATGTAGACCTCTCTCTACTCTGCTGTTTTAACATTTTTTCTTTTTTATGGATTTGGAATAAAGTTTTGGTTTCCAATATACTATTTATGCGGATCCTGGCAAGACTTTCTTCTTTTTTATCACTAACTAACAATAACTACAAATGTGATTGACTGTGTAATTTTGAGCAGGCTATGAAAACTGATTCTTTGCTTAGTTCACTAGCAAATTGACAGCAGGCAGTACTAACTAACAATACCTACAAATGTGATTGAATGTATAATTTTGAGCCAGGTATGAAAACTGACAAGACCTTTTTACCTAGTTCACTAGCAAATTGACAGCAGGCAGTACAAACAATACCTAGAAACATGATTGACAAGCTAATTGGGAGCAGGCTGTAATAAGTAGCAATAACTATTTAAATTGTTCACTGGCAACTCTTTTTAGCAGACACTGACAAGTACCTATCCCTAGATCTATCATTAAATGTCGATTGTGGCACACAGTTTTCTCTACACTGCACATCCCTATTCTACAATATCGCTCACCTATCTATCTCAGCTACCTGTCATTAAACCCCTCACTAAGCTAACTGTCTAGCAGCACCAGGGGCAGCACTGGTGGCAGCACCTTCCCTAATGTTTAACATTCACAAAATGGCGCTGATGCCACATGTTCACAATGTATATGCAGACGACATGTGATTTAGGCAGCCAATCACACAAGCCCTTGTGTCTGAACCTTGTTGATTTTTGCTGTGACATGATTGGCTTCAGGAACATCCGCAAATAAAGTTAGGAAAAAAATGGTTACCAAGCCCAAATTAATTCAGAAGTTAGAGTCAGTTCAAAGGCGGGCAACTAGACTACTACAAGGAATGGAAGGCCTCCCATATGATGACAGGTTGAAAAAGTTAGATATATTTAGCTTAGGAAAAAGACGTCTTAGAGGAGATCTCATTTATTTGTATAAATACATGTGTGGTCAATATAAAGGACTGGCACATGACTTATTCCTTCCAAAGACAATACTAAGTACCAGGGGGCATACACTGCGAGTTGAAGAAAAGCGATTCCGACAGCTAAATAGAAAAGGGTTCTTTACAGTTAGAGCAGTCAGACTGTGGAATGCCCTACCACAAGAGGTAGTAATGGCAGATTCTGTAAAAGCTTTTAAATAAGGGCTGGATGATTTCCTCAGTACACACAACATTGTTGGTTATACAGTCATATGAAAACGTTTGGGCACCCCTATTAATGTTAACCTTTTTTCTTTATAACAATTTGGGTTTTTGCAACAGCTATTTCAGTTTCATATATCTAATAACTGATGAACTCAGTAATATTTCTGGATTGAAATGAGGTTTATTGTACTAACAGAAAATGTGCAATCCGCATTTAAACAAAATTTGACTGGTGCAAAAGTATGGGCACTTCAACATAAAAGTGACATTAATATTTTGTAGATCCTCCTTTTGCAAAAATAACAGCCTCTAGTCGCTTCCTGTAGCTTTTAATGAGTTCCTGGATCCTGGGTGAAGGTATATTTATCCATTCCTGTTTACAAAACAATTCTAGTTCAGTTGAGTTTGATGGTCGCCGAGCATGGACAGCACGCTTCAAATCATCCCACAGATGTTCAATGATATTCAAGTCTGGGGACTGGGATGGCCATTCCAGAACATTGTAATTGTTCCTCTGCATGAATGCCTGAGTAGATTTGGAGCGGTGTTTCGGAATATTGTCATGCTGAAATATCCCCTGCGTAACTTCAACTTCGTCACTGATTCTTGCACATTATTGTCAAGAATCTGCTGATACTGAGTTAAATCCATGCGACCCTCAACTTTAACAAGATTCCTGGTGCCGGCATTGGCCACACAGCCCCAAAGCATGATGGAACCTCCACCAAATTTTACTGTGGGTAGCAAGTGCTTTTCTTAGAATGCCGTGGTTTTTTGCCTCCTTGCATAACGCCTTTTTGTATGACCAAACAACTCAATCTTTGTTTCATCAGTCCACAGGACCTTCTTCTAAAATGTAACTGGCTTGTCCAAATGTGCTTTTGCATACCTCAGGCGACTCTGTTTGTAGCGTGCTTGCAGAAACGGCTTGTTTCGCATCACTCTCCCATACAGCTTCTCCTTGTGCAAAGTGTGCTGTATTGTTGACCGATGCACATTGACACCATCTGCAGCAAGATGAAGCTGCAGGTCTTTGGAGGTGGTCTGTGGATTGTCCTTGACTGTTTTCACCATTCTTCTTCTCTGCCTTTCTGATATTTTTCTTGGCCTGACACTTCTGGGCTTAACAAGAACTGTACCTGTGTTCTTCCATTTCCTTACGATGTTCCTCACTGTGGAAAGTGACAGTTTAAATCTCTGAGACAACTTTTTGTATCCTTCCCCTGAACAACTATGTTGAATAATCTTTGTTTTCAGATCATTTGAGAGCTGTTTTGAGGAGCCCATGATGCCACTCTTCATAGGAGATTCAAATAGGAGAACTACTTGCAAGTTGGCCACCTTAAATACCTTTTCTCATGATTGGATACACCTGCCTATGAAGTTCAAAGCTCAATGAGGTTACAAAACCAAGTTAGTGCTTTAGTAAGTCAGTAAAAAGTAGTTAGGAGTGTTCAAATCAAGAAATTGATAAGGGTGCCCATACTTTTGCAGCGGTCAAATTTTGTTTAAATGCGGATTGCACATTTTCTGTTAGTACAATAAACCTCATTTCAATCCAGAAATATTACTCAGTCCATCAGTTAATAGATATATGAAACTGAAATAGCTGTTGCAAAAACCCAAATTGTTATAAAGAAAAAAGGTTAACATTAATAGGGGTGCCCAAACTTTTTCATATGACTGTAAATGACTTAGTGACCAAATGTAGAACTGGTGGAGGAAGGTTGAACTAGATGGACCTAGGTCTTTTTTCAACCTAAGTAACTATGTAACTATGTAACATGCTAAGGCTCATACCGATTTTTTTAAATTGGCAAACCTTTATTGAAGATGTTCTCTCATCTCTACACCTTATGTCCCCTTCATGGCACTGCCTGCTAGAGAAACTGGCCAAGAAGAGAGCTGATTAGAACTCTTCTGCCCTTTTCCCGACACTTGCATCTTCAATTGTATTTGAATTGTAAAGATATGAATACACATTAAGTGTTGGCAGGGAAAGCAGGCAGAGAAAGCAGTGAGCGATTGTTAAAAAATAAATGACTTACTTATTTTTTTAAGTAAGAACACAATGAGGTGCAGGAAAGATAGACTTAAGATTTAAAAATTAATAGATGTATTTTATATAGAATAGAAATGATTGACAAAAATAAGAGTTAATTGTATGTTACGTGATGGATACTTTGAGATGCTAGTGGATAATAGTCCATTTTGCTATTAAATCAGTAAGGTTAGTTTCTTCTTTCTCCATCCATGCCGGTTCCTAGATGGTCTAGGCCATAGTATCCCACACTGAAGCTCTGACACATGTTGCTGCAGCGACAAGCCCCCGAGTGAATTGAGCTCCCCTTGTGTGTCACATGGTGAGATATTTATATGTTTTAGTGACAGTTAGTGATGTCCTAATTAGGATGTTCTGTCTTGGATGATGCAATGCAGTACCAGAATTACCCAGACGAATATACACTTTTGTTATATCAGCAAAAAATATATATGTATATGTACAATGAATTATTTCATAAATGTTAACTTTTTACAGTGGTGTTAGTCACTCACTAATACTTCAACTCTGTACCTGAACCCCGGCCATCACTGTGCTGAATGCCAGCAACCATCTGGCTGCAGGTATAGCACTGTTAGTAATTTATTTTTTTAATAGGATCTTCTTTCCTAGGAAGGCATGACCATTTAATGATGGCCTACCTGTCATCCTGGCCTAATCACCCCATTTGCCCAGTATAGTATTTATGGTGCAGATATTTCTCTTTGCTGTACAGTTTCCACTCTTCTGTCGCTATGCACTGTATTACAATTCTGATCTCTACTGGTGGGAAAGACCTAGTTTTTAAGACCTCACAAGCCTAGGAATATTGGGGCCCATGGTAATGGAAACTCCATGCTGCCATATGACCGAATTGTGTCAATAGAAACACAATGACCCTTTAAGGAACTTTCAAAATGCTAGCAAATTATACACAATTACATGACATGGAATATAACAGCCGATAGAGTAATAGAAAGTTGACATAACATGACAATAGGTTTCACCACATCATAATGATAGCACCACACAAGCAGAGTTAACAGTCAGGTAGCCCATAGCAACTAATGAAGGATATATTGACTGCTCAGAACAAAACAGTGGGGTTTATGCAATGTCTTTGCATAAAAACCATTGCAATGTCTGCAATGGTTTTATGCAATGTCTTTTTTAGTAAGACTGTGGGGGAGGGCTTTTCTGAACTTTTTTTCAAGCACCTTACATGTAATTTTGCAAAATAAGCAAATATAAACTTTATATCTATGTTGTGCATTAGTATTCTTCCTATATGTGCTCCTAATTTTTCATTACTGTATACACATTTTGAACTTTAAAGAGACTTAAATTGGTATTTTTTCTATCTAATTATTAAAGCTTACAGTTGGCCTATACTGGCAGGCTTGTCAGTTCACATACAGCTGAAGATTGCATCAAAATGAGAGTTTCTTTGCCAAGCTGCTTGTCAAGCACTATAGAACAGACGGCACTCTTTGTCTCTAAGGCCCTTAAGACTGGAGCTGAGTGCAAATGTACCATAGTGCAGAAAGCCTGGAAAATGGAAGTAGGAGTTTTTGGAGACAGAAAACACATTGAGTAGGAGGAGATAAGGGAGCAATCATTAAAACTTTGCAACCTGCTGTCATGCCTCACTTATTTATTTCCTTTAAATATTGTACTTTATGCATGCACCAAAAAGTGTAAAAATCACTAGCTTGAAATTTAATTAGAAGAATTAATTTAGTTATACAAGCTTATTTAAAAACTCGAGGCATGACAAGGCTGGAAAGTATTGAATTATACAAAATACAGTTTTGTATGGGAAATGTGGTTCATGCAGTTATAAATTGAATGGCAACGAGCATTTTTCACATTAACATTAAACAAAATGCAATTTGGTAAGTAAATCAACATATGTTTTATATTGAGTTTTCTGTTACTTTGATGGATAAGATTAGTGCATACTAATGAGTAGTTAAATAGAGAAATAGATCTGGATTCAGCCTTGCCAACTTTCTAGGTTGTAGCTTAAAGTATAATTGCCGTGATATGGTTATTAACAGAACACGCTGGTAGCCATGTAAATACACTGATTAATATTATGCCATATTATTTTTCTTCATCCAGCTTTTTAATACTTTTTTTGCTCCGGGCTACACCTTGTTATTAATATTTCTGAACATTACTGTGGCTATTGAGAATCAAGAAACTAAATAGTCCAAGGATTTCAATGTCAGTTGAGTACACAATTTTACGAAAAATGATGAAAAGACAAGTAAAGAATGGATATGGAGCCGATAGGAGAAAACTGTTTAACCCAATCCAAATTTCACAACATTAAATTTTGGATATTGATCTGTGTAAAGAAAATCAATTGGTCAAATTTGAGACTTACTTCATACAAATTTAAAGACGTTCCTGGTCCTCGTGCTACTTTTTCTGATGGCAGCAGATAACAGAAACAGATAACATATAAAATATACTGTATATCTATATATAGGGTTTATTATTTTTGGGGTTTTAGTATTTTCATGCAAATTGATGCAAAAAGGCCAAAATGACTTATACACAATGCCTGTGAGTCTTTCATCTACAGCCTGCATAGGCTAATCTTAAACTTATATTGTATCAATTCATGATCAGTCTGCAGTGCCTAGACAGGAATATAATTTTCTATTCTCCTTATTATTCACTCTTTCTATATAAACCAATCACTCATACACAAAAGTAATACTCTTATTTTTATGTTGATTAAAAACAAACTCAAGACAATGACTTGGCTACTTCAAAGTTTTATATTTCTATGGGCTCCTGTTGTTAGCCATTCTTGAGAAATGGAGAGTCAAATTTGTGGTTTCTAAGATTGTAAGTAATGGACCAAACATATTAATGCCACTGGGTTGCAAACATTGCTGGTAAAGTATTTCCATATTTCTGCATAAGTGTGATTAAAAACTATATCAGTCCAAAGAGTAGATAATCACAACAAAACTAAACAAATAAGTCAAATAAATGAATCACTTTTTTATTGCAAAAAGTGATCCAATATGACGAGTAGCAAAAGTATGTGAACCAGAGGTGAGACAAATTAATTAATGATAATTGAATTTTAGTTGAACTTTATGAAATTCACAGATCCCTGCAAACTCATACAACATGCAATCTGATTCACATGAATCGCTAAAAAAAATAGACTTTCAAATGTTTATTTTTTTAGGGCAAATTGTGTTTATTAACAATGTTTTCATGTAGCACAAAATATTTTTTATATTTTGAAGTGGTTATGAAACTACACCGTGTGCAGTATTATTAGGCAAATGAGTATTTTGATCACATGATAATTACTCAAAGCTGTATAGGCTTGAGAGCCATCTACCAATTAATAAAATCAGGTGATGTGCATCTTTGTAATGAGGAGGGGTGTGGTGTAATGACATCAACACCCTATATAAGGTGTGCTTAATTATTAGGCAACTTCCTTTTCTTTGGAAAAATGGGCCAGAAGAGAGATTTGACGGGCTCTGAAAAGTCCAAAATTGTGAGATGTCTTGCAGAGGGATGCAGTAGTCTTCAAATTGCCAAACTTTTGAAGCATGATCACAGAACAATCAAGCGTTTCATGGAAAATAGCCAACAGGGTCACCAAAAGCGCGTTGGGCAAAAAAGGCGCAAAATAACTGCCCATGAATTGAGGAAAATCAAGCGTGAAGCTGCCAAGATGCCATTTGCCACCAGTTTGGCCATATTTCAGAGCTGCAATATTACTGGGGTATCAAAAAGCACAAGGTGTGCCATACTCAGGGACATGGCCAAGGTAAGGAAGGCTGAAAAACGACCACCTTTGAACAAGAAACATAAGATAAAATGTCAAGACTGGGCCAAGAAATATCTTAAAACTGATTTTTCAAAAGTTTTATGGACTGATGAAATGAGAGTGACTCTTGAAGGGCCAGATGGATGGGCCACAGGCTTGATCAATAAAGGGCAGAGAACTCTACTCTGATTCAAACACCAGAAAAGTGGAGGTTGGGTACTGGTATTAGCTGGTATCATCAAAGATGAACTTGTGGGACCTTTTCGGGTTGAGGATGGAGTGAATCTCAACTCCCAGACCTACTGCCAATTTCTGGAAGACAACTTCTTCAAGCAGTGGTACAGGAAGAAGTCGGTATTGTTCAAGAAAAACATGATTTTCATGCAGGATAATGTTCCATCACATGCATCCAACTACTCCACAGCGTGGCTGGCCAGTAAAGGTTTAAAAGATGAAAAAATAATGACATGGCCCCCTTGTTCACCTGATCTGAACCCCATAGAGAACCTGTGGTCCCTCATAAAGTGTAAGATCAACAGGGAGGGAAAACAGTACACCTCTCAGAACAGTGTCTGGGAAGCTATGGTGGCTGCTGCACACAACGTTGATCATAAACAGATCAAGCAACTGACAGAATCTATGGATGGTAGGCTGTTGAGTGTCATCATAAAGAAAGGTGGCTATATTGCTTACTAATTTTTTGGGTTTTGTTTTTGCATGTCAGAAATGTTTATTTCTACATTTTGTGCAGTTATATTAGTTTACTTGGTGAAAATAAACAAGTGAGATGGGAATATATTTGGTTTTTATTAAGTTGCCTAATAATTCTACACAGTAATAGTTACCTGCACAAACAGATATCCTCCTAAGATAGCCAAATCTAAAAAAACCCCCACTCCAGCTTCCAAAAATATTAAGCTTTGAGAAGTCTTTTGGGTTGATTGAGAACAGGGGCGTACATAGAAATCATGGGGCCCCCATTGCAAAAGTCTGAATGGGGCCCCCCACCGATAAAAAAAAACGAACAAAAACAAAAAAAACAAACAAAATATTATCATAATAATCATTATACATGTTACTGGGGGCTGGCATGCATTACTGGGGGAGGCTTATAGTCAGAAATAACACATACTACAACATAATATTACTGAACAACACCCACCATATCAAGGTTTGCAATGTATTATTACATTGCAAAATAATGCCGCCACACCATGACCAAATATCACCACACAGAGTCTGAATATAACCACCATCCTGTTACTGAGAAAAGGCCACTGTGCCAAGACCAGTGGATTTACACCGCAAATCCCTAAAAAATCTGCAATATGTGAACTTGGCCTAAAGTAGGGATGTCCTTCTTTGTGCCCCTCTCTACACACAATATAAATTTTCACATCTGTCTCCCCCATTTAATGGTAATGATTATGATCCTCTTTATAGCCTTAGGATCTATAGTAAAACTCTGCAAAGTACAGCGATAATAGACACACACACACACACTGATGGCACAGCACAGGGGCAACAAACACACACACACACAGTGATGGCACAGCACAGGGGCAACACACACACAGCATTGGCACAGGGGCAACACACACACACACACACACACACACACAGTGATGGCACAGCACAGGGGCAACACTCACACAGCATTGGCACAGGGGCAACACACACAGTGATGGCACAGCAGAGGGGCAACACATACACAGCATTGACACAGGGGCAACACACACACACAGTGATGGCATAGCACAGGGGCAACACACACACACAGCATTGGCACAGGGGCAACATATACAGTGATGGCACAGCACAGGGGCAACACACACACAGTGATGGCACAGCACAGGGGCAACACACACACACAGCATTGGCACAGGGGCAACACACACAGAGTGATGGCACAGCACAGAGGCAACACACACACAGCATTGGCACAGGGGCAACACACACACAGTGATAGCACAGCACAGGGGCAACACACACACAGAGTGATGGCACAGGAGCAACACACAGCATTGGCACAGGGGCAACACACACACACACACACACACACACACACACACACACACACACACACATACAGTGATGACACAGCACAGGGCAGTTTTTTGTAGTGTTACAGACAGACATTTGTATATTATAATACTCACCTACTCCTTTGCTGTGAGAGATGATGATAGTGGCTCAGGCCTCCCTGCTGCACTTCCTGTGAGTCTTCCTGGCTGCTCCTCCTGTATTTTGCTTTTTCTTTCTATTCTTTCTGTTCTCCGCTTCTCACTGTTTTTTCTGCTCTCTGCTTTTCTCTCTTTTTTGTGGTATCTACGCCTTCTTCACTCCTGCACTTTTTTCCTTTTCATCATTTCATTCTCCTGTGGCTGTACTGAACAAGCCTCGCAACCTCTCCTGATTGGCTGTTCTTCTCCTGGCATCTCTCACTAGAAGAAGCTGCTGCCTGGCCCCTCCCTCCTCTTCAGCACAGGCCGCGCACAGTGTGCAGTGTGGGCATGTCTGAATCTCTGCGTTAGCAAGTCTACAGCTATACAAACAGTGCCGGCTCCCAGCAGCGTTAATCAGCAGCTGCCCCGGGTACCTCCAGCCAGGGCTGCCACTAAGAATTTCCGGGCCCAATACTGACAAAATTTTTGGGCCCCCTTCAGACTCCATTACAGCTCCGCCTCTACCCCTCGAACCGTCGGCAATAGAAATAAGTTGTTTCCAGCATCACATCCAAGAAAATGTTAAAAAACAATTTAATTCCATGAGGTTAAAACCAACACTAGGTTGGATGGATGTCCACGAAGTGTAAAACAATGTCTGATGTGTTTCACACCTAATAGAGGTTCTTAGTCTCAGGTATATCCTGCTAGATTTGCATAAGTTATGGAATAAAATTGGTTTTTAACTTTATTTCTTGAATGTGATGCTGGAGATAACTTTCTTCTATTGCCGGACTTTGCCTCTTTGAACATGGAGCTGACCTCCCTGCACCGTTCCCCAGAGAAAGGACCCAAGTGATGCCTTTACTGGGGGAGCTGAGATCCTCCTCTGCATACTGACCTCCAACCTTCCACAGTCCCACCATTACTCTTGGAAAATCTCCAATTCTGCAAACAGTCCTCACCAATCAAACATTAACCGCTAGTCGTCATTTTGACAGCCCGAAAAAAGCTGCATGCACCGTTTTTTGGCTAATCAAAATGATGATCCCCAGTAAGAATCTTTATCCATATGTGTATATCTATTATATATAGCTGTGCATGTGTGTATATATATATATATATATATATATATATACACTGTATGTGTGTCCGCTATAGGAACCCGCACCGTCTCATTTATAATTACGATATTTTGCACAGACACCTTATGTGACTCAGGGAACATCATAGACTATTTTTTGAGGGGAAAATTTAACCCCACACTTTAGGCTGGGGTCACACAGGGCACTAGTGCGATCCTCGTATGACACTCGGCTCATGCTGGCAGCACAGAAGGAGCCGAATGTCATTTGAGTGTCACTGCGACACTGGCAATGAGGAGGGGAGGGAGAGATTTATCTCCCTCTCTCCTCCGTAGCCGGCTATTGTCATTCTCACCCTGTACTCACGGTACACCGGTGTAATGTGAGTGCAGTGTGGGGTACTTTACACGCTGCGACATTGCTAGCGATGTCGAGCGCGATAGCACCTGCCCCTGTCGCTCGTGCGACATTTGGTGATCGCTGCCGTAGTGAACATTATCAATATGGCAGCGTCACACGCACATACCTGTTCAGCGACATCGCTGTGACCGCCGAACAATCCCTCCCTCAAGGGGAAGGTGCGTTCGGCATCATAGCGACGTCACTGCGGCGTCACTGAGCGGCCGGCCAATAGAAGCGAAGGGGCGGAGATGAGCGGGACGTAACATCCCGCCCACCTCCTTCCTTCCGCATTGCCGGTGGACGCAGGAAAGATGTTCGTCGCTCCCGCGGTGTCACACATAGTGATGTGTGATGTCGTAGGAACGATGAACAACATCGTACCTGTGGCAGCAGCGATATTAAGGAAATGAACGATGTGTCAACGATCACCGTTTTGGAACGATTTTGCGATCGTTGATCGTCGCTCATTAGTGTTACACGCTGCGATGTTGCTACCGGCGCCGGATGTGCGTCACTAACAACGTGACCCTGACGATATAACGGTAGCGATGTTGCAGCATGTAAAGTACCCCTTACTCTCCAAAAAAAATCCTTACATTAAAGTCAATGGAGTTAGGAGGTACAGGTCATTAACAGGAGCTGTGATTGGTTATTATATTCAACAAAGGACATTGCTAGTGTAAGAAGCTTATGTGTGAGGTAATATGATATCGGTGGAGAGACAGAGACAGACAGACAGGGAATGAGAGAGAGACAGAGACAGACAGGGAATGAGAGAGAGAGACAGAGACAGACAGGGAATGAGAGAGAGAGACAGACAGACAGGGAAGGAGAGAGAGATACAGAGACAGACAGGGAATGAGAGAGAGACAGAGACAGACAGGTAATGAGAGAGAGAGAGACAGAGACAGACAGACAGGGAATGAGAGAGAGAGAGAGACAGGGAATGAGAGAGAGAGACAGCGACAGACAGACAGGGAATGAGAGAGAGAGAGAGAGATAGACAGGGAATGAGAGAGAGAGACAGAGACAGACAGGGAATGAGAGAGAGAGACAGAGACAGACAGGAAATGAGAGAGAGAGACAGAGACAGAGACAGACAGGGAATGAGAGAGAGAGAGAGATAGACAGGGAATGAGAGAGAGAGACAGAGACAGACAGGGAATGAGAGAGAGAGACAGAGACAGACAGGAAATGAGAGAGAGAGACAGAGACAGAGACAGACAGGGAATGAGAGAGAGACAGAGACAGACAGACAGGGAATGAGAGAGAGAGACAGACAGACAAGGAATGAGAGAGACAGAGACAGACAGATAGGGAATGAGAGAGAGAGAGACAGACACAGACAGGGAATGAGAGAGAGAGACAGAGACAGACAGATAGGGAATGAGAGAGACAGGGAAAGAGACAGAGACATCCAGACAGACAGACTACATGCACAGTTACACACATTATACATTACCTCATCTTGCAGTTTCTGATCAGTGAAGAGCAGGAGAGAAACCATGGGGACTTGCATGGAGGCTGCAGCAGCTGAACAGCAGGACCTGCATGTTCACTGGTCATGTGATCAGGCACAAGATTAGTTAGATGACAGGTCCTTTACTGCAGCCTTCATAGTACATTTCCTGTCCTGCACCGATCACATACATCAGTGCAGAGTAGGAGAGAGGACAGCTCTCAATGAGCGACTCGGGCCCCCTCATTGCCCTGATGGCGGCTCCGCCCCCTGGGGCCCGGTGAGCTGAGGGATAAAAGGGGAGGGGCCTGGGCTGTCAGCAGTCGGGCCCCCCTCCTGCCTCCTGCTCACATGCCCCATAGCAGCGGCGTGGTCTGCCTCTATTGAGGGTACGCCACTGATTGAGAACATAGTTGTTGATCAATAATAAAAAGAATCCTCTAAAATATAACTTGCCTAATAATTCTGCACACAGTGTATTATATGGTGGAAAGTAGAAAATAAAGTAAAACGAGGACATAAGGCTTTCACGCATAATAAATAATAACAAATTACATAGGATAGGGAAAATCAGTGGGGACAAAAATATATAAACACATACAGTTAGGTCCAGAAAAATTTGGAGAGAGACACAATTTTGATTTTGGCTCTGAATGCCACTATTTTTTATTTAAAATGAAACAACTGAAGCAACTGAGATGCACTTGAAGTGTAAACTTTCAGGTTTAATTGCAACCATTTTTCTCCAAAGCCTCCTCATTTCATTGGCTCAAAAGTAATTAAATAAATTCACTTTACCATGAATTTTTTTTTAATACTTTGTATGGAATCATTTTGGATCATGAGCCTTTTCAACCCTTCTCCATAATTTCATCGCCCCATCTTTCTGGTACAGGTTAATCTTAGTTTCATCTGTCCAAAGAGATTTACCAGAACTCGGCTGATTTCCTTAGATTTTTTGGGCAAAGTCTAATCTGGCCTTCCTGTTTTTAACGCTGATTAGTGGTTTCCTCCTTGTGGTGAATCCTCTGTATTTAGATTTATATCAGCTCTTCTCTCTATTGTAGATTTAGATACTGAAACATACTTACTGGAAAGTGTTCTTCACTTGGGTAGATGTTGTGAAGGAGTTTTTCTTCACCAAAGGATTCTGTGACCATCCACCACTGTTGTCATAAATGGACATCCAGGCCTTTTTGAGTTCCCAAGCTTACCAGTGCACTCTTAGTTTTGCAGAACATATCAAACTAACATTTCTGCTATTTCGCTAATGGATTTCTTATTTTTTAAACCTAATGATGGTCTGTTTTTCTTCCACTGAGAACTCCTTTCACCACATGTTATGGTTTCACACCGTTACCGGCGTCCCTGCATTGTCCTGCTCCCCTCCCTAGGCAGGAATGCCAGTACTCTCACTGGTCGCCGCTGCTACATCAATCCATCCTGGCTGCACCTACAATACTGGCCGCTGCATCTACTATCAGAGATTGTGTGTGCCCATTCCTCTAGTGCCAGCTATTGAGGTACCGAGATCCCCTGGCACTGCCCTTGGCGGCTACCAACCAGCACTAGCCTATCTATACCAGTTGTGGCTTTAGCAAAAACTCAGTAGCTGTACAGGTATGCTCCTCCTTGGTCCAGTGGGTGCACTATCCCCTCGTTCGACTCGTCGAACATTACAAGCAGCTTCCAAATGCAAATGTCACATCTGGAATCAGCTCCAGATCTTTTACCTACTTAATCAATTATGTATTCACATACAGCCCATTAAAGAGCTTTTGAAGTAATTATCCAATTACTTTTGGTCCCTTGAAAAAGAGGCAGCTACATATTAAAGAGCTATAATTCATATACCCTTACTCCAATTAGGATGTAAATACCTTCAAATAAAAGCTTAGAGTCTGCACTTTCAGCCAAAGTTGAATCTATAACTGTATTTTAAAAATGTTTTGGTAAACATCTAAAATGTCCAAATGTGTCACTGTCCAAATAATAAATATTCATCCTCGTGAAATTTCCACATTTTTTCCCATTTTAGCAGCAAACATAAATATATTTTATTTGGATTTTATGTGATATATCAACATAAAGTAGCAAGTATTTGTAAAGTGCAAAGGAATTGAACCATAGTTTTCTAAACATTTTAAAAATATAAATCTGGAAATTGTATTGTACATTTGTATTAAGCTCCCTGTACTTGTCACGCTCCCCGGGTCCCCTGCGCTGCCCCCCGGCTCACCTGTCACGCTTCCCGGCTCCCCTGCCTCGATTCCCGGTTCCTCGGTCCAGTCACCGGCGCTCCCCGCTCTCCAGAATCCATTGCCGGCGCGTCCCCGGCGTCCTGGTCCCCGGCGTCCTGGTCCCCGCTCCCGGCGCCCGTCGGCTTCTCAGCCCCAGCCCGGCCCTGCTGCTTCCTCCTCTCAGCTTCCTGCCCTGGCTTCTGGCACTCGGGCCGCGCGCATGCGCATTAGGGCGCGCGCGCGGTCATTGACCCTTTCTTAAAGGGCCAGCGTCCATTAACAGGAAATGATGCAAACAGGTACAGGGTATAAAGGGGTTTAATGTCCAAGTGGGCGGGGCCTGATCTTCGTGTTTCTCAAGCTAGGAGTCAGGTCTCCTTGTGTTCCTGAGATACTCACCTCTCTCTCTTCCTAGAGCCGAGCCTGCCTCACCATCCGGTCCTGCCGAATCCCGAACTATCTGCCATCCTGACAGTCCGTACCATCTCGGATCCCTGCGGTGACCCGTCATCTCGCTCCAAAGGTTCCGGACCCCGCCTGACATCTTCTCGGCTTCCGAACCTGAGCTCCGTCACCCGGACCACCATCAGTGACTCCGTGGTCCCAGGGACTTCTCCGTTATACTCTTGTGCACGGACTGTTCTGCTGCCTATAGTGCTCCAGCTACCGGACCCCTTACCATCATCAAGGAGTTCGGCCCAGTGGATCCACCTCCTGGGTCTGCCCGTCCACCTGGCCCTAACAGTAAGATCAGGCCATGGATCCCGCTGAAGCACTAGCAGCCGTACAGGAGGAACTCCAACGCCAGCGTGAGACTCAGACCCGCATGCTGCAATTCATGTCTTCTGTGGACGCCCGCCTGAACACGCTACAAGCGGCAGTTACGTCTTCAGCATCCCGGGCTTCCACTAGTCAATCCACGGCTCCAGCTCCCGTGGCGACTTCTTCGGATGCTTCCAGACTTCGTTTGGCCTCACCACCCCGGTACGCCGGAGACCCCAAGACCTGCAGGGGATTCATAAACCAATGCTCCCTCCACTTCACGCAGCTGCCGCATTTGTTTGCCTCCGACCAAGCCAAGGTCGCCTTCATCATGTCCCACCTAGAGGGTGAGGCACTGGCGTGGATGAACCCCTTGTGGGAGAAGAGGGATCCTGTGACCACGAACATCCAGGAGTTCCTGCAGGCATTCCGTGGCACCTTTGACGAGCCCGGACGCGCCTCCGCGTCTGCTTCATCCCTCCTCCGGTTACGTAAGGGGACTCTGACGGTGGGTCAATACGCAATCCGGTTTCGCACCTTGGCTTCGGAACTCGGGTGGAACAACGAGGCCCTAACCGCCGCCTTCTGGGAAGGACTCTCGGGGCGAATTAAAGTTGAGCTGGCGGGTCGTGACGTACCGTCCACCCTGGATGCCCTGATTACCCTAGCGACTCGAGTGGACATTCGCTTTCAGGAGCGATCCAAGGAAGTGTCCCGTGAGAGACGTCCGGTACGGCATTCCCCTCCTCCGCAGAAGCCCTCCGTACTGCAGTCAACCGCATCTGGGGCCCCCGTCCACGAGCCCCATGCAGATCGACCGAGTGCGGCAGTCTGAACAACGTCGAGCCGAGCGGCTCGCCAAGGGTCTCTGCTTTTACTGCGGAGAAGGCACACACCTGCTACGCTCCTGTCCAGAGAGGCCGGGAAACTCCAAAGCCTAGGGTTGGTAGGAGAGGCCACCCTAGGTGCTGGGACTCTCTCAGACCCGGTTACGTGGACTGTGCAAGTGACAACGGGAGAGACGCGGTTCACGGCTGAGGCGTACCTCGATTCTGGGGCCGCAGGCAATTTCATCCAGCAGGCCACGGTGGACAAGTACCAGGTGCAGGTTACTCCACTCGACAAGCCCCTCGTGATTGCCTCTGTGGATGGGAGACCCCTCTCTGACACCATCTCCTGGATTACCAGGCCGATCGAACTGCGTATCGGTGCCCTGCACACCGAGAACATCGCTCTCTACGTCCTCCCACACATGTCCCATCAAATCTTGCTGGGACTTCCCTGGTTACGGACACACGAACCATCAGTCAGCTGGGGCACTGGTGAAATCACCCGATGGGGCTCTTCGTGCCATGATAAATGTCTGAAGACCATACAACCCATCCGACGACCGCTGGTTCCAGAGAACCTACCGGGACTGCCCTCGGCCTATTGGTCCTTCGCGGACGTCTTTGATAAGAAGGAATCTGAGGTTCTTCCGCCACATCATCCTTACGATTGTGCCATCGACCTGCTCCCGGGAACAACACCACCTCGAGGACGGATATATCCATTGTCTCCAGCCGAAACAAGGGCCATGTCTACTTACATCACAGAGAGCCTGGCAAGGGGATTCATTCGGAGATCCTCCTCTCCTGCTGGAGCAGGCTTCTTCTTCGTGAAGAAGAAAGAAGGCGACTTACGCCCATGTATAGACTACCGGGGATTGAACCAAATCACCATGAAAAACAAGTACCCTCTGCCGCTCATCCCCGAATTGTTTGACCGGCTTAGAGGAGCTCGTGTCTTCACCAAGTTGGATCTTCGGGGTGCCTACAATCTAGTCCGCATCCGCTCTGGGGACGAGTGGAAGACCGTTCAATACTCGCGATGGGCACTATGAATACTGCGTGATGCCCTTCGGCCTGTGTAACGCACCAGCAGTCTTTCAAGAATTGGTGAACGACGTTTTCCGGGACCTTCTCTACGTCTGTGTGGTGGTGTATCTGGATGATGTCCTTGTCTTCTCTCCGGACCTCCAGACCCACAGAGAGAACGTGCAGCTGGTTCTGCAAAGACTGAGAGAGAATCGTCTGTACGCCAAGTACGAGAAGTGTGTCTTTGAGCAGTCTTCTCTCCCCTTTCTGGGTTACATCATCTCCGATACCGGACTGCAGATGGATCCAAAGAAGGTCTCCTCCATTCTCAACTGGCCTCCCCCTTCGGGACTGAAGGCAATCCAACGCTTCCTGGGGTTCGCCAACTACTACCGCCAGTTCATCCCTCACTTCTCTGCTCTGACTGCTCCTCTCTCCGCCTTGACCAAGAAGGAGGCTAATCCAAAGGACTGGTCACCTGCGGCCGACGCCGCGTTTGGCTCTCTGAAGCGGGCATTTGCCTCCTCTCCTGTGCTCCACCGTCCGGAGTTAAACCGCCAGTTCACCTTGGAGGTGGATGCCTCCTCCTCAGGAGCCGGAGCAGTGCTCATGCAGAAATCCTCCTCCGGGAAGATGGTGACTTGCGGTTTCTTCTCCAAGAGCTTCTCAGTGCCTGAACGCAACTACACCATCGGTGACCGAGAGTTATTGGCAGTCAAACTGGCTCTGGAGGAATGGCGCTACCTTCTGGAAGGAGCAGTGTACCCCGTTATTATTTACACGGACCACAAGAACCTGGAATACCTGCGGTCTGCTCAGCGACTGAACCCACGGCAAGCCAGGTGGTCCTTGTTCTTTGCCAGATTCGATTTCCAGCTCCATTTCCGACCCGCGGACAAGAATGTACGCGCAGATGCCTTGTCCAGGTCTTTCATGCCCATGGAGCAGGAGGAGGAGATATCCCAGCCCTATAAATATAATAATGAGAGAGAGAGACAGAGACAGAGACAGACAGGACATAATATCGCCATTATCTCATCTTCCAGTCAGTTGTCTATATAGTACTCTGAATACCCCAGTAAGAGACTCTTTTTTCTTTGAATAAAAAATCATTTTGAACATTATATTCGTTTAAGTCTCTTACTGGGGTATTCAGAGTGCCGGAGTTCTTTCCTACATATAACTATTTTTCTCCAGAGCACCGATTTGGTGTAGCAGGGTCCTAACTTATTTAACTTAGTTGTCTATATAGTGGCAGAATTAATTTTTTTCTTGAATAAATCTAGCACTTATTCTTATTTTAGAATTGGCTTACCACATTTGATCAAAATAATAAAAAAAAAGATTTAGTTGAAAAATAGCAATATCAGGCCCATACTGTGCTTCTTGAGACTTTTTTTAAAAAACAAAAAATCTGGTAGAAAGTCTGTATAAGAGGTAACAGACAATCAGAATTTTAAAAGGATGAGGTTTATTATAGCACTATAAGACTAAGGCTGCTTTCACACTACGTTTTTTTAACATGCGTCATGAACGTTTTTTTGCTGCAAAAGCGGATCCTGCTTTTACAGCAAAAAACGAATGCAAACGCATGTATTATTTTACAGGATCCTGTCACTTTAAGTTTATGGGCGGGCATTGGAGTCATGTGATCGGGAACTGAACGTGAAAGACTGGCAGCCGGCATCTAACAGCTGCAGAGGCTCGTAACCAAGGTAAACATCGGGTAACTTGCTTGGATACCCAATATTTACATTGGTTACGTGCATCTGCAGCTGCTAGGAGCCAGCTGCCTGCTCCCTGCACACGTAACCAAGATAAACATCGGGTAACTAAGACCGTGGTTACCCGATGTTTACCTTGGTTACGAGCGTGTGCAGCTGCTAGGAGCCGGCTGCCTGCTCCCTGCACACGTAACCAAAATAAACATCGGGTAACTAAGACCGTGGTTACCCGATGTTTACCTTGGTTACGAGCATCTGCAGCTCTCAGGCGGGGGAGAGTGAAGAGAGAGGGAGGGGGAAGGAGAGGGAGAGGGAGGGGGATGGAGGGAGGTGGAGAGAGAGGGGGGGGGGAGGGAGGTGGAGAGAGAGGGAGGGGGAGGGAGGGAGGTGGAGAGAGACTGAGGGGAAGGTGGAGAGAGAGACTGATCACCCAAGGGTGGTTTCTGGGCATGCTCAGTAGAGCAAGCAGGATCCTGTCTACCAGCATGCCAGCGTTCACATGCGTTTGCATGCTGTTTAGTCAGGATCCAGCAATTTGCAGTATTTGGACGCAGCTCAAAAACGCTACAAGTAGCGTTTTTGAAAAAAGTTAAAAAACTGCAAGTCGCTGGATCCTTACTATAACGCATGCAAACACAGGTGAACGCATGTTGACGCGAGTCCATTGCAAATGCATTGAAATGAAAACGCATTTGCACTGGATCCGTTTTTGCGTTAAAAAAACGTTCATGATGGATGTTAAAAAAAGTAGTGTGAAAGCAGCCTTATTCTAAATTATGCATCGGTTTAAATAAGTGTTGTGTAATGTATTGTATCAATTAAACTTTTATTATGGGTGTAGGGGTGAAAATAGTTGTCTAAAAATATAAGCCCTGTATCTAGTTTCCTGTAGCAAATCTTGAAAAATATGGTATTGACCTAGACTGAAGTGTAACTTTTTGAAGTTTATGAACATATGTGTCTGAAAACATTACATATTCCCTAGCCAATATTCCATTTTTTTCTTTCAAGCTCTGGAGTTGTCACAAGCACTGTTAAACTATAATCGCAAGGAAATAATTTGTGCCCAGCATGCAACAATCACTGTTAAATAATTTTCTAAATGTTTTATGTTATTTTGCTCTCAAAATATGCTATGATAATGCCCATAGTGCAAGCAGTTACAACAACAGAATATACAACCACAGCAGTACATTCCAGCTAATTATTCCCTTTAAGAACATTTTAGCTTGTTTTCACATTATGTATTTCTGAGCTACACTTTAGTGGAATACATTTCAATCTAACAAATATGCTGAGTTTATTGTTGTGAAAATATTGCATCTACTTGATACAAAACCGATATTAAAATAAGTATTAAAGTAAGTTTATCCACCTTTTATGAGTCATATAAACTATTATTGCTCCCTCTTTGGAAGTGTACAGTGATTTTTATTTCTAACTTACAACTAATTATATTATGTTTTTGGGTAATCATAAGACCATTTTTTTATGAAAAGAAAATTATTTTTGTGTTGTGGCTTTTTTAGAGTTTTAGCTGTATTATTTCTATGTTGAGGTAGCTGTAAAGGGGCTTGTTTTTCTGAAATGTCTTGTACTTTGCAACCATTATTAGGTACATATACAATATTTATCGGATTACAAGACGCAATTTTTTTCCCCCAAAACTGGGGGTAAAATGGGGGTGCATCTTATAATCCGGATATGGCTTACCAAAGCGTCGGTGGTGGAGCAGGGTCACGGTAGGCAGGATCGTCAATACTGAAGGCTCGGAGAAGGTAGTGTCACTGCAGTGGAGTGGCCCATGAGGGTCACAGGACGGAGTGTCGGTGATGCGGCAGGTGCCAATGGTCTGACAGCGGGCTGTGGGCTCCATTGAATCACCCATGGTTGGCGCAATGGGCTTCAAGAAAATGGCCACACAGGCGGTGTGTGTGCAGATTCACGTGATGGATTTCAAGAAAATGGCCACGGAAGCCTATCTGTGAAGGCGCCGCCTCTGCATTCATTTTCTTGAAGTCAATCTCGTCAACCGCAAGAGATTCAATGGAACCCTCAGTCTGCTAACAGATCAATGATGTTTGCCCCCAAGCCCACTGTATTGCAAACCCTCCATCCACTAACCCTCCTGAGCCACAACATCCCCTCCTCTGAGCCCACAGCATCACTAACCCTGCCTCCTGTGACCCTCCTGACCCGCTCCACCACCGCTGCTCCTCCCGGTGAGATATTCTAAGATGCACCAGGATTATAAGACGGACCCTCATTTTAACATTACAAATTATTTTTTCCTATTTTCCTTCTCCAAATTTGGGGTGCATCCTATAAAACAAAAAATACCGTTATTTATTAAATATAATTAAATACAATTATTTTATTCCCAGAACCTAGTAAAAAGAAAGATGATTCAAGGCAAATCAAATTTGCTTTGAATTTCATGAACATTAGTTTTCAGCCAATACCACGTTTTTTTGTATTTCAGTTTGCTCGAATCAAGCAAAATTGCTTAGTTCCTTTAACTCCTTCATGCCATCACTATTTTCCACTTTTGCGCTTTTGTTTATTTCTTCCCTTCTGCCAAGAGCCATAACTTTTGAATGACACCATTCATTTTACCATATAGTCTACTGAAAAAAAAATTGTAGAATTGGCAAAATTGTGAAAAAGGTGCAATTTCACAATTTTTTTTTTACCATGTTCACTATGTGGTTAAACTGACCTCGCAGTATGATTCTTCAGGCCAGTACAAGAGTGTAGATACCAAACATATAAATATTTTTTTAAAATTGAAGTAGAGAAAAAAAATCTGAAGTTGATAAAAAAACCCCCCCACTGTTTCTGGAACTATTTCCCAAAAACTACACCGTTTTTATTTTTTGTCATCTGGGGCTAAGTGATGGCTTATTTTGTGTGCCCTGAGCTGAAGTTTTTACTGACACCATTTTTTTGATAGATACAGTATGTTTTGATCGCTCCACAAACAACTTTAGACTACCATCCACACTTATCCGAACCACCGACTCCTGGCTCCAAGACTTTTCCTGAGCTTCATTAATCCTTTGGAATGCTCTACCCCAAGAAACTAGGATGATCCATAACTTACACAGCTTCAGATGCTCCCTAAAACACATCTTTTTAGGGTTGCCTATCACCCTCCCTAATCCAGGGCAACTAAGTAGTGGTTCTGTAAGAAGCATTTCAAGATCCTGGAGTGGCCTAATCAGTCTCCAGAACTGATCCAAATAAAAAATATTTGGATGGAGCTGAAACTCAATGTTGCCCAGCAACTCTGTAAGTATATGAATTTACACTAACGAGCAAAGTCTTGAACTTTTTATTTCAGGTTACATATCTCACTATCCACTATAACTATTAGTGTGAGGCTACATTTTATAATTTTATAGACCTTCATCATGGTTATTTCATACAAAATTTTTTACTTTTAAATATTAAGGATATGATTAGTTATACAGATTCCTGTCATGTCACTGCATTGTTACTGTTTTGCTCTTAAAAATCTAACTTTACATTTATTTGTATTTTGTTAGTATTTTATAACTTTACCTTTGGCTTTCAACATTGCCTGAATGCTTCTGGGCATGTTCTCAATCAGATTCAAGCATTTCTCAACCAAAATCTGATCCCATGCTTCTACTAAACATTACCAATATTGGTGCATACTGGCTAACTCACTTGATTATGTATACAGCTTTTTCTTCAAATCTACCTACAAGTGTTCAATTGGGTTGAGGTCTGATGACAGTGAGGAACAAGCCAGCACTTTTTCATTGTCATTGAACTATTTAATCGCCAGTCTCAACTTATGCTTTGGGTCGTTGTCCTGCTGGAACACTATATTGTCCTTTTGATACCCATACCCAAACACCAGGAATAAAACAGTAACAATGCAGTAATATGACAAGAATCTGCATATCTAATCATATGCTAAATGGTTGCAAGTCAAGTCTATGAATGAGCCAGCCAAGATGATTGTCCATAACATGAAGATAGTCTCAACCTCTACATTGTAGTGAATGATGAGATATGGAGCTGGAAAGTCAAAAGTTTCAAACATATAATAATAATAATAATAATAACCTTTTGATTGTCAGTATATACACAGCACATTAGGAGTAGGGCCTCATTTTCAATTTTTGAATTTCGAACAGGTTCACAATTTGTTAGCCCTGCTTATACTGTGACGATGTTCCACATCAATCCTTTAATTTTAAAAATAAGTACCGGTAAATACAATCATATTTTTTAATTCAACATTAAAAATAAGTAAATGCAGTTATAAAGTGAATGAAAATACAAACTGTCTAAAAAAGCTTTAGACTCAGTAATTTGTATTGTAAGCTTTTTAACTTATGACATTGTTTAAATTCATCTCTTTCGGTGTGTTTATTTAATAGCTGGGTTGAATATATTCATGATGGCAGTACATGTGTGTGTGGGCATCTCACTTCCTGTAAATTAAAAAAATAAATAAAATGAACAGACTCATATTAATGGAACAGATTTCTGATGAAGGAAGCAAGGATATTGTTGAGAATATTTTGGCAGGATTTTCAGACAATGCCCTATTCCATGCGGAGGTGTTGAAAGATGTTGTCTCACTGTTTAATGCCAATAATGAAGAGACAAGCAAAATGTCAACTTAATAAAATTAATACTGTAGATTTCTACCAATATGACACCTAAAAGAATACATTTCTGAACCATAATCAGTTGGTGATTGTCCAATTTGTTTTGTTAGGAATGGATATAAATCCTATTTGCAGATGCTGAAAAAGACATTTCATCTCGAAAAATAAGAACATGTGTATAGATGTATGTGTGACGCCCCTGGACTATCGGGTCGTCACAGGGTATTGCAAAATCTGCCCTTCCGTGCAGTATCCACCTCCTTCTTGGTTTTGGGTCCCTAACTACATGGTGTTGCCTACATCAACTAATCAAATCCTAGATACACCCTGCACCACACCCACCAAGCACACCAGTGGACGGCTTGAGTGGAATAGAGTCACCCACCTGGGGGTTGGGAGGAGAGGTCAGGAGTGTCAGAAGGAGAGAGTTGGGTCTGAGAAGCAAAAGAGAGAGGAGGTCAGGAGCAGGGCTCCTGGGGAGCAATCTAGGTGGCAGACGGTGGTCTGGGCCTAGAGGAGCTGGACCCCCGGTCGCAGGGGATCAGGGCAAGGGCCACGGATCTGTCGAGGAGGACAGCCAGCAGCCTTGCAACATCACCGGGCTGGGACCAAGGCACGACGGGGTATGTGGACCTTAGGTCGGGGAGTAGCTTCAGGCAACCCGATAATTTACCCGAGGAGAACGGAGTCTTCAAGAGCCGTTCCCATAAGCTCCAAAATTGGGGCATTAGCGCAACGAGGGGGATAGGACTTTCCATCCAAAACGGTCCAGAAAATCCCAAACGTGAGCCCTGAGAGCAAGCTCCCACACTTAGCCATGGTGGGGAGCAGGACCCGACAAGTTTCACACTACCGGGACCACCAAAGAAGTCAACTTAGTTCCAGGAGGTAGGTCACGGATCACCAGGCAGTACCATTGGGGATGGGACGTGAACTCCGCTGCCCTCAGCGGCAGTGGCATCCAGAGACTTGTTTGACCAGTTGTCGGTGTCAGCTTAATGGACAGAGTGAGTACAACAGTGACCCCCCTTGCATCCAACGGCACTCCCCCTACCATCACCGAGTCCCGGGGTATCCCCCCTACTTGTGGAGGGTCACAACACCTGGCTACCCCATTCCATCATCCCCGGGTATTCCGAACTGCAGCGGTGGTACTCCTAATTACCACATACCACGGGTGTCACAAACTCTATGAAATCCCTTGTAAATAACCACCTTCATTTGAGTGGCTGCATGACCCCCGGGTCCGGAGACCCTCGAGTCACTGCGAATCCGGATCCGAGCAGCTCGGCTGCTGGCACGGGGGCAGCACATATGTTCTTTAGAAATCTTTAAACAAGATTTGTAGTTTCTTGGCTGTTGAAGCAGATCTATATATGTAAAATATTAATATTTAGTATAAAATGTATATATTGATGTTTGCTTTATTTTGTACCTCCAAATATCTTTTAGGGAAATATATACATTTTCTATCGAAAAAATTAAAATTAATTCCTCAATGAAGGATCCAATTTTGACTTAAATAACATAACCCCATTTTTCATCTTTCACTAGTCACTTTCTGTGTTAATAATAATGTTTCATATCTCAGTGATTCTGAACGTAGGTTTTTTGTGACAATTATTTTATGTTAGGGGTAAATTTAGGTCAACATGTTATGTATTTTTTTTAGGAAAATATTTGTTGAAAATTTGAACATTTCAATTTCAACTTTTAATATTTACAACTTTAACCCCTTCATGACCTTTTGACGTAAGTTTACGTCATGGTCAGTTAAGAGTTCACAACCTATATTATAAACTAACATCATGGAAACTACGGTCTTCAGACACGGTAATCGGAGGAAGTGCAGAGTGAATCTGACAGCAGGGCACTGGGAGTCGTAGCCATGGGGGTTTTGCCACAATCGCTGTGATTGGCTATATAATATTAAACAGCTGATCACTGCAATCTCAATATTTCAGCAAATTAAATTGCCTAAAACAATGAAAGCCAGCTAATATCGGTGCAGTAACATCGTCAATCACAGGCTTGAGCTAGACAATGGCAGCATCACCAACCCCAGCACTGATTGTAGTGATTGGAAGATGACGTCCTATCATACCAATCAGTGAGCCGAAATGCAGTTTGACCTCATGTGACCGCTCTCCGCTCTGCCTCATTCTAGCTATGAGATGGGAGTAGAGTAGTTGCTGTGTAATTTTGCTGCAGATTTGCTGAGATTTGTGGTGCCACAGATGATTTTAACCTGTGCCACCACTTCTACTGCTGCTGTTGCTGCTGATGTGGCACCCCAGTGGTCCAGTTGACACAGTAACATTGCTCTCCTCATAGAGGGTGACATTATACCTAGAAGCAAGAGGGGGATCTCCCATGCTAGGTGCACCAGCACTCAACACTTACTAACTCCAGACCAGAAGGGGGAGCGCAACAACCCAGTTTCAGGGGAGCTTCCCTATACATTCTGGCCTGAAGGAGGGGTCAGTAAACACACACACACAGAAGTGAAACTGAAAGGGCAGAACAAGTCAGGAGGAGAGAGAAGATGGTTGCTGGGAGGGGAGCTGAAAATAGCTCCAGACACAGGAGTCCAAGACTGCGTGGGTACTGAAGTCCCTGCAGCTAAATCCGGAGGGCAGGAGACTGCAGGTCTTCTGGCCCACAGAGCACCCGGGTCACAGCAGTATAGTAGAGCTAGAAGCCGTGACCAGCAGAATGGCACCAGTAAAAGACTTGCGCTGCCATACGGGAGAACCACTACCGACACAAAGAAGAGGGTCACAGCATAGCTTCAAGCTGCAAGGACCCACACATCACAGCGCAAGCAGGAAGGCCTCTGCACCCACCTGGCTAGGTGTATCCCCTCAATTGCTTTCAAGCTGACCAGACCTCCGCTACCAGCTGGATGAGTCTCCCAGGCCTATATTATCAACAAATGAGTAAAAGATAAAGGAAACTACGGCCCCTGTGTTGTTCAGTTAATGCCGACGTCCTCAGTCCTGCGCTCTAATGTTAACTCCCTCCGTCATTCGTAAAGACTACTACTCCCAACGGCCCAGGGGCCTAGCTCTACCTGTGGAGAGCTATACCAACTCAGCTGCATCACCACCGACCCCCAGGGAACTGAACAGCAGTTGACGTCACGACATCTCCCCTGTAAATATTCCCCCACCATCATCAGCCATTTATTAAAATGACACCGGTGGGGTCACGGAACCGGGCCCTGTCACCGTGACATCCACCGAGCAGAACAGAAGCGTGCAAAGAGTTAATCCCGGACTCCCTAAGAGAGAGATACGGAGCCTGGCTGAGGTTCACTAGGGGGGAGGAACATGTCCAACGTGAAGAGGGATCAGGGTGCCGCTGCAGCCACAGCCGTGGTGCCTGTAATACCGCCTTCTATGCCGTATATACCAGGAGTGACATGGTTACTGCAGTACTCTGAGCGACTTCCAGGAAATACTCTGCAGTTTATTAGAAGTATACCCCCTGGCAGAGGGCCAGCAAGTGAGCATTCTAATCGGCCAGTTAACCAGTGTGGCCCAGCGGGAGGTAAAGTCCTGGCCAGACACTGACAAGAGAATTATGAAGCAAATCCTGGCCAAGCTGAGGGACACTTTTGATACCCGCACGGCAGTGGAGATAAAGATGAAGTTCTTTGGGTGCAAAAAACAGTGCAAAACAGTGTACGGGACTATGCTCTAAACCTTCAGGACACAAAGAGGGCTGTTAAGCAGGTGAATCCCGAGGCTGCTAACCGAGCAGTTTACTGAGGGGATCCTGTCTAACGCCCACCGGACACAGCTGTGTATTGTGGCCCTACAGAACCCTGACCTCGACTTTGCACAGTTCAAGGATCAGGCCATTCGGGTGCTGCAAGAGTCTCCCCCAAGTGACGCTACACCCCTCCGGCTGCTTGCTATCATGTGCACAGAGGTGGTGCCCTCACCCTGGAAGATCATAGGGATGGATGCGCAGACCTTGGGTACCAACCCCACCTCCGATCTGAGGCTCCAGGTCAAAGAACTGACAAAAGGCTTCGCTTCCTTAGCAAAAACTGTGCAGTCATTACAGGTGGCCCTGCAGCCAGCAATCATCGAGCTGACCTCCAGCCCCGATGATGTCCCGTGGCAACGTCAGAAGAGGATCCTCCCCACCAGGGAAGAAACAATGATCGCTATAACTCCACTGGGCGACCGATTTGCCGCCACTGCAAAAAGGCGGGAAACTACGCATGAAGCTATCCTTTAAACGAGCAGAACCTGGGGCCCAGCAACCCTCAGGAACCTGGGGCCAGGCAACCCTCAGGAACCTGGGGCCAGGAGCCAACCCTCGGGTGTAAGAAGATCCAGCCCATCTAATTGGTGGGACAAGTATGTGGGAGGATAACCGGTCCTTCCAATTGTGCTGGATGGCATCCCGATGACAGCCCTCCTGGACATTGGGTCCAAAGTAACAACAATGCCATATATCCTTTACAAAAGATACTGGGCTGATTCTGACATTACTCCTGGCCCAGATGCAGACTTGACCATAGTCACCAGTAATGGTCAGCCCTTGCCTCATGTGGGGTATAAGGAGGTGACCATTAAGAAAATTGTCTTGCAGAAGTAACTGTTTTGTTACAGCAGGTAACCGAGACTGCCAGCTCCGGGCAGCAATGAATTCTGCAAAGGGAAAGTAAAGTCTTGATACACAGGCAACAAATAGAGCTGTCTGGAGGAGAAATTGGCAGTGTCAAGGTAAGTGACCCATTCCCCATTGTAATACATCCAAGAAGTGAAATGTTAATCTGGTGTCAGGCGGCAATAGGCCTCAGGGGTCAGGATTACAATGAGTCATACACTGCACAAATCTGACCTTTATGGAAGAGTGCAAGGAGAAAGCCATTTCTCAAAGATATCCATAAAAAGTATAATTTAAAGTTTGCCACAAGCCACCTGGGAGACACACCAAACATGGAAGAAGGTACTCTGGTCAGATGAAACCAAAATCAACCTTTTTGGGCACAATGTCAAACGATATGTTTGGTGTAAAAGCAACACAGCTCATCACCCTGAACACATCATCCCCACTGTCAAACATGGTGGTGGCAGCATCATAGTTTGGGTCTGCTTTTCTTTAGCAGGGACAGGCAAGATGGTTAAAATTGATGGGAAGGTGAATGGAGCCAAATACAGGACCATTCTTGAACAAAACCTGTTGGAGTCTGCAAAAGACCTAAGGGTTACTTTGCTCGCTGCGACATCGCAAGCCGATGCTGCGATGTCGAGCGCAATAGTCCCCACCCCCGTCGCAGCAGCGATATCTTGTGATTGCTGGCGTAGCGAACATTATCGCTACGCCAGCTTCACATGCACTCACCTTCCCTGCGACGTCGCTCTGGCCGGTGATCCGCCTCCTTCCTAATGGGGCGGGTCGTGCGGCGTCACAGCGACGTCACACGGCAGGCGGCCAATAGCAGCGGAGGGGCGGAGATGAGCAGGATGCAAACATCCCGTCCACCTTCTTCCTTCCGCATTGCAGCCGGGACGCAGGTAGGAGATGTTCCTTGCTCCTGCGGCTTCACTCACAGCGATGTGTTCTGCCTCAGGAACGAGGAACAACATCGTACCTGTCGCTGCACCGGCATTATGGAAATGTCGGACCCTACACCGATGATACGATAACGACGCTTTTGCGCTCGTTAATCGTTTCAAAAAGGATTTGCACACTACGATATCGACTGCAACGCTGGATGTGCGTCACTTTTGATTTGAATCCACCGACATCGCACCTGCGATGTCGTAGTGTGCAAAGCCCACCTAAGACTGGGATGGAGATTTGTCTTCCAACAAGAAAGTGATCCAAAACATAAAGCAAAATCTACGGAATGGTTCACAAATAAATGTATCCAGGTGTTAGAATGGCCAAGTCAAAGTCCAGACCTGAATCTAATCGAGAATCTGTGGAAAGAGGTGAAAACTGCTGTTCACAAACGCTCTCCATCCAACCTCACTCAGCTCAAGCTGTTTGCAAAGGAAGAATGGGCAAGAATTTCAGTCTCTCAAAAACTGATAGAGACTAGGGATGATCGAATATCTCAAATATTCGGCTTCGCGAATATTTTCCAAATAGGTCGCCGCTATTCAACTATTCGCGAATATTCGATGCTCAATATAACATCTATGGGAAACCCGAATAACAACTATTCGGAACTATTCGGGCTTCCTATAGACTTACATTGCGCATCGAATATTCGCATAGCAGCGAGTTATTCATTGAATATTCGCAAAGCTGAATATTTGAGCTATTCGATCATCCCTAATAGAGACAAACCCCAAGCGACTTGCAGCTGTAATCGCAGCAAAAGTTGGCGCTACAAAGTATTAAATAAAGGGGACTAATAATATATTGCACACCCCACGTTTCAGTTATTTATTTTTATTTATTTAGTTATTTTTGCTTTCGCAAAGCACTGTATGTGTTGAAGGGCCACACAAGAATAAAACTCTTTTTATCTCTGCTGAGATACTGTGGCAAAATCCCAGAATTATCAATCAGTATTTATGTGTTGAAATATCTATGTGTGGCAGGCCGCAGGACCACATAAATCCTATTTAGCAACCAGAATTTATATGCCAAAATTTAAATTTCTGTCAGGACCAGATGATTAACAACTAGTATATATATATATATATATATATATATATATATATATATATACAGTGCAGACCAAAAGTTTGGACACACCTTCTCATCTCTAGAACAACTGTTAAGAGGAGACTTTGTGCAGCAGGCCTTCATGGTAAAATAGCTGCTAGGAAACCACTACTAAGGACAGGCAACAAGCAGAAGAGACTTGTTTGGGCTAAAGAACTAAAGAACACAAGGAATGGACATTAGACCATTGGAAATCTGTGCTTTGGTCTAATGAGTCCAAATTTGAGATCTTTGGATCCAACCACCGTGTCTTTGTAGAAAAGATGAACGGATGGACTCTACATGGCTGGTTCCCACCGTGAAGCATGGAGGAGGAGGTGTGATGGTGTGGGGGTGCTTTGCTGGTGACACTGTTGGGGGTTTATTCAAAATTGAAGGCATACAGAACCAGCATGGCTGCCACAGCATCTTGCAGCGGCATGCTATTCTATCCGGTTTGCGTTTAGTTGGACTATCATGATGGGGTGCTACGCCAGATGACCTGGCCTGCACAATCACCAGACCTTAACCCAATCGAGATGGTTTAGGGTGAGCTGGACCGCAGAGTGAAGGCAAAAGGGCCAACAAGTGCTAAGCATCTATGGGAACTCCTTCAAAACTGTTGGAAAACCATTTCCGATGACTTCCTCTTGAAGCTCATCAAGAGAATGCCAAGATTGTGCAAAGTAGTAATGAAAGCAAAAGGTGGCTACTTTGAAGAACCTAGAATATAAGACATATTTTAAGTTTTTTCACACATTTTTTAAGTATTTAATTCCACATGTTTTACTTCATAGTTTTGATGCCTTCAATCTGAATCTTCAATTTTCAGAGTTCTGAAAATAAAGAAAACTCTTTGAATGAAAAGGTGTGTCCAAACTTTTGGTCTGTACTGTATATATATATATATATATATATATATATATATATATATATACATACATATGGTATATATGAACTGGACTACAGAGGTACCCTGAGCTTACCCTTTAGTGGGTGGAGCTTGACTAAGCACCCACCTCAAGGCAGACACCAAGTGCTACTCACAGGGCAGAGACTGGGACTGTGGCAGCTAACCCCTAGGGCAGGAATGGACGCAGGTGCAGACAAGCAGGGTCTTTATTGTAGACAGGGACCACCAGAATGGCTGAGACAGAAACCACATCAAGGACTGACAGGCAGAGTCACTAATAAAGCTGGGACCACCCAAGTAGCTGAAGCAGATGGCACGGCCGGGGTGGATGGACACAGTTATTAGTAATGCTGAGGCCACCAGATTAGCTGAGGCAGATGGCATGGCTTGAAAGGACAGACACCGGAGTACAGACGGGACCGAGAGACAGACAAGGAGATTGTACACTGTAACAGGAAGCACAGCGGACAAGGGAACCTAACAACTAGCTGGCAAGGGAACAAAGTACTAACTAACTAAACACACTGATCAGGCACTTTCTCTAGTGGGAGAGTGCCTTACGTTCCAAGTGCCTCTCAGTAGGAAATGGTGCCCTGGCCCTTTAAGAGAAGGGACATGTCACATAGGCAGCCAATGACACTAGACTTTGTGTCTGAACATTGTGGATGGTTTCTGTACCATAATTGGCTGCAGAAACATCCACAGATTAAGTTAAGAGGAAAAATGATGTCTGACGCTCCTTTGACCTCTCCCTACCCACTCCCCTCATCAAATGCCTCCCCCCGCATATCATACAGCACCACTATCCTAGCTAAAGTCATAATAAGGAAGAAGAAAAGCATTAGTACCAATACAAACAATTACTGAACAAAAGACCGAATTTTACTGATTTTGAGAAAAGTGTTCGGGAATCTGAACCTGAGTCCAAATGGGCATGGCTCGTGCTGAATTTGAGATTTGCGGACCTTTTTCGAAAAGGTTTGCTCATCACTACTGTTAGGGGTTCTGATGATTAATTTATTTACTGCTGATGGTTGTGATGCTGTGTTTGTGTACTGATGGGGGGTTCTAATGATGTAGTTCTGTACCTCTGTTGGTTCTGGTGATTATATTCCTGTGCTGGAATTAGTTCTGCTCCTGTACACAAGTAACAATACAGAACTTGTAAGATTATGCTATACATGGCTATATTAAAGAGGTTGTCCACTTCTTTAACATTGATGACCTATCCTTAGTATAGGTCATCAAATGTCTGATCGGCCAGGGTCCAGCACCCGACACCCACGCCATACGGCTGTTCTAGGTGTCGGCGGTGGTAGCAGGTGGCCGCAAGAGCTCAATTCCGCATCTGCTGTCTCTACTGATAATGGCCACTGCCGGGTACTGCACATCCACTCCTATTTAAGTCATTGAGGCAGATGTGCAATACTTAAACCACAAATAATAATAGAAGGAAGGAATCCAATAATCAGCAAACCATGAAAAAATTCCTATTTAAAATACCAAACTTTATTAGTCAATTCACTAAAATAACTGTCAGTGCAGTCCCATAAAATAGCCACTAAAAAGTGGTTGGATAGGTGAGGGTTGACAAGTGCGCCAAATATCGATATTAGAGATATTGATCGGGTATAGGTGGGGGTAGGCTAGTACTCGCCCTATGGATTCCCCCTACCTACCAGCGGAGTGGAAACACCCTAACACTCGGTGCCCCCGCTCCTCGGCGGCTGTCCCTTACTGACCCTCCAATCCACAATACACTACCACCATCACCATAAATTGTGTACGTGAAGTGTGCAGGTCAAAAAAAATATCAGAGTAACTCTTCTCTATAGTCAATAAAAATCATTAAAAAATAGAGTTCAGATACAATAGCACCCTTTGGGGTGGACAATAATTCTTATATCCCAAAAAGATGCAGCTGCATATTCAATCAGGAGATGCCTTAATGCCTGCACATGTATATAAGATTATAGTACTTATTCATCTCTGTAGTGCTTATCCATCTCAACGCGTTTCTCCCTCAGGATATCTGGGGGTTCATCGGGAGATGTTCAAATTTTAAGTCCACAAAAGTGGTAACGCAATGGAGATCCAGTTATTGTTGTGACTGGTGGTGTCACACAGGACAACACGGTCTGGGTCCTATCTCATTGATGGTGTCAGGCATTATCCCTGACACCATCAATGAGATAGGACCCAGACCGTGTGGTCCTGTGTGACACCACCAGTCATAACTTGATATCCATTGCGTTACCAGTTTTGTGGACTTAAAATTTGAACATCTCCTGATGAACCCCCCAGATATCCTGAGGGAGAAACGCGTTGAGGTGGATAAGCACTACAGAGATGGATAAGTACTATAATCTTGTGGCGCCCTGGACAAGCCAGGGGCCACAGAGAACACACCAACACACCCCACACTCCCTGTCAGGCACACCAAAGTCAGACACAAAATCCTTGTTGCCTTCCTCCAGGGGCTGATGTTCACACCATGGGGTGGGCCAGGCGGTTGGCCCCGCCCACCGAGGAGTTCACAGTCCTGGAGGCGGGAAAAGCAGACAGTTCAGTGCAGTTTGGAAGTGAAAGTGAAATGAGGGAAGTGGCAGTAGAGAAGCCTGAAGTTGGTCCGGGTGTGTGGCCCGGACAGATCAGCAAAGTTGGCAGACGGTGGTGACCGTCTGCAGGAGTGGCCTATCGGAGTTTACCGTAAGGACCGTGGACGGGCGGTGGCCCGGCGGTACCGGACCGGTACACAAAGAGAAGTCAGCACCATCTGGCAGGGGCTTACGGACCCCGGCAAGGCTAGGAGTCGCCGTGAATTTGCCAAATTCGTTAGCGAAGGGAACCTCCTGGGTTTCCCAGCAGCCAAGTCCCGACAGAAGGCAACCATCCAACCGAGAGAGGGAAACACAGTCATCGCCAAGGCTAAAGTTCCCAGGGCCAGAGCCTGCGGGCAAAAGGGGCTCCTCCAGTCCATATCCAAGCTGGGGAGCGGGTTACCAGTGGGAACCCATTGGAACCGTTTACAGTACACAGGTGCAGGGAAAGGCAGTCACAATCAACCTGCCGGGAGAAACAACACTGCAGCCGTCTGTGGGACCTGTCCATCCAGCCGTGTGTTTTACCGAGAACTGTGTCCTCATCATTGGCTGAGTGAGTACCACCGTGCCGTGCGGCACAGCGCTGCCCCTGCGACCCTGCACCTCGCCAGGCCCCGGCCGGACCCGAGCAGTGGGAGAGCGCAGCGTCCCCTCCTCCGCCCCCAGATATCCTGAGGGAGAAACGCGTTGAGGTGGATAAGTACTACAGAGATGGATAAGTACTATAATCTTATATACATGTGCAGGCATTAAGGCATCTCCTGATTGAATATGCAGCTGCATCTTTTTGGGATATAAGAATTATTGTCCACCCCAAAGGGTGCTATTGTTTCTGAACTCTATTTTTGAATGATATTTATTGACTATAGAGAGGAGTTACTCTGATATTTTTTTGACCTGCACACTTCACGTACACAATTTATGGTGATGGTGGTAGTGTATTGTGGATTGGAGGGTCAGTAAGGGACAGCCGCCGAGGAGCGGGGGCACCGAGTGTTAGGGTGTTTCCACTCCGCTGGTAGGTTGGGGGAATCCATAGGGCCAGTACTAGCCTACCCCCACCTATACCCGATCAATATCTCTAATATCGATATTTGGCGCACTTGTCCCCCCTCACCTATCCAACCACTTTTTAGTGGCTATTTTATGGTACTGCACTGACAGTTATTTTAGTGAACTTACTAATAAAGTTTGGTATTTTAAAGATGTGCAATACCCATTGTACTTGTGCTCACATAACTGTCCACTCTTGCCACTGGCATGGTAATATCTCAAAAGTGTGCATAGCATACGTTGTGGGAATTCAGATGTCTGCAGTCACCTAGAGTGACTGCAGCCTTTTATCTCAAACCTAGACAACCCTTTCAATTATAAAATTAAGCACTGTATCATGTCCAGTCCTTACAGCATGACAGAATTCCCCTCTGCTCACTGGTTTCAGCAGTCATCAAATGGCCGCTCCACTCATATGCAATTTTCATACTTAGTTAATAACTAATAGTTATGTGACAATTAGCTTTTCCTCCTACTTCTCAGTTTTTCATTTAACTTTGAGAGAGTTAGGAAGACCAGCCCATTTGCACGTTACTAAGTGTTCAAATCAACCCAAACTGCTTGGGGGGAGGTGGAGAGGCGCCAAACAGAATTATTGTCAAAAAGCCTAGATATAGCTCTACATACACACACACACAGACACACAGACACACACACACACAGACACACACACAAACACACACACCCAGACACGCACGCACGCACACACACACACACACACACACACACACACCTTCTATTTTATGTCTGTCATGCTGGCAGTTCCCAGCTTCCTCATCTATTCCTTCTCTGCTCCGTCCTGTGATATTCGCCCCTCCTTCTTGAAATGTACAGCACTCATCTTCCACTCTGCTGGGCGATTTCTTTCCCCACAGTGAGGGCAATCACAGGCTAGAGACATAGATCCCAAAAGTGGGGTGGCAGCGGTCAGTGCACACTATAACTTTCACCTGACTCACTGTCGCCCCTACTAGAGTCTGGTGGCTAGTGCTCTGTGCGATTGCACAGGTCACACATAGCTAAAGTCGGCCACGGATTTATGTGTCAGAACAATATAGCTTTAAAACCCTACAAACTACACTGCATTATAAAAAAAATTCTGAGACTTTTTATGTAATTGGAAGTAATTAAGATGATCATGTCATTGGCCAAACTGGTTGAAGAAACATATTACTGTGATTTTCTCATATCATACAATTACTGCAGAAAAAACTGTAATTAAATATTGCTTTTACAGAATACATTTCTGAATTTGTTGGCTGGCTCCTATTTCAGAAGGTCAAGGAGCTCAATTTGAACACAATAACTGACTACACTTCCATCAGACATTTTCGTACGGCAACTTTAATTATATTTCTTCTTCGATTTCTGTGATACAGTAGCAGCTAGAAGCAAGGGGTCGTGCGAGGTGAGGCTTCTGTATAGGTGTGTTTTGACTTTGAGTGTTGCACATTCCACTGAAGCAGTTTTAATAGGAGTGGGTAATGTTGCCTCTTGTCGACAGATCATGTAACACCAGCAGGTGAACAGTATTCCTGCATTATAGAAATCTTCATGGTGTTTTTGTAAACAGTCTTGTCTCTTCTTAAAAATGGAAAATCTTTAATTATTTGTACTGACGTGATCTTGCATTCTGTGGTACTGAGAAGATGAATTGTTTTGAATTTTAGGTAACAGTATCAAAAACCTTACAGTCAGGTGGAAACAGTGAGCTGTATGTTTCATAAGTTACTTCAGGTAATCCTTTTTGCTGTGGGTAGCTGGCCTGACATGACTTTAGATTAGTATAATAAGGATTAGATTGGAAAGAGACGTTTAGCTCTGTATTTGTAAGGTAAACTTCACTTCTATAAATTACGCTATGAGACAGATCATATTAAAACACTTACACGATTGCTAGCATATTCTGATTGAAGCAAAAAATGCTTATGTAGTACAACATAAGCTATACAGTATTTACTGAAAAATTTAGATTATTTTGTGTATCTTTTATGTATACTAATTTTAGTTAGTGTGCCATGTCTGGGTGATCAGTGACATAAAAATGCACTAAACACTAGTCTCATTATATCTTATGTGATATATGCATCAGAGTTCAAGTGTATCCTATATAATATATACTGCAGATTTTAAATGTATACTTTGTGGTGTATAAAGAAGAGTCTCAATGTAAATTATGTGATGTATACAGCAGTCTAAGTGTATCCAATAGGATGTATATGTGACGCCCTAGCAGCAGTCGGACTGCTCGGCAGACACTTTGATGAAAAACAAAAAGGTTTTTTACGGGGGAGAATATTTGTGACGCCACCTGCGGTGTGCGGTAATAAGGAATACCGCCGCTGCTGTATGGGAGTGCCGGGGCTGATGGTGTTGGGGCAGCCTGGTGATGATTCCCTCCGCAGGTAGGGGCCCCGGGACTCAGGGTAGGGAATAGGTAGGAACAGCCTATATTGATATAGGGCCGGCAGGGCGCTGGGGAGCCAGGGTACTCACTCAGGTGTGATGACGCATTCAGTGGACACAGACTCTGAGGTAAACAAAGTCTCTTGGCACTGCTGCACTCGGTGACTGCACGTGCGGTGGTCCCTTTCAGTGATTCTGTGGTGGACTGGAGCCTTCCTCCATACACTGTATACTGTGTGTGTCCCTGGCCCCGTTGGCTTGAAACCTTCGGGTCCCGTCCCTCTTTTTAATTGGGACCTGCTCTTAGCAGCTGGCACGTGGGATTTTCTGTGACTGCTCTGTGTGGGAAGTCCTATCCCTCCGCTGTGCTGACGCCGCTAATCTCTGAGCCGTCAAGTACAGGCCACTGTCTGCGACCCAGCCAGGCTCTCCTCAGGGAGCTCTTAATCACCAGGTCCTCTCTCTCTTTTTCAGTTACTACCAACTGTCTAACTGACTCCTCCCACCAGCCTGTCTGACTCATAGGTGGGCGGTGCCTTTCCCAGCTGGAACCACGCCCCTGGTGTGCCTGACAAGTGTAGTGTTTGGGTGACTAGGATTTGTGCTGTTAGTACAGAATCACTGTTGCGGACCCCGGAACCAAGGAGGGTGGGCCCTGCACCAAGGATAGAGAATAGTGCAGTTCCCTGTGACACCCTGGACTAGTCCAGGGGCGTCACATTCCCCCTTGGTTAAACGTAGCTCGTCCCCGAGCTACAGTGCACCCAGAGTGTTTATTTTTATCTGCAAAAAGTGAACATTTTAAAAGAAAAACATATCTATCCATCCCACGCAGGGGAGGCACTTGAACCCAACGTTTCGCTTTCCCAATCCTTCATCCCACCCCCAAAGTTCCAAAAGGAGGCAAGCCACCGCTCCTGTTGGTGGCCAGACCTGGGCCATATGTCTCCCAGGTCTCTCCTCCACCTGTGTCTTCTCCTGTAGGTGGGGATGCAGTCCGTGGCTATGAATGGGAAATAACCATTTACAATAGCACCAGTTCGTGCTGGCTACCACCAGTCCTGTAGCCAAAGGTCCATTTTCAATAAAACTTATCATTGGTCGTCAATCAGGTCATGAATCCAGGTAATTAAAATAAAATCAACATTCTTCTTATCAACACTCTATATCAACATGTCTTACATGACTATCTTTAGCATGGAAAATAGTAGAATTAAAAGCATGGAAAATACTAAACATTTTTAAATTTACTCTATATTTAGACTATTTACATTAGGGTAGAGTAGCCGGGTTCCGCTACCATTCCTCATCTCTGAACCTATGTGGGGGCTGACCAAAGTTCACACGAGTGGACCTTCTCAGCTCCTGGCTTCCCTCTAACCCTTGTACTGTGGTGTTTGCTACTACCTGTTCCCCACTACTGGTGCTAGGTGTTGTAGGTGGTAATCTACGTGTTCGTGGTGCTGGATTGGGTACTTCTCTAGGTGCAATGATTTCAGGCCTCCTTGGTTCTGGTTCTTCCGCGGGTTGCGGGAATGTGAGTACAGGCACAATCACTGCTCCATTGTACATAGGCCAATCTTCCGGGAAGTCACCTAGGATGGTGTGGATCACTCTCTTCTTTTTCTCAGTCACTTGAGGTTGGGGCTGTTCTTCCTTCTGGATGTTCAGGGGTTCAGGGCACTTTTTCAAGTGGTCACGGGAAATTACAGCTGTGGTTCTTCCTTGGTCCTTGCTGACAAGACAGGTCTTCTGGTTGTTGAAATTGGAAGGCTGGACCACATATGGCTCTCTTTCCCACTGGTCATCCAGTTTATGCATCTTTCTTTTTCTTTTTAAGACCACTTCTCCTGGTGAAAATGGAGGGGCTTGGGCTTGCTTGTTAAAGCTTCTTTCTTGCTTTTCCCTACTTTGGTCCAGATTCTCCTCGACATACTCTTGAATTTGCCTGTATTGAGCTCTACGCTTGGTATCCCAATCTGCATTTGGGGAATAAACTTCAGGCATCTCAACTTCCATCTCCAGATCCACTGGCAGTCTCCCAGGTCTAGCCCTCATGAGATAAGCGGGTGTGCATTTAGTGGAATTCACAGGAATACTATTGTACATGTCCACAAGATCTGGCAATTTTTCAGGCCACTCGTTCCGCTCCTCAAGGGGTAGAGTTTTCAGCAGGTTGATGACTACATAGTTCATCTTCTCACACATCCCATTTGTTTGTGCGTGGTAGGGGGCAGTGCGTATCTTCTTACACCCATACAATTTACAAAATTCCTGGAAGATTTCTGCTTCAAAAGCGGGACCTTGATCTGTTAGGACGTGATCTGGGTAACCGTGGGGTCTGCAAAAATGTGCCTGGAAAGCCTTCGCCGCAGTGCTGGCAGTTAGATCTTTGACAGGTACCACCACCAGGAATCTTGAATAGTGATCTACTATGGTGAGTGCATAGGTGTACCCATTCCTGCTTGGTGTGAGCTTGACGTGGTCTAAGGCAACGAGTTCTAGAGGCTGGGTAGTTACTATTGGTTGCAATGGCGCTCGCTGACTGGTGCTATCTTTTCTCCTTAATGTACATGGACCACAGTTCCTGCACCAAGCTTCTATGGTATCTCTCATCCCAGTCCAATAAAAGCGACTTCTCAGCAACATTTCCAACTTCTTCCAACCAAAGTGCCCAGCTCTATCATGATAGGCCTCCAACACCACTGGTGCATATGCTGTGGGTATTACTATCTGGCATATTCTCTCATGCGTTTTTGGATTAATGAGACTTCTGCACAACTTGCCTCCATGGAAACACAGACGACTTCTTTCTTTCCACAATTTCTTAGCTTCTTCTGGAGCATCCGGTTCAAGGTGTGAATCAGCCTCGGATATCAATGCCTTTATCAATCTGATTGCAGGGTCATTATCTTGGGCTTCTTGCCAACCATGGTGGGGCAATGGGTTGAAGGTCGCCTCTTGCTGATCACTATAATATCGGGGTTTCACTCTATCAGTAGGGCGATGGAAAGCAGGTATCTCAATCTCCTCCAGGTCATCTTCATGCCTCCCATCATCACACAACTGGGGCATCCTGGACAACGCATCAGCGTTAGCGTTCTTGCGACCAGCCCTGTACTTTATAGTGAAATCGTAATTTGCCAGTCGTGCTACCCACCGCTGCTCCAAAGCTCCAAGCTTCGCCGTGTCCAGGTGTGTCAACGGGTTATTGTCTGTATATACGGTGAATTTTGCAGAAGCCAGGTAATGCTTAAACTTCTCTGTCACTGCCCAAACAAGTGCTAAGAACTCCAGCTTGAAAGAACTATAGTTCTCAGGATTTCTTTCTGTTGGACGGAGTTTCCTGCTGGCGTATGCAATCACCTTTTCCTTGCCATCCTGTACCTGGGATAGAACAGCTCCCAGTCCCACGTTGCTGGCATCAGTGTACAGCACAAATGGGAGGTTATAGTCAGGATATGCCAGAATCTCATCTCCTGTCAAAGCTGACTTCATCCACTTGAAGGACTTCTCCTGCTCCTCACCCCATGTGAATGGAGAGCCAGAAGTCTTGCCGTGCTTTCTTTGTCCGACTAGGAGATCTTGTAAGGGGGATGCCATCTTGGTATAGCCTTTCACGAACCTCCGGTAGTACCCCATCAATCCCAGGAATTGGCGCACCTCTTTGATGTTCTGAGGCCTGGGCCAGTTCTGGATAGCTGTGATTTTCTCAGGGTCCGGAGCCACACCTTCGGCACTTACCACATGCCCCAGGTATTGGACTTTGGGCTTCAGCAGGTGACATTTGGAGGGTTTTAGTTTCATCCCGTACCTGGAAAGGGCTTCAAATACTTCTGCCAGATGTCCCAGATGCTCCTCATAGGTCTTGGAATATACAATTACGTCGTCCAGGTACAGCAGGACAGTCTCGAAGTTGCAATGGCCTAAACAGCTCTCCATGAGTCGTTGAAACGTACCAGGTGCATTGCACAGCCCGAATGGCATGCTGTTAAATTCACATAATCCCATCGGGGTGGCAAAGGCGGTCTTCTCGCGATCCTCCTCAGCAACGGACACTTGCCAATAACCACTAGTGAGGTCAAGGGTAGAGAAGTAATTTGCAGATCTTAATGCAGTCAAGGACTCTTCAATTCTGGGCAGTGGATAGGCATCCTTATGTGTGATGTTGTTAATTCTCCTATAGTCCACGCACATCCTCATAGTGCCGTCTTTCTTCTTCACTAGGACTAGCGGGGCTGCCCAGGGGCTGCAACTATCACGGATGACCCCAGCCTCCTTCATACTTCTCAGCATGTCTTTGGCACACTGGTAGTGAGCAGGTGGTATGGGCCTATACCTTTCCTTTATAGGTGGATGAATGCCTGTGGGTATATGATGCTGAACCCCTTTCACCCTCCCAAAGTCTAATGGGTGTTTACTAAACACTTGCTCATACTCCTGAACCACCCTGTAGACCCCTTGTTTTTGATGTAGTGGAGTGGAGTCAGTACCTACATGTAACTCTTGACACCACTGTTCTTGCTGAATCTGGGAACTGTCTGTGGCTGACTGATCTGGTGTGGCTGAGGACTTTACTGTCTGGATGAAATTCTCACTCACAGTGTACAATTTGGCTATGGTAGCATACCTGGGCAGTCTAACCTCTTCCTCCCCGCAATTCAACACTCGCACGGGCACTCTCCCCTTACGGACATCGACTACCCCTCTGGCTGTCAGTACTGTAGACCAGTGCTCTGAAGGCAGGGCCTCTACCACTGCCTGGTAATTCTGTCCACGGGAGCCTACAGCTGCCCTGCACCATATCATCATCTCACTCCGTGGGGGCACTACCACAGGAGCTGCATCCATTACCCGTACACCGCCAATTTCCCCACCAGACAAATTTACCTGTTGCCTCTGCTGGAGGTCTCGAATCTCTCTTTGCAGGACCCTCTGGCGTCCCGTTCCTGCAGTTTCAGAGAGCTGTTGGAGAAGAAATAATACTTCCCCCATACAATTCTCAATAACATTAGTCCCCAAAATCATCTTAGGGTTCCGGTCACTTGGGTCATTCTGCACTACTATGAGTCCTTGGCGTGCTAACTCCACCCTGCCCACCTTGATGGTTACCTCCTTGAACCCGAGTTGTGTTACTGGTAAACCATTTACAGCATAAATGGTGAGGTCATTGTCCGGTGGGGCGAGTTCCTCAGTTGACCAGAATTTGGTATACAGTACTTGGGGTATAGTTGTTACCTGGGAGCCGGTATCAAGAAGTGCTGAAGTCGGAATCCCATCCAAGGTGATGGAAACGATGGTCCTTCCTCCAACATACCGCTCCCGCCAGTCTGCTGGGCCTTGTTGATTTAGTCCTGGGGAGTGGCCCTTGGCCCCAGGGGTGGCCCGTTTAAAGGACAATAACGGGCGTAGTGACCAGTCTTGTTGCACCTATAACAAACAAGGTTTTCATACCGGTCACGGTTCCTTCCTCTGTATGTCGAGGTCCTCCCTCTCATCCAAGGGACGTCATCTGGGCAGTTAGCAAGCTGGATCTTCTCCGCCGGCTTGGTCTTGGGCTTGAGCTGCATTGCCTCTAGGATCCTTGCAACATCACTGCTCAGCTGCTGCACCTGTAAAGACAAATCACTGGTATCGCCTGCAGGCGCTGCTGGGGTCTTTGGCTCTGGCAGTGCTCTAACAGGAGGTGGCACATGTAGAGGAGAAGTGCCGGCTTGCCAGGACGTAGCAGGAGAATCAGTTGGCTCTGGGGTTTGCAAAGCCTTGATGGCTCGGTCTTTTAAAACAGCAAAGTCCATTGCAGGATATTCCAGAGTCCACAGCCGTAGCTGCTTGCGGTCCTCCACTGACCCCAGGCCTTGCAGAAACTGTTCAACAATCACCTTGTTTCCTTCAGCTTCACTGATGGGAATGGTTAGTTTGAGAGTTCGTAGCGCTGATTGCAGCCTCAGAGCATAGTCTCTAATGCTTTCTTGTGGGCGCTGCTTGCAGTTGTAAAACTTTATCCGGAGTTCTGCCTCAGTGCGGTTTTCAAAGGAAAGTCGCAGACGTTCAAAAATGGCAGTTACTGAGGCCCGGTCCTGATCTGTCCAGGTCTCCGCCTCCAGCTCTGCGGCGCCTGATAACTGGCCGAGTAGTACAGACGCTTGCTGCCGGTCATTCATCCCAAACATATCCAGGAGTGTGCGGATTTTTCTTTTGAATCCTTGCAGAGTGTCAGGGGAACCATCATATTGTGGTAGCCAGGTAGCGCCTGGCACATACGGTAAAGTCATTGGCATTATCTGCGCGGTCGCTCGTGCGTCCATGTCACCTTGATCTTGAGGGGGAACTGCCGCTGCGCTCGCTTCACCCGGCGCCGACATCTTTCTATGCCCCCTTGGTTTTCAGCAGCAAGATGGCGGCAACTGAATTTTTTTTTTTTTTTTATTCACTTTGGGCTCAACAGTTTTGGAGAAGGCGCACGTCACCCAGGTTAGTGGGTCCAGTCCAAATCCTGTTCGTGACGCCAAAAATCAATGTGTGACGCCCTAGCAGCAGTCGGACTGCTCGGCAGACACTTTGATGAAAAACAAAAAGGTTTTTTACGGGGGAGAATATTTGTGACGCCACCTGCGGTGTGCGGTAATAAGGAATACCGCCGCTGCTGTATGGGAGTGCCGGGGCTGATGGTGTTGGGGCAGCCTGGTGATGATTCCCTCCGCAGGTAGGGGCCCCGGGACTCAGGGTAGGGAATAGGTAGGAACAGCCTATATTGATATAGGGCCGGCAGGGCGCTGGGGAGCCAGGGTACTCACTCAGGTGTGATGACGCATTCAGTGGACACAGACTCTGAGGTAAACAAAGTCTCTTGGCACTGCTGCACTCGGTGACTGCACGTGCGGTGGTCCCTTTCAGTGATTCTGTGGTGGACTGGAGCCTTCCTCCATACACTGTATACTGTGTGTGTCCCTGGCCCCGTTGGCTTGAAACCTTCGGGTCCCGTCCCTCTTTTTAATTGGGACCTGCTCTTAGCAGCTGGCACGTGGGATTTTCTGTGACTGCTCTGTGTGGGAAGTCCTATCCCTCCGCTGTGCTGACGCCGCTAATCTCTGAGCCGTCAAGTACAGGCCACTGTCTGCGACCCAGCCAGGCTCTCCTCAGGGAGCTCTTAATCACCAGGTCCTCTCTCTCTTTTTCAGTTACTACCAACTGTCTAACTGACTCCTCCCACCAGCCTGTCTGACTCATAGGTGGGCGGTGCCTTTCCCAGCTGGAACCACGCCCCTGGTGTGCCTGACAAGTGTAGTGTTTGGGTGACTAGGATTTGTGCTGTTAGTACAGAATCACTGTTGCGGACCCCGGAACCAAGGAGGGTGGGCCCTGCACCAAGGATAGAGAATAGTGCAGTTCCCTGTGACACCCTGGACTAGTCCAGGGGCGTCACATTCCCCCTTGGTTAAACGTAGCTCGTCCCCGAGCTACAGTGCACCCAGAGTGTTTATTTTTATCTGCAAAAAGTGAACATTTTAAAAGAAAAACATATCTATCCATCCCACGCAGGGGAGGCACTTGAACCCAACGTTTCGCTTTCCCAATCCTTCATCCCACCCCCAAAGTTCCAAAAGGAGGCAAGCCACCGCTCCTGTTGGTGGCCAGACCTGGGCCATATGTCTCCCAGGTCTCTCCTCCACCTGTGTCTTCTCCTGTAGGTGGGGATGCAGTCCGTGGCTATGAATGGGAAATAACCATTTACAATAGCACCAGTTCGTGCTGGCTACCACCAGTCCTGTAGCCAAAGGTCCATTTTCAATAAAACTTATCATTGGTCGTCAATCAGGTCATGAATCCAGGTAATTAAAATAAAATCAACATTCTTCTTATCAACACTCTATATCAACATGTCTTACATGACTATCTTTAGCATGGAAAATAGTAGAATTAAAAGCATGGAAAATACTAAACATTTTTAAATTTACTCTATATTTAGACTATTTACATTAGGGTAGAGTAGCCGGGTTCCGCTACCATTCCTCATCTCTGAACCTATGTGGGGGCTGACCAAAGTTCACACGGGTGGACCTTCTCAGCTCCTGGCTTCCCTCTAACCCTTGTACTGTGGTGTTTGCTACTACCTGTTCCCCACTACTGGTGCTAGGTGTTGTAGGTGGTAATCTACGTGTTCGTGGTGCTGGATTGGGTACTTCTCTAGGTGCAATGATTTCAGGCCTCCTTGGTTCTGGTTCTTCCGCGGGTTGCGGGAATGTGAGTACAGGCACAATCACTGCTCCATTGTACATAGGCCAATCTTCCGGGAAGTCACCTAGGATGGTGTGGATCACTCTCTTCTTTTTCTCAGTCACTTGAGGTTGGGGCTGTTCTTCCTTCTGGATGTTCAGGGGTTCAGGGCACTTTTTCAAGTGGTCACGGGAAATTACAGCTGTGGTTCTTCCTTGGTCCTTGCTGACAAGACAGGTCTTCTGGTTGTTGAAATTGGAAGGCTGGACCACATATGGCTCTCTTTCCCACTGGTCATCCAGTTTATGCATCTTTCTTTTTCTTTTTAAGACCACTTCTCCTGGTGAAAATGGAGGGGCTTGGGCTTGCTTGTTAAAGCTTCTTTCTTGCTTTTCCCTACTTTGGTCCAGATTCTCCTCGACATACTCTTGAATTTGCCTGTATTGAGCTCTACGCTTGGTATCCCAATCTGCATTTGGGGAATAAACTTCAGGCATCTCAACTTCCATCTCCAGATCCACTGGCAGTCTCCCAGGTCTAGCCCTCATGAGATAAGCGGGTGTGCATTTAGTGGAATTCACAGGAATACTATTGTACATGTCCACAAGATCTGGCAATTTTTCAGGCCACTCGTTCCGCTCCTCAAGGGGTAGAGTTTTCAGCAGGTTGATGACTACATAGTTCATCTTCTCACACATCCCATTTGTTTGTGCGTGGTAGGGGGCAGTGCGTATCTTCTTACACCCATACAATTTACAAAATTCCTGGAAGATTTCTGCTTCAAAAGCGGGACCTTGATCTGTTAGGACGTGATCTGGGTAACCGTGGGGTCTGCAAAAATGTGCCTGGAAAGCCTTCGCCGCAGTGCTGGCAGTTAGATCTTTGACAGGTACCACCACCAGGAATCTTGAATAGTGATCTACTATGGTGAGTGCATAGGTGTACCCATTCCTGCTTGGTGTGAGCTTGACGTGGTCTAAGGCAACGAGTTCTAGAGGCTGGGTAGTTACTATTGGTTGCAATGGCGCTCGCTGACTGGTGCTATCTTTTCTCCTTAATGTACATGGACCACAGTTCCTGCACCAAGCTTCTATGGTATCTCTCATCCCAGTCCAATAAAAGCGACTTCTCAGCAACATTTCCAACTTCTTCCAACCAAAGTGCCCAGCTCTATCATGATAGGCCTCCAACACCACTGGTGCATATGCTGTGGGTATTACTATCTGGCATATTCTCTCATGCGTTTTTGGATTAATGAGACTTCTGCACAACTTGCCTCCATGGAAACACAGACGACTTCTTTCTTTCCACAATTTCTTAGCTTCTTCTGGAGCATCCGGTTCAAGGTGTGAATCAGCCTCGGATATCAATGCCTTTATCAATCTGATTGCAGGGTCATTATCTTGGGCTTCTTGCCAACCATGGTGGGGCAATGGGTTGAAGGTCGCCTCTTGCTGATCACTATAATATCGGGGTTTCACTCTATCAGTAGGGCGATGGAAAGCAGGTATCTCAATCTCCTCCAGGTCATCTTCATGCCTCCCATCATCACACAACTGGGGCATCCTGGACAACGCATCAGCGTTAGCGTTCTTGCGACCAGCCCTGTACTTTATAGTGAAATCGTAATTTGCCAGTCGTGCTACCCACCGCTGCTCCAAAGCTCCAAGCTTCGCCGTGTCCAGGTGTGTCAACGGGTTATTGTCTGTATATACGGTGAATTTTGCAGAAGCCAGGTAATGCTTAAACTTCTCTGTCACTGCCCAAACAAGTGCTAAGAACTCCAGCTTGAAAGAACTATAGTTCTCAGGATTTCTTTCTGTTGGACGGAGTTTCCTGCTGGCGTATGCAATCACCTTTTCCTTGCCATCCTGTACCTGGGATAGAACAGCTCCCAGTCCCACGTTGCTGGCATCAGTGTACAGCACAAATGGGAGGTTATAGTCAGGATATGCCAGAATCTCATCTCCTGTCAAAGCTGACTTCATCCACTTGAAGGACTTCTCCTGCTCCTCACCCCATGTGAATGGAGAGCCAGAAGTCTTGCCGTGCTTTCTTTGTCCGACTAGGAGATCTTGTAAGGGGGATGCCATCTTGGTATAGCCTTTCACGAACCTCCGGTAGTACCCCATCAATCCCAGGAATTGGCGCACCTCTTTGATGTTCTGAGGCCTGGGCCAGTTCTGGATAGCTGTGATTTTCTCAGGGTCCGGAGCCACACCTTCGGCACTTACCACATGCCCCAGGTATTGGACTTTGGGCTTCAGCAGGTGACATTTGGAGGGTTTTAGTTTCATCCCGTACCTGGAAAGGGCTTCAAATACTTCTGCCAGATGTCCCAGATGCTCCTCATAGGTCTTGGAATATACAATTACGTCGTCCAGGTACAGCAGGACAGTCTCGAAGTTGCAATGGCCTAAACAGCTCTCCATGAGTCGTTGAAACGTACCAGGTGCATTGCACAGCCCGAATGGCATGCTGTTAAATTCACATAATCCCATCGGGGTGGCAAAGGCGGTCTTCTCGCGATCCTCCTCAGCAACGGACACTTGCCAATAACCACTAGTGAGGTCAAGGGTAGAGAAGTAATTTGCAGATCTTAATGCAGTCAAGGACTCTTCAATTCTGGGCAGTGGATAGGCATCCTTATGTGTGATGTTGTTAATTCTCCTATAGTCCACGCACATCCTCATAGTGCCGTCTTTCTTCTTCACTAGGACTAGCGGGGCTGCCCAGGGGCTGCAACTATCACGGATGACCCCAGCCTCCTTCATACTTCTCAGCATGTCTTTGGCACACTGGTAGTGAGCAGGTGGTATGGGCCTATACCTTTCCTTTATAGGTGGATGAATGCCTGTGGGTATATGATGCTGAACCCCTTTCACCCTCCCAAAGTCTAATGGGTGTTTACTAAACACTTGCTCATACTCCTGAACCACCCTGTAGACCCCTTGTTTTTGATGTAGTGGAGTGGAGTCAGTACCTACATGTAACTCTTGACACCACTGTTCTTGCTGAATCTGGGAACTGTCTGTGGCTGACTGATCTGGTGTGGCTGAGGACTTTACTGTCTGGATGAAATTCTCACTCACAGTGTACAATTTGGCTATGGTAGCATACCTGGGCAGTCTAACCTCTTCCTCCCCGCAATTCAACACTCGCACGGGCACTCTCCCCTTACGGACATCGACTACCCCTCTGGCTGTCAGTACTGTAGACCAGTGCTCTGAAGGCAGGGCCTCTACCACTGCCTGGTAATTCTGTCCACGGGAGCCTACAGCTGCCCTGCACCATATCATCATCTCACTCCGTGGGGGCACTACCACAGGAGCTGCATCCATTACCCGTACACCGCCAATTTCCCCACCAGACAAATTTACCTGTTGCCTCTGCTGGAGGTCTCGAATCTCTCTTTGCAGGACCCTCTGGCGTCCCGTTCCTGCAGTTTCAGAGAGCTGTTGGAGAAGAAATAATACTTCCCCCATACAATTCTCAATAACATTAGTCCCCAAAATCATCTTAGGGTTCCGGTCACTTGGGTCATTCTGCACTACTATGAGTCCTTGGCGTGCTAACTCCACCCTGCCCACCTTGATGGTTACCTCCTTGAACCCGAGTTGTGTTACTGGTAAACCATTTACAGCATAAATGGTGAGGTCATTGTCCGGTGGGGCGAGTTCCTCAGTTGACCAGAATTTGGTATACAGTACTTGGGGTATAGTTGTTACCTGGGAGCCGGTATCAAGAAGTGCTGAAGTCGGAATCCCATCCAAGGTGATGGAAACGATGGTCCTTCCTCCAACATACCGCTCCCGCCAGTCTGCTGGGCCTTGTTGATTTAGTCCTGGGGAGTGGCCCTTGGCCCCAGGGGTGGCCCGTTTAAAGGACAATAACGGGCGTAGTGACCAGTCTTGTTGCACCTATAACAAACAAGGTTTTCATACCGGTCACGGTTCCTTCCTCTGTATGTCGAGGTCCTCCCTCTCATCCAAGGGACGTCATCTGGGCAGTTAGCAAGCTGGATCTTCTCCGCCGGCTTGGTCTTGGGCTTGAGCTGCATTGCCTCTAGGATCCTTGCAACATCACTGCTCAGCTGCTGCACCTGTAAAGACAAATCACTGGTATCGCCTGCAGGCGCTGCTGGGGTCTTTGGCTCTGGCAGTGCTCTAACAGGAGGTGGCACATGTAGAGGAGAAGTGCCGGCTTGCCAGGACGTAGCAGGAGAATCAGTTGGCTCTGGGGTTTGCAAAGCCTTGATGGCTCGGTCTTTTAAAACAGCAAAGTCCATTGCAGGATATTCCAGAGTCCACAGCCGTAGCTGCTTGCGGTCCTCCACTGACCCCAGGCCTTGCAGAAACTGTTCAACAAGCACCTTGTTTCCTTCAGCTTCACTGATGGGAATGGTTAGTTTGAGAGTTCGTAGCGCTGATTGCAGCCTCAGAGCATAGTCTCTAATGCTTTCTTGTGGGCGCTGCTTGCAGTTGTAAAACTTTATCCGGAGTTCTGCCTCAGTGCGGTTTTCAAAGGAAAGTCGCAGACGTTCAAAAATGGCAGTTACTGAGGCCCGGTCCTGATCTGTCCAGGTCTCCGCCTCCAGCTCTGCGGCGCCTGATAACTGGCCGAGTAGTACAGACGCTTGCTGCCGGTCATTCATCCCAAACATATCCAGGAGTGTGCGGATTTTTCTTTTGAATCCTTGCAGAGTGTCAGGGGAACCATCATATTGTGGTAGCCAGGTAGCGCCTGGCACATACGGTAAAGTCATTGGCATTATCTGCGCGGTCGCTCGTGCGTCCATGTCACCTTGATCTTGAGGGGGAACTGCCGCTGCGCTCGCTTCACCCGGCGCCGACATCTTTCTATGCCCCCTTGGTTTTCAGCAGCAAGATGGCGGCAACTGAATTTTTTTTTTTTTTTTATTCACTTTGGGCTCAACAGTTTTGGAGAAGGCGCACGTCACCCAGGTTAGTGGGTCCAGTCCAAATCCTGTTCGTGACGCCAAAAATCAATGTGTGACGCCCTAGCAGCAGTCGGACTGCTCGGCAGACACTTTGATGAAAAACAAAAAGGTTTTTTACGGGGGAGAATATTTGTGACGCCACCTGCGGTGTGCGGTAATAAGGAATACCGCCGCTGCTGTATGGGAGTGCCGGGGCTGATGGTGTTGGGGCAGCCTGGTGATGATTCCCTCCGCAGGTAGGGGCCCCGGGACTCAGGGTAGGGAATAGGTAGGAACAGCCTATATTGATATAGGGCCGGCAGGGCGCTGGGGAGCCAGGGTACTCACTCAGGTGTGATGACGCATTCAGTGGACACAGACTCTGAGGTAAACAAAGTCTCTTGGCACTGCTGCACTCGGTGACTGCACGTGCGGTGGTCCCTTTCAGTGATTCTGTGGTGGACTGGAGCCTTCCTCCATACACTGTATACTGTGTGTGTCCCTGGCCCCGTTGGCTTGAAACCTTCGGGTCCCGTCCCTCTTTTTAATTGGGACCTGCTCTTAGCAGCTGGCACGTGGGATTTTCTGTGACTGCTCTGTGTGGGAAGTCCTATCCCTCCGCTGTGCTGACGCCGCTAATCTCTGAGCCGTCAAGTACAGGCCACTGTCTGCGACCCAGCCAGGCTCTCCTCAGGGAGCTCTTAATCACCAGGTCCTCTCTCTCTTTTTCAGTTACTACCAACTGTCTAACTGACTCCTCCCACCAGCCTGTCTGACTCATAGGTGGGCGGTGCCTTTCCCAGCTGGAACCACGCCCCTGGTGTGCCTGACAAGTGTAGTGTTTGGGTGACTAGGATTTGTGCTGTTAGTACAGAATCACTGTTGCGGACCCCGGAACCAAGGAGGGTGGGCCCTGCACCAAGGATAGAGAATAGTGCAGTTCCCTGTGACACCCTGGACTAGTCCAGGGGCGTCACATATACAGCAGTCTCAGTGTATCCAATAGGATGTATACAGCATTCTCAGTGTATTGATTGTGATATATACAGCAGAGTTTCAATGTATCCTATGTAATCTATATATATAATTGCCTTATTCTGTCTGTCTGTCTGTCTGTCTGTCTTGCTCCAAAATTGTGTCCTTACGGTGACACAAAGCTGATTGGCCGCTGGGCTCGCCATGGCCCCGCCCCCCCACACGTATTGGCTGCTCGCCTCGCCTCGGCTCTGCCCCCCCACGGATTGGTCGCTCGCCTCGGCCTGGCCCCGCCCTCCGCATGGATTGGCCACTCGCCCCGGCCCTCCGCACGCATCGCCAGACATAACCTTGCGATGCTGGGATCTTGACGGAGCCGGTGAACGCTGGTAACCATTATACACATTGGGTAACTAAGGTCCCTTAGTTACCCGATGTGTATCATAGTTACCAGTGTACACTGGCTCCGTCACGATCCCAACAGCGCCACACATAACCTTGCGATGCTGGGATCTTGACGGAGCCGGTGAACGCTGGTAACCATTATACACATCGGGTAACTAAGGTCCCTTAGTTACCCGATGTGTATCATAGTTACCAGTGTACACCGGCTCCGTCACGATCCCAGCAGCGCCAGACATAACCGTGCGATGCTGGGATCTTGACGGAGCCGGTGAACGCTGGTAACCATTATACACATCGGGTAACTAAGGTCTCTTAGTTACCCGATGTGTATCATAGTTACCAGTGTACACCGGCTCTGTCAGGATCCCAGCAGCGCCAGACATAACCTTGCGATGCTGGGATCTTGACGGAGCCGGTGAACGCTGGTAACCATTATACACATCGGGTAACTAAGGTCCCTTAGTTACCCGATGTGTATCATAGTTACCAGCGTACACCGGCTCCCGGTACACATGTGCAGGATGCCGGCATTATACTCCTCTCCCCCCAGGACTACTCCTCCTATTATAGTCCTCCTATTATACTCCTCTCTGAGTATAATAGGAGAACTATTATAGCATGGGGGATGGAGCACGATGGGGTGCGCAGCATGGGGGATGTAGCACGATGGGGGGTGCGCAGCAGGGGGGATGGAGCACGATGGGGGGTGCGCAGCATCGGGGATGGAGCACGATGGGGAATGCGTAGCATAGGGGATGGAGCACGATGGGGGGTGCGCAGCATGGGGGATGGAGCACGATGGGAAGTGCACACCTCCCCCCAACACACACACAGAACACACCACACACACACTGGGAACCACAAACACTGCCATACACAGACACCCACACACACAGACAACGCCGCACACACACAACACCCAACACACAAACACCGCGGCATACATAAATATACGCACATACCGCACAACACACACATTGCACAAAACATACCTCCCCCCAAAACACACCACACCCACACAAACCGCGCAACACACACACACACAACGCTACAGACATACAGCGCTCCACAAACAACGCAACACACGCAACACACATACAACACCGCTCTCACCCCCGCCACACCCAGACAACACCAAGAACATGTACAGCGCCCTACACAAACACTTGGTAACTACACACAACAACATCTATATATATATATATAACAAAAATCATACATGAACTACACAATACGTAAATTCTAGAATACCCGATGCGTAGAATCGGGCCACCTTCTAGTGTATACAAAAGAGTCTTAGTCTGTTATACATGATGTATGCTGCAGCAGTCTCAGTGTATTCAATGTAATATATACAGCATAATCCTAATGTATCCTAATTAATATGTACTATAGAGTATTTGTGTAAACTTTGAGGGTGTATAGAGTCTCAATTTTTCTTATGTGATGTACGCAGCAGCCTCATTGTATCTTTAAGTATTTGTACAGTAGCCTTATGTGTCCAATGTGATGGGTTGAGCTGAGTCTCAATGTATTCTTTGTGATCCTAGGCGATTATAATGAGGGCAATCTAGGTTTATCACATTGCCCTCATTATAATGTTTTGTGTTTCAATACATACTCTCCTCGCTCCTATCCCCCAGTAACGATCTCCAGGCAGGGAGCTTTCTTGGAACTATGATCCTGGCAATAGAGAATGGCAGTGCAGGTCCAAAGAAGCTCCAGTCGCTGAAGCAATGATATCATAAACCAGCATCAGCATGCATGCGCCGACATCAAGAAGAAGTGGACTCTCGGGTACCAAAGCAGAGTGCCGGATGAATGGACATGATGTGAGTATGTGTTTTTTTTATGTGTATTCGATGTGTGCCAGTATATAGGGGGATATTTTGGGGCTCACCCTGTATATAGGGAGCTATGTTGGGGCTCATACTGTATAAAGGGGGTGCTGTGTGTGGGCTCATATCATGAATAGGGGGATGTCAGCATACTTAATTCTGCTCAATATTAACTAATAAAATTAATATTAATATAAAACAATATAAAACAATAATTATAATTAATATGTTAATATTAATATGTGCCCCCTTGGGAAAATTAATTTTCCACCCCTGCTCTATAATGTATAGTGGTATGTTATGTATAGAACTGTACATATAAGAATAAAAAGTTTGCGACTCGCACCATTGTCTTTCTTATTTTGCATCTGCAGACCTGTATGTTGATCATGTAACATCACATAATCTATTAAAAAGGGATCATGTGACATGTCACAAGATATGCTGGGTGCTATGGGGGGTGCTTGCCTTCTCATCCTCCCGGAGATCTGGCTGCTCTTAATCCGCCCCTATATGGAATGTATACAGCAGAGTCATAGTGCATCCTACATGACGCACTGTATAACGCAGCAGTGTCAGTGATTCCTATGTGATGCATACAGCTAAGTCTCACTGTATCTTATGTGACGCCAACGTATACAGTAGAGTCTTTAGAGTCTAGGTATAGTCTATAAACACAAAAGTAAAAATAATGAAGAACTGCTACGCTTTCTTAGCAAAAAATGAAATATTGATTACAACAAAGTTTATTACTCGTCACTAGAGATGGGCGAACCTGTAGTCAGACCGCTTCCCCACCCTTTGTGACAGCGTCTGTGCTTGGCTAGACTGACACATGCTATCTGCGAGTCTATAGTAGTGTAATAATAAATAAATTATCTTAAGGTCCCCTATAATGAGATACCCAGTCCAGATAAAGCAGACGGCTAGAGGCTACAGCCCTTAGCCGTGTGTTTATCTTGGCTGCGTATCAAAAAAACTGGATCTTCTGCAGCGTTTTAAAAAACGTATTTAAATAAGTAATTTTAAAAAACGGTGTGCGGTCCTTCCCAATTTTGATACCCAGTCATGATAAATCCAACTGGTATTCTAAGGCTGGGGAGTCCCACGACACTTTATCTGGCTCAGGTTACATCCCCACCGGAGTCCACTCGAGCAACTTCTCCTTCGATCACCATGCGATGCTGTGTTCCTGCCGTTGATAGTGCTGGTGATGGGACAGGAGTCGATGTCAGCGGCTCTGGTGGGCATAGGCTCCGCTCATCTATTTGGCTGGATTTCCTTGGGATCTGCAGTAGCCCTGGCTGACAGTAGGTGGCATGTGTTTTCCAGCTGAAGTTATCATCATTCAGCTACAACCAACGGGAAGTCACCACACCCTTCTTAATTCCCCTCCTGTCTGCTGACCACTGCCAGAGATAGTTCTGTTTTCCTGGTTCCTGCCCCATCCTGCTCTATTTAGTGATTCTGGTGTTCTGACTTCTGCTTGTTTCCTGACTACCCTCCTGCCTGATGTTTATGTACCTCGCGGCCTGATCCGGATTTGACCTCTGTTTTGTTTTCAGATTACGTTCTTGCCTGCCGATTCTGGCCCTGTTTTGCATTTCCCAGTTCGACCCTGCCTGAATACTACTCTCATAGGACTGCAGCCTTCCACAGGTAGTGATCACCTTGGGCCATGTGTAATTCCAAATCAATGTATAGGGGTTAAAGGGTTTCAGGGTTCTAGGGGTCCTGCTTGGTGAGTGGCTTCCCTCTAGCCTTCCCTCTAGCCCATCTGAGTCTGTGGATACAGGCAGGTGTTACAGCTCATCATGATTGCCCTGGTGTGGTGCTAATCAGGGTAATATGAGGGGTTAATGCCAGCTTACAGCTGCCACTAAGCCATAGATTAGTAATGGAAAGAATCTATGAGACCCCCCATTACTAATCCTGTAAGTGAAAAGAAAGAAACACAAACAACCAAAACATCCTATGTTTGAAATAAAATACAACCCCCCCACTTTTTCTTCAATTTATTAACCCCAAACACCCAGGTCCCACGTAATCCACACAAGGTCTCATAACGATCCCACTTCTACCACATACTGAAGTTGCAGCAAGCGGGGAAATTGCAAAATATGACGGCACGCTTTGGCTTCAGGCAGAGACTGACTGAGCCACAGCTGTGAGCGGTGATTAGAGTTGAGCGATGTTCGAATCGAACGGTTTGTCAATTTCAAATTTGAGTGATTTTGGGGGGTGTTTGAGTCGTTCGACGAACTCGAATGATTTGCTTAAAGTTCGGCAGTTCGAGTTACGTTCGAGAACGGTTTGATCACCAAAAGCGTGGCTTTTCACAGTAAGTATGTGCGCACATTGCGTATCTGCATGCGTCCTGCGTCCCCAGCACAATCCCTCTCTCTTTCCTACTCACCGATCACGGGCGTTTCGCTGCACGGCTGTCACAAATCTCCGGCGGCTTTTCCTCTTTTGAAAATGGCTGCGCTTCATTATTCAATTAGGTATTCCGTGCCTTCCCCACCCACCGGCGCCCATGATTGGTTGCAGTCAGACACACCCCCACGATGAATGACAGCTGTCTCACTGCAACCAATTACAGCCGCTGGTGGGCGGGTCTGTATCGTGCAGTAAAATAAATAAGTAATAAAAAAAAAAATATGCGGTTCCCCCAATTTTGATACCAGCCAAGATACAACCACACGGCTGGAGGCTGGTATTGTCAGGATGGGGAGCACCACGTTATGGACCGCCCACCACCCTAACAATATCACCCAGCAGCCGCCCGGAATTGCCGCATCCATTAGATGCGACAGTCCCGGAACTCTACCCAGCTCATCCTGAATTGCCCTGGTGCAGTGGCAATCGGGGTAATAACGGGGGTTAATCATGACAAGCGTATCCCCAAGACACCTTCCATGATTAACCCGTAAGTGAAAGTAAAGAAACACACACAGTGAAAAATCCTTTATTTGGAATAAAAGACAAAAAAACACCTCATTTACCTCTTTATTAATCCCCAAACAACAATCCAGGTCCGAAGTAATCCACACGACACTGTCAGCTCTGCTACATGAAGATGACAGGGAGCCCCGTTGAACACGAGCGATCTGTGTCCTCTCCACGCAGCACCTGAAGTGAGCCGCGCTGTCACCGGGGACTTCACTCTGCAATGCAGAGGTCAAGATAACCAAATCTTCCTATGTTTCTCATTAGAGGCAGTGGCTCAATGGTTAAAGCCTAAGAAGCATTGGTTCACGAGTTCAAGTCCCGGCCGCCCCGGTAAAGAATTTAATTTGTTTTTAATTTTAAATTATAATTATTATTTATTTATAATAATAATTTAATTTAATTATGCACTGAGGGGAGGAGCCGGACATCAGCTGTGAGCCGCCGGCCACACCTCTAAAATCAGAGCAGTTCACGGAATGAGGCTGCATTGCTCTCTCCTCTCAATCTTCTCTCTCTCTTCTCTCTCTCTTCTCTCTCTTGTTCTCTCTCTCTCTTGTTCTCGCTCTCTCTCTCTTTCTCTCTCTTTCTCTTTCTCTCTCTCTTGTTCTCTCTCTCTTTCTCTCTCTCTCCTCTCTCTCTTCACTCTCCCCTCTCTCTCTCTTCTCGCTCTCTTCTCTCTCTTCTCTCTCCTCCTCTCTCTCTTCTCTCTCTCCTCTCCCTCTTCTCTCTCATCTCTCTCTTCTCTCCTCTTCCCATCTCTTCTCTCTCTTCTCTCCTCTGCTTTCTCTCCTCTCTCTCTCTCTCTCTTCTCTTTTCTCTCTCTTTTCTCTCTCCCTCTCTCTCTTCTCTCTCTCTTTTCTCTCTCTTGTCTCTCTTTTTCTCTCTTTCTCTCTCTCTCTATCTCTCTTCTATCTCTCTTCCCTCTCTCTTCTCTGTCTTTTCTTTCTCTTTTCTCTCTTTCAGACCTGGCGATGATCAGCTGATGCGGTTACCTGACGGAATCAGCTGACACTATAAGTTGAGCGGTGAGACCGCCTTTTTACCGCCCGGCCGGCTAAACTATCAGCTACTGCTGTCGGACAGGAGTCTGCACAGAAGTGTGTAGTTTGTTTTTTTGTTTTTGCACTGATGCATCAGCTGATTGTATAAAAGCCATTTATACAATCAGCTGCTGTGTCATGTGATTCAGGCCCTTTAACCTGACACATCATCTGATCGCTTTACCTTCCAGCAAACCGATCAGATGATATTGGATCCGGATTGGGCGGTGCGGGATCTTTGACCCAGGATTACTGCGGAGGGCGGTTCTTTATTTTAATAAAGATGGAGTCACTAATTGTGTTGTGTTTTATTTCTAATAAAAATATTTTTCTGTGTGTTGTGTTTTTTTTAACTGTACTAGAAATTCATGGTGGCCATGTCTAATATTGGCGTGACACCATGAATTTCGGGCTTAGGGCCAGTTGATAATATACAGCTAGCCCTAACCCCATTATTACCCAGCAAGCCACCCGTCTCCAGGGTGTTACGTCACCGCCGGAGTCTGCTCCAGCGACTTCTGCTCCGATCGCCAGCTGATGCTGTGTTCCTGCCGTGGATGGTGCTGGTGATGGGAGAGGAGTCGATGCCAGCGGCACCGGTGGGCGCAGGCTCCGATCATCCACTGGGCTGGGTTATCTTGGGATCTGCAGTACCGCTGGCTGACTGTGGGTGGCATGTGTCTTCCAGCTGAAGTTGCCAGCGTTCACCTACGGCCAATGGGAAGACACCACACCCTTCTTATTCTCCCTCCTGTCACATGACTACTGCCAGAGATAGTTCTGATTTTCCTGGCTCCTGTTATGTCCTATTCTGCTTGGTTATTCCTGTATGCTGACTTCTGCATGTTTTCTGACTACCCTCCTGCCTACTGTTTTTGCATCTCGCTGACCGAGACGGATTTGACCTCTACTATGTTTGCTGACTACATCATTGCCTGCTGATTCTGTCCCTGTTCCGCAATTCCTGGTTTGACCCTGCCTGACTACTACTCTCATCGGACTGCAGCCTTCCACAGGTAGTGATCACCAGGGCCCTGCGTAATTCCAAATCCCTGTATAGGGGTTAATGGGTTTCAGGGTTCTGGTGGTCCTGCTTGGTGAGTGGCTTCACTCTAGCCTCCCCATTACAGCCCATCTGAGTCTGTGGATCCAGGCAGGCATTACACAGGGCAGCTGGAAGAGTTGGATACAGCGCCAGAAGATGGCGCTTTTATGAAAGCGCCATTTTTTGAGACAGCTGCAGGCTGCAATTCGCAGCAGGGGTGCCCAGAAAGTTTGGGCACCCTGCACTGAGGATTCCAATCCCCAGCTGCCTAGTTGTACCTGGCTGGACACAAAAATTGGGCTAAGCCCACATCATTTATTTTTTTTTAATTATTTCATGAAATTCATGAAATAATTAAAACCAAAAAAAAGGGCTTCCCTATATTTTTGGTTCCCAGCAGGGTAGAAATAGGCAGCTGGGGGTTGGGGGGCAGCCCGTATCTGCCTGCTGTACCTGGCTAGCATGCAAAAACATAGCGAATCCCACGTAATTTTTTGGGGGGGGCAAAAAACTCCTACATACAGTCCTAGATGGAGTATGCTGAGCTTTCTAGTTCTGCAGCTGCTGTCTGTCTGTATGGAGGAGAGCAGACAGCAGCTGCAGAACTACAAGGCTCAACATGCTCAATTCACTAGTGTATGCAGGAGAGCAGACAGCAGCTGCAGAACTACAAGGCAGCATACTCCATCCAGGACTGTATGCAGGAGTTTTTTGCCCTTAAAAAAAATGACGTGGGCTTCGCTATATTTTTGTATGCTAGCCAGGTACAGCAGGCAGGTACGGCTGCCCCCAACCCCCAGCTTCCTATTTGTACCCGGCTGGGAACTATAAAAATAGGGAAGCCCTTTTTCTAATTATTTCATGAATTTCATAAAATAATTAAAAAATAAATCGACACGGGCTTCACCCCATTTTTGCGTCCAGCCAGGTACAACAAGGCAGCTTGGGATTGGAATCCGCAGCACAGGTTGTCAAGAGCTTTCTGGGCCCCTCTGCTGTGAATTGCAGTCCGCAGCCGCCCCAGAAAATGGCGCTTTCATAGAAACGCCATCATCTGGCGCTGTATCCAACTCTCTCCAGCAGCCCTGAAGCCGGGTGGCTTGCTGGGTAATAATGGGTTAATACTAGCTTTGTTTTACTAGCTAGTATTAAGCCAGAGATTCTTGATGTCAGGCAAGTTTGACCCGGCCATTAAGAATCTCCAATAAAGGGTTAAAAAAAAAAACACCACACAGAGAAAAAATACTTTAATAGAAATAAATACACAGACACACTTAGAGACTCCATGTTCATTACTCCCTCTCATCCCTCCATGATCCTGGTCTTCTGCCATCTTTCTCCTTCAACCCATGCAGCTCTGCTACATCAGACAGCACTGCATGGAAGGAAGACGCTGCTGCTCCCCATGCAGTCTAATCACTCAGTGAGAGTGAGCAGAGGCTACGGGCTGTAAGCGGTGATGTCACCGCTGCCACCGTTGCTAAAGTAATCTGACAGGCGGTTACTATAGCAGCGGTGCTCCGATCACGTGATTCCCGGTGCCGCAATTCACCAGCTGTGGCAGCCAATCCTTGCATGTGGGCTGACTCTGTAAAGAGCGCCCACATGCAGGAACGGGGAAGCCGACCATGTGCCAGAGCATCTCGCCGGTACATGGGGATGCACAAACGAGCACTGCGTACCGGAGAGATGCACTGACAGGACCTAGCATGACGTCTAGCCATGTGACTAGTCTGTAGCCAATGAGATAATACACACGTGACTGGTCACATGCTATTTTGACATCACGGAAGGTGCTATTATCAGTGCTGGTTACCGGGAGGACGCAGCGATCATCGGAAGGAAAAGCGGCGGGAGAAAGAGTGCAGGAAGCGTCGCGGGGATCTGTAACTGTAATGGCAATGTTTATTAACTGTATGTGTACATGAACAATGTGTTTTTATGTGTTTGTGTTTGCCTTCCATTGTTTTCAATGAAGTTCGAAGGGGTTCGTCGAACGTTCGATGGACATTCGCCAAACGGAGCCTCCGTTCGACGAACCGAACCGAGCTTGAACTCTAAGGGGGTGGCTCATCTCTAGCGGTGATGTGACTGAGTTGGTCACAGGTGGAGGTACCCACTGTACCCTACAACAATTTGTTAATTTATTTTTACACCACTATAGGGACACAGATAACGTGGTCTGACTGCAACAAATCTCAGATTCCAGGACTGATGGTGTGAGGGGAGAGCAGTCAATATGTATGAGGGTTAATGAGCGGATACAGAAGTAATGTTACAGCTGCGTGGGAGACTCGGTAGGTATAACTCCCCTGCTTTATTCCTTAATTCTTTTTTTTCTTTATTTTTAATTTGATGGGTGGCTGAACTCAACAAATACCAGCAGTATAGAAATAGGTGATGAAAAGCCGTTCCTAAATTACCTCTCAAGATTAACATAAATATCAGCAGTGAGAAAGGGGATAATACATAACTTTTAATGAAATTATTTAAAAAATGAATGAAGATACTATAAGCAAGAGGCAATAATGATACCTATATGTTTACTGCCATATACTCTGAATTAAAGCCAGGAAACACCACTGTGTTGGATGGATTTTAGTTGGGTTGCGGTTGGTAATTTTTGGTGTTTGCATGCATGAAAAGCCTGTTTTTTGAGGGATTTATTAACCCCTCACTGTATATTACACTGGTGAGTCCTTTTGGGAGGCTTGGTTCCCACTGGTATATATCCTCCTATGACCCCAACCTACCTAATAGATAGGATTATAGGTTTATGCCCTTGCTTACCCGGCTCTGAGCAGTCATCGCTTTACAGTGTCTATGAACCTTGGACACTGATTTGGTGTTGAAGCCCCTCGATGTCCATCTGGTGATTATGGTCTATCACTGACGGACACCACCGGGGGGGCTCCAACACTATTTTTGTTGGTCCTCTTGGACATGAATATTGTTTCATTTGTTTGCACAAAAAATTATTTTATAAATTGCAGCACTACGCAATTTTTTAAAATAATTTCATTAAAAGTTATGTATTATCCCCTTTCTCACTGCTGATATTTATTTGTGGCTGAACTCAAACAGTAACACGGACTTCCCTAAATTTGGGGTCCATGCATGGACACTAGGTATTAGGTACGGACCCCAAACTTTACAGTTTGGGATTGCCCATCATTACTCGCCACTAGTGATGAGCGAGTACTAAAAAGCTCGGGTGCTCGAGGCTCGGGCCGAGCATCCCAAGATACTCGTGTACTCGGCCCGAGCACCGAGCCCAATGTTATCCTATGGGAGACCCGAGTATTTTTGTGAAATGACCCCCCGGCAGCATGTAGAAACCCTAAAAATGTCACAAAAGTCTCAGAAGAGTGCTCAAATGACATGGCAACAGCATGGGGAAGACCCCTTGAAGCATTTATCACTCAAAAGTCACAGCTGTGAACAATTTTGTCCGAGTTTTACGCCATTTTTACGGACTCACCAGAAAACCTTCCAAAATGACACCAAAATGAATTTTCATGGCGGAAATGTTAAGGGCACATACCCAATAGTGAGATAGAGCTGGTGTATGTTACTTTTTGAGATTAATACATGAAAGATTTTACGTGAAATCCTTGTGTGGCACTCTGATGTCCAAAACGCACGTTTTGTGCTTTTTACTAACGATGTCGGTCATTTTTTTTTTCATTCTATCTCCCGTCGGTCGGTCTCGCTCTGTCTGTCTCTCTCTGTCTTCTCTGTCCCCCTCTTACAGTCTGTCGGTCAGTCTCCCCCCTCTCTCTTACTTACCGTTCCCCGATCACCGGCGCGGCGCTGCACTGCTGTTCACTAAACTCCGGCGGCTTTTCCTCTTTTGAAAAAGCCGGCCGCTCATTAATCAATCTCGTATTCTCTGCTTTCCTGCTTTTCGGCGCCTATGATTGGTTGCAGTGAGACACGCCCCCACACTGAGTGACAGCTGTCTCACTGCACCCAATCACAGCAGCCGGTGTGTGTGTATACTGTGCAGTGAAATAAATAATTAAATAATTAAAAAAAACGGCGTGCGGTCCCCCCAATTTTAATACCAGCCAGATAAAGCCATACGGCTGAAGGCTGGTATTCTCAGGATGGGGAGTTCCACGTTATGGGGAGCCCCCCACCCTAACAATATCAGTCAGCAGCCGCCCAGAATTGCCGCATACATTATATGCGACAGTTCTGGGACTGTACCCGGCTCTTCCCGATTTACCCTAGTGCGTTGGCAAATCGGGGTAATAAGGAGTTAATGGCAGCCCATAGCTGCCACTAAATCCTAGATTAATCATGTCAGGCGTCTCCCCGAGATTCCTTCCATGATTAATCTGTAAATTACAGTTAAAAAACACACACACACGAAAAATCCTTTATTAGAAATAAAAAACACTAACAAAGTCCCTCATTACCAATTTATTAACCCCGACAAACCCTCCATGTCCGGCGTAATCCACGGACCTCCAGCGTCGCGTCCAGCTCTGCTGCATGCAGGTGACAGGAGCAGCAGAATACACCGCCGCTCCGGTCAGCTTCACACAGCAACTGAGGTGAGTATAGCGATCAGCTGAGCTGTCACTGAGGTTACCTGGATCCATTGGTGGATGCAGCGGTGGCCGCGGGTAACCTCAGTGACAGCTCAGCTGATCGCGCTACTCACCGCCGCTCCGGTCAGCTCCATGCACCAACTGAGGTGAGTATAGCGATCAGCTGCTGTCACTGAGGTTAATCGCGGCCACCGCTGGATCCAGCGGTGGCCGGGAGTTACCTGACTGACAGCAGCTGATCGCGCTACTCACCTCAGTTGCTGTGTGAAGCTGATAGAAGCGGCGGTGTATTCTGCAGCTCCTGTCACTTCCATGCAGCAGAGCTGGACGCGACGCTGGAGGTCCGTGGATTACGCCGGACATGGAGGGTTTGTCGGGGTTAATAAATTGGTAATGAGGGACTTTGTTAGTGTTTTTTATTTCTAATAAAGTATTTTTCGGGTGTGTGTGTTTTTTAACTGTAATTTACAGATTAATCATGGAAGGAATCTCGGGGAGATGACTGACATGATTAATCTAAGATTTAGTGGCAGCTATGGGCTGCCATTAACTCCTTATTACCCCGATTTGCCAACGCACTAGGGTAAATCGGGAAGAGCCGGGTACAGTCCCAGAACTGTCACATATAATGTATGCAGCAATTCTGGGCAGCTGCTGACTGATATTGTTAGGGTGGGGGGCTCCCCATAACGTGGGGCTCCCCATCCTGAGAATACCAGCCTTCAGCTGTATGGCTTTATCTGGCTGGTATTAAAATTGGGGGGACCGCACGCCGTTTTTTTTAATTATTTATTTATTTATTTTACTGCACAGTATAGACCCGCCCACCGGCTGCTGTGATTGGGTGCAGTGAGACACCTGTCACTCAGCGTGGGGGCGTGTCTCACTGCAACCAATCATAGGCGGCTGTGGGCGTGGAAAGCAGGGAATATGAGATGGCTGTGTACAGAGCACAGCGCGCCCGCCGGTATAAAGGCTCGGTCACGCTGTGCAGGCCGGCCAATCACTGCAATTCCACAACTAACAGGGCTGTGGCATTGCAGTGGTCTGCCAGCCAATCCCTGCATGAGGGCTGGCTCTCAAAAGAGCGCCAACATGCAGGGATGAAGACCACGAGTACAGCACGAGTATTGCAAATTTACTCGGTACCCGCCGAGTAGCCCGAGTACAGTGATACTCGTGCGAGTACCGAGTAGTAACAAGCATACTCGCTCATCACTACTCGCCACCCTTAATGTCTGGCATGGGAATAACAAAAATGTAAAAGAAAAAAAAAGTCTGCAACCTTGTAAGGTCTTGAAAAACTTAAATTATCAATACATCAGTATTCACCCTTATAAAAATGAATCATTGATGTTTAAGTAACTTTCTTCCGCAGTTGGCTCACTGCTAGTGGACAAAAATAGTGCAGATTCAGTGGGTCATGTCTAAGGAGAGTGGCAACTCCCAGGGTTGAGCTTTTCAACAGCATACAGCAAGATGATTTTGCTAGACTTTCACGATTTGCCCAACTTTATCTAATAAACTCTGATGAGGCCCAGGACAGTTCAGCTCATGTAAGTGCATGTTCATGGTAACCTTTGAATCATCATAAGTATGGTACTTGGCTGTAATTACTCATCTTTCCATGTACCCAGACAAGCCTCAAATAAAATGGGGAAGGCTTAGTTCATGAGTAGTGATAAGCGAACCCATAGATATTTGGGTTTGCTGAACCAGCACAAAGAAAAAATTGGGTTCAGCAGCTAAACATGACCATGAACTTTACCCCAAATAACAAACACCATACAAGTCAATGAGGAGCCCATGAAAGGGCTGGGGGCTAGGGCTGTCAAATGGTCATGTGACGCCCTGGCCGTGCCAGGTAGTCACAGATAGGGCCCCGTATTACACCAGTCCCCTAACAAGGTGACAGCAGCCAACCATTTAAACCCTAGTCACCCCCTCAGTGCTTGATGGACACACCAGGGGGCGAAGCCAGGTGGTTGGACACGCCCACCGAGGAGTCAAGATGGCCTGAGGTGGAAAAAAGAGAGTAGATCAGTTTGAGAGTTCAGTGGAGGAGGTCAGGCCTGTGTGACAGGCCTGTAGTAGACTGACAGGTGCCAGGGTAGGAGCCCGGGTACCTTTGGCTAGGAAGCAGATGGAGGCCTCTGTCTGCAGGAGCCGGGAAGATGGCTCGGTGGAACTGTGGTGGACCGGGACAGGGTAGTGGTCCGCCGGTACTGACCCGGGGAACCAACTTGGAAATCGGAGCACAAAGGGGGTACTCAGACCCTGAAGCTAGGTCCAAAAGCTACTGGGGGCTAGCTAATTAACTGATTGCGGCCAGGACTATAGGTCCTGTCCCACTCAAAGTCCCGACTGAAGGCAACAGCCCAATGAGGGGGATAGAAAGCCACCGCCACGGCAGAGAGATCCCACGGGCCAGCGTCTGCAGGCAAAGGGCTCCTCAGGCAACCACAAGCCGGGGAGCGGACTCCTGAAGTTGCAAGCGCAGGTAGTCCATCATCACAAAACAGGTGCAGGAGAAAGGCAGAGACCACCAACCGGGTGGGGGACCAGACTGCAGCCGACTGCGGGAACCGACCACCATCACCTTGGTTTACCAGAGACTCGTGTGTTTACTAACAGTGAGTACATCAGTGCCCTCCGGCCGCCCATCTTCCTGCACTGCCCAACTCCCCCCCAACGGGTCCCGGGGCCATCATCCGTACCCACAGAGGGGTTAACAACTTGCTGCGCAATATCTCCCCCGGGTGCCCCGTAACTGCAGCGGTGGTGTCCACCTTCACCACATCCCATGGGTGACATCACGAACTTAAACATGGCTCCGGCCGTACACCTACGTCCCCACGCCACCAACCCCTTTTTAATCGGAGTGACCACAGGACCCCCGTGTCCAGAGACCCTCGAGCCACCCACTGAAGGTCTGGACCCGAGCAGCTCGGCTGCTGAGCACGGGGCGACACACCCCAATTTCTGACGTCACGAACAGGATACTTACCCATCCACCTACCTTGTGGAAGTGCACCTAGAAGTGAAGTCAGCGGTGATCCGTTGTGAAATTTTCAAAATCCGCCATCTTGCCGCCATCTTTTGGTGCGAAGATTCCCGCCAGAGTCTTCTTCCCCGCGAAAAGAGCATGAAGGCTTAAGCCCCGCCCCCTGGGAACACGGCCGAAAAGCAAAGCCAGAAGTTGAAAAACGAAACTTACCGGCCGGAAAAGGGAGTGCCACGAAAAGACCAAGGGGGAGCAGATGGAGGATGTCTGCTCCTGAACCCGATGCCAGTCCGCGGCGAATGCTGGAGCGGCGGCACCCACAGGGGAAGCAGCCGGCGAGGAAGCTACAGCTCCTGCTCTGTTCGCAGGAGAGGTGGACCCCAAGATTCCGGTGGTGACTCCCCGTGCAGCATCTGGCAGCGACCCGCCTGCCACAAGAAGGATGTCGGCCCCGGCAGTCCGCCCGGCCACGACGGGAATGGCGCCCGACTTAGAAAACCCCTCGATAGCCAGCTCGGAGCCAGAGGGGGTGACCGACGAGGAGGCTGCGGCTCCCGCTCTGGATGCTGGAGCTGAGGTGGCATGGGATTGGTTGCTGCTGGGAACTGTGACTTGGTTAGAACGGAAGCTGGTGCAGTTCTGTATCCAGGTACGGGTCGAGTCGATGCAGCAAGCTTTGGGCTGGATGAAGGAGATGCAAAAGATGGTGGCCGTGGTGTGGGCAAATGAGAGGCCCACCTCATGGAAAGCACCCCGGCAGGATAAGGCCGTGCAGACTCTTTCAGACCCGCCGACCCGTCAGGAGACAGGGCCCGCTCACTGTGAAACCGGCGAACCCCGGATGCCCCAGCTCCCGGAAGAAGCGGCGCTGCCTGTGGAGCCGCCCCAGACCTCCATGCAAGCCCTGAACCCCGGAATGTACGGCACTTGGTTTGGAACGCCCGACTCCCGACAGCTGAGGGAGCGGCACGGCCTCGTGCAGTAGTTGCAGCCATCAGCAAGATCCTGCCCGACCCTGTTGGGACTTTGTGTATTAAATGGGGGGTAAAAGCAAACGGTAAGTCAACAAAGACATGGCTGAGAACTAGCAGGCCATCCAAAAACTTTTGGGCCTTGTAAATAGTCCCTGACCACCCTTTTCGTGTCCTACAGTCTCCGGAGAGGCTGGTTGGAGGAAGGGCCTGCGGGATATTGTAGGCCGAGGTCCCGTCACCACGCAGACCGGTGACTACCCTCCGGGTCAGGGGTCCCCTGGACGTGGAGCCTCTGAGAGAGACTGCCGGGTAAGGAACTTATTACCCGGCCCGTGTGGGCAACACCCGGACACAAACTCGTTTCCTGGACTGGGGAAAGGGGATGCTGACCTGGTTTTTAGAAACAGCATCGGGGCTAGGTTTCCTTGGGTGGGCAAAATGAAAAGGACCCGGTCCCGTCCCATTCCCGGTTAATAAAAATGTTATTGCAACGTTTAAGCAACCTGCAAGGGAAGAAAACCAAACATGCTTGAAAATTGTACAAATGTTATTATACTTGTAAATATGTTATTTTTATCTTTTCCAGTTTCAAGAAAAATAAATGGTGGTGGTCGGACAGCCTGCTGACGGTCTGTGGTTAACCAAGGGGGAGTGTGACGCCCTGGCCGGAACAGGTAGTCAAAGATAGGGGCCCGCATTACACCAGTCCCCTAATGTTACGAACCGGCGCCGCCATAGCCGCAAGCAGCCTGCTGCGGTTCCTGTTGCGCCCAGGCGCCGGCTGCCGTTCTTGGCCGTGCCTCGGGTCGTCCAGTTGGCTGTTCCTTCCACCACGTCTAAGTGTGGAGAGGCGGCTAGTGCGCATGCGTGCGCCGATTTACCCCAGCCAGAGTTTAAGCCCGGTGTTTTGCCTAGTGAGCATGCTCAGCCTGATTGTGTTATGTCTGAGACTAAGTCCTCAGTTCAGGCTACTGAGCATGCTCCCACAATTAACCCTAACAGCCTCTTTGCACAGGTACTTGGACTTCGTGCTGTGTCTAAGTGCTGGGATGTGCCTACGGAGCATGCTCAAACTGATAGTCTGCTTTCTGAGCCTGTTGCTCAGGCTACAGGGCATGCTCAGGCACTTAGTGCACCAGAGGCTAGGTCCGGTAAGGACCTCGCTGAGCATGTCCGTGAGGTGGCAGGCCCTGATAGGGCAGAGGGTGTCAGGTGTCCTGATGACGTGGCAACTCCGGACTGGCTCGCAGAGGCCCGCCCCTATGATCTGGCACCTCAGTATTGGTCGTCAGACGATGACTGGTGAAGTGTTTGGGGCGTGGCTGCCATGAGGTCATCAATGATGTGGCGGTTCCGGATAGGTCGCATGTGACGTCAATGATGACATGGCACTCTGCTATTGGACCTTGGTGGTTCCACCCTGGGTTTGGGGCGGACCCAGGTTATAAAAGGGGCTGGAGACAACATGGAGGTGCGCAGTCTTCACTGTTGCTCAGTCAGAGCACACCGCCATGTTAGAGCCTCATTGCGGCATAAGCCTATGTTGGGAAGCGGTAGGTAGGGTTAGGTGAACGGTGCCTGTCACGCCAAGATTCGTGGCTCGGCACATCAGGGTCAGGCGCCGTTCTTCCCTCCTGCCATTCCAGTCTTGCTATAGCAGCCCAGTGGCGTTAACTGGGCTGCGGCTGCTGTGCTTCCTGTCCGATTGTGCCCCCTACGCACATGGACAACGCACCTGCTTCGCCACCTGTCCGATTGTGCCTCGTACGCACACGGACAACGCACCTGCTGCCCCACCTGTCCGATTGTGCCCCCTACGCACACGGACAGCGCACCTGCTGCGCCACCTGTCCGGTTGTGCCCCCTACGCGCACGGACAGCGTGCCCCAGGACCCCTGTGGCGTTAACAGGGTGTTCCTTATCCTCCTCGGCTTCCCGGTCAACGCTACTGGTGTACCCATCTGGCCTGACGTGTCCTACACACACGTGGCCAGTCGAGAGGTGGCCAGAAACGCTAATCGGAGGACCGCTCGGCCTGACGTGTCCTACACACGTGGCCGACAGGGCGCTTTCGTGGCGGTCTTCCGTTCAACGCTACCTGGTTACCACCCGGCCTGACGTGTTTCCTGCACACGTGGTTGGTGTAGCGCTAGGTGCACCAAAACACTAATCGGGTTGTCGTCCGGTCTGACGTGTCCCAACACACGTGACCGGTTCCCAGAGTTCCTGGGTTATCTCAGAGCCATCCAGCTCTATAGTCTCCGCCTAACCCTCAGGTGCCAGCAGCTCCTTTGTCATCTGGAGCACGGTGGGCCCCGACTGGTGATTAGGATATATACCCCCTGGTCCTAATCTGCCGGTCCCCCCGTAACACCTAACAAGGTGACAGCAGCCAACCATTTAAACCCTAGTCACCGCCCTCAGTGCTTTATGGGCTCATCAGAAGGCGGAGCCAGGTGGTTGGACACACCCACCGAGGAGTCAGGATGGCCTGAGGCAGGAAAAGAGAGTAGATCAGTTTGAGAGTTCAGTGGAGGAGGTCAGGCCTGTGTGACAGGCCTGTAGTAGACTGACAGGTGCCAGAGTAGGAGCCCGGGTACCTTTAGCTAGGAGGCAGACAGAGGCCTCTGTCTGCAGGAGCCGGGAAGATGGCTCGGTGGAACCGTGGTGGACCAGGACAGGGTAGTGGCACGCTGGTACCGACCTGGGGAACCGACTCGGAAACCGGAGCCCAAAGGGGGGTACTCAGACACTGAAGCTAGGTCTATAAGCTGGGGGCTAGCTAATTAACTGATTGCGGCCAGGACTATAGCTCCTGTCCCACCCAAAGTCCCGACTGAAGGCAACCGCCCAACAAGGGGGATAGAAAGCCACCGCCACGGCAGAGAGATCCCACGGGCCAGCGTCTGCGGGCAAAGGGCTCCTCAGCCAACCACAAGCCGGGGAGCGGACTCCTGAAGTTGCAAGCGCAGGTAGTCCACCATCACAAAACAGGTGCAGGAGAAAGGCAGAGACCACCAAGCGGGTGGGGGACCAGACTGCAGCCAGCTGCGGGCACCGACCACCATCACCTTGGTTTACCAGAGACTCGTGTGTTTACGAATAGTGAGTACATCAGTGCCCTCAAGCCGCCCATCTCCCTGCACCGCCCAACTCCCCCCCCAATGGGTCCCGGGGCCATCATCCCTACCCACAGAGGGGTTAACAACTTGCTGCGCAACATCTCCCCCGGGTGCCCCGTAATTGCAGCGTTGGTGTCCACCTTCACCACATCCCATGGGTGGTGTCACGAACTTAAACACGGCTCCGGCCATACACCTACGTCCCCACACCACCAACCCCTGTTTGATCGGAGTGATTGCAGGACCCCCGTGTCCGGAGACCCTCAAGCCACCCACTGAAGGTCTGGACCCAAGCGGTTTGGCTGCCGAGCACGGGGCGGCACAGTCATAGTATGGGGTAGGGGGCTGCAAAAGGAACCTAAATAAGGGAAAGAGCATACCAATTGCACTGCAAACAAATCTGGATAGGTAAATTACTTTAAGGGCTTCTGTCACAATAACATTTATGGTTACATAGCAAGTAAATGAAGAAACAAAAAATGTTAACAGTGACTGCACAGAGATGAATTTTAAATATTCTCCACTGACCAACCAATTTAAAAAAGGGCCTTACAGAGCCTGTATTCCCAGTTCACCCACACAGTCAAGATTGCCAGACTTTTCCCACAAAGCAACAAGTTTAACAAATTTCCTCTATGTAGTCTGTATTCCCAGTTCACCCACACAGTTAAGATTAGTGATGAGTGAACCCCTGGATGTTCAGGTTCGCCGAACCAGAAGCCCATGGAAGTCTGACCTCAGCCAATCACAAATGATGTCACATACAGTGGTCGGTGGAAGCAGTGCATATGCATGAAATGCTGTGAGCGTACCCAGAAGCAGTGCAACAGCTGTGCGCGTGGAAACAGGTAAGTAATCCCTTCATCAAACACCTCCCCCTGCTCATCTTACAGCACCACTCTCTTAGCCAAAGTCACAATAAGGTAACATAAAAGCATTAGTGCAAATGTGAACAGTTATCGTACAAAGGCTGAATTTTGACAATTTTGAGAAATCCGAATGATGAATTTGAGATTTGCAAACTTTTTTGAAGTTTGCTTATTTCTAGTCAAGATAGGTAAAATTGCCCCAATGAGCAACAATTTTAAAATGGTATACAGCGGAGTGTGGTATACAGCGGAGCAAGGAATACAGTGCAGCTCGCTATACAGCAGAGCGTGGAATACAGAGGAGCACAGTATACAGTGGGGACGCAGTATAGAGCGGAGCCCGGTATACAGTGGCACACTATGCCAGCTGTCCTTTGTGACACTTTAGACATATTAGGATCACTTTCCGGTCACCAACAAAATGGCTCTGCAATGTGATCCTAAACTTCGTTTTCACTTATCCTTTTGGAAACACCCAGAACGGGAGGGGGAAGCGTGACATCACTCACATGACAACAGATTCCGCCCACTTTTACTGCAGTTTTAATGTAAGCTATTTCTACAGTAGGATTTTAGCAGCTTCTCCCCCTAGTATTTAAGAGTGGAAAATATCAAACTTTTAAAATATTTTTTTGTTAATTTTTGCTCAATTAAAAGCAAATAATAATATTTAAACATAACTTTAAAACATTAATACTTTACATTTTTTCAGTCATTGAATTTTTTTTTTTTACAACACCTTCCCTTTAAAAAGTGCATAGTTGGATTTGTGATCACGCTGGTGGTGCAGCAGCTAGAGTTGCTATTGCCAGTCCCAGCCATTTAGACTTGAAGCGGTTCACCCATGCTGCTCAGTGTCTATCTTTAGAATCCAGAGCATTTCTTTTAAAAAAAAAAAATATTGTTCAAAGCAGGCAGGCATAAAATATTGGCATAGTTTACACACAGAGCAACAAGTTTAACCCCAAATAATGTCCCCTATAGCCTATATTCCCAATTCACCCACCCAGCCAAGATTGACAAAGTTCCCACACAGATCTAAATTGTAAAAAAAAGGCCTCAGAAACAGCCTGTTTACCTGCTTGACGCTCACAGCTTTCATTGCCAGAGATCCATCACACAGCACCCAATCAAAACAGAGATGGGCCACTGAACTCCATCCAACAGAGTGTTCACCATAAATGACAGGTGCCTGATTTGTTGAGGTTCCCACTGCTTTGCTCATTTTCAAGGGGGTGATGTTGACAAAAGATGCCCATGCTTCTCAGGTGCCAACTCTGCACTTTCAGCATTGCACCAATTCTTATACTGCCTGTTTCAACAGTTCCCACACAGGAGGCAATATTCTGCTCCACTGGAGGACAGTTAAGTTATTGTATTTAAAAGCTTGTTGTTGGATTTGGAATAGAGCCTTAGGTACGCCAGCTACTGCCAGTCCCAGCCATTTAGACTTGAAGCCACTCACCCATTCTGCTCAGTGTCTATCCTGGGAATCTGAAGTGTTTATTTTGATAAAAATATATTGTTCAATGTAGGTAACTATGTCTGAATACAACAGCTTTGAATAATGGAATAAGACCGTGTTTCTATTTTTGAGTTTGGTGGTACAGTGGCCACTAATAGATTACACTGCCTGTATGCTGCTCTTTTTGACTGCTATACAAAGCTATGTGATGCAATGCAGTATGAGGTTTCAGAGATATTCACTCAGCAAGGCACACTGTATACACACTGGTTTTTACTAGATTGAGCGTATAGATTACACTGTCTGAATGTTACTGTTTTTGACTGCTACACAAAGCTATGTGATGAAATGCAGAATGAGGTTTCAGAGATATTCACACAATGTTTTGTTTGTTAGACTTGAAGCAGCTCACCCATGATGCTCAATGTCTATCCCTGGAATCCGAAGCATTTATTTTGAAAAAAATATTGTTCAAAGCATACAGCAATGTCTGAATATGACAGCTTTGCATAATGGAATAAGACTCTGTTACCATTTTGGGATTTGGTTGTACTGTGGTCATGATGAAGAAGGGACTCAGCCACATTTCAGTGATGGAAGTAACCATGGCACCTTGACGTAGTAGCGGACATCCAGCAGGGTTGCCACCCAGTAAACAGCACTGGTAATGTGGTGCCCATGAGGCTTCAGTCGTAACAGAGTATTGCATCTGTCTTAAGGTGTAATGCTTATCCCAGGTAAGAGGAGGTAAACCGCTGGTGCTTGGAGCTTACACAATACCCTTACATAAACACCCAGTTAGTGAGCCAGCATTAACATTACTAAGGAAACCTGGCTGGGAAATTCCCGGACAGGATGAGTCATCAAAAAGGTTGGGGCTGCCTGGGAAGTGAGCGAACACACTAAGGCCGGCTTTGCACACTACATCGCAAGCCGATGCTGCGATGCCGAGTGCGATAGTCCCCGCCCCTGTTGCAGCTGCGATATGTGGTGATAGCTGGCGTAGCGAAAATTATCGCTACGCCAGCTTCACATGCACTCACCTTCCCCTGCGATGTTGCTATGGCCGGCGACCCGCTTCCTTATTAAGGGGGCGGGCCGTGCGGCGTCATAGCGACGTCACATGGCAGGCGGCCAATAGAAGCGAAGGGGCGGAGATGAGCGGGACGTAAACATCCCGCCCACCTCCTTCCTTCCGCATAGCCGACAGGAGCTGCGGTGAAGGAGGTAGGAGATGTTCCTCGCTCCTATGACTTCACACACAGCGATGTGTGCTGCCGCAAGAACGAGGAACAACATCGGACAATCGCAGCAAGGTAATTATGGTTTTCGCCGACGCTACACTGATGATACGATTACGACGCTTTTGCGCTCGTTAATCGTATCATCTAGGCTTTACACACTATGATGTCGAGAGCGACGCCGGAAGTAAATCACTTTCGACATGACCCCACCGACATCGCACCTGCGATGTCGTAGTGTGCAAAGTACCCCTTAGTTTCACTTTAGAAGGGTTTTTACCTCAAAACAGTTTGGGAGCAGAAGAGAGCAGACAGCCTTAGGAGAGCAGCGTTTAGCAGACTGATCCTACACTACAAGGCACAAGGAGAAAGGTCTCACATGCTTCACAACACCGGTGGTGACTTCTGCTTCATCCGGGATTGGCTGGGGCCCATCATGGCGATGACTGGTACTCTGTGGGTGCAGCACATGAACTGTTAGTAAAACACTTAAAACCGCAGCCTCTGTGTGAGACTCTGATTTGCCGACGCTGTCGCCCCACGCTTCGGCGCCAACTGCGCTTTCCCCGTCACCATTGTCCTCCCCGGGGCTCATTCCACCTGTGGGGAGCTGGACTATCTGAGCTGAGGTAACATAAGCCCCGGAGGAGAGCAACAGCTCGCAGTGGCGGCTAATCCCTGGCCGTGCACCACGGGTGGCGCTGCAAAGCAAACCCCCATTCCCACTGGACTCTCTTTGCCTGTAGCCGACAGGGCCATGGAGCCGGGTAAGGCCATTCATAGCAACCCCACAAAACCACTGGCCCAGTGATGAGTTATGCCCTGCAGGTCCCATGGGGTGATACAGTAACAGTCAGTGGAATTTAGCGGTCACTTGTAAATCATTATAGCAAGGATTTGCTCATGCTAGCCACGCTGCCCAGGAGCAACAACAAGCTGTCATCAGTTAGAGGTGTATTGCACTTTAAAATATAGAGATTTCCCCTATTTCTTCTGTAAACATATTTAAAAAGACCCCTAAATAGCCTTTTTACCCAGTTGACACAGCCAAGATTGCTTGAGATCCAACACTCTTGCAGTGCTGTAATACAGATGGTCTTTTAGAGCTCCACAACATTGTGCTTGCTGCAGAGCAGTTACAGGTTTGTGACTAGTGTTGAGCAAGTAGCTGACTATTCGTACTCGCTATGCTGTTATTGAGTACTGTCCACTACTCGCATATTCGTTACGAATAGTGGGCGCAATGTAAGTCAATGGGAAATACTCGCTAAGTAGCGAGTTCTCGAAAGCCGTACTATTTGCTTCTCGCACGAAAAGTACGACTTTCGGGTTACTCGCTGCTTAGCAAGTATTTTCCATTGACTTACATTGCGCCCACTACTCGTAATGAATATGCGAGAAGTGGACAGTACTCGCTAACAGCATAGCGAGTACGAATAGTTAACTACTCGTTCAAGACTATTTGTGACAGATTAAGCCTGCAATACCTGGTGCACAGTGACTATTTTTTTTTTAGTTTCACCAACTTTTATTGAACACTCAAGGAACAAGGCATATCAAACAGGAGAAGCATTACATTAAATTTCATAACACTATAGTATTACAGATGAAAAATGTGACCCCACACAGGGGGACTTAACAAGGAAGTGTATTCATCAATTTTCAATAAATTTGCAAATATTAAACTTCTCATTTATTTTAGTCTTGAGCTATAACATAAACTGTAAAATGGGAAAACAGGTAAAGAAGAGTTCAGGAGGGAAAAGAAAAAAGATAGGGGTCCTCCCATGTAACCGAAAAAGAAGGGGGAGATCTCGAGGCAGGAATTTGAGAGGTAATAGCTACAGATAATCACTATCACTTAATTCTACACAGAGATTGAGACTATGGTATTAAAGTCATTCTAATGTTGAGCCTGTATCCAGGGATCCCATATTGAGTGGAACAATTCAAAAGTATCGCCTCTTGTGGCCTCAATTTTTTCATATAGCATTATGAGATTCACTCGTTTCACCATGGCAATTGACACAGTAGCCGATCTCCATTGACTGGCAATATAAATCTTAGTCGCGAGTGTGAGGAACAAAAATAGCTGGTGTTGTTTAATGGAGACCCCTGCTGACTTGTTACCAAATACTAAAATTTCCGGGGAGATGGCTATAGTTATGTTGCCTAAAGTGTTGATTTAAGGACACCACCTCACTTCACAGACCCCTCACAATTGGACATAGCCATCATATATGGGGAGTATCTCTCCTCTGTCCATAGCCTCTAAAACATCGATGTGAGACATTCGGGTAAATGGCATGTAAACCTGCAGGTACATAGTAGGCCCTATGAATTTTTATTTAGGTTTATGAAAGGGCTACCTGGTTACTTTCCCTAGTGATAGCCTCATAACACCTGTTCAATGTATCTGTGACGCCCTGGCAAAACCAGGTAGTCACAAACAGGCCCCCGCATAACACCGTTCCCTCACTAGGAAACACACAGCCAACCAGAAACCCTAGTCACCCCCTTAGGGACAGACAGGCACACCAGTGGGCGTGACCAGGTGGTTGGGACACGCCCACCTAGGGGTCCAGACAGCCCGGGGTGGGAAAGACAGCAGTTTAGCTGAGAGTTCAGTTTGGAGAGGAGTGTGGGCTGGAGCTAAGTGTAGCTCCAGCGGTAAAGTTCAAGTTGAACGGTACCAGGGTATGAGCCCTGGTGCCACTGGCTAGGAGGCAGACGGTGGTCTCTGTGAGCAGGAGACGGGAAGACGGCTCAGCGGAACCGAGGTGGACCAGGACAGGGTTATAGCCCGCCAGTACCGACACGGGGAACCGACCCGGAAACCGTAGCACAAAGGGGGTGGTACTCGGACCCTGAAGCCAGAACCGGAACCAAGCGGACTGGTTAATTCACTGATTTAGGCCAGGACTAGAGGTCCTGTCCCACCCAAAGTCCCTCATAGAAGACAACAGCCCACCGATAGGGATAAGAGGTCACCGCCAGGGCCCATAGATCCCACAGGCCAGTGTCTGCGGGCACGGCTCCTTAGGCCACATCCAGCCAGGAGCGGACTCCTAAGTTTCACACTAGGAAAGTCCACCTTACACAAATAGTGCAGAGGAAAAGGATAGAGACCACCAGCCGAGTGGGGGACCCGAATGCAACCGGCCGCGGCACCGGCCGCCATCACCTTGGTTTACCAGAGACTTGTGTGGTTTATTGACCGTGAGTACACGAACACCCCCTACGGTCGCTATCCCCTGCATGGAGTCACCGGGTCTTGGGGCCACCATCCCTACCCACGGAGGGGTTAACAACTAGCTGCACAACATCTCCCCCGGGTGCCCTGCAACAGCAGCGGTGGTGTCCCACTTAACCACACACCGTGTGTGGCGTCACAAACTTAATACGGCCTAGCCCGTACATCTACGTCCCTCCATTTATTCGGCATGTCCGCGAGACCTCCGGGTCCAGAGGCCATTGAGCCACCACCCCAGCAGACCCGGATCTGAGCAGCGCCGGCTGCTGGCATGGGGGCGGCACATATCCATGGACACTGTGAACCCCAGGTCCTCCTCCCACTGATCCAGGGCCTTTAATTTAATGTCTCAGAGTTTCCAAATTAGCATAGAATAAATTTGAGAGATGGGACCCTTCCCCCTGGATCATATATACAGAATCTTTCAAAACCCGTTGGGAGAGAGTTCGCCTCTCGCCCAAGAGTGAATATACAAAATTATATATCTGTTCTATCCCAAAGAGCTCCACTGACGGTGGGGTAAATTGAGCTATAAATTCTGGCTTGGGGTAGAAGTTAAAGAAAGGAGCCAGGTGACCCAGTTGAGTAATGCCCTTATTCTTCCACCAAGTAAACCCACTTGATCCCACCCCTGGGGGAAACATGGGATTGCTAAAGAAATTGAGCGTAGGAGTTTGGTTTGATTGTAGCTGATATTGAAATAGGGTTGACCTACATAAAACAATTGTATTGTAGGAGAAAGAGGAGCATCCTGAGTGGGAGAGTGCCTGTCATCCACACAAGGCTGCTCAGTGTGAATGGTGCTAGCAAAGCATTTTCTAGTCTGACCCACAACGGACACAGATCCCCCAACAAGAGGTTTGAGAGTTGTGCTACTTGAGTAGCCCTGTAATAAGAGGTAAAGTTAGGGAGAGAGGACCCACCCTGTCTTTTGTGCCTAAATAGTGCTTGTAAGGCTATGTGCGCACGTTGCGTACTGGCCCTGCAGAAATTTCTGCAGTGATTTGAACAGCACACATGCGCTTCAAATCGCTGCAGAAACAAAAGCCGATTTCATGCGCTCTGCATGTAGCCCCTCCCAGCCCATCCCATAGACAGAGCAGGGACTGCATGCAGAACGCACGAAAGAAGTGACATGTCACTTCTTAGAACGCGCGCTTCGGGCACCAGCCGAAGTGCTGCGTTCTAATATGCCACGTGTGCATGTCTCCTGCACAATCTCCATAGATTATGCAGGGGACGCAGGACACATGCACTTATGCTGCTGTGCAGATCGCAGCGTAACTGCATGCAATTACGCAACGTGCGCACATAGCCTAAAGAGATCCTGGCTCTTTATTGTTCCACACAAATTTAGAGACCGCCGAATGTATGCATTGGAAGAAGCTCTGTGGTATGAGGATAGGAAGGGAGAGAAAGAGGTAGAGAAACTGAGTGAGGGTGTTCATTTTGATAGCATGAACCCTACCTAAGGGCTCCACCACACATCCGTGAAAACCACGTCCGTGTAAAACGGGCCGTTTTTCGGGTCCGTTTTCCGTTTTTTAGGTCCGTTTTTATGGTATGTGTGGCCTGCGTGTGTATCCCGTATGCTAGCCGTATGTGCGTGTGGAATGTCCGTGAGTGAAATAACTGACATGTGTATGCGTTGTTCGTGTGAAATGTGTGATGCAAAATGTCGTTACTACATGTCGGAAGACAGAGTAGCGGGATGAGAATGAACTCGGGTGAACTTCACCCGACTTCATAGTCATGCCGCGGCTCTGTCTTTGTGCCGTGTACTGATTAGCGGTCACCTGTGAAGGATTCACCGGTGACCACTAATCCCCCGAGTGACTGAAGTGTCCCCCCCTCTCTCATACTCACCGATCCCCGATCAACGGCGCTGCACGGCGTTCACACTGCTCCGGCGGCTTTTTCTAATTTGAAAAAGCCGGCCATTCATTAAACAATCTCGTATTCCCTGCTTTCTCTCCCCACCGGCGCCTGTGATTGGTTGCAGTCACACACGCCCACCACGCTGTGTGACAGCTGTCTCACTGTACCCAATCACAGCAGCCGGTGGGCGTGTCTATACTGTGCATTGAAATAAATAAATAAATATGTAAAAAAAACGGCGTGCGGTCCCCCCCCATTTTAATACCAGCCAGATAAAGCCATACGGCTGAAGGCTGGTATTCTCAGGATGGGGAGCTCCACGTTATGGGGAGCCCCCCAGCCTAACAATATCAGTCAGCAGCCGCCCAGAATTGCCGCATACATTAGATGCGACAGTTCTGGGGCTGTACTCGGCTCTTCCCGATTTACCCTGGTGCGTTGGCAAATCGGGGTAATAAGGAGTTATTGGCAGCCCATAGATGCCAATAAGTCCTAGATTAATCATGTCAGGCGTCTCCACGAGATACCTTCCATGATTAATCTGTAAGTGACATTAAAAAAAACACACACACCCGAAAAAATCATTTATTCGAAATAAAAAACACAAACAAAATCCCTCATTACCAATTTATTAACCCCGACAAAGCCCTCCATGTCCGGCGTAATCCACGGACCTCCAGCGTCGCTTCCAGCTCTGCTGCATGGAGTTGACAGGAGCAGCAGAAGACACCGCCGCTCCGGTCACTTCCACGCAGCTAATGAGATGAGTAGCGCGATTAACTGATGTCAGTCAGGTAACTCGTGGCCAACGCTGGATCCAGCGGTGGACGCGGGTAACCTCAGTGACAGCAGCTGGTAAATTTTATTTTAAATAAACAAATATTTTTTTTTTTTTTAAAAGCCTTATTTAATAAAAATGATGAAAGACAACGTACTGTGTGACCTCCATTATTGGTCTCAAGAAATCCAGATTATTTAAAAAAACATAACGCCTTTTTCGGGTTGACAATGATGATGACGGTATGGGATTAAACTCCCTCCGATATTGATCTCTTGCAGATCTCCATCGTCTGCGAACTGTATCGACTATAGAAATAGATGAAAAAAAAAAACAAACCCCGATTTTAATTATTTATTTTGGTATATTGTTATTTTACATAGTAATGTATATTTTTTCCTACAATATCATAAAACATATCAATAATGTTTTAAAATAAGAAATATTTGAAAACCGAAAGATAGTATTACACATAGATTTTTATGATAAAATGTAACAAATTAGTATAGTCATAAATATAATAATTAAATTATCTATCGTTACAATTTATCCAAAAAAAAAAAACATTAAATATATTTTTTTTTTTTATAAAAAAATAGATAACAAATTAAATTTAGCCTTCTAATAATCGGACATTTAGACAGAAACATTATGAAATTTGCAAATTGTGTGAAGGATGTTTATAAGGGAAAAAACAAATATGTTTTGTATATTTGAACATGCTAGTATTATGGGACATTATAAATTCAATCTATATACATAGAATAGGTTTGAAAAATATTAAAAAAATGGAGAATTTATATTACTATTTTTAAATTAAAAAAAAAAAAAAAATATTTACATGAAAAAAGATAAATAAATAAAATTTATTACTAAAATAAAACTTACCAAAACGAGCACGTTTAACTGGAGAACATCGCTCCCATCCATTGTTAGGAAAAAGTTCTTGGGCAACATCCTCCCATGCCCTCTCCACTATTAGCCGATCCCTGTAGCCTTCAATTCTTGTGTCCCACAGTACAGGATGCCGTTCGACAGCAGAGATTATTCTTTCGGTATCAACTCGGGGAGACATATTTTCTTTAAATTTTTAGACAGACTGAAAGCACTGAAAAGGAATTATACATGTGCATTTTAAAATACACACAATGTGCCGAGCCAGCTAGTAATGCAGCACGGCTGCACGATTCTTATACCTTACACCTGCTGGCCGATTTTACATTCACAATTGTTAAATCTGCAGCACGCACACGCACCATTAGGACACGTATCCGTGTTTAATTAATTGTGCGAACCAAATCATTGATTTTAATGGTGTCCGTGGATGCGTTCTCCGTGCACAAAACGGACATGCTGGCGTGAGACACGGACCACAAAACGCATCACGGAGACGGACTAACGGACATAACCAAAAACGCAATTGTAACCGCTGAGATATAGTAACATTGGTGCACGTTTGGCCGTGTCTCCAGTATACACGGAAACGGACCAAACACGCACGTGTTTCACGTATGTGTGTTTCAGGCCTAAAAAGGAAATGGATGATTGTGACCATTTTGTAAAATCTTGTAAAATTTGTTGCAGAAGAGGGGTATAATTCCTTTTTAAAGGGAGTTTTTGTGAGAGGATAGCTTAACACCCAAATAAGAGACATAATGGCTCTATCTTTGAAATTTGAAGTTGGAGAGGATAGTGTTCTGCTGACCAATTGAGGTGTTGAGAAAAAGAGCCTCCGTTTTATCCACATTTACTTTCAGGCCCAACACCGACTCACATTGACAGAGGAGGGTGAAGAGATTCGGGAGAGACATGTGCAGATTGTTAATAGTGAGCAATAGTGCTGTTTTTAAATAGTGGCTCTATCGCTAGAGCGAATAGTGCCAGGGACAAAGGACACCCTTGACTAGTGCCTCTAGCAATATGAATTGGTAATGGGGCCATAGCTGGGAGTTTCACGTAGGCCATAGGTTTATTGTATAACAGCTTTAGGCCTGCGCCACACATCCGTGCCTCCGGTACGTTTTTGGCATTTTTTGCACGTACCGGAGACACGTGCTGATGTTGACATACTATTTTTAATCTAAAAAGCCTCACGTCAGTGTTTGCGCACGGAGCGTGTGTCCGTTCCGTGCGTACGTTTGAGCGTGTCGAAAAAGCGCTGACATGTCCGTTTTCCACCGGCATCACGTCCTCACGGATCCATTAAATCCTATGGGTCCGTGTTTACACGTACGTGATACGGATGGCCTCCGTATGCTATCCGTGTGGTCCGTGTCCGTGTTTTAATTAGAAAGTTTGTTACACTCTGAAATACTTTCAGGTGGCGTAGCTAACATATTTTTTTGCACAAAACTAACTGTGCATTTGCAGAAGGAGTGAGCAAGCAAGAAGTTGTAGTTCTGTGTATTGCAAGATCTATTTTGAGCAAACTTTCGTCTTCGAAATATAATAATGGCACCACGGGTGGACACGGAGAAACTTATAACAGCTGTCGAGACTCACCCACCATTATGGGATACACGTGTAGATGGTTACCATGACCGACTGACAGTTGAGCGCCATTGGAATCAAGTAGCTGAGGAAGTGTACCCCAATAATGCATGGTCTAGATGTTCTCCTGCAAAGCGTGCTAAATATGGTAAGTTGTTGTATTTTTTTATAGTTATTTATTTAATATCTATATTTGGATTTTTTCATACTTTCAAACTGTGATTGTTTTGGCATAGTTATGTTGTCTTTTAGTGTAAAATCCTATGAGAAGAATTGGTATATGTACTACTCAATATATTGAGTTCCTGTACAATTTTTTCATAGTATCACCAAACTTTCATAAGTGTCAAAAATCAAAGTATACTTAAATTTGTAATCTGACTTGGAATTCTTCATGAATTTACTTAATTAACTGATTAAACTGTCATGTGTTTTTAAATTCCCTGTTGTATTAGTCTAAATTTAGTATCACAATTGAAAATCTTTTTTTTTTTTTTTTTTAAAATAAAATTGTTTAAAATGACATGTCAATATCATTACCTACATGTATCAAATAATATTTCTAGTAATTGATAGCCAAATGTCATTGCAAAAACACCAAATTATAATTTAAATATAGATGACAATTACTTAAAATATAATTATTCAGAAATATTATTTGGTTATGTGTGAATGTCTAAACATGTTTTTGAATGAAGAATATCTAAATAAATTATATTTAATCCAAAGTATTTGACCAACATAATTGTGTTAAATTGTATATTACATTTCGCAAACATTATTTAAATTAATGTGTGCAGATTTATGGAGAATGTTGCAAGTGACATATTATTTTATTTTCCACAGTTGACTTGGTAAAAAGGCGTTGGCGTTCAGCCCGTGATCAGTACCGAAGGGAGTACAACCCTATACCATCCTCATCCAGCCAAGGCCGCAAACGCAGATATATTTATTATGAACAAATAAGCTTCCTAGCACCCATCTTAGAAGTTACACAGTAAGTTTTGTTTTTTTTTTAAAAAAAAAAAAAAACCCCTGAAGATAATTGGACAAAGATAAATGTTAAGATTGTAATATGTTTTTTCATTTCTTATAGAACGGAGGATAATCTTGACGAATCAGATGATGAACCAACAGCAGGTCCCTCTGCTACAGCCACCTCAGCATCAGAACAAGAACCTGCCAGAGAAGACATTGAAATTCCTGAGACTCAACAAGATGCAGCAAATGAATCACATGAGGGTGGGACAGAGAGTGCACAAACCAACACCCAAGGCTCATCAACGCAACAAACAACCACACCAGCTACACAATCAACACAAACAAATGTACTTCCACGTTTTGCACCACAACCTCTACGTGCAAGAAGAATCCGCAGACCTGAGGAAATGAGATCCTTACCGGAAATAATTGACACACGCATTATTCACATAATGAACACTTTAATTCCAGAAACAGATGCCGAGCGTTTTTGTCGGTCTTTATCTACTAGCTTAACCAAAATTCCTTCAGATAGGCAGGAACGTGTAAGAGCTGCTATGCTTACCCTACTGTCAGCTAGTCAGGCAGAACAGGAACCAGTGAGAGTGTATGAGGCCATAGAAAATTGGCGTACCATTATGCAACAACATACAGTCCCAAACACAACAGACAATCAAAATACAATTTCAACACAAACAACAATGGCAACTGTAATAGTCAATAATCCACTATTACAACAATCTGGACAACCTTCAATTGCTTCAAGTACGTTATTCCCAACACCAATTAGACAAGGGTATGTTGCAACCAATACTGGTGCCTTAAGCACTGTACAAAGTGCTACCTCACAGCAACCCATGAACTATATGAATTTACAACCAACTCAAACTACTAGTTACTTTACTCAACCCACAAATATTGGTGGTTTACCTAATTTGTTTCCAGGTTCAACATACCCACAATCATTCATGATGCCTCATTATCCAATCTCAACTATGTTACCTACACCACACTTACAAACATCAGTCAACTATCCTCAAGGTCAACAACATACACACACACAATACCCAATTACCCATGTAGATCCACAGGTGTACTCAACCACAGGCAATGTGTTGGGACAAACCAGCATGCAACAGACTGTTCCACACACTACTGTAGCTAGTAATAGGAATGTTGTTCAGCAAACAACTGCTTCCATTCCTGAAAATACCATTTCTGAGGCCACACAAAACAACATACTCAGCAACACTCAGGTTACTTCACTAGAAGATCTTGTTGACTTGTGATGCACATTTTTGTTAATCTTAACAATCAAACAACAAATCTGATGAATGTGTCAAAATGTTAAAAAAGAGGGATTTCCAAAAATGTGCAAACTCAGAGTTGAAAAGATTTAAAAAACATGTGTGATTATACTTAGTGACGGATCACATATATGTTTTATGGCCTTTATTTTTGTAATTTTATGAACACATTTTTACCCAACCAATTTGATGGTTAGATTAGTTCTAATATTCTGAAAACACAGTTTACAATTTTTTGGTCTATGTCAATGTCCAACATGATAGCAACTTAATTGGCCGACATTTTTCAACATTGTAAGCAATGCACACATTTTCTTTACAATTACTCTTGTATGTAAAGTATATTTTGTATGTTATGAAGAATACCATCAAAATTTACATTTAGAAAAATTTAACACAAGATGAACAATATGTACATTTTTAATGTGGATGTGAAAAAATAACATCCTTACTTTATGGATTAATATGCTTATTCTTAATAAAAGATTCTGTTTTTGAAGAAAAGAAACATGTTTATTATTGATATTTTTTAATAATATTGCATTTTTTCAATAGACGATTAACATTATTAATGTTGTAAGTTTAAAATAAGTTTCCTAAAACATGATAGTAACACAGAAATGTACATACACATACATACAACATTCAGAAAACCATGTTGCTAACAGAAATGTCAGTTTATGATTAACGCATTTGCCCTTTAATACTAGTTCGATTTAAGCTCTTAGATGTTGAGAAAATTTAACCAAGTTCCTATAATAAAAAAAATTTATATTTTTATCAACAAAAAACCATCACAATCTTAACAATCATCACTATTATTAGTATCATCAAAACAATTAAAGTAATCAGTAAATAAATTTCTAATTTGTAAACCAGATGTCACGGAATTATGAGACATAGGTTCACCTGTGGGATTAACAACATGGTTTATCTGAAATTCATCATCCACATAAGTTCCTCCTTCATGTATCCGACAGTAATTGTGAAGCACTATGGTAGCCTTGAGTACAGATGTGACAAAGGTTGGCTGCAACTGAATCGTTGTCTGATAAATGCGCCATTTGTTAGCTAAAATACCAAATGCACACTCCACATAACGTCTTGCTTTAGTTAGCCGATTATTAAAGTACTGTTTCCTGTCATCAATGGATCTCCTTGGATATGGTCGCATAACATGTTTGGATAATGCAAATCCTGCATCTGCTACCATCACATATGGTGCCAACGGTCCAGATGTACCAGGTAGGGCAACTGGAGGGGGGATCAATAATGAATTTTCTTGCAGGCGTTGGGCTAATCTTGATGAACGGAAAATACGGGCATCTGAGGCACTACCATAGGCCCCAATGTCTGCATAAATAAAACGGTATTCTGTGTCAACCAATGCCAAAATAACAACGGAAAAAAACTTATGAAAATTGAAATAACGTGACCCAGAGTTTGGTGGCTTTTTAACTCTGAAATGCTTGCCATCCAAAGCTCCTATGCAGTTAGGAAAGTCAACAGAGTCCTTGAAGCCCTTAGAGATTTTCAACCAATCTTCTCTGTTTGGCTGAGGCATCATTTCTTCTTTTAAATGTTGCCATATCATGTCGCATGTGTGACGTACTATAACGGCAATGGTTGATCGACCCAACAAAAAATCAAAATGTAAAGCACTAAAAGATTGACCAGTCGCCAAGAATCTATGAAAACAAGACAAACAATGATTTACAATTAACACTATGTTTTTTTAAATTAAAACAATCATAAGAAAACAGAAACATTGAATCAAAAATGAGATTAGATCAATAAAGATCAATTACACATTTCAATGTGAAAAATAACACATTTACACAAATTACAAAAATAACAAATATAATACCTCAGAGTCACCATAAATCTCTCCTCTGGGGAAATGGAAAGCCGCATCCAAGTGTCCTGATGTTGCAAATGAGGTCGTAAAATATTTAGTAAGTAATCAAAACTCTCAACTGACAACCGGCAGTATGAAAAAAACTTATCTGGGAAATTCCGTAACTCAAAAAATAAAGTATGGAAATGACCATGCATAGGCCGCATCATCATTAGTGGATGCACCCACAATCTGGTTCTTCTTACATTATCATATTGCAACATGTGGCGTCGAACGCCAAAACGACGAGATATAATCCAACATAAAAACACTAAGGCCTCCGTGGATAATGGCATTGCGACAATTTTGTCTCAACACATAGGTGCTCCAAGGCATAATACAAGCAGGAAACAGTTTATAGTTAACTTATATTTATGTCCTAATCACATACACCTATGTGTCATTTAATTCCAAGTAATCACCATTATCTCAATGTGTGAAACATGTGAAACACGCACAAAAAACGGACTGCACACGGAACACACACTGACGTATTTCACGCACAGGAAAACGCACACACGTACACACGTATGACACACGATATGCATACGGACACCACACGGAGGGGAAAAACGGACTGCAAATACGGAACACGGACACAAAAAACGGACTACACCAAACGTACGTTTTTTACACGTGAGTGTGGCAGAGGCCTTATAGTGTGTTTCAAATGGTGGGAAAATCCCAACCTATCTAACACTGTAAACAGATAGGGCCATAAAACAGAATCAAAGGCTTTTTCTAGATCGAGGGTGAAGAGAAGTAACAGTGACTTAATTTCATTAATGTGGTGGATAATGTTCAGATTTTTACAGATATTATCAGAGGCTTGGTGGGAAAGTATGAAACCTACTTGGTCAGGGTGAATCAGCGCTTTTGTTTATTCTGGCAGCTAGAATCGAGGTGAACAATTTAAGGTCAACGTTCAGGAGTGAAATAGACCTATAATTTTTAACATGATTTTTTGGTTTCGGGATGACTGTTATGTGGGCCAGGGGCATTATCTTGCCCTCTAGCAGGTCATTACAGAATTTAAATATATGCAGCTTAAGAGAGGGAAGACATTTTTTTATAATAAGAGGCTGGTCCTGGGGCTTTATGTGGCTTTAGTTTTTTGATTGTGGATTTGATCTCCTCAGAGTCTCTAGCATGAAGTGACGTCGCAAAGTCCGGGGACAGAGTCGGAAGTCTAATTGTATTGAGAAAGCTGTTATGATATCAGTTGGTGCTGAATAGTTGTGGGCATACAGGGATTGATAGTAACTATGGAAGGTCTGATAGACCTCGTCTGGGTTGGAAGTCTGGGCACCCCTTCCATCATTAATAGTGAACACCGAATTGATTCTCTCCCTGTCCATAAATTTTCATGCCAGAAGTTTGTCCATTTTATTAGATAGGTTATAGTAGGTTGCTTGGGTTTATCTGAGAGCCCTTTCAGTACTGGCTGTCAATGACGTCTGTAGTTGCAGTTTGACCTCTGCTATGCTTTTTATAAGGAAAAGGGAAGGGCATGACTGATTGGCTATCTCTAACTTCATCAATCTATTCTCCTGCTCGGCTTGAGCTGCAGTATTCCTTTTTTTTTTTTAGGCAAGCCTGATGAAGGAGCCCATTACATATTTTTTATGTGCTAACCAAAGAGAGCTTGCCGAAATATCAGGGGTTTGATTAATAGAAAATTACATGTCTAGCTCATTTGCAATCTGAGTCCTCACCTCTGGGTTGGTCAAGCATTGATTCATTTAACCGCCAGCGATAGAGGGCTGAGGTGCAAACATCAAATTGGAAAGGCTGATAATACGCAATTATGATCTGACCAGGCTGAAGGAATATGACGTGAAAAAAGTAGTGCTGGAAGATTCTTGGCATTGATCAGAATGTAGTCAATTCTAGAATAGGTCCTATGGACACTAGAAAATATGAGTATCCTCTGGTCTGACCATTTGACTCCCTCCAGGCATCAGGCAGTGCATGCCTCCTCAGAATAGTAAGCCGAAAAACTGTCCATAAAGGAATCCAATACTAAATTAAAGTCACCCCCCACAGGAGGACATCATATGTTATATTAAGAAGGATTCTAGAAATAGACTTAAGAGTAGATATCTGCATTGAGGGCGGAGCGTAGCTGCACACCAAACACATCTTCTTGCAGTGTACACTGCCCCAAAAAATTATGAACCTCCCGTTTAGGTCCCATTGAGATCCCTGGACCACAAATGGAAAAGAATTGTGCAGGTATATTATGACCCCTCTAGTTTTCTTAACATTGTCCGATATAAAAAATTTGGCAAATTGGGGATGGAAATACTTGGGTTGGGATGTAGTAGAGAAGTGGGTCTCCTCCAAGCAAGAAAAGAATGTCGTGCTTCTGACGACCGTAATCCAAGAAAGCCTGTTTTCTTTTCTGGGGGAAGTTTAACTGTGCTGCCCCCGTGCCAGCAGCCGAGCTGTTTGAATCCGGATCCGCAGTGGCTCAAAGGGTCTCTGGACCCGGGGGTCCTGCGGACACTCAAATAAAAAGGGGCATAATATGTGCAGGGGATTTGTTGTAGATAGTTCATGACGCCACCCACGGTGTGTGGTAAGGTGGAGTACCACCGCTGCTGTTGGGGAGCATCTGGGGCGATGGAATGGAAGCTAGATGTTAACCCCTCCGTGGGTAGGGGTGGATGCCCCGGGGGCTCAGTGTCCAAAACACGGGAGGTGATGGCTCTTGGTGGTGATGCACCGGGCCGGACCGGAGGGTGTTGGTGTACTCACAGTTGAATAAATGCACACAAGTCTGCTGGTAAACCAAGGTGTCAGTGGCCGGCTCCCGCTTCATGGTGTATACGGTTCCCACACCAGGCTAGTGTACCAATGTCCCTTCCTCCGGCATTTTGTATTTTCCTTCTATTTTAGATGACCTCGTATGGAACGGGGAAGTCCTTTCCCGGTTTGGTTTTGGTTGGGAGACGTGCCCGCGAAAACTGACCCTTGGGATCTCAGTGGGTATTTGCGGACACCCTACCCCCGCAGTGGGCTGCCGTTTCGCTCTATCTGGGCTAACACTTCTTGAACAACGTCTGGAACCTTGCTCCTGGCCTGGTTAATTAGAGAAGGGGCTTGCAACCATCTTCTATCTAGGGTCCAGATACCCCGCCTGTGCACGGTTTCCGGACCGGATCTCCGCTGTCGGTACCGGCAGGCTCCAACTCTGTCCCGGTCCACTCTGGATTTCCCGCGACCGGACTCCCATCGCCTTTGGACACGGTATACTGCTTGCCACCTAGCCAGTAGACCAGGGCCACTACCCTGGCTAAATGCACTATGCACAGACTCGAACTCTCCGCCACAGTCTGTCACTGTCACTGTCTACTTTCGACTCTCCACTTGACTCCAACTCCACTTCAACTTCAACTTCAACTACTTGGTTCCCTCCCCTTGATCCTCAAGACCCCTAGGTGGGCGCTCCCAATCCGCCTGGTCCCGCCCACTGGTATGTCCTTCCTACTCTGAGGGGGGTGGCTAGGGTTTTGTGGCTGATGGAACCTGGTGTGGGATGGTGTTATGCGGGGTGTAGTGTTCTTCTGTGACCACCTGGCGGCACCAGGGCGTCACAGAACCCTCTCACATTATGAGACAGTAATCTAAATGTCACATTGAAGTAATTGTAATTGGTAATGACCCCATGATACAGTGTGTTAATTGTGATCTGCATACCCCGAAAGATTTTATAACATGCGTCAGACATTCAACTGCCCATCCAAGTGGCTAGAGTAGGAATACTGGTTTTCTGTTACTTGTGGAGAAAAGGGGAGGTGGGTGCGTGATGGTAGAACTAGAAGCAGGGAGGTTAAACCTTATAAAGCATAAAAGATCATATACATACATATCATTGTAACTGGAGTAGATTGAGGCACAGTCCGTGTGCAAAATATCTACTCTTAAGGGGCAACATGCATCATCCAGAGACACGCAGCTCAGCTAATACATTAGGGAGCACCTTACGAGGGGAGGATATGTTCATCCTGCCGATGTATAATGTGAAAGCTGTATAGGGAAGAGTCATGTAGCACTACGAGCTGATGGTCTTGTACGTTGGTTGCTATGACACTGTGTACCGCCCCGCGCTCGGCTGCAGCCAAGCCGCTCAGATCCGGGCTCGTTGGTGGGTGGCTCGAACGCCTCCAGACCCGGGGTTACGTCGCTCTGAAAGAGGATGCTGGCACTTTCGGTGGGGGGGTTAGGTAGGTGCATGGCCGGAGCCGCGCTTGAGTTTGTGACGCCACACACAGGATGTGGTGAAGGTGTAGACACCCCCGCTGCAGTTACGGGGCACCCAGGGGAGATGGTAGTGCAGCCAGATGTTAACCCCTCCGTGGGCAGGGATGATGGCCCCCGGGACCCGTTGGGGATAGCTGGGCGGTGCAGGGTGATGTGCACGGCCAGAGGGCACTGTTGTACTCACTGTTATTGACACACACGAGTCACTGGTAAACCAAGTTCATGGTGGTCGGTGCCCGCAGCTGGCTGCGGTCGGGTCCCCCACCTGGATGGTGGTCTCTGCCTTTCTCCTGCACCGTGTTGTGTAGATGTAGACTGCCTGCGCTTCAGCGACGGGAGTCCGCTCCCCGGCTGTGTGTATGTCAGGAGAGCCCGTTTGCCCGCAGACGCTGGCCCGTGGGATCTCTCTGCCTGTGTGGTGGCTTTCTATCCCCCTCGGTGGGCTGTTCTCTTCAGTCAGGACTTGGGTGGGACCTATAGTCCAGACCGCAATCAGTTAATTAACTCAGTCCAGTGGATTCTGGACCTCGTTTCAGGGTCTGAGTACCCCCTGTGTGCTCCAGTTTCTGAGTCGGTTCCCCGGGTCGGTACCAGTGGGCCACTACCCTGTCCCAGTCCACCACGGTTCCACTGAGCTGTCTTCCCAGCTCCTGCAGGCTGAGGCCACCGCTTGCCTCCTAGCCAAGGTGTTCGGGCTACGACCCTCACACCTGTCAGACTGTCACCGGCCTGTCTCACAGGCCTCACCTCCTCCACTCCTGTCACTAATCTGACTACAATTCAACTGTGCTTTCCTGCCTCAGGCCCACTGAACTCCTCGGTGGGCGTGACAACCGCCTAGCTCCGCCCACTGGTGTGTCCATCAAGCACTGAGGGAGGTGACTAGGGTTTTGTGGTTGGCTGATGACTCCTTTTTAGGGGACCGGTGTTATGCAGGGCACTAACTGTGACTACCTGGCTAGTCCAGGGCATCACAACTGCACTTTGTGCCATTCATTGAGGGGTTAGGGCCTCTGTGGTAACGGAGCATCTAGCAAGGTGGATGCCTGCTTTGTTTCGAGCCGCCGCGCCCTCTTCCAAGGATCTCACCACATAATTGGCAATATTGTGAGAAAACATCAGAGCGAAAGGGAACCCCCATTTATATTTAACATTAGCCTTTGCCAGGGCTAGAGTGAAGCATTTAAGCTCTCTCCTCTTTGCCATGGTGGCGGGACTATATGTGTCCACTTATAGTGTCACTGCACCTGAGACTCCAGGAAGAAGAGGGGTGTTCCGGGCCACAGTTAGGATTAATTCCCTTGCATCCTCGTGTCACAGCTTCAGGATCACATCCCTGGGAGAAGCATCCTGGGTCAGCCTACTCAAAGCCCTATGGATTCGTACGATGCCCAGCAGAGATGGATCCGTCTGGGGCAGGAGCACAGTAAATAGGTTAGAGGCAGTCTCTTTCAGGGATAAGTAGGATAAATGCGTCAGTATTGTTTCACCAACTCCGGTAGACCCAGTACAATAGGAGTGGCAAGGCCCTCCGGGACATAACAGGAATAGAGATGAGCGAACCGGTCCCGGTTCGGCTCGAGGTCGGTTCGCCGAACGGAGGTCCCGTACGAGTTCGGCTCGTCGAACGTTCGACGAACCGAACTCGAACTGCATAGGAAACAATGGCAGGCAATCACAAACACATAAAAACACCTAGAAAACACCCTCAAAGGTGTCCAAAAGGTCACAAACAACTCACAACACAACACAAACACATGGGAAAGTGACAAGGACATATACTTATGCAAAAACAAAAGAGCTGGACAAGGAAAAAGAGGAGGAGACACAGATATAGGCATGGCACGCCCTTCTAAAGTCATGTAAAACACCGCAAGGTGACTCCAAGCAGAGTCTCCCTTTTTTCCAAAAATTGGGCCCCACACACACCCACCCATTCAGTGGCAGCACTTGTGCCCTAGTTGTACACTTCACAGCTAGATTTGCATCAAGCACATTCAAAAATACGCCATTCTTATCCGTCCCCAGGATGACACCGGGGTAGGTAGCAAAGTCTTTGCTGAACCATGACTTGTTCATCTTGGCTTCTTTTAAAAACAATGTAAGCAAGGGTTACTCCAAGCGGAGTCTCCCTTTTTTCCAAAAATTGGGCCACACAGACACCCACCCATTCAGTGGCAGCACTTGTGCCCTAGTTGTACACTTCACACCTAGATTTCCATCAAGCACATTCAAAAATACGCCGTTCTTATCCGTCCCCAGGATGACACCGGGGTAGGTAGCAAAGTCTTTGCTGAACCATGACTTGTTCATCTTGGCTTCTTTTAAAAACAATGTAAGCAAGGGTTACTCCAAGCGGAGTCTCCCTTTTTTCCAAAAATTGGGCCACACAGACACCCACCCCATCAGTGGCAGCACTTGGGCCCTAGTTGCAAACAGAATGTTTTGATTTGCATCAAGCACATTCAAAAATACGCCATAATTAACCTTCCCCAGCATGACACCGGGGTAGGTAGATAAAGTCTTTGCTGAACCATGACTTGTTCATCTTGGCTTCTTTTAAAAACAATGTAAGCAAGGGTTACTCCAAGCGGAGTCTCCCTTTTTTTCCAAAAATTGTGCCCCACACACACCCACCCTTTCAGTGGCAGCACTTGTGCCCTAGTTGTACACTTCACAGCTAGATTTGCATCAAGCACAATCAAAAATACGCCATTCTTAACCATCCCCAGGATGACACCGGGGTAGGTAGCAAAGTCTTTCCTGACCCCAGCTCTGTTCATCTTGGATCATTTTTAAAAAACACAGCAAGCAAGAGTTACTCCAAGCGGAGTCTCCCTTTTTTTCCAAAAATTGTGCCCCACACACACCCACCCATTCAGTGGCAGCACTTGGGCCCTAGTTGCAAACAGGATGTTTTGATTTGCATCAAGCACATTCAAAAATACGCCATAATTAACCGTCCCCAGCATGACACCGGGGTAGGTAGATAAAGTCTTTGCTGAACCATGACTTGTTCATCTTGGCTTCTTTTAAAAACAATGTAAGCAAGGGTTACTCCAAGCGGAGTCTCCCTTTTTTTCCAAAAATTGTGCCCCACACACACCCACCCATTCAGTGGCAGCACTTGTGCCCTAGTTGTACACTTCACAGCTAGATTTGCATCAAGCACATTCCAAATCCACAAGCATTTACTCTCCCCAGGATGACACAGGGGTTGTAAATTCCTTCTGGATCCATGACTTGTTCATTTTGATGAACGTCAGTCTGTCCACATTGTCACTGGACAGACGCGTGCGCTTATCTGTCAGCACACACCCAGCAGCACTGAAGACACGTTCAGAGACAACGCTGGCAGCTGGACACGACAAAATCTCCAAGGCGTAAGTTGAGAGCTCTGGCCATTTTTCTAGGTTTGAAGCCCAAAAGGAGCAAGGCTCCATTTGCAAAGTCATGGCATCGATGTTCATTTGGAGATACTCCTGTATCATCCTCTCCAGCCGTTGACTATGTGTCAGACTTGTTGTCTCTGGTGGCCTTGCAAAGGAGGGTCTAAAAAAATTATGAAAAGATTCCATAAAATTGCTGTTACCAGCACCAGATACGGTCCTACTGGTACGTGTAGACTGTTGAAGATGACGAGACCGTCCCATGTTTGTCAAGTTACAACTGGGAGATTCACTCCCTGCACCTGCACGGTTGTTTGGTGGAAAAGCGGATCTAAGATCGAGTAACAGCTTCTGCTGATACTCCTGCATACGTGCGTCCCTTTCTATGGCTGGAATTATGTCACAAAATTTGGACTTGTACCGGGGATCTAATAGTGTGGCAAGCCAGTAGTCATCATCACTTCTAATTTTGACAATACGAGGGTCATGTTGGAGGTAGTGCAACAAGAAGGCACTCATGTGTCTTGCGCAGCCATGCGGACCAAGTCCACGCTGTGTTTGTGGCATAGAGGTGCTAACCGTTCTTTCTTCCTCTGACATCTCCCCCCAACCTCTTTCAACTGAAATTTGACCAAGGTCTCCCTCATCTGCTGAGTCTTCCATGTCCATGGACAGTTCGTCCTCCATTTCTTCATGTTCTCCTGCACCTTCCTCAACATCTCGCCTGCTACCATGCGCCCTTGTTGATCCCTGTCCCCCATGCTCCCATGCCTGGCGCCTTGGTGATGATGAACGTCTGGACCTTGGTGATGTTGTTGTGTCTTGCGCATATGAATCCTCCTGTAGTTCATCCCCTTCCTGTTGTCCCACCCCCTGACTCCGAATAGTGTTTAGCGTGTGTTCCAGCATGTAAATGACTGGAATCGTCATGCTGATAATGGCATTGTCAGCGCTAAACATATTCGTCGCCATGTTGAAACTGTGCAGAAGGGTGCAAAGGTCCTTGATCTGAGACCACTCCATCAGGGTGATCTGCCCCACCTCTGCATCTCGTTGGCCCAGGCTATACGTCATGACGTATTGCACCAGGGCACGGCGGTGCTGCCACAGTCGCTGTAACATGTGGAGAGTTGAATTCCAGCGTGTCGCCACATCGCATTTCAGGCGATGAACCGGCAGGCCGAAAGACTTCTGGAGCGATGCAAGTCGCTCAGCTGCGGCGCTTGAACGGCGGAAGTGAGCAGACAGTTTTCGTGCCCTGTTCAGAAGGCCATCTAGGCCGGGATACTGTGTTAAAAATTGCTGCACGACAAGGTTCAACACGTGAGCCATACAGGGTACGTGTGTCACCTTGCCCAGGCGAAGGGCCGCACCCAGGTTTGCAGCATTGTCGCACACGGCCTTACCAGGCTGCAGGTTGAGTGGAGACAACCATTTATTAAACTCGGACCGCAGAGGTGACCACAACTCCTCAGCTGTGTGACTCTTATTCCCAAGACATGTCAAGCTAAAGACCGCCTGATGCCGTTGCGCTCTGCTGCCAGCATAGTAATGAGGGGTGCGTGATTCCTTCTGCGCAGTGAGAACGCTGGTGGCCTGACCAGGCAGGCTTGGGGCGGAGGTTGAGGACCCAGATGAGGTGGAGGATGCAGAAGCAGTGGCGGAACTTGGACAGACAGAGGATTGACACACAAGTCGTGGGGACGGCAAGACTTGTGCAGCAGACCCTTCACCATCTATCACCATAGTTACCCAGTGCCCAGTCAGCGACATGTAACGTCCCTGTCCATGCTTACTGGTCCAAGTATCGGTGGTGAAATGCACCCGTTCACACACAGAGTTTCTCAAGGAAGCGGTGATGTTGTGTGCGACATGCTGGTGTAGCGCGGGCACACCTTTCTTAGAGAAGTAGTGGCGACTAGGCATCTGGTACTGGGGCACAGTGACAGACATAAGGTCTCTAAAATCCTGTGTGTCCACTAGGCGGAAAGGCAGCATTTCTGTAGCCAACAGCTTACAGAGGGATAGTCAACCTCTTAGCTTTGTCATGGGTCGCAGGAAATGGCCTTTTATGTGTCCACATCTGAGGGACAGAGATCTGGCTGCTGTGTGTAGACGGTGTTGAGTAGGGTGTCCCTGGAAAAATGCAGGTTTGTGAGGAAAGTGCAGGCGGAGACATGATGTTGCCTTCATCCAACGTTGGTGCTATCGATGTCTGAGAGAGCTGTACACACTCACTTGTTTCCCCTTCCAAACCAACTGACGACCTACCAAGCAAACTGCCTGTTGCGGTTACAGTGGTGGAAGTTGTGGGTGGAAAAACAGGTGTGACAGCTGTTCCCACAGTCCTAGAAGATGACGAGCGCGCGGATGCACTGGAAGGGGCAGGCGGTAGATGGTTCGCTCCGCTAGGCCGCATTGCAGCACGGTGAGCTTCCCACCGGGCCATATGATATTTATTCATGTGACGATTCATGGAAGAAGTTGTCAAACTGCTGAGGTTTTGACCTCTACTAAGAGAACCATGACAAATTTTACAGATCACATAATTTGGGCGATCTTTTTCTATGTCAAAAAAGGACCAGGCTAGGCAAGGCTTAGAGGCCATGCGACCTGTTGATCCACCCCGAATAATGCTCAGAGGCAGAGTGGTGGCTGAGGATGCAGTTGTAGACGTGCTACCAGTACTTCGACTGTGTCCAGGAAGGCGCAAGGTAACTTCGTCATCAGTTGCATCCTCCTTCACCACCTCTGTTGACCTCCTCGAGTGCCTGACTGTGGGTTGACAGTAGGTGGGATCTAGAACTTCATCATCAATTGTTGTGTTTGCACTCCCCTCCCCCTCAGACCGAGCCTCTTCTTGCCCTGACCGAATATTTAAGTTGTCATCCCAATCGGGTATCTGAGTCTCATCTTCATCAGTATGTTCCTCATTGTCTATAACCACAGGTGTTACAGTTTGTGACAAAGGGTCAACATTATGCTCCGAAACTTGGTCCTCACGGCCTGAATCAGAGTCACAAAGGTTCTGGGCATCACTGCAGACCATTTCCTGTTCTGTACTCACTGTAGCTTGGGAGCAGACCTCTGATTCCCAGGCTACAGTGTGACTGAACAGCTCTGCAGACTCAGCCATCTCAGTTCCACCATACTGTGCAGGGCTGATGGAGACTTCAGAGCTGGGAGAAATCAAGTTTGATTGGGATGACAACTCAGAGGACTGGTGTTTTTTGGATGCGGTACTTGAAGTGGCTGAGAGGGCACTTGTTGGACCACTTGAGATCCATTCAAGCATTTTCCTTTTTTGCCCATCATCTACCTTTGTTCCTGTTGTTCGTGTCCGTAAAAAAGGGAGCACATCGGCTTGTCCACGGTAAGTAGTAGACATCTTACTTTTGCTGGTGGATGGTCTATCTTCAGCAGATGATAATGGAGCTTTGCCACCTTCCCCACGGACAAAACCTTTTTTGCCTTTTCCACCATGCCTCTTCCCCTTTCCACCAGCATCTGTCATTTTACCACTCATGTTGATTGCGACAAGATTGTGGACTGAAAATGTGGTAGTAAAAATTGAGAGGTGGTGTAGATTGCAGTGGTGGTCTAGCTTTATTAACAGCAGAATAATAAAGAATAAATATCCCTGACAATGCAACTACGGCCCTTAAACTGGCAGCAAAAATTGCTAGTATAATGGCTTAGTTATAATGAGTTGGAGTGTGCAATGCAGGCAGAGGTGCTGCAAATGCCTTTGCACTAGTGTGACTAGACAAATGTCCAATAGCCACGTTTAGGATGCCACTAGGTACACTGAGTGTTTGCTAGTATAATGGCTTAGTTATAATGAGTTGGAGTGTGCAATGCAGGCAGACGTGCTGCAAATGTCTTTGCACTAGTGGGACTATAGCAAAGTCCAATAGCCACGTTTAGGATGCCACTAGGTACACTGAGTGTTTGCTAGTATAATGGCTTAGTTATAATGAGTTGGAGTGTGCAATGCAGGTAGAGGTGCTGCAAATGTCTTTGCACTAGTGTGACTAGACAAATGTCCAATAGCCACGGTTAGGATGGCACTAGGTTCACTGAGTGTTTGCTAGTATAATGGCTTAGTTATAATGAGTTGGAGTGTGCAATGCAGGCAGACGTGTTGCAAATGTCTTTGCACTAGTGGGACTATAGCAAAGTCCAATAGCCACGTTTAGGATGCCAATAGGTACACTGAGTGTTTGCTAGTATAATGGCTTAGTTATAATGAGTTGGAGTGTGCAATGCAGGCAGACGTGCTGTGCAAATGTCTTTGCACTAGTGGGACTATAGCAAAGTCCAATAGCCACGTTTAGGATGCCACTAGGTACACTGAGTGTTTGCTAGTATAATGGCTTAGTTATAATGAGTTGGAGTGTGCAATGCAGGCAGACATGCTGCAAATGTCTTTGCACTAGTGGGACTATAGCAAAGTCCAATAGCCACGTTTAGGATGCCACTAGGTACACTGAGTGTTTGCTAGTATAATGGCTTAGTTATAATGAGTTGGAGTGTGCAATGCAGGCAGACGTGCTCTGCAAATGTCTTTGCACTAGTGGGACTATAGCAAAGTCCAATAGCCACGTTTAGGATGCCACTAGGTACACTGAGTGTTTGCTAGTATAATGGCTTAGTTATAATGAGTTGGAGTGTGCAATGCAGGCAGACGTGCTGCAAATGTCTTTGCACTAGTGGGACTATAGCAAAGTCTAATAGCCACGTTTAGGATGCCACTAGGTACACTGAGTGTTTGCTAGTATAATGGCTTAGTTATAATGAGTTGGAGTGTGCAATGCAGGTAGAGGTGCTGCAAATGTCTTTGCACTAGTGTGACTAGACAAATGTCCAATAGCCACGTTTAGGATGCCACTAGGTACACTGAGTGTTTGCTAGTATAATGGCTTAGTTATAATGAGTTGGAGTGTGCAATGCAGGCAGACGTGCTGCAAATGTCTTTGCACTAGTGGGACTATAGCAAAGTCCAATAGCCACGTTTAGGATGCCAATAGGTACACTGAGTGTTTGCTAGTATAATGGCTTAGTTATAATGAGTTGGAGGGTGCAATGCAGGCAGACGTGCTCTGCAAATGTCTTTGCACTAGTGGGACTATAGCAAAGTCCAATAGCCACGTTTAGGATGCCACTAGGTACACTGAGTGTTTGCTAGTATAATGCCTTAGTTATAATGAGTTGGAGTGTGCAATGCAGGCAGACGTGCTCTGCAAATGTCTTTGCACTAGTGGGACTATAGCAAAGTCCAATAGCCACGTTTAGGATGCCACTAGGTACACTGAGTGTTTGCTAGTATAATGGCTTAGTTATAATGAGTTGGAGTGTGCAATGCAGGCAGACGTGCTGCAAATGTCTTTGCACTAGTGGGACTATAGCAAAGTCCAATAGCCACGTTTAGGATGCCACTAGGTACACTGAGTGTTTGCTCGTATAATGGCTTAGTTATAATAAGTTGGAGTGTGCAATGCAGGCAGACGTGCTCTGCAAATGTCTTTGCACTAGTTGGACTATAGCAAAGTCCAATAGCCACGTTTAGGTTGCCATTAGGTACACTGAGTGTTTGCTAGTATAATGGCTTAGTTATAATGAGTTGGAGTGTGCAATGCAGGCAGACGTGCTCTGCAAATGTCTTTGCACTAGTGGGACTATAGCAAAGTCCAATAGCCACGTTTAGGATGCCACTAGGTACACTGAGTGTTTGCTAGTATAATGGCTTAGTTATAATGAGTTGGAGTGTGCAATGCAGGCAGACGTGCTGCAAATGTCTTTGCACTAGTGGGACTATAGCAAAGTCTAATAGCCACGTTTAGGATGCCACTAGGTACACTGAGTGTTTGCTAGTATAATGGCTTAGTTATAATGAGTTGGAGTGTGCAATGCAGGTAGAGGTGCTGCAAATGTCTTTGCACTAGTGTGACTAGACAAATGTCCAATAGCCACGTTTAGGATGCCACTAGGTACACTGAGTGTTTGCTAGTATAATGGCTTAGTTATAATGAGTTGGAGTGTGCAATGCAGGCAGACGTGCTGCAAATGTCTTTGCACTAGTGGGACTATAGCAAAGTCCAATAGTCACGTTTAGGATGCCACTAGGTACACTGAGTGTTTGCTAGTATAATGGCTTAGATATAATGTGTTGGAGTGTGCAATGCAGGCAGACGTGCTCTGCAAATGTCTTTGCACTAGTGGGACTATAGCAAAGTCCAATAGCCACGTTTAGGATGCCACTAGGTACACTGAGTGTTTGCTAGTATAATGGCTTAGTTATAATGAGTTGGAGTGTGCAATGCAGGCAGACGTGCTCTGCAAATGTCTTTGCACTAGTGGGACTATAGCAAAGTCCAATAGCCACGTTTAGGATGCCACTAGGTACACTGAGTGTTTGCTAGTATAATGGCTTAGTTATAATGAGTTGGAGTGTGCAATGCAGGCAGACGTGCTCTGCAAATGTCTTTGCACTAGTGGGACTATAGCAAAGTCCAATAGCCACGTTTAGGATGCCACTAGGTACACTGAGTGTTTGCTAGTATAATGGCTTAGTTATAATGAGGTGGAGTGTGCAATGCAGGCAGACGTGCTCTGCAAATGTCTTTGCACTAGTGGGACTATAGCAAAGTCCAATAGCCACGTTTAGGATGCCATTAGGTACACTGAGTGTTTGCTAGTATAATGGCTTAGTTATAATGAGTTGGAGTGTGCAATGCAGGCAGACGTGCTCTGCAAATGTCTTTGCACTAGTGGGACTATAGCAAAGTCTAATAGCCACGTTTAGGATGCCACTAGGTACACTGAGTGTTTGCTAGTATAATGGCTTAGTTATAATGAGTTGGAGTGTGCAATGCAGGCAGACACGCTCTGCAAATGTCTTTGCACTAGTGGGAATATAGCAAAGTCCAATAGCCACGTTTAGGATGCCACTAGGTACACTGAGTGTTTGCTAGTATAATGGCTTAGTTATAATCAGTTGGAGTGTGCAATGCAGGCAGACGTGCTGCAAATGTGTTTGCACTAGTGGGACTATAGCAAAGTCCAATAGCCACGTTTAGGATGCCACTAGGTACACTGAGTGTTTGCTAGTATAATGGCTTAGTTATAATGAGTTGGAGTGTGCAATGCAGGCAGATGTGCTGCAAATGTCTTTGCACTAGTGGGACTATAGCAAAGTCCAATAGCCACGTTTAGGATGCCAATAGGTACACTGAGTGTTTGCTAGTATAATGGCTTAGTTATAATGAGTTGGAGTGTGCAATGCAGGCAGACGTGCTCTGCAAATGTCTTTGCACTAGTGGGACTATAGCAAAGTCCAATAGCCACGTTTAGGTTGCCATTAGGTACACTGAGTGTTTGCTAGTATAATGGCTTAGTTATAATGAGTTGGAGTGTGCAATGCAGGCAGACGTGCTGCAAATGTCTTTGCACTAGTGGGACTATAGCAAAGTCCAATAGCCACGTTTAGGATGCCACTAGGTACACTGAGTGTTTGCTAGTATAATGGCTTAGTTATAATGAGTTGGAGTGTGCAATGCAGGCAGACGTGCTCTGCAAATGTCTTTGCACTAGTGGGACTATAGCAAAGTCCAATAGCCACGTTTAGGATGCCACTAGGTACACTGAGTGTTTGCTAGTATAATGGCTTAGTTATAATGAGTTGGAGTGTGCAATGCAGGCAGACGTGCTGCAAATGTCTTTGCACTAGTGGGACTATAGCAAAGTCCAAAAGCCACGTTTAGGATGCCACTAGGTACACTGAGTGTTTGCTAGTATAATGGCTTAGTTATAATGAGTTGGAGTGTGCAATGCAGGCAGACGTGCTCTGCAAATGTCTTTGCACTAGTGGGACTATAGCAAAGTCCAATAGCCACGTTTAGGATGCCACTAGGTACACTGAGTGTTTGCTAGTATAATGGCTTAGTTATAATGAGTTGGAGTGTGCAATGCAGGCAGACGTGCTCTGCAAATGTCTTTGCACTAGTGGGACTATAGCAAAGTCCAATAGCCACGTTTAGGATGCCACTAGGTACACTGAGTGTTTGCTAGTATAATGGCTTAGTTATAATGAGTTGGAGTGTGCAATGCAGGCAGACGTGCTCTGCAAATGTCTTTGCACTAGTGGGACTATAGCAAAGTCCAATAGCCACGTTTAGGATGCCACTAGGTACACTGAGTGTTTGCTAGTATAATGGCTTAGTTATAATGAGTTGGAGTGTGCAATGCAGGCAGACGTGCTCTGCAAATGTCTTTGCACTAGTGGGACTATAGCAAAGTCCAATAGCCACGTTTAGGATGCCACTAGGTACACTGAGTGTTTGCTAGTATAATGGCTTAGTTATAATGAGGTGGAGTGTGCAATGCAGGCAGACGTGCTCTGCAAATGTCTTTGCACTAGTGGGACTATAGCAAAGTCCAATAGCCACGTTTAGGATGCCACTAGGTACACTGAGTGTTTGCTAGTATAATGGCTTAGTTATAATGAGTTGGAGTGTGCAATGCAGGCAGACGTGCTCTGCAAATGTCTTTGCACTAGTGGGACTATAGCAAAGTCCAATAGCCACGTTTAGGATGCCACTAGGTACACTGAGTGTTTGCTAGTATAATGGCTTAGTTATAATGAGTTGGAGTGTGCAATGCAGGCAGACGTGCTCTGCAAATGTCTTTGCACTAGTGGGACTATAGCAAAGTCCAATAGCCACGTTTAGGATGCCACTAGGTACACTGAGTGTTTGCTAGTATAATGGCTTAGTTATAATGAGTTGGAGTGTGCAATGCAGGCAGACGTGCTGCAAATGTCTTTGCACTAGTGGGACTATAGCAAAGTCCAAAAGCCACGTTTAGGATGCCACTAGGTACACTGAGTGTTTGCTAGTATAATGGCTTAGTTATAATGAGTTGGAGTGTGCAATGCAGGCAGACGTGCTCTGCAAATGTCTTTGCACTAGTGGGACTATAGCAAAGTCCAATAGCCACGTTTAGGATGCCACTAGGTACACTGAGTGTTTGCTAGTATAATGGCTTAGTTATAATGAGTTGGAGTGTGCAATGCAGGCAGACGTGCTCTGCAAATGTCTTTGCACTAGTGGGACTATAGCAAAGTCCAATAGCCACGTTTAGGATGCCACTAGGTACACTGAGTGTTTGCTAGTATAATGGCTTAGTTATAATGAGTTGGAGTGTGCAATGCAGGCAGACGTGCTCTGCAAATGTCTTTGCACTAGTGGGACTATAGCAAAGTCCAATAGCCACGTTTAGGATGCCACTAGGTACACTGAGTGTTTGCTAGTATAATGGCTTAGTTATAATGAGTTGGAGTGTGCAATGCAGGCAGACGTGCTCTGCAAATGTCTTTGCACTAGTGGGACTATAGCAAAGTCCAATAGCCACGTTTAGGATGCCACTAGGTACACTGAGTGTTTGCTAGTATAATGGCTTAGTTATAATGAGGTGGAGTGTGCAATGCAGGCAGACGTGCTCTGCAAATGTCTTTGCACTAGTGGGACTATAGCAAAGTCCAATAGCCACGTTTAGGATGCCACTAGGTACACTGAGTGTTTGCTAGTATAATGGCTTAGTTATAATGAGTTGGAGTGTGCAATGCAGGCAGACGTGCTCTGCAAATGTCTTTGCACTAGTGGGACTATAGCAAAGTCCAATAGCCACGTTTAGGATGCCACTAGGTACACTGAGTGTTTGCTAGTATAATGGCTTAGTTATAATGAGTTGGAGTGTGCAATGCAGGCAGACGTGCTCTGCAAATGTCTTTGCACTAGTGGGACTATAGCAAAGTCCAATAGCCACGTTTAGGATGCCACTAGGTACACTGAGTGTTTGCTAGTATAATGGCTTAGTTATAATGAGTTGGAGTGTGCAATGCAGGCAGACGTGCTCTGCAAATGTCTTTGCACTAGTGGGACTATAGCAAAGTCCAATAGCCACGTTTAGGATGCCACTAGGTACACTGAGTGTTTGCTAGTATAATGGCTTAGTTATAATGAGTTGGAGTGTGCAATGCAGGCAGACGTGCTGCAAATGTCTTTGCACTAGTGGGACTATAGAAAAGTCCAATAGCCACGTTTAGGATGCCACTAGGTACACTGAGTGTTTGCTAGTATAATGGCTTAGTTATAATGAGTTGGAGTGTGCAATGCAGGCAGACGTGCTCTGCAAATGTCTTTGCACTAGTGGGACTATAGCAAAGTCCAATAGCCACGTTTAGGATGCCACTAGGTACACTGAGTGTTTGCTAGTATAATGGCTTAGTTATAATGAGTTGGAGTGTGCAATGCAGGCAGACGTGCTCTGCAAATGTCTTTGCACTAGTGGGACTATAGCAAAGTCCAATAGCCACGTTTAGGATGCCACTAGGTACACTGAGTGTTTGCTAGTATAATGGCTTAGTTATAATGAGTTGGAGTGTGCAATGCAGGCAGACGTGCTCTGCAAATGTCTTTGCACTAGTGGGACTATAGCAAAGTCCAATAGCCACGTTTAGGATGCCACTAGGTACACTGAGTGTTTGCTAGTATAATGGCTTAGTTATAATGAGTTGGAGTGTGCAATGCAGGCAGACGTGCTCTGCAAATGTCTTTGCACTAGTGGGACTATAGCAAAGTCCAATAGCCACGTTTAGGATGCCACTAGGTACACTGAGTGTTTGCTAGTATAATGGCTTAGTTATAATGAGTTGGAGTGTGCAATGCAGGCAGACGTGCTCTGCAAATGTCTTTGCACTAGTGGGACTATAGCAAAGTCCAATAGCCACGTTTAGGATGCCACTAGGTACACTGAGTGTTTGCTAGTATAATGGCTTAGTTATAATGAGTTGGAGTGTGCAGAGGACAGGAGGGTACAGTGCCAGGATTGTGGGGCTCTGGGTAGAGGAATGGAAGCCTGCCTTTCTATTCCCTCCTAATAGGGAAATGCAGGGAGGAAATCCCTGACCTTGGCTACACAGACGCTGTCGCTGTTTTCAGGACCTGTCACCTTAACTCTGACCCTGCCGGTTTGAGCCCTTAAAAGGACTGCTAGAAAGTGCTCTCCCTAAGCTGGCCAGCGCTGTGTATGGAGCGCATACAGCTGTATCAGCGATAGGACAAAGGACGGAGCTGCGACAGTGATGTCTTACACCAAAGACGCAGAAGAGATAATGGCGTCCTGGAGGAAAATGTCCGGTTTTATAATGCAGGGACATGTGACATGGACATCCTATCACACATGCCGTTGCTTCTCTGGCTAAAATTCCACTTAGCTGTGTGTGTGTCTGGGATTGGCTGACATGCTGGCCCGCCCCACTACACGCGCGCGCTTAGGGAAGGAAGACAAGGAAAAAAAAAAAAAAATGGCGATCGCCATTATAGAAACAGCAGTGATCTGAAGGCACTGTTCACGCACACTATACACTGAAATGTCATAATAGTGTGATTCACAGAGTGACTTACACTATTACAGCGGAAACCAAGCTAGGAATTAGCTGTTTTTTTGCTGCTAGAACCGTTCTCGAACGTTTCTAGAACTATCGAGCTTTTGCAAAAAGCTCGAGTTCTAGTTCGATCTAGAACAGGCCCCAAAATCACTCGAGCCTAGAACTGGAGAACCTCGAATCGCGAACCGCGCTCAACTCTAAACAGGAAATTACTTCACAATGAATGAGTCCTACACTCAGTCTTATATCATATACAATATGTGTCATGCATTCCTGAGTTAATGGTGTAGATGGTGATGGGGTTAACCAACATGCTGCATGTAAATCTGTGAGACAAGAAAAAGACATGGCTCTCACATCCCAAAAAATACAATGATCTAAAGCCGCTAGGCAAAAAATTAAATAGAACATGAGGATCTTTTGTTACCATTCTGATCAGATTGTATTAAGCCCACTGCCACGTCATGGCAAACCTCTTGTGTGGGTCCCTATTCTAAACCTTATAGTGCGGCACTGTGCACTAACTACTGCTGCAGTGACAAAACGCCAGCAGGGCAGGCGACCTGGTGCCTCACAGCACCCATGCTGCAAGACGAAGCCCCCAAGACTCCAGGCTGCACTGCCCCACTGACACGACATCACCACAACAGTGGCCACCACACAGTACCAGCAGTTCCTCCACAGATAGTCTCCCGACAATGGAGTGCTGCCCCAAGATTGGGTCTCTGGGGAAAGTGGTCTAACCATTCTATTTTAGAGGCATCTATCTACACGTAAAGCCAAAGACATGGCGGCTTACAAGGTCTCAGAGGTTTTATAAATTTCTAAGGCATACTTCAACCTCTCTGAAAGTCCCTGGCAAAACTGGCTTCTAAGAGCTGGGTCATTCCACTTGGTGTCAGTTACCCATCTATGAAATTCAGAGCAATAAGTCTCTGCTGACCGACTCCCCTGCTAGAGGTAACGCAGTCTGTAGTCCGCCAAAGAGACTCGGTCAGGATCATCATAAATGAGACCCAAAACCTCAAAAAAATCTATCTGCCGATCAGAAGCAACCAAAGCCACATGGTAAAGAGAAAGCCCAGAATTGGAGATCCCCCTGTATCAGCAAGATCGCATTCTTCACACTCCAGAAGAGAAAGGCCAAAGCTTAAAGTACAATCTACAGGCCTCTATGAACACCAAGAATTTGTCTTTACTAGAGATGAGCAATCCTGCCAAGGGTTGGTTAAGGATTGCCCATCCTGCCTGAGATTGCGATCCGATTGTCGATCCTAGCCGATCTGATAGTCGATCCTAACCGAACCCATTAAATTCAATGGAAAGCAAAAATGATATGCTGTAAAATGGCGTAGGGGGGCTTTAAAAGAAAAAAAGAAAGAAAAGAAAAAAGGGTTAAAGCAGTACATACTTACCAAGTCTCCCCACAGCTGCAGTGCTACATACAGGTCCGATAATTATCTCTAATGCATAGTCACTGCTTTCTTTGGGAAAACGCATCTCTGAATGGCTCATGTTAAACCACGCAACTAGACAGCATCTTTGATTAGTTGGAATCATAAATGCTGTCTGTCCTTATACTGGTGATAAATATAATAAATAATTAAAAAAAAATTGTGTAGGGTCCCCATCTGTATTGATACCAGCACAGATAAAACCTAGAGCTACTGGCTGCAACCCCCATCCATGCACTGTCTATCAAAACAAGAGTAACCTCATGCAGCTTTTTTTTATATAATTATTTAAATAAATAATTAAAAAAAAGATGTGCAGTCCACCCCAATTTTGATACCCAGCCATGATAATACCCGACAACTGGGCGCTGGTATTCTCAGGCAGGGGAGACCCATGCTTATTGGGAGCCCCCAGTCTAAAAATAACAGCCTGCAGCAACCCAGCATTGTTACATCCATTAGATGTGACGACCCCGACACTTTACCTGGTGCAGTGGAAATAAGGGTAATAAGGGATTAATGTGAGCCCACCACTATGAGACCCCTCTACACTAATCCTATAAGTAAAAAATAAAACACAAAAACACAGAAAAATCCTTTATTTAAAAAAATACAAAAAACTCCCTCTTTCACCAATTTATTAACCCCCAAAATACCCAGGTCTGACGTAATCCACATTGCAAGATCCCATGATGATTAAAGCTCTGCAACATATGAGTCATGGTGAGCGCCATAGAACATAACTGCCTGCTGTGAGCTTCAGGCAGAGAATGAATGAGCTGCGTGGTCAGCAGTGACGTCACTCAGGTAAGTTTTGGTCACGGATGGAGGTTCCCTCCACCGGTGACTGCAGGTAATCTGACCTCAGAGGACCTCAATGAATTCAGTGACCCCACCTCAGAATGTCCCCTGAGGTCAGGTTACCTGCGGTCACAGGTGGAGGACTGTGGGAAATTCCAGCTGTGAGCACAACTTACCTAAGTGACGTCACTGCTGATCACATGGCTCATTCATTCTCTGCCTGGAGCTCACAGCAATCAGTCATGTCCTGTGGTGCTCACTGTGAATTCAGATTTAGCAGAGCTGAAAGCGTCATGGGAGCTCGTGTGGATTACGTCAGACTTTGGACTTTTGGGGTTAATAAAGTGGTGAAAGAGTGTTTTTGCCTATTATTTCAAATAAAGGATTTTTTTGGTGTTTATGTTCGTTTGCTTTCACTTACAGATTAGTAATTGGGGGGCTTCATAGACACCTCCAATTAATAATCTAGGACTTAGTGGCAGCTGTGAGCTATTATTAACCCCTTATTACCAAAATTGCCACCTGCAATGGACAAGAGAAAATAACATACCACAGATAAGTATGTTGGATTTGGAAGTAGCAGAAGTACCACCATCAGCAATGACACTAACCATTTGGGTAATAGTTAGAGTTCAGCGCGGTTTGTGGTTCTCCAGTTCGCGGTTTGAGTGATTTTGGGGGGTGTTCTAGATCGAACTAGAACTCGAGCATTTTGCTATAAGTTCGTTAGCTCGAGTTACATTCGAGAACGGTTCTATCAGCAAAAAGCCAAGCTAATTACTAGCTGGCTTTTCACTGTAATAGTGTAAGTCACTCTGTGACTCACACTATTATGAAATTTCAGCGTATAGTGTGCGGGGACTGCGCGTTTAGATCACTGCTGCTAGGATAATGGCGATCGCCATTTTTTTTTCTTTTCTTCCTTCTCTAAGTGCGCATGTAGTGGGGCGGGCCAGCAAGTCAGCCAATCCCAGACACACACACAGCTAAGTGGACTTTTTGCCAGACAAGCAAGGGCATGTGTCATAGGCTGTCCATGTCACATGTCCTTGCATTATAAATATGTTCCCATCTGGACGCCATTATCTGCCTTCTGCGTCTGGGTGACAGTCATCGCTGACGCAGCTCCTGCCACCAATCCTGCTGTGTACGCTCTACACACAGCGCTCTACAGATTAGGGATAGAAGTTTAATTCAGCCCTTTTCAGGGCTAATTTCATCCGACTCAGAGCCATAGGTGACAGTCAGGTCCGTGGAAACAGTTTTTAACAGCTACAGATAACAGCGTCTGTGTAGCTAAGCTCAGGGACTTCCTTGCTGCATTTCAACATTAGGAGGGATAGAAAGTGAGGCTTCCTTTCCTCTACACTGACCCACAACCCTGCCACTGTACCCTCCTGCCCTTTTTAGCAAAGCCATTTTAGTTGCAGAGTGCTGCCAGTTAGTGCCATCCAAAGAGTGGCTGCTGTCCTCCATTATTGTGGCACTTGTGCCAAGCAAGTCCCACCCCCTCTGCATTCTCCCCTCCTGCAAATTCTTACAAAGCCATTTTAACTGAAAAGAGTGCTGCCAGTTAGTGGCATCCTAAAAGTGGCTGTTGGACTTCATTAGTGTCCCACTAGTGCCAAGCTATTTCCAGCACCTCTGCATTGCACCCTCAAGCTCATTTTTACTAAGCCATTATAATAACAAACACTGAGGAAATTTAGTGGCATCCTAAAAGTGGCTGTTGGACTTCATTAGTGTCCCACTGGTGCAAAGCTATTTCCAGCACCTCTGCATTGCACCCACACGCTCATTTTTACTAAGCCATTATAATAGCAAACACTGAGGAAACTTAGTGGCATCCTAAAAGTGGCTGTTGGACTACATTAGTGTCCCACTGGTGCCAAGCTATTTCCAGCACCTCTGCATTTCCCCCTCAAGCTCATTTTTACTAAGCCATTATAATAGCAAACAGTGAGGAAACTTAGTGGCATCCTAAAAGTGGCTGTTGGACTTCATTAGTGTCCCACTGGTGCCAAGCTATTTCCAGCACTTCTGCATTGCACCCTCAAGCTCATTTTTACTAAGCCATTATAATAGCAAGCACTGAGGAAACATAGTGGCATCCTAAAAGTGGCTGTTGGACTTCATTAGTGTCCCACTGGTGCCAAGCTATTTCCAGCACCTCTGCATTGCACCCTCAAGCTCATTTTTACTAAGCCATTATAATAGCAAACACTGAGGAAACTTAGTGGCATCCTAAAAGTGGCTGTTGGACTTCAGTAGTGTCCCACTGGTGCCAAGCTATTTCCAGCACCTCTGCATTGCACCATCAAGCTCATTTTTACTAAGCCATTATAATAGCAAACAGTGAGGAAACTTAGTGGCATCCTAAAAGTGGCTGTTGGACTTCATTAGTGTCCCACTGGTGCCAAGCTATTTCCAGCACTTCTGCATTGCACCCTCAAGCTCATTTTTACTAAGCCATTATAATAGCAAACACTGAGGAAACATAGTGGCATCCTAAAAGTGGCTGTTGGACTTCATTAGTGTCCCACTGGTGCCAAGCTATTTCCAGCACCTCTGCATTGCACCCTCAAGCTCATTTTTACTAAGCCATTATAATAGCAAACACTGAGGAAACTTAGTGGCATCCTAAAAGTGGCTGTTGGACTTCAGTAGTGTCCCACTGGTGCCAAGCTATTTCCAGCACCTCTGCATTGCACCCTCAAGTCATTTTTACTAAGCCATTATAATAGCAAACACTGAGGAAACTTAGTGGCATCCTAAAAGTGGCTGTTGAACTTCATTAGTGTCCCACTGGTGCCAAGCTATTTCCAGCAGCTCTGCATTGTACCCTCAAGCTCATTTTTACTAAGCCATTATAATAGCAAACACTGAGGAAACTTAGTGGCATCTTAAAAGTGGCTGTTGGACTTCATTAGTGTTCCACTGGTGCCAAGCTATTTTCAGCACCTCTGCATTGCACCCTCAAGCTCATTTTTACTAAGCCATTATAATAGCAAACACTGAGGAAACTTAGTGGCATCCTAAAAGTGGCTGTTAGACTTCATTATTGTCCCACTGGTGCCAAGCTATTTCCAGCACCTCTGCATTGCACCCTCAAGCTCATTTTTACTAAGCCATTATAATAGCAAACACTGAGGAAACTTAGTGGCATCCTAAAAGTGGCTGTTGGACTTCATTAGTGTCCCACTGGTGATAAGCTATTTCCAGCACCTCTGCATTGCACCCTCAAGCTCATTTTTACTAAGCTATTATAATTGCAGACTGTGCTGCCAGTTTAAGGGCCATAGTTGCATTGTCAGGGATAGTTATTGTTGTTTCTTCTGCTGTCAATAATGCTAGACCACCGCTGCAATCTACACCACCTCTCAATTTTTACTACCACATTTTAAGTGGGCAATCTTGTCGCAATCAAAATGAGTGGCAAAATGACAGATGCTGGTGGAAAGGGGAACAGGCATGTTGGAAAAGGAAAAAGAGTTTGTGTCCGTGGGGAAGGTGGCAAATCTCCATTAATATCTGCTGAAGATAGGCCATCTTACAGCAAAAGTAAGATGTACAGTGCCTACAAGTAGTATTCAACCCCCTGCAGATTTAGCAGGTTTGATAAGATGCAAATAAGTTAGAGCCTGCAAACTTCAAACAAGAGCAGGATTTATTAACAGATGCATAAATCTTACAAACCAACAAGTTATGTTGCTCAGTTAATTTTTAATAAATTTTCAACATAAAAGTGTGTGTCAATTATTATTCAAACCCTAGGTTTAATATTTTGTGGAATAACCCTTGTTTGCAATTACAGCTAATAATCATCTTTTATAAGACCTTATCAGGCCGGCACAGGTCTCTGGAGTTATCTTGGCCCACTCCTCCATGCAGATCTTCTCCAAGTTCTCTAGGTTCTTTGGGTGTCTCATGTGGACTTTAATCTTGAGCTCCTTCCACAAGTTTTCAATTGGGTTAAGGTCAGAAGACTGACTAGGCCACTGCAACACCTTGATTTTTTCCCTCTTGAACCAGGCCTTGGTTTTCTTGGCTGTGTGCTTTGGGTCATTGTCTTGTTGGAAGATGAAATGACGACCCATCTTAACATCCTTGATGGAGGAGCGGAGGTTCTTGGCCAAAATCTCCAGGTAGGCCGTGCTATCCATCTTCCCATGGATGCGGACCAGATGGTCAGGCCCCTTGGCTGAGAAACAGCCCCAAAGCATGATGCTGCCACCACCATGCTTGACTGTAGGGATGGTATTCTTGGGGTCGTAGGCAGTGCCATCCAGTCTCCAAACGTCACGTGTGTGGTTGGCACCAAAGATCTCGATCTTGGTCTCATCAGACCAGAGAACCTTGAACCAGTCTGTCTCAGAGTCCTCCAAGTGATCATGAGCAAACTGTAGACGAGCCTTGACATGACGCTTTGAAAGTAAAGGTATCTTACTGGCTTGTCTGGAACGGAGACCATTGCGGTGGAGTACGTTACTTATGGTATTGACTGAAACCAATGTCCCCACTGCCATGAGATCTTCCCGGAGCTCCTTCCTTGTTATCCTTTGGTTAGCCTTGACTCTTCGGAAAAGCCTGGCCTCGGCACGGGAGGAAACTTTCAAAGGCTGTCCAGGCCGTGGAAGGCTAACAGTAGTTCCATAAGCCTTCCACTTCCGGATGATGCTCCCAGCAGTGGAGACAGGTAGGCCCAACTCCTTGGAAAGGGTTTTGTACCCCTTGCCAGCCTTGTGACCCTCCACGATCTTGTCTCTGATGGCCTTGGAATGCTCCTTTGTCTTTCCCATGTTGACCATGTATGAGTGCTGTTCACAAGTTTGGGGAGGGTCTTAATTAGTCAGAAAAGGCTGGAAAAAGAGATAATTAATCCAAACATGTGAAGCTCATTGTTCTATGTGCCTGAAATACTTCTTAATACTTTAGGGGAACCAAACAGAATTCTGGTGGTTTGAGGGGTTGAATAATAAATGACCCTCTGAATAAACTTTTCTCAATTTAAAAAAAAAAATAAAAAAGAAATAACATTCTTTTTTGCTGCAGTGCATTTCACGCTTCCAGGCTGATCTACAGTCCAAATGTCACAATGCCAAATTAATTCCGAATGTGTAAACCTGCCTGCTAAATCTGCAGGGGGTTGAATACTACTTGTAGGCACTGTATACTTCTTTCCATGGACAATCCGATGTGCTCTCTTTTTTATGGACACGAACAACTGGAACAAAGGTAGATGATGCCCAAAAAAAGAACATGCTTGAATGGATCTCAAGTGTTCCAACAAGTGCCCTCTACTCCACCTCAACTACCGCATCCAAAAAAAAACAGTCCTCTGAGTTGTCATCCCAATCACATTTGCTTTCTCCCAGCTCTCAAGTCTCCATCCACCCTGCCCAGTATGGTGGAAAAGAGATGGCTGAGTCTGCAGAGCTGTTCAGTCACACTATAGCCTGGGAATCAGAGGTCTGCTCCCAAGCTACAGTGAGTACAGACCAGGAAATGGTCTGCAGGGATGCCCAGAACCTTTGTGACTCAGATTCAGGCCATGATGGCCAAGTTTCTGAGCATAATGTTGACCCTTATTCACAAACTGTAACACCTGTTGTTATAGACAATAAGGAACATACTGATGACGATGAGACGCAGATACCAGATTGGGATGACAACTTTAATATTCGGTCAGGGCAGGAAGAGGCTCGGTCTGAGGGTGAGAGGAGTAGAGATGAGCGAACCGGTCGTGGTTCGGCTCGAGTTCGGTTCGTCGAACGGAGGTCCCGTTCGAGTTCGGTTCGTCGAACGTTCGACGAACCGAACTCGAACCGCATAGGAAACAATGGCAGGCAACAATAAACACAGAAAAACACCTAGAAAACACCCTCAAAGGTGTCCAAAAGGTGACAAACAACTCACAACACAACACAAACACATGGGAAAGTGACAAGGACATATACTCATGCGAAAACAAAAGAGCTGGACAAGGAAAAAGAGGAGGACACACAGATATAGGCATTGCACGCCCTTCTAAAATCATGTAAAACACCACAAGGTGACTCCAAGCGGAGTTCTCCCTTTTTTCCAAAAATTGGGCCCCATACACACCCACCCATTCAGTGGCAGCACTTGTGCCCCAGTTGTACATTTCACAGCTAGGTTTGCATCAAGCACATTCAAAAATACGCCATTCTTAACCGTCCCCAGGATGACACCGGGGTAGGTGGCTAAGTCTTTGCTGAACCATGACTTGTTCATCTTGGCTCCTTTTAAAAAACACAGCAAGCAAGAGTTACTCCAAGCGGAGTCTCCCTTTTTTCCAAAAATTGGGCCACACAGGCACTCACCCCTTCAGTGGCAGCACTTGTGCCCCAGTTGTACACTTCACAGCTAGATTTGCATCAAGCACATTCAAAAATACGCCATACTTAACCGTCCCCAGGAGGACACCGGGGTAGGTAGCTAAGTCTTTCCTGATCCCAGATCTGTTCATCTTGGATCATTTTTAAAAACACAGCAAGCAAGGGTTACTCCAAGCGGAGTCTCCCTTTTTTCCAAAAATTGGGCCCCACACACACCCACCCATTCAGTGGCAGCACTTGTGCCCCAGTTGTACATTTCACAGCTAGATTTGCATCAAGCACATTCAAAAATACGCCATTCTTAACCGTCCCCAGGAGGACACCGGGGTAGGTAGCTAAGTCTTTCCTGATCCCAGATCTGTTCATTTTGGATCATTTTTAAAAACACGGCAAGCAAGGGTTACTCCAAGCGGAGTTTCCCTTTTTTCCAAAAATTGGGCCCCACACACACCCACCCATTCAGTGGCAGCACTTGTGCCCAAGTTGTACATTTCACAGCTAGGTTTGCACCAAGCACATTCAAAAATATGCCATTCTTAACCGTCCCCAGGATGACACCGGGGTAGGTAGCTAAGTCTTTGCTGAAGCATGACTTGTTCATCTTGGCTCCTTTTAAAAAACACAGCAAGCAAGAGTTACTCCAAGCGAAGTCTCCCTTTTTTCCAAAAATTGGGCCACACAGGCACTCACCCCTTCAGTGGCAGCACTTGTGCCCCAGTTGTACACTTCACAGCTAGATTTGCATCAAGCACATTCAAAAATACGCCATACTTAACCGTCCCCAGAGGACACCGGGGTAGATAGCAAAGTCTTTCCTGATCCCACATCTGTTCATCTTGGATCATTTTTAAAAACACGGCAAGCAAGGGTTACTCCAAGCGGAGTCTCCCTTTTTTCCAAAAATTTGGCCCCACACACAGCCACCCATTCAGTTGCAGCACTTATGCCCAAGTTGTACATTTCACAGCTAGATTTGCATCAAGCACATTCAAAAATACGCCATACTTAACCCCCATTCAAAAATACGCCATTCTTAACCGTCCCCAGGAATACACGGGGGTAGGTAGCTAAGTCTTTCCTGATCCCAGATCTGTTCATCTTGGATCATTTTTAAAAACACGGCAAGCAAGGGTTACTCCAAGCGGAGTCTCTCTTTTTGTAAGTTGTAAGTTATAAGTTGTACATTTCACAGCTAGATTTGCATTAAGCACATTCAAAAATACGCCATACTTAACCCCCATTCAAAAATACGGCATTCTTAACCGTCCCCAGGAATACACCGGGGTAGGTAGCTAAGTCTTTCCAGATCTGTTCATCTTGGATCATTTTTAAAAACACGGCAAGCAAGGGTTACTCCAAGCGGAGTATCCCTTTTTTCAAAAAATTGGGCCACACAGACACCCCATCAGTGGCAGCACTTGTGCCCTAGTTGCAAACACGATGTTTTCATTTGCATCAAGCACATTCCAAATCCACAAGCATTTACTCTCCCCAGGATGACACAGGGGTAGTAAATTCCTTGTGGATCTATGACTTGTTCATTTTGATGAACGTTAGTCTGTCCACATTGTCACTGGACAGACGCGTGCGCTTATCTGTCAGCACACATCCAGCAGCACTGAAGACACGTTCAGAGACAACGCTGGCAGCTGGACACGACAAAATCTCCAAGGCGTAAGTTGAGAGCTCTGGCCATTTTTCAAGATTTGAAGCCCAAAATGAGCAAGGCTCATTTGCAAAGTCATGGCATCAATGTTCATTTGGAGATACTCCTGTATCATCCTCTCCAGCCGTTGACTATGTGTCAGACTTGTTGTCTCTGGTGGCCTTGCAAAGGACGGTCTAAAAAAATTATGAAAAGATGTAAGGGGTGGACGGACCCCTAGAACGAAGAAGCAGTTTCCCCCCCCTGAAGATGCCTCACGCTGGGGTAGCCAGAGATGTTAAAGATGTTGATGTGATGTTATTTGTGTTTTACAGCAATAACTGATTTCCCCACTAGGTGTCAGGATGGAACAGTGGTCCCCATGGGAGCAGTATAGGAGAAAGGAGGAGCAGGACAGCCTAGGGGGAGGGTTAGAGGGCTCTGTAGCAGAGTGAGAGTTGTAGTGAGTGAGTCTGTTGGTGCAGAGAGAAGAAGCAACGGGGCAGAGTGTGGGAGCGACCGTGGCAGATAGCCAAAGAGAGAAAAGGAAAAGTGCCTCGATCAAGAACCAGCAGTGTACGGGTAAGACCGGCAGAAGCATAGACAGAGAAGCAGAAGTTTATGGGCAAAGCCTGTAGTAGCCGGAGTACGAGCATAGTTGAAGAGAAACAAGAGTAGCCGGGTAACGCCCGCTGAAGAGAAATAGGAGCAGTCCCCCGGCAAGAATTGTGATTTGGAAGCTGGAAGATTTGTGTACCGAAACTGTATAGAAGTTATGTGCAATAAAATGCCTTTTGGTTCACCAGCTGCCTGTCTGCGGTGTTTACCTGAGTCTGGCGAAATGCCCCTGCCATCCACACTCTGCCCCACAAACAACACCCCTGTTCTAACAGTGACGGCCGGGCCGGGGGTCAGTCTGATGCATAAAGCGGCCATTACAGCAACCCCCCAGGCACCCCCGGCACACCGTTACAAGTGGCGCTGCGAGCAGGGTGAAGACTATCTGCAAGGGATCCCGACCCAAGAATGTGAAGAAGACCAAGTGGTGCCTAAGGCGTTGGACCAGTCGCAAGATGGCGCTAAGATGGCCGCCGTCTTCCACGAACACAGTGAGCGCGCGAAAAATTGGCGCCAAACGAAAAAGACTGAGCTGGGCGGTGAAGAGGAAGAAGTGCAGAGTGTGCCGCCTAAAGAGGGGAGGTACTTGCCCCAAGAGGCTGCAGAGGACTAAAGACATGGGCGGCGCTGCAGGGAAGAAGAGGCGTCGCCGATGCTGGACTGGCTTGGTGAGTGAGGCCAAGGGTGGAGCGCATCCAAGGGCGGGGAAAAGAAGGCCCGCCTCCACCTTCCCCGGCGCCATTACAGGAAGAGCCACAGGAGACGCCAACTCAGCAGCTGGCGCTAAGTGAGATGGAGACGCAGACAAAGAAGCGAGCTGCAGCGGGCGTGCTGGTGACAACCAGCCTGGGAAGAGGACGCCCGAGGCAGAGCTTAGTAGAGGAGGCACCTACCATAAAGTTACCGGCTGTGCCAGGAGGTCCGGAGCGGCCCGCAAAAGTCACGTGGGTCACCTCGTGGGATGTTGCTACCGGGGAAACGACCACGGAAGTCCGGGCCACCTACAAGACTCAACTGCAGCTGGGAAGCGAGACACTGGGAGCACCCCCTCCAGCGTCCGGAGGCGGATACGTCGGTCAAGGTAGGACCTCCAACCCCCGCAGAAGTTCCGGCCCTCGGGAGAGCAGCACGCCCTAGAGTTGAAGAAGATGAGTGGGGATTTATCTGGGAGCCGGTGAAGCTGGCGCCTCTAACCTGGCGACAGTCCCCGACGCCTGAGAGAGACCCGGTGCAAGAAAGGCTTCTGGCCGAGACCGTGGCCAGGGAGATGATGGCCGGACCCCTTAGTGAAGAATTTGACCGGCAGTGTAGCATTGGCACCGTGGTCAAGTTTAATCAGGCCGAGGGATACGGGTTCATAGAAGACGATGAGACCGGGGATCACTTCTTTTATAATCGGGTTAATCTGGACACTGAGGGGTTACCCCAACGTCTCCATACCCTGTACCCGGGGGAGAAGGTGAAGTTCCGGAGAGAAGTGGGATGCCGGGGCCTATTTGCAGTAGGGGTGACCCGGATGCCCACTGTCCAGGAGGCTGCGCAGTGGCAGCAAGAGATAGAGTGGGAGGATTGTCAGTACCAGAGACGCACGCAGCAGAGACCGGTGATTGCTGATGTTTGTCGGCCAAGAAGCACTCTGGCGGCATCGCCAGAAGCAGTTGCTGAACCGGTAGCCAAGCCGGCAGAAGGGGATCAGGCGAAGGAAGCACCGGCGATATTGGCGATTCGCCAGAGCATGGTGTCGCATCCGGTGGTCGTTGTTAGCAGCCCACAGCCATCCCGTCCAGCTACCCCATCACCCCCGCCGGGTGCTGAGGGGCCAAACCCGGAGGCCGGGGAGTCAGAGCCGCAGCCAAGTTACGAGCCGTTCCGGAGGCTGCGCTGCTTACCAGGCCAATCCCTCTCCGAGTACGTGAGGGCCCAGTGGGCTGAATGGCTGCGCGCTTACCACCCTGTGTGAGATACCAGTAAACAGAGGTGACGGACATAGATGTTTTCAAGAACCGGTACTGTTCCAAGCCGGTGACTGTTCTCAGTTGCGGCAACGTTCAAGGTACTGAGCCCGGGAGGAGCCTGATGCCGGACTGTGCAGGGACTCCCTCCGTGACTGTTAAGGAAATCTTATTGTTTGTTATTTGTCTGCCTACGGAAGACCGGGGCAAAGATACTACTAAGACCGGGAGCTCCCTTGGAGGGACTCCAAACACCGGACTTGTGTGCCCATTGGTTGTGCTTTTATGTGATGGTTTTAAAGTTTTATTTGACAAAGAGAAGAGATTGCTTTGCAACCAGGTGTATGTGTTTTGTTGGTCAGGTTTTGTCTTGCAGATCCGAACCTTGCCGGGAGGCTAAGGTAAAAGAGGGGAGGGATGTAAGGGGTGGACGGACCCCCTAGAACGAAGAAGCAGTTTCCCCCCCCTGAAGATGCCTCACGCTGGGGTAGCCAGAGATGTTAAAGATGTTGATGTGATGTTATTTGTGTTTTACAGCAATAACGGGTTTCCCCACTAGGTGTCAGGATGGAACAGTGGTCCCCATGGGAGCAGTATAGGAGAAAGGAGGAGCAGGACAGCCTAGGGGGAGGGTTAGAGGGCTCTGTAGCAGAGTGAGAGTTGTAGTGAGTGAGTCTGTTGGTGCAGGGAGAAGAAGCAACGGGGCAGAGTGTGGGAGCGACCGTGGCAGATAGCCAAAGAGAGAAAAGGAAAAGTGCCTCGATCAAGAACCAGCAGTGTACGGGTAAGACCCGCAGAAGCATAGACAGAGAAGCAGAAGTTTATGGGCAAAGACTGTAGTAGCCGGAGAACGAGCATAGTTGAAGAGAAACAAGAGTAGCCGGGTAACGCCCGCTGAAGAGAAATAGGAGCAGTCCCCCGGCAAGAATTGTGATTTGGAAGCTGGAAGATTTGTGTACCGAAACTGTATAGAAGTTATGTGCAATAAAATGCCTTTTGGTTCACCAGCTGCCTGTCTGCGGTGTTTACCTGAGTCTGGCGAAATGCCCCTGCCATCCACACTCTGCCCCACAAACAACACCCCTGTTCTAACAGTGACGGCCGGGCCGGGGGTCAGTCTGATGCATAAAGCTGTCATTACAGCAACCCCCCAGGCACCCCCGGCACACCGTTACAAAGTTTCCATAAAATTGCTGTTACCAGCACCAGATACGGTGCTACTGGTACGGGTAGACTGTTGAAGATGACGAGACCGTCCCATGTTTGTCAAGTTACAACTGGGAGATTCACTTCCTGCACCTGCACGGTTGTTTGGTGGAAAAGCCGAGCTAAGATCGTGTAACAGCTTCTGCTGATACTCCTGCATACGTGCGTCCCTTTCTATGGCTGGAAATATGTCACAAAATTTGGACTTGTACCGGGTATCTAATAGTGTGGCAAGCCAGTAGTCATCATCACTTCTAATTATGACAATACGAGGGTCATGTTGGAGGTAGTGCAGCAAGAAGGCGCTCATGTGTCTTGCGCAGCCATGCGGACCAAGTCCACGCTGTGTTTGTGGCATAGAGGTGCTAACCGTTCTTTCCTCCTCTGACATCTCACCCCAACCTCTTTCAACTGAAATTTGACCAAGGTCTCCCTCATCCGCTGAGTCTTCCATGTCCATGGACAGTTCGTCCTCCATTTCTTCATGTTCTCCTGCACCTTCCTCAACATTTCGCCTGCTACCATGTGCCCTTGTTGATCCCTGTCCCCCATGGTTCCATGCCTGCCGCGTTGGTGATGATGAACGTCTGGACCTTGGTGATGTTGTTGTGTCTTGCGCATATGAATCCTCCTGTAGTTCCTCCCCTTCCTGCTGTCCCACCCCCTGACTCCGAATAGTGTTTAGCGTGTGCTCTAGCATGTAAATGACTGGAATTGTCATGCTGATAATGGCATTGTCCGCGCTAAACATATTCGTCGCCATGTCGAAACTGTGCAGAAGGGTGCATAGGTCCTTGATCTGAGACCACTCCATCAGGGTGATCTGCCCCACCTCTGCATCTCGTTGGCCCAGACTATACGTCATGACGTATTGCACCAGGGCTCGGCGGTGCTGCCACAGTCGCTGTAACATGTGGAGAGTCGAATTCCAGCGTGTCGGCACATCGCATTTCAGGCGATGAACCGGCAGGCAGAAAGACTTCTGGAGCGATGCAAGTCGCTCAGCTGCGGCGGTTGAACGGCGAAAGTGAGCAGACAGTTTTCGTGCCCTGGTCAGAAGGCCATCTAAGCCAGGATAGTGTGTTAAAAATTGCTGGACAACAAGGTTCAACACGTGAGCCATACAAGGCACGTGTGTTACCTTGCCCAGGCGAAGGGCCGCACCCAGGTTTGCAGCATTGTCGCACACGGCCTTACCAGGCTGCAGGTTGAGTGGAGACAACCATTTATTAAACTCAGTCTCCAGAGCTGCCCACAACTCAGCCGCTGTGTGACTCCTATTTCCAAGGCATGTCAAGCTAAAGACCGCCTGATGCCGTTGCGCTCTGCTGCCAGCATAGTAATGAGGGGTGCGTGATTCCTTCTGCGCAGTGCAAACGCTGGTGGCCTGACCAGGCAGTCTTGGGGCGGAGGTGGAGGACCCAGATGAGGTGGAGGAGGCAGAAGCAGTGGCGGAACTTGGACAGACAGAGGATTGACACACAAGTCGTGGGGACGGCAAGACTTATGCAGCAGACCCTTCACCATCTATCACCATAGTTACCCAGTGCCCAGTCAGCGACATGTAACGTCCCTGTCCATGCTTACTGGTCCAAGTATCGGTGGTGAAATGCACCCGTTCACACACAGAGTTTCTCAAGGAATCCGTGATGTTGTGTGCGACATGCTGGTGTAGCACGGGCACACCTTTCTTAGAGAAGTAGTGGCGACTGGGCATCTGGTACTGGGGCACAGCGACAGACATAAGGTCTCTAAAATCCTGTGTGTCCACCAGGCGGAAAGGCAGCATTTCGGTAGCCAAGAGCTTACAGAGGGATAAAGTCAACCTCTTAGCTTTGCCATGGGTCGCAGGAAATGGCCTTTTATTTGTCCACATCTGAGGGACAGAGATCTGGCTGCTTTGTGTAGACGGTGTTGAGTAGGGTGTCCCTGGAAAAATGCAGCTTTGTGAGGAAAGTGTGTGACGCCCTGGGCAAGCCAGGGGTCACAGGTCACAACATCCCATGCACCCCACATTCCCTGCAGGTACACCAAGCTAACCCAAAATCCTTGTTGCCTTCCTCCAGGGGCTGATGTCCACACCAGGGGGTGGGCCAGGTGGTTGGCTCCACCCACCGAGGAGTTCACAGCCCTGGAGGCGGGAAGAACCAGGCAGTTGAGCTCAGGCAGAGCTTGAGTGAGGAACAGAGAACAGTGAGGGAAGTGGAAGTAGAGGGAAGTGGTATAGGAGCTTAGGAAGGAAGCTGAAGTAAAGTGAAAAGAAACAGTTTGTAAAGCCTGAAGTTGGTCCGGGTGTGTGCCCCAGACAGTGACAGCAAGGTCAGCAGACGGCGGTGATAGTCTGCAGGGGGACTGCTCGGAGGTTGCTGGAAGGACCGCGGACGGGTGGTGACCCGGCGGTACCAGAGCAGTATACGAAGAACAGTCAGCACCAGAGCAGGGGCCTTTCGGATCCCGGCAAGGCTAGGAGTCGCCACAATTTGCCAAATCCGTCAGTGAAGGGGACGTCTGTCTCCTAACAACCAAGTCCCGATTGAAGGCAACAGCCCGACCGTGAAGGGGAGACACCGCCACCGCCAGGGCACCAGTTTCCCAGGGCCAGCGCCTGCGGGCAAGAGTAGAGCTCCTTCGGCCCAGCTTGAAGCCGAGGAGTGGGTAATCGGTGGGAACCCATCGCTACAAAAAGGGCTTTACATAGGTGCAGGGAAGAGACCGTCACCGCTAACTGCAGGGAACATCAGCACCGTGAACCATCCGAGGGACCCGTCCAACCAGCCGTTTGTTTACCGAGAACTGTGTCGTGTTTACTGGCTGAGTGAGTACCTCCGTGCCGTGCGGCACAGTGCTGCCCCTGTGCCCCTGCACCTCCACAGGCCCCATACCCCTGGATGCAGCGGAGAAGTGCTAACAACCCGCGGAGCAGACCTCCAACCTGCTACAAGTGCCGTAAGCCTGGGCATTACTTCCGACAGTGCCCGTTAAACGAGCAACCCCTGGGGCCCCGGGCCAATCCTCAGGAGTAGAACCCCGTGGCCCCCCAGACTGGCGGGACCGGTATATCGGGGCCCGGCCCATCATCCCCGTGGCTGTGGACGGCATACCGGTGATGGCTCTCTTGGACACTGGATCACAGGTAACCACCATACCATACACATTGTACCAGCGGTATTGGGGGACAGACGAGCTGGCACCCTCAGATACTAGTATAACGCTAATTGCTGCTAATGGACTCCCATTGACCCAAGTGGGGTATAAACAGGTGGCTATGACAGTGGGGCAAGCTGAACTGCAACACCAGGGTATGATTGTGATCATGAATCAACCCAGTGATCATAACCCGAAGATAGTGCTAGGAACCAACGTGATGGAGCACTGTATGGGTGATGTGTTGGCCCTACTGCAACAGCTGGCCGCCACGGCGGCGGGGAGCCGACAGAGAGCTGTGCAGCGTGAGATCCGAGCCTTGATGTACCGCCAGCATGTAAACTCAACAGGAGGAGAGATTGGTGGAGTGAGAGTGATGGATGTTGCTCCGTTGATTGTGCCCCCTAGGAGTGAGATGATGATTTGGTGTAGGGCAGCAGTAGGGCCTCAGGGGCGTGACTACCCTGCCATGATGGAGCCCATACCCTCCAAGCACTGACCCACTGTAATGGCCGCCCGAGGGGTGGTGGACGTAAAGAAGGGGAGAGTGCCGGTGAGGGTGCTGAACTGTGGGGAGGAAGAAGTCAGGCTTCCCCGGTATGCCATCATTGCCAAGCTGCTCACCCTGGATCCCCACACCATCCATGAAGCCATTCCCTCAGTCTCCCCACCTACTACCAGCACTTCCCCGCCTCAAGGGGAGGTAAATGAGTTGCACCAACAGCTACACGTGGGCACTGATGATACCCCTACACATCACAAAGCAGGGGTATACAGGGTGGTGCGGGAGTATGAACAGGTTTTCAGCAAACATCCACTAGACTTTGGGCAGATCAAAGGGGTCCAACACCATATCCCCACCGGTGAACACCCCCCTATCAAAGAGAGGTACAGGCCTATTCCCCCTGCACATTACCAGTGTGCCAAAGATATGTTGAGGAATATGAAGGAGGCAGGGGTTATTCGGGACAGCTGTAGTCCCTGAGCCGCTCCGTTGGTACTGGTCAAGAAGAAGGATGATACCATGCGGATGTGTGTGGACTACCGGAAGATTAATCAGATAACCCATAAAGATGCCTACCCACTGCCCCATATTGAAGAGTCTTTGGTCGCACTGAGAACCGTAAATTACTTCTCTACCCTTGACCTCACCCGTGGGTACTGGCAAGTGGCCGTGGCCCCGGAAGACCGGGAGAAAACCGCCTTCACCACCCCAATGGGGCTCTGTGAATTCAATAGTATGCCGTTTGTGCTGTGCAATGCCCCTGGAACCTTCCAACGGCTGATGGAGTGCTGTCTGGGACATCTAAACTTCGAGACCGTCCTGTTATACCTGGATGATGTGATTGTGTACTCTCAGACGTATGAAGCCCATCTGGAGCACCTAGCCGAAGTGTTCGCGTCCCTGGCCAAATACGGGATGAAGTTGAAGCCCTCCAAGTGCCACCTGCTGAAACCCAGAGTGCAGTACCTGGGGCATGTGGTGAGTGCGGAAGGTGTTGCCCCTGACCCTGAGAAGATCACTGCCATCCAGGACTGGCCAAGACCAACCACCGTGAGGGAAGTAAGGCAGTTTTTGGGTCTGGTGGGGTACTACCGGCGCTTCATCAAGGGGTACACGAAGATGGCTGCTCCCATGCAAGACCTCCTCGTGGGACAGACCAAAGGTGGTAGACCCATCGGAGCCCCACTGGTGTGGGAGGACAGGCATGAGGAATCCTTCCGTCAGCTGAAAGCGTCCTTGACTGGAGAAGAGGTCCTAGCGTACCCTGACTACGGCTGCCCATTCATCCTCTACACAGACGCCAGCAATGTGGGTTTGGGGGCAGTCCTGTCCCAGGTCCAGGAAGGAAAGGAGAAGGTGATTGCCTATGCTAGTTGAAAACTCCGACCGACTGAAAGGAACCCTGAGAACTACAACTCCTTTAAGCTCGAGCTCCTGGCACTGGTGTGGGCTATCACCGAGCGGTTCCGCCACTAGAGTTGAGCGCGGTTCGTGGTTCATGGTTCTCCAGTTCGCGGCTCGAGTGATTTTGGGGCATGTTCTAGATCGAACTAGAACTCGAGCTTTTTGCAAAAGCTCGATAGTTCTAGAAACGTTCGAGAACGGTTCTAGCAGCCAAAAAACAGCAAAATCCTAGCTTGGTTTCTGCTGTAATAGTGTAAGTCACTCTGTGAATCAAACTATTATCACATTTCAGTGTATAGTGTGCGTGAACAGCGCCTTCAGATCACTGCTGTTTCTATAATGGCGATCGCCATTTTTTTTTTTTTTTTTCTTGTCTTCCTTCCCTAAGCGCGCGCGTCTTGTGGGGCGGGCCAGCATGTCAGCCAATCACAGACACACACACACCTAAGTGGACTTTGAGCCAGAGAAGCAACGGCATGTGTGATAGGATCTGCATGTCACATGTCCCTGCATTATAAAACCGGACATTTTCTTCACGAACGCCATTATCTGCCTTCTGTGTCTTTGGTGTCAGACATCAGTGTCGCAGCTCCGTCCTCCTGAGTCCTATAGCCGATACAGCTGTATGCGCTGCATACACAGCGTTAGACAGCTTAGGGAGAGCACATTCTAGCAGTCCTTTTAAGGGCTCAAAGCGGCAGGGTCAGAGAGCCATAAGTGACAGGTCCTGCAAACAGCAACAGCGTCTGTGTAGCCCAGGTCAGGGATTTCCTCCCTGCATTTCACCATTAGGAGGGAATAGAAAGGCAGGCTTCCATTCCTCTACCCAGAGCACCACAATCCTGCCACTGTACCCTCTTGTCCTCTGCACACTCCAACTCATTCTAAGTAAGCCATTATACTAGCAAACATTCAGTGTACCTAGTGGCATCCTATACGTGGCTATTGGACTTTGCTATAGTCCCACTAGTGCAAAGACATTTGCAGAGCACGTCTGCCTGCATTGCACACTACAACTTTTTTAAACTAAGCAATTTTACTAGCAAACACTCAGTGTACCTAGTGGCATCCTATACGTGGCTATTGGACTTTGCTATAGTCCCACTAGTGCAAAGACATTTGCAGAGCACGTCTGCCTGCATTGCACACTACAACTTTTTTAAACTAAGCAATTTTACTAGCAAACACTCAGTGTACCTAGTGGCATCCTATACGTGGCTATTGGACTTTGCTATAGTCCCACTAGTGCCAAGACATTTGCAGCACGTCTGCCTGCGTTGCACACTCCAACTAATTATAACTAAGCCATTATACTAGCACACACTCAGTGTACCTAGTGGCATCCTATACGTGGCTATTGGACTTTGCTATAGTCCCACTAGTGCAAAGACATTTGCAGCACGTCTGCCTGCGTTGCACACTCCAACTAATTATAACTAAGCCATTATACTAGCAAACACTCAGTGTACCTAGTGGCATCCTATACGTGGCTATTGGACTTTGCTATAGTCCCACTAGTGCCAAGACATTTGCAGCACGTCTGCCTGCGTTGCACACTCCAACTAATTATAACTAAGCCATTATACTAGCACACACTCAGTGTACCTAGTGGCATCCTATACGTGGCTATTGGACTTTGCTATAGTCCCACTAGTGCCAAGACATTTGCAGAGCGCATCTGCCTGCGTTGCACACTCCAACTAATTATAACTAAGCCATTATACTAGCACACACTCAGTGTACCTAGTGGCATCCTATACGTGGCTATTGGACTTTGCTATAGTCCCACTAGTGCCAAGACATTTGCAGAGCGCATCTGCCTGCGTTGCACACTCCAACTAATTATAACTAAGCCATTATACTAGCACACACTCAGTGTACCTAGTGGCATCCTATACGTGGCTATTGGACTTTGCTATAGTCCCACTAGTGCCAAGACATTTGCAGCACGTCTGCCTGCGTTGCACACTCCAACTAATTATAACTAAGCCATTATACTAGCACACACTCAGTGTACCTAGTGGCATCCTATACGTGGCTATTGGACTTTGCTATAGTCCCACTAGTGCCAAGACATTTGCAGAGCGCATCTGCCTGCGTTGCACACTCCAACTAATTATAACTAAGCCATTATACTAGCACACACTCAGTGTACCTAGTGGCATCCTATACGTGGCTATTGGACTTTGCTATAGTCCCACTAGTGCCAAGACATTTGCAGAGCGCATCTGCCTGCGTTGCACACTCCAACTAATTATAACTAAGCCATTATACTAGCACACACTCAGTGTACCTAGTGGCATCCTATACGTGGCTATTGGACTTTGCTATAGTCCCACTAGTGCCAAGACATTTGCAGCACGTCTGCCTGCGTTGCACACTCCAACTAATTATAACTAAGCCATTATACTAGCACACACTCAGTGTACCTAGTGGCATCCTATACGTGGCTATTGGACTTTGCTATAGTCCCACTAGTGCCAAGACATTTGCAGAGCGCATCTGCCTGCGTTGCACACTCCAACTAATTATAACTAAGCCATTATACTAGCACACACTCAGTGTACCTAGTGGCATCCTATACGTGGCTATTGGACTTTGCTATAGTCCCACTAGTGCCAAGACATTTGCAGAGCGCATCTGCCTGCGTTGCACACTCCAACTAATTATAACTAAGCCATTATACTAGCACACACTCAGTGTACCTAGTGGCATCCTATACGTGGCTATTGGACTTTGCTATAGTCCCACTAGTGCAAAGACATTTGCAGCACGTCTGCCTGCGTTGCACACTCCAACTAATTATAACTAAGCCATTATACTAGCAAACACTCAGTGTACCTAGTGGCATCCTATACGTGGCTATTGGACTTTGCTATAGTCCCACTAGTGCCAAGACATTTGCAGCACGTCTGCCTGCGTTGCACACTCCAACTAATTATAACTAAGCCATTATACTAGCACACACTCAGTGTACCTAGTGGCATCCTATACGTGGCTATTGGACTTTGCTATAGTCCCACTAGTGCCAAGACATTTGCAGCACGTCTGCCTGCGTTGCACACTCCAACTAATTATAACTAAGCCATTATACTAGCAAACACTCAGTGTACCTAGTGGCATCCTATACGTGGCTATTGGACTTTGCTATAGTCCCACTAGTGCCAAGACATTTGCAGCACGTCTGCCTGCGTTGCACACTCCAACTAATTATAACTAAGCCATTATACTAGCACACACTCAGTGTACCTAGTGGCATCCTATACGTGGCTATTGGACTTTGCTATAGTCCCACTAGTGCCAAGACATTTGCAGAGCGCATCTGCCTGCGTTGCACACTCCAACTAATTATAACTAAGCCATTATACTAGCACACACTCAGTGTACCTAGTGGCATCCTATACGTGGCTATTGGACTTTGCTATAGTCCCACTAGTGCAAAGACATTTGCAGCACGTCTGCCTGCGTTGCACACTCCAACTAATTATAACTAAGCCATTATACTAGCACACACTCAGTGTACCTAGTGGCATCCTATACGTGGCTATTGGACTTTGCTTTAGTCCCACTAGTGCCAAGACATTTGCAGAACGCATCTGCCTGCGTTGCACACTCCAACTAATTATAACTAAGCCATTATACTAGCACACACTCAGTGTACCTAGTGGCATCCTATACGTGGCTATTGGACTTTCCTATAGTCCCACTAGTGCCAAGACATTTGCAGAGCGCATCTGCCTGCGTTGCACACTCCAACTAATTATAACTAAGCCATTATACTAGCACACACTCAGTGTACCTAGTGGCATCCTATACGTGGCTATTGGACTTTGCTATAGTCCCACTAGTGCAAAGACATTTGCAGCACGTCTGCCTGCGTTGCACACTCCAACTAATTATAACTAAGCCATTATACTAGCACACACTCAGTGTACCTAGTGGCATCCTATACGTGGCTATTGGACTTTGCTATAGTCCCACTAGTGCCAAGACATTTGTAGAGCGCATCTGCCTGCGTTGCACACTCCAACTAATTATAACTAAGCCATTATACTAGCACACACTCAGTGTACCTAGTGGCATCCTATACGTGGCTATTGGACTTTGCTATAGTCCCACTAGTGCAAAGACATTTGCAGCACGTCTGCCTGCGTTGCACACTCCAACTAATTATAACTAAGCCATTATACTAGCACACACTCAGTGTACCTAGTGGCATCCTATACGTGGCTATTGGACTTTGCTATAGTCCCACTAGTGCCAAGACATTTGCAGAGCGCATCTGCCTGCGTTGCACACTCCAACTAATTATAACTAAGCCATTATACTAGCACACACTCAGTGTACCTAGTGGCATCCTATACGTGGCTATTGGACTTTGCTATAGTCCCACTAGTGCCAAGACATTTGCAGAGCGCATCTGACTGCGTTGCACACTCCAACTAATTATAACTAAGCCATTATACTAGCACACACTCAGTGTACCTAGTGGCATCCTATACGTGGCTATTGGACTTTGCTATAGTCCCACTAGTGCAAAGACATTTGCAGCACGTCTGCCTGCGTTGCACACTCCAACTCATTATAACTAAGTTACATTGTCAGGGATATTTATTCTTTATTATTCTGCTGTTAATAAAGCTAGACCACCACTGCAATCTTCACCACCTCTCAATTTTTACTACCACATTTTCAGTCCACAATCTTGTCGCAATCAACATGAGTGGCAAAATGACAGATGCTGGTGGAAAGGGGAAGAGGCGTGGTGGAAAAGGCAAAAAAGGTTTTGTCAGTGGGGAAGGTGGCAAAGCTCCATTATCATCTGCTGAAGATAGACCATCTACTAGCAAAAGTAAGATGTCTACTACTTATTGTGGACAATCCGATGTGCTCCCTTTATTACGGACACGAACAAGAGGAACAAAGGTAGATGATGGGCAAAAAAGGAAAATGCTTGAATGGATCTCAAGTGGTCCAACAAGTGCCCTCTCAGCCACTTCAAGTACCGCATCCAAAAAACACCATTCCTCTGAGTTGTCATCCCAATCACACTTGATTTCTCCCAGCTCTGAAGTCTCCATCAGCCCTGCACAGTATGGTGGAACTGAGATGGCTGAGTCTGCAGAGCTGTTCAGTCACACTATAGCCTGGGAATCAGAGGTCTGCTCCCAAGCTACAGTGAGTACAGAACAGGAAATGGTCTGCAGTGATGCCCAGAACCTTTGTGACTCAGATTCAGGCCGTGAGGACCAAGTTTCTGAGCATAATGTTGACCCTTTGTCACAAACTGTAACACCTGTGGTTATAGACAATGAGGAACATACTGATGAAGATGAGACTCAGATACCCGATTGGGATGACAACTTAAATATTCGGTCAGGGCAAGAAGAGGCTCGGTCTGAGGGGGAGGGGAGTGCAAACACAACAATTGATGATGACGTTCTAGATCCCACCTACTGTCAACCCCCAGTCAGGCACTCGAGGAGGTCAACAGAGGCGGTGGAGGAGGATGCAACCGACGACGAAGTTACCTTGCGCCTTCCTGGACAGAGTCGGAGCACTGGTAGCACGTCTACAACTGCATCCTCAGCCACCACTCTGCCTATGAGCATTATTCGGGGTGGATCAACAGGTCGCATGGCCTCTAAGCCTTGCCTAGCCTGGGACTTTTTTCACATCGAAAAAGATCGCCCAACTCATGTGATATGTAACATTTGTCATGATTCTGTTAGTAGAGGTCAAAACCTCAGCAGTTTGACAACTTCTTCCATGAATCGTCACATGAATAAATATCATAAGTCCCGGTGGGAAGCTCACCGTGCTGCAATGCCGGCTAGCGGAGCGAACCATCCACCGCCCGCCCCTTCCAGTACATCCGCGCGCTCTTCATCTTCTAGGACTGTGGGGACAGCTGTCACACCTGTTTTTCCACGCAAAACTTCCACCACTGTAACCGCAACAGGCAGTTTGCTTGTAAGGTCGTCAGTTGGTTTGGAAGGGGAAACAAGTGAGTGTGTACAGCTCTCTCAGACATCGATAGCACCAACGTTGGATGAAGGCAACATCATGTCTCCGCCTGAACTTTCCTCACAAACCTGCATTTTTCCAGGGACACCCTACTCAACACCGTCTACACACAGCAGCCAGATCTCTGTCCCTCAGATGTGGTCAAATAAAAGGCCACTTCCTCCGACCCATGACAAAGCTAAGAGGTTGACTCTATCCCTCTGTAAGCTGTTGGCTACCGAAATGCTGCCTTTCCGCCTAGTGGACACACATGATTTTAGAGAGCTTATGTCTGTCGCTGTGCCCCAGTACCAGATGCCTAGTCGCCACTACTTCTCTAAGAAAGGTGTGCCCGCGCTACACCAGCATGTCGCACACAACATCACCGCTTCCTTGAGAAACTCTGTGTGTCAACGGGTGCATTTCACCACCGATACTTGGACCAGTAAGCATGGACAGGGACGTTACATGTCGCTGACTGGGCACTGGGTAACTATGGTGATAGATGGTGAAGGGTCTGCTGCACAAGTCTTGCCGTCCCCACGACTTGTGTGTCAATCCTCTGTCTGTCCAAGTTCCGCCACAGCTTCTGCATCCTCCACCTCATCTGGGTCCTCCACCTCCGCCCCAAGCCTGCCTGGTCAGGCCACCAGCGTTCTCACTGCGCAGAAGGAATCACGCACGCCTCATTACTATGCTGGCAGCCGAGCGCAACGGCATCAGGCGGTCTTTAGCTTGACATGTCTTGGTAATAAGAGTCACACAGCTGAGGAGTTGTGGTCAGCTCTGCGGTCCGAGTTTAATAAATGGTTGTCTCCACTCAACCTGCAGCCTGGTAAGGCCGTGTGCGACAATGCTGCAAACCTGGGTGCGGCCCTTCGCCTGGGCAAGGTGACACACGTACCTTGTATGGCTCACGTGTTGAACCTTGTCGTGCAGCAATTTTTAACACACTATCCCGGCCTAGATGGCCTTCTGAACAGGGCACGAAAACTGTCTGCTCACTTCCGGCGTTCAAGCGCCGCAGCTGAGCGACTTGCATCGCTCCAGAAGTCTTTCGGCCTGCCGGTTCATCGCCTGAAATGCGATGTGGCGACACGCTGGAATTCAACTCTCCACATGTTACAGCGACTGTGGCAGCACCGCAGAGCCCTGGTGCAATACGTCATGACGTATAGCCTGGGCCAACGAGATGCAGAGGTGGGGCAGATCACCCTGATGGAGTGGTCTCAGATCAAGGACCTATGCACCCTTCTGCACAGTTTCGACATGGCGACGAATATGTTTAGCTCTGACAATGCCATTATCAGCATGACGATTCCAGTCATTTACATGCTGGAGCACACGCTAAACACTATTCGGAGTCAGGGGGTGGGACAACATGAAGGGGAGGAACTACAGGAGGATTCATATGCGCAAGGGACAACAACATCACCAAGGTCCAGACGTTCATCATCACCAACGCAGCAGGCATGGGACCATGGGGAACAGGGATCGACAAGGGCGCATAGTAGCAGGCGAAATGTTGAGCAAGGTGCAGGAGAACATGAAGAAATGGAGGACGAACTGTCCATGGACATGGAAGACTCAGCGGATGAGGGAGACCTTGGTCAAATTTCAGTTGAAAGAGGTTGGGGGGAGATGTCAGAGGAAGAAAGAACGGGTAGCACCTCTATGCCACAAACACAGCGTGGACTTGGTCCGCATGGCTGCGCAAGACACATGAGTGCCTTCTTGTTGCACTACCTCCAACATGACAGTCGTATTGTCAAAATTAGAAGTGATGATGACTACTGGATTGCCACACTATTAGATCCCCGGTACAAGTCCAAATTTTGTGACATAATTCCAGCCATAGAAAGGGACGCACGTATGCAGGAGTATCAGCAGAAGCTGTTACTCGATCTTAGCTCGGCTTTTCCACCAAACAACCGTGCAGGTGCAGGGAGGGAATCTCCCAGTTGTAACTTGACAAACATGGGACGGTCTCGTCATCTTCACCAGTCTACCCGTACCAGTAGGACCGTATCTGGTGCCGGTAACAGCAATTTTATGGAATCTTTTCATAATTTTTTTAGACCCTCTTTTGCAAGGCCACCAGAGACAACAAGTCTGACACATACTCAACGGCTGGAGAGGATGATACAGGAGTATCTCCAAATGAACATCGATGCCATGACTGTGCAACTGGAGCCTTGCTCCTTTTGGGCTTCAAACATAGAAAAATGGCCAGAGCTCTCCAGTTACGCCTTGGAGATTTTGTCGTGTCCAGCTGCCAGCGTTGTCTCTGAACGTGTATTCAGTGCTGCTGGGTGTGTGCTGACAGATAAGCGCACGCGTCTGTCCAGTGACAATGTGGACAGACTGACGTTCATCAAAATGAACAAGTCATGGATCCAGAAGGAATTTACTACCCCTGTGTCATCCTGGGGAGAGTAAATGCTTGTGGATTTGGAATGTGCTTGATGCAAATCAAAACATCCTGTTTGCAACTAGGGCCCAAGTGCTGCCACTGATGGGGTGGGTGTCTGTGTGGCCCAATTTTTGGAAAAAAGGGAGACTCCGCTTGGAGTAACCCTTGCTTACATTGTTTTTAAAAGAAGCCAAGATGAACAGAGCTGGGATCAGGAAAGACTTTGCTACCTACCCCGGTGTCATTTTGGGAACGGATAAGAATGGCGTATTTTTGAATGTGCTTGATGCAAATGTAGCTGTGAAGTGTACAACTGGGGCACAACTGCTGCCACTGAATGGGTGGGTGTGTGGGGCCCAATTTTGGGAAAAAAAGGGAGACTCCGCTTGGAGTAACCCTTGCTTGCTGTGTTTTTAAAAGAAGCCAAGATGAACAGAGCTGGGATCAGGAAATACTTTGCTACCTACCCCGGTGTCATCCTGTGGACGGATAAGAATGGCGTATTTTTGAATGTGCTTGATGCAAATCAAAACATCCTGTTTGCAACTAGGGCCCAAGTGCTGCCACTGATGGGGTGGGTGTCTGTGTGGCCCAATTTTTGGAAAAAAGGGAGACTCCGCTTGGAGTAACCCTTGCTTACATTGTTTTTAAAAGAAGCCAAGATGAACAAGTCATGGGTCAGCAAAGACTTTGCTACCTACCCCGGTGTCATCCTGGGGATGGATAAGAATGGCGTATTTTGGAATGTGCTTGATGCAAATCTAGCTGTGAAGTGTACAACTGGGGCACAACTGCTGCCACTGAATGGGTGGGTGTGTGGGGCCCAATTTTTGGAAAAAAAGGGAGACTCCGCTTGGAGTAACCCTTGCTTGATGTGTTTTTAAAAGAAGCCAAGATGAACATAGCTGGGATCAGGAAAGACTTTATCTACCTACCCCGGTGTCATCCTGGGGACGGATAAGAATGGCGTATTTTGGAATGTGCTTGATGCAAATCTAGCTGTGAAGTGTACAACTGGGCCACAACTGCTGCCACTGAATGGGTGGGTGTGTGGGGCCCAATTTTGGGAAAAAAAGGGAGACTCCGCTTGGAGTAACCCTTGCTTGCTGTGTTTTTAAAAGAAGCCAAGATGAACAGAGCTGGGATCAGGAAAGACTTTGCTACCTACCCCGGTGTCATCCTGGGGACGGATAAGAATGGCGTATTTTTGAATGTGCTTGATGCAAATCAAAACATCCTGTTTGCAACTAGGGCCCAAGTGCTGCCACTAATGGGGTGGGTGTCTGTGTGGCCCAATTTTTGGAAAAAAGGGAGACTCCGCTTGGAGTAACCCTTGCTTGATGTGTTTTTAAAAGAAGCCAAGATGAACAGAGCTGGGATCAGGAAAGACTTTGCTACCTACCCCGGTGTCATCCTGGGGACGGATAAGAATGGCGTATTTTTGAATGTGCTTGATGCAAATCAAAACATCCTGTTTTCAACTAGGGCCCAAGTGCTGCCACTGATGGGGTGGGTGTCTGTGTGGCCCAATTTTTGGAAAAAAGGGAGACTCCGCTTGGAGTAACCCTTGCTTACATTGTTTTTAAAAGAAGACAAGATGAACAGAGCTGGGATCAGGAAATACTTTGCTACCTACCCCGGTGTCATCCTGGGGACGGATAAGAATGGCGTATTTTGGAATGTGCTTGATGCAAATCAAAACATCCTGTTTTCAACTAGGGCCCAAGTGCTGCCACTGATGGGGTGGGTGTCTGTGTGGCCCAATTTTTGGAAAAAAGGGAGACTCCGCTTGGAGTAACCCTTGCTTGATGTGTTTTTAAAAGAAGCCAAGATGAACAGAGCTGGTATCAGGAAAGACTTTGCTACCTACCCCGGTGTCATTTTGGGAACGGATAAGAATGGCGTATTTTTGAATGTGCTTGATGCAAATCAAAACATCCTGTTTTCAACTAGGGCCCAAGTGCTGCCACTGATGGGGTGGGTGTCTGTGTGGCCCAATTTTTGGAAAAAAAGGGAGACTCCGCTTGGAGTAACCCTTGCTTGCTGTGTTTTTAAAAGAAGCCAAGATGAACAGAGCTGGGATCAGGAAAGACTTTGCTACCTACCCCGGTGTCATCCTGGGGACGGATAAGAATGGCGTATTTTTGAATGTGCTTGATGCAAATCAAAACATCCTGTTTGCAACTAGGGCCCAAGTGCTGCCACTGATGGGGTGGGTGTCTGTGTGGCCCAATTTTTGGAAAAAAGGGAGACTCCGCTTGGAGTAACCCTTGCTTGATGTGTTTTTAAAAGAAGCCAAGATGAACAGAGCTGGGATCAGGAAAGACTTTGCTACCTACCCCGGTGTCATCCTGGGGACGGATAAGAATGGCGTATTTTTGAATGTGCTTGATGCAAATCAAAACATCCTGTTTTCAACTAGGGCCCAAGTGCTGCCACTGATGGGGTGGGTGTCTGTGTGGCCCAATTTTTGGAAAAAAAGGGAGACTCCGCTTGGAGTAACCCTTGCTTGATGTGTTTTTAAAAGAAGCCAAGATGAACAGAGCTGGGATCAGGAAAGACTTTGCTACCTACCCCGGTGTCATCCTGGGGACGGATAAGAATGGCGTATTTTTGAATGTGCTTGATGCAAATCAAAACATCCTGTTTGCAACTAGGGCCCAAGTGCTGCCACTGATGGGGTGGGTGTCTGTGTGGCCCAATTTTTGGAAAAAAAGGGAGACTCCGCTTGGAGTAACCCTTGCTTGATGTGTTTTTAAAAGAAGCCAAGATGAACAGAGCTGGGATCAGCAAAGACTTTGCTACCTACCCCGGTGTCATCCTGGGGACGGATAAGAATGGCGTATTTTTGAATGTGCTTGATGCAAATCAAAACATCCTGTTTGCAACTAGGGCCCAAGTGCTGCCACTGATGGGGTGGGTGTCTGTGTGGCCCAATTTTTGGAAAAAAAGGGAGACTCCGCTTGGAGTAACCCTTGCTTGATGTGTTTTTAAAAGAAGCCAAGATGAACAGAGCTGGGATCAGGAAAGACTTTGCTACCTACCCCGGTGTCATCCTGGGGACGGATAAGAATGGCGTATTTTTGAATGTGCTTGATGCAAATCAAAACATCCTGTTTGCAACTAGGGCCCAAGTGCTGCCACTGATGGGGTGGGTGTCTGTGTGGCCCAATTTTTGGAAAAAAGGGAGACTCCGCTTGGAGTAACCCTTGCTTACATTGTTTTTAAAAGAAGCCAAGATGAACAAGTCATGGGTCAGCAAAGACTTTGCTACCTACCCCGGTGTCATCCTGGGGATGGATAAGAATGGCGTATTTTTGAATGTGCTTGATGCAAATGTAGCTGTTAAGTGTACAACTGGGGCACAACTGCTGCCACTGAAGGGGTGGGTGTGTGTGTGGCCCAATTTTTGGAAAAAATGGAGACTCCGCTTGGAGTCACCTTGCGGTGTTTTACATGATTTTAGAAGGGCGTGCCATGCCTATATCTGTGTGTCCTCCTCTTTTTCCTTGTCCAGCTGTTTTGTTTTCGCATGAGTATATGTCCTTGTCACTTTCCAATGTGTTTGAGTTGTTTGTCACCTTTAGGACACCTTTGAGGGTGTTTTCTAGGTGTTTTTCTGTGTTTGTGATTGCCTGCCATTGTTTCCTATGCAGTTCGAGTTCGGTTCGTCGAACGTTCGACGAACCGAACTCGAACGGGAGGTCCGTTCGGCGAACCAACCTCGAGCCGAACCGCGACCGGTTCGCTCATCTCTATCCGCCACTACTTGGCCGCAGCAAAATTTACCGCTTTCATGGATAACAATCCGTTGACTCACCTGGACACGGCCAAGCTGGGCACGTTGGAGCAGCGGTGGGTGGCCAGACTAGACAACTATGACTTCACCATCAAATACAGGGCTGGTCGTGTCAACATTAATGCTGATGCCCTCTCTCGGATGCCCCACTTGTCAGAAGGTGGGTGCGAGGATGATGACCTCGAGGAGATCGAGTTGCCTGCATTCCACCGGCCACCAACTGAGAAGGTACATGTCCACCAACAACGGGTGAACCTGGATCCGCTGCCCAGTCAGGAGTGGCAGGAAGCTCAAAATCAGGCGCCCGCTGTCCGCCTAGTCAAGACCCTGGTGGAGCGAGGCGCTGCTGGGATGGACCCTGCCGCCCCAGCTGAAGCCCAACGCTTGTCGAAGGAACGGACCCGGCTGTGTCTACATCAGGGGAGGTTGTACCGTGAGCTGATCAACCCGAAGACCCATGAGAAAATCCGCCAGTTGGTTATTCCCCAAGCTGATGTACCCACTGTTCTGCAGGCGTACCATGATGGCCACTTCGGGTGGAAGAAGCTGGAGATGCTGTTGAGGGAGCGGTTCTATTGGAGTGGGATGCGGGAGTCTGTGGAGGCCTAGTGTCGAGAGTGCGGTCCTTGTAAGTTGAGGAGGAAAGATGAAGCCAGCCAGAAGGCTCCCCTACGCCCGATCGTTACACACCAACCGCTGGAGCTGGTCGCCTTGGACCATGTAAAGCTCACCCCCAGCCGAAGTGGGTACACTTACGCTCTGACCATAGTAGATCATTACTCCCGGTTCATGGTGGTTGTCCCGGTCAAGGACTTAACCGGCCGTACCGCCGCTAGAGCGTTCCAAGCTTACTTCTGTCGACCCCATGGAAACCCTGAGAAGGTGCTTACCGACCAAGGTCCAGCCTTTGAGGCGGAGGTGTTCCATGAGTTCTGTCAACTGTATGGCTGCAAGAAGATCCAGACCACACCTTACCATGCCCAGACCAACGGTATGTGTGAGAAGATGAACCATCTGGTCCTTGGCCTCCTCAAAACGTTGCCATTGGAGGAGTGGAACCTGTGGCCGGAGAAGCTGCCTGACTTGGTTGATATGTACAACAATATCCCGTCTAGCTCAACGAAGTGCACCCCAGCTTATCTGATGAGGGCTCGGCCTGGCCGACTGCCGGTGAACCTGGAAATGGGACTGGAAGCCCCAGAGACACTCCCCTCAATGGCTGAATGGTACACCCGGCGGAGGGTGCAGTACCGACAGATTCAGGTGTATGTGGAGAAGAACCTAAGTCGGAGTCGAGAACAGCAGGAGCAGCGCTTCAATCAGAAAGCGTCTGCGGGCCCTTTCCAGCCTGGAGATGTGGTGTTAAAGCGGAAGAGGAAAACCCACAAGCTGGATGATCAGTGGGAACAAATCCCGTACGTCATCCAACCCACGGGATGGGAAGATGGAAAGGCCTACCAGATCAGTCGTGACCAAGGGGGTACCTTGGCCACGGTTTCCCGGGACCATCTGAAAAGGTGCCCACCAGCATTGAGGGCGATGGCTGAAGTACCAGTTCCTCCACCAGCAGAGAAGGCAAAAGAGGTGATCCACACTGTGATGGGTGACTTCCCAGCAGACTGGCCTACACAGAACGGCGCGGTGATTCTTCCAGTGATACTGTTCCCACAAACTGTGGATGAAGAAGTGGTGGAAGCGGTCAACCGTGAGCCAGAACCAGTGCCAGTGCCCAAGGATGAACCTGTGCCCAGCTTCCCTATGCCTCCGCCTGCCCCACACGATAGCCGGGAGGAGGAACCGATTGTTCCCTCTGCCCCACTGCCCAGCCCCATTGACACTGGACCCCGGAGGTCCACCCGTCCCAACCTAGGTAGGCCCCCACTTAGGTACAGGGAAACCGTTCTTTAAAAAAAGGGGAGGGGAAAGAAAACAGGTGTGTTTTAAGTGTGTTTGTTTGAAAGTTTGATGAAAAATGGAAAATGATTACCGTGAAAGTAACCTGATTGTCTGCAAACCATGATTTGGAAACTGGCCGTTGCCGGCACCGTTGTCCCCATGGGGACCGTTTGAAAAGTTATGCATAAGGGACTCCTTATGGACAAGCCCGTGAACCTGCAGGGCAACCACAAACGCTAGTGGCTTGTAAATAAGTTGTTTTACCATTACCGTTTCCGCAGTTGCCGCCTCCGGAGAGGCAGGTTGGAGGGAGGGCCCGCAGTAGAGCCGGCTGGGGCCCAGCCACCACAGGAATCGGTGGCTACCTTCTGGAGGGGAAGGACAGATCCCGCTCGGGTAACTTGTGCTGGACTGGGGTTAAGGGGTGCTGCCTGGGCTTTAGGGGCAGCATCAGGGCCAGGTTACTTGGGTGGGAGAGAGCGGAAACCGTAACCGTACACCGTTTGAAACCGTTTAAGAAATGTGCCTCCCGATGTGGGATGATGTCATAACTTGTAAATATGTTACCGTTTTCCTATCTTTTTCAGAAAAACAAAAGGAAAATAAAACCGGTGTTGGACGGGCAGCCTGAGGACGGTCTGCGTTTTGCTAAGGGGGAATGTGATGCCCTGGGCAAGCCAGGGGTCACAGGTCACAACATCACATGCACCCCACATTCCCTGCAGGTACACCAAGCTAACCCAAAATCCTTGTTGCCTTCCTCCAGGGGCTGATGTCCACACCAGGGGGTGGGCCAGGCGGTTGGCTCCGCCCACCGAGGAGGTCACAGCCCTGGAGGCAGGAAGAACCAGGCAGTTGAGCTCAGGCAGAGCTTGAGTGAGGAACAGAGAACAGTGAGGGAAGTAGAGAGAAGTGGTAGAGGAGCTTAGGAGGGAAGCTGAAGTAAAGTGAAAAGAAACAGTTTGTAAAGCCTGAAGTTGGTCCGGGTGTGTGCCCCGGACAGTGACAGCAAGGTCAGCAGACGGCGGTGATAGTCTGCAGGGGGACTGCTCGGAGGTTGCTGGAAGGACCGCGGATGGGTGGTGACCCGGCGATACCGGAGCAGTATACGAAGAACAGTCAGCACCAGGGCAGGGGCCTTTCGGATCCCGGCAAGGCTAGGAGTCGCCATAATTTGCCAAATCCGTCAGTGAAGGGGACGTCTGTCTCCTAACAACCAAGTCCCGATTGAAGGCAACAGCCCGACCGTGAAGGGGAGACACCGCCACCGCCAGGGCACCAGTTTCCCAGGGCCAGCGTCTGCGGGCAAGAGTAGAGCTCCTTCGGCCCAGCTTGAAGCCGAGGAGTGGGTAATCGGTGGGAACCCATCGCTACCAACAGGGCTTTACATAGGTGCAGGGAAGAGACCGTCACCGCTAACTGCAGGGAACATCAGCACCGTGAACCATCCGAGGGACCCGTCCAACCAGCCGTTTGTTTACCGAGAACTGTGTCGTGTTTACTGGCTGAGTGAGTACCTCCGTGCCGTGCGGCACAGCGCTGCCCCTGCGCCCCTGCACCTCCACAGGCCCCATACCCGCCTGTCCACCATACCGATCCCATCACCGGGCCCCGGAAGCGCCACAACCCCTACCCACGGAGGGCACATCAACAACTGGCTGCTCCAGACCATCACTCCCGGGCTCCCCATACAGAGCAGCGGTGGTGTTAACAAATCACCACAACCGTGGGTGGCGTCACGGACAATAAACTATCCCAAAACCCAATCCCCTTTCACTCACGGGCGAGGAGCGCCGCTCGAGTCCCCGGGATCCAGCCCATCGCTCAAGCCACCGAGCGGCAGCAGGCCGAAGCAGCCGCGGCAGCCGGACCCGAGCAGTGGGAGAGCGCGGTGTCCCCTCCTCCGCCCGCAACAAGTGCAGGCGTAGACATGATGTCGCCTTCATCAAACGTTGGTGCTATCGATGTCTGAGAGAGCTGTACACACGCACTTGTTTCCCCTTCCAAACCAACTGACGACCTACCAAGCAAACTGCCTGTTGCGGTTACAGTGGTGGAAGTTGTGCGTGGAAAACCAGGTGTGACAGCTGTCCCCACAGTCCTAGAAGATGAAGAGCGCGCGGATGCACTAGAAGGGGCTGGCGGTGGATGGTTCGCTCCGCTAGGCCGCATTGCAGCACGGTGAGCTTCCCACCGGGACAAATGATATTTATTCATGTGACGATTCATGGAAGAAGTGGTCAAACTGCTGAGGTTTTGCCCTCTACTAACAGAATCATGACAAATTTTACAGATCACATAATTTGGGTGATCTTTTGCTATGTCAAAAAAGGACCAGGCTAGGCAAGGCTTAGAGGGCATGCGACCTGCTGATCCACCCCGACTAGTGCTCAGAGGTAGAGATGAGCGAACTGGTCCCGGTTCGGCTCGAGGTCGGCTCGACGAACGGGGGTCCCGTTCGAGTTCGGTTCGTCGAACGTTCGACGAACCAAACTCGAACGTATAGGCTAGAATGGGAGGCAATCACAAACACATAAAAATGCATGATAAATGTACACAAACAGTTAATAAACATTGCCATAACACTTACCGGTCCTCGCGATCCCTTCTGCACTCTGTCTCCTGCCGCTATTCCATCCGATGATCGCTGAATCCTCCCGGTGACCTGCACTGCCAACAGAGATGCAGGACCTATCGTGATGTCAAAATAGCCATGTGACCAGTCATGTGGCTATTATCTCATTGGCTACAGACTGGTCACATGACTATGACACGTCATGTAGGACCTGCGAGTGCATCTCTCCGGTACACGGTGCACATATGTGTATCGCCGTGTACCGGCGACATGCTCTAGCACACGGTCGACTCCCCGTTCCGTTAGGGACCGGCTGACACAGCCGGTCATTAACGGAGATCACCGTTGCCATAGCAACGCAGTTAGCGGTGACGTCACCGCTAACCGCGGCTCCGAGAGCACCGTTGCTATGGTAACGCGTCTGTCAGCGTTACCGCTAGCAGCCAGCAGTGATCACTCACGGAGTGAAGGCTGCACGCTGCTGCACGATTGTAGTGAGCATTGTAGTGAGGATGGAGGTTCCCCAGCCCCAAGTGATGAGCTGGTGAATCTCATCCTTCCTCACTACAATCGTCACTACTACTACACTAGAAAGAAAGAAGACAGAAGAGCAGGATCATGGAGGGCTGACAGGGGGTAATAAAGATGGAGTCTCTAATGTGTCTGTGTATTTATTTCTATTAAAGTATTTTTTCTCTGTGTGGTGTCTTTTTTTTAACCCTTTATTGGAGATTCTTAATGGCCGGGTCAAACGTGCCTGACATTAAGAATCTCTGGCTTAATACTGGCTGGTAAAACAAAGCCAGTATTAACTCATGATTACCCAACAAGCCACCCGGCTCCAGGGCTGTTGGAAGAGTTGGATACAGCGCCAGATGATGGCGCTTCTATGAGAGCGCCATTTTCTGGGACGGCTGCGGACTGAAATCCGCAGCAGAGGCGCCGAGAAACCTCGGGCTAACCTGTGCTGCGGATTCCAATCCCCAGCTGCCTAGTTGTACCCGGCTGGACACAAAAATGGGGCGAAGCCCACGTCATTTGTTTTTTAATTATTTCATGAAATAAGTGAAATAATTAAAAAAAACGGGCTTCCCTATATTTTTGGTTCCCAGCCGGGTACAAATAGGCAACTGGGGGTTGGAGGCAGCCCGTGGCTGCCAGCTGTACCTGGCTAGCATACAAAAATATGGCGAAGCCCACGTCATTTTTTTGGTGGGCAAAAAACTTCTGCATACAGTCCTGGATGGAGTATGCTGAGCCTTGTAGTTCTGCAGCTGCTGTCTGCTCTTCTCCATACAGACAGACAGAGAACAATAGAGAAGGGGTTTTATGCCGCGCTGTTCATCAGGAAGGAGGACAAAGAGATGGTCAATGTTCCTTTATTGTAGCTTGTTGTCTACGCGTTTCAGGAGTTCTGCTCCCTTCATCAGGACATACAGTACAAAAAAAACATATCTCAGATATGTTTTTTTTGTACTGTATGTCCTGATGAAGGGAGCAGAGCTCCTGAAACGCGTAGACAACAAGCTATTGTTCTCTGTTATCAACCACGGGGGCTGCAGCAGACTTCATCTCTACAAAATAAGCTTTTATAGTAGTTGTGACTGTCACAACTACTGAAGGTGAGTGCATTCCCTTTAATTTTTTCCCGGATATATACCGGGTAAGACCCTATTGCGCTTTTTCTTTCCACAGTTTATTTCCCCATACAGACAGACAGCAGCTGCAGAACTACAAGGCTCAGCATACTCCATCCAGGACTGTATGCAGAAGTTTTTTGCCCCCTGAAAAAATTATGTGGGCTTCGCCATATTTTTGTATGCTAGCCAGGTACAGCAGGCAGGTACGGCTGCCCCCAACCCCCAGTTGCCTATTTGTACCCGGCTGGGAACCAAAAATAAAGGGAAGCCCTTTTTTTATCATTTCATGAATTTCATGAAATAATTAGAAAACAAATGACGTAGGCTTTGCCCCATTTTTGTGTCCAGCCAGGTACAACTAGGCAGCTGGGGATTGGAATCCGCAGCACAGGTTGGCCTGAGCTTTCTGGGCCCCACTGCTGCGAATTGCAGTCTGCAGCCACCTCAGAAAATGGCATTTTCATAGAAGCGCCATCTTCTGGCGCTGTATCCAACTCTTCCAGCACCTGCCTGCTATACCTGGCTAGCATACAAAAATATGGCGAAGCTCACGTCCTTTTTTTGGAGTTTTTTGGCAAAAAAAATAAAAAATGCTTCCCTGGATTTTCCATTGCCAGTGAAGGTAACACCAAGCAGTGGGGGTTAGCAGCCAGTAGCTGCTTGGATTACCCTTAGCTAGCAATACAAAAAATGCAGCGGGAGCCCATATATATTTTTTTTAATTATTTATTTAAATAACTAAAAATAAAATGGGCTTCCCTGTATTTTGATTGCTGGACATCACAGTGCTGTAAAAATAAATCTTTAAAAAAATGACGTAGCGCTCCGCGGTATTTTTGATTCTCAGCGCAGATAAAGCAGACAGCTATGGGTTGCCACCCACATCTGCCTGCCGTTACCTTGGTTGGCAATCAAAATACAGGGAAGCCCATTAATTTTTTCTATTTAAAAAATAGTTAAAAAAAAAAAAATGACGTTGGGTCCCCCCATTTTTGATAGCCAGCTAGGGTAAAGCAGACGGCTGTAGCCTGAAAACCACAGCTGGCAGCTTTACCGTGGTTGGGGATCCAATGTGGAGGTCCCCTCAGGCTCTTTTTTATAATTATTTTATAAATATTAATAATTACACAATAAAAGTAGGGTCCCCCCCAAATTGGATCACCAGCCAAGGTAAAACGGACAGCTGTGGTCTGGTATTCTCAAGGTGGGAAGGTCCATAGTTATTGGGCCTTCACAGCCTAAAAATAGCAGGCCGCAGGCACCCCAGACGTGGCGCATCCACTAGATGCGCCAATCCTGGCGCTTCACCCCAGCTCATCCCGTGCCCTGGTGCAGTGGCAAACGGGGTAATAAATCGGGTTGATACTAGCTGTAAAGTCACCTGAGATCAAGCCCAGCAGTTTGTGATGTCATGGCGTCTATTAGATACCCAACATCATAAACTGTCAGTACTAACAAAAACAAAAAATCGACAAAAGAAATTTATTTGAAAAAACAGTCCACAAAACATTTCCTCTTTCACCAATTTATTGTAAGAAAAAAAATAAAGGGGTCCCACGACGACTCTGGACCGTCTAGAATATGGGGGGGAGACACTCAGGGAACGTATCCCCCATTTTCTAGGAGTGCGGACCCTTCATGTGAGGAGTGTGGGTGCAATGAATCTGCACTCACTCTCCCCGGGTCCACAGCAGCAGAGTCCATGTCGTAATGGTTGCTACCAAAGCTGCAATGCCCTGCTCATGAGGTAAGGGCATGCCTAATCAGGAGAACTACTGTAGAGGAAACTCTGCTCACTGGTATATAGGTGCTCAGAGGTAATAATAGATAAAATTAGTGAGTAACCTCGGCACTCTAAATCTCCCAGACTAAGTCAGTAAGTCACAATGGATAGTAATGCAAAATCACTCTTTATTGGTCCATATTAAGAAAATTTTTTTTTCATAAGCATATATGTTTTTGTCCAAAACAAGTTACAAATGACGTTTCGGCCTGAGCCTTCGTCAGATTGGACTTATCTGCATGTAATCATGAAAAATGACAATAATCAGTATCACATAAGAGTGAGAGAACAATAACATAAACTCGAACAATGTAGAGGTACAATTGGGATGCAGCAAAAAAATTGCAACACAGCAAGAAATGAAACACATGATACAAATGTCATAATACAGTACAATGACAATATAGTAATGACAAATATGGGGTCAGAGTAGACTTAGACAGCTCTGGTACGAAAGAGATGTCAATCATAAAGTAACATGTGCAGTAGGTGTAGAGCTACAGTATGCATGGCAGAGCTAATGGGTAGACCGACCATAGAAAAAGAACGGAGAAAAAGTGGAGAAAAAGTGGAGAAAAAAGTGGAGAAAAAGTGGAGAAAAAGTGGAGAAAAAGTGGAGCATAAGAGGAGAAAAAGTGGAGAAAAAGTGGAGAAAAAGTGGAGCATAAGAGGAGAAAAAGTGGAGAAAAAAGTGGAGAAAAAGTGGAGAAAAAGTGGAGAAAAAGTGGAGAAAAAGTGGAGCATAAGAGGAGAAAAAGTGGAGAAAAAAGTGGAGAAAAAGTGGAGCATAAGAGGAGAAAAAGTGGAGAAAAAGTGGAGAAAAAGTGGAGCATAAGAGGAGAAAAAGTGGAGAAAAAAGTGGAGAAAAAGTGGAGAAAAAGTGGAGAAAAAGTGGAGAAAAAGTGGAGAAAAAGTGGAGCATAAGAGGAGAAAAAGTGGAGAAAAAAGTGGAGAAAAAGTGGAGCATAAGAGGAGAAAAAGTGGAGAAAAAGTGGAGAAAAAGTGGAGAAAAAGTGGAGCATATGAGAAGAAAAAGTGGAGAAAAAAGTGGAGAAAAAGTGGAGAAAAAGTGGAGAAAAAGTGGAGAAAAAGTGGAGATTAAGAGGAGAAAAAGTGGAGAAAAAGTAGAGCATAAGAGGAGAAAAAGTGGAGAAAAAGTGGAGAAAAAGTGGAGCATAAGAGGAGAAAAAGTGGAGAAAAAAGTGGAGGAAAAGTGGAGAAAAAAGTGGAGAAAAAGTGGAGAAAAAGTGGAAAAAAAGTGGAGAAAAAGTGGAGAAAAAGTGGAGCATAAGAGGAGAAAAAGTGGAGAAAAAAGTGGAGAAAAAGTGGAGAAAAAAGTGGAGAAAAAGTGGAGAAAAAGTGGAGAAAAAGTGGAGCATAAGAGGAGAAAAAGTGGAGAAAAAGTGGAGAAAAAAGTGGAGAAAAAGTGGAGCATAAGAGGAGAAAAAGTGGAGAAAAAAGTGGAGAAAAAGTGGAGAAAAAAGTGGAGAAAAAGTGGAGAAAAAGTGGAGAAAAAGTGGAGCATAAGAGGAGAAAAAGTGGAGAAAAAGTAGAGAAAAAGTGGAGAAAAAGTGGAGCATAAGAGGAGAAAAAGTGGAGAAAAAGTGGAGAAAAAGTGGAGCATAAGAGGAGAAAAAGTGGAGAAAAAGTGGAGCATAAAAGGAGAAAAAGTGGAGAAAAAGTGTAGCATAAGAGGAGAAAAAGTGGAGAAAAAGTGGAGAAAAAGTGGAGAAAAAGTGGAGAAAAAGTGGAGCATAAGAGGAGAAAAAGTGGAGAAAAAAGTGGAGAAAAAGTGGAGCATAAGAGGAGAAAAAGTGGAGAAAAAAGTGGAGAAAAAGTGGAGAAAAAGTGGAGAAAAAGTGGAGATTAAGAGGAGAAAAAGTGGAGCATAAGAGGAGAAAAAGTGGAGAAAAAGTGGAGCATAAGAGGAGAAAAAGTGGAGAAAAAGTGGAGCATAAGAGGAGAAAAAGTGGAGAAAAAGTGGAGAAAAAGTGGAGAAAAAGTGGAGCATAAGAGGAGAAAAAGTGGAGAAAAAGTGTAGCATAAGAGTAGAAAAAGTGGAGAAAAAGTGGAGAAAAAGTGGAGAAAAAGTGGAGCATAAGAGGAGAAAAAGTGGAGAAAAAAGTGGAGAAAAAGTGGAGCATAAGAGGAGAAAAAGTGGAGAAAAAGTGGAGAAAAAGTGGAGAAAAAGTGGAGCATAAGAGGAGAAAAAGTGGAGAAAAAGTGGAGAAAAAGTGGAGAAAAAGTGGAGCATAAGAGGAGAAAAAGTGGAGAAAAAGTGGAGCATAAGAGGAGAAAAAGTGGAGAAAAAGTGGAGAAAAAGTGGAGCATAAGAGGAGAAAAAGTGGAGAAAAAGTGGAGCATAAGAGGAGAAAAAGTGGAGATTAAGAGGAGAAAAAGTGGAGAAAAAGTGGAGCATAAGAGGAGAAAAAGTGGAGAAAAAAGTGGAGAAAAAGTGGAGAAAAAAGTGGAGAAAAAGTGGAGAAAAAGTGGAGAAAAAGTGGAGAAAAAGTGGAGATTAAGAGGAGAAAAAGTGGAGAAAAAGTGGAGCATAAGAGGAGAAAAAAGTGGAGAAAAAGTGGAGAAAAAAGTGGAAAAAAAGTGGAGAAAAAGTGGAGCATAAGAGGAGAAAAAGTGGAGAAAAAAGTGGAGAAAAAAGTGGAGAAAAAAGTGGAGAAAAAAGTGGAGCATAAGAGGAGAAAAAGTGGAGAAAAAAGTGGAGAAAAAAGTGGAGAAAAAAGTGGAGAAAAAAGTGGAGCATAAGAGGAGAAAAAGTGGAGAAAAAAGTGGAGAAAAAGTGGAGAAAAAGTGGAGCATAAGAGGAGAAAAAGTGGAGAAAAAAGTGGAGAAAAAAGTGGAGAAAAAGTGGAGAAAAAGTGGAGAAAAAGTGGAGAAAAAGTGGAGAAAAAGTGGAGAAAAAGTGGAGCATAAGAGGAGAAAAAGTGGAGAAAAAAGTGGAGAAAAAGTGGAGCATAAGAGGAGAAAAAGTGGAGAAAAAGTGGAGAAAAAGTGGAGAAAAAGTGGAGCATAAGAGGAGAAAAAGTGGAGAAAAAGTGGAGCATAAGAGGAGAAAAAGTGGAGAAAAAGTGGAGAAAAAGTGGAGCATAAGAGGAGAAAAAGTGGAGAAAAAGTGGAGAAAAAGTGGAGCATAAGAGGAGAAAAAGTGGAGATTAAGAGGAGAAAAAGTGGAGAAAAAGTGGAGCATAAGAGGAGAAAAAGTGGAGAAAAAGTGGAGAAAAAGTGGAGAAAAAGTGGAGAAAAAGTGGAGCATAAGAGGAGAAAAAGTGGAGAAAAAAGTGGAGAAAAAGTGGAGAAAAAGTGGAGATTAAGAGGAGAAAAAGTGGAGAAAAAGTGGAGCATAAGAGGAGAAAAAGTGGAGAAAAAAGTGGAGAAAAAAGTGGAGAAAAAGTGGAGAAAAAAATGGAGAAAAAGTGGAGCACCCTTTGGTACCTTTCATGTGGCACTAAGGGGTGCTTAGCTTTGTATTTAGCCAAAAAAATGAAAAAAAAATGACGTAGGGTTCCCCCTAGTTTTGTAGCCAGCTAGGGTAAAGCAGACGGCTGCAGCCTGCAGACCACAGCTGGCAACCTCACCTTGGCTGGTAATCCAAAACTGAGGGCACCCCACGCTGTTATTTTAAATTAAATAAATAATTAAAAAAAAAAACACGTAGGGGTCCCCCAAAATTGGATCACCAGCCAAGGTAAAGCAGACAGCTGGGGCCTGATATTCTCAGACTAGGGAGGTCCATGGTTATTGGAATCTCCCCAGCCTAAAAATAGCAGGCCGCAGCCGCCCCAGAAGTGGCGCATCCATTAGATGCCCCAATCCTGGTGCTTCGCCCCAGCTCATCCCGCGCCCTGGTGCGGTGGCAAACGGGGTAATATATGGGGTTAATACCAGATGTGTAATGTCACCTGGCATCAAGCCCTGGGGTTGGTGAGGTCAGGCGTCTATCAGATACCCGACATCACCAACCCAGTCAGTAATAAAAAAAAATAGACGACAAACACATTTTTATTTGAAAAAACACTCCCCAAATCATTCCCTCTTTAACCAATTTATTAGATTGAAAAACAAATCCAGGTCTGGTGTAATCCAAGGGGTTTCCATGACGATCCACACTGTCCCAGTCAATGAAGAGCAGGATGTTCCCCATTTGCTGGGAGAGCAATGCAGTGACCTGAGCTAACATCAATGGGTCAGCCCAGGTCACTTCAGGGGATGACAAGTGCTGCTGTCAGCGAGGTACATTACCTGCGCTGATCTCCAGCACTGCCGATAGCCCCTGTCACTGAGGTCAATGACCGGCGCCTTCACATCAAGTATCGCGAGAGGTCCGTGACGTCACCGCCAGTGTCAGTCTCGGGTCGGAAGCGATAGGTGATGTGACAAGCGGCGGCCATGGAGGACAGTGACAGCGCTGAGGTCGGGATGGCGGGACTTCATCACCGCAGGTAAGCCGAGCGGGGGGGGGGGGGTGTGTGCGTGTGTGAGAGTGTGTGTGTGTGTGTATATGTATGTATACATGCCGCGGGCAGGAGGCGGCGGGGTGAGCTGAGCGGGAAGTGTGGGCTTCCTGCACGTAACTAAGATAAACATCGGGTTACTAACCAAGCGCTTTGCTTGGATACCCGATGTTTATCTTGGTTACCAGCTTGTGGCAGGCTGCCAGCGATAGCTCCTGCTCACTGTAGCTGGGAGGGGTGGAGGGGGGGGGGTGCGTGAGTGAGAGTGTGTGTGTGTGTGTATATGTATGTGTACATGCCGCGGGCAGGAGGGGGCGGAGCGAGCTGAGCGGGAAGTGTGGGCTTCCTGCACGTAACTAAGATAAACATCGGGTTACTAACCAAAGCGCTTTGCTTGGATACCCGATGTTTATCTTGGTTACCAGCTTGTGGCAGGCTGCCAGCGATGGCTCCTGCACACTGCAGCTGTAAAAAGCCCTGCTTTTTGCTGCTAGAACCGTTCTCGAACGTATCTAGAACTATCGAGCTTTTGCAAAAAGCTCGAGTTCTAGTTTGATCTCGAACAGCCCCAAAAATCACTCGAGCTTAGAACTGGAGAACCTCGAACCGCGAACCGCGCTCAACTCTACTCAGAGGCACAGTGGTGGCTGAGGATGCAGTTGTAGACGTGCTACCAGTACTCCTACTCTGTCCAGGAAGGCGCAAGGTAACTTCGTCGTCAGTTGCATCCTCCTCCACCGTCTCTGTTGACCTCCTCGAGGGCCTGACTGTGGGTTGACAGTAGGTGGGATCTAGAACTTCCTCATCAATTATTGTGTTTGCACTCCCCTCACCCTCAGACCAACCCTCTTCTTGCCCTGACCGAATATTTAAGTTGTCATCCCAATCTGGTATCTGCGTCTCATCGTCATCAGCATGTTCCTCATTGTCTATAACAACAGGTGTTACAGTTTGTGAAAAAGGGTCAACATTATGCTCAGAAACTTGGTCCTCACGGCCTGAATCAGAGTCACAAAGGTTCTGGGCATCACTGCAGACCATTTCCTGGTCTGTACTCCCTGTAGCTTGGGAGCAGACTTCTGATTCCCAGGCTATAGTGTGACTGAACAGCTCGGCTGACTCAGCCATCTCAGGTCCACCATACTGTGCAGGGCGGATGGAGACTTCAGAGCTGGGAGAATGCAAGTGTGATTGGCCTGACAACTCAGAGGACTGGTGTTTTTTAGATGCGGTAGTTGAGGTGGCGGAGAGGGCACTTTTTGGACCACTTGAGATCCATTCAAGCATTTTCCTTTTTTGGCCATCATCTACCTTTGTTCCAGTTGTTCGTGTCCGTAAAAAAGGGAGCACATCGGATTGTCCACGGTAAGTAGTAGACATCTTACTTTTGCTGGAAGATGGTCTATCTTCAGCAGATGTTAATGGAGCTTTGCCACCTTCCCCATGGACAAACCCTTTTTTTCCTTTTACAACACACCTCTTCCCCTTTCCATCAGCATCTGTCATTTTGCCACTCATTTTCATTGCGACAAGATTGTGCACTTAAAATGTGGTAGTAAAAATTGAGAGGTGGTGTAGATTTCAGCGGTGGTCTAGCTTTATTAACAGCAGAATAAACAACAATAATTATCCCTGACAATGCAACTACGGCCCTTAAACTGGCAGCAGTGTTTGCTAGTATAATGGCTTAGTAACTATCAGTTTGAGTGTGCAATGCAGGCAGACGTGCTGCAAATATCTTTGCACTAGTGGGACAATACAGAAGTCCAACAGCCACGTTTAGGTTGACACTAAGTTCACTCAGTGTTTGCTAGTATAACGGCTTAGTAACTATCAGTTTGAGTGTGCAATGCAGGCAGACGTGCTGCAAATATCTTTGCACTAGTGGGACAATACAGAAGTCCAACAGCCACGTTTAGGATGACACTAAGTTCACTCAGTGTTTGCTAGTATAATGGCTTAGTAACTATCAGTATGAGTGTGCAATGCAGGCAGACGTGCTGCAAATATCTTTGCACTAGTGGGACAATACAGAAGTCCAACAGCCACGTTTAGGATGACACTAAGTTCACTCAGTGTTTGCTAGTATAACGGCTTAGTAACTATCAGTTTGAGTGTGCAATGCAGGCAGACGTGCTGCAAATATCTTTGCACTAGTGGAACAATACAGAAGTCCAACAGCCACGTTTAGGATGCCACTAAGTTCACTCAGTGTTTGCTAGTATAATGGCTTAGTAACAATGAGTTTGAGTGTGCAAAGGGCAGGAGGGTACAGTGGCAGGGTTGTGGGTCTCTGGGTAGAGGAAAGGAAGCCTGCCTTTCTATCCCTCCTAATGGGGAAATGCAGCGAGGAAATCCCTGACCTTAGCTACACAGACGCTGTCATTTTGTGTAGCTGTTAAACTCTGTTTTCACGGACCTGTCACCTATGGCTCTGACCCTGCCGGGATTAGCCCTTAAAAGGACTGATAGAAACTTCTATCCCTATTCTGTACAGCGCTGTGTATGGAGCGTACACAGCAGTATCGGAGATAGGAGCTGCTCCAGTGATGACTGACACCAAGGACGCAGAAGGCAGATAATGGCGTGCTGGAGGAAAATGTCCGTTTTTATAATGCAGGGACATGTGACATGGACATCCTATCACACATGCCGTTGCTTCTCTGGCTAAAAGTACACTTAGCTGTGTGTGTGTCTGGGATTGGCTGACATGCTGGCCCGCCCCACTACACGCGCGCACTTAGGGAAGGAAGACAAGGAAAAAAAAAAAAAATGGCGATCGCCATTATCCATACAGCAGTGATCTGAATGCGCTGTTCCCGCACACTATACACTGAAATTTCATAATAGTGTGAGTCACAGAGTGACTTACACTATTACAGCGGAAAGCCAGCTAGTAATTAGCTGGTCTTTTTGTTGCTAGAACTGTTCTCGAACGTATCTAGAACTATCGAGCTTTAGCAAAAAACTCGAGTTCTAGTTCTATCTAGAACAGCCCCCAAAATCATTCGAGCCGCGAACTTGAGAACCTCGAACCTCGAACCGCGCTCAACTCTAGAGAGGAGTGCAAACACAACGCTTGATGAGGAAGTTCTAGATCCCACCTACTGTCAACCCACAGTCAGGCACTCGAGGAGGTCAACAGAGGCGGTGGAGTAGGATGCAACTGATGACAGAGTTACCTTGCGCCTTCCTGGACAGAGTCGGAGTACGGGTAGCACATCTACAACTGCATCCTCAGCCACCACTTTGCCTCTGAGCACTGGTCGGAGTGGCTCAGCAGGTCGCATGTCCTCTAAGCCTTGCCTAGCCTGGTCCTTTTTTGACCTTGCAAAGGATCGCCTAAATCATGTGATCTGTAAAATTTGTCAGGAATCTGTTAGTAGAGGCAAAAACCTCAGCAGTTTGACAACTTCTTCATGAATCGTCACATGAATAAATATTATATGTCCCAGTGGGAAGCTCACCGTGCTGCAATGCGGACTAGCGGGGCGGACCATGCACCGCCTGCCCCTTCCAGTGCATCTACGCACTCTTCATCTTCTAGGACTGTGGGGACAGCTGTCACACCTGGTTTTCCACGCCCAACTTTCACCACTGTAACCGCAACAGGCAGTTTGCTTGGTAGGTCGTCTGTTGTTTTGGATGGGGAAACAAGTGCGTGTGTACAGCTCTCTCAGACATCAATAGCATCAACGTTGGATGAAGGCAACATCATGTCTACGCCTGCACTTTCCTCACAAACCTGCATTTTTTCAGGGACACCCTACTCACCACCGTCTACACACAGCAGCCAGATCTCTGTCCCTCAGATGTGGACAAATAAAAGGTCATTTCCTGCGACCCATGACAAAGCTAAGAGGTTGACTTTATCCCTCTGTAAGCTCTTGGCTACCGAAATGCTGCCTTTCCGCCTGGTGGACACACATAATTTTAGAGACCTTATGTCTGTCGCTGTGCCCCAGTACCAGATGCCCAGTCGCCACTACTTCTCTAAGAAAGGTGTGCCTGTGCTACATCAGCATGTCGCACACAACATCACCGCTTCCTTGAGAAACTCTGTGTGTGAACGGGTGCATTTCACCACTGATACTTGGACCAGTAAGCATGGACAGGGACGTTACATGTCGCTGACTGGGCACTGGGAAACTATGGTGATAGATGGTGAAGGGTCTGCTGCACAAGTCTTGCCATCCCCACGACTTGTGTGTCAATCCTCTGTCTGTCCAAGTTCCTCCTCTGCTTCTGCCCCCTCAACCTCGTCTGGGTCCTCCACCTCCACCCCAAGCCTGCCTGGTCAGGCCACCAGCGTTGTAACTGCGCAGAAGGAATCACGCATTCCTCATTACTATGCTGGCAGCAGAGCGCAATGGCATCAGGCGGTCTTTATCTTGAAATGTCTTGGAAATAAGAGTCACACAGCGGCTGAGTTGTGGGCAGCTCTGGAGACTGAGTTTGGTAAATGGTTGTCTCCACTCAACCTGCAGCCTGGTAAGGCCGTGTGCGACGATGCTGCAAACCTGGGTGTGGCCCTTCGCCTGGGCAAGGTGACACACGTGCCTTGTATGGCTCACGTGTTGAACCTTGTTGTCCAGCAATTTTTAACACATTCTCCCGGCCTAGATGGCCTTCTGAACAGGGCATGAAAACTGTCTGCTCACTTCCGCCGTTCAACCGCCGCAGCTGAGCGACTTGCATCGCTCCAGAAGTATTTCTGCCTGCCGGTTCATCGCCTGAAATGCGATGTGTCGACACGTTGGAATTCGACTCTCCACATGTTACAGCGACTGTGGCAGCACCGCTGAGCCCTGGTGCAATACGTCATGACGTTTAGCCTGGGCCAACGAGATGCTGAGGTGGGGCAGATCACCCTGATGGAGTGGTCTCAGATCAAGGACCTATGCACCCTTCTGCACAGTTTCGACATGGCGACGAATATGTTTAGCGCTGACAATGCCATTATCAGCATGACAATTCCAGTCATTTACATGCTGGAGCACACGCTAAACACTATTCGGAGTCAGGGGGTGGGACAACAGGAAGGGAAGGAACTACAGGAGGATTCATATGCGCAAGGGACAACAACATCACCAAGGTCCAGACGTTCATCATCACCAAGGCGGCAGGCATGGGACCATGGGGGACAGAGATCAACAAGGGCGCATGGTAGCAGGCGAAATGTTGAGGAAGGCGGAGGAGAACATGAAGAAATGGAGGACGAACTGTCCATGGACATGGAAGACTCAGCAGATGAGGGAGACCTTGGTCAAATTAAAAAGGGAGATGTCAGAGGAAGAAAGAACGGTTAGCACCTCTATGCCACAAACACAGCGTGGACTTGGTCCGCATGGCTGCGCAAAACACATGAGCGCCTTCTTGCTGCACTACCTCCAACATGACCCTCGTATTGTCAAAATTAGAAGTGATGATGAGTACTGGCTTGCCACACTATTAGATCCCCGGTACAAGTCCAAATTTTGTGACATAATTCCAGCCATAGAAAGGGACGCACGTATGCAGGAGTATCAGCAAAAGCTGTTACTCGATCTTAGCTCGGCTTTTCCACCAAACAACCGTGGTGCACGGAGTGAATATCCCAGTTGTAACTTGACAAACATGGGACGGTCTCGTCATCTTCAACAGTCTACCCGTACCAGCAGCACCGTATCTGGTGCTGGTAACAGCAATTTTATTGAATCTTTTCATAATTTTTTTGACCATCCTTTGCAAGGCAACCAGAGACAACAAGTCTGACACATAGTCAACGGCTGGAGAGGATGATACAAGACTATCTCCAAATGAACATCGATGCCATGACTTTGCAAATGGAGCCTTGCTCATTTTGGGCTTCAAATCTTGAAAAATGGCCAGAGCTCTCCACTTACGCCTTGGAGATCTTGTCGTGTCCAGCTGCCAGCGTTGTCTCTGAACGTGTCTTCAGTGCTGCTGGGTGTGTGCTGACAGATAAGCGCACGCGTCTGTCCAATGACAATGTGAACAGACTAACGTTCATCAAAATGAACAAGTCATGGATCGACAAGGAATTTACTGCCCCTGTATCATCCTGGGGAGAGTAAATGCTTGTGTATTTTTGAATGTGCTTGATGCAAATCTACCTGTGAAGTGTACAACTGGGGCACAAGTGCTGCCACTGAAGGGGTGTCTGTGTGGCCCAATTTTTGGAAAAAAGGGAGACTCCGCTTGGAGTAACCCTTGCTTGCAGTGTTTCTAAAAATGATCCAAGATGAACAGATCTGGGATCAGCAAAGACTTTGCTAGTCACCCCGGTGTCATCCTGGGGACAGTTAAGGATGGCGTTTTTTTTTTAATGTGCTTGATGCAAATCTACCTGTGAAGTGTACAACTGGGGCACAAGTGCTGCAACTGAAGGGGTGTCTGTGTGGCCCAATTTTTGGAACAAAGGGAGACTCCGCTTGGAGTAACCCTTGCTATGTTTTTAAAAAGGAGCCAAGATGAACAAGTCATGGATCAGCAAAGACTTTGCTACCTACCCCGGTGCCATCCTGGGGACGGTTAAGGATGGCGTATTTTTGAATGTGCTTGATGCAAATCTACCTGTGAAGTGTACAACTGGGGCATAAGTGCTGCCACTGAAGGGGTGTCTGTGTGGCCCAATTTTTGGAAAAAAGGGAGACTCCGCTTGGAGTAACCCTTGCTTGCAGTGTTTCTAAAAGTCATCCAAGATGAACAGATCTGGGATCAGCAAAGACTTTGCTACCTACCCCGGTGTCATCCTGGGGACAGTTAAGGATGGCGTATTTTTGAATGTGCTTGATGCAAATCTACCTGTGAAGTGTACAATTGGGGCACAAGTGCTGCCACTGAAGGGGTGTCTGTGTGGCCCAATTTTTGGAAAAAAGGGAGACTCCGCTTGGAATAACCCTTGCTAGCAGTGTTTCTAAAAATGATCCAAGATGAACAGATCTGGGAACAGCAAAGACTTTGCTACCTACCCCTGTGTCATCCTGGGGAGAGTAAATGCTTGTGGATTTGGAATGTGCTTGATGCAAATCTACCTGTGAAGTGTACGACTGGGGCACAACTGCTACCACTGAAAGGGTGTCTGTGTGGCTCAATTTTTGGAAAAAAGGGAAACTCTGCTTGGAGTAACCCTTGCTGTGTTTTTAAAAAGGAGCCAAGATGAACAAGTCATGGTTCAGCAAAGACTTTGCTACCTACCCCGGTGTCATCCTGGGGATGGTTAAGGATGGCGTATTTTTGAATGTGCTTGATGCAAATCTACCTGTGAAGTGGACAACTGGGGCACAAGTGCTGCCACTGAAGGGGTTGTCTGTGTGGCCCAATTTTTGGAACAAAGGGAGACTCCGCTTGGAGTAACCCTTGCTTGCAGTGTTTCTAAAAATGATCCAAGATGAACAGATCTGGGATCAGCAAAGACTTTGCTACCTACCCCTGTGTCATCCTGGGGAGAGTAAATGATTGTGGATTTGGAATGTGCTTGATGCAAATCTACCTGTGAAGTGTACAACTGGGACACAAGTGCTGCCATTGAAGAGGTGTCTGTGTGGCCCAATTTTTGGAAACAAGGGAGACTCCGCTTGGAGTCATCTTGCGGTGTTTTACATGATTTTAGAAGGGCATACCATGCCTATATCTGTGTCTCATCCTCTTTTTCCTCGTAACGCTGTTTTGTTTTCGCATGACAATTTGTTCTTGTCAATTTCCCATGTGTTTGTCTTGTGTTGTGAGTTATTTGTCACCTTTTGGACACCTTTGTGGGTGTTTTCTAGGTGTTTTTATGTGTTTGTGATTGCCTCCCATTGTTTCCTATGGGTTCGAGTGGTTCGCCGAACCGAACTCTAACTAGACCTCCGTTCGACGAACCAGGCTCGAGCCGAACCGCAACCGGTTCGTTCATCTCTAGTAATAGTATTACCAAAATGTAGGCCACAATTGTCCTCCTTTATCTCTCATAAGCATATTAGTTGGCAGTCAGTGGAGGTTGTAATAGAATATATGTCATATTAGTCATCTCACAGTTACAGCAGGATGATATGACTTCTGACGGCAACAGTTTGACTCAGTGCTCTGCACAAACCTGATGAATTTGAATTTCAAAAGATTCGATTTTAGGGCAGAATGAGAATAAATTTATGGTTCATGAGTCTGATGTGAAGCATATGTCTTAATGCTGTTAATACAGTAGATCAGTAGTTCTATCAAAATGTCGACTCTTGTAATCGTGTACATAAAAAAAACAGAGTTAAAAATCTATATTCAAGACTGATGCACTGTGCTGTCTAGCACATGTGATCGGACGATTACAGCTTAGGGGACTAGAAAATACAGTAAAAACTTTAAAGGGAAGTTATCGTCAAAAAAAAAATTCAATAACTGAAAAAATGTAAAGTAATAATGTTTTAATGTTTTGTTTAAATATTATTTGTTTTTAATTGAGCAAAATTTAAAACAAAATTAAAAAGTTTGATATTTTCCACTGTTAAACACTAGGGGGAGCAGCTTCTGAAATCCTACAGAAATCCCACTGTAGAAAAAGCTCACATTACAGCTGCAGTAAAGTGGGCGGAGTCTGCTCTCCTGTGTGCGATGGCACGCCTCCCCCCTCCTAATCTGAGTGTTTACAACAGATAAGAGAGAATGACATGTAGGGACACAGTGCAGAGCCATTTCGTTGGTGACCAGAAATGTCTAAAGTGTCACCAAGGACAGCAGGAGTATCACACAGGATAGGATTAGATACATGGCTCAACAGACAGTATCACAAAGGAGGATTAGATACACAGCCCTGTAGACAGTATCACACAGGATAGGATTAGATACAGTTAGGTCCAGAAATATTTGGACAGTGACAAAAGTTTTGTTATTTTAGCTGTTTACAAAAACATGTTCAGAAATACAATTATATATATAATATGGGCTGAAAGTGCACACTCCCAGCTGCAATATGAGAGTTTTCACATCCAAATCGGAGAAAGGGTTTAGGAATCATAGCTCTGTAATGCATAGCCTCCTCTTTTTCAAGGGACCAAAAGTAATTGGACAAGGGACTCTAAGGGCTGCAATTAACTCTGAAGGCGTCTCCCTCATTAACCTGTAATCAATGAAGTAGTTAAAAGGTCTGGGGTTGATTACAGGTGTGTGGTTTTGCATTTGGAAGCTGTTGCTGTGACCAGACAACATGCGGTCTAAGGAACTCTCAATTGAGGTGAAGCAGAACATCCTGAGGCTGAAAAAAAAGAAAAAATCCATCAGAGAGATAGCAGACATGCTTGGAGTAGCAAAATCAACAGTCGGGTACATTCTGAGAAAAAAGGAATTGACTGGTGAGCTTGGGAACTCAAAAAGGCCTGGGCGTCCACGGATGACAACAGTGGTGGATGATCGCCGCATACTTTCTTTGGTGAAGAAGAACCCGTTCACAACATCAACTGAAGTCCAGAACACTCTCAGTGAAGTAGGTGTATCTGTCTCTAAGTCAACAGTAAAGAGAAGACTCCATGAAAGTAAATACAAAGGGTTCACATCTAGATGCAAACCATTCATCAATTCCAAAAATAGACAGGGCAGAGTTAAATTTGCTGAAAAACACCTCATGAAGCCAGCTCAGTTCTGGAAAAGTATTCTATGGACAGATGAGACAAAGATCAACCTGTACCAGAATGATAGGAAGGAAAACGTTTGGAGAAGAAAGGTAACGGCACATGATCCAAGGCACACCACATCCTCTGTAAAACATGGTGGAGGCAACATGATGGCATGGGCATGCATGGCTTTCAATGGCACTGGGTCACTTGTGTTTATTGATGACATAACAGCAGACAAGAGTAGCCGGATGAATTCTGAAGTGTACCGGGATATACTTTCAGCCCAGATTCAGCCAAATGCCGCAAAGTTGATCGGACGGCGCTTCATAGTACAGATGGACAATGACCCAAAGCATACAGCCAAAGCTACCCAGAAGATCATGAGTGCAAAAAAGTGGAACATTCTGCAATGGCCAAGTCAATCACCAGATCTTAACCCAATTGAGCATGCATTTCACTTGCTCAAATCCAGACTTAAGACGGAAAGACCCACAAACAAGCAAGACCTGAAGGCTGCGGCTGTAAAGGCCTGGCAAAGCATTAAGAAGGAGGAAACCCAGCGTTTGGTGATGTCCATGGGTTCCAGACTTAAGGCAGTGATTGCCTCCAAAGGATTCGCAACAAAATATTGAAAATAAAAAGATTTTGTTTGGGTTTGGTTTATTTGTCCAATTACTTTTGACCTCCTAAAATGTGGAGTGTTTGTAAAGAAATGTGTACAATTCCTACAATTTCTATCAGATATTTTTGTTCAAACCTTCAAATTAAACGTTACAATCTGCACTTGAATTCTGTTGTAGAGATTTCATTTCAAATCCAATGTGGTGGCATGCAGAGCCCAACTCGCGAAAATTGTGTCACTGTCCAAATATTTCTGGACCTAACTGTATACGGCTCAGCAGACAGTATCACACAGGAGAGGATTAAATACACAGCTCAGCAGCCAGTATAACACAGGAGAGGATTAGATACACGGCTCAGCAGACAGTATCACACAGGAGAGGATTAGGTACACGGCTCAGCAGACAGTATCCCACAGGAGAGGATTAGATACATGGCTCAGCAGACAGTATCACACAGGATAGCATTAGATACACAGCTCAGCAGACAGTATCACACAGGATAGGATTAGATACACGGCTCAGCAGACACACACACACACAGCAGCGGTGGCAGGCAGAGCGGCGGCTGGGTAGAGCAAAGGGAGGGGGTGTCATTAGAGACGGTAACGGCGGGGGGGGTTGGGCGGCAGCAGTAGCAGGGGCAGAGCGGGGGCGGTGGAGAGCAGAGAAAGGGGGTGTCATCAGGGACAGTAACGAGGGGAGGGGAGAGGAGGTGGCCCGTACTCACACATCCCGGCAGTTGACAGGGGTATAGTGGAGCAAACAGCTTATGCTGTCAGCTCCAAAATGATGGCGCTGATCTCCTCCCTCTGCTGTGATCGGGACAACCCAGGGGGTGCGTCCAGGTCACAGCAGATGCCCACTGTAACATACTGCATGGGGTTGGATCACGACCACTGTTCTTTATGCACAGGGGCTGCCATAAAGGAGTGAGTAACTGTCGTTACACACACAGCAAATCCATGGCAGCCCCCAGTGCCTCCAGTAAAATTAGAATTAAATAAAAACTAAATAAGCAGCGATTTTCATTTTGTATTAAAAATACTTGATTTCATAATCACTATTTTTAATACAAAAATAAAAAACCGCGATACCTTACCTTTAAAAAAAGTTTTTCAAATCAAAAACCCATTTTGTCTTATTTAAAAAAAGTAAAAAATTAAAAATACACATATTTAGTATAACTGCGTTCACAAATATCTGCGCTTTCAAAATCTAAAATAGATTAATCCAATTGGTAAATTTTGTAGGAGAAAATAAAATCAAAATGCCAGAATTACAATTTTTTTGGTTGCTACAACAATGCAATAGGCTGCAATAAGGGGCAATCAAAAAATTGTATCTACCCCAAAATAGTAGCAATAAAAACATCAGCTTATCCAGCCCCATGTATAAAACTTGAAAACGTTATGGTTCACAGAAAATGGCAACACAAGATTTTTTTTTATTTACAAATTCTAATATTTTTTTCACCACTTAAATAAAAAAAACTATATATGTTTAATAATAAATTGAAAATAGCCCTGGGGTGAAGGGTTTAAAAAATAAGTGTATCTGGTTATAATTAGTAAATTAAAAAATCAAGGTACTTATTTTCTTTGTAATGGAATCCAGCTCACCCACGTCTGACCTCACCGCACCTCAGACACGGATCCAGCCCTGCCCTGGCCGCAGCAATGAGAAAATGAAGGAAAGCGATCCAGCTGAGTGACCAGGTGATTTATTCAGTGCAGTACAGACATGGCATGGTCGTGGTTAACGCGTTTCTGGCTTAACGCCCTTAATCAAAACAATTATGATTAAGGGCGTTAAGCCAGAAACGCGTTAACCACGACCATGCCATGTCTGTACTGCACTGAATAAATCACCTGGTTACTCATTTTCTTTGATCCTAATTTAATCTGTGAGATAAACCTTTGCCAGATCTCTAAAATTCAGCAAATCGGCAATGGTAGCTGGCTGCCATTTTGCTGAATTTGTGCTAAGCAAAATGCAAAAAAATAGTTTTCTGGAGAATATTGACTTTTGTAAAATTTTAGTAGAATTCAATTCCACTCAAATAATTTTACTTATCTCTACTAACTCAGGCTTTTTTTGTGCAGCACCTGGAAACTAATGCATTGGCATGAGAGCCACTGGCCTAACAAATGTCTCCTGGTTTGTCATTGCTATGTCACATAGTCTAACATTGCCTTTCAATTATGTACTGTCAACTTCCGATGCATTGAAATCATAAATATTTTAGAAACTTTTGATGCTCTCTAGTGTAAAAAATGTGATTTACAATTTTATGCTAAAAAATCTGGAATTATGGTCCCACTTCATCAAGACTGGAATTTTGAGTGCTAATCTTGACTTACATAGTTACGTAGGTTGAAAAAAGACCTAGGTCCATCTAGCTCCACCTTCCTCCACCAAATATACATTTTGTCATTAAATCATTTATAACCCACAATGTTGTATGTACTGAGGAAATAATTCAGCCCTTTTTTAAAAGCTGTTATAGTATCTGCCATCACTACCTCTTGTGGTAGGACAGTCCACAGTCTGATTTCCCTAACTGTATAGAACCCTTTCTTAGTTAGCTGCCGGAATTGCTTTTCTTCCACTCACAGTGAATGCCCCCTGGTACTTGATGATTGATACACCGGAGTAAGAGGCAAGCACCTCTGCACACGTTGAATATTTGGTGAGGTTCTTTACTTTTGCATTTATAAGCCAAAACCAGGAGTGGGTAAAAAATATAGAATTGGTGCCCGTGTTTTTATTAGGCCTAAGCCACACGGCATGAAAATCGGTGCGAATGGAGTGCGATGAAACATCGCATTCCACTCGGACCAATTCTAGCCTATGTGTCAGCACACATGAACAATTATTTTCTCAGCCCTAATCGGACCGAGAAAACAATTGTAGCATGCTACAATTGTAATGCGAGACTCTTTCTCTCGCACCCATTCAAGTGTATGGGGCAAGAAAAAAATCGCACTGCACTCGCGGTACACCGGTATACCGCGAGTGCAGTGCGAGAATAGCAATAGCCAGATACGGAGGAGAGAGGGAGATAAATCTCTCCCTCCCTTCCTCAGTGCCGGCCCGCCCCACCGCAGCTGAGGTCCGGTCGGCCCTCAGTCGCAGGGACACTCACATGACACTCGGCTCTGCTGTACTGCCAGCGTGAGCCAAGTGTCATGCGAGGGGATCGCAGTAATCCCCATGTGGACCCAGCCTTATACTTTTAATTTAACTGTTCCATTCCTGGTTTTGGCTTACAAATACTGAGGTAGAAACCTCACCAAATATTCCACATGTTCATGCGGCGTTAATGAATTTGGTACATCTTGCAGCTGCCATGTACCACAATAAGAAATGTACTTGATGACCAAGCTCCACACCTTCTCCCTGCTAGGATTCACTCAAAAACTTGCCAATGCTAGGACTGGCTTCAAAACCCCTAAAGACACAAGAATTTCGAGCATTTCATACTGTTTTATGCCAGAATTCTGGCAAAAACTGCTTGATGAATCAGGGCCTAACTACTCAAATTGGCACTAAAACAAATAATTATTTTGTCATTATGACAGATAATCTGTAAAATTATTAAAAGTTATTTTTACAAAAGAGACAACTATGAAATTACCAAAATTACTGTAGAGAATCCTGGAAGAAAAGAGATTTAGCACAAACATACTTTTGTGAGCTATGTTTCAATTATTATTGTAATTATATTTTTTGTCTGCTGAGACATTTACACATACAATTACTGACTTGTTTTGACATTTATTTTCAGATCTCTTGATAATATAACTAATACTTGAAAAACAATAAGAACACAAGATTTTTTGCTTTGACAGTTATTCAGAATTGAGTTTCTCTAACAAAGTTTTGCATAATTGGTTTATTCAAAGCAAATTATTTATTTGATGATTTTAGGATAAACTCTATCATCCAGAAAGCTAACGAATTTAAAGGATTGCACAATTATGATACCAAAACTATGCTAACTTACATTTGTATTAAATTATTAAGTATCAGTAACAGTGATAGGAAGTTAAAAACTCGAATCAATTTCCTGTCTTGAATTATTTGCTATACGTAGTGGCAAAGTCTGGCATAGCTTTACACAGTAAGATACTCTGCTGGAAAGTAAAGTACTAAACTTTCTCTACATATTATAGTAAAATGACAGTGATGCTTGGTGACAGACTAGCGCTGAGGACACTACCTCTTTTATCACTGGAACTTAAAATAGCAATTTGTTTGAAAACTAATAAATCTTGTCCAGTATATCAAGTAGAGTGATAAAACAGGTGCTTAGATATGTTAAATGTACATTTTGCATTTATTGTCAAATTGTTACTTTAAACTGAAAGGTTTTCTTTAGTAATAAAGCCAATTCTTATCTTTAAAGAGAACCTGTCAGCAGGATTTTGCTGACTAACCTACTAAAAAGGCAAAACATATTGGTGATGTTACACTAATTAAAATGATGCGTGCAGAGAGGAAATCCGTGTTGTAGATCTGGTATTATTTCTCTGAGAGTCTTAAGCTCCATTATTTACAATGTCATCCATTGTACATCTTGTCGCATGTATGTCATCCTTGAACAGCCATTTGGGGGTGCATACTGCTTTGAAAAATGTGTGCACATTGAACATTGAGGAACTGGATCTAAATGAGCAGCTTGCAACACTAAGATCCATTGATAATATGTACAGGAGTTTGCTGCTCACTGAGCAGCTGCTCGCTGGGGTAAATGTGTTGAAGGAGTGTAGTATGGAGCTGCAGAACAGTCAGTGAGGCAGTTAGCTGAATTACAGTTAGAAGGTGGGGTTGAGGGAAGATTGCCAGGGAGGCTAGTCCTGATCTGGCACACCCCAAAAAATGTGCTACATTGGCAGATGAGGGGGGTGTCAGCAAAAGAGTAGCGCTGCTGCAGCAAGACACGTCTTCTGAAAGCAGGAGTAATGTCTGCTTCAGTAAGGGTGGAAACAGGAGTGCAGGGCAGGATAGACAGGTGTTGGTAGTGGGGGACTTCATTATTAGGGGAACAGATAGACAATCCCTGTCTTTGTGACAGATTGCCCTAACAGTGTGTTGTATTCCTGGCGCTCAAGTTTGGAACGTTGCTGATCGAGTTGAAGGATTACTGGGAGGGTCTCATCCATTTCCAATATTTTACTGTCCTATTTTCATACTTTTTTGCAAACCCAAGCTGCTGCTTCCTATGACAATATTGAAGTTGAGGTTTCTTCACTTTATTTCAGACCACCATTCCAGACTTGTGTAATGTGTGTTGTATGGTTCTTGCATGGCTATCTGTAATCTCACTATTATGAAGCATACAAGCCACCTTCACTGCTGTGTTTGTCACACTAGAAATGATAGACCTTGTGATGGGCTCACTTGTTGACTTTGATATTTTGTCTGAAAGAACTCAAGTCCTCGTTCTTTTAAACAATTTTTTTTTATCTCTACTGGCTAACACGGTACAAAGATATATTTTACTGATATTTTGTCTGGACATCCATCTTTTGACTTTTGAATGGATGGACCTCATTTTGTATTCTTCCAACTTTCATCGCATTCACATGATGTAGTTTGGATATTTTCTTGACCGAGAAACTGCTATCAATGAGATGTATGATGCAGTTTCTCTTTTCTTGGGAAATCTTCATGACTGCTCCTTGATTTGAACCAGTGACCTTTTACTTGGGAATCAATCTAATAAGACACTGAACTATATGGGATTGTGAGAACAAGTTGTAATTTGAAGCATGCAAGAAGAAAAAGATTTTTTCACCACCAGGAGCAAAACAGTAACAATTCAGTGATATGACGAATCTACATAACTAATTATATGCTAAATACTTGAAAGTCAAATTTACATATGAGATAGCCAAGATGATTGTCTATAAATTGAAGGTTGTCTCACATTTTTAGCTACAGTGAATGGTGAAATATAGAGCCTGAAAATCAAAAGTTCAAAATATTGCTACCTTTTTGTAAGTCTCTCTTGGGGCTCACTTACACTGGCATATAATAAGGAGAAGAGCAATGTGAGAAAATCTCGCATTACACACCAACCAATGTCAGTCAATGATGCAGGTGAGATGTGCCAGTACTCGGCTCTAATTGAACGTAGGAAAAAAAATTTGCAGCAGGTTGCACTCGGCAGCGTGTCTCTAATTATTCACACCCATACAAGTCTATGGGTGCATGTAAAACATAGGACTGCACTTAGATGACACCCGAGTGAAGTCTGATATATATAGAGACAGGCAAAGGAGAAGATGGAGAGATTAAGCTCTCCATCTTCTCTGCACCTGTTTATTAACGATTATCACTTGTCATAGAATCAGAGCACAGTAGAATGACACTAAGATCCCACTCTCAGCAGAGTTTGAGTGGTGTGTCTTTAGCATATCACATCTGATTTTCTTTCATCAGATGCTATATACTAATGTGACCTCGGCCTTAAACACAATAACAAAATCACAGTGCAGAATGTTAACTCTTAACACAAATTCAATAGCTGATGTTGTGAGAAGTGTTAAGTTCACTTTTCTGCATTGGAATAACTTTCTGAGTCATGATATCTTTGGGATTTTAAGAACAGCTACATCAGTATATTTAGAAATGCTTGGGTACATGTATTTGTATAATATAAGAAATTATTTTTGGTTTAGTGAGAAATTGTGTGTTTAACCTATTAAACGTATTGATATGAGACAGATGTTGTTCTTGTAGTATGATATTAGAAATAATTATGTGTACATTTTCACTTTTCAGCTTTTCCACCATGTTTTTTAGCCCCGTGTTTTGACATCAACACTTTATTTTTTAACTGTGATATCACTGTATGCCTTATCATTGCTTTATGTTACTGTTTATCACTCATTTTCTGGCATCCCTATCGTCCTAAGACCTTAACTGTGACATTTGTTAATATTCATATTCTTATTCTATGACTCTACCCATTTTTTGTGAAATCACATAACTTAGATCTTTCCTAACTTTGTCAGACTGAGGAGACAGGACTTGAGCAGGCAGACAGAGGAAGAATTGGAGCTGCAGCCACTTTACTGCTGCTACATCTTGTTTTATGCTCTCTTCTATTAATCCAAAGGCATCTCTCAATAAATTGTGTCACTATAAACAAAATTTCCAAAAATTGTGACCACAAAACAACATCTATTTTTTAAAAAATCCTTTAAAGTAGGATATTAATACAAGAATAATACACTATATAGCAAGAACAATTTCATCTTTGCCTTCAGTGTACCGGAATTTGATATTATTTATTATAATATAAAATATACAGGATCAACTAAATTGTATATTCAAACATGAAATTTCAATATTTATACTACCAGAACCTACTAGTTAAGAGTGAAAGGCATTGATCGTGTGGTTCTCAATCATATAGGAGGAGGGAATTTTAAAAAATTATTCGCACAATGTGAGGCCAATGGGATTTGGAAGAAAAATACAGATCGACCCAAGGGCTTGAATGAGATTTTGAGTTATGTACCGTTCCTATGATATAAAGGTGACCTCTTCCATCTCCTCTTATTCCTTTTTTAATTTTTTTTTTAAATTTAAAAATAAATAAATTAAGCTTTTTTTCCCCTCATTTTTAGGTATGGTAGAGTCTCCAAAAAGAGGTTATCAGTTTCGTTCCATTTTCATGATTAGTTTTTCACCACTGTCAGCTCTCAGGTGTTTTAATTCACAATGTTTTAGTTTCTGTGTATATAAAAAAGAAATATATTTTTTATTTATTTATTGCACAAAATTTCCTTTTCTCCTGATGCCAATAATTTTCTGCCTGCATTAATTTTTTCTTTGTATATTTAGAATTGTAAAGAGCTATTGCCCCTTTAAGTAGATCCGACATATCCTGTTTACGCCCTCTATTATGGACTGCTTCTGCTTTGAATATATTTTTCCATCACCAAAGAAGCTGTCCCTTTCATTTTGATTGGATTCATTGACTTTAAGAACTGTCATGGTGAATCCTTCTTATATTGGACAGAGACAGGACACTGTGATTTACCATTATGAACGTTGTGGATGTTATTATGTTACTTGCATTTATAATATCAGCATTGATTCATCCTGCCACACTTACTCCATTCTGCTGTCATGGTTACCCAGTCGCTCACTCTGTCGTCATTCATAAGAGTGTGGCGCATGCGCTGCATCGTCACCGATGGGCCTGCTGTCTTTGCATGTGCGGGAGCTGGATGGTGCATCTCTGCACATGTGCCGCAATGTCTGAAAGACGGCTTTTCCGCAGTGAGATTAGAGGTGGTCGGCGCATGCGTCATCAAACGGATGATGTGTGATGTGACTGATTAGGGCAGCTATTTAAAATCCAGCACCCGGGGAGAGGGGTTGCTACTCTTCATCCCTGAATAAGCCATTTAGATTGAGGATCATTTAGCCTGGCTAAATGTGTGTCAGAGAGGTCTAGAGGCTCTTTTCTCCTTGGGGACAGCCTGATTACTGTGGATTGACCTTTAGCACACCTGACACTGGGCACTTTAAATTTGTTATGTATAGTGCAGCTGCAATATGATATACCATTATGCATCAATTTTGCCTTCTGGTATTACTTAAAGGGATACTTTAGTTATATATGTGCTAGGCCATAGGCTGTTGCCAACATGTATGGATAACATCTATTTAATATTAATCCCCACTTATATAAGGTGATTAAGCCTATGATTAGTGGCATTTAACGGGACAGTAATGCTATATACTCTATATGCATATTGTTATCCACTATATTTGATGCCGCATAGGTGCCCCTGTATTTCACTTTCTCTTATGGCCCAGGACATATATCATTTAAAGTGATATTACCATTATAGCAAAAGTATATGGTTATACATTACACTATATGTTGTAAAAGCTCCTTTTGCACATGTAGCAATCATTTATACAGGTGTTTTGTCCCCTTCATCCATATTCTTAATCACAGTTCTTATTTTAACATGATTGCTAAAGCAATATGTATATGCTGTATGCCCCCTAGGGGCCTCTAGGGGTTTCTCTTCTTGTATGTGTTCACAAGCAAGTGGGAACTCGCTGGTACTGTAGACAGAGTGCAGGCAGCAGAGAGAGATGTTATGGCTGACAATACCACCTAATAAATAGCCTGAAGATCTCCACTGAGTGTGATTACTGAGAGACACAGCAAACAGAACATGGTGGCAGCTGGGCACAGAACCTTCATGTGACACCTGCAAATCCTCAGAGCTTGTGTGTGAGACTGGGACTGTACAGAACATCATTGCAACTGTGAGTACAGATTTCCTGTCATTATACAAGATGGAGACTGGTCAGAAGCCCCCTCAGAAACTGGATGTCTCATCATGTAATCTATCCCAGACATGGAGACACTGGAAAGAGGAGTTTACTCTGTATGTGGAGCTGACAGTAGCCCCCAGTGATGACAAATGTAAAGTAAACCTGTTTTATTACTTAATTGGGGAAAAAGGCAGAGAACTAGCCCAGACCTTACTGCCAGACACAGACCACCTCGTCCTAGCAGACATTGTGGAAGCCTTTGATAAGCACTGTGACCCCAAGAGAAATGAGACTGTGGAGAGATACAAGTTTTTCACAAGACAGCAGGCGGATGGTGAAAATGTAGACAGATATGTGACAGAGCTGAGGACATTGGCTGCAACATGTGGCTTTGGGGAAATAAGGGATAGCCTCATAAGAGACAGAATTGTATGTGGCATTCTGGACACTCGCCTCAGAGAACGTTTACTCAGAGACGAAGAGCTGACCTTAGAGAGATCCATGCAAATCTGCAGGGCTGCAGAGCTGACAAAGCGCAGCCTGAAGATGATGGCAGGCACCAGTGAGAATGATGATGATGAGGTACATGCAGTATCTATGAAAGTAAAGACAAGACCAAGCTCCCCTATAAGCACGATCCACTGCAAATATTGTGGTAAGAGACATGAGAGAGACAAGACCAAGTGTGCAGCATATGCTGAAACCTGCAGGTTATGTGGCAAGAAGAATCATTTCTTAGCTGTCTGCAGGCTGGGAACAAGCAAACAGCATGGACAGGTCCACACTGTGACACAAGACACTGACAGTGCAGAGGACATTACATGGCTACAGCTGCAACCTGCAACAGAGAATGTCAATGTAATCAGGCAGCCAGTAGTCAAAGATGCCGCCAAGCATCCTGTTGGATGAGAAGCCCATTAGATTTCAGCTGGATTGTGGAGCAAGCTGTAATATAATTCCAAGTGCTCTGCTGAACAAACAGGTTTCCATTGAGCCAACAGACAAGGTACTGGTGATGTACAAGAAAAGTGTTCTGAAGCCCATGGGGACATGTAAGCTCAAAATACGGAACCCATGTAACAGGAAAAGTTACAGAGCTGAATTTACCGTGCTGCATGGTGGAAACCATGTACCAATACTGGGAGTAAAAGCAGTGCAGGCAATGGACTTAATAAAAGTACAATCTTAGAACATTATGTCTGTTGAGGTTTCCCAGGATATACCAAATCCCAAACTAAATGCAGAGCGCAATTTGGACTTTCAAAAAATAAAAATGGAGTATGCTGATTTATTTGAAGGTGATGGGTGCTTTAAAGGTAAATAGAGGCTAGAAATTGATAAAACCGTGCAGCCTACCAGATTACCTACAAGAAGGGTGCCTGTAGCGTTAATGCAACCACTGAAAGTAGAGCTACAAGATTTACAGAAAAGAGGCATGATAGCACCAGTCCAGAAGAGCACAGATTGGATCAGCAGTTTGGTCATAGTGCAGAAACCATCAGGCAAGTTAAGAATATGCATTGATCCGAAGCCACTCAACAAGGCGCTGAAAAGAAATCATTACCCGATGCCAACATTGGATGATGTTCTCCCAGATCTATCAAAGGCTAAAATATTTTCTGTATGTGATGTCAAAAATGGATTCTGGCATGTGGAACTGACTGAAGAATCAAGTTTATTGACAACATTTTCTTCACCATTTGGATGCTATAAATGGCTGAGACTGCCCATGGGACTAAAACCTGCTCCGGAGATGTTCCAGCAGAAATTGATGCAGGCTTTGGAAGGACTCCCTGGAGTAAAACCAATAGCAGATGATATCCTTATAGTGGCAGAAGGCGAAGATATGGAATCTGCAATCAAGGATCATGATCAGAAGTTGATACAATTTTTGGACCGATGTAGAGCAAAACAAATAAAGCTGAACGTGGACAAATTCAAACTGAAAATGACAGAAGTTGCATATATTGAACATCTTCTGACCTGAAATGGTGTAAAAGTGGATCCAGAAAAGGTGAGAGCAATTCAAGATTTGCCAACCCCAACTGATGTGTGTGGAGTACAATGATTTCTGGGCATGGTAAATTATCTCTCCAAGTTTTGCAAGCATCTGTCAGATATGTGTGAGCCACTGAGACAGCTAACCCACAAAGATGTGCTCTGAGAATGGACAGAAAACCAGGAAACTGCTTTCCGGTCAGTAAAGAAGGCTATTGCAGATGCAGCAACCCTGAAGTATTTCGACCCAGATCGAGAAGTGGTGGTACAATGTGATGCTTCAGAAAAAGGCCTTGGAGCTACACTAATGCAGAACAAACAGCCAATCATGTTTGCAAGCAGAGCCCTAACAACAACAGAGCAGGGATATGCTCAGATTGAGAAGGAGTTACTGGCTGTGGTATTTGGGATGGAGAAGTTTCACCAGTACACCTATGGTCGACGAGTAACAGTGCAATCTGATCACAAGCCATTGCAGAGCATTACAAAGAAACCACTACTAAATGCCCCAAAGAGACTACAGCGCATGCTGTTACGACTTCAGAAATACGATTTTGACATCTGTTACTGTCCAGGAAGAGACTTACTGATTGCAGATACTCTAAGCAGAGCATACCTACCTGTCACAAATGATGAGGAGAATGAAATTGAAACCATCAATATGTGTGACTATCTGGCGGTGTCAAAAGACAAGTTTAAGCAAATACAGACTTGTACAGAGAAGGATAAAATACTCCAGATCTTAAAGACTGTCATCTTGCAGGGCTGGCCAAAATACAAGCAGCATGCACCTAGGAAAGTTTCTCCATTCTTCCACATAAGAGATGAACTGTCAGTGCAGCAAGGAATCATCTTTAAAGGAGACAGAGCTGTTATACCAGAAGCACTCAGGAGAGACATACTGGAAACACTGCACTCTTCGCACTTATGCAGGGAAGGATGTCTACGGCGAGCAAGAGAATCTATTTATTGGCCAGGAATGACTGACCAAATTAAAAACTATATAGCACAATGTGAAATATGTGCATCCTGCAATGATTAGCAACAAAAGGAGACATTGCAACCTCATGAAATTCCACAGAGGCCCTGGTCAAAAATTGGAACAGATGTGTTCACATGGAATGACAAAGAATACCTGATTACAGTGGACTATTTATCTAACTTTTGGGAGATTGATTTGTTACAGGACACAAGGGCGAGAACAGTGATTAAAAAACTCAAGGCCCATTTTGCCAGGTATGGCATTCCGGATATCGTGTTCTCTGACAATGCTGCTCAGTTTACTTCAGAAGAGTTTAAAACTTTCAGCAAGAGATGGGAATTTGAACACCAGACGTCTTCTCCAAGATATCCACAGAGTAATGGCAAAGCAGAGTCCGCAGTAAAAACGGTCAAAAGACTCCTTAAAAAAGCAAAACAGGCAGGTACTGATGTATATCTGTCTATACTGGATCATAGAAACACACCCACCCAAGGCATAGACAGCAGTTCGCCACAGAGGCTCATGAGTAGACATACAAAGACACTCATACCAACTGGTAGTCATCTGTTAAAGCCAAAGTTGATGGGAAACATCAAAGCTCAACCAAAGAAAAATCAAGATAGGCAAGCTTTCTATTACAATAAATCTGCAAAGGATCTACCAGATCTCCAGAGGAATGACAACATACGGCTGCAGCCAAGCAGCAAATACGACAAACACTGGCAAAAGGCAAAGGTTGTCCAGAAACTAGGACCTCGGTCCTACGAAATTGTAACAGAAGACTGAAGAAGCCTAAGGCGGGCTTTGCACACTACGACATCGCAGGTGCGATGTCGGTGGGGTCAAATTGAAAATGACGTACTTCCGGCATCGCATGCGACATTGTAGTGTGTAAAGGTTCGATGATACGATTAACGAGCGCAAAAGCGTCGTAATCGTATCATCGGTGCAGCGTCGGCGTAATCCATAATTACGCTGACGCGACGGTCCGATGTTGTTCCTCGCTCCTCCGGCAGCACACATCCTGTGTGTGAAGTCGCAGAAGCGAGGATCATCTCCTACCGGTGTCACCGCGGCTTCCGTAGGATATGTGGAAGGAAGGAGGTGGGCGGGATGTTTACATCCCGCTCATCTCCGCCCCTCCGCTCCTATTGGCCGCCTGATGTGTTAATAAGGAGGCGGGTCGCCGGCCAGAGCAACGTCCCAGGACAAGTGAGTCCATGTGAAGCTGCTGTAGCGATAATGTTCGCTACGGCAGCTATCACAAGGATATCGTACCTGCGACGGGGGCGGGGACTATCGCGTGCGGCATCTCAGCATCGGCTTGCGATGTCGCAACGAGCAAAGCCCGCCTTAGGAGAAATAGGAGATATTTGAGGAAAACACAAGAACAAGATGATTCTTGGCCTTTTGAACAATATCCTGATACCCAAGATAACGAGGCAGCAAGTCCAAGCCAAGTACTAACAGTGACTGCTGACCATCAGGGTGAGACTGTTAACCAGAGACAGGCAATATTAGAAGGCACATTACCAGAATCAGAACAACTACCAGAGGTGGACATTGACTCTTCTTATGTTACTAGGGCTGGCAGAATGATCAGAAAGCCTGCGCACCTCAAGGATTATATCTAACTGTATATATTGTAATTCTCTTTTACTTGGTCAGATTAACTTGTGTTTATTAAGTTTGATTGTTATTCTTGTTTAAAGAGAAAGGATGTAGCAATATGTATATGCTCTATGCCCTCTAGGGGCCTCTAGGGGTCTCTCTTCTTGTATGTGTTCACAAGCAAGTGGGAACTCGCTGGTACTGTAGACAGAGTGCAGGCAGCAGAGAGAGATGTTATGGCTGACAATACCACCTAATAAATAGCCTGAAGATCTTCACTGAGTGTGATTACTGAGAGACACAGCAAACAGAACAATTGCCACTAATTTTTTGTTATGCATAAACTTTGAAATATTTTGATACACTATTTACTCCATTTTCATCTGTTCTTTCATTCTATTACATGGAGTTTGTGTTGGCAATGGATTGACCTTAATCTGGTATCCATCTGTAGTAATGCTCTATACAATTATGAGGAGTTTTGTCTTCATTATTGCATCACATAGTATAGCACAGCCATTCAAGAGAGACGATCACATCATGAAACAACATCAGAACCTGAAAATGCTGCAGCTATTTTGTATTAAGCTGGATAGTGGGAGGACGCAAATTTTGTGGAGCTGGCCAATGCTAAATATTAACGATTCACTAATTTCTACACAATCCTATATTTTTTTTTTTTTCAAGTTTCTGGAAATTTCCATTAAATAATTCAAAATTCTAATTTTAATTAAAAAAATAAAATTTAAATATTGCAGATACTGTATTCCTACTGTAAATATAGATAGGTTGAATTATGAGTAAGTGTGTCAGTCTCAGCTATTATTCTAAATTCTAAATTACTATATTAGAGATCAGTCATTTTGGTTTTAGGTTTTTATGACAAATTTCCTTTTTTCTGAGTTTACTTTCTACTTTAAGTCTTTACTGAATAATGATATAATATCATACAATCAGGGGGAGTTTAATGTGGAGCTCGAATAAAAACTCAAATGCTGCCAAGACTATTTTACCATTTGTGGTTCTTGCTGTAAAAAAAGTTGTCATGATTAGGAACCTGAGGTCGATTTATTCACTTTGATTTCTAGTCTGATTTAACATAGCTGTAGAAAATAGTTATCCCAATATTTTGTAAAGTGTTATTAGTCAGGACACTTGTAGTTGGCTAGTGTCATGTAGAGAAAAGCCAATTTCTTCTTGTTACAAATGTGGATGGTAACTCACATTGGCATTATATAACCTCTTGGGAATATAGCCATGACAATATTTTTCATCAAGCTCTTACCGGCAATGATAAAATAAGACGGCATCACACTGGAAAGTCACTTTCCCAATACAGTGTTTTTTTTAGTGTGCTGTTTTTTATTTGTTTTTTTGGAGGGGGGAGGGTGGAGGAGTGTAGATTTAATGCAACACATAAAAATAAAAAATCTTATTGATTTTTACTTAGAAATATACTAATGTCGCTTTAATACCTGGATGACCTGCAACAGCTGAGTTATTATGTTCTTTTAAGATTTTAAGATGCAAATATAGAAGCACCTGTGATTGGTTTCAGTCAGACAGTGCCCCCAGCCTGTGTGACAGTGTGTGACAGTGTGTCATACTGCTTGTGATCACAGACTTAGGGCGGCTTTGCACACTACGACATCGCAGGTGCGATGTCGGTGGGGTCAAATTGAAAGTGACGCACATCCGGCATCGCATGCGACATCGTACTGTGTAAAGCCTAGATGATACGATTAACGAGCGCAAAATCGTCGTAATCGTATCATCGGTGCAGCGTCGGCGTAATCCATAATTACGCTGACGTGACGGTCCGATGTTGTTCCTCGTTCCTGCGGCAGCACACATCGCTGTGTGTGAAGCCGCAGGAGAGAGGAACATCTCCTACCGGCGTCACTGCGGCTTCCGTAGGATATGCGGAAGGAAGGAGGTGGGCATGATGTTTACATCCTGCTCATCTCCGCCCCTCCGCCGCTATTGGCCGCCTGCCGTGTGACGTCGCTATGACGCTGCACGACCCGCCCCCTTAGGAAGGAGGCGGGTCACCGGCCAGAGCGACGGTCGCAGGGCAGGTGAGTGCATGTGAAGCTGGCGTAGCGATAATTTTCGCTACGCCAGCTATCACACGATATCGTACCTGCGACGGGGGCGGGGACTATCGCGTGCGACATCGCAGCATCGGCTTGCGATGTTGCAACGTGCAAAGCCCGCCTTAGTCTGCAATTCACTGTAGATTGGTGTAAAACTAAATAAAAAAAACTTTGTTGTATGGTTCCCCCCATATTATGATACCCAGCAGAGATGAAGTGTGCGGGCGGAGGAGGGGACGCCGCGCTCTCCCACTGCTCGGGTCCGGCTGCCGCTGCTGCCGCGGCCTGCTGCTGCTCGGTGGCTCGAGTGATGGGCCGGATTCCTGGGACTCCTCGCCCGTGAGTGAAAGGGGATTTGGTTGTGGGATTGTTTATTGTCCGTGACGCCACCCACGGTTGTGGTGATTATGTAGACACCACCGCTGCTCTGGCTGGGGATCCCGGGAGTGGTGGTATGGAGCAGCCAGTTGTTAATTTGCCCCTCCATGGGTAGGGGTTTGGTGGTCCCGGGGCCCAGTGATGGGGTTGGAATGGTGGACAGGCGGGTTATGGGGCCTGTGGAGGTGCAGGGGCAGCGCTGTGCCGCACGGCACGTATGTACTCACTCAGCCAGTAAACACGACACAGTTCTCGGGAAACAAATGGCTGGTTGGACGGGTCCCTCAGACGGTTGCGGTGCTGATGTTCCCTACAGTTGACAGTGACGGTCTCTTCCCTGCACCTATGTGTAGTCTGTTGGTAGCGATGGATTCCCACCGGTAACCCGCTCCCCAGCCTGGATATGGGCCGGAGGAGCCCCACTCTTGCCCGCAGGCGCTGGCCCTGGGAAACTGGTGCCTTGGCGGTGGCAGGGTCTCCCCTTCACGGTCGGACTGTTGCCTTCAATCGGGACTTGGTTGTTGGGAGACAGTCGTCCCCTTTAGAGTTGAGCGCGGTTCGTGGTTCTCCAGTTCTAGGCTCGAGTGATTTTGGGGCATGTTCTAGATCGAACTAGAACTCGAGCTTTTTGAAAAAGCTCGATAGTTCTAGAAACGTTCGAGAACGGTTCTAGCAGCCAAAAAACAGCTAAATCATAGCTTGGTTTCTGCTGTAATAGTGTAAGTCACTCTGTGAATCAAATTATTATCACATTTCAGTGTATAGTGTGCGTGAACAGCGCCTTCAGATCACTGCTGTTTCTATAATGGCGATCGCCATTTTTTTTTTTTTTTTCTTGTCTTCCTTCCCTAAGCGCGCGCGTCTTGTGGGGCGGGCCAGCATGTCAGCCAATCCCAGACACACACACAGCTAAGTGGACTTTGAGCCAGAGAAGCAACGGCATGTGTGATAGGATCTGCATGTCACATGTCCCTGCATTATAAAACCGGACATTTTCCTCCAGGACGCCATTATCTCTTCTGCGTCCTTGGTGTCAGACATCACTGTCGCAGCTCCGTCCTCCTGACTGAGTCCTATAGCCGATACAGCTGTATGCGCTGCATACACAGCGTTAGACAGCTTAGGGAGAGCACTTTATAGCAGTCCTTTTAAGGGCTCAAAGCGGCAGGGTCAGAGAGCCATAGGTGACAGGTCCTGCAAACAGCAACAGCGTCTGTGTAGCCCAGGTCAGGGATTTCCTCCCTGCATTTCACCATTAGGAGGGAATAGAAAGGCAGGCTTCCATTCCTCTACCCAGAGCCCCACAATCCTGCCACTGTACCCTCTTGTCCTCTGCACACTCCAACTCATTATAACTAAGCCATTATACTAGCAAACACTCAGTGTACCTAGTGGCATCCTATCTGTGGCTATTGGACTTTGCTATAGTCCCACTAGTGCAAAGACATTTGCAGAGCACGTCTGCCTGCATTGCACACTACAACTTTTTTAAACTAAGCAATTTTACTAGCAAACACTCAGTGTACCTAGTGGCATCCTAAAGGTGGCTATTGGACTTTGCTATAGTCCCACTAGTGCAAAGACATTAGCAGAGCACATCTGCCTGCATTGCACACTCCAACTTTTTTAAACTAAGCAATTTTACTAGCAAACACTCAGTGTACCTAGTGGCATCCTAAACGTGGCTATTGGACTTTGCTATAGTCCCACTAGTGCAAAGACATTTGCAGAGCACGTCTGCCTGCATTGCACACTACAACTCATTGTTACTAAGCCATTATACTAGCAAACACTCAGTGTACCTAGTGGCATCCTATACGTGGCTATTGGACTTTGCTATAGTCCCACTAGTGCAAAGACATTTGCAGAGCACATCTGCCTGCATTGCACACTCCAACTTTTTTAAACTAAGCAATTTTACTAGCAAACACTCAGTGTACCTAGTGGCATCCTAAACGTGGCTATTGGACTTTGCTATAGTCCCACTAGTGCAAAGACATTTGCAGAGCACGTCTGCCTGCATTGCACACTACAACTCATTGTTACTAAGCCATTATACTAGCAAACACTCAGTGTACCTAGTGGCATCCTATACGTGGCTATTGGACTTTGCTATAGTCCCACTAGTGCAAAGACATTTGCAGAGCACGTCTGCCTGCATTGCACACTACAACTTTTTTAAACTAAGCAATTTTACTAGCAAACACTCAGTGTACCTAGTGGCATCCTAAAGGTGGCTATTGGACTTTGCTATAGTCCCACTAGTGCAAAGACATTAGCAGAGCACATCTGCCTGCATTGCACACTCCAACTTTTTTAAACTAAGCAATTTTACTAGCAAACACTCAGTGTACCTAGTGGCATCCTAAACGTGGCTATTGGACTTTGCTATAGTCCCACTAGTGCAAAGACATTTGCAGAGCACGTCTGCCTGCATTGCACACTACAACTCATTGTTACTAAGCCATTATACTAGCAAACACTCAGTGTACCTAGTGGCATCCTATACGTGGCTATTGGACTTTGCTATAGTCCCACTAGTGCAAAGACATTAGCAGAGCACATCTGCCTGCATTGCACACTCTAACTTTTTTAAACTAAGCAATTTTACTAGCAAACACTCAGTGTACCTAGTGGCATCCTAAACGTGGCTATTGGACTTTGCTATAGTCCCACTAGTGCAAAGACATTTGCAGAGCACGTCAGCCATTATACTAGCAAACACTCACTGTACCTAGTTGTATCCTAAACGTGGCTTTTGTACTTTTGTCTATTCACAGTATTGGAACGATATTTGCAGCACGTCTGCCTGCATTGCACACTCTAACTTTTTTAAACTCAGCCATTATACTAGCAAACACTCACTGTACCTAGTTGTATCCTAAACGTGGCTATTGTACTTTTGTCAATTCACAGTATTGGAACGTTATTTGCAGCACGTCTGCCTGCATTGCACACTCTAACTTTTTTAAACTCAGCCATTATACTAGCAAACACTCACTGTACTTAGTTGTATCCTAAACGTGGCTATTGTACTTTTGTCAATTCACAGTATTGGAACGTTATTTGCAGCACGTCTGCCTGCATTGCACACTCTAACTTTTTTAAACTCAGCCATTATACTAGCAAACACTCACTGTACCTAGTTGTATCCTAAACGTGGCTATTGTACTTTTGTCAATTCACAGTATTGGAACGTTATTTGCAGCACGTCTGCCTGCATTGCACACTCAAACTTTTTTAAACTCAGCCATTATACTAGCAAACACTCACTGTACCTAGTTGTATCCTAAACGTGGCTATTGGACTTTTGTCAATTCACAGTATTGGAACGTTATTTGCAGCACGTCTGCCTGCATTGCACACTCTAACTTTTTTAAACTCAGCCATTATACTAGCAAACACACAGTGTACCTAGTTGTATCCTAAACGTGGCTTTTGTACTTTTGTCTATTCACAGTATTGGAACGATATTTGCAGCACGTCTGCCTGCATTGCACACTCTAACTTTTTTAAACTCAGCCATTATACTAGCAAACACTCACTGTACCTAGTTGTATCCTAAACGTGGCTATTGTACTTTTGTCAATTCACAGTATTGGAACGTTATTTGCAGCACGTCTGCCTGCATTGCACACTCTAACTTTTTTAAACTCAGCCATTATACTAGCAAACACTCACTGTACCTAGTTGTATCCTAAACGTGGCTCTTGTACTTTTGTCTATTCACAGTATTGGAACGATATTTGCAGCACGTCTGCCTGCATTGCACACTCTAACTTTTTTAAACTCAGCCATTATACTAGCAAACACTCAGTGTACCTATTGGCATCCTAAACGTGGCTATTGTACTTTTGTCTATTCACACTACTGCAAATCTATGTGCAGCACCTCTGCATGACAACCTCGTGCTCTGTTTTTAATAAGCTATAATGATAGCACAAAATACTGCCATTTTGTGGCATCATAGAACTGGCTGTTGTATTCCATTAGTGCCCCACTGGTGACAAGCTATTTCTAGCACCTCTACATCACACCCTCATGCACATTTTGCTACGCTAATGTTATAGCAAACTCATGGAATTCATTGCTGCATTTTATAATTCGGAGGGATAGAAAGTCAGGCTTCCTTTAGCTTTTCCTTCTGTTCATAGACAGCATCTCCAAGACAAATTTCCCCTCCACGTCTAAGTGTGGAGAGGCAGCAAGTGCGCATGCGTGTGCCGATGTACCCCAGCTGCAGCATAATTACAGTGTTTCGCCTAGTGAGTATGCTCAGCCTGACTGTGCCTTTCCTGACGCTAAGTCTTCATTTCGGGATACAGCGCATGCTCCCACACTAAGTGTGAAAAGCCTCTTTGCACAGGTGCTTGCATTCCGTGCCGGGTCTAAGTCCTGTTTTGTGCCTAGACACCATGCTAAAGCTGATAGTCTTTTTTCAGAGACTGTATTTCATGCTACTGAGCATGCTCAGGCACTTCCTGCATCAGAGACTAGGTCCGGTAATGAACTCTTTGGCCCTGGCCCTGATGTGGGGGTCCCATATAGACCACAGTGCATCAGGTGTCCTCCCAAATGGCTTGCAGAGGCCCACACCTATGACTTGTCATCGCATTATTGATGGTCAGACGATGACTGGTGAGGTGTTTGGGTCATGGCAGCCATGAGGTCATCATTGAAGTTGCGTTTCCAAATAGGACGCTAGTTATGCCACTCATGACGTGTCACTCTACTTTTGTCTCTAGGAGGTGCATTGTTGTTCACCCTGGTTTGGGGCGGACCCAGGTTATCAAAGGGGCTGGAGCCAACAAGGAGGTGCACAGTCTTCTATTATGCTCCGAAAGAGCACACCTCCATGTGTTGAACCCATTGCGGCTTTAGGCCAGAGGTAGGCAGGGATAGGGTGGTGGATGCAGGCCACCACCACAGTTGGTAACGCAGAACGGTTAAGACCAGCTCCTGTCCTAACAGTCCTGCTTGTGCAGCCCAGTGGCATTAACAGGCCTGCTGCTGCTGATGCGCCTGCTGTCCACAGGTGTGGCCCCTACGCACACGGTCAGCGTACTCAATGGCCCCTGTGTTGTTAACAGGGAGTTCCTGGGCTGGGTGGGCATGTGGACCCTGTGACGCTAACAGGGCTCACAGTCTCCAGATCCGAATGGCGTCTAACTCGGTTCAGGCTACTATTAGTTTCATAGCCACACAGCTCTGTATCCTCCACCAAACCTTCAAGTTGCCAACCTCTCCTTTTCCAACTGGGAGCACGGTGGACACTGACTGCTGATGGGGATATATACCTTTCTCTTTCTTTTCTTATTAATTTTCGTTATATAGCGGTCACAGATTATATACCACTTTATCCAAATCTGCCAGTCCCACTGTAACAGATGTTGTTTCTTCAGCAAATGTTACAGTTGCTTAACCACCAAATCCACGGACCAAAATTTTTTTCCCCTTTCCAACACACCTGTTCCCCTTTCCAACAGCATCTGTCCTTTTTCAACTCATTTTGGGATATAACCAAAAGTGCAACTGTGCAGGGACACCGTACTCAACGCCATCTCAGCACAGCAGCCATCCCTCGGTCCCTCCGATGTGGACAAGTAAAAGACCATTTCCTCCTATCCATGACAAAGCGTTGAGATTCACTCTGTGCAGCACTGGTGTTTAGTGGAAAAGTAGATCTAAGATTGCGTACCACATTCTGCAGATACTCCTGTATACGTGCGTCTATTTCTATGGCAGGAATTAGTTCGCCAAATTTTGTCTTGTACTGGGGATCTAACAGTGTGGCAACCCAGTATTCAGGATTACTTCAAATTCATACAATCCGAGGGTCATGTAGGTAGTGCAGCAAGAAGGCGCTCATGTGTCTTGTGCATCCAGGAGGACCAAGTCCTTGGTGTGTTGGTGGCAGAGAAGTGAGAATCGTGCATCCTTCCTCTGCCCTCTACCCACAACCTCGCACAACCGAAATGTGAGCAAGCTCTCACTCATCTGCTGAGTCTTCCATGCCGATCGCCAGTTCGTCCTCCATTTCTTCATGGGCTCCTGCACTTTCATCAACACTTTTTGCTGATACTATGCGCCTTTGTTAATCCCTCTCCCTCACCATGACTGCCGCATAGGTGCCGCTGACCATCTGGACCTCGTAGATCTTGTTATCCCTTCCGCATATGACTCCTCCTGTACTTCCTCCCCTTCCTCTTGTCCCAACACCTGACTCTGAATAATAATTACAGTGTGCTCCATCATGTAGATGACCAGAATTGTCACGCTGAGAATGACATTGCCAGTGCTAAACATCTTCGTCGACATTTCAAAACTGTGTAGCAGGGTGCATAGGTCCTTGATCTGACACCACTCCAGCAGCGTGATCTGCACCACCTCTGGATCAAGTTATCCCAGGCTATATGTCTTACCGTATTTCAGCAGGGCTCTGCGGTGCTGCCACACACGCTGCAACATGTGCAGATTCCAATTCCTGCGTGTCGGAACATCGCATTTCCGGCGTTTAACTGCCAGACCCTAAGACTTCCGGAGTGATGAAAGTTGTTGAGCTGCTGTGTGCGAACGATGGAAGTGAGCACATAGCGAGCGTGCCCGCTGCACAAGGCCATGTAGGCCGTGATGGTGTTTTAAAAATTGCTGGAGAATTCGGTTCAACACGTGAGCCATAAAAGGCACGTGTGTCACATTGCCCTGAGGATGGCCCACAGCCAGGTTTGCATCATTGCCGCACACGGCTGTTAAGTCACCAACGTAGTCCGCTCCGTCAATTTGTACTCCGGTCGCCAGGTGACAACGTGTTCCTTTCATGAATAGTGCTGATGATGGGAGAGTAGTCGATGCCAGCGGCGCAGGTGGACGCAGGTTATGCTCACCCACTGGGCTGCATTACCTTGACAGATGCAGAATCTCTGGCTGAATGTAGCTGGTGGGTATCTCACAGATGAAATACCATCATTCAGCTAAAACCAATGGGAAGACACCACACCCTTTTTTATGCCCATCCTGTCTGCAGACCACTGCCAGACATAGCTATGAACCTCTGGTTAATTTTACCCCCAGTTCAGTTTTATGATTTTGTGTGCTTGTTACCTGACTACTTTTCCTGCTTGCTGTTTATGTACCTTGTTGGCCGATACGCATTTCACCTCTGCTTGTTTTCTGATTAAGTCCTGGCCGTCCCATTCTGTTCCTGTTCCTCAATTAATGTTTTGACCCTGCCTGACTACTATTCTCTGTAATAGCGGTGTGACTCACATTTCCCATACATTTCAAAGTAAAACTTTGACCGCCTGATGGCATTGAGCTCTGCTGCCAGCATAGTAAGGAGGCGTGTGGTAGTCCTTGTGCGCAGTTGCAAGGAAGGGTGGCCTGACCACACAGGGTTTCCGCCAAGGTAGAGGACCCACACGAGGTTGAAGAGGCAGAAGCAGTGTATTAACTTCTACATACAGAACAAGGATTGAAACAACTCGTGGGGACGGCAAGACTTGTACAGCAGACCCTTCTCCATCTCTCACCATAGTTTGCCAGTGCCCAGTCAGTGACATGTAATGACCCTGTCTATGCTTACTGGTCCAAGTATCTGTGTTGAAATGCACCCTGTCGCACACAGATTTTCTCAAGGAAGTGGTGATGTTGTGTGCGACATGCTGGTGTAGCGCGGGCATGCTTTTCTTGGAGAAGCAGTGGTGATTGGGCATCTGGTACTGGGGCACAGCGACAGACATAAGGTCTGTAAAATCCTGTGTGTCCACTACGCGTAAAGGCAGCATTTCGGTAGCCAACAGCTTACAGAGGGATAGAGTCAACCACTTAGCTTTGTCATGGGTCGCAGTAAGTGGCCTTTTATTTGACCACATCTGAGGGACAGAGATCTGGCTGCTGTCTGTAGACGGTGTTGAGTAGGGTGTCCCTGGAAAAATGCAGGTTTGTGAGAAAAGTGCAGGCGGAGACATGATGTTGCCTTCATCTTGCCTTCAGATCTGTTCATCTTGTATCATTTTTAAAAAACACAGCAAGCAAGGGTTACTCCAAGCGGAGTCTACCTTTTTTCCCAAAATTGGGCACACAGACACCCCATCAGTGGCAGCACTTGTGCCCTAGTTGCAAACAGGATGTTTTGATTTGCATCAAGCACATTCCAAATCCACAAGCATTTACTCTCCCCAGGATGACACAGGGGTAGTAAATTCCTTCTGGATCCATGACTTGTTCATTTTGATGAACGTCAGTCTGTCCACATTGTCACTGGACAGACGCGTGCGCTTATCTGTCAGCACACACCCAGCAGCACTGAAGACACGTTCAGAGACAACGCTGGCAGCTGGACACGACAAAATCTCCAAGGCGTAACTGGAGAGCTCTGGCAATTTTTCTAGATTTGAAGCCCAAAAGGAGCAAGGCTCCATTTGCAAAGTCATTGCATCGATGTTCATTTGGAGATACTCCTGTATCATCCTCTCCATCCGTTGACTATGTGTCAGACTTGTTGTCTCTGGTGGCCTTGCAAAGGAGGGTCTAAAAAAATTATGAAAAGATTCCATAAAATTGCTGTTACCAGCACCAGATACGGTCCTACTGGTACGGGTAGACTGTTGAAGATGACGAGGCCGTCCCATGTTTGTCAAGTTACAACTGTGAGAATCACTCCCTTCACCTGCACGGTTGTTTGGTGGAAAAGCCGAGCTAAGATCGAGTAACAGCTTATGCTGATACTCCTGCATACGTGCGTCCCTTTCTATGGGTGGAATTATGTCACAAAATTTGGACTTGTCCCGGGGATCTAATAGTGTGGCAAGCCAGTAGTCATCATCACTTCTAATTTTGACAATACGAGGGTCATGTTGGAGGTAGTGCAACAAGAAGGCACTCATGTGTCTTGCGCAGCCATGCGGACCAAGTCCACGCTGTGTTTGTGGCATAGAGGTGCTAACCGTTCTTTCTTCCTCTGTCATCTCCCCCCAACCTCTTTCAACTGAAATTTGACCAAGGTCCCCCTCATCTGCTGAGTCTTCCATGTCCATGGACAGTTCGTCCTCCATATCTTCATGTCCTCCTGCACCTTCCTCAACATCTCGCCTGCTACCATGCGCCCTTGTTGATCCCTGTCCCCCATGGTCCCATGCCTGCCGCGTTGGTGATGATGAACGTCTGGACCTTGGTGATGTTGTTGTGTCTTGCGCATATGAATCCTCCTGTAGTTCCTCCCCTTCCTGTTGTCCCACCCCCTGACTACGAATAGTGTTTAGCGTGTGCTCCAGCATGTAAATGACTGTAATCGTCATGCTGATAATGGCATTGTCAGCGCTAAACATATTCGTCGCCATGTCGAAACTGTGCAGAAGGGTGCATAGGTCCTTGATCTGAGATCACTCCATCAGGGTGATCTGCCCCACTTCTGCATCTCGTTGGCCCAGGCTATACATCATGACGTTTTGCACCAGGGCTCGCCGGTGCTGCCACAGTCGCTGTAACATGTGGAGAGTTGAATTCCAGCGTGTCGCCACATCGCATTTCAGGCGATGAACCGGCAGGCCGAAAGACTTCTGGAGCGATGCAAGTCGCTCAGCTGCGGCGGTTGAACGGCGGAAGTGAGCACTGCAGACAGTTTCCGTGCCCTGGTCAGAAGGCCATCTAGGCCGGGATAGTGTGTTAAAAATTGCTGGACAACAAGGTTCAACACGTGAGCCATACAAGGCACGTGTGTCACCTTGCCCAGGCGAAGGGCCGCACCCAGGTTTGCAGCATTGTCGCACACGGCCTTACCAGGCTGCAGGTTGAGTGGAGACAACCATTTATCAAAATCAGTCTCCAGAGCTGCCCACAACTCAGTCGCTGTGTGACTCCTATTTCAAAGACATGTCAAGCTAAAGACCGCCTGATGCCGTTGCGCTCTGCTGCCAGCATAGTAATGAGGGGTGCGTGATTCCTTCTGCGCAGTGAGAACGCTGGTGGCCTGACCAGGCAGGCTTGGGGCGGAGGTGGAGGACCCAGATGAGGTGGAGGATGCAGAAGCAGTGGCGGAACTTGGACAGACAGAGGATTGACACACAAGTCGTGGGGACGGCAAGACTTGTGCAGCAGACCCTTCACCATCTATCACCATAGTTACCCAGTGCCCAGTCAGCGACATGTAACGTCCCTGTCCATGCTTACTGGTCCAAGTATCGGTGGTGAAATGCACCCGTTCACACACAGAGTTTCTCAAGGAAGCGGTGATGTTGTGTGCGACATGCTGGTGTAGCGCGGGCACACCTTTCTTTGAGAAGTAGTGGCGACTAGGCATCTGGTACTGGGGCACAGCGACAGATATAAGGTCTCTAAAATCCTGTGTGTCCACTAGGCGGAAAGGCAGCATTTCTGTAGCCAACAGCTTACAGAGGGATAGAGTCAACCTCTTCGCTTTGTCATGGGTCGCAGGAAGTGGCCTTTTATTTGACCACATCTGAGGGACAGAGATCTGGCTGCTGTGTGTAGACGGTGTTGAGTAGGGTGTCCCTGGAAAAATGCAGCTTTGTGAGGAAAGTGCAGGCGGAGACATGATGTTGCCTTCATCCAAAGTTGGTGCTATCGATGTCTGAGAGAGCTGTACACACTCACTTGTTTCCCCTTCCAAACCAACTGACGACCTACCAAGCAAACTGCCTGTTGCGGTTACAGTGGTGGAAGTTGTGGGTGGAAAAACAGGTGTGACAGCTGTCCCCACAGTCCTAGAAGATGACGAGCGCGCGGATGCCCTGGAAGGGGCAGGCGGTGGATGGTTGGCTCCACTAGGCCGCATTGCAGCACGGTGAGCTTCCCACCAGGCCATATGATATTTATTCATGTGACGATTCATGGAAGAAGTTGTCAAACTGCTGAGGTTTTGACCTCTACTAAGATAACCATGCCAAATGTTACAGATCACATAATTTGGCCGATCTTTTTTTATGTCAAAAAAGGACCAGGCTAGGCAAGGCTTAGAGGCCATGCGACCTGTTGATCCACCCCGAATAATGCTCAGAGGCAGAGTGGTGGCTGAGGATGCAGTTGTAGACGTGCTACCAGTGCTCCGACTGTGTCCAGGAAGGCGCCAGGTTACTTCGACGTCGGTTGCATCCTCCTCCACCGCCTCTATTGACCTCCTCGAGTGTCTGACTGTGGGTTGACAGTAGGTGGGATCTAGAACTTCATCATCAATTGTTGTGTTTGCACTCCCCTCCCCCTCAGACCGAGTTTCTTCTTGCCCTGACCGAATATTTAAGTTGTCATCCCAATCGGGTATCTGCGTCTCATCTTCATCAGTATGTTCCTCATTGCCTATAACCACAGTTGTTGGAAAGGCAGCATTTTGGTAGCCAACAGTTTGCATATGATGAAAGTCAACCTCCAAGCCATGTCATGCCCTTCTAAAAGCATGTAAAACACAGCGAGGGGACTCCAACCACAGTCTCCCTCGTTGCCACTAACTGGGCCACACACACCCCACTTGACTGGCATCGGTTGAGCCCCCTTTTGAAAAAGAAAAAGATGCTTTGCATGAAGCACTCTCAAAAATACGCGTGCCTTTCCCGTCCCCTGGCTGACCCAGGGGAAGAAAAGTCCTCTGAGAGCCATGACTTGTTCATCTTGGTTCTTTTAGAAACACAGCGAGGGGACTCCAACCACAGTCTCCCTCGTTGCCACTAACTGGGCCACACACACCCCACTTGACTGGCATCAGTTGAGCCCCCTTTTGAAAAAGAAAAAGATGCTTTGCATGAAGCACTCTCAAAAATACGCGTGCCTTTCCCGTCCCCTGGCTGACCCAGGGGAAGAAAAGTCCTCTGAGAGCCATGACTTGTTCATCTTGGTTCTTTTAGAAACACAGCGAGGGGACTCCAACCACAGTCTCCCTCGTTGCCACTAACTGGGCCACACACACCCCACTTGACTGGCATCGGTTGAGCCCCCTTTTGAAAAAGAAAAAGATGCTTTGCATGAAGCACTCAAAAATACGCGTGCCTTTCCCGTCCCCTGGCTGACCCAGGGGAAGAAAAGTCCTCTGAGAGCCATGACTTGTTCATCTTGGTTCTTTTAGAAACACAGCGAGGGGACTCCAACCACAGTCTCCCTCGTTGCCACTAACTAAGCCACACACACCCCACTTGACTGGCATCGGTTGAGCCCCCTTTTGAAAAAGAAAAAGATGCTTTGCATGAAGCACTCTCAAAAATACGCGTGCCTTTCCCGTCCCCTGGCTGACCCAGGGGAAGAAAAGTCCTCTGAGAGCCATGACTTGTTCATCTTGGTTCTTTTAGAAACACAGCGAGGGGACTCCAACCACAGTCTCCCTCGTTGCCACTAACTGGGCCACACACACCCCACTTGACTGGCATCGGTTGAGCCCCCTTTTGAAAAAGAAAAAGATGCTTTGCATGAAGCACTCTCAAAAATACGCGTGCCTTTCCCGTCCCCTGGCTGACCCAGGGGAAGAAAAGTCCTCTGAGAGCCATGACTTGTTCATCTTGGTTCTTTTAGAAACACAGCGAGGGGACTCCAACCACAGTCTCCCTCGTTGCCACTAACTGGGCCACACACACCCCACTTGACTGGCATCGGTTGAGCCCCCTTTTGAAAAAGAAAAAGATGCTTTGCATGAAGCACTCTCAAAAATACGCGTGCCTTTCCCGTCCCCTGGCTGACCCAGGGGAAGAAAAGTCCTCTGAGAGCCATGACTTGTTCATCTTGGTTCTTTTAGAAACACAGCGAGGGGACTCCAACCACAGTCTCCCTCGTTGCCACTAACTGGGCCACACACACCCCACTTGACTGGCATCGGTTGAGCCCCCTTTTGAAAAAGAAAAAGATGCTTTGCATGAAGCACTCTCAAAAATACGCGTGCCTTTCCCGTCCCCTGGCTGACCCAGGGGAAGAAAAGTCCTCTGAGAGCCATGACTTGTTCATCTTGGTTCTTTTAGAAACACAGCGAGGGGACTCCAACCACAGTCTCCCTCGTTGCCACTAACTGGGCCACACACACCCCACTTGACTGGCATCGGTTGAGCCCCCTTTTGAAAAAGAAAAAGATGCTTTGCATGAAGCACTCTCAAAAATACGCGTGCCTTTCCCGTCCCCTGGCTGACCCAGGGGAAGAAAAGTCCTCTGAGAGCCATGACTTGTTCATCTTGGTTCTTTTAGAAACACAGCGAGGGGACTCCAACCACAGTCTCCCTCGTTGCCACTAACTGGGCCACACACACCCCACTTGACTGGCATCGGTTGAGCCCCCTTTTGAAAAAGAAAAAGATGCTTTGCATGAAGCACTCTCAAAAATACGCGTGCCTTTCCCGTCCCCTGGCTGACCCAGGGGAAGAAAAGTCCTCTGAGAGCCATGACTTGTTCATCTTGGTTCTTTTAGAAACACAGCGAGGGGACTCCAACCACAGTCTCCCTCGTTGCCACTAACTGGGCCACACACACCCCACTTGACTGGCATCGGTTGAGCCCCCTTTTGAAAAAGAAAAAGATGCTTTGCATGAAGCACTCTCAAAAATACGCGTGCCTTTCCCGTCCCCTGGCTGACCCAGGGGAAGAAAAGTCCTCTGAGAGCCATGACTTGTTCATCTTGGTTCTTTTAGAAACACAGCGAGGGGACTCCAACCACAGTCTCCCTCGTTGCCACTAACTGGGCCACACACACCCCACTTGACTGGCATCGGTTGAGCCCCCTTTTGAAAAAGAAAAAGATGCTTTGCATGAAGCACTCTCAAAAATACGCGTGCCTTTCCCGTCCCCTGGCTGACCCAGGGGAAGAAAAGTCCTCTGAGAGCCATGACTTGTTCATCTTGGTTCTTTTAGAAACACAGCGAGGGGACTCCAACCACAGTCTCCCTCGTTGCCACTAACTGGGCCACACACACCCCACTTGACTGGCATCGGTTGAGCCCCCTTTTGAAAAAGAAAAAGATGCTTTGCATGAAGCACTCTCAAAAATACGCGTGCCTTTCCCGTCCCCTGGCTGACCCAGGGGAAGAAAAGTCCTCTGAGAGCCATGACTTGTTCATCTTGGTTCTTTTAGAAACACAGCGAGGGGACTCCAACCACAGTCTCCCTCGTTGCCACTAACTGGGCCACACACACCCCACTTGACTGGCATCGGTTGAGCCCCCTTTTGAAAAAGAAAAAGATGCTTTGCATGAAGCACTCTCAAAAATACGCGTGCCTTTCCCGTCCCCTGGCTGACCCAGGGGAAGAAAAGTCCTCTGAGAGCCATGACTTGTTCATCTTGGTTCTTTTAGAAACACAGCGAGGGGACTCCAACCACAGTCTCCCTCGTTGCCACTAACTGGGCCACACACACCCCACTTGACTGGCATCGGTTGAGCCCCCTTTTGAAAAAGAAAAAGATGCTTTGCATGAAGCACTCTCAAAAATACGCGTGCCTTTTCCGTCCCCTGGCTGACCCAGGGGAAGAAAAGTCCTCTGAGAGCCATGACTTGTTCATCTTGGTTCTTTTAGAAACACAGCGAGGGGACTCCAACCACAGTCTCCCTCGTTGCCACTAACTGGGCCACACACACCCCACTTGACTGGCATCGGTTGAGCCCCCTTTTGAAAAAGAAAAAGATGCTTTGCATGAAGCACTCTCAAAAATACGCGTGCCTTTCCCGTCCCCTGGCTGACCCAGGGGAAGAAAAGTCCTCTGAGAGCCATGACTTGTTCATCTTGGTTCTTTTAGAAACACAGCGAGGGGACTCCAACCACAGTCTCCCTCGTTGCCACTAACTGGGCCACACACACCCCACTTGACTGGCATCGGTTGAGCCCCCTTTTGAAAAAGAAAAAGATGCTTTGCATGAAGCACTCTCAAAAATACGCGTGCCTTTCCCGTCCCCTGGCTGACCCAGGGGAAGAAAAGTCCTCTGAGAGCCATGACTTGTTCATCTTGGTTCTTTTAGAAACACAGCGAGGGGACTCCAACCACAGTCTCCCTCGTTGCCACTAACTGGGCCACACACACCCCACTTGACTGGCATCGGTTGAGCCCCCTTTTGAAAAAGAAAAAGATGCTTTGCATGAAGCACTCTCAAAAATACGCGTGCCTTTCCCGTCCCCTGGCTGACCCAGGGGAAGAAAAGTCCTCTGAGAGCCATGACTTGTTCATCTTGGTTCTTTTAGAAACACAGCGAGGGGACTCCAACCACAGTCTCCCTCGTTGCCACTAACTGGGCCACACACACCCCACTTGACTGGCATCGGTTGAGCCCCCTTTTGAAAAAGAAAAAGATGCTTTGCATGAAGCACTCTCAAAAATACGCGTGCCTTTCCCGTCCCCTGGCTGACCCAGGGGAAGAAAAGTCCTCTGAGAGCCATGACTTGTTCATCTTGGTTCTTTTAGAAACACAGCGAGGGGACTCCAACCACAGTCTCCCTCGTTGCCACTAACTGGGCCACACACACCCCACTTGACTGGCATCGGTTGAGCCCCCTTTTGAAAAAGAAAAAGATGCTTTGCATGAAGCACTCTCAAAAATACGCGTGCCTTTCCCGTCCCCTGGCTGACCCAGGGGAGGAAAAGTCCTCTGAGAGCCATGACTTGTTCATCTTGGTTCTTTTAGAAACACAGCGAGGAGACTGACTGTTCTTTGTATATCGCTCCGGTACCGCCGGGTCACCACCCGTCCACGGTCCTTTCGGCAACCTCCGAGCAATCTCTCCTGCAGACGGTCACCGCCGTCTGCCAACCTTGCTGTCTCAGTCCGGGGCACACACCCGGACTAACTTCAGGCTTCTTGCTGTCACTTTCTTCACTTTCTACTTCCACCCTGTCACTTGCTCCTTTACCACTTCCTTCTACTCTCAACTCTAACACTCATCTGCCTGGTTTTCCTGCCTCCAGAGCTGTGAACTCCTCGGTGGGTGGAGCCAATCGCCTGGCCCACCCCCTGGTGTAGACACCAGCCCCTGGAGGAAGGCAACAAGGATTTAAGTTTTGACTTCGGTGTACCTGCAGGGAATGTGGGGTGCGTGTGGTGTTATGACCTGTGACCCCTGGCTTGCCCAGGGCGTCACATTCCCCATTAGCAAAACACAGACCGTCCTCGGGCTGCCCGTCCAACACCGGTTTTATTTTCCTTTTTGTTTTTCTGAAAAATAAGTAGAAAACGGTAACATGTTTACAATTAAAATAACTTCTTCCCACATCGGGAGGTACTCTTACTTAAACGGTTTCAAACGGTTTACGGTTTCCGCTCTCTCCCACCCAAGCAACCTGGCCCTGATGCTGCCCCTAAAGCCCAGGCAGCACCCCTTGACCCCAGTCCTGAACCAAGTGACCCGAGCGGGATCTGTCCTTCCCCTCCAGAGGGTAGCCACCGGTTCCTGTGGTGGCTGGGCCCCAGCCGGCTCTACTGCGGGCCCTCCCTCCAACCTGCCTCTCCGGAGGTGGCAACTGCGGAAACAGTACCGGTAACATAACTTATTTACATTCCACTTAACGTTTGTGGTTGCCCTGCAAGTTCACGGGCTTGTCCATGGAAAGTTCTCCATGCAACATTTTGAACGGTCCCCACGGGGACAACGGTGCCGGCAACGGCCGGTTTTCCCAATCACGGTGCAAATCAGATGACTGTTCGGTTCTATTGACTTATCATCATTTTCAAAAACTTGCAAACAAACACAGGCCTTGGTCCCAACGGGGACAACTTTTAGGCGAAGGATCGCCGGCTTAGCAGTCCATCCTCAATCGCGGGGCGCTAGTGCCACCTTCACATGGTGCACCGCCGTGGACCCTGATGGTAGCTAGCTGCGGGTCATCTTCCTCCATATTCATGCGGGCATGCACATCCGCTCTACACCCCTCTCAGGCGTTGATCTCTCTGCGTCGCTGTTGCCGTCGCTCCCAGCCGGGAGCACTTTCTGTTTGCTCCGGTTCAGCGTGTGTGGGGGACGGACCCAGCCAGAGTCCCTCCGTGTCGGCTACGACCGGCACCTTCAGTAATGAGGGACCCCGCTGTGACATGGCCTGCTCTGCCTCCTGGCAGCTGCATCCCCGCCGTGCCTCCGGTGCATCTTTGCTGACGGCTTCAGCCTTCGGCTTCTTCCATGGAAGCAGATCAGGGAGGTCACGAGCTTCTGCTGCAGGTCGGTCCGTCGGGGCGGATTGGCAGGGTACCGCTACCGGTGGTGGTGGTAGCGGGCCTAGTGGCGGGGCAGCAGCAGCCCACACGGGTAGCGGGGGAGGTAGCAGGGCGAGCGGGTATGGACCGGGTCCCTCGGCCGCGATGACCGACCCACTAGGGGCACAGGGGCGTGGGTCACTTACCCTCCCTTCCAAGACTCCCTCCATCTCGCGTCTCCGTATGACCGCCACCACTTCCGCCATGTCGGCCTCCCACTCCTCCAGGAGGAGCTGCATGCGGACCTGCAGACGGCTGCTTAGCTGGACGGTCCGGACTTCCACCCACGCTGCGGGGCCAGGCGTGGGGACCACGGTGTTGTCGGTCGGACTCAGCATCATTAGCAGCGGCCCCTTCCAGGAACCAGTCAATGGCCGCAGGGTCCTGGCGTCTCTGCTTCTATAGCCGCGGCTACATGCGACCAGTCGCCATTTCGTCCCCCCTAGCTTCTTTCCGGCCCCTCCTCTATCGAGGCGGGGTTTTGGCCTTCGCGCCTCTGCTACTCGAGAAGACGCTCGAGCGGGAACTCTTCGCGCCAAAAATGGCGGCTTCTGAAATTTTCTGGCCGGACACCTCCGGCGGTAACAAGGCGCACCTCTACCAGACGGCAGAGCGGTAAGATCCTGTTCGTGACGCCAAGTTGTCGCGGGCGGAGGAGGGGACGCCGCGCTCTCCCACTCCTCGGGTCCGGCTGCTGCCGCGGCCTGCTGCTGCTCGGTGGATCGAGCGATGGGCCGGATCCCGGGGACTCTAGCGGCGCTCCTCGCCCGTGAGTGAAAGGGGATTTGGTTGTGGGATTGTTTATTGTCCGTGACGCCACCCACGGTTGTGGTGATTATGTAGACACCACTGCTGCTCTGGCTGGGGATCCCGGGAGTGGTGGTATGGAGCAGCCAGTTGTTAATTTGCCCCTCTGTGGGTAGGGGTTTGGTGGTCCCGGGGCCCAGTGATGGGGTTGGAATGGTGGACAGGCGGGTTATGGCGCCTGTAGAGGTGCAGGGGCGCAGGGGCAGCGCTGTGCCGCACGGCACGGAGGTACTCACTCAGCCAGTAAACACGACACAGTTCTCGGGAAACAAACGGCTGGTTGGACGGGTCCCTCAGACGGTTGCGGTGCTGATGTTCCCTGCAGTTGACGGTGACGGTCTCTTCCCTGCACCTATGTGTAGTCTGTTGGTAGCGATGGATTCCCACCGGTAACCCGCTCCCCAGCCTGGATATGGGCCGGAGGAGCCCCACTCTTGCCCGCAGGCGCTGGCCCTGGGAAACTGGTGCCTTGGCGGTGGCGGTGTCTCCCCTTCACGGTCGGACTGTTGCCTTCAATCGGGACTTGGTTGTTGGGAGACAGTCGTCCCCTTCACTGATGGATTTGGCAAATTATGGCGACTCCTAGCCTTGCCGGGATCTGAAAGGCCCCTGCCCTGGTGCTGACTGTTCTTTGTATATCGCTCCGGTACCGCCGGGTCACCACCCGTCCACGGTCCTTTCGGCAACCTCCGAGCAATCTCTCCTGCAGACGGTCACCGCCGTCTGCCAACCTTGCTGTCTCAGTCCGGGGCACACACCCGGACTAACTTCAGGGTTCTTGCTGTCACTTTCTTCACTTTCTACTTCCACCCTGTCACTTGCTCCTTTACCACTTCCTTCTACTCTCAACTCTAACACTCATCTGCCTGGTTTTCCTGCCTCCAGAGCTGTGAACTCCTCGATGGGTGGAGCCAAGCGCCTGGCCCACCCCCTGGTGTAGACACCAGCCCCTGGAGGAAGGCAACAAGGATTTAAGTTTTGACTTCGTTGTACCTGCAGGGAATGTGGGGTGCGTGTGGTGTTATGACCTGTGACCCCTGGCTTGCCCAGGGCGTCACAGAAGCATACGGCTAAAGGCCCCCAGCCATATACTTAAATTCGCTGTGTGTCAAAATATGCGCACAGGGACCTCTTGGGACCTTGTGCAGATTACGTAGGACCTGGGTGTTTTGGAGGTTAATAATTTGGGTGTTTGTGTTTATTTCTTTTCACTTACAAATTGGTAATGGGGGATCTCCTAAATGCCTCCCATTACTAATCTATGACTTAGTGGCAGTTGTGGGCTATTAAACCCTTATTATCCTGATTTTCACCGCACCAGGGCAATTGGGAAGAGCTGGGCAAAGTGCTGGGGCTGCTGTTTTTAGGCAGTGGGGGCCAAATAACCCTGGGGTTCCCCTGCCTGAGAATACCAGCCCCCAGCTGTCGAGCTTTATCATGGCTGGGTATCAAAATTGGTGGGGACTGCACTCAGTTTTTTTAAATTATTTATTTAAATAATTTTTAAAAAAGCTGCACACAGGTTCTCTTATTTTGATACACAGCCAAGATAAGCACATGGTGGAGGCTGCAGCCTGCAGCCATATGCTTTATCTATGCTGGGTATCATAATATGGGGTACTCTATGACAATATTTTTCTTTATTTTTTATTTTTACTCCAATCTACAGTGACTTGCAGACAGGGTCTGTGATTCCAAGCAGTACGACACACTGTCACACAGGCTGGGGGTACTGTCTGACTGCAACCAATCACAGATTCCAGGACTACCAGTGGATGAGGGAATCAAAGAATATGCATGAATGTAAATGGGCGGCCCCAAAAGAAGAGTGAGCGGCCCGGAGGAAGTAACAGTGGTGCTGGAGACTCGGTAAGTATAGCTTGCTTGCTTTTTTTTTATCATTCCTTTATTTTTTTTTTCCTGAGTTGCCGGATCTGGATCATTAGCTTGAGTTCCTTGAGAACTCTGGGCCTTGGCCTGACACCTGAATACTTTTGAAACCACGTGGACCCGAATGTTTGCAATCTGGGTACGTCTATCACTAATTATTAATATTATTTTTATATACTGTAATTTGTATTTTATGAAACTCAGTCTTGTCAATTTATTTTGTCTTCTTATATTCAGTGAGATTCTTATAAGAACTTACTTTTCAAAGGGGCTGTAGTCATTTATTCTGACCACTGTACGTACGGCATGTAGCCATGCAAATGTTTTGGATACTTTATGTCCATATTTACTAATAGTAGAAAAAAAATCAGACATAAGTCATATATTAACTATAATTCACCTTTGTAGATTACCTAATTTCATGAATGAGGTGCCAAATAGAATTTGTGGGTTGAGCTCCCATAAAAGTACCTATGTGCATTTTATGCAACTCATCATTCCAAATGGAATTGATAAAAAACTACTGTGACCCCCCACTTACTCTAATGTTCCACATTTCCCCACCCAAGAAGTATATACAGTCATATGAAAAAGTTTGGGCACCCCTATTAATGTTAACCTTTTTTCTTTATAACAATTTGGGGTTTTGAAACCGCTATTTCAGTTTCTTATATCTAATAACTGATGGACTGAGTAATATTTCTGGATTGAAATGAGGTTTATTGTACTAACAGAAAATGTGCAATCCGCATTTAAACAAAATTTGACCAGTGAAAAAGTATGGGCACCTCAACATAAAAGTGACATTAATATTTTGTAGATCCTCCTTTTGCAAAAATAACAGCCTCTAGTCACTTCCTGTAGCTTTTAATGAGTTCCTGGATCCTGAATGAAGGTATTTTTGACCATTCCTGTTTACAAAACAATTCCAGTTCAGTTAAGTTTGATGGTCGCCGAGCATGGACAGCACGCTTCAAATCAATGATATTCAGGTCTGAGGACTGGGATGGCCATTCCAGAGCACTGTAATTGTTCCTCTGCATGAATGCCTGAGTAGATTTGGAGCGGTGTTTTGGATCATTGTCTTGCTGAAATATCCATCCCCTGCGTAACTTCAACTTCGTTACTGATTCTTGCACATTATTGTCAAGAATCTGCTGATCCGAGTTGAATCCATGCGACCCTCAACTTTAACAAGATTCCCGGTGCCGGCATTGGCTACACAGCCCCAAAGCATGATGGAACCTCCACCAAATTTTACTGTGGGTAGCAAATGCTTTTCTTGGAATGCCGTGTTTTTTTGCCTCTATGCATAACGCCTTTTTGTATGACCAAACAACTCAATCTTTGTTTCATCAGTCCACAGGACCTTCTTCCAAAATGTAACTGGCCTGTCCAAATGTGCTTTTGCATACCTCAGGCGACTCTGTTTGTGGCGTGCTTGCAGAAACGGCTTCTTTCACATCACTCTCCCATACAGCTTCTCCTTGTGCAAAGTGCGCTGTATTGTTGACCGATGCACATTGACACCATCTGCAGCAAGATGATGCTGCAGGTCTTTGGAGGTGGTCTGTGGATTAACCTTGACTGTTCTCACCATTCTTCTTCTCTGCCTTTCTGATATTTTTCTTGGCCTGCCACTTCTGGGCTTAACAAGATCTGTACCTATGTTCCTCCATTTCCTTACTATGTTCCTCACAGTGGAAACTGACAGTTTAAATCTCTGAGAAAATGTTTTGTATCCTTCCCCTGAACAACTATGTTGAATAATCTTTGTTTTCAGATAATTTGAGAGTTGTTTTGAGGAGCCCATGATGCCACTCTTCATAGGAGATTCAAATAGGAGAACAACTTGCAAGTGGCCACCATAAATACCTTTTCTCATGATTTGATACACCTGCCTATGAAGTTCAAAGCTCAATGAGGTTACAAAACCAATTTAGTGCTTTAGTAAGTCAGTAAAAAGTAGTTAGGAGTGTTCAAATCAAGAAATTGATAAGGGTGCCCATACTTTTGCACCAGTCAATTTTTGTTTAAATGCAGATTGCACATTTTCTGTTAGTACAATAAACCTCATTTCAATCCAGAAATATTACTCAGTCCATCAGTTATTAGATATATGAAACTGAAATAGCTGTTGCAAAAACCCAAATTGTTATAAAGAAAAAAGGTTAACATTAATAGGGGTGCCCAAACTTTTTCATATGACTGTAAATTAATTAAAGACTGCACTCTTTCCCCCAATTCATTACCAGTCACTCTCCTTTTGTCTTCAATGTCCCCCACTGTGCACCTCTTGCTCCCTTGCATTATAACTACCTGCTCCCCCCACCCACTCTAAATTCATTATAATAGAACGTCCTTCTTTTCACCCCCACCCTCTATTCTTTATAATGTCTTCTCTCTCACACCCATTTCATTCACTTTATTGAAAATAAAAAGTCTTTAATATTTATCTCTCCAAACAATCTCCTGCGTCCCTATCTCTTCTTGTGTCATGGCGTATACATTTTGGAACAATGATGTTATCATGTCTGTGCTGGCTGACAAAAGGCGAAGGGAGCTCCCTTGGTGCTGTACTACCATTATTTATTTCCAGCAGATACAGAAAATCTTGCTACCCACAGGTCTGTGCTGCTGCAAGTGGAAAAGAAAACATTATAATAAGGGCAATCTGGTCAGGCCCCCTGGAGTCTTGGTACCCGAGAGTAGCCCTGATTGCCCTTGTTATATATATATATATATATAGATATATATATATATATATATATATATATATATATATATATATATATATATATCTATATATATATATATATATATATATAGTTTAGCTTATCTCACCTGTTTATGGTGGGGCTTTGTGGTGCCCCTGCGGCTTCAGGCGACACAGGGTACTGCACCTCACTTAAGGTGCAGTATTAATCTTGGATGCGGAGGAGGTCATCCCTGGTAACAACCACAACCAACACATAACATGGGGGCTCTGTCACTGGGACCCGGCTAGGGTAGGAGCTGGGGTAGACATCACGAGGTATGGGACCTCATGCCCACTAGTCAGGAACCCGGGAGATGGGGCTTCCACCAGGGGAAGTTAGGAGCCATGCGACACACTATAGGCAGTCAGCGCCGGACAGTGTCCGTGTGAGGTAGTACTTGGGAGGAGTAGCAGACAACGAAAGGTTCGGGGCCCATGGTCTGTAGCTGGAGGCTCGACCCGGGTTCTTTGGAAAAGAAGAGGAATCCCAGGGTTCGCGGGGAGTGTAGCTGGCACCCGTGACCCATTCCACAGCCCAGGAGCTGAGGTGGAGGAAGACCATTGAAAGGAGACTAACAGAAGGGACCGCCAGTCACGACCTCCGAAGTATCCGGGATCGGCTGGAGCCCATCACAGTGGGGATCAGCACTTTCCAACGGCTGCATATGTGAGCAGTGAGTAAAGAGACCTTGAACTGCACCTGCTTGTGTCTTCTGCCGGCCCCCCCGCCATCGCACCCCCAGTGCTATCAGCGTCTGAGAGACTACTACCACCACCATCATCCTCCCTGGGGCCACAGCTTTGCCTGTGGAGAGCTTAAACATCCGGGCTGCGTAGTCATCTGCCCCAGCAGAGAATTCCCGCAGCAGCGGTTCATATTGGCCGAACACCACAGGTGGTTTCACGAACAACTACCCCTATCGTCCCCATCCCTAGCCATTTTATTGACATCCGGGGTCACGGAACCAGGCGAGGCCACTGTAGCATCCCAGTAGAAGTACTGCTGCTTGGCGACGAGTAACCCCAGACCCCGTGGGCGCGTCAGCCTAATAATAATATAATAATAATATTTATTCACTTATATAGCACCATTATTTCCACAGCACTGTCCCCATTGAGGCTCACAATCTAAAGTCCCTATCAGTATGTCTTTGGCGTATGGAAGGAAACCGAAAGAAACCCACACAAACACGGGAAGAATATACAAACAACTTGCAGACATTGTCCTTGGTGGCATTTTAACCGAAGACCCCAGGGTTGCGAGACTGCAGTGCTAACCATTGAGCCACAGTGCCACCCTAATAGGTCTCACAGCACTAACAGTCAGACTCAGAGGCCATTATTTGGCCTTGGATTGCTAAATTAACCATTGTCACCCCATTATCTACTCGAATGAGTACTAATGAGGTGGAGAAGAGAGCACCCTCCTTCTAGATGCACTGTCACTATTGACTGATTGTGAATTGCAGTATACAGCTGACACCTTTTCTACGAATAGCACATGAGGAGTGCTATCACCTTATTGCTCAGTGTCATAAATAGGTGCCACTAAAGGCCCAGTCACACTAAACAACATCGCTAGCAACATCGCTGCTAACTAACAACTTTTGTGACGTAGCAGCGATGTTGCTAGCGATGTTGCTGTGTGTGACATCCAGCAACAACCTGGCCCCTGCTGTGAGGTCGTTGGTTGTTGCTGAATGTCCTGGGCCATTTTTTAGTTGTTGCTCTCCCGCTGTGAAGCACACATCGCTGTGTGTGACAGCGACAGAGCAACAACTAAATGTGCAGGCAGCAGGAGCCGGCTTCTGCGGACTCTGGTAACCACAGTAAACATCGGGTAACGAAGAAGCCCTTACCTTGGTTACCCGATATTTACCTTCGTTACCAGCCTCCGCCGCTCTCAGCTGTCAGTGCCGGCTCCGGCTCTGTGCACAAGTAGCTGCAGTACACATCGGGTAATTAACCCCATGTGTACTGTAGCTAGGAGAGCAGGGAGCCAGCGCTAAGCAGTGTGCGCGGCTCCCTGTCATGTGACCGCTGACTGCACGTATGCGGTCAGGTGGCAGATGACGCGCTCGACAGGCGACGGACTCACGTGAGGTGCATCATGGGGCGGGACGCGCCCACAACATCTACCTGGGAGCGCGCAGCTGTGCCTGCTCATGGGGTCAATAAAAGGTGTGATTACAACACTTCACGCAAGCCTCCTGATGAAACCAGAGCGGTGAAACGCGCGTAGAGGTATAGGTGGCGGCTTCCAAACCACGTGGTGACCAGTATATGACTAACGCAATGACTTCAGGTATGGACTAAAGACAGGCAGTGGCAGTACATAAAGACACAAGAAGGCTACTTGCCAGAGTGGGGACCATTTGATATCTTGTCAGGGTATATGTACCATCTTGGACTTAATATGCCATTAACATGCCATTAACATCATGGGTCCCATTTGATGCATAGGAAGCTTATTGGTGGTTCACATATGGGCACGGTTACGTATATGACCTATGCATTATTTGGTACCATTAAACTGAAGTATATATGAGTCGGTTACTCTTTCTATGCAGGTTAAATAAATAGAGGATACCCCTCAAATGGTTCCAGGGTGATTTATAGACATATACATAGCAGGCTCAACAGAACCATTAGCTATAAATGTGGGGTCAGTCACTTGACTGTGTGAGTTCTACATAACTAATGACATCTATTCTTTGATCCCAGTGTGACATATGGTTGTTCGAGGCAAGAATTATTATGTCTCCTTAGATACCAGGGGTCATATTGATAATATTTTTCATGCCAGAACACTCTGGTGCGACATTGAAATCAAATATGTGCTAATCCTGCATTATTGTCCACATTTACTGGAGTCGGATATATGACATTTGAGGTGCTGGTCACCATCTGCCTGGAAATCGTCACCTTATAACACATGTGCGGCTATACTATCATTCCCTGTTGTTCACGAAACTGTTGTCCTATATGTATTTTGGAAATATATTATTAAAACACTTTGAGCAAAAATAAAATTCACTTTTTCTGATTAAGAGACTATGGATTCCTGTATCATTATTGTAGGTTAATTAAATGTGCAGGCAGCAGGAGCCGGCTTCTGCGGACTCTGGTAACCACAGTAAACATCGGGTAACCAAGAAGCCCTTACCTTGGTTACCCGATATTTACCTTCGTTACCAGCCTCCGCCGCTCTCAGCTGTCAGTGCCGGCTCCGGCTCTGTGCACAAGTAGCTGCAGTACACATCGGGTAATTAACCCCATGTGTACTGTAGCTAGGAGAGCAGGGAGCCAGCGCTAAGCAGTGTGCGCGGCTCCCTGCTCTCTGCACATGTAGCTGCAGTACACATTGGGTAATTAACCCCATGTGTACTGTAGCTAGGAGAGCAGGGAGCCAGCGCTAAGCGGTGTGCGCTGGTAACCAAGGTAAATATCGGGTTGGTTACCCGATATTTACCTTAGTTTCCAAGCGCAGCATCGCTTCCACGCAGCGCTGCTGGCTGGGGGCTGGTCACTGGTTGCTGGTGAGCTCACCAGCAACTCGTGTAGCCACGCTCCAGCGATCCCTGCCAGGTCAGGTTGCTGGTGGGATCGCTGGAGCGTCGCAGTGTCACATCTCACCAGCAACCTCCTAGCAACTTACCAGCGATCCCTATAAGGTTGGAACGTTGTTAGGATCGCTGGTAAGTTGTTTAGTGTGACTGGGCCTTAAGGAATATGGTCTATTGATAACACCGTAAAAAGGCATACAGGCAGTCATTAAGGAGTTGATATTGACAATTCACCATCATATTATTTTAGATCCAACATTCTGTGTTAATTAAAACTTTTATTAAGTTAACTTAGAACGCCGACAGTATTTATGACGCATGCTAATTCAATCAACTTTGCCCTCTTTATGGCACTTTATTTACTTTCCATCTTATTTTAATGCATATAGAACAAATACAGGCTGGAATTAAAAGATATAAATATCACTTTACATGTCCATCACAGTTGTAATTGCACTATCCAATATTGCGCTAAATGTGCTCCTAAAGTGCTGACATTTTTCTTCTCCCAAAAAAAGTAAAACAGTTGAGTTGAGGAAATTGGAGTTGTCCAGCTGATAGGCTAAGGACACATGGCGAGTAAAACAGTGATTGAATTGTGATAAAAAAAATCTCATTCCACTCGGACAAATTTTATTCTATGGGGCCGTTCCCATGAGCAATTTTTTTTCTCAGCCCTAATCAGACTGAGAAAACAATTGCAGCATGCTGAGGGTGGATTCCGATTTGTTTTCTCTCACACCCATACCTGTCTATGGGTGCAACAGATACATTCCACTGCACTCGCATTACAGTGGAGTACAGTGCGATATACACATCAGCCAGCAATGGAGGAGATAGGGAGATTAATTCTTCCCTCTCCTTTGCAGCACCCACCTTCTCCTCCGCAGGTGGGTTCCGATCACATCACAGTGGCATAACACTCGGCTTACACTCCAGCAGAGCGGGAGCCGAGTGTCATGCGATGCACTCACAGTAATGCTTGTGTGGCCACAGCCTTAATGTCCTTTTAGGGTATGTTCACACATTCAATTTAAAAAAAATCAATAGCATGGCGTCTGCTGCATCCGGCACATCTAGATTCACCAAATAAAAGCCAAACCATAAAAGACAAAAATTAGTGATGAAATATTTGACTCCTCCTAGCAGAAATGAAAGTAAATTCAAACAAACAAAAATTGCACCAATGTCATGCACCAATGTCATGATGAGGGGCCTCCTACTGGTGGTATGCCCTCAGAACCCACTACTAGAGCAGCAGCAAGATCTAAGGGTCATCAACCACCCCAACGTCCACTTAATTACCTCCCTGTGGTCCGTAAAACAGGTGAAGAAACCGTGAGACACGGAGAGACCACTAACATGGAGGTAATTAATTTATCTAAAATATCTCTATCTAGGGATCAGGTGGAAGTGCTGCAGCTAGGTTTGACCTTTGTTCCTGACACAAACTTTGATTTGTTCCTAGTTACCAAGGACCTGAACCTCTTCCTGCGGAAGCTCAACCTCCGTAGAATTCACGCAATTAAATCTAATCAGATCTCCTCTACTGAGATGGAGCAGATGGCTGTCCAGGATTTGGATTTGATCTTCCATGATCTGGTAATTGGTGATCTACAAATACTATCCACTAGGAAGATCAACTCCAACCTTCCATTTAGGCTACGAGTGGCCTTAAAGCAACTCCAGTCAATGGAAGGAGTAGTTTTTAAGCCGGTGGACAAGGGGGGCAACGTGGTGGTATGAACCAAAAAGGCTTATTTAAAGAAGCCAATAAACAGCTAAAAAATAAGGACTCTTATGTCACTCTCCCCTCTAACCCTATGGAGAATTTTTCTCTGGAGCTGCGACTTATCCTGGAAAAGGCATTCGAGCAAGGTATCATCCCAAGAAAGGTGCTGGATGGCCTCCTTCCGAAGTCCCCAGTGACACCCACCTTCTATTTACTTCCTAAAATTCACAAACATCGACCAGTCCACCATGGCGTCCAATTGTCTCTGGCATAGGAGGGCTTTGCGATATGGCATGCAAGTTTATTGAATTTTATCTCCACCCACTTGTGGAAACGCTGCCCTCCTATTTCAGGGACACTTCGGACGTCCTGAGGAGACTGGATGGAATTTATCTTGAGGGTGGTATGTCACTGGTGACCATGGATGTTGAGGCCTTATATACCAGCATTCACCATCAGCACGGCCTACGGGCCGTTCAATACTTTCTTGGGATGAGTTGCTGGAATCCACCTCTTTGCTCTCTGGTACTCGAGCTGTTGGAGTTCATACTTATGCACAACTTCTTCATTTTCGATGATCGGTACTTCCTCCAGCGGTGCGGCACTGTGATGGGGGCGGCGTGTGCGCCCTCCTACGCAAACCTCTTCCTGGGCTCGTGGGAGAGGGAGGTTTTCGAGAGGGAGGCGTGCCCGCCAGCTCCCATGCGCAGTGCTGGCTCCGCTACATTGACGACGTATTCGTCGCCTGGGGAGGTACCGACCTCGAACTCGAGGAATTTGTGCATCAGCTCAACTCCAACAGCTACAATATCCTGTTGACTCACCATTGCCATCCTCAGTCAATCGACTTCCTGGACCTCAGGATCTTGGTGATGGAGGATGGTGCGGTGACAACGGATATTTATAGAAAAGTCACGTCTGTGAACTCTCTCCTACATGCTACATCCAGCCACCCGCAATCAACAATTTGGGCCATTCCAGTCGGGCAGTTTCTGCGTCTTCGACGAAACTGCTCGACGGATTAATTATTTGAGGAACAGGCTTTGGACATACGGGAGAGGTTCACTGCACGTGGCTATAGTAAGAGATCTATAAAATTAGGGTACCAGAGGGCCAGAGGCACCAGCAGATCAAACCTACTATCCCGACCCAATTTGAGTCATAGTTCCTCCCCTTCCTCCTCCTTGGGGACCACCCGGTTCATCTCACCCTTTAACAACCAGTGGCAGGACATTTCGACGGATCCTTACTAAACACTGGAGTGTTTTAAAGACGGATCCAGGTTTGGGAGGTTTTATCCCGAATCATCCCTTGCTGATGACTAGGCGAGGTGGGAGCCTTAATGACCTATTGCTACACAGACACTATATCACCAAGGTTGGCTTGCCATTTTATACAGGTCAGCCAAAGTGGGGTTGTTTCCCCTGTGGCTCCTGCCTCGCCTGCCGTAACATCGTCCGGACGACTACTTTTCTGGCCGCTAACTCCAATACTCAGTATCAAATCCGCCATTATATCTCCTGCAACACTACTGGGGTCATTTACCATGCTAACTGCGACTGTGGCATCATCTACATTGGATTAACTTTGTGTCAACTCCGTGTAATACTATTGTATGTACAGAGGATTTTGATTGCGTTAGGGCAATGACAACCAGAGACGAGTTCTTGGTGCAAAAGACGTTTTATAATATGTAACCGCAATATGTGCACAGAACAGAATATACACAATAATATGTAACCGCAATATGTAAACAGAACAAAATATACACAGTAATATGTAACCGCAATATGTACACAGAACAGAATATACACAGTGGAACATAAACACAGTAAATACCTGCCGGGTTCAGAGCAAAGGGGAATTCCCGGGGCCGCGCACTGGACTCCCCTAGGGAGACCACCAGAAGCGAACCCCTATACAGGGGCTGTCCGGCAATCACCCCAGAAGGCCCAAATGTACAGCAGCCGGGACACAAAAGGGCAACAGATAAAGTCCAAAAAATGTCCGTACGTGATGTGAGTCCTAGGGTGGATATGAACGGAAGGGACCGGGCAGAAGTGCCAACCAGAGACGGCAGACAGAGTCCGAGCACAGTTGGATGAGAGGTGAACTCCAGAGCTGGTGTCAGGTTTTTCAACCGGATCCAAACAGCAATCAGGAGATGAGAGCAGCAGGGCAGGAGTACACAGGAAGTAGTATACTCAGGCAACTAGACTAAGCTTAGGGGCTGGCTTTTAAACAGATGAACAGGAAGTAGGGCAACAGAACAGAAAACTCCATGTTAACAAAGGGCAAGATCCTTCAAAAGAAAACTGGAAATCCCGGAACTCTGACAGTACTCCCCCCAGAAACGGCCTCAGGACGGATCAGCGCCAGGCTTGTCCGGGTACCTCCGATGAAACTGAGCAACCTTCCGGGGTGCTCGGATGTTACCCACAGGTTCCCAGGAATCGTCCTCGGGGGAGTACCCCTGCCAACGTACCAGATACTGAAGCCGATGCCGATGGAGCCGGGAGTCAATAATGTCCTCAACCACGAACTGCTCCTGGCCATCAACCATCACCGGTGGAGGAGGAGGCACGATACGACCATGAAACGTATTAGGTTAAACTGGTTTTAGCAGAGAAACGTGAAAGACCGGGTGTACCTTTAAATTGTGCGGCAACCTCAGCCGACAGGCCACAGAGCTCACTATCCCGGAGATCTTAAACGGACCAATGAATTTCTGCTCCAGCTTCTGCGAAGGAACACCTAATTTCCGATTTTTGGTGGATAACCACACCGAGTCCCCTACCTTATACATGGGTGCCTGTTTCCGGTGAGTGTCTGCCAACTTCTTGTAACGCTCCTGAGCCGAAGCCAAAGAGTCCTTCAAAACCTCCAGATTCCGTCGTAGCTCCGTCAATCTGTCCTCCACCGCTGGCACCGAAACTGCCACCGGTGACCTAGGTAAAATATTCGGATGGTAACCCAAGTTAGCGAAAAAGGGCGTTACCTTAGTGGAGCTGCTCTGAGTGTTGTTATACAAGAACTCCGCCAAAGGAAGCAGCTGCAACCAATCGTCCTGCAGATGGCTGACATAACATCGTAGGTACTGCTCCAGGGTTTGATTAGTCCGTTCGGTTTGCCCATTTGTCTGGGAATGGTATGCAGAAGACAAACAGACATCAATATGGAGTGCCGAACAAAACCCTTTCCAGAACTTAGACGTGAACTGCACGCCCCGGTCAGAGATGATCTCATCCGGTACCCCATGCAATCGAAATATATTCTGGATAACCAAATCCACTGTCTCTGTGGCTGAGGGAAGACCGGTACATGGAATAAAGTGAGCAGCCTTTGTCAACCGATCCACCACCACCAAAATGGTATTGTTACCGCCTGAGACGGGCAACTTCACAATAAAATCCATTGAGATGGATCCCCAAGGGCGAGATGGTACGGGTAACGGTTGAAGGAGTCCCGTAGGAGCCACACGAGGGACCTTGCACCGGGCACAAACCACACATGAGTGGACATAGTCTTTCACATACTTTAAACAGGTAGGCCACCAGAAAAAACGACTCAGAAATTCCTGCGTCTTCTGTACCCCCCATGACCTGCCAACACGGAGTCATGGACCAACTTGAGAACCCGAAGTCTTACAGCCTCCAGGACATAAATACGTCGCTCTCTCAACCACACACCATTCCGAAGGACAAGAGTCACATTATTCGGGGGGGCAGCAAGAAATATGTCACCATCATAGGCCAGCTTGATGTCCTTCCACAAGTCCTGGTCCCGGATTACTCCAACAAAATTGGCATCTGATAAAACGGTCTGAGACGGGGTTCCAGGCACGGAGTCCATGGCGTGGATTCGGGACAAGGCATCGGCTTTCCCATTACGTGACCCTGGACGGTATGTAACGATAAAATTAAACTGGTTAAGGAACAGGCTCCAATGGGCTTGCCGTGGAGACAGGCACCTAGCAGATTTAAGGAATTCTAGGTTACGATGGTCTGTGAGAACTATCACTTGTTGCGCTGCTCCTTGTAAGTGGTGTCTCCCTTCCTCAAAAGCAGAAATAATCGCCAACAATTCCTTGTCCGCAATGTCATAGTTCTTTTCTGCAGGGGACAACCGGCGAGAAAAGAAAGCACACGGGTGCAAGAGACTCTTGTCCCCAGTCCTTTGTGAAAGGATAGCCCCTAATGCATAATCGGAAGCATCGACTTCCACAATAAAAGGGAGTGCGGGATTCGGGTGTATTAGTATTGGTGCTGAGGTAAAACAAACCTTGAAACGATTGAAAGCTTCCTGGGTCTGGGCGGACCACACAAACTTCTGCCCTTTTTTGGTTAACAGAGTGATAGGACGGACGATCTCTGAAAAGTTACAGATAAAGCGTCTGTAAAAGTTAGCAAAACCGACAAAGCGTTGTACCTCCTTGATGTTTCCCGGTTTCGGCCAGTCTATAATTGCCCGTATCTTGCCAGACTCCATGTTCAGTCCCTGAGGAGAGATGACATATCCTAAAAATTGTATCTTTGAGCAATGGAATTTGCACTTCTCCAGTTTAATATACAGGTGGTTATCCCTCAGACGGGTAAGTACTGTCTTGACATGCTCCTGGTGTTCCTGTAGGGAATCAGAAAAGATCAAGATATCATCCAGGTAAATCACCATGAACTGGTCCATTATATACCTAAAAATATCGTTGACTAGGTGTTGGAAAGCCGCTGGGGCGTTACAAAGTCCAAAAGGCATCACTAGATACTCATAATGTCCATACCGACATCTGAACGCTGTTTTCCACTCGTCCCCGGGACGTATGCGGAGTAGATTATATGCCCCACGGAGATCCAATTTAGTAAATATTTTGGCCTGTTGTACTCTCTCCAATAGTTCGGGAATCAACGGTAACGGATACCGGTTCCAGATGGTTATCTTATTTAGTTCCCGGTAGTCGATACAAGGTCTCAGAGTCCCCTCTTTCTTTTTCATGAAAAAAATGGGTGCCCCTGCTGGTGAGGTAGAAGGTCGAATAAATCCCTTGGCTAAGTTTTCATCGATGTAATCTTTTAGTGCTTGTAACTCAGGTGTCGCCAACGGGTAGACATGACCAAACGGGATCTCTGCCCCTGGGAGTAAGTCTATGGGACAATCATACGGTCTATGCGGGGGAAGCCGATCTGCTTTTATTTTGTCGCATATATCAGCAAAGTCATTATAAACCGGGGGTAGAACAGGTACCTGTATAGTGCCCTCCGCATTCGGTGTTACTGGAACCGGTACAGTTGGACTAATGGTCGGACCACTCTGGGGTGGGAAGGATATTTCTTTAGTCTCCCAATCGATGACTGGATTTGTAGACCGCAGCCAAGGAATTCCTAAAATTATCGGAAAATGGGGAGAAGAAATCAACATGAAAACAAGGGTCTCCTGCTGACCTGGTTTCATCACACATTCAAGGGGTACTGTCTCCCGATCAACTGGTCCGGAAACTAATGGAGAACCGTCTACCGTCTCCATGGTAACTGGTGAGGATCTTTGTTGAGTCTGGATACCGTGTTTCCTGGCAAAAGAAGAGTCCATGAAATTTCCCCCTGCCCCAGAGTCTATCATAGCAGATGTAGGAATTAACTGTCCCTCCCACCGTATCTGAATGGGAAGCGAGCAATGGGTGTATTTCCCTTCTGGGTCCTTAGGTGAAGATCAATGTCGAGGGAAATACCGCATCCAGGTGTAAACTTGCCTCAGAGATATCGGACTCTGCGTCCGTGTTGTCACACTCTGCCATTGCTGCCAGTACCTTATTCGGGCGATTTGGACGTTTTGGGCAGTCAATCAGAAAATGGTCCAATTGACCACAATAGAAACACAAATGCTCACGGAGCCGGTGTTCACGACGTTCGTTGGTCTCTCGCTTTTGTAGAGAGTCCACTTGCATAGGAACATCCTCGGCCTCCAGTGGCGTCTTGTGAGCGGGTTCTCTAGAAGGAAACGCAAAGTTGGTTACCCGGTTTACAGCTGCCCATTTTTCCTGTCGGCGTTCCATCAAGCGGGTATCGATACGCACACAGTGTTGGAGAAACAGTTCAAAATTCCGTGGAGATTCGGCACGAGCTAACTCGTCCTTGATGGTACCGGACAAACCCTTTCTGAACACTGATAATAGCACATTATTTCCCCGGTCGGTGTCTACCACTAACCTTTTGAACTCAGTGGCGTATTCGACGACAGACCGCTTTTCCTGACGTAAGGAAAGCAGAGCCGATTCAGCGGTAGCACGGCGATTAGGATCATCAAACATTTGCGCCATTGCTGTTAAAAAGTCATCCAGGTTATTTAAACGGATATCACGATTCTCTATCATAGGATTAGCCCAAGCCAGTGCTCGGGAGGTTAACAACATGATTATACATAACACTTTTGACCGGTCAGACCGGTAATAATCAGCATGTACATCAAAAAACAGTATACACTGGTTAACAAACCCACGGAACTGACTTCGATCACCACTGAAACGAAATGGGGGTAACCTAGGCATACCGGCAGCTGATACGGACGTAGTGGGGGCGGCTTCCTGAGCCTCCACTCTGGTTTGCAAATCCTGAATAGCCGGACCCAGTACCCGGTGATCATGGCCCAGCTGTACCTCCACATCTCTAAGCTTAGTTTGCACTGCCTCCATCTCCTGCTGCAAGGAGTTAATCATGGAGAAAAGCTGATCTACTCGTGTCTCAGTCATTGCCCCAGCGAAATCCTCTTAGTGGCCTGAGTATAATGTAATACTATTGTATGTACTGAGGATTTCGATTGCGTTAGGGTAATGACAACCAGAGACGAGTTCTTGGTGCAAAAGACGTTTTATAATATGTAACCGCAATATGTGCACAGAACAGAATATACACAATAATATGTAACCGCAATATGTAAACAGAACAAAATATACACAGTAATATGTAACCGCAATATGTACACAGAACAGAATATACACAGTGGAACATAAACACAGTAAATACCTGCCAGGTTCAGAGCAAAGGGGAATTCCCGGGGCCGCGCACTGGACTCCCCCAGGGAGACCACCAGAAGCGAACCCCTATACAGGGGCTGTCCGGCAATCACCCCAGAAGGCCCAAATGTACAGCAGCCAGGACACAAAAGGGTAACAGATATAGTCCAAAAAATGTCCGTACGTAATATGAGTCCTAGGGTGGATATGAACGGAAGGGACCGGGCAGAAGTGCCAACCAGAGACGGCAGACAGAGTCCGAGCACAGTTGGATGAGAGGTGAACTCCAGAGCTGGTGTCAGGTTTTTCAACCGGATCCAAACAGCAATCAGGAGATGAGAGCAGCAGGGCAGGAGTACACAGGAAGTAGTATACTCAGGCAACTAGACTAAGCTTAGGGGCTGGCTTTTAAACAGATGAACAGGAAGTAGGGCAACAGAACAGAAAACTCCATGTTAACAAAGGGCAAGATCCTTCAAAAGAAAACTGGAAATCCCGGAACTCTGACAGTCCGCCAGAGAGTACGTGAACATGTTCGCGATATTCTAGCAGCGGCTGAAATCCAATCTGTGGAGACTTTGAAAACGCTACCATGCCATTTTAAACTCAAACATGGTTGTGACCCCTCTAGTCTTGTAGTCTGTGGAATTGATAAAGTACATCTGGGAACACGTGGCGGTGACCTTAAGAAAAAGCTGGCACAACGTGAATGCCAGTGGATTTTCCGCCTTGGCACCATGTCCCCGGATGGACTTAATGAGAGAATTTCTTTCTCACATTGCTCTAATAATTGGAGTTATTTATGGTCCCTTATACAGACTTTGGCTTACACCCCTGTTTGTTTGCCTCATCTGCCCGATAGGATTTTTTCGGGGGTTGTTCTGCCCCTTACCTGTCATACGTGCCCCCACCCCTCCCCCCTCTTCCTTTTCCTTCCCCCCCGTCCCTCTCTCCCCCCCCTCCCCTCCCCCTCTCCCTCATTCTCCTTTTACATCTCCATACTAGTGCATATGAAGTCCTCTGTGAATTGCTGCACCGGTCTCTACCTATCTCTTTTTTAACCCCTTCTGTTGTTTTTAGCAGTGTTCCTAATTTTGTTTCTTTTGTTGTTTATTCTTTTTCAGATATATTCTCACATTTCCTCTTTTGCTTGGGTATATATATGTGCAGCAGCTTTCTGCAGTGATGAACATCTGGAATCATTATATCTGTATTGCTGGTGCTGATATTTAATATGGACATTATGGAGTATTTCAGTCACTGATATTCTCCTGTCATCTTTGATTAATAAATACAAGGCACTCTCAAGGGTTAATTTTCATAAATGTATTCCAAAAGTCTAAAACATGTGACGTTTCAGCCACTAGGTGGCACGCAGCATAGCGGTGGACACCGCTGCCTTGACACTCCAATTTTGGCCAGTTTATGATACCAGTTGTCTGATGAAGGCCACCTAGTGGCTGAAACGTCACATGTTTTAGACTTTTGGAATAAATTTATGAAAATTAACCCTTGAGAGTGCCTTGTACCTATTTGATTGACTTACGGTTTGGAAACCAACAAGTGCACCTCAATATACCTCCACTATATTGGCTGTGCCTTATCCTTTTACAAGCATCTTTGATTAATATGCGCTGCATTCGGAGTATTTTATACTGATTCTATTCTGCCCTTACTTGTGCCCTTAAACAAGATGGCCACCGCTGACTAACGCTGTAAAGGAGCACTGCTGCGCGCACACTCTAATCCGACCTTGGCACTATGACTTCTGGGTATGACGTCATCTGGGCACTCCCCCGAACCCGGAAGTCATATCGAGTGTCTGGATACAGAGCGTTGCTATGCGCTCAGGTGTCACCAGTCACAGTGTTAACTGAATCAGCCTTTGCTGCTCCTCTATATATTCCCCGCTCACACTGCAGCCACCACGGTCTCCTGAAGCAGTTACTGAAACACGTGTCGGGACCGGTCCCACACCTTGGACGGCAGGCTTTCCCCTTCAGCCCTTCTCCACTAATATACAGGTAGGCTCTTTCACTCTGACTGACTACCACCAATGCACTAGGGATTTAATCACCTCCTATTTCTCTTGCCCTATTTGCATTGGTGGTTTTCCTTATGATTTTGCCTCCTGTCTGACCCTGTGGCTATTGTTGGGGTCAGCCTCCCGTCCTCTCTGTGGGACATTTCTCCTCTCCACCTCTCTTACTGGTTTATAACTATTAATCACTTTTCTACTGTGATACTTACACTGTTTTATAAATAAATTTTTGTACAATAAAATTGACATACTTTTTCAAACAGTGTTTGATTACTTTCCTTGTACTAGCATGGTATAGCCCCCTGGTGTCTCTGTTCTCATTCTATTATGTTTTGGGGTACATGCGTTTTACTATTATGAGGTCCAGCCGTCCTGGTCATCATTTTCTCATTTTAATATAGAAAGTACAATTCTTCCCAACAACCCTCCACCATTTAATTAATGCAAACTATACCAGTATTTATAAACTCCAGTTATTATATTGTAACAAAACTTTTTTCAAAACAGAATAAAAGCTTGAATCTGCAGGACTATACACAGAAAATGGACAGGAAGATGACATGATTGATTATAAACCAAGAACTGAGGCATTTGTTTTTCTTCTGGGCATGTAGCTTTAATATTATTCTAACCTTTTTTCATAGCGTGCTGCCTGCTATCTGGCCATATGCCAGAAAAATTGAGAAATTTTGTCTCGGTGCTGTGTTCTTCCTTCTTATTTCTGTTCAACTGCATCTTAGTTTTCTCCAGAAACACTTTTCATTTGGATCAATGCAATATTTTCATGAAACATTGTATTAGCAGACATTATCCGTTATGAAATAAATCCTGTTTTTCCAGTTTTACTTAAATAAACATTGACTATTGATGTTCCAGCCTAACTCTGCTCATAGTCAGATTTTAATACATGCTCACATAAGATAAGATCTATGGTGTTGTTTGCAGATATTCGCTACAAGAATCCTTCTTACAGAATCCCAGATCTTAGCTTCCCAAGCCTTGTTAGTCCACCTAGAAGTTTCAAAAAGCAGTTGATACTTGTACCCCTTCATGACATATGACATATATTTACATAATTTGTCCTGTCCTTGCCTTTGATGCGGGCTTGCAATCCGAGTCTGCGCCTGCTAACAAGTTAAATCCTGCTATCAATCTTTGAAAATTGGATTTAACACACGCTGGCGAGGAGCATGTCCTTCTCTACTCCCATCGATGCGCCTGTGTCATGATTGCAAGGCATCAATGGGTTTTCATGACAGCCAGGGTTCAGCTGATGACCCCTGTGCCTCTCAGTGCAATCCTCCTGTGAGCCAGCATTCATTGGAGATCATGATTTCTGCTCTACAGAGCAGTGCTGATGCCATGCTCTGTGTATCAGAAGTGATTGGACAATCACAGCTTTAAGTCCACTAAGGGGACTAAAAAATAAGAGTAAAAAGTGAAAAAAATGTTCTTAAAAATATGAACAAAATCAAACAACACAAAAGATGAAATCATCCCCCTTTTGCCCTATTGGAAATAAAACAATGTAAAAAAAAAAGTACATATATTTGGTATTTGCATTCAGAAATGCCCGATCTATCACAATTAGGGATGATCGAATACCTCAAATCCTTCGCGAATATTCGATGCGCATTGTAAGTCTATGGGAAACCCGAATAACAACTATTTGGAACTATTCGGGCTTCCCATAGACTTACATTGCGCATCAAATATTCACAAAGCTGCAAACTATTCGTCAGATATTTGAGGTATTCGATCATCCCTAATCACAATACAAAATAAATTACTCCGATTGGTAAACTGTAAACTGTAACGAAGAAAAAAATTCAAAACACCAGAATTATATTTTTGGGGGCATCACAACATTACAATAAAATACAATAAGAGGATACATTATATTGACCCAAAAATGCTATCAGTAAAAAGCATCAGCTCAGGGAGCAAAAAATAAGCCATCACTGAGCCCCAGATTCCAAAAAATAAAAAGTTACAGTTCTCTGAAAATTACGCCAAAAGCGATTTTTTTTTTTTATTATTATTTTTTTTACAAAGCTCTGAATTCCTTTTCACCACTTAAATTAAAACACAACTATAAATGTTTGGTATCCACATACTCGTACTGACCTGGAGAATCAAACTACCATGTTAATTTTACTATATAGTGAACATATTAAATACAAAAACAAACAATTGTGGAATTGCACTTTTTTGCAATTTCACCGCACTTGTGATTTTTTTTTCCTATTTTCCATATGATGAAATTAATGGTGCCATTCAAAAGTACAACTCATCATGCAAAAACCAAGCCCTCAAATGGCTATGCTAGGGAAATAAAAACATTATGGCTCTAGGAGAGGGGGTTGGGGGCCAAAGAGCAGAAAAAAAATGTCCATGGCATGTCACTTCCCAATCTGAATCAACATTGTGTGTAGATATATTAAAACAAAAGTTTACAAACTACTAAGAATAAACAATTAAAAGGCCTCTTGATAAATGTTGCAATTCTGTAAACCTTTGAGTTATACAGAGTTGTAATGTACTGTAGCTTACTATTGTACCTCAATATCTCTCAACATTCATTAGTATTAGGCCTCTTTCACACGTCCGTGTCTCCGGTACGTGTTTGGTCCGTTTCCTCACGTACTGGAGACACGGGCACACGTAGACCCATTAAAATCAATGGGTCTGCGCTCACGTGCGTGTTCTGTCATGGACCGTGTGTATGTGTGGAGTATTCGTGTGTCCGTGTGCTCCACACGTAAACATGTCCGTTTTTCTTCGGCATCACGGGTGTCACACGGCCCCCATACGGACCACACGGAGGTGTTCCGTGTGACACGCACCGGAGACAACACACATGTCTGTGAAAAAAAGAACAAATCTTTACTCACCTTCTCCAGCCCTCCTGTCTCTGCCGCTGCTGTCACTTGCTTCCTACCACCGCTCATTATGCTCATTGCATATTCACTTCACTGCGGCCAGAAGCAGCAGCAGCGGGGAGTCAGCAGGACTGAAGACCATAGATCAGCACCACAGACAGCGAAGCCAGGGACAGGTGAGCAGAAAGTTCCCGTTCTCCGTGTGTTATCACGGAGAACACACGTGTGCCATAAACACAGCTCACGGATGGCAAAATGCACATTTGACACGTCCGTGAAAAACGTGCGTGATTTTCACGGATGTGTGAAAGAGGCCTTAGTAGAAGTACATGGCTTCACATGGGTCTGTTTGCTTTACCTGTTTTGTGTTTGTGTGTATGGTTTAAAATATAGTTTTCTACTAATATTACAGAGGGCAGTCATGTTCTATGGTGCTCGCTGTGAATTAAAATGTAGCAGAGCTGGAATTCTCATGGGATAATCCCTTGTAAAACTGGTACCTTGTCACAGCCACTATTTTAGTATCTGGGTCTGTATTTGCTACTAGATGGGGCTAAGCCTGTTTATATAGACTGTGTATGACAGGATACAGATTAGATACATCAAACAAACTGCTCAACCACCTATCCTATCCAGCTATAGGATATCAATACTTGGTGCAAACTACCATCTGCATTTATCTGTTTCAATCCCTAAAACAAGAATAACAAATAATAAGAAAGTGAAGTGCAGGTAGGAAAATTATATGTCAGACCATTCATACATAGGAAAAATCTGTCTCAATACAAGTCAGCATAATATACTGCTATGTAGGCAATAGGTTTCTATCCACATCTATATTATGTATATTATGCTGACTTGTATTGAGACAGATTTTTCTTATATATGAATGATCTGACATATAATTTTCCTACCCGTATATGCACTTTCTTATGTTATTCTTGTTTTACTGAATGAAACATAAATGCAGATGATAGCTTGCACTAACTATTGATATAATCCTATTGGTAAATGAGTTCTTTGTGTGATGTATATAATCTGTATCGTACATGCACAGTCTGTATAAACATTCTCAGACCAAGCTAGTAGCAAATACACAACCATATTCTAAAATAGTAGCTGTGACAGGGTATCAGTCTTAGGGCGGCTTTGCACGTTGCAACATCGCACGTGCGATGTCGGTGGGGTCAAATCGAAAGTGACGCACATCCGGCGTCACTTTCGACATCGTTGTGTGTAAATCCTAGATGATACGATTAACGAGCGCAAAAGCGTCGTTATCGTATCATCGGTGTAGGCTCTGACTTTTTCATAATTACGCTGCCGCGACAGGTACGATGCTGTTCCTGCGGCAGCACACATTGCTGTGTGTAAAGCTGCAGGAGCGAGGAACATCTCCTTACCTGCCGCCGGCGGCTATACGGAAGGAAGGAGGTGGGCGGGATGTTTACATCCTGCTCATCTCCGCCCCTCTGCCACTATTGGCCGCCTGCCGTGTGATGTCGCTATGACGCTGCACGACCCACCCCCTTAGGAAGGAGGCGGGTCGCCGGCCAGAGCGACGGTCGCAGGGCAGGTGAGTGCATGTGAAGCTGGCGTAGCGATAATTTTCGCTACGCCAGCTATCACAAGATATCATACCTGCGACGGGGGCGGGGACGGTCGAGTGCGACATCGCAGCATCGGCTTGCAATGTCGCAACGTGCAAAGCCCGCCTTACTGGTATTATCCAATTTTATATTGTCATATGGTTTTTGATGTAGAATATTTTAAGTTTGTTAATTTTATATCATAGCTATAATGACTTGTGGTTATACTTTTCTTCTAATTTAAAAGAGTCGCTATGTCTTATAAAACATGTATGAAATTTTGACAATGCTTGTCTGGAACTATTTAAGAATATACTTTCTTCAACCTATGCAACTATATGTAACTGTGATGCTATGATGCAGTACCGTTACACGTTAGGAGTTGAGACTTTGCATCACCAGGCATTTCATCTATGTAATTCTGACTTTATTTGGCTGTACTTTGTACTTAAGAAGCATGTTCTTATTTTTGTAAACCTCTAAGTCTTATTGCCCTTCTTTTCTAACAGCTGTTATGTTTCTTTATTATGTAATTTTTTTTTTTTATCTTTGAAAATATAATTGCATTCAACTACATATACGGAAGGGAAAAAAGTATTTAGTCAGCCACCAATTGTGCAAGTTCTCCCACTTAAAAGGATAAGAGAGGTCTGTAATTGACATCATAGGTAGACCACAACTATGAGAGACAAAATGAGAAAACAAAGCCAGAAAATCGCCTTGTCTGACTTAATAAGATTTTATTTGCAATTTATGGTAGAACAAAAGTATTTAGTCACCTAAAATATGCAAGATTTCTGACTCTCACAGACCTTTAACGTCTTCTTTAAGAGGCTCTTCTGTCCTCCACTCATTACCTGTAGTAATGGCACCTGTTTGAACTTGTTATCAGTCTAAAAGAAACCTGGCCACAACCTCAAACAGTCACACTCTAAACTCCTCTATGGTGAAGACCAAAGAGCTGTCGAAGGAGACCGGAAACAAAATTGTATCCCTGCAACAGGCTGGGAAGACTGAATCTGCAATAGGAAAGTAGCTTGGTGTGATGAAACCCACGGTGGGGGCAATAGTATAAAAATGGAAGACATACAAGACCACAGATAATCTTCCCTGATCTGGGACTCCATGCAAGATCTCACCCTGTGGGGTCAAAATGATCACAAGAATGGTGAGCAAAAGTCGCAGATCCACACGGGGGACCTAGTGAATGACCTGAATAAAGCTGGGTCTACTGTAACAAAAGCTACCATCAGTAACACACTACACCGCCAGGGACTCAGATCCTGCAGTGTCAGATGTGTCCCCCTGCTTAAACGAGTACATGTCTGGGCCTGTCCGAAGTTTGCTAGAGAGCATTTGGATTATCCAGAATAGTATTGGGAAAATGTCATATGGTCTGATGAAACCAAAGTAGAACTGTTTGGTAGAAACACAACTCATCGTGTTTGGAGGAGATAGCATGCTGAGTTGCATCCAAAGAACACCATACCTACTGTGAAGCATGGGGGTGGCAACATCATGCTTTGGGGCTGTTTCTCTGCAAAGTGACCAGGATGACTAATCTGTGTACATGAAAGAATGAATGGGGCCATGTATATGAGATTTTGAGAGAAAACCTCCTTCCATCAGCAAGGATGAAACATGGCTGGGTCTTTCAGCATAATAATGATCCCAAGCACACCACCAGGGCAATGATGAAGGAGCTTCGTAAGAAGCATATGAAGGTCCTGGAGGGTCCTAGCTAGTCTCCAGATCTCAACCCCTTAGAAAACCTTTAGAGGGAGTTGAAAGTCCGTGCTGCCCAGTGACAGGCCTAAAACATCTCTGCTGTAGAGGAGATCCGCATCGAGTAATGAGCCAACATACCACCAACAGTGTGTGCCCACCTTGTGAAGACTTACAGAAAACGTTTGACCACTGTCATTGCCAACAAGGGCCTTATAACAAAATATTCAGATGAACTTTTGTTATTGACCAAATACTTATTTTCCACCATAATTTTCAAATAAAATTTTGCCAAATCAGACAAGGTGATTTTCTGGATTTGTTTTCTCATTTTGTCTCTCATAGTTGTGGTCTACCTATAATGTCAATTACAGGCCTCTCTCATCATTTTAAGTGAGAGAACTTGCACAATTGGTGGCTGACTAAATACTTTTTTTCCCCACTGTAGGTGAACTTGAAGGATCTATAGTTGAAACCACAAGTTTACATCCACTATCTGAAAAGACCCATATGCACGTTTTTCTCACTATCTGACATGAAATCAGAATTAACCTTTTCCCATTTTAGGTTAATTAGGAATACCAAAATTATTAAAATTATTTATATATGCCAAATGCTAGAATATTGAGAGAGAGAGAGAGAGAGAGAGAGCGCGAGAGAGAGAGAGAATGTTTTAAGGCTTTTTTATTACTTTCTGCAAAGTCAAACATTTATGTACACTTAATTAGTATTTGGTACCATTGCCCTTAAACTGTATGACTTGGGTCAAACGTTTTGGATAGCCTTCCACAAGCATCTCACAATAGTTGGTAGGAATTTGGCCACTGCAAAACTTTGACTTTGTTATCCTTAAGCCACTTTGTAACCAGTTTAGCAGTATGCTTTGGGTCATTGTCCATTTGGAAGACCCATTTCGGCCCAAGCTTTAAGTTCCTGGCTGATGTCTTGAGATGTTGCTTCAGTATTGCCCATAATCTTCTTTCCTCATGATGTCATCTATTTTGTGACGTGTACCCCTCCCTCCTGTAGCAAAACAACCCCACAACATGATGCTGCCACCCCATGTTTCACAGTTGGGATGGTGGTCTTAGGTTTTAAAGCTTCTTTTTTCCTCCAAACGTAACAATGGTCATTATGGCCAAACAGTTCAATTTTAGTTTCCTCAGACCATAGGACATGTCTCCAAAAATTAAGGTCTTTGATCTTGTGTGCATTTGCAAACATTAATCTGGCTTTTTTATGTTTTGTTTTGGAGTAATGGCTTCTTCCTGGCAGAGTGGCCTTTCAGCCCATGTTGATACAGTACTCATTTCAATGTGGATAATGACCCAATCTTACTAGCTTAACAAGATTTTTTGCTTTTGTTCTTAAGTTGATATGCACATGTCTGACCAAAGCACGTTCATCTCTGGTACACAGAGCCTGTCTACTTCCTGAGCGATATGATAGCTGGACATTGCCATCTTGTTTCTACTTGCATATAATTGTTTCTACAAATGAATTGTTTCTACAAATGGGCTTAAGGTATCTCGAAATTACACCCAAGGATAAACCAGACTTGTGCAAGTCCACAATTCTCTTCCTGAGATCTTGACTGATTTATTTTGACTTTCCCGTGATGCTACACAAAAAAGCAGTGTGTTTCAGGTGTGCATTAAACTACATCTAGAGGTGTCTCTAATTAACTCAGATGTTGCCAATAAGCCTAGCAAAAACTTCCAAAGACATGACATCATCATATGGGTGGTCCCATGTTGTTTAAAGGCATAGAACGCTTAGCGTATGTAATCAATGGCTTTGCAGAAAGTAATAAAAATGCCATAAAACATTATCTTTCTCATTATTGTGGCATTTGACAAAAATAAATAATTTTAGTAATCCTAATTGACCTAAAACAGGCAAAGTTTATTCTGATTTCATGTCAGATAGTGAGAAAAACATGCAGGTGTGTATTTTAGGTAGTGTACAGTGGGTATGGAAAGTATTCAGACCCCTTTACACTCTGTACCTCATCTTGACAGAAAAAAAAGCAGAAATGTAGAAATATTTGAAAATTTATTAAAGAAGAAAAACTGAACTATCACATGGTCATAAGTATTCAGACCCTTTGCACCATGTTGAGTGGAAGTATCCTTTTGAGCTAGTACAGCCATGAGTCTTCTTGGGAAGAATGCAACAAGTTTTTCACACCTGGATTTGGGGATCCTCTGCCATTCTTCCTTGTAGATCCTCTCCAGTTCCGCCAGGTTGTATGGTGAATGTTGGTGGACAGTCATTTTCAGGCCTCTCCAGGGATGCTCAATTGGGTTTAGGTCAGGGCTATGGCTGGGCCAGTCAAGAATGGTCACAGAGTTGTTCTGAAGCCACTCCTTTGTTATTTTAACTGTGTACTTAGTGTCATTGTCTTGTTGGAAGGGGAACTTTCGGCCAAGTGTGAGGTCAAGAGCACTCTGGAAGAGGTTTTCTTCAAGGATATCTCTGTACTTGGCCGCATTTATCTTTTCTTCAATTGCAACCAGTCATCCTGTCCCTGCAGCGGAAAAACACCCTCATTGCATGATGCTGCCACCACCATGTTTCACTGTTGGGATTGTATTGGGCAGGTGATGAGCAGTGCCTGGTTTTCTCCACACATACCACTTATAATTATCACTGAAAAGTTCTATATTTGTATCATCAGACCAGAGAATCTTATTTCTCATAGTCTGGGAGTCCTTCATGTGTTTTTTGCAAACTCTATAGAGTACTGAGGAAAGGCTTCCATTGGGCCACTTTGCCATAAAGGCCCGACTGGTGGAGGGCTGCAGTGATAGTTGACTTTGTGGAACTTTCTCTCATCTCCCTACTGCATCTCTGGAGCTCAGCCACAGTGATCTTGGAGTTATTTTTTACCTCTCACCAGGGCTCTTCTCCCATGATTGCTCAGTTTAGCTGGATGGCGAGGTCTAGGAAGATTTCTGGTCATCCTAAACTTCTTCCATTTAAAGATTATGGAGTTCACTGTGCTCTTAGGAACCTTGAGTTATGCAGAAATTATTTTGTAACCTTGGCCAGATCTGTCTGCCACAATTCTGTCTCTGAGCTCTTTGGGCAGTTCCTTTGACCTCATGATTCTCATCTGGTCTGACATGCACTGTGAGCTGTGAGGTCTTATATAGACAGGTGTGTGCCTTTCCAAATCAAGTCCTATCAGTTTAATTAAACACAGCTGTACTCCAATGAAGAAGTAGAACCATCCCAAGGAGGATCACAAGGAAATGGACAGCATGTGACTTAAATATGAGTGTCTGAGCAAAGGGTCTGAATACTTATGACCATGTTATATTTCAGTTTTTTTTGTTTAATAAATTTGTACAAAATTCTACATTCTGGGGGTTTTTTTCTGTCAAGATGGGGGGCAGAGTGTACATTAATGTGATAAAAAATGAACTTTTTTGAATTTACTAAATGGCTGCAAAGAAACAAAGAGTGAAAATTGGAAAGGGGTCTTTATACTTTCCGTATCCACTGTATGTAAACTTCTGTTTTCAACTGTATATCAGATATTGCAATTTCCTTGGGTGGTTCTCGTATAACTCCCAAGCAGCACACTTGCTGTCTTAGGGTCATGTTTGACATAGAACTTTCCTTTACTCCTTAAATCCAATCACTCACTCCCTCATGTCTCCTGCATAATAAATACATTTATAGAATTCAACCTTTTCTTACCTTTGAAACTAAAAAACAAAAGAAGAAGATAATATGAACATATACTCCTCTGTAATTAAATAAAAGCATAATGCATATAAATAAACATAGGGTACTTAATAAACTCTATTTTTGATCAAAAAAGCATAACGCCATCCCACCGCGACAAAGTGTACCCAATCGGCACAGTACCTACACTCTCTAATGTAAAGGCTGTGTGCACACTTTGCTTTTTTTCATGTGTTTCCGCAGCGTATTGAACTGCAGCGTTTTAATGCCTAAATGCATGCATTTTGATTTCCAGGCAAAGTCTATGGGAAATAGGGCTTTCTTGTGCACACAATGTTGTTAAAAACGCAGCGTTTTAGTTGCAGAAAATTTGTCAAAATCTCTGCGTTTAAAAAAGCAACATGTCAATTGTTTTTGCCATTTTGGAAGCGTTTTGCTAACATTAGAGTCAATGAGAACTTTCAAAACGCATCCTAAATCAAAATCCTAGTGTTTAACATGCTTTTTGATGCAGAAAACATGCTTTTTGGACAAAATAAAAGCATGCTTTTTTTACATTATATTAAGGGCATGATATGTCCCTTTACACACATACATAGTCCGCCAATTAAATTATTGAAAATCCATAATTTAACGTTATTTTATACATAAATGTTAGAACACAGTTATCCTTTTAATAAAATAATCTATTTTGTGTATGATTTTAATCATGATATTTGTTATACATTTTTTCCTTTTTTTTCATAGTGTTTGAATGTTTAAACTTTATTTAGTATTGTATTTGTAGTCAAAACGCATCTGACTTTAAGCAATGAAAAAGCATGTATATCGCGGTAAAAACGCAAGCGTATTTATAGCGTTTTTGTGGTCAAAATAAATTTGGCAAAGACAATTTCTGCCAGAGGATGCATTTAGAACTGCAAGTAACTCAACGCAAAGTGCGCACATAGCCTAAAACTTCACCATGTGTCAACAGACATCAATCTGAATAAGGGCAGAGTGTGGCTGGGTCCCAACTGGACACACAGCCATGGGAAGCACTAGATGAAAATAAATGCCCAGCTCACTGAGAAGAGGGCCACACCCTATTTATACTGAGTACAAGACACTACAAAAAAAAACAAAAAGTGACCCAGAGCATGAGTTGGTGTACATGTAACTTGTAAGTTCATGTTCACACTGACCATAAGACATAAAAAAACAAAGAAGAAGATAATATGACAATAAACCCTGCTGTAACTAAATAAAAGCAGAGCTTACAAATTACATGTACACCAACTCATACTCCGGTTCACTTTTTTGTTTTTTGTTACCTTTGAAACTGCAAAATCAATTACTGTCACTCTTACTCATTCTCATCTGGACTACTGGAACTTCCTACTGATTAGTCACCTCTTACCAAATGTTCTCCACTGCAATCTGTCCTAAATGTGACAACCAAGATCGTATTTCTTTCTAGATGCTCTATCAATGCCTCCACCTTCTGTCAGTCAAAACTTATCACTCTTACTCACAAAGCTCTCCACTGCTCTGCGCTACCATATGTCACTTCCCTCATCTGTCTCTCACCATACCTGTGCTCTCCGTTAAGCAACTGATCTAAGGCTAGGGCCCCACTTTGCATTTTTACCTGCGTTTCTGCAGTGTTTTGAGAAGCACCTTTTTCATGCCAAATGGCCTGCGTTTTGCGTTTCCATGATATTCTATGGATAAATGTGATTTCCAGACCCCATTTTGCGTTTTAAAACGCTGCGTTTAATTTGCATATTTTGTGGCAAAAATTATGCGTTCAAAGAAGCACCATTTCAGTTGTTTTTGCCATTTTGGGTGCGTTTTGCTAACATTGAAGTCAATGGAAATGGTCAAAAATCTTGGATTTGATAGAAATATACGTTTTACTAGCGTTTTGAATGCTTTTTACCTGCGTTTTGGGCGCAAAAAATGCAGCAAATGGAGTTTGCATTTGTTTGCAAAAACGTCATAATTGACATAACATCTGTTGTAAAATAAGAAAGAGGCATGTTGAATCATTATTTTTGCCCTTGAATGCTTGAAGAACCTTTTTTCCTGTGTCTGGATATTATATTGTCACCAATGGCTTGGTATCAGCGGCTTAAAATAGATGTCCCGAAATTGATTTCTCTGGTAAGTTATTTTTTAATAACAAACAATGTTTTTTTTTCTTAGTGTTTAGTTAAAATAAATTTTTTGGTTAATTAAATATCATTTTTTGTTATTTAAATTAATTTATTTACTTCAACTTAAATTAATTTTAATTTTTCTTAATGCCCCAAAAGGTTGAATCAATGCCATGCCTGTGGGATCCTGCTTCTCCTGACTATATGTTGAAGCTCAAATGATCAGACTGTTGGATAATCATTTGTCAGGAATTATTCCCCCAGTGGCATGAGGTTGATCAGGCAATGCAAAATAAAATTGGTACGTTTTTATGGTTTTTTTATTATATATTTTTTTTTTTTTTTGGTTTAAAAAATTTTTATAATTTTTTTAATCAGCATATATATGTTATTTTTTTTAGAAATGTAGAACAAGATGTCAGGAAGAAATGGCGTTCAGTAAAGACCGTTTTAATAAAATAAGGTTAGAGGGAATGAAAAGTGGATCATCGCCAAAAAAAATAAATTTCATGTATTATGAAGATCTCCATTTTCTATGTACAAGTCAACAGTTACGTCCGAAAGTTTTTTTAGTTTTATTTATTTTATTTTTTTTTGGTTGGTCAGTATTTTATTGTAATATATTATTTATTTTATTTGGTAATACATTTAAAAAAAAAATCATAAAGTTAAAATAATTATTCTCCTTTACAATTGGTAGAACCTCTGGTAGTATACAACCAAGGGATGAAACACCTGATGAAGATCAAGCTGGTGAAACCCAAGCTACTCATGATGAAGATGGGGAGAGGGAATCCAGCATTCAACAGTCTATTGATGTGGATGAATTATCAACTAATACAAATATAGTAGAAACCAGTGTTTCAAATGTCATAAATCTGCCTGATAAAATTCCAACCTACACAAAACCAAAAAAAAAACATTGAAAAAAAAATCTTGTGGATGATCCTATATCCACAAAAACTATGGAACTTTTAAAATCTGCAACTGAGGATGACGAATTTGACACATTTAGCATGAGTATAGCATGTCGCCTTAGAAAAATCAAAGATCCCCAAAAAAAACCATATGCATGACATCCATATGTGGCATGATGAACTGTTTCGAGGAAGAGGGACTATATCCTTCTGGTGGGGAATTGGTTTCTCTGCTTGAAAAAACATTCATTGATTTTAAAAAACCACAATCAGAAATTATTGATCCACTACCCCAACCAATAAATATTTCCAGGCCAAATCCCTATCAACAATACCAAACACAATATATTCCACCATATCAACAAAAATTTTATGTTAAACCAAACCAACCAGAATTTAGTCTGCAACCACCACAAAATGTCTCCAATAATCAAAATATATTTATAAAGCCACAAGAAAAAAACCAAGGATATTTCACCTAGCAGTTGTACTCAGATACATAAGTTTATTTTTTTAAAATATAATTATGTGGAAATTTAAACTATGTTTTTTTAATAAACAATAAATGAAGTAATTTTTTGTTTATTTAAAAAAAAAAAAAATATTTGTTTTGTGTGGAATTTAATAAAGTATTATGTTACAAATAACAAATTAAAGTATCTTAAAAACATCAGTTAAATTTCTTGTTTTATTTAAAAAATTTACTCTAGTTTAACCTAAATGCTGTTTTATAACTTGGATGTTAACATGTCTACAGGACATGAAATCAGTACTGAGTGTTTTTTTTTATATAAAAGACAGACATCTTGATTTTTCAATAGTTAAACTTTATGTAGCTTTGTGTTTATTTGCAAAACGCAAGTCACTACTTGCAGTTCAAAACACATGTAAAAAGCGCTGAAAACGCATCAAATATGCGACAAAAACGCATGCATTTTCAGCGCTAAATTTCTGAAAAAGGCAACTTTGGTCAAATCAATTAAGCCCAAAACGTGCATTCAAAACTGCAAGTAAATGAACGCAAAGTGGGTCCCTAGCCTAAGAGTAACACCCTAAATAATACAAACCTCCCACTTCTGTCTCCAAGACTTCTCTTGTGCTGCACCATTTTTTTTTTTATGCACTACCCTGGACGATCCAATTAATACCTAGCCCCCACATTTTAAGCATACTTTAAAAACACATCTCTTTAGTCAGGCTTATTATTTCACTTCAGTAATCTAACTCTTTCCTGATAGCTCTTTTTAATTTTTCATTAGAATTTGGTCCCGCTTACTCATCTGTCTCTACATCATCTATCTACTCAATTGCGCTTGGTAACTATACTTAGACAAATATCAGTAGATATATAGAAGAAAATGGCACTTCCTTCATGTGGATTGAGAGGATATTGGGGTGCACTTCAGGTTTCAAGGCCAAGTAAACAAGAAGTAACAAGGCACTCCCAGGGTATGATGAAAAGTATATTTATTTATTCATGTGCGTGACAAAACGTTTGGGCCGAAAACGTTTTGTCACGCACATGAATAAATAAATATACTTTTCATCGTACCCTGGGAGTGCCTTGTTACTTCTTGTTAAATTTCAGTAGATGACCGGCTTATGTAGCTTTATAAGAAAACCCCTTATTTATTATAATGATGTTTGGATCATACATGCCAAACTCTTTTTACCTATTGTCCCCCCTCCACCCATTTTCTTATAGATTGTAAGCTTGCAAGCAGGACCCTCACCCCTTCTGTAACTGTTACTTTGTGTTACTTTGTATTGTTCTATTTTCTGTACATGTACCCCTTCAATTGTAAAGTCCAGTGGAATATGTTGGAGTTATAAAAATAAAATTATCATTTATTATTATTTAGATGCAAAGTGGATGCGTTTTTATGAAAAAACAGTCCATTGTTCATCTGAAGACCCTATTGAATTATACCGTCTAAGTCCTTGTTTTTCTCTATAGGCTTCTATGGGGAGCCTGGAAAAAAAAAACACAAGTAAGAAAACATAGTTGCTTTATAACTGCAGAATCAAAGCATTTGTGTTCTAGGAAAAAAAAATTACTAATGTAAAAATATTCCAGAAATGTATCAACTAAAGAGGAAATGCATTTAAAAAGGCAGACAAAAATGCAATAACCAGAGGCCTTACAGACACAAATAAGTATGTCCTCAAATAGTGAAGTTCACTAAAAATGAGAAATTTATGGCTGCTACAACACTGAATGAAAACAAAATCTACAGGTCCCAACCATACCAAATACAATGGAAAGTCCTGAAATTGGGGTTACACCCTGTGTTCCCAGGCATTCTGCTGAATGTCCTTCACTGACACTGTACTGGATAATTTGGTCCTCATTTTGATGTGTAAAAGTTGGGAGGTATGGTTTCATGACTTGTGGGACAATCTGCTTGCAATCATCCCAGCAGGAGGTCATTCATGCTAATGTTTTAAATAGTTCAGCATGCAATCACAGTGCTTATCTCAGGCCCTGTTACTATCTCCTCTTTTGGTACCAATTAGAGATGAGCAAACCTTTCAAGGCTCGGTTGGCCAAGCCCATCTGACCATATGCTATATTCGCCAAACCGTTTGTTGAACCAAATATTTATCGAACTTTCCGAACCCCATTGAATTCAATGGAAGGCCAAATGTAAGGCAGAAAAAATACTTTTAGGGGGGGTTGAAAAGCTTCCAAAATAGCAAAAATCCATTTTACAGTGCAGCACCACTGTTTTGGCATGTACATTAGCTTCCTAGACTATTGACATAAGAAATGTAGAGGTGGATGAAAGACAGGTGTAGGGCTCATGTTCCCATTCCCATACCCCTGCCAGTACAGACAAGAGACAACTTTGAGACCTATCTTGGAGTATCATCATTCAAAAACCTTTCAGGTAGACAGCACAGCAGTACAGTAGCATCAATTGCCTCCCTCCCCATAGGGCCCTAAAAGTGCAGGGACGTAAGGTACATGCAACACAGACACTGTGGCCCACCATTTCAATTTTAAAAATAAAGAAATGCTTGAGTGACCGGTGTAGGCCTTTTGCTATCAGAAGACTGGCACTACCCACGAGACAAAACTTGGAGACCAATGTTGTAGTCTTGACATTCAAAATCCTTTCAGGCAGACAGCAGTACAGTAGCATCAATTGCCCCCCTCCCCATAGTGCATTAAAAAAGCAGGTAGGTACGGTCCATGCAACACACAGGCTGTGAGCCAGCATTTCAATTTTAAAAATGAAGACATACTTGAGTGACAGGTGTAGGCCTCTTGCTCCCAGGAGACTGGCACTACCCACAGGACAAAACTTGGAGACCCATTTTCTAGTCTCGACATTCAAAATCCTTTCAGGCAGAAAGCAGTACAGTAGCATCAAATTTCCCCTCTCCCCATAGGGCCTTAAAAGAGCAGGGAGGTATGGTCCAAGCTACACGCAGGCTGTGGCCCGGCATTTTAATTTTAGAAATAAAGACATGCCTGAGTTGCAGGTGCAAGCCTGTTGCTCCCCTAATCCTATCACTACCCACAAGACACAACTTTGAGACTCATCTTGGAGTCTCGACATTTAAAAACCTTTCAGGCAGGCAGCAGTACAGTAGCATCGATTGCCCTCATCCCCAAAGTGTCTTTGCACAGCAGGGACGTACGGTCCATGGAACACACTCACACTGTGGCCCAGTATTTCAATTTTAAAAAGTAAGCACACAGCGACCATACCTTCTGCAGCAGTGCATCCAGGACATAATAATGTCCTAAAAATTTCTGTAAAACCAGGTTTATTCATGCAGTGCATATGTGATGTCACCCAGGCGTAGTGCTGCCACTAGGTTTGCACCGTAATCCCACATGACGTTCCCTGGCTCCAGGTTCAGTGAAGACAGCCATTTATCAAACTCGGCCTGGATAGTGCTCGTCAACTCTACAGCTGTGTCACTGTGTTCTCTGATGCATATAAACTTAGGCACTGCCTAATTGTGTTGACATACACACAGGATGTTGCCTGGCATTTAAATTTTAAAATTCAACAGAAATGTTTAAAAGTAGACAGCAGGAGAGTGATATCAATGGTGGTAGCTCCACCTCAATAAGATCAATGATAACCACAACATCCAACAAAGGTTTTCTTAGTCCTGGGAAGCTCAGAACATGAAAGTGAGGTTCAGGTACTCTGCCAATGTATTCACTGCAGGAGTAAAAAGTGCTGAAGGCTTGATGTTGCCCGAGCAGATGATAGGCGTAGGTGTTCTCCAAAAATGTAATAAAGTGGCCCTCAATTCAAATAACACCCATCATAGTCATGTGTGAAGATGGGATGCAGGCTGAAGAAATACAGCTCCCAAGACCCGAACTTACTTAAGCGCTGCATTGTAAGCACGAATACGGGAGATGCAAAGGAAGTTTTTGACAGGAGAAGAAATAACTCCTCTCCTCAGTTGACTAAGCGCAAAGGATTTCTTCTCTAGCTTCAGTCCTCTGTGCATAGCATGCCGAGGAGAATATTTATTTCTTTTAGTCCAAGAAAAAAGTAATCCACCACGATCCTCGGATTAAGACGACATGTCGAAACACGTTCTAAGTTTCATACTATATTTTTCCTGCTGTATGTCTTGAGGTTTTAATATCCGTGAATAAATAATATAATTTTTAACTACTATACTCCGAGGATCGTGCTGGATTATTTTTTTCTTGGACTTGATGATATTGACTGCCACAGCCTTTCCGTGCATCGTACTCTGAGACTGGGGTGGGACCAGCAAGCCGGTGAGCTGAATTTCCCTTTTCTTTTTTGGATTTATTTCTTTTGTCACACTTCTCAGGATGCTCCAGTATGTGAGCTTACAATAAAGATCCTCGGTCATTGAGACACACGTCTCGGGAGCTAAATTTACTTAGACAGCAGCCCGTTCTGACACATGAGTAGGATGGCTCACATTTGAATTACGTAATGAGAGCCCTTTGATTACATTCTTTGAGAACCCCTTTAATAAATGACCAAAGCAAAGATAGAGAGCAGTGGTGAAGCTCGGGAAAGTAAGTTACAGCTCTGTTTATTATTTTAGATATCTGAAATAACATTTTGTAATGTTCAACTCCTTTAACTTTGTAAAGAATGTGATCTTGCAGTGTTCAACCTTCTTGCACGCTCTCTAGTATGTATAAGGCTATGACTTACTATAAAATGGAGCAGATTTATTTTCAACATAGATTTCATTTTTGTATACTTTAAAAAATCATCAAATGAATGAGTGATGATGTTCTACTCCACCATTAAATTGACAAGGGGGCTCTGAACTAATGTCATTTATTCCATTGCATATTTATTGACAGTCAAACAGCCTTATTTCAACTCCTGCCACAGAGAGCACATAAAAATCAGTTTCACAGATGTATCTTTTACACTTAAATACATAAAGACCATTAACAGAAACTAAACCATTAATTATCTGCTAGAGTGAATGAAGAAGTCTCCTGGATTCATTCACTGATCATTACAGGTCACTGTTGCCTCCTGCTGCTGCTCATTGGAATAAAAGGCTAAGATTTGCTCTTCTGCCCAGAGGAAAGTTTTCTAGGAACACGCACATTTTGAAATTCACTATTGATGATTTTCGGCAACTTTGTTAACACTGTGGTTACATAAGGACTGTTAAAATGATTATCTCATGCGAAGTAGGTTGCAGCAGCATTTTTATATGCAATATAATAGAATGTTGTCTCAAATCTTTCCGCTGCTGACTTTGTGTCAAATAATTACTGTCATCAAGGAATTTGTTGAAATTTAGCATACAACGGGTGATTGTACGGCATGTAAAATAATTACAATGATTTGTAGGATCCCCTAACAGTTCCTACTTTTATGGACTGAAATAAATAATTTTATTTCTAGAATGGAATGACGATCCCCTCATTGTCAAATTTTACTATAATGCTTCGAAACCTATTTTTAAATGGATATAAACATACAAAAAAAAAACAAAAAAAAACTTGGTAATATTTATGTGCACCACTTTCTAATCCCTAGAATCTGGCTTCACACTTCAATGATAATTCAAATGATTTTGTTATTATATGATAAAAAAAAATAAAAATCAGATATTCCCACATTAAAAGAAAAAAAGTTGCTAACAATCTTCATTTGCTGAGATGTAACAGATGTAGGCAGATGTAACAAAGATAATCATGACTCACAATGCACAATCTTGATAAGTTATCACAGAAGATTAACTCATGAGGATTAAATGTGTGGTCTGTTACCTAAAATTGTCTTTATAAAATATGTATTTTTATATCGTAAGCACTTTTGTAATTATTTTTATTATAAAATACCCTACACTTCTCACTATACAGCTAATCAACAAAAAGGTTTTTTTTATTTCACTTCCTGTGATGTTTTGAGAGGATACTCAAACAAGGAATTATCAGGAGGCTGGGGCTGCACTCACTCCCCATCACCCCTTCACCCCAAGTCTATGTCAGTGATAGACTATGTCAGTGAAACAGAGTGGGTGACACCAGAGCCATCTCACAGCTTCATTCACCCCTTCTGGATAGCAACTCATATGAGGGAATTGATAGAAACTGTGGTGTGACACTGGTGTCACTCACCCTGTTTCTATCACTGCCCCTGATGATGATTCCTTTCACGGCAATGTCAGAATCTATAAGGTAGAACTAGTGTTAGTTTCACTGCTTCTATCACTTCCCCCTGCTGATGATGGGTTTGGAGGTGTTGATGGAAGCTGTGGTGCACCGGTGGTGTCACTAACCCTGTTTCTATCATTGCCCTATAATGGCGATTTATTTCAGGCTGATGATAGAAGCTGTGCATTCCACAGCTTCTATCAATGCCCTTAAATGAATCATTTGAGGTCAATGATAGAAGCTGTGGTGTAGCACTAGTGTAACTCACCCTGATTCTATCACCAACTCTGATGGCTTCTTTAACCCTCAACTGGTAAAGTGGTGTTTGCAACACCCCAGGGAAATTTTGTTCAGCTGGCATTCATTGGAAAATGCTGGTATGAATCATCAATGTATTACATTTTCCAATACTTGTCAAAAATTTGGTATACTCATGTGTAATCAATCGCCAATAAGAAAACAATTAAAACAAACGTGATCTCTGCATTTTCTGTAAAAATTAGAGATCTCTAAACACTGGAGTATAGGAAGCCCCACGTCACCAGTTGCGTGACAAAAATCCCACCTCACCAGTTGAGGGTTAACAGTAAGAAACTGTAATGCCTGCCTGGATCCACAGACTCAGACGGGCTGTAATGTCCAAGCTAGAGGGAAGCCACTCACCCAGCAGGACCCCTAGAACCCTGAAACCCTTTAACCCCTATACAGGGATTTGGAATTACACAGGGCCCTGGAGATCACTACCTGTGGAAGGCTGTAGTCCGAGAGAGTAGAAGTCAGGCAGGGTCAAACCAGGAATTGCAGAACAGGGACAGAATCGGCAGGCAAGGACGTAATCAGCAAACTAAGCAGTGGTCAAATCCGGATCGGGCAGCGAGGTACATAAACGACAGGCAGAAGGGTAGTCAGGAAAAAAGCAAGGTCAGCGCACAGGAATCAAAATACAAACAGCACAGGAACCAGAAATACAATCTATCTCTGGCAGTGGTCACATGACAGGAGGGGGGAATAAGAAGGGTGTGGTGTCTTCCCATTGGCTGCAGGTGAATGATGGCAACTTCATCTGGAAGACACATGCCACCTACAGTCAGCCAGTTGTACTGCAGGTTCCAGGGAAACCCAGCCTGGTGGATGAGTGGAGCCTGTGCTCAACAGAGCCACGGGCACCGACTCCTCTCCCATCACCAGCACTATCCATGGTGGGAACACAGTGTCGCCTGGCGATCAGGGCAGAAGTCGCAGGAGCAGACTCCGGTGGGGACATGACAGAAACTGTGTTTGGTGGGAACAGGATCAGGGTCCCGGTGCCTCAGTCAATTCTCCTACGTGGTCTATTACCACTATGGATCCAGGTGGGATAATAGATACTGTAGGGATGTGAGTGCAGCCCGAGCTTCCTGATGATGCCTGGTTTCAGAATCATCAAAGGAAGGGAAAGTAAAAGAAAACACATTTAGGGATTAGCCGGATAAGGAGAAGTGTAGGGTATGTTATAAAAAATCAAGTGACAAAAATGACTTATTGTGTAAAAAATATATGTTTATAAAGGACATCTTAAGTATCGGATGACGCCTTTAAGATAACTTCATTTTGTACAAGGCATTGATTTTCTTTGATATCCCAATGCTGTGTTATCTGAGTCAAGGTAACCTTTGTTAGATCAGTATATATGCATACTATTGGAAATAGTCCAGTGGAATGTAAGTACAGAATACATTATGAATTTATCTTTAAATTGCAAGTTTTAAAAAAAAAAAAAAACATGTTCTAATCCAAAACTGTACAATGTAAAGTGGTTTTTCATCATTTAAGAAAGCATTTAAATTGAAGCCACACATAATGAATTCTAAATATAAAATTACATTTAGCTATTATTTAGAATAGAAAATAGTATTGCAAGAATGAAAAGCATGAAAAAAAAATCTGAAAACATTTATCTTATTCATATCTCATTTGTTTATTAGCTGTTTGTAATGTAGAGTTAAAGGACAGATTTTTTTTTAAAGTCTAGTCATTATTGTGATGTCTTTAAAGTATATATTTTTTACTTAATTACTTTTTTGTGTTGTGGCTGAAAATACAGTAAAGTGGCCACCCATAAACAATACCTGATTCTGGTCTCTATGGCAACTAAAGCAGTCTCGCAGGATACTTTTTATATAAACATTTCAGATTAGAAAAACACTAATGTAAAATAAACGCAAAATAAAGAGTATGTTAAGGACAGAAATATAACTTTTAAAATGATCTGAGCAATTGCCTTCATCTTTTCAATTAACCAATGCAGAGTAAGGTCAACTAAACTGGACACATTGAAATTATCACACAAACATATGAGATTCGCATTGCATCAACAGAGAAAGTCCTAACCATAGAATAACACAAAGAATAAAAGTATCACATATGTATAACAGACTTAAATGGAACCTTACAGCGGATACATGTCGCACAATGCATGGGCAGCATTTATCAGACTCAGAAAAATATACTCTAATAGCTGTAGAGACCCAAGTCGCATGGGTGACTAGCCAAAATAATGAGTCCCCAGTAGCTTCTCCTCACCCACTGCCTGTGACTCAGCTCTCACCCTATACACTTGTAAGGGGTTGCTGGACTTATGCACCCTGCCCCTGAAAACCTCAATCGAGGTAGAGAATAATGTTGATGTTTTTATCCTTATGTTGCACATGTAGCCATCGAGTGGCCAAATTCAGATACTGCTCCTTGGCAAGATATTGGAGGTTGTCTAGTGACAGGAATAGCAATACAGTAAACAGTTAAAGAACACTGGGTGGAGTTAGGGACAATATATAGACACACAGAGACAAAGGTTGGTTAGGAGTAGTATAAAGAAAAGTGTAAAGGGAACTGGTAGTGTGCAAGCCAGCAAGTACCTAAGGTTTCAAGAATGAGTGTATGTGGCAAGGCCTAAAACCAGAAACAAAAACTTTAACATAGGACGGAACATCAGAGTGCTCTATTCCACTGAAGTGAGTACCAGACCCAAACCCAGGTAAGCTGGGTCAAACTGTGTCTAGTGGTCCTATAGTGGAGTGCTAACACAGACTTGGGCAAACAAGTCGGCATGGAGAAGCTAAGTGAATGAACATTGTCCATTGGCAGTGCAAGTGGGAAAGACTATTAGTAAGAACCGTGCCCTATGGGCTTGACGGGACTATGGCCAGACAGGACTTTATGAATTTACAGAGTGGAACCATGGTGTCAGAAAATTAAGGAGAGGACAGTGTATCAGCAGCAGTAGTACTAAGAGCTAAGGAGCAGTTAGCAGTGCAAGTGTGCTTTGAAGTAAATTCTGTCATTCCTATAATGTTCCTTCAGGTGTTGTGCCCATAGTAATGATATGATTGAAGTACTGTGCGGAACTGCTAGCTAAAGACTGTTGAATAAAAAAACTGAATGTGTCCATCAATCAATTGCAAGAATCTCCTAGATTTTTTGATGACCTGCATAGGAGTATGGCTTACACAAAGTCCACACACCCCAACAGGAGCCCCGCCAACCACTCATTTTCCCTTCCTCTGTGGAGAAGACCGGGGACAAGCCCAAAGATAAAGATGAGTCTATTCACAGCAGAAGGACTGAGTCTGGCCCGCGGCCACTGCTGCCACGCCGCACACTCATGCAGGAAGAGACATGTTAGTCATTTGCAGTGGGCTCTGGCTGTATTCCCTGCCTATCCTCCTGCTTGCCTGATGGCTCCTTCTCACAGCATAGAGGCCACACCTTTTCTATTAAAACTAAAAAATTAAACTTTTTTGCTATTGCCATGACTGTAGATGTCCGGTGTATCAAAATAAAAAATTAATTAAGCTGTACAGTATATCGAGGCTTAACAGTCAATTTAATTTAGGGATGTATGAAGCCTAAAATCTAGGGTGAAGTTCCTATGGAGATTAGCTCCCAGGGTTGAAGGTGGAATACATTTTGATATGAAGGCTTCAATTCATTCCCAATTAACCTCTTCCCAATGCATTCAATTTACGTATTTTCATTTTCATTTTTTCCTCCTCTTACAAGAATTTTAACTTTTTTTATTTTTCTGTCCACATAGATGTACAGTATAAGGATTTGTCATTTGCAGGATGAATTGTATTTTTTAATGGCACTATTCATTTTACCACATAGTTTACTATAAAATGGGAAAAAAATCCAAGTGCTGTGAAATTGTGGAAAAAATCCTAACCCTAAAAATTCTAACATTATTTGGGAATTGTTTTTACGGTACATTGTGTGGTAAAAATAACCTGTCAATATGATTCTCCTCATCAGTTCAATTATGCCGATGGCAAACAGGTCCAGTTTTTTTTAATATTTTAGTGGTGGAAAAAAAAAATTAGAAGTTTGAAAACAATTTTTTTTGGGGTTGTATCGCCATATTCCAGAACCGTAATATTTTCCTTTTTCAGTTGATAGAGCTGTTACGGAGGGGACGAAGTCCGCCGGGCAGGTATTAAAGCCACCATGGGACAGGAGGACGAAATACATCAACTCAGGAGAACCCAAAGGAAATGAAGGGAATGTTTAAGGGCACATCCAAACGTGTAGCGCGTCCCTGTTAACCTCACAGGTACACGGGTAATGGTCACGTGTGTAGGGACACGTCAAAATCAAAAGGAATCACTACAGATATCGGTCACGTGTGTAGGAACCCGTCAGACCGAGAGGTAACCCAGTTAACGTCGCTGGTAAACCTAGGACGCTACCGCTGAACCGGTCATGTGCATACAGGGGTGTTACGAGGGGGACCCGGGGAAGCGTGCCAAGATGGGAAATGGACAGCTTCCGCCGGTCAAGGTCCACTGTGCGGTGTAAGGGACCACTGCTATGGTCAGGAAAGAGTGAGCGGGTTGCTACTAGTGATCGTCTGGAATGTCACAGACGATCTATGTACACCGGTCCGCCCTAACCCATGAGGGTTGTATGGCTCGGGGCTTCTCGATCGGTGTACCTGTTGCACGGGGACGCACAGAGGTGCCTACGCACGTGTGCCAGCGGGAGTCACAAGATATGGCACGAGGGTAGCACAGAGGTGCCCACGCACGTGTGCTTTCAATAACCAGGTGAGTCCGGTGGAGACTCGAGGAGCTCACCTGGGACAGGGACATGGCCTGTCGAAGGAGATACTGCCGGAGCAGCAAGGCAGGAACACCGCCTGCAAACCAGGTGCTGCCTAAGCAGCAAGGGCCAAGCCCACAAAAGACAATAATGCCTGAGCAGTGGCGTGGCAGCACGCTGCCAGACATCCAAACATAGAAGGACGGTCGCGCGCCGCCATGATGGCAGGGGGAGCTTTTAAGGAGGTGTAGCTCCACCCAAGGGTGGGCGCGAGATGGACGTGACCCAATCAGGATTCGTGACGTCTTGGCCCGGCCAGTCAGGATTCAGCACACCACCAGCCTCGTTATCGGGCCGTGTGCTATCAGTGAGCGAATCAGAAGACGTCACGTGGGGCACATACTCATCTTCCTGCCTCTGGGTCATAAAGGCGGGATCCTCGGTTTCACAATGTGCAGAGATAAGGGAAGTCTTGCTGCTTCCCTGAGCATCCATCCCTTGCACACTGCGCAACCTCCCAGACCCTCTGTGATGCTGAGCAGGAGGGCTCGTGGCAGACAAGGGATGGGAGACCACTCCATTCCTTGCAAGGGTAGAACCACCAGGTGTCACCCTTCTGCTGCATCTCCAAGGAGGCAACTCCTGCAGACTGCGAAGTCTCCCAGACCTTTGGTGCTGCTGAGCAGGAGGGCTCGCGGCAGACAAGGAATGGGGGACCACCTCATTCCTTGCAACAGGAGAGCCACGAGATGTAACATTACCCCCCCGTCTAGGGCCCCCACCGCCTGCGCTCGAAGGCCACCACCAAACCTGGGGCGTGGACATGATCCTCCAATTCCCAGGACCTATGCTTTGGGCCACGACCGACCCACTCCACGAGGAAGTACCTCTTGCCCTGTACGATTTTTGTTTTTACTAGCTTCGCTACTTCTGGGTCGTCGGACGAGAAGTCGGCCGTTACATCTCGTGGCTCTCCTCTTGCAAGGAATGAGGTGGTCCCCCATTCCTTGTCTGCCGCGAGCCCTCCTGCTCAGCAGCACCAAAGGCCTGGGAGACTGCAGGAGTTTCCTCCTCCTAGATGCAGCAGAAGGGTGACACCTAGTGGTTTACTCCTTGTAAGGAATGGAGTGGTCTTCCATCCCTTGCCTGCCACGTGCCCTCCTGCTCGGCATCGCAGAGGGTCGGAGTGGTTGCACAGTGTGCAAAGGATAGATGCTCAGGGAAGCAGCAAGACTTCCCTTAGCTCTGCACATTGTGAAACCGAAGATCCCGCCTTTATGACCCAGAGGCAGGAGGTTGAGCATGTGCCCCACGTGACGTCTTCTGATTCGCTCACTGGTATCACACGGCCAGATAACGAGGCTGGTGATGTGCTGAATCCTGACTGGCCAGGCCAGGACGTCACAGATCATGATTGGGTCACATCCGTCTCGCGCCCGCCCTTGGCTGGAGCTACATCTCCTTAAAAACCCCTCCTGCCATCATGGCGGCGCGCGACCGTCCTTCTATGTTTGGATGTCTGGCAGCGTGCTGCCACGCCACTGTACAGACGTCATTGTATTTTGCAGGTCTCGCCCCTGCCTTGCTGCTCCGGCAGTATTCCGTTTAACAGGCTGTGTTCCTGTCCCAGGTGAGCTCCTTGAATCTCTGTCGGAGTCACCTGGTTTCTGAAGCACACGTGCGTGGGCACCTCTGTGCTACCCTCGTGCCATATTCCTGTGACTCCCGCTGGCACACGTGCGTAGGCACCTCTGTGCGTCCCCGTGCAACAGGTACACCGAGTTGTGAGCCCCGTGCCATACAACCCTCACGGGTTAGGGCGGACAGGTGTACGCAGATCGTCTGTGACATTCCAGACGATCGCTAGCAGCAACTCGCTCACTCTTCTCCCACCATAGCAGCGGTCCCTTACACCGCACAGTGGACCTTGACCGGCGGAAGCTGTCCATATACCATCTTGGCACGCTTCCCCGGGTCCCCCTCGTAACAGTCGGCCTGGGACAGCAGGGACCCCGAGGTTTTAGGTCGTACGGGTTTCAGAAGAGATACATGAAACGTGTTAGAAATAGCCCAGCGCGGAGGGAGCTGGAGTCGATATGCTACCGGGGTTACCTGCTCTATTACTGTAACCGGGCCAAGGTACCTAGGAGCAAACTCGGCTGTCTGTACCGGAAGGTTAATATGTTTAGAAGACAGCCACACTAGGTCACCAGGTGCGAAAGATGGCACAGGATGTGGAAGACCCGCAGGCCTCCGCCTGAACGGTTTATTATACGCACACGACGTACGGACTCCCATATTCTTCTGTACATCCTGGGCTACCGCCGGCCCCCAATAATGCCTGACCCCTAGGTCTCTGGTCCTGTCGACCCCGAAGTGGGCCCCAACTTTGGAGGCATGATCCCATGACAGCACACCGTTCCGTGAGTCAGAGGAAGTGAGGGTCTTACCAGGTGGCACCTGGTCTTGGGAAGTGGAAATGACCCTCCTCACGCTGATTGAAGGTGAAACAAGACACTGACTTTCTTCCGAAGGTTTCAAACATCGGGTAGCTACATGTCCCTCCTGCCCACAGGCAAAGCAAATGGCCGACGGCCGAGAACCTGTGGTAGAGGAGACCACTTTGGAGACTTCCATTGGCTCCACAGAGTCATCAACAGAGCTGGCTGGGAGACCGGTCTGGTGGGGAAGGGGAGTCAGAGGCTCTATAGACCAGGTAGACGTGGGTGCCGAAGAGACCTCGAGCCTCCGCTCCGCGTGGCGGATGTCTATGCGAGAGGCAAGCCGAATCAAGGACTCTAAGGTGGTTGGCACGTCACGCGTGGCCAGCGCGTCTTTGACGAACCCTGCCAGACCCTCCCAGAACACAGGGACCAGGACTTTATCTGGCCAGTCCAGCTCTGCGGCGAGTGTCCTGAATTGTACTGCAAAGTCCCCGACTGAAGTGGACCTTTGCCGAAGGCGTAGGAGCCGCAGCGCGGAGTCGTGGGTGACTTGAGGCCCGAGGAACACCTTTCTCATGGCCTCAAGATAAACTGGAAGGTGATTCACTACCCGATCTCCGCGCTCCCACAACGGCGTGGACCATTTTAGCGCTTTCCCTGTGAGCAGGGACTGGACGAAAGCTACCTTCGCCTTCTCAGTAGCGTAATCAGTCGCGGACATTTCCAAGTAGGTGGTAACCTGGTTTATGAAACCACGGCACTCAGAGCTGTCCCCGCTGAAGCGCTGTGGGAGCGCAAGGCGAGGCGACCTTCCGCACAATTCCACAGCCTGAGTAGCCGCCTGGGTGGCGACTGTTGCTAGAGCAGCCTTATCGGGGGAAGACCGCTCCACTGCTGCCAATCGTGACTCCAACTGCTGCACATAACGCAGCAACTGCTGCTGCTCTTCTGCCATAGCCAGCCAGACCTTTGGCGCGACCGTAATGTTACAAGGGGGACCTGGGGAAGCGTGCCAAGATGGGAAATGGACAGCTTCCGCCGGTCAAGGTCCACTGTGCGGTGTAAGGGACCGCTGCTATGGTCAGGAAAGAGTGAGCGGGTTGCTACTAGTGATCGTCTGGAATGTCACAGACGATCTATGTACACCGGTCCGCCCTAACCCGTGAGGGTTGTATGGCTCGGGGCTTCTCGATCGGTGTACCTGTTGCACGGGGACGCACAGAGGTGCCTACGCACGTGTGCCAGCGGGAGTCACAAGATATGGCACGAGGGTAGCACAGAGGTGCCCACGCACGTGTGCTTTCAATAACCAGGTGAGTCCGGTGGAGACTCGAGGAGCTCACCTGGGACAGGGACACGGCCTGTCGAAGGAGATACTGCCGGAGCAGCAAGGCAGGAACACGGCCTGCTGAAGGAGATACTGCCGGAGCAGCAAGGCAGGAACACCGCCTGCAAACCAGGTGCTGCCTAAGCAGCAAGGGCCAAGCCCACAAAAGACAATAATGCCTGAGCAGTGGCGTGGCAGCACACTGCCAGACATCCAAACATAGAAGGACAGTCGCGCGCCGCCATGATGGCAGGGGGAGCTTTTAAGGAGGTGTAGCTCCACCCAAGGGCGGGCGCGAGATGGACGTGACCCAATCAGGATTCGTGACGTCTTGGCCCGGCCAGTCAGGATTCAGCACACCACCAGCCTCGTTATCGGGCCGTGTGCTATCAGTGAGCGAATCAGAAGACGTCACGTGGGGCACATACTCATCTTCCTGCCTCTGGGTCATAAAGGCGGGATCCTCGGTTTCACAATGTGCAGAGATAAGGGAAGTCTTCTGCTTCCCTGAGCATCCATCCCTTGCACACTGCGCAACCTCCCAGACCCTCTGTGATGCTGAGCAGGAGGGCTCATGGCAGACAAGGGATGGGAGACCACTCCATTCCTTGCAAGGGTAGAACCACCAGGTGTCACCCTTCTGCTGCATCTCCAAGGAGGCAACTCCTGCAGACTGCACAGTCTCCCAGACCTTTGGTGCTGCTGAGCAGGAGGGCTCGCGGCAGACAAGGAATGGGGGACCACCTCATTCCTTGCAACAGGAGAGCCACGAGTTGTAACACAGGGGCACGTCAGACCATGTACAGGTACAAAGAAATCAATCCAGTGTGTAGAGGGCACGTCAGACGGAGTAGGCTACCCAGTTAGTGTCACTGGTTACCCAGGGCTGGCACACAAACACAAGTCTGCCACTGACACTGCAGACTTGTCATGTGTGTAGGGGGCACGTCAGACCATGTGGACCCTGACCCTCACCATGCCAATATACAGCTGTACCGAGATACGAATACCTGGCACTGGCGCCTAGCCATAAAACACATACACACTGGTAGGACAATAGTTGACCCTCACCATACCAAAGTACGGGTGTGCAGAGATACAAATACCTTGCACCGACACCTAGCCCTGAAGTAGTCACTGTCCTTATCCATACACACACCTGCCACAAGCACTGCAGGAAAATGGCGCTGTAACCCAGTCACTCTAACAACCAGGATAGCATGCCCTCGATGGGCAGAGCTACAGGCCTTTTAGAGCCACCTCTCTGGCCCAGACCATATGGCATGTGGTAATGGCGTCAGCTGCAGCCATACAGAGTCTGCCACGTCATGGCTGATGTCATCATGACCAATCAGCGGCTGCCATTTCATTGCTGATGTCACTGATGACCAATCAGTGGCCACCTTGTCATTGATGACATCACGCACATGCTCAGTATGGCTTCATGAGCATTTAGGCTCAGGATGGTACAAAACTCTAGCCACCTGATGCCTCAAGCGATGGCCAGGTGGCGCTGCGGAGTTGACTGACCTCAATGTAGGAGTCAATGATGGGACTGGACCAGTTCGAGGCACAACAAAACCCCGAACCGTAACAAAAGAGTTGTGAGAGCCGATTTATTTGCTGGGCCAGACGACATTTTTATTGACAGCTTTTTGGGATATATATGACATTTTGATCATTTGTCAGTATTTTTTGTTTTATTCTAGCAACCAAAAAACATAATTTGTGTTTTCTAATTTTTTGGTTTTCGGTGTTTACTGTTTGGGTTAATTATTTTCATAGAACTTTTCTAATTACTGTACAGTAATACCTCATGTGTATTTTTCATGTTTTATTATCTTTATTTTTAATGGATGACAAAAGAGGCAATATGAACATAATTATGGGGTTTTCTTCCTCATATTTTTAGAACATTTTATTTCATTTTTCTCTGTATTTATTAGTCTCCTTTTACCTAAGCTTGTCTGACCGCATGTGCTAAATACAGGAATACCACAGTATTGCTGAATATAGCAAAAATCATGGTCTTCTTTGAAGCCCAGTCACAGGGTTTAAGGGACCTCTGTAATGACAAGCACAGAAGTGTTTAGCAGACCCCCAGCTGACAACGTAACCCATTGACATCCTGCGATAAAGTCATGGGGGCGCAGATAGCGGTGCCACTATCAGAGTTTGACAGCGGCATGTTTTTACAAAGATCAAAATCTGTTTAGCCATCGTAATCAGCATTACTTAGGTGAATGGAGTTAGGCAGAAACATCATCTTGCAGGGATGTTTTGCTAAAAATCAGAATATACAGGGTGCTTCAAAAAAATGTATACACACTTTGAACACCATTTTGAACATTAATATTTTCATCATAATGTACATTTATGTTATTTACATTTTATTTATTTTTTTCAAAATGAATTTTAAGCTTTCTATTTCCAGAAATGTAACCTTGTAGTACGGGAAATACATTTTCTATGATAGTTCAAAGTGTGTATACATTTTTTTGAAGCATGCTGTATATGGCATCATCAATTAGGTCTTCCAGTAGAACAATAATCCTAAGCAAAAACAGAAAGTTGTAGATAAATGGCATAGTAGGCAACAAACTGAAAATATCAGCCTGGCCAGCACACAGCCAAGCGTAGCATTAGTGAAATTAAAGAGACTGTAGAGAGTCGAGAATTACTTAAACTCTCCCCACTCATCTTCATGGAACTTCAAATATAGTGTATTTCACAGTTATTCTTATATTTTTTTTTTATTTTATTTAGTTGAGCATTTCTAAATTTTGCTAATTATGTAAAATGCATAAAAAAATAACTCTAAAATTTAATTTGCAGCTGGAAGTTGGGCTGCAGACTGAAGGTACAGAAGAGTCCGGTGGCTTCTTCCTGCCCAATGACAGTGACTAACAGGTCTCTGCCTATGTGAGCATATACGCAGAAACCTCTGACTAGTGTAAAACACCACTCGATCCCCCGCTATTAAAAGTATGTTTTACTCAGAAACACCACTGCGTTTCAGAGTCCAACATACCTGGCTGGGATAATACTATTAGTGGCTGGATACATGCTGACCACCGTTATGTCACCTTTTCTATGTCCTGTCTAAAAATTGGTACTCATGCCCCCTCCAGATAAACCAAACCAACATATCCACCTTTTACTCAACACTTAGACTTTTTCCTTTTTTTTTTGCTCAATTTGCAGCCTTTTGCATGTTTATGCTAAAGACTGATGTAATCTGTCTAAAAAATGGGCCATTCAAACAAATGTGATTCATTTTAGAATTATTTTTTCCATTTAAATGGTACCAAAGATTAATCATTAATCAAATACTATCAAAATGTAAAACCGTCATACGAAATGATTGAGGCCTAGTGAACACAACATTTATTGCTGAGTGCCGGATACATGCCTATGAAGTACAGCAGTATAAATATACTGTGGATATCTAGCATAAATGCAGGTTCATCTATAGTCACGTGAAATACTATATTCTGATACCATAACACCCCCCAAATGTGCTGAATTACAAACAGCTTTCCTGATATACCTCTGTATTCCCAGATTGAAGTCAGTTCTTTTTAATGAAAAATTTTAATTTTCAATCATTCTACTGTCCTAAAACATTTACATAAAAATAAAGGAACCTTGCAATGGACCTTAATTAAACATTAATTATTTTGTCTCTAGAGTTCGTTTGCAGACTTATATATTTCCATGGTAACAGACAACAAACGCCGATCTCTATGGTGACAGACAATGTATTCCGATTCTGTAGTCATACTTTATTTTACATATTCTTGATCTGAAAGTACATTTAGTAGGTGAGCAAGAAGTTGACGTTGACACTTGTATAGAGTTTGCAGAATCAGACTGCATAAGGTTGTTTGTTGTCTGTTACTTTGGGGATTTGTAGGTCTAGTTAGGAGCAGGATACACAAAATATTTACATTTAGGTCCTTAAAAAAAATGAATGCAGGTGTAAATAATTTATAAAGAAGTGCAACTTTTGGACTAGGATGTCATAGGATATACATTGTTGCTTGCAAACTTTTATGCTGTATTTTTACAGAAATTGCTTATCAAATAAAATCATAAAAGCTAACCTGTACATCTGCTCCCCCAGCCTTTCAATTAAAATTGTTCCAAATTCACAAGAATCATCACAATTAAGTAATCAGTGTGCTAATTAAAGACAAGCAGATGTTAAGCTTGTTGTTAGATCAATGGTTGACGACTGTAATCCTTGGTGGTCAGAAACAGGTCAGAGCTAAATTATTTTATACTATACTAAATGTACCTGCATAAAATCACAAAACTACTAAAGTCCAAAAATGAGTTATAGTTGAAAGTGACCATTTCAACAAAATGAGCTTTGGACAGAACGAAAATGTATGAATTTGTAACAGAAGTAGAGAACCCCTAAGCAAGAAAAATATATGAACCACTTGGTCTCCAATAGATCTTCAGTAATTATGAGATGTGGAATTCTTAATAAGAGATGACTTGCAAAATTATATGACAAAGAAAAATATAATTCACATCCAGCATGGATTCATGAAAATTAAGTCGTATCTAACCATCATGTTGGGGATCTATGAGGGGGTAAGTGCAAATCTGGTCACGCAGCTGATGTGATTTATACGGACTTTGTAAAGGCATTTGATACTGCATCACATTGCAGCTTTATAATGAATCTCCAGAAGAAGGGACTAGGGGAAACTATAAGCAGATAGGTAAGTGTCTTGCCCTAACCCACGGGCCTGACCTGACCCCTACTGGGCAGGGGAGTTGGCGCCCATCCCACTATCCTTACTTCCATACAGGGTACTCACTTGGATCGCAGTCCTGGATCAACCACCAGCTCTCTGCCTGTGGCCTCCTCATCCAGTAACATACGTGCCCTGAACAGGTCTTCAAAGATTTTCCTTAGACGACACCCGCTGCATCCTGCTATGATTTAAAGGGTTTGTATTCCTTAACCTAGAAGTGCTTCTCAGCCTATTACTGAGAGGCAATGGATATATTAGGCATCCTCCCCTTCTGGGAGGTGCCTGAGTAATGTCTTCCTGTCCCTAATTGTGACGTTTCTCCCGTTAGGTCCCTGTTCCTTTCCTTCATTGTTTAACCCTGTTCCTGTTTCTAATCTCTGTACCTTGTCTCCGCTCAGAGCCGGCAAGGCCTGTTTGCTGCTCCAGTTCTTATCTGGGTCCCTGTGCTCGACTGAGTCCATACCTTTCCAGCCGTGACCACTCTGCTTCAGCTTGCTGGATCGGATCAAACACTGACAAAGGAGGTCCTTATCAAGTTGCCTGTGTTAACATCCTTCCTACTACTGGATCTAGGTCTGTCAATCTGTTAAATCCCGCTGTCAAAGTCTGACTGCTGGATTTAACATGACATTCACATAGAGCCACAGCCACACCATGATTTACCAGATACATATATAAACGATGAAAACCATATTATGTATGAGAGACTGGATGGGGACTGAGGATGAGTCGTAATAACTATGAGATAAAGAGAAACACACGACCAAATATCCAAATTGCAAAGGTGAAAATCTTTATTAACAAAGGGGTAGGTGCGGGGCGGCACGGAACAAGTAGGGACACGGACAATCAATCTCCAACCATTATGTATTGCATTTAAGAATTATTCTATGCTGACATAGTCTAATCATCTGCACATATATGTATAATCAGACATAAGAATAAACCACAAGAAGTAAGAAAAGTGGGTATATAACCACAAAGAGAATTCAATCAAACAGAGATATATCACTGTAAGATGAAAACAATATTTCATTCATAGTATATCAATATAGGTCCTTAAAACCAATTATACACATATGGTATCCATCATCAATATGAGGGTAGGAGAAGAGGGTAACAAATTACATATATGACCACACAAGTCAGGAAAGGTTAAAGTGTGACACTGTAGGACGGAAAGAAAATTCATTCACATCCTAACAATGAAAGTCCCTGATCAGAACTGAACTGCAGCTAAAGGGTTAAGGTTGAATATTACCATACCTAACCTGCGTATACAATTACATCAGGGATCAGGGAAACAATTCAAGGTTCAAATATGTAGAGAGGAAAGAGCAGTGGCACACTATACCTAGGAGACTTGGGGAGGTCAGAGAGAGGCGTCCGTGTCCTTCCCGACGGCCGTTTCGGCGGTGAAGCCTTCGTCAGGGGGCGTGGACCGAGTGAAGGGAAGTGCAGACTAAAAAGGGGACGTCAACCAATCAGCACCGGTTGACGTGCTAGTGACGCAAGTGGTATCCAAGGCAGCGCGGGACGCATAGCGCCTGACCGCGCCGCCACCCGTCCGACAGTTCCGGTCACATGATCGCCACGTGTGCGCATCACGTGGCCATCATGCGAGCGGACGTCACACAGAGAAAGGCGGCGCGGCGGCGTAGCGACCACCACCGCTCCCGGACATGCGCACCAGCACTCAAACAAGTGATGTAGAAAATAAGGTTTTAACACTGATATGTAAAGAATGGAGTATGAGGATAGATACATACATCTCAAAATAGTCCCCATATGTCGCAACAAGACTCCTGTTATAGATGTAAACATAAATTTACATCTCTTTTATACAACACAGGGGGCCATCTATACATATATACATTATATATATATATATATATATATATATATATATATATATAACACATACATATATATATGTAGAATGTCAGGGGACATGCCAGATAAGATAAAAATGACACTATACATAGTGACTGGTATGGATGGATCTTTTACACTAGAGAATAGAATAGACATATAGTATCTGTCATGCGTAATGTTAACCATGACAGTAAACACAGTACTCCCACGTCAAGTCATATATGTCCAACAGGACGATGAACATATAACATGAATTGTCCAAAGTCGTTATACTTCTGGCATGATGTAGCCAAATATCCTCATGAGGAAGAAAAAATAACCTCTTCATATGGTGCAGTACTCCAACTTCCATCCTCAATGTTGAATCATAAAAGCGAAAGGAAGACGCCTAAAATATAACAAGATTAAAATAAGTACTATAAATAAAAACACAGAAAAACCACTTCCTGTTACTAAAAGAGGACCACGGGTATCACAAAAATGGGGCATAAGAAATATTCTCGTTTAGACCTAGAGGGTGAAGAGTTTTCAGTGTCCAGATCCATCTTGTCTCCATCCGGGCTAATTTATGACTAATCTTTCCCCCACGGATGTTTAAATCAAGGCGGTCAATGCCCCTAACCCTTAAAACCGTCGGATCACATTGATGGTATTGTCTAAAGTGACGTGGGATGGTTTTGAGTGATAGGATATCAGAGCAGTTGGCCGCTGCGACTATCCCATTAACGTGTTCCCGAATACGTACTTTAAACTGCCTAGTTGTTAAACCGACATATATTTTGGGGCAGGGGCAGGTGGCATAATAAATGACCGCCGATGTAGTACAAGAAATAAATTTCTTAATGGGGAAAGTATTTTCACCTGTCGAGTCCGTAAACGTGTCTATCCTGTCCACATTTGGACAGGCCACGCAGTGACCACAAGGTGCACAGCCAGTGCGAGGGGCCACAGGACCAAAAGGAGGCAGCTGAGTACCCTCGTCATAGTGACTGGCGACGAGGTGATCACGAAGATTTTTAGTCGACTTTGGACAATTCATGTTATATGTTCATCGTCCTGTTGGACATATATGACTTGACGTGGGAGTACTGTGTTTACTGTCATGGTTAACATTACGCATGACAGATACTATATGTCTATTCTATTCTCTAGTGTAAAAGATCCATCCATACCAGTCACTATGTATAGTGTCATTTTTATCTTATCTGGCATGTCCCCTGACATTCTACATATATATATGTATGTGTTATATATATATATATATATATATGTATATATGTATAGATGGCCCCCTGTGTTGTATAAAAGAGATGTAAATTTATGTTTACATCTATAACAGGAGTCTTGTTGCGACATATGGGGACTATTTTGAGATGTATGTATCTATCCTCATACTCCATTCTTTACATATCAGTGTTAAAACCTTATTTTCTACATCACTTGTTTGAGTGCTGATGCGCATGTCCGGGAGCGGTGGTGGTCGCTACGCCGCCGCGCCGCCTTTCTCTGTGTGACGTCCGCTCGCATGATGGCCACGTGATGCGCACACGTGGCGATCATGTGACCGGAACTGTCGGACGGGTGGCGGCGCGGTCAGGCGCTATGCGTCCCGCGCTGCCTTGGATACCACTTGCGTCACTAGCACGTCAACCGGTGCTGATTGGTTGACGTCCCCTTTTTAGTCTGCACTTCCCTTCACTCGGTCCACGCCCCCTGACGAAGACTTCACCGCCGAAACGGCCGTCGGGAAGGACACGGACGCCTCTCTCTGACCTCCCCAAGTCTCCTAGGTATAGTGTGCCACTACTCTTTCCTCTCCACATATTTGAACCTTGAATTGTTTCCCTGATCCCTGATGTAATTGTATACGCAGGTTAGGTATGGTAATATTCAACCTTAACCCTTTAGCTGCAGTTCAGTTCTGATCAGGGACTTTCATTGTTAGGATGTGAATGAATTTTCTTTCCGTCCTACAGTGTCACACTTTAACCTTTCCTGACTTGTGTGGTCATATATGTAATTTGTTACCCTCTTCTCCTACCCTCATATTGATGATGGATACCATATGTGTATAATTGGTTTTAAGGACCTATATTGATATACTATGAATGAAATATTGTTTTCATCTTACAGTGATATATCTCTGTTTGATTGAATTCTCTTTGTGGTTATATACCCAGTTTTCTTACTTCTTGTGGTTTATTCTTATGTCTGATTATACATATATGTGCAGATGATTAGACTATGTCAGCATAGAATAATTCTTAAATGCAATACATAATGGTTGGAGATTGATTGTCCGTGTCCCTACTTGTTCCGTGCCGCCCCGCACCTACCCCTTTGTTAATAAAGATTTTCACCTTTGCAATTTGGATATTTGGTCGTGTGTTTCTCTTTATCTCATGGATTTAACATGAGCATAGGGATGCGCCATTTTAAGTGCCCATTGACCCACCTGTGATGTGATTGAGGGTTACTAATGGGTTGCTATGACAGCAGGAGATCTATCAAAGACCTCTGCTTGTTATAGCGGCGCTTTTTGGAAACCCAACCTGAGGCCGGGCTTCAAAAGAGACTGTGATTTCTGCTCTATACAACAATGCTATGGCATGTGAGGGTATGATTCCACTTGCGTATGACCCCTGTGAGTCTCTTATCAGTATAACCCAGCATGGCGGACACTCTCCTGACATGAGTGTCTTATTTGCATGGAAATGTGCCACCCCAGCAGCGGATTGAACTATTCGGATCCGGGATGAGTGTCCGTTCGTGACTCGAGGGTCTCCAGACCTGGGGGCTTAGGGGCCACACTCTAAAGTAAAGGGGGATATTTACAGGGGAGTTATAGTTCGTGATACCACCCATGGTATGCGGTAATTGGGGGTACCGCCGCTGCCATTGGGAGTACCTGGGGAGATAGAATGGGGCAGCCAGGTGTTGTTCCCCTCCACGGGTAGGGGTATGCCCCGGGGCTCTGGAAGATGATACTGGGTGCCGTGATGGGGAGATCACTCATGTACTCACTCAGCCAATTAGCAGACGCTGACAACTGGGTAAACCAAGTCTCTAGGTGCTGCTGCCTCTCAAGGGAAGCTCGTCCGGGTCCTGTCCCCTGCAGTGCTGCCTGATGATCCATGACCTGCCTCCTGGCACAAAGTTTAGATTCACTGTAGTGGCCCGGTAGTCTGGAACTTGCCGGGCCCCGCTGCCCACTGTGGCTAAGTGTGGGAGCCTGCTCTCAGGGCTCACGCTTGGGTTTTTTGTGGGGTGCTTAAATGGAAGGCCCTATCCCCCCTCGTGGCGCTAGGGCCCCGATTCTGGTGCTGGTGGGAACAGTCCATAAAGGCTACGCCTTCCGCAGGTTAATTGCTGATTTGCCTGAAGCTTCTCCCTGACCTAGGCTCCGTGTACCCCGCCGTGACTTCGGTCCTGGACTGGTGATAGGACCAGGCTGCCGACCGTCCATTTTAACAAGTCCAGGCACCTAGCCTCAATCCCTTGTGACTGGGGGTCTGACTCCTCTAGGTCCAGACCACGGCCTGCAACCTAGACAGCTACTCTGGAGAGCCACCGCTCCCTGTTACCTCCACTTCACTCCACTTCACTCTACTTCACTGACACTCCACTGACCTTCCCTTTCCTGACCCCTAGGTGGGCGACCCTATTCCGCTTAAGCTGCCCACTGGTGTGTCTGGTAGGTGTGGTGCAGGGTGTTCCTGGGACTTGATTTGCTGTTGGAGGCAGCACTGTAAGATGGGAACCCAGAACCATGAGGGATTTGAATACTGCACTAAAGGGAAAGAGCGTGCAGTACCCTGTGACGACCTGATAGTCCAGGGGCGTCACAGAAATACATGCAGCCAACCCACTCCTGTCGAGAGAGTGTGCGCCGTGTCGGGAGATTCCGATGCGAGACTCGCACAGTGGCTCATGGACTCGGTTGAACCTTGACATCACCGCGAACATGGACGAAAACAGCCGAAGACTGCTGAGTGATGAGCAGTGCAGTGAATACCCTCGGAAGTTAATGATCAGACCTGGAATCAGAAGCGGCCGGGAGACAGAGTCTGCAGGACGTGTCACGGGAGCAGTAAGTATAATCATAATGTTTTTTAATAATGTGCTTTTTTTTTACAGCCCCTGGACCCGAACTGTAACACAAGCTTCCCAAAAAGCTTGTGTTCAAGACCGTGTGCACCAACTCTATGTGTTCGGAACGGACCCCGTACTTTACAGTTCGGGTTTTCCCATCACTAGTCATCTTTAATTGTATGCCTTTTAAAAATAATTTAATCTTCAACTGGCTTTACTGTTCACAATAATAGTAATTTTGACATGGGGTGCCCAAAGTTTTCCATGCCATTGTATATTCCTTATTACATAGTATCCTCTATTATGTATAGTACTATGTTATGTATGGTGCTGTACATAGGGGAATAAAATTTGCTTGGAGCATGTAGTGCACCCTTCTTTATGTCATCTTTCATCTGCCAGTGCACCAGAGCACCTGTGTGTAAATCACATGAACTATCACATGATCTCTGAAGGCAATAGAGGCCACACCCTCAACAGTGCCAGGGGTGCTGGCCACTCTTAATACGCCCTTGCCTATAAGGCTTATGGGAAAAATAACCAAACAGCTTTTGTTTCCTATTTGTGCCACCATTTTTTTTTACAGATTAGTTTAGGTCCCTCACTGATACTCTGCAAGCAAAAGAACTTTAGTTAATTCTCCATATGCATTTTTTTTAGGGATATTGGTGTCTTTCTCCAGACATAATTATAACAGGGTGGTTAGTATATGTAAAGATGATTTGATGGGCAATGAAGAAATTGCAGAAAATGCTCAAAATTTGAAGAGTGTTATGAGATTGTAATAAAAAGCAACTTATAACCTTATGCGTAAAGTACCATATATTGGATCATTTCCCTTTAAGACTATTTTAAATATTAGGAACCAGCCTCATTTCTAAATCTCCCTTTAATTTTTTTTTTGCCAATGTAGCGCTCCTGAAGCCATCAGGAGCTACAAGGTACTGTATCCTGTCAAAGGTGCAGGGCCTATGTCGCAGACGGGGAGGATGCCGCCGCCGCTGCGCCCTCGCTGGCGCTCGGGTCCGGCGCTGCTGCTGCTGCTCGGTGGCTCGAGCGGTGGGCCGGATCCGGGGACTCGAGCGGCGCTCCTTGCCCGTGCAGTGAAAGGGGTGATTTGGGTTTGGGGAGTTGGTCCGTGACGCCATCCACGGTTTGTGGTGAGGTTGGGACACCACCGTTGCTCTGGACGGGGATCCCGGGAGCGATGACAGGGGGCAGCCAAGATGTTTCTCTCCCCTTCGTGGGTAGGTGGTTGGTGGTCCCGGGGCCCTGTGAGGTGGGGCGGGGAGGCAGGGTTGGCGAGGTGCAGGGTCGCGGGGGCAGCGCGGTGCCAGACGGCACGTTGGTACTCACTCAGCCAATGATGGATACAGAGTCTCCGGTAAAACAAACGGCTGGATGGACGGGACCCACAGCCGGCTGCGGTAGTTACTCCCGGTAGGTTGGTGGTGGCTGCCTTTCCCTGCACCTGTTGTGTATCTTCGGTCCCGATGGCTTCCCACCGGTAACCTGCTCCCCAGCTTGGATATGGGCCAGAGGAGCCCCTTTTGCCCACAGGCTCTGGCCCTGGGAATTCTAACTGTGGCGATAGTTGTATTTCCCTTTCTCGGTTTGGACGGTTGCCTTCAGTCGGGTCTTTGTTGCTGGGAAACCCCGGAGGTTCCAGTCGCTAACGGATTTGACCAGTTTAACGGCGACTCCAAGCCTGGTCGGGGTCCGCAGGCCCTGCCGGTTTGTGCTGGCTTCTCTTGGCTCCACGGTTCAGTACCAGCGGGCCACCGCCCGTCCCCGGTCCTACGGTTCCGCGTCGATTGGCCTCTCCTGCAGACGGCCACCACCGTCTGCCAACCTTGCTCTCGGTGCCCGGGACACATACCTGGACACGGTCAGTCTGCTCCTCTACTACTCCGCCTTACTCCTACTCCTTCACTCTCCCTCACTGTTCTGACTTCCTTTCCCGCCTCCAGGACTGTGAACTCCTCAGTGGGTGGGGCCAACCACCTGGCTCCACCCCATCTAGTGTGGACATCAGCCCCTGGAGGGAGGCAACAAGGATTTGTGTGTGACTGGTGTGCCTATCTCGGGGTGTGGGGTGTGTTGTTGCAGTACCTGTGATGACCTGGCTAGTCCAGGGCGCCACACCTACCCCTAGG